>NC_080787.1:73967295-75279795 GCF_028018385.1 Neofelis nebulosa | reverse complement strand
ACTGTGAGTGTAACTGACTGAGCCACCCAGGCACCTCTCAGATTAAGTTCCTAAGAAAATTCTACCTGTGAGATAGGTGAGTTTCTAATTGAGGTGATTTTCCAAATAGATTTCATTGTAAAATTTAGAAGAAGGTTCAATAAGCTTCCCTTTGAGACATTTGCCTTTGACTTTTATTAATAAAATGGGAATGCAAATGCTCAAAACTGACAAGGCGGGGCTGAACAGAACAGGTTAGCTACCTGCTCCGCTGAAAACATCTGTGCAGCCATTCACCCATTCACATGACTAATTCTGGTAAGTATGTTCTGGGTTCCTAACACTATGCAAATACTAAAATACACATGCCTGCTGAGGTGAGCACAAGGAAGCTTGGAGACTGGCTGAGGGGAAAGACATAAAAAAAAAATTTATGACATAAAGGTCATAATAGGAATGAGGCACAGGTTTGCTGGACCTGGGGGAGGAGCAGTGATAACCAGAGCCCTAGTTAATTAGAGAAAGCTCAATAAGAAGGCCCATTTGAATTGAGTTCTGAGAGAGAAATAGGGCAGAATTAGATAGGAAATAAAAGTCACAGGATTTAGTAACCAAGTGGGTATTGAGGCAAAGAAAAGTGAGTTTGGAGTAACTTTCAGGGCCTTCCTTTAAATATCATGTAGATGATGTAGTCATTAAGCCTACATAAATAACATTCACATTTTAAATGTTTATTTTTGAGAGAGAAAGAGAGAGACAGAGAGAGTGTGGGGAAGAGACAGAGAGAGAGAGACAGAGGATCTGAAGCGGGCTCTGTGCTAACAGCAGACAGCCCAATGGGGGCTTGAACTCACAAACTGCAAGATCATGAGCTGAGCCAAAGTTGGACGTTTAACTGACTGAGCCACCCAGGCACCCCAAAACATCCATATTTTAGAAACAGAGCACAATCTCCTGTGAATAACAATGAAAATTTTAAACTTTAGCTTCTTTTTTTCTTTTATTTTTTTCTTTTCCTTATTAACTCCAAGCAGAGTTCTAGTAACACAAGTCACTGCCTGTCAGGCTTCCACATAGGCCAAAATTCTCACTATGTTCCACTCCATATATCCATCCTGCCAGATAATATACTTGATTTTCACAGAGGAGACTTGGAAAATAGCTAATCATCCTGTGTTTCTCAAATGTGACCACTAAAGAACCCCAGGAGGTGGAGGAAGTATGAAGGGACCATCTAGAACAGGGGTAAACTATGGAGGGGCTTCTGTGCTGAGTGTGGTTTGACATTTTTAAATGGTTAGAAAATAAAACAAAGACAACCAAACCAAAAAAGAAGATGCAGCATAGAACCGGTGGCCTGAAAAGCCTAATGTATTTACCAGGGGGCCAATCCCTGATCTAGAATATTGGAGAATATATTTTGAGGCAGCTTCTATGAAAGCGAAATTCTTTGAAGTCTTGTTCCATCTTAAAATTCATGGAAACCCAGCATCCTGCCCCATAATATATCAGTGTTTCTTCTGCTATTAAAAAGTATGCTTTTGGGAAGTGCCCGGGTGGCTCAGTAGGTTAAACATCTGACTCTTGATTTCCGCTCAGGTCAATCTCATAGTTTGTGAGTTCGAGCCACTGACAGTGTAGAGCCTGCTTGGGATTCTCTCTCTCCCTCTCTCTCTCTGCACCTCCCCTGCTCATGCTCGCTCACACACACTCTCTCTCTCTCGCAAAATAAATAAACACTCTTTAAAAAATATGCTTTGGCAAAGTACTCAAAATCTCCAAGCGAAATGCTGCTCTGGGCAGATAGGCAATCTTTATTCTAGAACCTTGGGCACCCCTAAGAAACTTAACTTTGCTTTTACTATCAATACATATAATAATCATCTCGTTTTGACTTTTACTAGTTTTCATTTCACCAAGTGACTTTTTCTTTACTTTGAACCCAGCTTCTGGGTTCAACAATAACCCTTCACATCTTGATAATAGTATACCCCCAAATATTTTTGCTGTTTGACTGATGACTCTAAGGGAAGAGAGAAAAGTGTAAGGAAAGGAAAAAGAGTAGAATAGCTTAAATGAGAATGTACTTTATAAAATAACATTCTTCAGAACAGCTTGCCAGTTGCAAACAATTATTTCAAGTGACTGGAAACAACTAAATAGTCCACAGTGAGGGAATGATTAAGTTAATTATAATTATCCAACACAGAATAATATGTAACCTCTAAATATATGCTTACAAAGACAGGGAAACTATTTTTTTTAGAGAACAAAGCAGGGCACAAAATGGTATATATAGTATGATCAAAAATAGGATTTTTAAAATTTTAATCAATTTGTAAGAAAAGAGAAGTTGCATTGACCAAATGTTTGCAGTTGTATTCAAAAGGCAGTATTCATTGTCCCCCCTTCCTTATTCTCATTTTCCCAATTTCTCTATTTCTATACTCATTTTAGTGCTAAGAAAAAAAGAAAAAACAACAATAACGTTGGATAACCAACTCAATATGAAAATCTCTTTAAATATCTCTTTCCAACAAACTTCTTAGGAGACTTTTGCTGAAAGTCATTTCTTATATTTATGTGTGGAGATATGTGTGTGTGTGTGTGTGTGTGTGTGTGTGTGTGTATGTGTTCAAATTCAATATATTCAGATATAGACATATATGTGTGTGTTCAAATTCAATATATTCAAATTCAAATATATTATTTAAAAATATATAATCATATGTATGAATCCGGGATTTGAAAACTGACAATTAAGGGACTTGGTTCTGTATGCTTCAAAAAGATGTCCAAACACACTTAAAATATATTATCCCAAGACAATCTTCTCAGAAGTCTTACATAACATTGCATTTGGAAACAATACAACTACATACATTTAGGTGCTCTGTGGTTCTTTTAAGCTTCCACCAATGGTAAGAAGCCACTAACACATCTCCTTGTCTCCTTTCACGGGAAAGAAAAAGATGCCACAAGGAACCACTGCTGGTCATTTAGCCTTTCTGAAACTCCTTAAGAGTAATCTAACCCATCTCTAGTCTACTTGCAGGCTCCAATTAATCAAGGTAATATGAGGAAAGGCAGTCAGAGTTGGCCCGCAAATCATTACTTAACCAAACTAGTCAACAGCTTTAATGTAAACGTTATTTGATTAGCAGTAGACCCAATGCTTAGGTACAAATTTAACATATTACAAGTATCATCTAAAAGTACCAAAAGAGTAATTCAATAGTTTTAAAATATAAACAATCTTATAAGTTGCCCCATGGAAAATGATCAAAATGGTTATTTTTCTATAAAAATATTCTTCCATTGGGGTTCCTGGGTGGCTCAATCAGTTAAGCATCCAACTCTGGATTTCGGCGCAGGTCAGGATGTCACATTTCGTGCTGTAACACGGAGACTGCTTGGTATTCTGTCTCCTCTCTCTGCCCCTCCACTGTGAGTGCATATGCATTTTCACATGCTCTCTCAAAATAAATAAACATTTAAAAAAAAAAAACCCTCAGCAACAAAAAATCAAATAGCCTGATTAAAAAATGGGCAAAGAACTTGAATAGATATTTCTTCAAAAATGATATACAAGTGGGCAATAAGTGTATGAAATGCTCAACATCACTAATCATCAGAGAAATGCAAACCAAAATCACAATGAGGTATCACCTCACACCTATTAAGATGGGTACTCTCAAAACATGATGAAACAAACAAAATAACAAGTATTGGTGGGGATATAGAGAAGTCAGAATCCTTGTGCACTGCTGACGGGACTGTAAAATGGCACAACCACTAGGGAAAACAGTATGATGGTTCTTCAAAAAATTAAAAGTAGAACTACCATATGATGCATATATATACACACGTATATATTGTGTATGTGTACACACATGTATACTGGGATATAGATTGTGTATATCTACACACATATACATTGGGATTGTTGCATTTTATATACACACACACACACACACACACACACACACACACACACACACCTGAAAGCAGAATGTCAAGGAGTTATTTCCAAACCTATGTTCAAAGCAGTACTACTCACAATAGCCAGGAGACAGAAGCAACCCAATTCATCAACAAATGAATGGACAAAAAAATATGGAATATACACACAATGAAAGACTTAAAAAGAATTGAAATCTTCTCACATGCTTCAATGCTATGGGAGAAATGTTTGTATCTTCCCCCCAAATTCACATGTTGAAATCTTCATGCCCAAAGGCCTTTAGGAGGTGATCAGGTCATGAGGCTGGAGCCTTCAAGGATAGGAGTAATGCCCTATAAAAGAGCTCCCTTGTCCCCTTTCACCATGGAAGGAAGTTGGCAGGAAGCTGGCAGTCTACAATCCAGAAGAGTGTCTTTGCCAGAACCCAACCCTTCTGTCACCCTGATCTTAGACTTGCAGCTTCCAGAACCATGAGAAATACATTTCTTATTTGCAAGATACCCAATCTGTATATAGCAGCCTTAATGGACTAAGACATACAACATGGATGAACCTTGAAAACATTATGCTAAGTGAAGTGACTAGTCACAAAAGGACAAACATTGCATGATTTCATTTCTTTTTTATTATAAAAAAATTTTTTTTTAATGTTTATTTTTGAGAAAGAGACAAAGCATGAGTGGAGGATGGTCAGAGAGAGAGGGAGACACAGAATCCAAAGCAGGCTCCAGTCTCTGAGCTGTCAGCACAGAGCCCAACGCGGGGCTTGAGGTCATGAATCTTGAGATCATGACCTGAGCCAAAGTCGGATGCTTAACCTACTGAGCCATCCTGGCACCCCTGTATGATTTCACTTCTGTGAGGTATCTAATGTAGTCAAATTCACAGATAGAAAGCAGAATGATTGTTATCAAGATCTGGGGGGGAGGGGACACACAGGAGTTATTTAATGGGTATAAAGTTTCAGTTCTGCAAGATGAAAAAGTTCTGGATATCTGTTTTACAACAATGAATATATTTAACACTACTAAACTGTACACTTAAAAGTAAGACACTAAGTATTACAATATATGTTTTTCCACAATAAATGTTATTAATAAAAAATAAAATAAAAATATATTTTAAAAATCCAAAACTTTTTTTTTTTTTTTTTCTGAATAGGAAGGAAGAAAAGAAATGAACGGGTAGTAAACATTTTCCTTCCGTGCAGATGTGTGTATTTCATTTCTGGTGCACTCCACACAGGCAAGTTCCACAGAGAGAGAACAAAGTTTAAACCCTAGACATGAGGACCTGAGCTTTCCAAAATCCAAATCAGATACTAAAGCCCATCAGAAAAGTCTAGGTGCTAGGATGTTTACCTTTAGGTTACCCATTTCCAGAGAAGACTCTTGCTCATGGTATGGCTACTCCCAGAAAATAGCAAGAACAACCAGTCTGTGCAATTTGGATTCCTGACCACAAACAACCGAAATGGACATTAGCAACTTAACAGGAAAAGAATTTATGGCAGTACAGTGGGAAGTTCTAAACCCACATTAAAGCTGGAGAACCAGTTTATAAGAAGAATTTCTATGTCTGGGTAGCCAAGAACACACCCAGGCCACACCCCAGGGTTGGCCCCATTAGCACACCAGCCATGGCTATTCCTGACCCTAAGACTCCTGTCCAACTGATCCTGTGTTTCTACATTATACCCTCAATGTTCAAATTCTGGGGTGGGAAGAACTGACTGGGCATGCCCACGAGCTTCCATTCAGTGGGGAATTCTTACAACAGACGGATATTCAAATACTAAAGGGCAGAGAAAAGGAAATTACCTACACCGATTACCAAGTAGCTTAGCAAATGTTTATGTCTCACATGCCTAGCTCACCCAGTTTAAAATACTACAAAGTAGTAAGTTTCCAGCCAATTCCAGGAAATAGGAGAATCTTCATGCTCATTGGATCCTGTCACTTGCAATGCGGCAGGTTTCCACGAGTTATCCAACCAGATCAGACCACTCATAAACTATCACTGGGTAAAGCAAGGTGCACAGGGGCAGGTAGGATGAATGTGACCATGGTTAGTTATTCTCTAATGCTTTTGCTTTTGTCAAAGTCGAATTTACTTGACCGTGATAAGAGCAGACACTGTCTTCAAAACTCCTGCTAGAAGAGACTATAAAGACAGAGCGTGGATTGGCGTTGCTGTCACTGTCACCATAGGACTAACAGTGCTCAAGCAGAGAAGATGCCATTTATCCAGCACAGTTTAATCAATGTGTAAGCCTCTAGTCGGCTCCCAGACAGTCTATCTGAAAAAATTTCCATAGACTCTGTAGAGCAAAGATACACAGAGATTTAGAAAGTCGTAGAGAAGTGAAGGCAAGGATAAGCAATTAACTTTACTTCACACTACAGTCTTTTATTCATTCATACATTCCTCTATCCAAAGGGCTCTCAAGACTTCTACTTTCACAATGATAGAGCAAAGATGTCTTTTCCTTTATCTTGAAAAATCAACAAGAGTTTTTTTTTAAAAACCAGAAACACAATTTTTAAAAAATAAAACAGGAGACATCTTATAGCTCTGAACCACAACATACGCAGGAAGTGGGGAGAGAGACAGTGAGGGGCATCAGAGAGCAGAAGATGGGTCAAACCTCAGTGTTTGCAAAGCAGCATCAACAAGACACAAGCTGCAGGGCCCCAAAGACATCAGGAGCTGGAGGCATCAGCTACTGTGAGGGTGGGGTGAGTGGGCAAAGACAAGAAAACAGGGAGATGGTTTGAAAGTCTACATAAGCAGCAGTTAGATTCCAGGGTGCCTCACTCTCCCCCAAAGGAGCTAGAAGGTCCAACCTTAATAAACATGGCTTCTGGAAGCAACAAACTTAGAAACGCCAGAATGGAAGACAGTGGGGTTTCAACAGGGATATGAAGAGAAACTGTGCATGGCAGAGAGGGAGAGCCTCCAGTGTCTCACCTACAGGTCCAGAACTCCAGTAGCCAGGCTGATATCCCCAAAACAAGAGACTGAAGGGCCATTCTCTGGAAAAGCTAATCTATCATCTGAGAAAAGACCCACAGATTTTATTATCAGTATCTGCAATGAGAATGCTAACAGGCTACCCAGTCATCCCTACAGGGAAGTGGGGGAAGGGAGAAACAAGCCCACATGGGTATATAAGGACACCTGCAGCTTCTAACTAGCTTTCTAGTGCCTCACCTCTTAAATAAACAAAAGACCAAGATCACCAGAGATCTGAGGAAAGCCTACCACACTTGAGAGAAAAGACCAAAATAAAGTGAAAACAAGGGAATTAGTAGGACAGGGACAGTACTGGTAAGAAAAGACTGCAAAGAAATCATATTTAATATCTCACTGAGCTAAGATCTGGTATTCATCTCATAAAGGCGCATTATTAAAAAGAGAAAACCAGAATGTAAGGAAGGGAAAAAAAAAAAAAAGATGACATAAAAATTCAATGAAAAAATTCAGAGGTAAGCTAAAGAAATCTCCCAGAAGTAGAAACAAAGAGGACAATAAAAAATATATATATATTAGAAATTCGCTGTAAGAAGTCCACTATTTAAATTAGTGTGTATTCCAGATAACGAGAACAAGGAGAAAAAGCAGGGGAAATTTTTTCAAAAAAATGCTACAAAAACATTTAATAATCATGTAGTTCTTGGAGAAGGACCTACTGAGCACTCAGCGCTGTGAATGAAAAATAGATAATAAAACAGCTATTTATTTCACCGTAAGCACCTCAGCACATATGATAGGATACACATATGATAAGAGATTAAAAATCTGCATAGAAGAAACTGGCAAAAACATACAAATGATCAAGAAAAATGTCACCAGACTTCTCAACTGCAGCACTAGAAACCAGATGATAATGATGCAAAACCACCAAAATTCTTTCCAACCTAAAATTCTGTAATGAGCCAAATTACCACTCACCTACAAGACCACAATAAAGGAATTCTCACACCCGCGAAGACTGAGGAAAATAAAGCTGTGAGATTTTTGTTTTAAGCCTTCTAGCCCTATTTGACTCACAGTTTTGCGTTGTTTTGAACTGTACAGTTCACACACATTCTCAACTATGCCTCATTTTGGTTTGCAGGTACAAGAGTACATTTTCTAGGCCTTGTAATCATGAATGGGATACACCCTCAGTTACCACATACTTCCCCTAATAAAATATGAGATCACAATACTAAAAAATTCCATAAAAATAGTAACCTTTATTCTTATATAATGTACTTAAAAAGTATTTTATAGCCACAAATATCATGTGAAGTAAAAGAGATATTATCATCCTTTGCTTCAAGATGAGAAAACTGAGGGACTCCTGGGTGGCTCAGTCAGTTGAGCATCCAACTCTTAATTTTGGCTCAGGTCATGATCTTACGATTCGTGGGATCGAGCCCCACGTCAGCCTCTGCGCTGACAGCATGGATTCTCTCTCTCACTCTTTCTCTGCCCCCTCACCTACTCAATCTCTCTCTCTCAAATTAAAATTTCAAAAAAAAAAAAAAAAAAAAGATGAGAAAATTGATTCTTTAAGAGAAAAATGACTTTTCAAAGGTGTCAAAGCCAACATAAAGCACTAGAACTCAAATCTAAGTCTAGTGCCATGTTTGGGATTCTCCTCTGACATGAATGTAGGAACTCTGTGCACAATCTTTATCTCCTCTCTTATGTCCATGGGAATGGTTTCATCTCAAGGTATGATAAGCACTATTGTCCCTTTTCTCCACTCTTATACAACCCAGCTATTTATTTCACCGTAAGCACCTCAGCATTGTTGGCCCTTCCCCTTCTCCAGGCCATCCTTAAAGAACTGGAGTACAGGTCCCAAAGTAAATACTTATGTATATACTGAGAGTATAACAAAAACCAAACCTTAACTACTCATTAGAAAGAAATTTCTCATTTTTTTTTCTTAACCCAGTGAGAAGGAAAAGAGATAATCAGACAAAAGTGACTTCATCTTCTCATATGCTACATACAGGAAAAAGGCACCTAATAATGTATTTTTGATGTTCATAATGATCCATCTGGCTCATTATCATAAAAAAAAAGAAACTCTGGTTTATAATCAGCTATTAACAGTTTTTTATACCATACAGGGATAAAGATTCAAGGATAATTACCCCGTCTACTCTGCTCCCAAAATGTATTAATCAAGTAATATGCTTCAAGGGGCGCCTGTGTGGCTCAGTCAGTTAAGCGTGCGACTCTTGATTTTGGCTCAAGTCATGATCTCACGGTTCATGAGTTCGAGCCCTGCATATGGCTCTGCATTGACAGTGCAAAGCCTGCTTGGGATCCTCTCTCTCCCTCTCTTTGCCCCTTCCCTGCCACTCTGTCTCTCTCTTTCAAAAATAAACCTAAAAAATCTACATGTTTAAAATTTAGAGCACAATAAACACACACACACACACACACACACACACACACACACACACACACACCCCTTCCCTTCTCACCACTTTACCACTTTCCCCAAACAGACAGGAACACTAAGACATGCATGTATTCACATTCACACACAGTCTGCAACCTTGGACTCATATACCCTTCTATTAGACTGTGGGCCTGAATGACCCAGGGTTAAGAAAGCACAATCCTCACTGAGAAAACCTAACTTCACTCTGGTTAACTGTGTTTTCAATCAAGCAAAGAAATAGTGTGGTAACAATCCAGCTACTTACTCCACAGTATCGGTCACCATTAAATATCTGAGGTGGCAGAGGATTGCCCTGAGCAGGCTTCTTTTCTGGGGGGATGTTTTTGTACATCCATTGTCTTTGTTCTTCTGACATTGTGATATCCACCTCCTCAAACTCTATCTTGTTGGCTTCCAGAAATCTAACCACATCCTGCTGTTTCTTCTTTATCTAAAGAGAGAAGACAGACAAATGAGAAATGCTTATCTGAAACAATATGCAGATATTTCCAAATTGAACTAGACTTGATTTCTCATGGTCAGAGGTCACTAATGCAAAACCAAGAGGCAATTTTCGCAGGCACCAGGCACCGTCCACTCACTGGGTATCCAGCAGAAGTCTAGACAAGTCCTGACACGATGATTTCTTCACCTAGACTCCCCAGAACACTGGGGCACAGCCCTGATCACCTGGAAGGATCAGATTATGCATGAGGTGAGGGACTTCGTTCTCAGAGGGACATAACCACTGCCCCTCCCAGTTACAGAAACTGACATTTACAGTCATGAAAACTCCCTCTGCAGAAACCATTTGAAAACCAGGGAGAGCCCATATGAGATGTCGACATTTCACTGATTCCCGGGAGCAGCAACATTTCTATTCCCCTCAGCAGTCTCTTTCAGATATTCCACAGCGGTAGCCACTGTCATGAAAGCATCCTTTCATCAATTCAAAAGAGAAAAATGTTCTCCACTTCTAAGGTGAGAGTAAACAACAAGCATCAGCTGACTTTGAACTCTGTATTCCTTAACTCTCTTTGTTCCTCTCACCTTCATGTTTCCTTCTTCAGTCACTAGGGGTCAGGTGTGCTCCTGAAGAGCTGCAAACACATCTGTAGGTTTTCAAAATCTTATCGGTTTTATTTCAGGGTACATATTAAATAATTCAGATGGGGCAACAATATTCAATATCTTAAACACAGCATGTAAAACAGGAGACCACACGCCTGCTTTTTCTAAATGATTCTAGGAAATGTACACAGAGACTTAACACAACCTAAGTGGTGAAGTAAATTTTATAAGGGCCAAAGAAAAGAATCATTTTGAGAGGGCAAGCCGCCAAAAAGACCTCTCATCTAGAAAATAAAATGCTTGAAGAACAAACTTTCACATACTGATTGCCTCCACCAATTTCCTCCAACTTCCTCTCAAAAGCCTCAATGACATGTGCTTCTGAGATGGAAATTTGTTGTAGGTCATGAGCAAAGACATTCTGATCACTGGGTTGAAGTCTATGAATGAGTAACAAGATTGTACAGTTAGCATGGACAGAAATACAAAGCTAGCAAAATAGAGTATCTTTACCCTTGATGATATGAGAAAACAAGAGACCTAGTGTATGGTTATAAATCAAAATGGATACATTATCTTGTTTCTTGAACGAAGCTATTTCTCATTTCTGAAAAAGTTAACTTTTTCCCCTTGATACACAATTTTCAGAAATGTAGTTATGTTATTTTGAAACTTTGGCTTGCAAAAAAAGTATTATCCATACTACTTAGTTTCCCCTTACAACCCTACAAGGCAGATAAACAAGGTTGATAAGAGGTCAAAACTGGTCACCTATTTTGATGGAGGTCTTAGTACGTATTCTTGTCAAGATAATCATGTCATTCTCCTATTTAAAATCCTTCTTTAATGAGTCCCCATTGCCCTTGGAAGAATACATACATTTCTTAGCATAGCACAATGTCCTTCATGATCCACCTCCTTTGATTATAAGAGCAAATGTATTTGCATTTTTAAAAGTCTAGAAATTGTAAAACAAGCAAACTGTCAACATTTAATTAGAGGAAAGGGTCAAAAATTAATTAGAGGAAAGGGTTTGGATTTAATGTCCGTAGGTAGAGTTTTACATATCCCACATATTTCAAATGTTCATGAGTGATCAAAAGTGAACCCAACACAGTCAAACCTTAGTTTTCCATATGATGTATGTACACATAATATCCACCCCACCTCCACGTCTACCTCGAAAGGTGAATACCCTAAAACTCACATACTCTTAATACTAGGCTATATCAAAGACACACAGTTTCTCTACATCCCAGCCTCCGAGCCCTACAAGCACGCGCGCACACACACACACACACACACACACACACACACACACAGCATTTATTGCTTAACTATAATCCCCTACTGCTCAATGGTCATTCCTTTCATAGGATCACACTCGATAAAAAGAGCTGGGTCTTGCCCCTTTCATTCAAGAATGTACCCTGTGTACTGTCCTGTCATTACAAATTTTTCAAGGGCACTTAAGTGGCTCAGTCAGTTAAGCCTCCAACTCTTGATTTCAGCTCATGTCATGATCTCACGGTTCCTGGGATTGAGCCCCTGAGCACACTCTCTCTCCCTCTTTCTACCCCTCCCCAGCTCACATACACACACACACTCTGTCAAAATGAACATTGTTTTTTTTTCAAAAGCATGAATTTTTATATCTGCCTAGCAACCTATCATGTAGATGTTTTCAGTCAACTACTATTCAATTATTGGTATTTAGCATATTTGTAACTTTCAGCACCAGAAATATCATGTAGTGAACATCTTTACTTAAAAATCTTTGACACTATCTCCCAATACTATTTTAGGACAAAACCCTATGAATGAAACTCAGATCAAAGGGCAGAGACATTTTTCAGGCTCCTGGTGGACCCATGCTAACCTGCTTTTCAACAAGTCCTTGTCAATATATTCCCATTAGCAATGTATGAAAGTGTCCATGTCTCAACACCCCTCCCTCCTTACAGCCAATATCTGAAAGATGTATCACAGAATATTAAAATCCAAACAATGGGAGGTGATGGATGTGTTAATTAAACTAACTGTGGTAATCATTTCACAATATATACAAATATCGAATCATTATGTTAATAACTTATACTTATAGAGTATTATATGTCAATTATATCTCCAAAAAATTCAGGTGGCGGAAAACAAATTGGTTGCTGTTAAAAAAAAAATTCAAGGGGCTCCTGTGCGGCTCAGCCAGTGGAGCGTCATCATGCTCTTGATTTCAGCTCAAGGCAGGATCGCAGGGTCACGGGATTGAGCCCCATGTCGGGCTCTGCACTGCACATGGAGCCTCCTTAGGATTCTGTCTCTCTCTGTCTGTCTCTCTCTCTCTTTCTGCCCCTCCCTGACTCATACATGGGCTCCTGCACTTTCTCTGTCTCTAAAGTAAAAAAAAAAAAAAAAAAAAAAAAAAAAAAAAAAAAGCATCATTACACACTAACACTGCTCAAGAAGCAAAGGACAGTTACTAACAAAGGTGAGAATTGACAGCAGCATATGGTGTAAAATGTAAATAATTATATCTCTGTTTTAAAAGAGGAAAGCAGGGGAGGCACCACCAGGTTTGGGCTTCAAAGATATCACTTTAATACTATGCAACTTAAAAGAAAAAAGGAGGAGTTCTGTACATACTCTTAACACTGCTATGAAAAGATCTCCAAGAAAGATTAGTAAGTGAAAACACAAGGAACAGAACTGTACATAGACTAGGAACATTTTTTAAAAATAGAGAAAATAAAAGAACACATTTGTACTTACGTTAAAATAAGCTCTGGAAGGTTATATAAAAAACCAACAGAAATAGTTGTCTGGGAGCTAGGAAAGTAGGGACTGGGGGGGGACGGAGAAAAAATGGGAGCAAAAGTCTTAGCTCTCTACGTGTGTAAACTGTAAACTTTTTTGCACAGTGTGAATATGTTAGTATTCAAGATTAAATACAAGAAAATTATGTAGAGAAAGAGAGCTTCACATAGAAGGGAACAGGAGTATGTAGCCATAGAGATGTAGTATTTTATATAAATTGGGTTCTCCAACAGGACATGGAAGCCCCACAACTCAGAGCACATTGTTACTCGTGGGCCTTCATGTTTATTCACACTTCTAAGAAAGGCCAGATGATGAAAAATCATTTTTTTGTTTAAAAAAAGAGCTAAGGCCACAGAAACTAACCAATACTACAGCAAATCACTCAAATAAACAAAGGACAAAATTTAACCCAGGGAAGGAAGTTTTCAAGTGGATATCTGTGGCATTAGCATGAGGAAGGAAGAAGAGTTATGAGCAGATACCACGAGCTATTTTGAGATCTGCGGAGGTGAACGTGGCCTGGAACTGTGGGAGCCCAGGCATCCGTGGCAGGGGGACAGGCCACCTCAGGTGGCAGGGACTTGGGTGAAGAGATGGGACTGCTGGGTGGGACCCCAGGTAATAGGCTTCCCATGTGGCAACAGGAAGCTGCCAGGGATGCTGCAATGTGCTGGCATAAACCCAGAGTTCAAGTAGCAATAACATATACCATCATTTCCTTGACTCCAAGGGCTTTTCCTCCCCACATTTCAAGTATCCTGAAACAAAATGTACCTTAAATCAATATCAAAAGCCATCTGAGGAGCAAATGGGAAAGAAGTTAATTGTGGGGCAACAGTAGCTGCCTTCACCCATGTCAATTTAGCTATGAGTGCAAAGTACCTATAACTCAGGGGGTGTTTGTTGTTGTTTCTTTCTTTTTCTTTTTTTTTTTTTTTTTAACACACTTAGAAACCATGGAAGATAATGCTAGGTTTTTACCCAGTAGCCAATTTCCCTTTCTTTTTTTTTTTTTAACGTTTTTATTTCTTTTTTGAGAGACAGAGACAGAGCACGAGTGTGGGAGGGGCAAAGAAAGAGGGAGACACAGAATCTGAAGCAGGCTCCAGGCCCTGAGCTGTCAGCACAGAGCCCAACACGGGGCTCGAACCCACAAACTGTGAGATCGTGAGCTGAGCAGAAGTAGGCGCTTAACCAATCTCCCAGGTGCCCCAATCTCCCTTTCGTTCTTAATAATAGAAGGCTGGTATTGTTTAGGAAAGCAATGTGCTCTGCTACAAAAACTTGTTTTACCCAGACTCCTCTGCAGCCAGGGGTCATGACACAGAATGAGACAGAAGGCAGATGTTCTCGGGAAGGCTCTACTTGATGAATAAAATCACAAAGCCCAATTTGTCCTCTCTCCTCTTGCAGAAATGCAGAAGTAGTGCCTGGAGGTGCAGAAACCATTGTGCAAGTGTGAAAACAAACGCCATATGCTAAGGATGGTCAAGCAGAAAGACAGGAGCTTGGGTCCTTGATATTTTATAGCTGCCACACCAGTCTTGCGCAGCCCACTCTAAACCTTTCTGTATTAGACAAATAAACATTTAATTGCTTAAGCCACTCGATCAAAGTTTTTCTATAGCCTGCACTCAAACACAATGCTACCTGAAGAAATTCTTAACTGCTACTTAAAATGTCTTCAGAAATACTATAGTATGATGGATTGAAAATAAAAGCTATTACTGCCTAGCAGAGCCTAGAAATAAATGCTGTAAGACATAAATTTAAGGGAGGGGCGCCTGGGTGGCGCAGTCGGTTAAGCGGCCGACTTCAGCCAGGTCACGATCTCGCGTCTGTGAGTTCGAGCCCCGCGTCGGGCTCTGTGCTGACAGCTCGGAGCCTGGAGCCTGTTTCCAATTCTGTGTCTCCCTCTCTCTCTGCCCCTCCCCCGTTCATGCTCTGTGTCTCTCTGTCCCAAAAATAAATAAAAAAAAAAAAAAAACATTGAAAAAAAAAAATTTAAAAAAAAAAAAAGACATAAATTTAAGGGAAATGAATATTTGTCACTGAATAAACATGAATTTTCATTATTTTCTTCATAAAACAACCACAGGAAAAAAAAAAAAGAAAAAAGAAAAGAAGTCGTTGGACCCAAAACAGGAAGATATCTACAAAAGCATTAGAGTTAGATTTTATTATGTTATTCACACACACACACCATTACACATCATCCAAAGCAACTAAAAGGAACAAGTGCTTCAAAATCTCATAGGCTAGATCATGGGAAGGCAAACTATGGCCCACGGGCTAAATCTAGCTCACAACAGGTTTTGTATGGACCATGGCCCCAAATGAGATACTTTTAAATGTGGCTGAAAAGAAAATAAAAATAATAGTATCACATGACATGTAAAAAACACATTAAATGCAAATTTCAGTGTCCATAGATAAAGCTGTATCGGAAGATAGCCACACCCACTCATTTCCATACTAACTGTGGCTGCTTTGGCCCTGACAAAGGCAGGGTTGAGTGCTGCAACAGAGGCCTCATGGTTCCCAAAGCCTAAAGAAAAAGTCTGTCCTTTACAAAGTGTGCCAACCCTGGGCTAGACCACAGATCTCCATTTCCGGCTCAAAGTTCAATTCCTTAGTGAGGCCTTCCCTGACAACCAGATTTTACATTTTTACCAGTGGCACTCCGTACACACACACCCCCTCTCCAACTCCCTACTTCCCTTCAAGGCTTCATTTTTCACCACAGCACTTAGTATCTGATATACTAGTGGTGTTTTCAGTGTTTTCTTTCTTTTCAGTATTTCTTTCTCTACCTACCCTAATAGAATATAAATTCCATAGGGTGAGGGACGTTGTCTGCTGTTTTGTTCATTGCTGTACCTCCAGGGCCTAGGATGGTGTCTAGCATATAGCAAACACTCACCAAACAGTTGTTAACGAATACACAGGAACTTCACACATGGAAGGGCTGGCGTGACAGGAAGGCCTCATCCTGACTCAGCAATGTTGGTTCTCTCATCGTTCACCTTACGTATCACCTCCTTGGAGAGTCCTCTCCAACCACCTTAGCTGAAGTTTTATTGTCTAAATCTACTACAATTTTATTTATTTATCTGTGTACTTGATTTTATGCTCATCTCTCTCCCCACAATGTCACTTCTGTAAGCAAGAGACTGACAACGCAAGAGGTGTTCAGTAAATATTAACTGAATGGATGATTAAAGAATTATCACCCCAGCCCTGACATCAAAGATTTCCAGGTGATGTTCAAGAGATCAAACTGAGTTGGTAATTTAATTTAGGAACAAATGTAACTGAAGTTTAGCCAAAAAGGAATGTGGATCAAATGCCAGTATTTCTCAATTAATGCTAAAGCTGTATGATTTTAAAAAGCAGTGTCTCTAGGACGCTACATGTAACTGTAAATTGCCTAAATAATTCAGAACAATCTGTAGACCCTGAATGTGAAAAAAGCTTTCCTTTAACATTGACAATGATATTGAAGAAGAAAGTTGTATGTGACTATGCGTTTAAATAAATGCTGTTGTCAGTTCATTTCAAAAATTGCAAGTGCATAATGTAGTGTTTTGTTTGGCCCAAATGTTTTAATTAAACTGCTGATATATTTGCAAATTGACGGCAATTGCGAACTAAGCAAATAGGTCAGTATTTCCCTGACTCTGCTTCCAGCTGCCACGATAGGATTCTATCACCCCCACCCACTTCCCCCAGTATCTCCAGCAGCTCTGAAGCAAGCTTCGAGGCAGCCATCTTGGTCCAGCTGCTTCAATAAATGGTCTGAATGTGTTCCCCTCAAAATTTATATGTTGAAACCTAACCTCCAAGGTGATAGCATTACAAGGTGGGGGCTATGGAAGGTGATTAGTTTACTAGGACAGGACCCTCATGAATGGGGTTAGTGTCCTTATAAAAGAGACCCGAGAACATCCCTGCCACTTTCTGCCATTGAGGACACAGCAAGGAATCCGCAGTCTGCAACCAGAAGAGGGCTTTCACCAGAACCCAACTGTGCTGGCAGCCTGATCTTGGACTTCCAGCCTTCAGAACTGTAAGAAATAAATTTATGTTGCTTGTAAGCTACCCAGTCAATTTTGTTACAGCAGCCTAAACAAAGACAATGAACCTTTACCCTTTCAACTCCAAATCCTGGGCCTGCTAAAGACCCCAAAGCCTGCACCCACGCCTTGGTAACCTACCCCCACAGGCGCCTGGGTGATAAACTGTCTGGGCTGGTGCTGCTGAATTGGCTGACCTGGCATGAACACTCAGTGACCCGTGAAAATCTTAGTGAAGATGTTTGTAGCTCTTTCAATGGCAACCTCCTGGCTCCAGGAATCCCTAGGGACTGGATCTGCGGCCAGGCTAAATAAATTACATTGTACTTCAGTTAGATTTACCCCTACTCTGTGGCACTTTTAAGTAAACTTGCACTCCTTCACTCTCTCTTCTTGTCGGATTAGTTCTTTCCCAGACGGCTGACAATTTATGTAATTAAGTAGCCCTTCCAGAAGAATCCTTCCATATGCTTCTAGGCATGCCTGGTCATGTTTGAATTCTGGGGTATACACAGCTGTTGCTGCACCTTGGGACCTTGAGAGTCACTAGCAAATAACGAGAAATAATCAATTTGAATAAGATAGTTGTTTTTTTAATTGAGATTTAATGTGCACAATTGTGGGAATTCAAGTTTAAAGACAACTAATTGTGGGAAATCAAGTTTAAAGACAACTGAAGTACAGGCGGATGACAGCATGGAAAACTGGGGGCGAGAGGGGAGTGTGTATTTTTGAGTTAGACTGGGTTTTAATCCTGGCCCTAGTTGTTGGGTAGCCTTGGAGAAATTACAAAGCTTCTCTCAGCATTAGTTGCCAAATCTGTGAAATGGACCCAGTATCTTTTTGCATAGGTTCATTGGGAGGATCAGATACAAAAAGAGCTAAGCAATCCCAGGCACTTGCTCAATTGTTCCATTCATTCAAACACACGAGCTTTTCTTTCGTGGCCCTAGATGGGGCCCTCTGCCAAAAACATGAAATGACTTCTGGGTACTTTCAAAGGTTTTAGGTATTCAATGTAACAGTTCTTTATTTCACTTACTTTCACACTTCAAATACACATTTTTCTTTTTTCTGACTTACAGCAGATGTAGGACTCATTAGGACCTTTTATGTATCTCACATGGAACAAGTCGAAGGCAGAGGAAGAAAACCAAAAAGTAAAAATTTTCTTAGAACAACACAAATTACAATGGAGAGACTGGACTAAGGGGAAGTAGAGGGAGGGCTCTAAGACAACCCCTTTCCACTACGGAGGGAGAAAAGGACTGATGACCTTTCCCTTGTAAGAAGACCCTTGCTACTTCTAGCAATTAAGCAGAGTATCTCAAAGATACATAATTTCATGACAAATTCTTTAACAGTTCACTGTTGGACTCACTAGGCATTCTATTGTCATAAAGAGGATGCAAATGGCAGAAAGTATTATGGCAGACACTGGACCAGTTACCCCTTTTCTGTGAAGGCCAAGGTTCCAGAGGCAGACACAGAATCTGAAACAGGCTCCAAGCTCTGAGCTGTCAGCACAGAGCCCCACACGGGGCTCGAACTCATGGACCGCGAGATCATGACCTGAGCCGAAGCTGGACGCTCAATCGACTGAGCCAACCAGGTGCCCCCCAGCCACTCTTGTAGCTGGGCACCTCTGTGACCCAGATCTAGCCCCTGAGGTGTGAGCCAAAGTCTGCTGGGTAAAGCTTCTGGTCAAGGCTTTGCTCTCCTGCTCAAGCATATGGATTCAGGTGTTAGGCCCTTTGTCCCTGCCCTTCCACCTCCTTTCTGCTTGGAACCTCAGTGTGAGGGCTAGAGACGTGCAGGCAGCTTTTCTGCCATGAGCCAGTAAGCATCAGGAAAAGGCCAAGAGAATGCTAGAAACACAAGCCCTGAACAAATCAGCCTCCAGAATTACAAAGAGAGAAAACTTCCGTTCTTTTGAGATCTCATTGGCCATGTTCTCCCTTACCTGCAGGTGAACACATTCCTAACGAGAATGCTCACCGCTAAGGTTTCATTGTTGGGGAGTAGGGCAGGGTGTAGAATAAACCCCAATAAGCCACCTGCTAACCGTCAACATTCTAACACTGTTTAACTAAACAGGAAGTTACACATAAAGTACTGTGTGTCTGGTGTCTATTGCAGTTTATCTTACTAGAAAGCAAATACCAGGTTACCAAGCCAAAGATAGCAGTGCGAGAGGCTGTCTAGCAAGAGATTGAAACCGGAGTTTTAAGGAATCAGAGTGTCAGAAAGAGATGGATTATGCAACACAGGACAATTTTTGAAACAACCAGTATTATATGTTGTATTTTAAAGCAATAAAATTTTAATGATGGAAAAACTTGTGCTTTTTCACCTATGTACCATTAGCACAATCCATGCTACTCAACAGGCACTCAGTATGTTTATATTAAACACAGAAACATTACTGAGTTTGAATAAATACCTTTAACATATTTGCTTTTGAATCAGTCAACATTTTCCGTGCTGTTTTCTTAACCAATTTGCATTAGTTTCTTTTTCCTGTTTTTGTAAGTCATCTTTGCAATATAAGTATTTTTTTATTTAAAAAAAAAAAAAAACCCACCATAATCTCATCATCCTGAAGTAATTATTTCTTATAGTACCTTCCAAGGACACAACATTTAGAAATATACTTCATAGGGGCGCCTGGGAGGCTCAGTAGGTTGAGCATCCAACTTCGGCTCAGGTCATGATCTCACAGCTCGTAAGTTCGAGCTCCATGTGGGGCCCTGTGCTGACAGCTCAGAGCCTGGAGCCTGCTTCGGATTCTGTGTCTCCCTCTCTCTCTGCCCCTCCTCCACTCATGCTCTCTTTCTCTCTCAAAACTAAACATTTAAAAAAAAAGAAATATACTTTATATAGTTGCCATAATAACATACACATTTGGGGTAGGATGTTTCAGTTTTATTACAAATATTTTGTTTTTATAATCTCCATAGTTATCTTATTGCGTGCATACATTCTATTAAGTACTTTAATGTTTAGAACATTATCCTACCATTGGAAATTTAAGTGTGTTCCAAGGATTTTTTTTTTTTAATTGAAGAAGAAAACTTGGGGCACCTGGGTGGCTCTGTCGGTTACACATCTGACTCTTAGTTTCAGATCAGGTCACAATCTCATGGTTCATGGGTTCAAGCCCTGCATCAGCACAGAGCCTGCTGGGGATCCTCTCTCCCTCTCTCTTTCTGCCCCTCCCCTGTTTGTGCTCTCTCTCTCTCTCAAAATAAATAAATAAACTTAAAAAAATTAACAACTTTTGCATGACCGATGAATGGAATCAGAAAAATGATTACCGCTGTTCTTTAATTATAATGGTGCTCGTCCTCCATCTGCATCTATGTATTTTTGGGTAGTTACCTTTTCAACAATGACAACTGTTACAGCAGACCTGCAAATTGTAGTATTGATTGTTAGCTCACATTGTTCTCACTAAGAAAAACTGTTTCTGATGGGAGAAAAATAATTTTTTATCATTAAAAAATAAAATTAATAATATTGTTTGAACTGTGCCCATGACATTTATTGCTATTTTGTGGACATTTTATGATTTACATCTTTTATTGGCATAGGAGCATATACACAGCATTTATTTAAAATACACACATATGGGGATATGTACTCAAAGAATTTTTAAATTTTTTTTAATGTTTACTTTTGAGAGGGAGAGAGCAAGAGCGAGCGAGCACAAGTGGGGGAGGGACAGAGAAACACACAGATTCCGAAGCAGGCTCCAGGCTCTGAGCTGTCAGCACACAGCCCAACGTGGGTCTTGAACTCACGAACCGTAAGATCGTGACCTGAGCCAAAGTCAGACACTCAACTGACTGAGCCACGTAGGTGCTCCTCAAAGAATTTTTAAATTATTATTGGGGTATGTGATCAAAAAACCATTGGCGGGGGAGGCGCCTGGGTGGCTCAGTCGGTTAAGCGTCTGACTCTTGAAAGTTACCAGACTGATAAAGAAATTGTAAAAATCCAACCTGAGCTTCACTGTAAATATGGCAGCACACTATACTGCTAATATATTTTCTATGGGTTAACATAAATAAGACATGGTGCTAAATCTAGACTTAGAAAAGACAGGAATATAAGCATATACAATTGAATCAGGCGAGGGAGAGAAATCTTAACATCTGGGCAATATCCTTTATAATCTGTTTTTTCTTCATACCAGTCCTTTTGCCCTTGAAGACATCACATACTTCCATGACTTCAAATCTCACCTGTAAGACTTAGAAATATATATCTAAACTATATCTAAAACTTGCATTTCAAAATTGGCATCTTTCACAAGGGTCAATCCCCCAGTTCCAGAGCCTTTCTGGAAATGTATGCTTAAATGTCCCACCATCACCTCAAACTTGATGGCTAAAACAGAACAAAAACAATGTTGTCACAAAGTCAACCCACAAATCCACCCTTTTCCCTGAACTTTCCTGTTTCTATCAACAAAATACCACTTTGTTGATGACCCATCCTGACAGGAGAACTGCCTATACAAGTCCACAACTTAACGTCATTACAAAAATAACCTACCTAAATGAAAACCACACACTCTGTTATTAAACGACATGAAGGGAGCCTCTCTTGTGCTCAGTTGGGTAGCACTAAAAATGGGACAGTGTAAAGAATAAAGAAGGTGGGTGGTAAGTACGGCCAAAGCAAGCTTGGCTCTGAGGTCTGTGAGGGGCCCTGGTCCATCTGGGACTTTGCTTATGATGCTTAGAACACTGTGATAAAGATGCCAAGGGCAGTGGCCTGATCCTCATTTGGGCCACTTAGCTCTGAGTCATGAGCTAGTCCTGGACAGACAGAAATGGATGGATCGGTATCACCTTGGACAAGTTCCTTATTCTATCAAAGCCTTAGTTTCCTCATCTGTGAAATGCAGATCATAATTCAGCTCAGAGGATAGTGATGAAAATTAAATGGCATAATGCTCACAGAGTTGTACACGGCCCACTGAAAGAACCCAGTACATGTTTTAGTTATTATTATAACTTTTATTCTAGGGCCACAAACCTCATTCTCTATTCTGTTCTTTAGCAAATACATTCTGCTAGTCAACTGGGGATACCTGGACCCAGTACAACTCCACAGCCACCTGGCTTCTCTTTCTCCATTCGTTCCTTGATTCACTTGTGTTCATTCCGCAGGGATATTTTGAAGGTCTAGGAGGTGTCAGGCCTGTACCAGGCCTGCCTCTGCCTTACTTCAGCTCATTTGCAAGTGAGCTGTGAGTTTCAGGAAGTCAATATCCAGACTATATCCAGACTATAAAACTTGATTCAAATGGACGATCCACTCTTTAGGATTGTACATTTTAGTAAGAACGGGTTTCCCTTTAAATATGAACATGCTTTCTCACCCGTAGAACATGCTCTTTGAGGGTTTATTTTCCACACAGGTTCATGCTCATGCACATGCTCCCATCCTTGCCTGGGCAGCAGGCTACAGCGGACTGAGAGGGATGAGCACAGAGGAGACCCTTGCACAGGGGCTTGTGGTGAGCAGAACAGAGTTCCACAAATAGATGCTATTCATTGTTGTTTGCTCACAAGAGTAACCTTTTTGATTTTCCCACCTCTGCTGCATACAGGAACTGAGAGGAGGAATGGGAAAGTTAAAATGACAAAGTGGAACAGGGAGAACAGGAGATTTCAGCCAAGGTAAGAATTGACAGATGTCCCCACACTATACTCTCAGACTTAAAGGCAGTACCGGTGTATTTGTTTTTAAACTGGTGGTCAATGTCAATTTAAACACCTTTTTATTGTGAGTCATAGTTGTCTCTCTTTTGGAATCACAGATTAAGATCAAGAAGTTTATGTGTAATTAAATCCAATCACTTCATTTAGTTCCCTAACTGAAACTTAGGAAGGGTGTCAGAGTGTATGGTCTACTGTCCTTGAGTTGAAATAATTCAGAACAGATGAGAGAGAGGTTGCCACTGCCCTGCCACTGGCAGAACAATTGTTTCCACAAACTTGGCTCTAACCACCATTAACGAAAATGTCACCCGTATGTATTTCCTGATTGGGAACAAATATTTTCAGAATAGCTTAGTCAACTCCTTTCACATTCCGGATCATGGGCTGGTGAGACATTATTTGCTTCTAATTCTTGGCATAATTTTAAAAGATAGCTGAGTAGGACAATACTAGGACTGAATGAAAATTTAAAAGATAAGTCTGTAAAATCTGCCACCTTAAGCTTAGTCGTTTCATTTTTCAAAACCATGCTTACATGTTTAATCCCACACGATGACTTGTTCATGTTAAGAAACTAAACCAGTATCTTTCCCAGCCCCCCTCCCTCTCCATGACTGCTCCATCAGGAGCTCCAACAGCCAGACCTTCCTCCAGTTTCCTAATAACCATGAAGTCATCACCTCCCTTCTTTCCTTCAGCTGCCAAGTCCTTCAAATTCTCCTCCTCCTCCTATCTTTCCTATTTCTCCCCATTTCTAAAGGGCCTATTCTGCTGCTGGCCAGCCAGTAAAATTCTGGGAGTCTCCCAGAAATTTACTGTCCTACCCACTCCTACCCTTCTAAAGACAGACAAGAGTGTTCTTCTCAAGCACATATCACTATCTTTTCAGAACTTTAGAATTCCTCATTGGCTCTTGATAAACACTGTAGAAAGACAGCTACACAGCGTCACACTCTTAGATTTCCAGGCCTCTCACCTTCAGAATCCTGGAATCTTGAAGTATACTGGATCACACGTGACGCCTTCCAGCCAGAGAACCTCAGCTCACACCCTAGACCCTTTGAGAACTGAATACAGCCTGTAATCTCTTCTCTTACCATCTCTTTTCCCTAAATTATGCAAGTTTACCTTGTTTGGCAAGACTTCTACACACATCTGAGCCCAAACACCTTGCTTACATCTTTATTTTCTACCTTCTCAGACATTTTATACTTTTTGTAGAGCTACACACATATTAACACATATTGATGTCACTTACGGTATTAGCTGTGTGTAGCACGTCTCCCAAGAGAATTATCCACATGGCATATACTCAAATATCATCTGATATGTTGTCTCTGGGGCTTGTGGGAAAGAACAGATTCTAAGGGGAGGACTGGGTGCTTAAGATTTACTCACATTTCAGAAAACCAGAAAATTCAGAAGATCTTAGTGACGGTACCACTACCCACTTACCTGCCCAACACAGAAACCTGGACTTCATCTTTGATTCTCCCTGATGATGCAATTAATCAAGTCATGGCCTTTCTTCTTTCAAATTTTTTCTTGAACCCATCCACGCTTCTCCATTTTCACTCCTACTAGCTCATACCAAGTCATCGTCTCTCATCTACAGCTTCCTGTGTCTTCTCGTAGCCAGATTTCCTTAGCCAAACCGCTTTTCGCAAAGAAGCCAGTATTTTTATTAAAGCATAAACCTAATGGTTTCATATCTCTGTTTAAAAACTCTCAGTAACTTCCCATTAACCTTGAGATGAAAGGAAACTTCCATGCCCAGGCCCACAAGGCCCACCTCTCTGGCCTCATGCCCCTCCTCCCTCCCCCTGCAGCAATGGGACCCATAGGTACATCTAGATCACCTGGAGCACTTGTCAAAACAGATTGTGGGGGGTCCTGGGTGGATCAGTCGGTTAAGTATCCGACTTCTGCTCAGTCATGTTCTCGCGGTTTGTGGGTTTGAGCCCTACACTGGGCTCTGTGTGTGACAGTTCAAAGCCTGGAGCCTGCTTCGGATTCTGCATCTCCCTCTCTTTCTCTACCCCTCCCTGTCTCATGCTGTCTTTCTTGGTCTGTCAAAAATAAATACACATTAAAAAATTAGAAAAAAAAAACTTGTATTACTTAGCAAGGTGAGGCCATAATAAAACATTATCAAATGGAATAAAAGATGTGGTTGGTTTGATTTTATTGTTTTTACATTCTCTATCAAGATTACATGTTTAGTTCCTTAAAGAAAAAAGTCAGTCAAGTATAAAATATGAATTCAGAATGCCACTATTTTATAACTATCTATGAAAATTACACACAATTGCTCATACACGTGCCTCCTACTAATTACAGGATACTACATAGAAGAGCTAGTCTAGCAAAATTTGCTATAATAGTCAAAATCCTCTGTAGTAAGGAGGAAATCCTGCTGAGGACAGTATTTTCCACAGGCAAGAATCACCGGCCTTCAGCCAAAAGCCATGCCGTTATTGATGGCCGGAGATACTACTCCATACACACTGTGTTGTTTTTTTTAATGTTTTTATTTATTTTTGAGAGAGAGAGAGAGAGCGTGCATACACAAGTAGGGGAGGGGCAGAGAAAGAGGGAGACACAGAATCAGAAGCAGGCTCCAGGCTCTGAGCTGTCAGCACAGAGCCTAATGTGGGGCTCGAACTCATGAACCACGAGATCATGACCTGAAGTCAGACGCTTAACCGACCGAGCCACCCAGGTGCCCCCACACTGTGTTTTTGAATATGTTATTCTTGTTTCCACATCAGTTAATCCTCAATTGTGTAGAAAGTGATCCTAAGAGATGATCGAGAAACTACTGCCACTTAGGTTTGAAAAGCAATTTGGGGGACACCCAATCGTTTTCACAATTACATTTTATAAGGCATCATATAATTAGTCCACATTTCCTTTGTAGGCACAAACTCATACCTCTATGAGAAAGTCTGGATGCTCTTACTTACATTCTGTGCACCTGTCCTATGTTGGGTTGACCATGTCATCAGCTCAATCCTCCCTCTTTGGGCTACCGAGGAAAGCTATGTGCCATTTCTGCTAAAAACTCCAACCATCTAGCTTCAGCCACACATTTGATTCAGTTTCAGTCCCACACAACTGCCACTGGGAGCTCTTACAGCTTTCTCAAATCTCCACAGGCATGCACCTTTCCCACAGATGACCCTAAGTCCTGCATCAGGTAAGATGAAGTCTTAAAGAGTACTTCCAAATTGTGGTGTTTCCACCTCAAATTTCTCTGTGTCTTCAGCCATATAATTCTCCATTCCATCTTGACTCAAGAGAGTAAGTGGCGAAATTAACAAAGGAGAATGAGAGAGAAAGAGAATCTTGGGGGGTGGGGGAGAAACAGAGAGGGAGCGCGCCATCCACAGAGAGCCAGAAAAAAGAAAAACCAAAGTCTCCTTAAAAGGTAAAAGAGTCTTTGTTTACTCACAGATGTTTATGAGACCTTGTGGAGACCTTGCAATGTGCTAGGCTGCCCTAGGAACTAAAGGAATATAGGTGACAAAACCAGGTCTCTAATTTGCTGCAGTGCATAGTCTAATGGGGGGGGGGGGGGGGAGGGGCGTGGTGGAGGAAGATAGGGCTTGTTAATAACTAACTTTCATACGAAACTGGCAGTCATGGAGGGGTGCCTAAAGAGCCAGGGCAGTACTATGTGGGAAATGTAGGGGGCAAGGCCATGAAGCTCAGGGATACGTATGCACAGAACAAAAGCCCAGTATCAGAAATCTAAAAAGGAGGAATATACGGGGCGCCTGGGTGGCTCAGTCGGTTCAGCGATCAACTTCAGCTCAGGTCATGATCTCACAGTTCGTGAGTTGGAGCCCTGCGTCTGGCTCTGTGCTGACAGCTCAGAGCCTGGAGCCTGTGTCAGACTCTCTGTCTCCCTCTCTCTCTGCCCCTCCCCCACTTGTTCACGCGCGCGTGTTCTCTCTCAGATAAACATTAAAAAACAAATTTAAAAAGACTTATAAAATAAATAATAAACAATAAAAAGAAGGACTATAAATTAAATGGCTCCTAGGATGATAGGGGGAAGGAGCCTCCAGGTGGGTATTCTATGGGAAGGTAGAGAGAAAGGAAATGGAAGGCAAAAGATGGGGGCAACAAGGGGACAGAGGTAGGAGCAAATAAGCTACTTTCTCCTGGAATTAGAGACTGTGGTTTTCTGGATAATTGAAAGCTCATCCCTTCAAACACAAATTTATTTTGACTTTATTTTAAACTATTTTTAGTTTAGAAATCTTTCTAAAAGGCACCACATGGGTTCCTGCATTGTTTAGCAGAATACATCAAAGCAAAACATGCCAAATCTGATTTAATCTGTTCTGGATGAAGAATCATCATTATAATCCATTTTTCGTACTTTGATGTGGTGCACTGACATTCTCAGGGCCCACTTATGTGTAAAAGTCTGTTATTTTACTCTATACCAACTAGAGCCTGCAACTGTGCTTCTGGAATTCTCCAGTTCTGCCTCCAGGAGGCAGCTGTCACTTCTCAGAGGTTCCCTTGGTGACTCCTCAATAGAGCTGAGAACACTGCTGTGGCCTCTGTCACTCAGTTGTCTGAGGTGAGGCTCTGAAGGGCAGACCCCCGGGCCCACAGCCCAGCCCCAGCCCCAGAGTATGTGGAAGAGGCCCCTCTGCTTCCTGCCAGGGCTCCAGCTTCATTCCACATGGGGGTTCTAGAATTCTGATACGTGCATAAGGGAAGTAATACTATAATAAAATTATCTCTAATAACATCGATTCTTCATGCCACATATTTAAGAAGCAGTGAAATACAGGTATCCCCAGTTTTTGAAAGTTCACACTATGCCACTTCACTTCTATGAAAGACCTACATTAGTACCTCTTTTCACTAACTGAAAGGAATCCAAAGACGATTTTCACCTTTATGAAAAAGGCAAACGGCGAAAACAGCATTCAGCAGTTGTTTTGCAGGAAGCCTTTACAGAAGCAGAAGGCACCCCAGCAGCGAGACCAGCACCCCCAAGCTCCTTCCCCGAAACTACATACACTCAGCAGCTCAGCATCAGGCTGCCACAGCTTTGAACCGTGAGCATCTGTGCTTTAATCTCTATTTATTTTGTGCATCTGTTAGCAAGATGTGTCGTAAGGTATCAAAAAAGCCTAAGAGAGGTTACTTTTTAGGGTTTGGGAACACTCAAAGTTTTTTCACATAACTTAATGGCAATTAATTAATTGCTTCTTCGCTGTATGCTATTTCAGCTTATGAAGTTTCATAGGAATGCTCTACTTTGGGAGAGCGGGGGAAACCTATAAATCCTGTCCCTCACGGCCTTTTGTTTTCCAAAGCAGACTTCCAAGTACATGTTTCATACCAATCCCACTCCCACATGGTCCTGAACTCTTGATAAGCTTGATATTTGATGCAGAAGCTACAGAAACAATATTTCTTTTTCATTCATTCAATAAATGCTACATGCCAAGTTTTCTAATAGGAAACCATTGAGGTATAAAAAGATGAATAGAACAGCCCTGACCTCCAAGAACTTAGAACTTGTAGTTCAAAGAACCTGGGTACAAGATAATTCTAACCAAGGGTGGGAACGTGTTGAGGCCCCAGGACAGCAGTTCCACAGGCTGCACCGTGGAGGGCTGCTTCTACAGCCAAACTGGAGGGAGGAGAAAGGGAGGCCAGGGGAAGACTTCACCGGGAAATGGGAGGGCTTCAAAGAAAGGAGGGGGATCTGGTCACAATGCAGGGTGAGCACAGGCAGAGCAAATGTTATGAAAAAAGGCACAGAAGGCAGAAGGTAAAAAAGCCTAGTGTATTTATATAGTAGTCAAAGGAACAGAGAGAGAAAATGCTGCAAAGGTAGGTGAGAATCACATCACAGAGGGCCCAAAACGCCAGGCCAAAAAGCTAAGCCTTGAAGCTGTAAGCTGAAAGGAGCCAAGAAGATTTTTAGAAGCTCTCTGCACCTAACACACAGACTTAATCTTGTTAAAAGGATGAAGCCTATTTCTCCCCTTTAATGGAAAAGGAATTCAAAGAGTGAATTATTAATCATCTCACCCCTGTTAATTATTTCTTAAAACCAAGCTTGCTAATAAAACAGTTCTGTGGAATTAAGTACAGCGCTTCCGTTTGTCTTGATCTCACACTATAGGAAATACATACAGGTGGAAAAGGAGTCGTCTAGTCTAAAACAAAGGGCAGCATAGATAGACAAATCAAAGTCACTCTTTTGACAAAATGAACAGAGAGGGTAACATCTATTCCAGTTCACGAGCTTATACAAAATATTTTAGGGGAAAAAAACTTAATTTTCCACTTTATTTATTTAAGTGAAATTTTATTTTAGTGAATAAAAATAAATGAATTTTATTTCTTTTTATTTAAGTGAAATTTTCTAGAATCTTAAAAACAGCCACCTTCCCAACTCAAAAGAGGATGCAATTTTTCTGTCTAGCACTGATATGACTTTCTTTGTCCTCATCCAAATAAATATACCTGCCCTTGAGACTTGCCTACAAGATAGATAATTTCAGCATTATATTCCATATGACTCTGTGTTGCCTCTGTTTTCCATGTTCATCTTATCTCCCCAGTCAGATTAGTTGTTATCTGGGATGGGAAAGGACCATGCCATATACTCATTCTGCATCCTGAATATGATCAAACACTGTGCAATATAAGGTACTCATAAATATATGGGAACTGATTAACCAAATTAATTTCTAAAATATATACCCTTAAAGGCTCAATTCCGTATTATTCATATTGGTTCATATGTGGAATACAAGAAAAAAATTAAAAATTCAAAGCTAGAAGAGCTCTTCAACAGAAGGATCTAAACCAGTTCTTAATAAGTATCAACATTAGTTATTAGAGAGATGCAAATCAAAACCACACTGAGATAACACCACACACCCACTAAAATGGTTATAATAAAAAATGCAGACAATAACAAGTGTCGGTGAGGATGCAGAGAAACTGGAACCCTCATACATTGCTAGCAGGAATACAAGATGATAGCCATTTGGGAAAACAGCTTTGCAATTCCTCACAAAGTTAAACATAGAGTTACCATATGAACCACCAATTCTTCTCCTAGGTATATGTCCAACAGAATTAAAAACATGATTACACAAATGTTCACAGCAGCATTATTCATAATAGGCCAAAGGTGGAAACAACCCAAATGTCCATCAACTGATGAATGAATGAACAAAATGTGGTATATTCAGACAATGGAATATTATTCAGCCATAAAAGGAAATGAAGTATTGATACATAATATGACATACATGGACTTTGAAAACATTAAGTGAAAGAAGCTAGGCATAAAAGGCAACATATTGTGAGACTCCATTTATATGAAATGTCCATAATAAGAAAATCCACAGAGACAGAAAGGAGATTAGCAGCTGCCAGGGGCTGGGGGAAGGAAGGAAAGGAGTGACTGCTAATGGTCATGGGTTTCTTTCTGGGGTGAGGAAAGGTTCTGGAATTAGACAGCGGTGATAACATAGGAAATATACTAAAACCCACTGAAACATAGAATTGAAAAGGGTGAATTTTATGGTATGTGAATTATATCTCAATTAAAAACAACAATAACAGCCTGATGAGAAACCTGAAGCCCAGAGAAGCTAAGTTTCTTGTCTAAAAACACAAAGCTGATTAAATGGCATCGGGGGGGGGGGGGGGGGGGCAGGTAAAAAAGGAGAAAAAAAAAAAAAAAAGAAGCCTGGCTGGCTCAGTTGGTAGAGCATGTGATTCTTGACCTCAGGGTTGTGAGTTCAAGCTCCATGCTGGACACAGAGCTTACAAAAACAAAAAAACAAAAAACAAAAACAAAAACACACACAACTATATAAAACAAAAACAAACAAACAAACATGTCATCACCAGAACCAGATTCAGTCTCCCAACTCCCAGTGCAGTATTCTAGGTCCATGTTGCACTGTTCTAGAAATATTAGGACAAGCAGTGGAGACTTGAACAAGTAATTTAATGGCTCAGACCACATCAGAAGAGAAAGATGAATGAAATGACCTCTTCAGTTCCTTCTAGTTTTAAAGCAATGTGAGTCTTCTCTTTGTAAACATTTCCTCTCTGCTACTATAGATTAGAGCAGAGGTTCTCAACCAGGTATTATTTTGCCCCCAGGAGATATTTGGGAATACATGGAAACATTTTTCATTGTCACAACTGCAGACAGAGGATACTCCTAGCACCCAGCGGGTAGAGACCAGGCATGCTGTTCTGTGTCTGCAAGGCACAGGATGACCCCACAATAAAGAATTACCTAGACCTAAATGTCAACAGGGACACTGGTGATAAAACCTGGCATAGGGTGTGATCAACTTCATTTTTAAGCTATTCCAGGAAGTTCTGTCCTAGAGTTTAATGACTTCAAGCAGCAGTTCTGAGGTTAGAATGACTGAGAGGTCATCACCAAGTACAGACAGGAAACAGACACTTTTTACTTCCTGGAATAATTAGGTTCCATAGAGTCAAACATTCAAATGCCACAGTAGTCAGGTAGTCAACATAAAGGAATAAAGTCAACAAGCACCAAATAACCATTTAGGACTATTATTTCCTTTTTTCCACAAAAGAAAAAAAAAAAGCAAAAACAAAAACCTTTCACTGACTTCCATTCTTCATGAAACAAATAACCCTCTCAATATAATCTTGTGGTTTCCCACTTTTGATAAACATACATGCCAAAAAATACTTCCTACTATAGGCGAAAGAACAGCACAAGCTCAATAACAAATGGCTCAGAGTTGGGAAGACAGGGAGAATGGTAGGGGGTGTGGAGAACCCCAAGGGCACATCATGATGAAGGGGCAACTTTGATAGATCCATGCCATGATGGAGTGAGGCAATGGGTGAAGAAATCTTCAGATGTCTCAAGAAGAGTAGGAATTCTAGATTGTGTATGTGGAAGAATGACAGTATTTAAAATCTTTGGCTCAAAACCACTCTAAAATACTGTGTTAACTCAAAAAAGAAGGGGTTCTAGCCTCTGCAACTAGAGACCTCTAGCCTACACTAACCCTAATAAACAATGTCAGTTTCAGGTCTTCCTACAGATGTGTTCCATCTAACTCAGGACCTATTGTCTAACTATAACAATAATCTTTTTCCTCAATTAAATCTTAATAGCTTATTCAGAGTTGAAGACTCACAAAAGACCAGAGAATTACTATAGACTTAAATGTAAATGAAATCCATAATATTATTAACGGCTGCCTCGTCATTAAGCTCCAACAACTTTACAAGTGGGGATACTGAGATCCAGAGAAGTTAAAAGACCTGCTAAGCCACCTTGCCACTTAGGAGCCATTATTTGAACCCAGGTCTTTCTACTTCTAAAATCCACATTCTTACCACTTATCATCTTGCTTGTATCACACAAATTTCTTCTACCAACTATGCTTATGAGGTTCCCTCAGTAAACTGCATGTACAGAATCTGATCTTAGAAAGAGGGATGGCTGACAATAAGCAAAGCACAAAGATTAGAATTATTAAACTGGGCAGATGAGGTGTATGAATGTACTCCCACTCCCGTGGGCCCCTCCTGCCTTCCCATGCATGGTGACTGCATCCCCACAGGCCCTCCTTCCCTCCCCTATAACCACCAACAGCCCTGCCTTTGGCCTCCTGCTTTCTACCCACTCTTTGCCTTGATCTCCGACCGTAGGCTGCAATATACTGATAAACTCTTTCCACCCAATTATTTACAGGGAAGAAAACAAGGAATGATCAGCCCATCGAGAAAATGTCTCCCAAGAACCGAGAATCCCAAGCAGAAAGAATGAGAGCACACACTTGCACCACCACCATTTGTTCCAGTAGACCTCATGTTGCCCAAAACGTCCCAAGAGATTAAATATCTCTGCCCTCGACCCCATCCCGGCCAACCTTTCCTTCTCCCACATCAGCCCATTACCTTCCCACTCATCCTGCTCCCTCCAGCTCAACACATCAAGTCAGCTCAACTCAATCACACAAAGCAAGAGAACTGCATTTGAGGTAAATCATGCAGTTGGTTTCAGGACATTCAGTGAAATATTCAACTGTGTCTTCGGAGCACTGTCTGTTCCAATTTCTCTTTAACCTCTGACTCCTTCCTCTGGAACATGACCACTAGGAAAATGGATGGCACAAATCCAGTGTCTGGACTTTCTGGATTCTATGACAAGGCAAGTTATTTGAAATTTCTGAGATTCAGTTTCCTATTCTACTAGAGAGAGTGAAGGGGGCGAGGGGATGAATATGAATGGCTACCATACCAAGTTACTTTGAGGAATACAAATTAACAAACATAAAGCCTTGAGGACTTCCTGCACATGGTGTGAATGGTAGTTGTTGTTCTTGTTACTATTAAAATTATTATGGGGGTGCCTGGGTGGCTCAGTTGGTTGAGCATCCGACTTCGGCTCAGGTCATGATCTCACGGCTTGTGAGTTCGAGCTCCGTGTTGAGCTCTGTGCTGAACAGCTCAGACCCTGGAGCCTGCTTCGGATTCTGGTGTTTCCCTCTCTCTCTACCCCTCCCCCACTCATACTCTGTCTCTCTCTCTCTCAATAATAAATAAACATTCAAAAAAAATTTTAATTATGAAATATTAGCTTTCCATTCCAACCATATTCCTTGTATCTTTTTTTTTTAATATTTATTTATTTTTGAGAGAGACAGAGACAGAGCTTGAGCGGGGGAGGGGCAGAGAGAGAGGGAGACACAGAATCCGAAGCAGGCTCCAGGCTCCGAGCTGTCTGCACAGAGCCCGATGTGGGGCTTGAACCCATGGACAGTGAGATCATGACCTGAGCCGAAGTCGGACGCCCAACTGACTGAGCCACCCAGGTGCCCCTATATTCCTTATAGCTTTTATCAGTCTCTGCAGAAGCAAAGCCATTGCTTTCACGTGCCGAGGACACTATGGCTACATTTACCTGCTCAACAGCTGAGTGGGTACCCCTGGAACTGCTCCTTAGCAGTCCTGCCCTTTCCCCTTTCTTTAGCTTGAGCTTACGCACTGTTATCCTAGCCTGTTTCTGGGTGTCCAAGGCACAGGTTCTCAGTGGCCTCCAAGCAAGGGCTTTTCTTGTGGGTAATGTGGGATAAAAGTACTGGACAAAAACTCTTATGACAGGGAGGGGTTCAAATCTGGATTCACTGAACCAAAGGATCCTAGGCATGTTAATCGCCCTCAATATTCTCAGCTGAAAAATGGGTACAGTAAACACAGTTTGTAGGGCCATTATAAGGATTAAATAACCTGTAAGAAAAATCCTACCACATTCTGGGCACAGGTAAACACTAACTTGTTCACCTGACCTTCCAGTGCTCCAAGGCTCAGCAAGTGGACAGGCATATCTGAGGGTCCACCTATCCAGTGTCTTTCTCCCTTTCTGTCTCCACCAACTTTTCTCACAACCGCCCCCCCCACCACCTCTTTTACCACCACCTACCTGCCCATCTGCCACAGAGGGAAGCTCCCCACAAACATTTCACTAGCATCAAGATTCAGTGTTCAGTTTCACAGTCATGATAATCACTGTCTTCACTTACTTTTATTAAACAGAGAGATCCTGGCCCTTGGGGTGAGATGTTTGCAGAGAATATTATCTATCCATCAATTCAACTTGGTGTCTCATATTTCTTTTCCCTTTTACTCACAGACTCAAAACATTCTCCATTCAGTTATGCATGGAAGAGCCGAACATAGCACTGGCAAATACGTGGCATAAGCCCTGGTCCTCCCTCCTCTGGTGCCAGATCAGACATCAAAAATCACACTGTTTTCCAGCTGATCCCAGACAAAGCTCCAAAACCCCTCTCCCAGCTCTCCAGGCAGCCACCATCCATCAGTCAAAGCTGTCAGTTGAGATAAGATCTACTTGCTAAGTATAGGAAGACTTAAGTCAAACCAGGACTCTATATTCACGTATTAGGTACAGCAAAGAATAGTGACCAACTGCACAGTAGTAAGCACTCTGTAGGCAATGAATAAATATGTTCTAGTGACTTATGCACAACCTGCCATGCACCTATAAAATGTTCAAAAATTACAGAAGAACTCTAATAGGGTGATTTGTTTGGGGAATGACCTCAAATTATAACTCTTTTATATTTAAATTTACTAAAAACTCTAAAATTATGGAAATACAAACTGGTGGAGCCACTCTGGAAAACAGTATGGAGGTTCCTCAAAAAATTAAAAATAGAACTGCCCTACTACCCAGCAATTGCACTACTGGGGTACAGGAGTGCTGTTTCAAAGGGGCAGGCACATGCACCCCAATGTTTATAGCAGTGCTATTGACAATAGCCAAAGTACGTAAAGAGCCCAAATGTCTACTGACTAATGAATGGATAAAAAAGATGTGACATATATCAATGGAATATTACCAACGATTAAAAAGAATGAAATCTTGCCATTTGCAACAACGTGGATGGAATTGGAATGTATTATGCTACGTGAAATAAGCCAGTCAGAGAAAGACAAACATGATTTCACTCAAATGTGGAATTTAAGATACAAAACACATGAACATAAAGGAAGGGAAGAAAAATAATATAAAAACAGGGAGGGAGACAAACCATAAGAAACTCTTACTAAAGACAGAGAACAAATTGAGGGTTGTTGGTGGGATGTTGGGTAGGGGGATGGGCTAAATAGGCAAGGGGCATTAAGGAGGACACTTGTTGGGATGAGCACTGGGTGTTATATGTAAGTGATGAATCATTAAATTCTATTCCTGAAATCATTATTATACTATATGTTAACTAACTTGGATGTAAATTAAAAATAATAAAAAAATAAGAATCAAAAATAAGTAAATACTCTAAAATTATAGCAGCATGCGTCCTTGGCTTAGTAGGTACTATGTACTATATGTAATTTTTTGATGATTAAAGTTCCAAGGTTATAATTTAAAAATTTTTTTATTTTATTATATTAATTAAAATTTTTTTTTATTAAGCCCCTGCCTTACCCATGAAACTATACCGACTCCCAATGATTGCTAATCCTTGGATGGGGCAGAAGGAGGTGCTTGGCTTGAATATTAGCTAACTAACTCCAGAATTAAATAAATCAGCAAATATTCAATCCAAATAGTTACTTTGACTAGTAAGTAGTTTATTTATCATAAAAGGTCAGCACAACCCAAAACTTCTGTCAGCTGGGGACCCAGGCTGATGGAGTGGCCAATTCCCATTCAAGGAACTATCATAATGAATATAATTAGGAAAGAAGAGAACTAGTAAGCTTCAAATCACATAGGAATGCCATGAATGAAGACCATACTCCCACTCCTTGTGTAACTCCAAAAAGAAAACAAACTCAAAAAAAGCTCAAAAGCTATATTGGTTGTGTTGCTTTAGGGGTTTTTTTTGTTTTGTTTTGCTTTGTTTTGTTTTTTTATATAGGATTGGTCTGCTGACTTTAACTGTATTTGCATTTACCAAACACCATTGAACTGACCTGTCAAGCAAGTCACTTAATTGGGTGTCTCTTCTTCTCAGCCCTCCACTCCCAAAGCCACTAGGTCCAAGATGACAAAAAGCCAATTCCAGATCTGAGTCATCGCTGGTAGGATATGGAAGCACGTCCTGAAGTACCTAAAACCCTCTGCCCTCAGTCCCAGCCAACATTCCATTTCCGGCTTCAGGAGTGCTGAAGCAATGCTGGCAGAGAGCCACAAGGGTCCCACAACAAGAGACACACCCTGATGTACACCGCGCCCTGCCCTTCTAGTTTCAGGGGTCAGTTCCAGGAAACCCCCTTTGGGGTTGTTCCAGGCACTGACCCAGCCCAAAAGAGTTCAGTACCTTTCAGGAATGAATAAGCTGTCAACGGTAACAAAGGGAACCAGACCCAGTTCTAGTTTCCAGGGGCTGCACCAGCCTAAAAGGACCTGGGCTTGTTGGTAGGGGGACCCCTATCTGGCAGCAAGCATCTAGCAGAGCTTCGAGTCCTACAGCAAAGCAGTCAGGAGCCCAGAAGGTGCTTCTCCTAGGTCGATTGTTTAGAGTCTGGAAAAATTAATCAAACATGAAAGAAAGAACAACACTAACTTTTAGTTGCCATAGTTCCTGAGCAATTAGTCCGTGCTGGCAGATAAAACTCAGATAAGCCTATTTTTGAAAGAGGACAGAAGGGAAGCTGCACTGGCTCAGACCACACAGCTGGGTTACAGCCGCTCGAAGGCTCCCAGTCCCCAAGCGCCACCTCTCGCAGCCGCCCTAGCCACCTCCATGCCAGGCAACGGTCTGTACTGGTCATTGCTGGTCTAAACAATCACTCAACAGAAAGGTTCCATGACATGTTTTTAAACTACCACTAAAAAGAGGACCCAAAGAAGACAACTGTATATGATTAGATGCGGAAAATCTCCCTCAAATATTAATAAGCGTTTGCCAGTTCACAGGGAAAAAAGTTGTTTTCACTAAATTTCTCATTCAGAAAGCTAGGTCCTTTTTCTTTGTAGCAGTGTAACAAAGCTAATCACAGAAAAATAATGTACCTAGGAATGTAATTTAAATGAGAATAACACGTTTCTAACTCACTCTGCAGCAAGGTAGCAGCCACTAAAGCAGCTCCTACTGAAAATTTGGGTCTCCTTTTAAGTTTAGAGTTTGGAGGGTGACTTTTTAAAAAAATGGACATTCAGCAATTAAAGCAATAATTTATTGGTCCCATTTTTTAAATCTGCATTTCAAAACAAAGTATTTTAAACTTTCATATATAATGATCCATAAGTCATGCTAATTTCTATTTTGGGAAAAATGAAACATTCACTAAGAATCTAGACCTTTTCTATTCTGTCACCCATTTCTAACTGTACTGGGGGGGAAACATGATTCATTTCAACATTTTTATAAATTAAACATGAAAAACATCTAAAGAAGAAATATTTCTTAATTTGGTATCTCACACTGCTTCTTATGGAACTGGCTTTTCCCCCCCACTACAGTTGTTTTCCTTTCCTGTTTTTTTTTTTTATTTTTTAATTATTTATTTATTTTTGAGAGAAAGAGAGAGAGCACGAGCAGGGGAGGGGTAGAGAAAGAGGGAGACACAGTCTGAAGCAGGATCCAGGCTCTGGGCTGTTGGCACAGAGCCAGACATGGGGCTCGAACCCACAGACCAAGAGATCATGACCTGAGCCGAAGTCAGATGCTTAACTGACTGAGGCACACAGGTGCCCCTTTCCTTTTCTGTTTTTGACCAAAAAACTGAAAAACACACAAAAGACAAGACTCAAATGTTCTTAAATTCCCACAATATGGAAACCACCTTAAATTTCATATTATAAATATTTGTCAAAATTTCATTTCCTCAAATAAATAGAAATGTTTTCTGAAAGTATTCCAATACAAATGGATAAAAAGCCCCTAATTTCATAAGAATCCATGCCCTTGATTATATTTCTATTTCCAAGTTTAAAATATTGTAGAATGGGAAAATATCAAATTTGAGAAAGAGTAAAATGTACTAGAAAACCTGAGGTCAGGTCTTCATCTGGGATATTGATAAACCTCCCTTTCTAGCAAGAGACCTTACACATGACTACAATTCCATATCCAGCTGCTAACATGAAGATTCAAGAAATCTGCCTTCAGTCTTTCCAATTAAAGGGAGAAAATTCCATTAATTAGTCTATTTCAACACTCATATTCCACGCTGTTATGGGTTGAATTGTGTTCCCTGAAAAATGTTGAAATCCTAACCACCGGTGCCTGTGAATGTAACTTTATTTGGAAACAGGACCTTTGCAGATGATCAATAAAGATGAAGTCATTAGGGCAGGCTCTAGTCAATATGAACGTGTCCTTATAAAAAGGAGGAAGTTGTACATCATGACAGACACACACACACACACACACACACACACACACACACACACACACACACGGAGACCATGTGAAGGCAGATACCAAAAAGATACATCTACAAGCCAAAGAATGTCAGAGATTGTCAGCAAACCATGAGAAGTTAGGAGAGAGGCATGGGGCAGGTTCCCTCACAGCCCTAACAAGGAGGCACCCCTGCCCATACCCTGATCTAGCTTCCAGAACTGGGAGACAAATTTCTGTTGTTTAAATCCTTGATTTTGATACTTTGTTAATGGCAGCCCTTAGGAAATTAACACACTTGCCTTCCCAGCCTGACCTTCCCTTAAATCACATCCTTGTCCTTGCTCCCCCAACTCATTCCTGCTTCTCCTGGTCATTTCTCATATGCTCCCATCTCCCTAACCTCACTCCACACCCTCACTCACCAATGCTCTTTGGCACTGTTTTCTCATCAAGGATACCCCTGGCATTTTGCATGGGCAGTTCTTATGGGGGACTATCCAGCCCACTGTAGGATGTCAGGCATCCCTGGTACTCTCATTGCCCCAGGGTGCCACCGTGCCCACACGGGAGAACTGCTCTAGAAACTTCAGAACCACCTGCCAGGTGGAGTTCAACTCAGGATCCCACCATCTACTGTGTATGATCTCATCAGGGCATTTAACTTCAGCTTCTTCATCTGTAAAATGAGAATAAATAACTACCTTGCCCTGTGACTCTGAGGATTCAATGAGTTAAAGAGGCTAATGAGCCCAGGCTTACCCTCACTAGCTTCTTCTGGCTTAGAATCACTTAGGAATTACTGCCCAGTCTTAGGCTGTTCTACATGGTCATATCCTGACTTTAACTGCTTGGAACTCCTTTGCGGGGCCTCCTCACAGTAAAGCTTCACTGAATACATTTAGTGCTTCACTGCTTACTGCATGCTTAAAAGTTGTTAAGTCATACAAACCAAAGGGTATGCCTTCTACAGCTGCAAAGATCAAAACAACTCTGAGCATAGTTTCTATGTGTTCCCCACCGCCACTCTCAATCCTACTCAAAAATATAATGGCAGCCCTGGGCAAAGCGCTGTATTTTCCAACTTTGTTTCCAATTTCTTTATATCTTTTGCTTCCAACTTTGTTTCCAATTTCTTTATATCTTTTGCTCCCAGTGATGGTCCCTCTCCAACATCCATGCATATACTGTTCATTTCACCCAGCTTCTCAGAAACACTGCCCAAGCCCGCATTAATCTCCTTGTATAAATGGTTTGCATCCCAAGGCTCTGAGGCTGAAAAGTGAGCATAGACTTGTGCCCTAAGGCAGAGTTTAAGTCTGTTCTTCTGACTTCACATACACCTAGCACCTAATAGCACCTTACAAGAGCCTGGTACTTGGTAGGTTTTCAATGATTATTTGATGAATTCAAGGGTCAATGGATGCATCAATGAATGCATTGCTGAATGAACACTAGAATGAATACATTCAGGAGTCAGGAGACCTAGTTTCCGTTTAACCCTTGGATCTGTGTTGAGTGACACAAATGACTTCAGGATAAGCCACTGAATTTCCAAGCCCAAATTTCCTTCTCTGTGATTTTAGGTGGTTGGACTTCACTAGAAAATTCCTTTAGGTTTTCTTCCAGCTCTAACAACTGAGCCCAGAAACTTTAACGAAGAGTGAAAGATTTTATTTCTTTTTTAGAGACATTTTACTCAAGACAAGCAGAGGGGTAAAGATTTTTTTTAAATCACATACCAGGGGCGCCCGGGTGGCTCAGTCGGTTAAGCGGCCGACTTCAGCTCAGGTCATGATCTCGCAGCCCGTGAGTTCCAGCCCCGCATCGGGCTCTGTGCTGACAGCTCAGAGCCTGGAGCCTGTTTCAGATTTTGTGTCTCCCTCTCTCTGACCCTCCCCCATTCATGCTCTGTCTCTCTCTGTCTCAAAAATGAATACATGTTAAAAAAAAAAAATTAAAAATCACATACCAGAGGTCCCTCCTTGCCAGAGAGCCCCTTGTTACCTGGGGACAAAAGACGTGGGACAACACGCAGGCTGCAGATACTGAAGACGTCTCTGAGATGCCGAGCACTACAGAGTTTGTTATCAAGGGCTTCCTGCAGGAACTTAAAGTCTACCCTGTCCTCCAAAGAAGTCCACAGGGACATCTGCTGTCTGCCTTCTTCTATCAAAAGCTCCTCCCTTTCCAGCCTGAACAAGGTGGACCCTGCACTCTCTCCCTGGCTCCAAATCTAACTTAATTCCTCTCCCTGCCATCTGCCTAAGGCTCCCACATGCATATTTTATGATTTCTGGCACATTTCCTCCTTATCTGACATCCTGCAATGTATCCCTCAGCCCCTATATTATTTCTATCTCTGATAATGTGTTCTGAAAGAGGCAAGTGTCCTTGGTCTGTACTTTATTACTGGTGGTTTTAGCTATCCTATCTTATCTCCCCACCCAGTCCCCACCTAAATTCCTTGAGGACAAAGACTACATCCTCTATTCTCTTCCAATTGCCCACAAGACCAAGGACAGAGAGAGGCAAGGAGCAGACCCTTAGAAAATACTTGTTGAATGAATAAAATGATGAATGAATGAGTGAATGAAATAATTGACTGATGCCAGTATTTTTAAATTAAAAAGCCATATCAATGTATTTCCTGAATAAAGTTACCATGACTTCCCCCACCCCCACCTTTTGGGTACACAACCAGAATAAATTAAATTTTAAAATGGCACTTTTAGAATATACTGTTTTCTTAGGACTAATTAAATGCCCTTCACAACAATATGAATGACAGCAATGTTATCACCTGCATATGAAATCTGATTTTTAGGTATTCATGGCATAATAATGTGGCATCCCTTTTATTTCCTAGAAAAAGCATGTTTTACCTGATGCTGGGGAGGATAAAAGGGCAACCGCCCCTTGGTGTTAATTATTACAAATACCACTGTTATGTGTTGACGCTGGAGAATTCAGAGAAGTCAGAACAAGATGAGGATATTTTCTAAATAGATTGTTTAAATCTATTACTGTTTGGGGCAGAGAACCTTTTTGGAAATAACAGGAACCCACTTAGCAAAGTCAACTTCTAGTTACATTCCTTCCTTGTGGTCTAATAAACTTCAGCTGGAACTAAACTGACTTGGAAGTCAAATTATTTGTTCTCCCATGCACTTGCTAGTCACAGTTGGTCACCAAATAAACAGGGCCAATGGTCAACATAACACTGCTGGAAGGAAAACATTACTGCTATGCCATCAAAGCTTAATATAGCTTAATGCCATAAGCCCTATTAGCCTCCCAGGCCAATAGTTAACCTAAACAATTTCATTATCTCTTAGAAATCATTATTCTTGCATAGAAGCATAAACTTATCATCACCAAAAGTATAAATATTACATAATTACAAAAAAGCTGTATTAATATAAGAGATGATATTATAATTGGGAATTACTCAATGACTAAGGATCGTCTGAGACCTAAAAAAGTTAGGTCCATTGAGATAGAGAATTACTGTTTATGGGCTGTATATATAACAGATTATGTCTTCTAGCTCAAATCAAATCATGTCAGAACACATACTACTAGGCGGGGCAGTGAGGGGACCTGAGACATCACAGTAGAACACCAAAGGAAAAGAATAAACTCACTTTGGGGTGGGGGAGAGGGGAAAATGGGTGACAGGCATTGAGGAGGGCAGTTGTTGAGATGAGCACTGGGTGTTGTACATCAGCGATGAACCACGGGAATCTACCCCAAAAACAGAGCATGCTTTACACACTGTTAGCCAATTTGACAATACGTTACATTAAAAATTTAAAAAAGGAAAACAAAAAGAATAAACTCACTTTGAGGCATTTAAAGTGCATTTAAAATAAAAGACACTGTTCCAAGGGTTTATTCACATTTACCCAACTGATGAAGTCAAAGCAGTTTAAAGCTAGAATGTAATTCTGAGCAATTCATCACCATCCTTCATTCTAACTCAGGAAGAGATGAGCACCTTATCCAAGCTTACACCACAAGCCAGATTCTGCATTAAAACTTAGGTTTCTTAAATCTAGCTTCACGGACAAAACACATAACAGTAAATATAAAATTAAAAAAGGGCATAGCAGGCAGGCAATAAATGTTAATGGATTTGAGGAAACAGAGATGCAAAATTCCAGAGCTATCTTGTATATTACCTGCTGATAGGCTAAGCCAAGTAAGTGCCTGAAGTTTTGACTTTGACTTGTCCAAACTAACATAGGCTTCTTAATACTACAGATCAGCATTTCCATAATCAAAAAATGCTACTGGAACAATTACTGAGCATGCTAGTTGGTGGTGAAACCAAAAAGTCTATAGCATTCTTATGAAGAAGTGCATTTGAAAAACAAAATCTATGCACAAAACAATATGGGTTTCCAAACACATGAAGTGTAGTTCAGTAGAGAAATCTGTAAAAGACAGGAATGACTAAGCAACCACAAATAACTAGAAATACCCAAACTATCAGGAGTATGGGGACCACCACATGCCTGCATGTAAAGATTAAGTTGGAGTTTCCCATCTATTCCTAATGAAAAGGGGTCTTTTTTTGGTACTACAGTGTTGCTTTCTTTTTAAATAAAAAGTCTCCGTCGTTTATAAGGATTTACAAACAATATTTTATTCCGTCCTCCATCCCACCTGCTTCAGAAACAAATTTTGGGACAATCTGGTTGTTGCTGGGCAGACAACTGACCAAATTTTAAGCAACCAATATTGCAGTTTTGATGTTTTTGATTATATATCTCACCAAGGAACCTCTTAACAGCATAACTCTTACTAAGGAAACCAAGTTTTAATAATCATGTAAAACATCCTGCTACATGTCTTATTACCCAGTGAGCTCTATCAAGTATACTACTGCATTTTTTCTTTACAGTCTGACATCTAGCTATTTTTCTCTTCTTCCCAAAAACTTCTTCCTAAAAAAATTAAAAAGCCAAAATATCGACCAAACACAACTTAAAATAATTAGAGAAACCACACTTTATACATCCTCAAGATGAAACTGACCACTGCACTACAAGGGGAAAGAAACCAAGCACACACATTTACATAAAGAAAATATTCATAGCATCCTAAGGAAAAAAAAAAAAAGACAACAAGTAAGAAAACCCTGGCACGACAGGACAAACCTAGTTTACAGTTCTCTTTGCGCAGGTTTAAACTAATGAACTGGGTGGAAAGGAAGGGAGGGTGAAGAGCAATTACTACTTAAACTTGTTTCATTCAGGAGCTAGGTTAGCAAACCAAGCAGCCTACATAAAAGCTGGTTATATAAAATTTAACCAGGCCGAAGGTCCCACATCGGGAAGAACTAACACGAAGGGAAGCGGGACCCCCGAAGCTCTCAGAGTACCCCTTCCCCAAATTCCCAAATCACACGTCTGGAGCTGGGGGTTTCCCCGCAGACTCCATTTTCCCCGCGGCGCTGTCTCCCTCTCAGGCCGAGTTGAGTGGGCCTGTGGGCGAGCTGGGGTCCCCCACCCACCTTTGCTCCCCGCCCTTTTCATTGTTGTGCAAGTGTGATGGATCACCTGCCCGGCGCGGGCTCCCGCGTTCGGACGCGCAGCGCACCGAGACGCGCAGGGGCGTGCGCCGCGCACCTCCCGCAGGACCCGCGCTCTGCGCCCAAGAGCCCCCCAGACCCGACCCCCGCCCTCTGCCAGTCCCCACGGTGCTCACCGCCACGAAACCCGAGGAGGAGGCAATGAACACGCGGATCACCATCCTCTCGCACGCGCGGACGGACCGTCTGCCCCCGCGGGTTCGGGGCTGGCGGGGACGCGGAGGCAAAACCCGGCTAAGAGCCGCCGCCGCCGCCGCTGGGCAGATCCCTCCGGTCGGGGAAGATCACGGGGACCTGACTCCCTCCCGCCGGTCCGCAGATAAAAGCCCAGAGCCTCCCGGCCGCTGGCCGAGGGAGGAGGGGGGAGGGAAGGAGGAGGAGGGAACAGGCTGTGGGGCGTGATGGGAGTTGTAGTTTCGGTCTCTCCCTAGAGTGCCTGGTGGGCTGAGCGCCTTGCAGCCCCTCCTTACTGCGTGACAATAGCGTACACGCGCAGGTGGCTGCAGAGGACCCCGAGGCTGGGGCGAGGCTGTGACGAGGCTGTGACGAGGGGTGGTGAGGATTCTGGCGAAACGGGGAAAGAGAAAACTAGGCAAAAGGGCTTGGTTCAGAGTCCAAGCTTGGGTTCTGTGTTGTGGTTTAGTGATTTGGAGCATCCCCACGCAGAACCGCCCGACAGACTGGTTCGAGCCGCGGAGACCCACGGTCTTAGGGCGGCTAGCGCGCTGGGCAAGCCCAGACGACCTGCGGCGGCGGGTGGAGCGGGCTGGGCTTTCAGGAGGTGGCCGCGGTGGGGGCGGTGGGGTGGGGCTGGGCGCTCCTCCGTTTTCCCCGAGGCTCTGGAGATTGCGGAAAGGTGATTCTTTTAGCTAAATGAGACGTTTTCTTTTTCTGTAGGCACTGCAAATTAGAAGCCTGATGAGAGCACAACTGATATTTTATTTTTCTTAGCAAAACTGTAATTGTAGTAGAAAAATGAATACCAAGCGAAATTGGAGTCCTTCTATCAACATTGGGAATCAGGACCCCACCCTCCCCACCCCCTACTCTGCACAATGGCTTCGCCTCTTTCCACCTAATATTTACAATTGAGCCAAATCTGTGCCTTTTTCAGACCCGCTGCACATTCCAACGCAGTCTCCCAGGAGGATGGTGTTAAATAAAAAGCTTTTATGTAGTTTGCTAATAGTTTAGGAATAGTTATTTAACAAGTGTTTTCTGTTTCAGAAAAGCGCAAGCCTTGCAACCGTTTCGTGGATGTGAACCAGTTTTCCCTGCAGTTACTGTATTTACTTTATTCCTTTCAGCAGGGGATTTTAGCACAGTTCTGGGAACAATGTTAATTAATAGTTCTAGAAAGAAAGAAATTAGATGATGAGATCTCTGGCTCTTTGGTAAATTTCTTGCACGAGTACTAATCATTTTGGAAGCATTTGCGTTTTAGAGCAGTTTTCCATATTTCAAGTTTATAACCTTTCCTATTCTCTTACGTTTTTTCTGTAGTATTTTTTTTTAATATTTATTTATTTTTGAGAGAGAGAGTGCAAGCGAAGGAGGTTCGGAGAGAGAGAGACAGAATCTGAAGCAGGCTCCAGGCTCTGAGCTATCAGCACAGAGCCCAACACGGGGCTGGAACTCAGGGACCACAAGATCATGACCTGAGCTGAAATCTGAGCTTAAAGCTCTGAGCCACCCAGGTGCCCCTACAGTATTCCTTTTTAATTTAGTACATTAACAGATGATACAATCCTAATGGGACTTTATTTCTTCTTAGTATATAATAACATTCAATGTAAGTTTTGCTGTAATTAATATCTCTCTGCATATGTACTTTAATTTAGCTACCATAAATTTGGAAATGGATACTTTTAAATTTTTAAATAATTTCCTTAAAAGTAGATACTATGTTTCCTGTATAACTGCCACTCTTGAAAGTCAACATTTTATTTAGTTTGGAGTTATTCAGCTTTGAAGGTATAGTTAAACTCAACCAATAGGAACTCAGAGGCAATTCTCTGAAAGGTACCAAAGTGGATAAAAAGTTAAATAAATAAGTCATTTCCCCAGCAGAGCACCTATTGTCTGCAAAACAGAAAGGTACAGAAATAGCAGCAGAACAAGACCAATAGATTGTTGTGTGGATTTAAAGGAAAGGGTGGCTTTTTAGAAGAGACTTTGAAGATGAGTAGAAGAATATCTACTGGCAGATAGGGGGAATGCAGGGTGAGAATATGCAGAATTTATGAGATCGACAAGGAGTTGGTTGTACTTCAGAAAGGGATAGGAGAGGTCTAGTAGGGATAATGTTGAAAATGTAGGTTTGAATGAATGCAACAGAAGGCTCTCACTGGGTTGTCTTCCCAGCTCCTTGCTCTTTTCTGAAACCTGTCCCTCAGCTCTGACCTAAGACATTGTAGGGGTGGCTCCCAAAGCCCTGTTCATACAGCAAGACCCAGACCACTGGCCACAGCTAATTGGTCTAGGCCCCAATCTGGGCCAGACAATATCCCTACCCTAAGGACTTGGAATTAGCACCGGCAAAGAAAGAGAGAGCTTAAACTTTAACTTGTGACACGGAAGCTCAGAGCTTTCAGAAGCCACGTTCTAACATGGGAACCAGAGAAGCTGAAGAAGCCAGTCAGTAGGAAGAGAACAAAGCAGACTTGTGGATAGTGATGGAAATGAGTTTCAGCGAGTCCTGATAATGTTTTAGTCCAGGGGTCCTAAAATTATGAGCTGTGTGGCAAATTGTGTGTTTTATAAATAAAGTTTTATTGGAACTCATTTCTTTTCATATTGGCTATGCCACAGTGACAGAAACCATATGGCCTGCAAAGCCTAATACATTTACTATTTGGCCCTTTACAGAAAAAGTTTGCCACTCCTTGTTTATGGCTCAACTTGTTCCTATACCCCTACTCATAATGTCTGCATAATATCCCTGTATCCATATCATATATTTCTCATCTTACTTAAGCCACCTCAAATAGGTTTCAGTTTTGGGCAATCAAAATTACCCTCACTGAGAAGTTTATACTGAACTTGTAAGCATTCAGAGGAAAGAAAGGATATGATCAGAGCTATACTTCAAGAAGATTACTCTGGTAATAGTTCTGGTTTATTCCACACTGGTGAAAAAGTTTATATGCAGGACAAAGTGTTAGCAGTCCAGGGACCCACAACAGCTAGTGTGGAGTTGAGACCCGGAGTTAATAAACAAAATGTAAGAATGAGTGAGAGTAGAAAGCAATCTGGGATATAAACTAGAGGCCCAAGATCAACACAAGGGTATCATACCACAGGGAGGATTAAGTGCCCATCTGACAAGTAAAGTCTGCAGATAAAGCAGGCAGCCAAAGCTTAAAGACAGAACTCAGAAAACTGAGTAGGTCATTAGGCTTTAAGGAAGCTGCCTCTGCATTGCCTAAGACTTGAACCTGTTTATAAGTCATGATAGGACATCTGGCTAGCGTGGGTTTTTTTCTTCGCTTTATTGACATACAGTGTTGTGTAAATTCAAGGCGTACAATGTGATGATTTGACATACATTTACATTGTGAAATTATCACCATAATAAGGTTTGTTAACAGCCTAGAGTGTTTTAAAACAGGAATTTTTAACCTTTAGTAGTCTGGCAAAGTCTATGAACCCTTTCTCAAAAAAATAAGTTTCTAAATACAGAAAATAAAGGGGACAGGATTAGTGATATCGCAAAAACAGTTATCAAAATAAAGGAGTGCAGTATTTTTGTTATTTTTTCTATTTATTTCAGTTTAACTAATTTGTTTTAATGTATGGTACTATATTAGTTTCAGGTGTACAATACAGTGATTCAACACTTCCATACATCACCCAGTGCTCCTCATAACAAGTGCACTCCTTAATCCCCATCACCTGTTTCACCCATCTCCCCCACCCACCTCCCCTCTGGTAAGCATCAGTTTGTTGTCAATAGTTAAGGGTCTGTTTCTTGGATTGTCTCTCTCTCTCTCTTTCTCTTTCTCTTTCTCTTTCCTCTTTTTCCCCTGGCTCATTTGTTTCGTTTCTTAAATTTCATATATGAGTGAAATCATATGGTATTTGTCTTTCTCTGACATTTCACTTAGCATTATACTCTGTAGCTCCATCCATGTCATTGCAAATGGCAAGATTTCTTTCTTTTTATGGGTAAATAATATTCCGTTGTGTGTATATACCACATCTTCTTTATCAATTCATCTGTTGATGGACACTTTGGCCACTTCCATACCTGGCTATTGTAAATAACACTGCTATAAACATAGGGTTGCACATGCCTTTGAATTAGTGTTTTTGTATTTTGGGGGTAAATACCAAGGAGCATGATTACTGGATCATAGAGTAGTTCTACTTTTAACTTTTTGAGGAACCTTCATAGTGTTTTCCACAGCTTGGAAACACCAGTGGCATTCCCACCAACAGTGCAAAAGGGTTCCTTTTTCTCCACATCCTTACCAACACTTGTTGTTTCTTGTGTTTTTTATTTTAACCATTCTGATAGGTGTGAGGTGAGCCACTGTGATTTTGAAGTATAATGAGAAGAAATAAAATTTTAAGATATTTGCAACAGTTGGAAAATATTAAAATACCTATGATTTTTGTTGGCAACAAAGTCACAGATGTTTGCTGCTATTACAGTGGTTTGTTGATACATTCATAATTGAAGGGATTAGTAAATTTCTGTTGGAGTCTGGTGAAAATATAAAGATGTTAATTTTTTTCTCATTCAAGTTCATGAACTCCCTAAATTCTATCCACAAGTCTCTTGGGTGGGGTGGGGGACATGTGTGTCTAAGAACCCCAGTTGAGGAAACCATAGTGTCTAAGTGTATTCAAATCTGTAAAAACCTATGAATTTGCCTAAAAAGCACATACAGAAAGAAACATGAAGGAGCCATGAAGAGTCCTTTGGAGAACTCCTACGTGTAAGAACTGGAAGGAGAACAAGGAATTAAAGGGAGTGGAGGAACCATCAGAAAAAACACAAAACTGAAAGAATACAGTAAACCTAACAGTAGGGTTCTAAGTTTAAGGAAGTAGAGAATAGCAAGAATGTTACTCAGCCTGAAAGTCAAGAAAGAAAATAAAAATAGAGGCTTTGAGTTAGCTGGGCAGCCTGTGTTCACATTTCAGCTTTGCCACTTAATTTCTTGGACAAATTATTTTGTACCTCTCTAAGCTTCAATTTTCATGTCTATAAAATAAGCATAAGTAATGGCTTTTATTCAATATTTTTATGAAGGTTAATTATGCTTAGGATATTCTCCAAATGATGGCCTGTGGTATCTGTTTGAAGGGTATTCCCACTCTACCTGGTTACTGATGTTTGGACCATATCTGTGTACTTCCCTCAGTGTGACCTATATTGCAGCTTGAAAGTAATTTATGACATATGTGACCAGGCTTGGAAATACATAATGGGGATTTTCCAGGAATTTACAGTTGGAAAATCAAAAGACTAAGGCAATTGGTAGTAGGAACATAAAGGAGAATGCTGCAAGGGGGTGGAGTGGGGATAAGGAGCTTTGAGCAAGTTAAGGAATGAGGGAACAGAATGAAGAATAAGAGGAGGTTGGTCTGTAACAGGAGAATGGAGCTCCTGTGGAATGAAAGGTAGAAACACTAATGAAGAGCTGGCCGCTGTCTTCTAGTCTCAGCTTCCATGAATCCAGGTGTACCAGAGTTCCTGCCCTTGGATTGCTGTTTTATAACCTCCATCTTTTATCTTGAGCTAGTTTAAGTGGAGGGGTCTTTTCCTGACTACTGTAAATCCTAACCAGAATATCCATGTAAAGTATGGACAGTAAATCACTTGCCTGAGGGGCGCTTGGGGGAATCAATCGGTGAAGCATCTGACTTTGGCTCAGGTCATGATGTCACAGTTCAAGAGTTCAAGCCCCGCCTCAGGCTCTGTGCTGACAGCTCAGAGCCTGGAGCCTGCTTCAGGTTCTGTGTCTCCCTCTCTCTCTGCCTCTCCTCCCACTCGTTCTCTCTCTCTCTCTCTCTCTCTCTCTCTCAAAAATAAAAACATCAAGATGATAATAATAATAATAACTTGCCTGAGGAGGGTCCAAGTGCAAAAGATTCATCATACGGATTGTAGCAAACAGCACAGCACATCTCAAAACTGGATTTTTGTCTGAAGTATTCTGATATTTCCATGTCAAGTCAATTTTTAAAAAACTGAGTTAACTAAGCCAAAATCTCCCCAAGACCTGTGCAATCCTCCTGTTCTCCAGGTTTCTCCCTCCAATGTAAATGAAACCTTGAGCCCAGTGTTTGGTGCCCAATAAATCCACAAGAAGCACTAGGTGTTATTATAATAATCATTTGTTATTATTGCTGACCTTTGCGAGAGCACTGCCAGTGGAAAAATGGAAGCATTAGCCAGACTGCAGCAGCTTGAGGACTGATGAGCCAATAGAAACCAGGGTATCGTCTTTTCTAATTGGAAGTTGGGGACTGATGAGAGGGGACAAGCAAGGACAGAAACTTGAAGGGGAATCAGGGACATTCTTCAGTAAGGTTTATCTACAGATTAAAGAGCTCTTCTAAACAGTCTGGAGTCTCAACTGTCCAGATTGTATTTTTAGAATGGAATTGAATCTGATTGATAATTCTGTTCTGTCAAAGCTGTCCTGTTTTTAACAGCATTTAATCCAATACTATCCAGCTCCCCAAGGATTTAACTTGAGGCACTCCAGTCACTACACCATGCCTGTCCCAAATCCCTGCCCGGCTCCAGGCAGTTGTTCCTCTGAGAGCTGAGTTGGCACATTTGGCTGCTGATGGGTGAAGGATTTGTGGGAGAGGAGGTTATAAGCTAGAGGGCAGGGGTAGGTCAGAGCGGTTAAGGCACAGGTCTCTGAGCCAGACCTGAATTAATGTCACGGATGTATGACCTTCCTTAGGCAATTCACTTAGCCTGGGACACCCCACCTTCCTCGTTGTTGTTGGGGGCTTTATGGAGAAGATGCGTGTAAGGTGCTTTTTTACACAGTGCCGTAAACGTAGTTAGGACTCAATGAGTATTAGCTACTACTAATCACATAAAGTAAATCAGAGACTGGCCTTCATTTGCATAAAGCACATAAATTTCATAAATATTTCTGTTTCATGTCTGTGAGTTTAACTTTCTAAATAACAAGGATCTGGTTTGTATAAGCCTCTTTGTACAGTGCCATGTTCAGTTAAAGTACTTAACAAAAACTTTTTGATGTTAATGAAGTTTAGAGAAGGCCATACTTAAGATAAAAGGAATATCAGTGAAATGAAGCAGTAATGAAGTCAAATAATGGCAGCTTGAATTCCATAAGAGAATTCATCTGATGCTTTTATGTTGCTTCATCAGGCTCATTCTATTTTTAATAAAATAAAGGCTTAGTTAACAGGAACACGCTAATAGTCCCTGAACTGGATGGAACTTTCAGCGCTCATGTTTAAGAAATGAAGGGAAATCATAAAGTAGGGAATAAGCCTTGAAACCAATATTCAGGACATATTTTTGAATCTGTACATATTCAACCTAACCCAGAGGGCTCCCTATCCTCTCTGACAAGAGAAAACACTTTCATTTCTTCCATGCCTTATTCCCCGCAGAAACTGAAAAAGGTATACGGGAAGAAAATTGGATGGCATAAGCCACCATCTTGGAACTATAACAAGGAGGTTTTGAGATCTGCTGGTCCGCTTGGAGGACTAAAAACCTTGTATGCAGTTGATTTCTTTCAGCTATATTCATTCAGTATGTGCCAGATGCTATGCTAAGTGCTGGGAATTCAGCAGTAAATCAAACACAGTCCCTATCCTCACAGAGATTATGGCTAAACTGGAGGATGAAACGTGAACAATATGCTTGAAGGAAATGACTAGATTGTGGTGCTTTTTAAATTTTCTTAATCTGGAAGGACTCTCCTAATCAACTATTTTTGGAGACAGCGATATATAAAATTCCCCCCCCCTCCCCCAAGATTACATTCCAGGTCAGAAGATGATATCACCATAACAAAATAAAGATTAAAAGTTGATATTACTTACATAGTTGTAGGCAACACAAGTTAGGAGAACTTCCAGTACTCTACAATGTTTTGGTTATTAGTTCACTGCCTTTATAAGTGATTACCATATTGTAATAAACAAAAATTTACATTTAGGTTATTGTTGAATCTGAAATTATTTTGATTCCTCATGAATACATTGCTAATGAGTTTTCAGTTTGGTATAATTTCCTATTATGCTAGGCATAAAGGCCATTTAGAATAATTGCAACAGAGGAAGTATAAGAAAATGTTTATATATAGCTACAATTAAAGAAAATGGAAAACTAAGGTTAAACAAACAAAGTGTTATTATTGTTGTAACAGTTATTTTTATTATTTTTTCCTGTGATTTTCAAGGGCTTACTGAATGGAAATTGTGAACATTTGCTTTTAGTATATTTTAGTACCTTGAACCATAATGATTTCAACAAGAACAATGAGGTCTTTATGTTTATTTCTTGACTCTTTCCTTAAAAACAAAAAAAAAAACAAAGGATGAGAAAAACATATAGAACACTTTAACATTAGGTTATCCCTTCTTTTCCTCAGTTCTTTGCATCCATCCCTTTCCAATTCATTCGGGGCAACTTTCATTGTGGAAATCACTCTACTTCAGTCTCCACTGCAGTAAGTGCCTTTAGGTTTAAATACAGCCTTTCCAGAGGGAAGTCATTTTTGCATTAAGGGGAATTCCACTTAACAGTGATGTCAGAGGGGCGCCTGGGTGGCTCAGTAGGTTGAGCCTCTGACTTTGGCTCAGGCCATGATCTCACAGTTTGTGAGTTCAAGCCCCACATTGGGCTCTCTGCTGTAGGCACTTAGCCCACTTCAGAACCTCCATCTCCCTCTCACTCTACCCCTCCCCCGCTTGTTCTCTTTCCCTCCTTCTCTCTCTCTCTCCCTTTCAAATTTAAACATTAAAAAAAAAAAATCTAAAAAAAAAAAAAAACAAAACACTGGTGTCAGAGAGCGAGGCTTCCCTATTAATTCAACTCACCAGACCCAGAAGCCATGATCTGGCCAGATAATCACTAAGTTTATAACAAAATGAAGCACTTAATAATGGAATTCTAGTCCTTCTTTGCCCCCTAGTTGTAAACCAGACATATTTGAAAAATTCATTAAATTTTTCTTGTCCCAAGAACAGTGTAGTGGAAAAGTCTTATTTTACTTTAACCACAGTTTACATTTCCCCAAAACATACAGCTTTTTAAGAGAGTTTTATTTATTTATTTATTTTAACTTGAGAAAGAGAGAGAGACCAAACAAGCAGAGGAGAGGCAGAGGGAAAGAGAGAGAGAATCCCAACCAGGGTTGCAGGACTCAATCTCATAACCGTGAGATAACTGTGAGATCACGACCTGAGCTGAAATCAGGTGTCAGACACCTAACTTGCTGAACCACCCAGGTGCTCCCTTTTTTTAAAGACAGTTTTAGGGGTGGCCTGGGTGACTCATTTGGGTAAGCATCCAACTCTTGATTTGGGCTCAGGTCATGGTCTCATGGTTAATGGGCTCGAGCCCTGCATCAGGCTCTGTGTTGACAATGTGGAACCTGCTTGGGATTCTCTCACACTCTCTCTCTGCTCATCTCCCCATGTTGTGTTCTCTCTCTCAAAATAAATAAACATCAAAAAAAAAGAATTTTACTTATTTATTTATTTATTTATTTATTTAAATTGGGAGGGGGGAGGGGCAGAGGGAGAGAGAGAGAATAACATACAGCTTTTTAAAAGCCCAATCCATTGGGGCGCCTAGGTGGATTGGTCGGTTAAGCGTCCGACTTCAGCTCAGGTCATGATCTCACGGTCTGTGAGTTCGAGCCCCGCGTCGGGCTCTGTGCTGACAGCTCAGAGCCTGGAGCCTGTTTCAGATTCTGTGTCTCCCTCTCTCTCTGCCCCTCCCCTGTTCATGCTCTGTCTCTCTCTGTCTCAAAAATAAATAAACGTTTAAAAAAATAAATAAATAAATAAATAAAAGCCCAATCCATTCAATTCAATGTATTTGTTGAACACCTGCTCTCTATGAGTAACTTATTAAACTTCCTCTCTTCAGCAATTTGCATATCTTTAAAATTTAATAGTGATTAAGAAATCATCTGTCAAGATCAGAAAAATATTAATATGTCCTCATAATTTTTGAAAGCTTATGATTTTGATAGTTGTTCAATAGGAGGGATATTAAGCAATTTTAATTCCATACCATGACCGTTTATCAAGTTCCTACTAGGCAGTAGGCACTCTATTGGATGTGGAGAATATCAAGATTCACAAAACTGTGTGTTGGGGGTGGGGTGAAATGTTTTTGCCCAAAGTAAAGTCCTGGGTAGAAGCACAAAGGTCAGTGAGTGAGTGAGTGGTTGTGTGAGAACAATGCAGAGAATCCCCATGGGATATGGGTCCTTTGAAAGGAATCTTTGTAGTGGATCTGAAGTTTACTTGCAGTATGTGTCTTTATTGTTTCTGTTTTAGCTAGTAGATTAATATTTTAGGTAGTTAAAAATCTCATCAGCTTCTATTTCCCTGCGACTTGTTACAGTTTGCCTTTGTTCCTGGGTTAAGAGTAACAACTGTATACTCAGGGTCAAGGTTGAAGGTGGAAGATGCTGGAAGAAACAACTCTGCGTACTGAGTAGCAACCTATGAGCCTGAAACAAAGACAAGCGTCCTGTGTCTGAAATGTACTTCTGTTCCCGTATCAGTGGATATATATGCAGCTGCATGTTTGGCCAAACCTGACAAATTTTCAGGAGCCATAGTGACCTTTGATTATTTCACATAATGAGAAGAGTGCAGGGAGCTGAATCCAGGTTTATTGTAGCAGTCCTACAATGTCCTCAGAGTCCCCGACACTTCCCACTTTTCCTTTTGCCATCCTTAGCATGACGACATTCTTCCTTGGGTTTGTTGCTTCATGGGTGCCAGGTGGCTGCTACAGCCACAAGTATAGAATCTTCATTTCATACCCTCATCAAGTCGTTAGAAGAAGGCAAGCAGAAAATATGCTTTCCTCTTATCACAGAGGAAAAGCTTTCCCAGAAGTCCCCTAGTGGACTTCTTAAACCTCATTGGTCACAACTTGGTCGCATAGCCACCTGCAAAGGAAGCTGGGAAAATGTATAACAGTAGGGAGAATGTGAGAGCCAAGATGGGTTTAGGTCTGTTGTCGTTCAACCAGTGGGGCTAGGATGCAGGGCAGGCATATCACAACCCAGACTACTGAGATTCTGCTAGCGAGGAAGGACACTGGGTGGGGGAGGGAGGTGAATGAAGCAGAGACTAAGTGATTACTACAGTCATTTGCTTAGTGTGACCTTGAGTAAATTATTTAGCATCCGTGCCTCAGTTTCCACATCAGTAAAATGGAGATAAAACCTAAGTCCTTGCCTTGCAGTGGGGATTAAATGACATAATCCATGCCAAGTGCTTTTATTATTTTTTTAAGTTTTTTTTCTTTTTTAACTTAAATTGTAGTTAACAAATTTGCTTCAGAAGTAGAATTCAGTGATTCACTTACATACAACACCCACTATTCATCACAGCAAGTGCCCTCCTTAGTACCCATCACCCATCTAGCCCATATCTCACCCACCTCCCTCCATCAACCCTCAGTTTGTTCTCTGTCATTAAGAGTCTCCCTTTCTTCTCTTCCCCACCTTCCCATATGCTAAATTCCACATATGAGTGAAATCGTATGACATTTGTCTTTCTCAGATGGACTCATTTCGCTTAGTATAATACATTCTAGTGCTTTTAAATAAGTGCCCAGAACATGGTAAGCACTTGTAAGTATTGGTTACAAACAAAAAGAGGCACTGTATTTTCCAAGGTGCTTGATTTTCAACCAAATTCCTCAAATTCTCTGGCACCGTGTGCAGAAGATATAGAACTAGAAAACATGACTTTCAACCCTCAGAGGAGAGTTCTTTCCACAAGCCTATGTTTGTTAAGATCTTATTGTTTTTTTAAGTAATCTCTATACCCAACGTGGGACTCGAACTCACAACGCTGAGATCAAGAGTCACATAGTCCTCCGACTCAGCCGGCCAAGTGCCCCACAAGATATAGTTTGGGCCCTTTCTATTCTTCCCCTGCAATATCCCCTCATTCTTCTCCCTTTCTTCCATTCTCTTCCCTCCCTTTCCTCCCTTTTTCTCACGTTTACTCTTCCATCTCTTCTTCCCATACATGTACCTTTTCTCTCTCATGATCCCCTCCCCTTCCTTTCAGACCAGGAAATAATCACTGCTTCACCCTGCTTGTGACTTCAAGGCTAAAAAGAATGCTGGCCATCACACAGGACTCTTGTGAGTCCTATGAGACAGTTATCCTCCAAAGACTAATAGGTGATATATTCAGAGCTAAGTTAATTTATTCTGCATGTGCTGAAGCATAAGTAACTCACAGGCCGGCGGATAGTCATGCACTTAGCATGGGTGTATTCAAAAATAAACACACCTCATTGCATTGGTTTCCTTTTGTCATATCATACTCATACAGGCCAGAAGGAAATCATTTTAGGAAAAGGCAAAACCTTTTTAATTTAACCAAATTGGTTTACCCACTTTTTTTTCTAAAAGAATAGGGCAGAAATAGGACAAATAACTTAAGAGGTGAAGTTGCAAGGAATATATTTGCAAAAGAATTACCCAGCAAGGAAAAGTGTTTGTTTCTCATTCCAAAAAAAAAAAAAAAAAAGAAAGAAAGAAAGAAAGAAAGAAAGAAAAGAAAAAGAAAAAAAAAAAAAGGCAGACCCTGATTCCTGTGAGATTGATGAGTATAATACAGAGGAGAAAAGAAAAACTAGCAAATGTATGTGGTATGAGGTTTGGAGATGAGCAGGGGGAAAAGTCAGCATAAAGCTGTCTACTTGAGGCTGTTCTGAGATTTCAGAAACATTCATTTTTGAAAATGGGAGCTCCAGCTTCATTGTGCAATACAATGTTTCTTCAATTGAATGATATGACTTCTGAATGTTAGTAAAATCCTGTGTTTCTTTGCTTTTTAATTGCCTTTAAATTAGCACAAGAGGGAGATGATCCTAGAGGCATTTGTGCCTTCTAGAGAAGAGAAAGTTAAAACCAAACTGTGCTAAAGCCACTCCTTTTCCTCATTCATCACTCCCCAGCTCTCCATCTAAACAGGATGAAGCCCAGGGTGCCTGCGACAGGATCTGTGGGAAAATAGCAGCTGTTCAGTTCCTATTTACCCTCATCTCCAGCAAAGCAAGTGGATCGAGGTGATGAGTCTTCTGGGAATCTGTTGTACCTGGCCTTCCCTACCTCCACCCAGCTGGAAAGCCTTCGCAGAAGTCAAAACTTCAAATGCCTATGAGGACTGGAAGGGTATAAACAAAGGCAAAAAGGGCCACAAGTAAGATAATACACACTAAGCTGCTTGTTTTTGGACTAAATAGCAACAACAACAGCATAGGACTGCTGAACAAAGCATGCAGTAACATAAAAAGAATGAGGAAAATATTACATACTTATATGGATTCTCCGGGATACATGTTAATATTGTGAGGGAGGAAAAAACAAAGCACAGATCAGTGAATATAATTTACTTTCTTTTATATAAGAAGGGAGAGGAAATTACACACCCAGACATAAAATATCAGACTAACAGAAATAAAATAATTGGTTACCGAAAGAGGCCAGGCAGTGTGGAGGAAAGGGGCAAGGTAAAAGGGATATGGATGAATATAGGTGATTTCTCTATGTTTTATATAATTTTAATTTGAGCCATATAAGTGCTCAAACATGTTTTACCTGTTTAAATATATATATATATAATTTATATAATATATAATATTTTTAATATAATTTATTGTCAAATTGGCTTACATACAACATATATATATATATATTTTAAAATAGGCTTCATAGCCAGTGGGGAGCCCAGCATGGGGCTTGAATTCACAACCCTGAAATCAAGACCTGAGCTGAGATCAAGAGTCAGATGCTTAACAGACTGAACCCCCAAAATAAAATTTAATTAAAAAGAAAAATAAAAGCAAACCAAATTTGAAATCAAACTGAAACAAATTAATTCTATATCATATGAGTGACATACACAGGAAATTCTTTCAGGTGACTTTGGAACACCTCTTGCTGTTTATCTGTAATTGAATACACTCTAAGGACAAAAAAGAAATTCCCCTCCAAAAAATGTCTAAAATTCACCAAGTAATTTTCTGGTGTTTCTACTTTAAATCTACTTTGTATATAGATTATAGACTATGGCAAATAAGTAAATATGTTAGGTTATTAGTAACTGAAATTTTCTATATAAGAGAAAAGAGGTACAAATATAAAATCAAAAAAATTAAGAAAAACCATGTAATATTAAATTTGAATTGGAGTAGCAATGTGAATAGATATATTTAAATAAATACATTTCTTAGCTTTAGCCATTGAAACAGTTTAGAAGCAAAGACACTCCAATGGCAATGAGCCCACCAAGCAGAGAAATCTTGGTTTTTAAATGCTCTTCTCCAATAAAAGATTCCAGGGCTCCTTAGAGAAATGCCTGATTCTTGGTCTGGAGCGTGGAAAGTACAAGATGAGCCCAGAACATTTTCTTGTGCCATAGTGCAGGGCAGTGCTCAAAGAATGATGGGGACATCTCAAAGGACACAGGATCCAGCTAGCTTGAAAGAGCTCCCTCTGTCCAAGTTTGATGCAATTTGAGCACCCAAAATGACGGCAACTGATTATAAAGTTGAATAAATAAAAAGTCGCAAGTCCGCAGAACTGCTCAAAGAAGAGGGGAAAACTAATCTGCCACCATTGACAGCACCTTGCAGCAATTCCTTACTCTGAAAGTCAGCAATAAAAAAAAGAGTCACTTACCGGCCTTTTTAGAGGAATGATAATTCATTCTAATAGGTAAAGAAAAGCTCTTGTTTACAAAGGTATGCCTATAAATAAATGAAAAATAAATGATAATTTAGAAAATCACCATGTGGCAACCATCAATTAAATAATATATACAATTAAATAACTATCAATGATGCTTATGCCTTAAGTATAAGGATGTTGTGGAACATAATATCCATGGCTTGTCAAACAGATTTTCAAGGCATTCCCATACCTTTGCAATGGAAGGACCTGTGGACTGTCACTTTAGCCAAGTGACAGTTTTTGGTATTACTATTGTTGGACGACCTGGCATTCTGTGTCTCCTGACTGAAGTGATATGAAATACAAATCACCTATGAAGTATTTGGGTTAAAAATGTTTAGCCTAATTCCAATCCAGGCTTTAGACCCAACTTCTAGTTTACAGGAAAAATGGGGGAGGAGGGTTATATAACACCACAAGGAAAACAATCAGACAAGTCCAGAATATGGGTTATTCCACCAAACTTTGGTCTGGACTCGTCTTAAAATCAATGTTATGAAATAAAACAAACATATCAAAGTTTAAGGGATTGTTTTTGTTTGCTTTGCTTAACCAAATACAATGAGTGAAACTTGATTGGATCTTGGTTCCAAAAAAAAAAAAAACCCCAAAAACTATAAAAGCTTTCGGAGGTAAGGAAATTTTAATCTGGACTGGCTGTTAATCTAAGGTATAAATAGGGAACTACTGTTAATTTTCTTAAGTATGATCGTGGTTTGTGGTTATGCAAGAAAATGTCCTTATTCTTAGGAGATGCAAGGCTAAATATTTAGGGGTGAAAACTCAAGATGACCACTACTTAATTTCAAAAATTCAGATAGATGGTATAAAGATAGATACAGAGAAAGACATAGAAGAATCAAATATGGTAACATTTTGGTAACTGTTGAATCAAGGTTTTTGGTATTTTTCGTAATCAAAAGTTGGCTGAGGGTTGCCTGGCTGGCTCAGTCAGTAAAGCATACGACTCTTGATCTCAGGGTCATAAGTTTGCGCCCCACATTGGGTATAGAGATTACTTAAAAATAAAATCGTAAAAAGAAAGTTGGCTGAAAATTCAAAAGTGAACTAAATACAGTAAGAGAAAATATCTGGCACTTAGTAAATAGGTACTCCATGCATTTGTACTGAGCAGAGCTTCTCAAAGTGACAGGAACAGCATGAGAGAGGTGGAAAGGACCATGGAGGTCATCAGTCCACCCCCCCTCATGTAACCATAGAAAGATGACGTCTGGTCTCTGAACATGGTGGTTGGAGCAGATTCAGGGCTAGCCTCCTTGAGGCTATGTGGTTTTTCCCAGGAAGAGAATGTGCTCTGAAATCAGGAAGACAGGCGTACAAAGCACCTGTGTTACCTCAGGTACATCACTTAGCATGGCTGATGTATCTTCTCTCTCTATCCTCTTAATAGGATAATAAGCCATCTCATACATAGTCATTATGAGAATGAAATGGAAAAAATGTGTACGAAAAGCCTAGCACAGAACTACCACACAGCCAAGAATCCCTGTAAATGTTAGTTCTTGTTACTCCTGCCTACAGCTCTTCACCATGCTGGAGTTTTCTGCTTCCCCCAGGTTTTCCCACGGTTGACCCCTTCTGCAGCCAGCTCACCTGGGCTTTCAGGAGAAAGGCTGGGTGCAGGATCCTAATGCAAATGAGCTCCTGCTTCTCCTTGTGGGTATTCCACCGGCCACCTGATGGCCATCTGATGTGAGACATGCTGTGTCATTATGCTAAGGAACATCCTTCACAGCTGCTCCAGGATCTTCTGCCTCCCCAGCAGGACAAAAGAAGGTGATTTCAGCCGACATTCTTACAAACTAAAACCCCGAAGAAATCAGGGGTGGTTTAAAGCAGATTTTTTAAGGAGAAATACAAAATATTAATAAAAATATAAACACAGAAATCATGTGACATTTAGATTGGTACAGTTAAATGTGTGCTACAACTCATATACACAGGAGGAGCTAACAGCTCCTGAAAGATAAATAACCATAACCGTAGAGGGTTAAATAAATATCAGGTTCGGCATTAGGCACTCTACAGGCACGATCATACTCCATCGTTACAGCAACACTTTGAAGGAGCTACTCCTCTCCTTTCATAGACAAGGATGCCAAGCCTCAGAGAGGTGAAGGGATTTGTCTAGTAAGTGACAGAGCCACATTTGCATATGGGTCTCACTCTAAAGCCTGCACTTTTATGAACCCATAAAGTGCACCAGGCTGTGAAGTTACCTGCAAAGAAGTGGTCTCACAGAGGTCACTTGGTAATAAGGGTCTATTCATTCTGACTCTAACTGCTATTTTTCCATCCACATCAGCCAGGGAGTACAGTCAAGGTGTAGCCTGCTGACTGGCTGAAACCCAAGCTCCTTTTGAGCCCCCGGCTGTCACTCCTGCAGCATGTGATCCCTGCAGTGGGGCTTCCAAACTTAAAGCAACCATGGGGCCTCATGGGCTCTGGAGCAGAGAAATGACCCTAACCAATGCAAGAGCATCAGAGTGCTGGTGCTGAGGCCCTGTCCACTGCAGATGTTAATAAGGACTCCTCAGAGCTGCCTCTGGAAATGCCTACCTCAGTCCTTCATGGAAACAACCTATGGGCTGAGCCCTGAGAGGGGACCCAGGAGTGGCTTACTTGGAGCAGAATCCCCTCCCAAGGAATAACCTCTCAGGCCATTTTGGGCCACTTCTGTGTGTGGGGAATAAGCTTAGGAATTCCCTGAGCTTGCACCAGTGGGTTAACAAGGCGTAAAGAATTACAAAGCCATAGGATGCTCACACCCAAGTTCGGGTAAACAAGATTAGGCAAATAAGGATACAGAAGGGAGGTAAAGGCCCTAGGATAGAGATGCTGGCAAAGGCCCCCAGAATGGGGGGGGGGGGCAAAGTCCCCAATACAAAGGTATATGAGGTAAGCAAGATTAGGTATTCAGGGTGAAAACGCCCCCCAATTTAGTACTATAGCAGAAAGCTGCTTTCACAGGAAGGAAGGACCAAATTAGGTAAACAGGTAAATAGGGCTACAGACTGCTGGCTTGAAGTTGTCCAGAGCTGAGCTGATTAACAAATGAAAGGTGCCTTTGTTGACCCTGAGGTTCCTTGCTCTGTCTTTCTGGTCCCCAAGATCAGTTTAGGGAAACAGAGGTGGTGCCTCATGTCTGCTGTAAACAACCTTCTACCTGGCCTCCTGGTGCCAGAGTTTTGTTTTGTGTTAACCCAAACCCCTAACCCCAGATATCTTCAAGACCTCCTTTCCCTCGCGTCCATGAGTTAATGTTCCCTCATGTCCATGAGTTAATGTTCGTATCATTGTCCCTTTGTACACATTCATCACCATGTTTGTAAGCCTTCTGATCCTAATGAAAATGGAGCAAGGACCCTTAATCGGGACTCTTGTCCTCTCCCGGACATTAGCCATCTCTTGCATTTTAATCCTGCGTCGTGCTTTCTTGCTAGACAAGAAAGAACTCTAGACACAGAGTCTACGACATCTATGGTTCTTTTTGTTTCTACTCCCAGAGTCCCACCAAATCAGAAAGTGGCTTTCAGCCCTCCCTGTGTACTGGCTGGTGTCTCTCCTGGGTTATAGTCCCAGTGCTTCCTAAAATTACCCTTTTCCTCTCCTGGGGCCACTGACCTCCATGACCCACAAAATGCATACTTCGTTTCCACCAAAAGACCTGATTCAGGGTTAGTCTGTTTAAATCAGAGCCTTTTCTACACAATGTGCCAAGTATGTACTCATAAGCACTCCTGAATCCTTCCTGGAACTAGTCGGGTGAGTGAATAAATGTGTATCGGCTATGTACAAAGCTTTGTTCTTGAGGGAGGGATGCCTAAGCTGCAGCAGAGGGTAAGACAAGGGTGGTTGCCGTATGAGGCCCAATGCAAATGCTGTCAGAATAATAGCAAACAAAATGCTATTTGGGTTAAAAAAAAGGAGAATCTCTGGCTGTAAGGGATAAAGAAGGGTTTCAAGGAGGCCATGGCATTTTACAACATTTTTGAGCCCTGAATATTGTGTCCAGGGAAAAAGATGAACAAATTCCTATCTTCCCCACCTTATCTCTTGCCATCCTTAAATATGCATTCTAGATTCCAACGAGGCTCAATCATTTTATCATACCCATGATGTTCTTTACCATTTTTCTTTATAATCATACTCATAATGTTCTTTACCATTTTGCCTCCAACTCAGCTCTTTTCTACCTGAATCAACCCACCATCTCCAATTGGCTAAATCTGAATTACCTCCCAAAACTCATGCCAGGAGTAACTTTCTCCCAAATACTCTCTATTAGGCACCCCCTAAGGGACTTTCATAGCAGCATGTGTCTGTCTTTATCCTTGATGGTATGGGGTGGTTATTTGCAAGGCTTCTGGAGCCAGAATGTCTGGCTGTGAATCCTGGATCCAACATCTATCGGCTAAATTATCTTTACTTGTCAAGAGGGCTGAGTTCATCCCTGCAAAGTAGTTAGAATGGTGTCTGGTTATAGAAAGCACCAAAAAGATACTACTGTTACTACTGCTATTAGTGCCACCACCAACACGTAGCACATATCAGTCTGGATTGAATTCTTATTTGTCTGTTTGACACCTTGGCAAGATCTTCTTGAGCACAAGGACTATGTTGTAAACAACTGGGTATCTTCCACTCTTCATTCATTCTCTAGCACATAGTAGCATTTAACATATACTTGCTGGAATTGGGAGTTGGTGGGTAGAGAGGGGAATGACTATGGGCAGGTCCACAGAATAAGACCAGAAAATAGTCTCCAGCACTTGCCATCCTTAAGTATGCATGGTCTAAGGCGTAGTCTTGTTTCAAGTGATGAAGGTAGGATGGAGGTCATCAGAGACAAGGAAGCATAGACCTGTGAATCCTGATGTTAGAGGGATCATTCAGATAGGCTTTTAGATCAGCAAGGTTGGAATTAGGGATATCCTGGGAAGACAGGAAATCCAAGGATGAGATGCTTGCATCAGATGGGAATGTGTGCAAGAGTTGGAAGATGTTGCTGCAAAGGAGGAGAGTAAATATGGCATTGAGAAAAGGAGAGATTGCTTCTCCCCTGTTCTCCACTCCCATTTTATCCTTTTTGAAGAAAACACACTTTGTTGGTTAGCTGCCTATTTGGAATTGTTCTCTGGCTTCCATAGCTTGTAGTTTGTACATGTGAGCATGCGTATGTGTATTAGCACACAGAGAGCTTCGTGTTTTGGAGTTACTGACCTCACTACCTTCACTCCCCCATCTCTGCCTACCTCAACTATATCCTATTTCAGTCCTCCTTGCCTTGGAATTTGCTATTCTATATAAGTATTTGCTACATGACCTTGGACAAGTCACTTCATCTTTCTTTCTGGTTTTTTGCATTTTCTGATGTAACATGGAAAAGTAGAACTATAATTTCTATGTCAGTTTTTTTTTAGTTTATTTTGTTGAGAGAGAGAGAGAGAGAGAGAGATAGCATGAGCAGGGGAGGGGCAGAGAGAGGAAGAGAGAGAGAATCTCAGGCAGGCTCCACACTGTCAGTGCAGAGCCTGACGCAGGGCTCGACCCCACAAACTGCGAGATCATGAGCTGAGCCGAAATCAAGAGTTGAACGCCCAACCAACTGAGCCACCCAGGCTCCCCTCTATGGAAATGTTTTTAAAACTTCAATTCAAAACTTATTAATGGCTCAAGAAACTAATTTAGTGAGTCAAACATTAAACTATCAAATAGAACAAATAACAAACAATAATATGAAATAGAATATATATTAGATAGAATATGTGTGTGTGTGTGTGTGTGTGTGTGTGTGTGTGTGTGTGTGCTGGGTCATATGTAAATATATTTCTTACTATGGATCATGGTCAGAAAAGATTGAAAGCTCTTCTCTTTATATCCCTTCATTCTGGCTCTAAAATTCAAGATGTGTAAACTAGTTCCAACTTTTCTTTGAAACTTTAAGGGTGGAAATGAGCAGGAAAAAAAATGTATTTTTTAGGAAGAATTACTCATGCCAACAGCCAGCAACTTCAGGTTGTGCTGACAAAGCAGTTATCCCGTTTCTTCAGTTCAAGAAATTATTCATGATAGTGCAATGACAGGTGCCAGGTTTCTGGAGTAACACAGTATCTAGCTCAAAATTTCACAGTGAGGGGTGGGGGGAGCTCTCTGGAGCCTTCAGAGTCAGCTTCTCCTTTGGCTGCAGTTCCATGTTGAACACCGTGTATCTGACAAAGGATGCGAGGGACAAGAAGGAAGAGCCGAAAAGAGAAGGAAGAGGAAGAGAAGTTAATACAGCACTTCCTTCTCCCAGATCATAGGACAATTATGTAGTGTTTCCCTTCTGATGCATAAAATTCCACCATGACCAATCTAGTGCTGCATGTGTGTTAATCATGATTTCTTCTAAAGTTTGTGAGAGGTTTGCACACCAATAATGTGACATATGAGAGTGAGCTCTATAGTGAAGTGTGAAAGCCTGGAATTTTGTTGAAGTCCTGAGTTTGATTCACAGGGAACACAAGTTCAAGTCCCAGCTCTAAAGTTTAAGGTCTGGGTCAGCTTTCAATGAGTGTTTTTTGAGCACCTATTAATTTAGCCTCATAAGTCTGTTTTTCATTTTTCAAAGCAAAGAGGATTAATTAGAACTTTGCCAAGTTGCCTTTCATATATACCACTCAACTGAGTAGATCCCACTGTGATACATTCATAAAACTTTTATTTTTTTCTCTCAATAACCCATGACAGATTTCTATTCCTAGTTTGGATGTGGTGTGGAGAGTTAAGTGACAGGTCCCAAGTCATGTGACTAGACACTAACTATGGTCTCTGCCTCTAGAGCCTTTTATACTAGTGGTTTTTAAACACTGGTCCTCTTAGGCCTGTTTGGGGACAGTGGCCCTGGCCTTACCCAGGCTTACTGACGCATAAGAAGATGGACAGCTTCTCAGGTGATTCTGGTTAGTCCCAAAGTTTGAGGACCACAGCATTGAACAAAGAGGTAAAAGAGCTTAGGACCCCCTCTACACTCCCCAAAAAAGTACACCACACTTTACTCAGGAAGAGTTGATGAGATGGCTTTCCTGAGTGACCACAGTAGCACCTAACTAAGACTTACAGCGCATTTTCTAACAGCCACACACTGTGCTAGGTTCCTTATGGGAACTCTTACTTAATTGCAGTCACATTATGAAGTGAGTGCTATCCACACTTGAAAGTGAGAAGTCTCAGTTGAGGAACTTGCCGTGGTCACATAGCGAGTAAGTGTCAGTGCCATCACCCAGGCCATGTGGCTCTACTGTCCCCACTTGGAACAACCACAGCAACATGTCTCTGAGGGCAATAAAGGATGCTGAAGCAGCACAAGAGAACAGGGAAGTGTGAAGACTGGGCAAAAAGCAATAAGTGAACTGAGAAGGAAGTCTAGAGATCCTGAATACAAATATTCTTCATTTTAGTATTTTCTATCATTAACCTTAGTGAGAGAGTTAGAGGAACCAGACACATTACATGGCTTCTGTTAGAAGGCAAAATGAGGAAAATGATACACTTCCAGTTTTTAAAAAAAATTTTTTTTAATGTTTATTTATTTTTGAGAGAGAGAGAGAGGAATGCGAGCAGGGGAGGAACAGAGAGTGAGTTAGACAGAGAATCTGAAGCAGGCTCCAGGCTCTGAGTTGTCAGCAGAGAGCCCAACATGGGGCTCGAATTCGCAAACAGTGAGATCATGACCTGAGCCAAAGTCAGGCACTTAACCGACTGAGCCACGAAGGAGCCCTGATATATTTTCAATTTCTTATTTAAAAATGATGCTTTGTCATCAAGGAAAGAGTCAGTACTTAGAGTGTGAAGACAGGGGCTAAAATCTGCTCTGTGTCAACCTGGGAACAACCCAGACTTGGATGGAGCTTCTGCCATTTGACAGGTAATGAGCTGGACACCTTCACCTTGACCTCCTCTTTTAGTTCTCTGGATTTCCTTATCTACAAGAGGGGTATAACAATACCTACTTCATAGAGTTGCTGAAAGTATCAAATCATATTAAATATTTGGGCTGCCTTGTGAACCATAAGACACTTCACATGTGTCCAGGGACATTATTATCAATGTGCAGTTTCTTCATCATCATTTGTTTGCCCAGTACCCACTGTTCACCCAGCATTGCCTAGACGTGGGTAAAAATGCAAATGCATGGGCAACACAACCACGAAGACCAAAGATGGAACCGTCAGAGATGGAGTATCAGTACCTTGTCTTGTGAATAGCTCTTGTGGATTTGGTAAGCGCCTTCTCAATATTGCAGCTGAAAACTGCAGGTTAGGGTGGTTAAATAAATTGCCCACCCTCATATCTGTGTCTTTCTAAAGGCAGAACAAAAAGCAGAAAAGCAGTCTTTTTGGTGCCTATTTCACTGGCTCCAGATGAATGTGACTTTTTTTTTATTACCTCTGAACAGTGAATTATCTGACAGGTAGGAGATCCAAATTTCATCTACTGTTTCCAACATTTACAGAGAGCCTTATCTCTAAGTACAAATGTTATCAGGTGTTGAGAAAGAATAGAACCCTTTCTCTACACTATTTTCCCAAAATGTCTCCAGAAATCATAGATTATAATATGGTATACTATAAACTGGAAAAAAATGTTCAAAAATTAGTTTATTTCACTCACTTAAGTGAATATCACCCTTTCATTCCCTAGGTTGCAGATTATTTTCATTTCTGATTCTGAAAAAGACAGGCTGGTTGATTTTTTATTAGCTGTGGTCTAAACAGAGTGCTGTTTGTCTTTGGAGTTCACAGAGTCCCCCAGAGGGATCTCCACACCTGCCCCTCAGGTCATGATAGTCCCAATAAGACTCAGGTAATAGGGGTGCCTGGGTGTCTCGGTTAGGCATCCGACTTTGGCTCATGTCATGATCTCACAGTTGGTGAGTTCGAGCCCTGCATCAGGCTCTGTACTGACAGCTATGAGCCTGAAGACTGCTTCAGATTCTGTGCCTCCCTCTCTCTCTGCACCTCCCCTACTCACACTCTTTCTCTCTCTCTCTCTCTCTCAAATAAATAAATAAACCTTAAAAAAAATTAAAAAAAAAAAAGACTCAGGCAATAAAAGTTTTAGTAAGACTGTCTTTCCTCAGCCTGAGGTCCCCTGGACAAAGCCACTGACAGTAGGGTCAACAGTCGGATGTCCTCATGGGCAGCCCCCAGGCCCTTAGATGGCTGGGAAGGACACAGATGCATGAGAGTGGAACTGGCTCATGTCTACTGAATTCATAGAATCCACTCACATTCCCAGCTTGATGAGTAGGCAATTTTTGGTTCTATGGGTTTTGTGGATTGCTAGAGGATTTCTACAGCAAATATTGAACATTGAGCAAGTTGGACTTCTCTGGAACCACGCAGGTTTCTTAGCTCCTCTTCCTGCTTTCAGCTGATGTGAGCTCACGAAATGGGAATTGATTTTATCCTAGGTAGAACTTAATTAGAGAGGACGTTTGTTGCCGCAACATCCCAAGCTTCATTTCAAAGTCAAATCAAAATTATTTTTGTATTATTCAGTGGTTTGGGTTACTTAGATATTCCCAGCTTGTGCTTGAGCAGCACTGAAACAGAGAGTAGGTTGCAGAACTATCCTTATTGTTGAAACCAGTTACATTTTTTTCTCTCACTTATTATCAGATCCTTGATAATCTGGAAGTTCCTAGATAAAGTGGGGTTAGGGGAACAAAACAATCATGGGGAATGCTGGCAGGAACCATAGGCTGCACCTGGGAGAATGGGACTTGTAATCGACTGCACATACCTGTTCTCTTCCATGGATGGTGAAGTTATAAAAAATCCAGAGCCCAGCCTTGCTTAACATCATGGACTTGCTGATAGCCGGTATTTTGGGGGCCATGCTCATGCCAGATTCTTTACAAACAATCCTCCCAGAAAATCAGCAAAAGCGGCAAAATGATTCATATTTTACAGATGAGGAGACCAAGGTTCTGAGTGGTTGAGTGACTAATCTGAGGTTATGCAACTAGTAACTGGCTCAGCTATTATTAAAGTCTGAATTTGCCCAACACTCAAATCCATGACTGAATATTTTAAAACTAGAGACTTGAATTATATACTGTAGTTAATTTAAGGCCAATTGATTTAGCAAAGCTCTATTAGCTAAAAGAATAGGAAAAAAAGCTGTTATTTGATAACAAAACGGCAACAACTACCATTTGTTGGGCACCTTCTATGTGTCAGGAATATTTCCAGGCATCTCATATCTCTTATTTTATTTAAGCCACAAAATAGTCCTAGGATTGTTGTTCACCTTTATAGATACTTTACAGAGGACAGTGATACTTAGAGGGGTTACCTAGCATGCTTTCAAGGATCAGTTCAGAGGCTCTCAGGCTCCATACAAGAGGATTAGGCTATGGATCCAAGCTGTGGGTAAAGCAAGGATATAAAATTATAAAATCATAGATTCTTAGAGCTGAAAAGGATAGTCAAGGTGACTTAGTCTAACTCCTTTATCTTTTTTTAAAATTTTTTAATGTTTATTTGCTTTTCAGAGAGAGAGAGAGAGTGTGTGCACAAGTGGGAAAGGGACAGAGAAAGAGAGGGAGACACAGTATCTGAAGCAGGCTCCAGGCTCTGAGCTGTCAGCACAGAGCTTGACACAGGGCTTGACCCATGAACCATGAGATCATGAATTGAGCCAAAGTCTGATGCACAACCGACTGAGTCACCCAGACTCCCCTAGCTCCTTTATTTTCATATGGGAAAACCTACATTTAAAACTTTAGCAAAAAAAAAATCACACATCACGTAGTTATAAATCAAAGACTAGTAAACAGACTCAATTCAGTTACTTAATTTTTATCTGAGTGCTTACTATGTGCCTCTCATGACCAAGTCTCCCATCTCTCGGATCAAGGACTTTTTCTGTCAGACTTTGTGTAGAAGGCAAGACCGGGCCTGAAATCATGCAGCTTACCCCTAGTCCTGCAGGGGATAAGCCTGGGGCCTGAAGAGTGAAGAAAACAGGTGTGACAGGGCTTGAAGAGTGTGTTGTATCCATCCATTCACTCGTTGCCCATTCATACAATACACCTCTACTGAGTGTCTGCTCGTGTGCCAGGCACCACTCTTTTCTTGAACTGGGAAATATGACAGGTGTCTATGAAATTCCTGAACACTGTCAGGCCTCTTGTTAGAAGGCAGAACATGTCAGACCTTGTAGAGAAGGTCATGTGCCCAAGACATAAGATCTAAGTCATGGGACTGACAACAATTAATGAGAAAAATTTTCAACCTGCCCTGAAGCCAGAGGGGAGGGATCAGAGCTGAAGCATTAGTCACAGCTTGATCTTAAATGAGAAGATCGAAAAATAGCATTCTGGGGACACCTGGGTGGCTCAGTTGGTTGAGCCTCCAACTTTGGCTCAGGTCATGATCTCATGGTTCATGAGTTCAAGCCCCACATCAAGCTTGCTGCTGTCAGTTCAGAGCCTGCTTCAGATCCTCTGTCCCCCCTCTATTCCCGTCCCCCACTGTCTCACACACGCTCTCTCTCTCTCTCTCTCTCTCTCTCTCTCTCAAAAATAAATACACATTAAAAAAATATCATTCTGAGTTACTTTCAGAATGATTTGTCTTGCATAAAATTAAGTCCAAGCCTTTTGATTAGATCCTCATTGGATGATTTCTTTTAACAGAGTTGATAAGAATTATGAAAAACATCTGTTTCTCTAACAAAGGGCCATATTCATAAAGTTCACAGCTTGTGAACTGTGGGGGAATTTATGAAGATAAAAGTGCCTCTACTATGCATAAGGCAATACAGAACTCAGCTTCTTCATTAGCTTCCAGGTCATGAGATCTTCTCTGTCTCTCTAAGCTGAAAGCATAAACTCCTGAAGCACTTTATTTGTGAGTCTCTTTCATATTTACATATAAATGCATATTTACATATAATTTACATATAATATTTACATATAATTTAAGAAATGTATGTTGAATGAAAAAATGCGTGACTGAAAAAGTGAACTCAATGAATTAAGTGACAATCCAAGGTTATATAACTAATTAACAGCGATCTTGGACTTGAAGCCTCCGTCTAATTTGTATTTCACTCTCCCAATTTGCTTCTTTGGAATCTTTCAACACCATTAAAAAAAAAAAAGAATGGTAATATTGTGCCTTCCTTTGCTCCAGAATAAGAATGTCAGCAAAATGTCTTGTAATCTTTGAACAAGCAAATGTAAAGTCAATGTATGGGAAGGCAGACATTATCTCAGGCAGCATATCTCTCAACCTGCAACAGGTGGCATAATGACATTTCTAAAATTCTCCAATCTGACACTGAAGATGTGCCTTCCACGTGCATAAATGTAATAATAATTCCATGTACTGGGATACATGAGAAATGAGATTTGAATAGCTTGCCTTCTTTGTTTGGATAAATGGATGAGAATAGTCTAGCCAATCTCTTCTAACTTTGTGTCCACAGGCATATTTCCTGCCTTAGTGGAAAATAAGACTGACTTTATTATAAAGGCAGACAGGCTGAAAGATCACTGATTCAATGTTTTGGAATCCTGAAAACTAATGGAAATATAGTTAGGTGACTGCTTGGATCAATATGGCTATTGGATCAACCGTGTGTGAACAAATTTTTAATAATCACCATAGAAAAAAGGATTGTGCCAATTCAGATGGCTCTGTTGACTTAACCATGCTGGAGGGCTGGGAGGCAATGAGGAATGAAAGAGACTCCTCTATTGGAAAAGCTGTCTGTCAGTGATGGGAGGCAGGACTGTTGCAGGTGGAACCCTGAACCTGGAAAGGCAGGGCACATTCTTGAAGCAAAGCCAGTATCGGGTATGGCCATTCCTTCCCAACTAGTCAAACTTGTCTGGGTATGTATAAGCAATGTCCTTGGTAGGCAAATAGAGATTCTTCAAATAATGCAAACTTTCTGCCCTTTACATACATTTTCCTCCTATAGAACTTACATTTGGCAGCCAGTGGTACCTCATTACTATCAGCACACCAGACTCAAATATATATCCCAATTTACAAAGTCCTGAATTGCAAAGGAGCTTATCACACAAGGGAAAATCCCATTGGTTGCCAATAAGAAGCCACCTCTCACACCAACACTGAATGTATGTTTAGTGTAAATGATCAACTTGAATCTCCACCCCTCCCTGTTCCAGCCCCGATAGGAAGCAGAGTGTTAGGACCATGGAATGCTACACCCTCAATCTCCCCAGCAATTGTGCAGGGTGTAGAAGATTAGTGTCTTAGCACAGGGCTCTGCATTTCAGCATTCTCTGGGAGTAGTGTAACAAAACCTTGCCAGGCATCAGACAATCACCTAGGCAACTTAAAATAAATGCATATTTCCCAATTGTATCCATATCTGATGAATCAAAATTAATGCTGAGGAGAGTGGGGGTGTGGGTAGGATATCTGTAATTTCAGCAAGCACTCCAGGTGGCTCTGATATAGGTGATCTCAGCTCCTATAGCTGAGATAGGAAGCCAGATTCCTAGGCTGAATTTGGGGCTGGATGAGAGATTCTGTAGGTTGTAGACAGAATTTTCCTACTGAATACGCTCGATTATGCAAGACACTGTCAGAATCTTTATAAAACCATTGTCGTAGTGCCCCATGTTACTATGTTAGTGCCCTTGGTTTGAATTATAATTTTTTGGAGGAGGCTCTGGATCCTATTAGGTCAGAACTTCTTAAACAGTTACCATGTGCCAAGACCTTTGGGCAACAAAACGCGTTAAAAGTGTTTCCGGCCTATAGGAAGCTAACACTGAATCTAGACTGGGGAGAATAAGTCTCTCATACAGGAATAATCAGATGATAGTCTAGAGACTAGAAGAGCAAGACATATTGAAGGTATGAGTCTGGTACACCTTGATTCAGATGATGTTGGAAACTGTCCTCTTAGGAGGCCATAGGGATCCTTTTCCAGTCTCTTGTTACTTTTCTTGTGATTGATGAATCACCCATGTTTGCGGTGCCTCTGTGCTGGTACAGCTGTAGTAGGTTTAGGATCAGGCAGGAGAGGAGCACCTCCAGGCTCTGAGGGGAGAATTGAAGAAAGGCTGGAATAGCCAGGTCTTGGGGGGTAAGTACTCAACAGGACTGTGGGTTTAAAGAAGGGAGGGAGGGAGGGGCGCTTGCGTGGCTCCCTCGATTGAACATCTGACGTCAGCTCAGGTCATGATCTCATGGTTCGTGAGTTCGAGCCCCACGTTGGGCTCTGTGCTGACTGCTTGAAGCCTGGAGTTTTCTTCGGATTCTGTGTCTCCCTCGCTCTCTGCCCCTCCCCCGCTGGTGCTCTGTCTCTCTTTCTCTTTCAAAAGTAAGTAAACATTAAAAAAAGTTTTCAAAAAAACAAGGGAGGGAAATGATGAGGAATAAGAGAAAAAGAGATAAGTAGAGCCAGGAACTCTGCCTTCTGCCGTGTGCATTGGGATCCCAGCATGTGCTATTTGTCCAGCTGTGCATTCTGACCCTAATACTCCAGTACTCTGCGCTCCATCTCTGGATCGGTCCACCAGACTGCAGGCTTTCTCAGTTACGCATGCTCTCTTGCAAGGTTACAGTTCCCCTGCTGTGATTCAGAAGCTACAGGGAATCAGCCTGAGTTGGGGCGGAGCAGAGGAAGCTCCAGGCTGCAGAAAGCTTTAAGACCAGCTGAACCGAACATCATCAACAGAGATCACAATGAGGCTGGGAGCAATCAAGACCTATGTGCAAAAAGGTGTGTTGTGAAACAAGGTTATTTACATTCTTATAAAAAGAGTCCTGGGGGGGAAACGGTGGATGGAGTTCTGGTAGTAAAGTCAGCAGTGAAGTCCTTTTTAAAGGTCTGAAAAATTCTAAATATACACTGTAGAGGGGGTGTTTATCTCTCTCTAGTCCAATAAAGAAGCAAAGTGTGTTTTCCTTTTAAACAACTAGGAAAAAAATATTTATGTCTATCTCAGTACTGGAGCCCAAAGCTTAATTTTGAAAATAATGAACATCCAAAACCAAAATAGTTTTCTTAAAAAAAAAAAAGTGTGGTGCTAGGTGACAGCAGCATTACTCATACAATGTGTACTACTGGCAGAACTTTCCATCCAGATTTTATTGTGTGAATAAATGATAAAACTTGTAGGGGGCGCCTGGGTGGCTAAGTTGGTTAAGTGTCCAACTTCAGCTCAGATCATGATCTCACAGGCTGTGAGTTCGAGCCCCACATCGGGCTCTGTGCTGACAGCTCACAGAGCCTGGAGCCTGCTTTGGATTCTGTGTCTCCCTTGCTCTCTGCACCGCACCCCCCCAACGCTCTCTCTTTCTCTCTCAAAAAATAAATAACATGTGAAAAATGATAAAAATTGTTAATTTATATAACCTCAACTGAATAAGGAAATTGTCCTGAGTTTAAATGACAAAAAATACAGTATTTAGTAAAAAGAAGGAGGAATATAGATTTCTGATATCTAAAAAGCCAAAAATGTGATTTCCTTGCCATAATAAACTGTGGCAATTTAACCAGAAAGCAAATGGTTTCTAAAAGTTCTGCAAAAGAAAGAAAGAAAGAAAGAAAAAGAAAGAAAGAAGAATTAAAAGAAAAATGGGGCACCTGGGTGGCTTAGTGGGTTAAAGTCCAACCCTTGATTTCAGCTCAGGTCATGATCCCAGGGTCGTGGGGTCAAGCCCCATGTCATGCTCCATGCTGAGAGTGGAGCCTGCTTAAGATTCTCTCTCTCTCACTCTGCCCCCTCTCCCCTGATCGCACTCTGTCTGTCTCTCTCTCTAAAAAAGAAAAAAAGGGGGGACAAAGAATTTTAAAGTGTCTGCCAACCAGCCAGGGACTAAGGGTCAGACTGTTTTTGTGATGCACTGGTGACAGTTCCAGTCATCACCATGCAGCAGTGCTCAGCATGGTAGGGAAAATGCAATGTAACCAGAATTGTGAGAGCAAAAAAATCTGAACTCTTCCAGCAAGGGTATCTAATGCCCAACATGGAAAAAAGTTTTCGGGGCCCTGTGAATACAAAGGTAGCTCTAGATGTGTATATGACTAGGAGGAGTTAGGAAAAACAAAATACACACCCCACCACCTAAAACCTAAACATTTTGTGTAAGGATTGTCCCAAGGCTTCAAGCACATCCGGAGATGTAAGCAGGGCAGACTCCTCTGAAGGACTCCTCACAATCCCCAACTGGGATCAGAAGGACACCAGGTGGTATGTGAGTTTCCTGCAGCCGCCGCTCTCCCTGACCACTTCTGACCCCTGGAAAGGCCCTTTCCAGCCTTCGGCATCAGTTTTCCAATTTGGATGACGAATCTAACAGCACTCTAAAATTTCATTACATTATTGGTTATTTTAAATTAGTAGCCTCTGGATTCTTCCACTGGGGATTCATATGATTAAGACGGTAATCTTATGTCCAAGAGAACTAACTGAGGTAAAAATTGTCCACCACGGTTCTATTTCCAGTTGAAATTTGCCTCCTAATGACCAACCCTACCATCATGCTTACAGACACTGTTTTCATTTTCTGATTTATTCTGCTGGAATGATTTCTCTTTTGAATGTGTTTAAACAGACTGACTATCATAACCACACATGTTCCAAGTTCTCTTCACAAAACTTGCGTTTTGACTCTCACGTGTTGAATGCTGCAACAGCCATCAATGGGTAATAACGCTTGTCCAGCTGCTTGAATTTCTGTGCCACACATTTCATATTGGCACTTAACACTTGAACTGGGGTACTCATTGAACTAATTTCCCACATTTTAAAATTGACTGTGAATATTATAGCTTTACCACAACATCAAGAATTCAAGGTGGTTTGTGAAGTTGTGATCTTAATATTTGTCTGAAGAATTCTTCACGCAACTTCAAGGGCAGAGAGTAGGAAATTAAACTGTAATGGAAGACTGGAACAAGATTACGAAGTTATTTATTCATATGATTAGTAGTTCAACAATTTATTTATTTCTCACAATTCTGTGGGTTGCCTGATTGACTGTTCTGCTGATCTGTCCTGGCATCATTCATGTGGAAATGCACCCATGCGGCAGATTGGCTGGGGGTGGGTTCAGCTGGGGGCTGTGGGCCACAGCACCTTGATCTTACCACATGTAGGCTCTCCATAGAGCCACTTTGAGCTTTCTTACAGTGTGCTGGTCTCAAAGCAGACTTCTCGGGGGAACATTCGAAGAGTGTGAAGAGAGAACTAGAAAACCTTTTAAACAAAAGCTGTAAGACCTGTGTTACTTTTGCCACATTTTACCGGTCAAAACAAGTCACAAAGCCAGCCCAGATCCAAGAGAAGAGAAAATAGGCTCCACCTCTTCAGGAGAGAAGTGGAAGAGCCACATTGTGAAAAGCTTGTGGGATGGGAGATACTGACGCAAGCCATTTTTGCAAACCATTACTATGCCCCATGTAACTAAAACAATGCACATTCCTTCTGCATGCAAAGGATACTGATCACCACCACCCCCTGGCTCCTCCCATTATGGCACCTGTTTCAAGTTTGGGATTCAGTCATCTCAAATGTCTCAGATTCAAATGCAGAAGGATGACTTCCCTATGCCCTTGTGTGCAGCTGCTCAGATGTGCTTTTCTCCATCTGGAAACTTGTGAACAAAAGGTAAGTTTGTGCTTCCCACACACCCAACATGCAATGATGACACATGGACAGGAAAACTGCAACAGACAAATGATTATATGTGGTGCACTGTGGGGGTCCTGAAGAGAGCAGAAAGTAAGGACGGAAAAAGTGGGAAGTTCCCATCCTCAGGTAGATGGATTAGGAGTCCTCAAGTCATCCGGTGAGGGATAATTATGGAACCACCACCATTTCCTGAACATTTACTATGCCAGGCACTGTTCTGAGCATTCTCCACATACTTTCTCATTTAACTTTCATCGCTAACTTGAGAAGAGAGGAACCTATTTGGCAACTGAGGAAAACCCAGGCTCAGACACAATAAGTGAACTAATTCATCTAAGTCCCATGGCTAACGTAGTTGGAGGTGGGAAAGTTGAAAATAGCTTTGAACTTTCTAGCTTGGATATTCACTGGGATAGGGAAATAGAACAAGTGATAGGAAGTGGGAAAGTTGAGTTAACCTTTGGATGTGTGAATTTTGAGGTATCTGCAAGATATCTATGGGGAAGAACTAAGGGCTAGAAATACACAGGAGTGATTGGCCTTCTTTAGAGATTTTTCAGTCTTTGAATTATTCAAACCTTAAATATGAGTCTGAATTACAATGTTTCCATCATAAAACTGCATTTTTTACTTGTCTGTCTTTTACTTAAATAAAGAAGTTGGAAAGGAACGCAATTTGGGGATGAAATTGGCAAAATCCAAAACCTGCTCAATTTCAGCTTGTCTTGGTTAAAAGTGGCTTATTTGTGGCTGGCATTTCTCATAAATCATTCTGTGGGCCATGGGTAGGTGGGGTGGCTCAGGGCTGGTTTTTCTGCAGTACAATTCTCGCCACAGTTCCCTTGAACTTGCACAAGAAAGCTCTAATTCTAGTGAGGGATGGATTTAGAATATTCATTTCTTTGCTGGGGAGAGTATACTCTTTGCATTGCGCCACATTGGAGGAATATTGGCTCTTTGGTCAATGGAGAGTCTCATTTCCTTGTAGAGGATAGTTCTTGTGTTTGAGTCTACCTTTGGTTTCTTTGTAAATCAATTGCAATTGAAAACATAAATGTCTCAACTGCTGAGCCATTGCCTAATTGTAAGTTTAATAGAAACAATGGCCTCTCAAGGATTGAAAATCAGGGCCATTGCAGTACTTCCGATATTTCTTAATACCCGCAAGGGGGATTGTACTGGCATCCTAGAGGGCTTCATGTGGAAGGAGAGGTAAGAACAGTTGTGTGGTGCTGCAGTTTGATTTAGAATCACTCTCTTAAAAAATGACAAAAGTAACTGGTGTCCCTGTTGGGTCCATTTAAATTTTTTTTTTTTTAACGTTTATTTATTTTTGAGACAGAGACAGAGCATGAACGGGGGAGGGGCAGAGAGAGAGGGAGACACAGAATCGGAAGCAGGCTCCAGGCTCCGAGCCATCAGCCCAGAGCCCGACGCGGGGCTCGAACTCACGGACCACGAGATCGTGACCCGGGCTGAAGTCGGACGCTTAACCGACTGAGCCACCCAGGCGCCCCCTGTTGGATCCATTTTAATATTTAGCTGGCTACCAGGTTATATCACCCTTTGCTGTCTGGTAGGCAAGAACACAGACGGTCCAGTAACCATAGCAGCAACACTTTGACTTGTTTTCTGCCTGTCAGCTTTTTTCAACATCATATTCCTTTCAAAGCAGAGGTTTTCTCTTGCACTCATGCTCACTTCGTCTCTCTCGCCCTGTTTCTTCCTCCTTCTCCCCTCTCTCCTTGCATTCTCAGCAGACTAAAAAAGAACAAAGAAGTTTCATATAACTTCCTCCTGTTTTTTTCAGTTTCTAAATCATTCAACCTTAAATACGATAACGTTTCTATCATAAACAACATTCCTTACCTGTCTTTCTTTTACTTAAATAGGAGATATGGAAGAGAAAGCAATTACATGGCTACAGATTACCAAAATAAGGCCATTCTTTAAAAAAAAGTTTATTTATTTATTTTGAGAGAGCAAGCACGAGTAGGGGAGGGGCAGAGAGGGGGGCGGGGAGACAGAATCCCAAGCAGGCTCCATGCTGACTAACATGGGGCTCCATCTCACAAACTGTGAGATCAGGACCTGAGTCGAAATCAAGAGTCAGATGATTACTGAATGAGCCACCCAGATGCCCCAAGATAAGGCCATTCTTAAACCTTTGCATTTAGGCAGGATCCCATAAGCCCAAGTAGGTAAGCATGCATCCTTAAGAACTCTTGAAGGCAGATTCTGCTACCTCTTCCACCCTCACATTAAAAGTCTTGCCTGAGTCGGGCACCTGGGTGGCTCAGTCAGTTAAGTTCTGACTTTGGCTCAGGTCATGATCTCACAGTCTGTAGGTTCGAGCCCCACACTGGGCTCTCTTCTGTCAGCACGGAGCCTGCTTCGGATCCTCTGTCCTGTCTGCATGGCCCCTGCTCACATTCTCTCTCTCAAAAATAAATAATTAAACAAAAGAAAATTTTAAAAAAAGTCTTGCTTGACACTTGCCCTAAGGCCTCACTCTTAGGTACATTTATTAAAAATCTGCTGCCTGTATTCCAATTTCCCCTCTGTAACATTGCTAAGCAGGGTATCTGACAAATATTTTTGAGTTTCTGCACCTCAAAAATCAACTTTTTTGTAGGATTACTTCAGGACTCTAAACTTCCCTGAAACATCTGTAGGCAGACATGACATTTTATCTCTTTTTGTTTTTTAAATGTCACCCCCTCAGGGAGTCCTTCCTGAAATTTGGTTATTTTCCTAGTCTCTGTACGTGTCTTTAACTGTGATTTATATATTTATTTGTTTGATTTGTTGTTTATTGTCTGTATCTCACAACAGATTCTAAACTCTGTGAGGGCAGAGACCATTTTTGAAATGTTTAATGTTGTGTTCCCAGTATGTTATACAGGATTTGTTTCTTTGTAAGTATTAAACAAATAATTTTCAAATGAATGAATGAACATTTCCTATTTGATAAACTCCTTTTAGATTTGATTGCAGAACAAAACCAAACCCAGTTTTTGAATTTAAATTGTTGGTAAGGTTTCTGTTTCCCCTTTTACTTTGGCTGCTAAGGAAGCTCAGGTTAATGCTCAATCAGTATAGCTTTATTTGCTAATGAGCATAGTTGATTCCTTTCTTTTGCATGGCTTTTATTTTCTACTATTATAGTTATATTATTTTTGTTTTTTATTATAAGCCACCTCAAATATTTCTTGAAGGCAAGAACCATATAATAATAATAGTTAAAGTAAATATAAGATACTATATAGTAAAATGATTTTTCAAGAACCTCCTGGAGACAATAGTGTGTGCTATGAATGGTTAAGGCTATTAAATAATGATGTGAACAGTAACCAAAGAAACTTTAAATTGAAAAGGCCTTTTCACTCTTCAGTTATAAGGTATTAGGTGAAAATAAGTAAGCATTACATATAAAACTGATCATATTCATCAGGAAAATAGTTAAACTTTCAAAAGGTAAAATCCACTTGAATTGCTGGAACATTACTACATTATTTATATATCATATTTGTATATATTTTTTATATATCTATACACACAAGAATGTATATATACATGTATATGTTCTTGCAGATGCACTTAAAACTCCTTCCGTCTGTGACCTATAAGATGCCCTGCTGCCTTTTTCTAGAGAGAAAAATCCTGTCTAAAAAACATAATTCACAGATTTTACCACCTTAGGTAAATGGTGTTGGCAGTTGATCCCGGTTTGCAGTTCAGGACATGAAATCCTTCAGCTGACACTGAGATTTGTTTACAGCTGGCAGAGGTACGGGGGAGGGAGCCTTCGGAGGGACTCTTGTGATGCTTTTAATAATCTGTGGCCAGAAGAAGAAGCAGTGGTGAGGGAGCAAATCAATGACATCAGTGTCACCTGGGAAGATGGTATGACAACTGATGATTTATTAATAGAAAGGACAAGTATGGGAAAATGTCACACTTAGAAAATAAATGATTAGTGGCAAGAGAAGCTGGGAACCCATTTCAGATGAAAGAAGGAAGTACTTTTCCCAGCAACAAGACAGTATCTACCTCTGTGCCTGAGAGGGCAGGAATGAAAACAAGGATAGGTTTGGTTTTCTCCCTGGGTAGAGAGTGAAGGAATGGGTAATGTGGATAATGCAGTTCTTTTTTAATGTTTTATTTATTTTGGGGAGAGAGCACATGAGCTGGGGAGGGGCAGAGAGAGAAGACAAAGGACCCCAAGTGTGAGCCCCATGTGGGGTTCAAACTCACAAACCGTGAGATCATGATCTGAGCCAAAGTCAGACTTTCAACCGACTGAGTCACCCAGGTGCCTTGGATAATGCAGGTTTTGAACCCAGTAAGGAATGGAGGGTCCACTGGCTTCCTCAGTCCCTGTTCCTGGTTCTCTGGGGTGGGGGGATATAGCCAGGGGACAAATGGAGAGTGATTTGCCTTCTGCTTACTGTTACTTTTCCTCTATGCATAGCTAGGAATAGTGTCCATCACCCAGAGTCCCATCTTGCACCTGGGAAAACATTTAGTTGCCAAGCGCCTGTTTTCTCAACCCTCATATCATTTCCTTCTAGGATTCCACATTCATGCTGGGCTAATAATAAGGTGCGTTGCTCTCCAGTTGTGTGAGGGAGGTATATAATCACACCCACATTCCTTGGGGGTTCTGAACCAACTGGAAAAAACCAAACAACCCTGGCATGTAGATAGTATTTGTTTTGTGATGTCGGTTGTGGTTTTTGGCCATTTCCCCTTCCTAGTAGCACCCAATTTCCTTGTATAGAATGTCCTCTCCTCCACTGGTTCCCATGGGGCAATTGCTGGTTCCCATGGGGCAATTGGTAAACTGCCTGCCCTGTCCTGGTCAGTTGAATCCACCCTACAGTCGCACATTTGGGCCGCACCAGTCTTTTGTTCTCACAACAGAAGCTGCTATAAACATAATTGCACATGTCTCCTGGTGTTTGTGTGAAAAGAGCGGCTTTGCTAGGTCATAGGGTACGTACATGTTATTGCCAAAGTGTTTTCCGAAGTGGTGCTTCTGATTTGCACTCCCCTAAGTAGCAGATGACAATTCTCACTGTTCTGTGACCATGCTAACACTTGACACTTTCCAAAACTTACATTTTCCCCACTTGTTTTGAATAAAATAATATATCCTTGTGGTTTAATTTGCATCTATCTGATGTTGAAGAGGTTGAACATTTTTTATTTTTTTTGTAACCCTACTGAAATGTAATTCATATACCTTACAATTCACTTATTTAAAGTGTACAATTCAAAACCTTTTTGTTTATTTACGGAGTTCTACGGCCATCACCACAAGCAACTTCAGAACATTTTCATCATCTCCCAGAGCAGTCCTATAGCCACTAGCAGTCATTTCTCACCCTTCCCCTGCCCCAACCCCAAATCCATCAGTCCTGGTAACTTTCTGTCTCTATAGATTTATCTACTCTGGACATTTCCCATAAATGAAATCATGTAACATGTGGTTCTTTGTGAGCAGCTTCTTCTACTGAGCACAATGCTTTTAAGCTTCATCCATGTTTTTTTTTTTAATTTTTTTTTTTAACGTTTATTTATTTTTGAGACAGAGAGAGACAGAGCACGAACGGGGGAGGGTCAGAGAGAGGGAGACACAGAATCTGAAACAGGCTCCAGGCTCTGAGCTGTCAGCACAGAGCCCGATGCGGGGCTCAAACTCACGGACTGTGAGATCATGACCTGAGCTGAAGTCGGCCACTTAACCGACTGAGCCACCCAGGCACCCCGAAGCTTCATCCATGTTGAGAGTGTGCCATGATCAGTACTTCATTACTTTTTATTGCCAAATAATAGTCCGTTCTGTGGATATGCAACACATTATCCATTCATCAGTTGAATGATATATAGAAATCCAACATGCATTGTTTCCACTTTTTTTTAACTTGTTTTATTTTTTATTTTTTTTAATTTACATCCAAATTAGTTATCACATAGTGAAACAATGATTTCAGGGGTAGATTCCTTAGTGCCCCTTACCCATTTAGCCCATCGCCCCTCCCACCACCCCTCCAGCAACCCTCAGTTTGTTCTCAATAATTATGAGTCTCTGCTGTTTTGTCCCCCTCCCTGTTTTTATATTATTTTTTATGTTCATCTGTTTTGTATCTTAAAGTCCTCATATGAGTGAAGTTATATGATATTTGTTTTTCTCTGACTAATTTTGCTTAGCATAATACCCTCCAGTTCCATCCACGTAGTTGCAAATGGCAAGATTTCATTCTTTTTGATTACTGAGTAATACTCCTTTATACACACACACACACACACACACACACCACATCTTCTTTATCCATTCATCCATCGATGGACATTTGGGCTCTTTCCACACTTTGGCTATTGTTGATAGTGCTGCTATAAACATGGGGGTGCATGTGTCCCTTCAAAACAGCACACCTGTATCCCATGGATAAATGCCTAGTAGTGCAACTGCTGGGTTGCAGGGTAGTTCTATTTTTAGTTTTTTGAGGAACCTCCGTACTGTTTTCTAGAGTGGCTGCACTAGCTTGCATTCCCAGAGTTGTTTCCACTTATAAACATTGTGTACAAATTTTCATGTGGATATATATTTTCCTTTCTCTTGCATATATACTAGGAGTGGAATTGCTAGCTCATATGGTTAATTTTATGGTTAACCTTTTGAGGAACTGCCAGTGGCTACAGTTCCATGGTGGCTGTGCCATTTTACATTCCCATCAGTAGTGTCGGAGGTTTCCAGTTTCTCCATATATTCACCCATATAGTATCTGTCTTTTGATTGTAGTCATCCTAGTGTATGCCAAGTGGTATCTCAGTTTGGTTTTGATTTATATTTCCCTGATAGCTGGTGATGTTGAGCATCTCTTCATATGCTTGCAAACCATTTGTATATGTGTCTTCTTTGGAGAAATGTCTATTCAGATCATTTGCCTATTTTAAAAATTGGTTTCTCTTTTTATTATTGAATAGTAAGAATTTGTTACATATTCTATTTAAAATGTTCCTTACTATATAATAGAATTACCAAAAATCTTCTACCATTTGTTAGGGTGTCTTTTCATTTTCATTTTCTTATTTATTTTTATTTTTAGTTTTTAGTTTTAAATTTATACCCAAGTTAGCATATACTGCAACAATGATTTCAGGAGTAGAGTCCTTAATGCCCCTTACCTTTTTAGCCTATCCCCCTCCCACAACCCCTCCAGCAACCCTCTGTTTGTTCTCTATATTTAAGAATCTCTTATGTTTTGTCTCCCTCCTTGTTTTTATATTCGTTTTGCTTCCCTTCCCTTATGTTCATCTGTTTTGTATCTTAAATTCCTCTTGTGAGTGAAGTCATATGATATTTGTCTTTCTCTGAATGACTAATTTCACTTAGCATAATACCTTCCAGTTCAATCCACGTAGTTGCAAATGGCAAGATTTCATTCTTCTTGATAGCCGAGTAATACTCCATTGTGTGTATATATATATATATATATATATATATATATATATATATATATACACACACCACATCTTCTTTATCCATTAATCCATCAATGGACGTTTAGGCTCTTTCCATACTTTGGCTATTGTCAATAGCACTGCTATAGAAATTGGGATCCATGTGCCCCTTTGAAACAGCACACTTGTATCCCTTGGATAAATACCTAGTAGTGCAATTGCTGGGTTGTAGGGTAGTTCTATTTTTAATTTTTTCAGGAGCCTCAATACCGTTTTCCAGAGTGGCTGTACCAGTTTGCATTCCTACCAGCAGTGAAAAAGAGATCCTCTTTCTCCGCATCCTCGCCAACATCTGTTGTTGCCTGAGTTGTTAATGTTAGCCATTCTGACAGGTGTGGTTTTGATTTGTATTTCCCTAATGATGAATGATGTTGAGCATTTTTCCATGTGTAGGTTGGCCATCTGGATGTCTTCTTTGGAGAAGTGTCTATTCATGTCTCTTGCCCATTTCTTCACTGAACTATTTGTTTTTTGGGTGTTGAGTTTGATAAGTTCTTTATAGATTTTGGATACTAACCCTTTATCTGATAATATCATTTGCAAATATCTTCTCCCATTCTGTCGGTTGCCTTTTAGTTTTGCTGATTGTTTCCTCTGCTGTGCAGAAGCTTTTTATTTTGATGAGGTCCCAATAGTTTATTTTTGCTTTTGTTTCCTTGCTTCCGGAGACATGTTGAGTAAAAAGTTGCTGTGGCCGAGGTCAAAGAGGTTATTGCCTGCTTTCTCCTCCAGGATTTTGATGGCTTCACCTGTCTTATGTTTAGGTCTTTCATCCATTTTGAGTTTATTTTTGTGTGTGGTGTAAGAAAGTGGCCCAGGTTCATTCTTCTGCATGTCGTTGTCCAGTTTCCCCAGCACCATTTGCTGAAGAGACTGTCTTTATTCCATTGGATATTCTTTCCTGTTTTGTCAAAGATTAGTTGGCTATACGTTTGTGGGTCCACTTCTGGGTTCTCTATTCTGTTCCACTGATCTGAGTGTCTGTTTTTGTGCCAGTACCTTACTTTCTTCATGATTACAGCTTTATAACATACCTTGAAGTCCAGGATTGTGATGCTCCAGCTTCGGTTTTCTTTTTCAGGATTGCTTTGGCTATTTGGGGTCTTCTCTGGTTCCGTACAAATTTTAGAATTGTTTGTTCTAGCTCTGTGAAAAATGCTGGTGTTATTTTGATAGGGATTGCATTAAATATGTAGATTTCTTTGGGTAGTGTTGACATTTTAACAATATTTGTTCTTCCAGCCCATGAGCATGGAATATTTTTTCCCTTTTTTTTTTGTGCCTTCTTCAATTTCCTCATTAGCTTTCTATAGTTTTCAGTGTATAGCTTTTTCACCTCTTTGGTTGGGTTTATTCCTAGATATTTTATGTTTTTTTTGTGCAATTATAAATGAGATCAATTCCTTGATTTCTCTTTCTGTTGCTTCATTTTTGGTATATAGGAATACAACCAATTTCTGTGCATTGATTTTATATCCTGCAACTTTGCTGAATTCATGGATCAGTTCTAGCAGTTTTTGGTAGAATCTTTCAGGTTTTCCATACAGAGTATTGTGTCGTCTGTGAAGAGTGAAAGTTTGACTTCCTCCTTGCTGATTTGGATGCCTTTCATTCATTTGTGTTGTGTGATTGCAGAGGCTAAGACTTCCAATACTATGTTGAATAACAGTGGTGAGAGTGGACATCCCTGTCGTGTTCCTGACCTTAGGGGGAAATCTCTCAGTTTTTCCCCATTGACGATGATACTAGTGGTGGGTCTTTCATATATGGCTTTTATGGTTTTGAGGTATGCTCCTTCTATCCCTACTTTCTTGAGGGTTTTTATCAAGAAAGGATGCTATAATTTGTTAAATGCTTTGTTTGCATCTATTGAGAGGATCATGTGGTTGTTATTCTTTCTTTTATTAATGTGATATATCACAGTGATTGATTTGCAGATATTAAACCAGCCCTGCATTCCAGGAATAAATCCCACTTGGTCATGGTGAATAATTCTTTTAATGTATTGTTGGATCCAGTTGGCTAGTGTCTTGTTGAGAATTTTTGTACCCATGTTCATTAGGAGATTGGTCTGTACTTCTTTTTAGTGGGGTCTTTGTCTGGCTTTGGAATCAAGGTAGTGCGGTCTCCTAGAATGAGTTTGGAAGTTTTTCTTCCATTTCTATTTTTTTGGGAACAGTTTCAAGAGAATAGGTGTTAACTCTTCATCAAATGTTTGGTAGAATTCCCCCTGGAAAGCCATCTGGCCCTGGACTCTTGTTTTTTGGCAGATTTTTGATTACTGATTCAATTTCTTTACTGGTTATGGGTCTGTTCAAATTTTCTATTTCTTCCTGTTTCAGTTTTGGTAGTGTATGTGTTTCTAGGAATTTGCCCATTTCTTCCAGATTGCCCAATTTGTTGGCATAAAATTGCTCATAAGATTCTCTTATTATTGTTTGTATTTCTGTGGTGTTGGTTGCAATCTCTCCTCTTTCATTTGTGATTTTATTTATTTGGATCCTTTCCTTTTTCTTGTGATCAAACTGACTAGAGGTTTATAGATTTTGTTAATTCTTTTAAAGAACAAGCTCCTGGGTTCATTGATCTGTTCTACTGGTTTTTGTTTTGTTTTGTTTTGTTTTTTGTTTTTTGTTTTTTTTGGTTTTTATAGCATTGATTTCTGCTCTAATCTTTATTATTTCCTGTATTCTGCTGGTTTGGGGTTTTATTTGCTGTTCTTTTTCCAGCTCTTTTAGGTGTAAGGTTAGGTTGTGTATCTGAGACCTTTTTCCTTCTTTAGGAAGGCCTGGATTGCTATATTCTTCCCTCTTATGACTGCCTTAGCTGCATCCCAGAGGTTTTGGGCTGTGGTGTTATCATTTTCATTGGCTTTCATGTACTTTTAAATTTCCTCTTTGACTTCTTGGTTAGCCCATTCATTCATTAGTAGGGTGTTCTTTAGTCTCCAAGTATTTATTAGCTTTCCAAATTTTTCTTGTGGTCAGTTATGAGTTTCATAGAGCTGTGGTCTGAATATATGCAAGGTGTGATCTTGATTTTTTGTACTTTTTGAGGGTTGACTTGTGTCTCTGGAGAATGTTCCATGTGCACTGGAGAAGAATGTGCATTCTGCTGCTTTAGTACAAAATGTTCTGAATATATCTGTTATGTCCATCCAGTCTAGTGTGTCATTCAAAGCCATTGTTCCCTCATTGATTTTCTGTTTACATGATTTGTCCATTGTTGTAAGTGGGGTGTTAAAGTCCCCTACTATTATGGTATTATTATCAATGAGTTTCTTTATGTTTGTGATTAATTGATTTACATATTTGGGTGTGCCATATTTGAAGCATAAATGTTTACAATTTTTAGATCTTCTTGGTGGATAGACAACTTAATTATGATATAGTGCCCTTCTTCATCTCTTGTTACAGTCCTTATTTTAAAATCTTGATTTTCTGGGGTGTCTGCATGGCTCAGTCACTTAAATGTCCGACTTCGGCTCAGGTCATGATCTCATGGTTCACGAGTTTGAGCCCGTGTTGGACTCTATGCTGACAGTTCAGAGCCTATAGTCTGCTTCAGATTCTGTGTCTCCCCATCTCTGTGCCCTTCTGGTACTCATTCTCTGTCTGTCTGTCTCTGTCTCAAAAATAAATAAAACATTTTTAAAAATCTAGATTGTCTGATAAGTATGGCTACTCTGGCTTTCTTTTGGTGCCCATGAGCATGTTTGATGGTTCTCCATCCACTTAATTTCAATATGAAGGTGTCTTTAGTTCTAAAATGGGTCTCTTGTAAACAGCATAGAGATGGATCTTGTTTTCTTATCCATTCTGATACACTATGTCTTTTGATTGGAGCGTTTAGTCCATTGTTGTTTAGAGTGAGCACTGAAAGATATGAATTTATTGCTATTGTGTTGTTGCCTGTAGAGTTGGAGTTTCTGGTGGTGTTCTCTGGTCCTTTCTAGTCTTTGTTGCTTTTGGTCTTTTTTTTTTTTTCATCTTTTACCCCCTGAGAGAGTACCCCTTAAATTTCTTGCAGGGCTTGTTTAGTGGTCACAAACTCCTTTAACTTTTGTTTATCTGGGAAACGTTTTATCTCTCCTATTTTGAATGACAGGCTTGTGGATAAGGAATTCTTGGCTGCATATTTTTCTGATTCAGCACATTGAATATATCCTGCCACTCCTTTCTGGCCTGCAGAGTTTCTGTGGATAAGTCTGCTGTGAACCTGACCTGTCTTCTCTTGTAGGATAAGGACTTTTTGTCCTTGCTGCTTTCATCATTCCTTGCCTGAGTATTTTGTGAATTTGACTATGATATGCCTTGTTGATGGTTGGTTTTTGTTGAATCTAATGAGAGTTCTCTATGCTCCTGGATTTTGGTCTGTGTCTTCCCCCAGGTTGGGAAGTTTTCTGCTAGGATTTGCTCATATAACCCTTATACCCCTTTTTCTCTCTCTTCATCTTCTGGGACCCCTATGATTCTAATGTTATATCTTTTTAATGAGTCACTAAGTTCTCTAATTCTTATATCATACTCTTTTGCCTTAGTTTCCCTCTTTTTTTCCTGCTTCATTATTCTCCTAGTTTGTCCTCTATATCACTGATTCACTGCTCTGCTTCATCCATCTTTGCCACCATAGCATCTATTTGAGATCGCAGCTCAGTTATAGCATTTTTTATTTCATCCTGACTAGATTTCACTTCTTATATCTCTGCAGAAATGGATTCTAATCTATTTTCAACCCCAGCTAGTATTCTTATTATCATGATTCTAAATTCTGGTTCAGACATCTGTTTTGATTAAGTCCCTGGCTGTCATTTCTTCCTGTTCTTTCTTCTGGGGTGAATTCTTTTGTCATTTGAATGAGGAAAAGGAATTAATAAAGTAAAACCAATAAAAATTTAAAAATTTAAAACCACACAAAAATATCAAATAAATGAAGCTAGATCCTAGGTGTATTTTGGTCTGGCTGTTGAAAGAAGATTGAAAGATCAGAGAAAAAAGAGAAAGATAAGAAAAGAAAAAAAAGGAAAATGTTTGAAAATTTGAAAAAAATGAATACAATAAAATAGAATAAAATGAAATAATTAAAGTGAAAGTGAATTTTAAACAATTACAAAAAATAAAAAATACAGTAGAAAAAAATTGAAGAAAAATCTTTTTAATAAAAATGGAACATAAAAATATTTTTTCTTTTTGTATTCAAGAATAAGAAAAGAAAAATTAAATAGATAGACCAGCGAACAGAATGAAGTACAACTGAAATTACATCTGGTTTCTCCTAGAAGTAAAACTATGAAGCACTTTATAGTCTGTAAATTAAGCAGTCAGGCTGACTTGTGTTGTTCCTGAAGAGCGAGTTTGGCCCAGTTCAGCGGGGCTTAGTGTAACAGCTCCATTCTCCACTAGATGGCACTGCTTATCTTACTGGGGTGGATTGCTGTGGTGCATGTAGGCATCTATGCCCATGCGTGGTAGGGGTGAAAATGGTGTCACCCAGCTACCCAGTCTCTATTATCAGAGCTCTGTGCTCTCCCAGACAGGCAATCAGGCACACCTCTCCTTTGTCCCTGGCTTCCATCCACTCCCTGCTTCTACACTATCCATGACCAAGCCATCAGGCTATCACCTCCCTCCTGAGTTTTATCTCAGATGCAGCTGTATTACCCAATCCTTCACTTCTCAGGGACTACGGCTTTGACCTACTCAGATTTTCTGGGGGAGACTCTCGCTGAGCAATGGCTGGGTGCTGGCCTGCCCCCAGGAACGTTTAGGAGACCACACTGCTGCTGATGCCCAGAGACTGCAGCTGGGTGCCAGCCCATCCCAGAAAAAGTTCACACGATCCTGTAGCAGCAGTGTTTCAGGGATTATGGTAAATCACAACACACATCTGGCACCAGGCTTCACCCTTAATGTCTTTGTTCCAATACCAGCAAATGTGGTTGTTTTCCAGGTCCTCTAGGACCTTTGCCTGTGGTAGGGCCGCCCAGCCTCTACCAAATGTCCTCCCAGCAGGGAAACCGCCACTGCCCATGTGGCTCCGAGGGGTCCTCGGACCTCGCTCTCTGCTCCCGGAGATTTGCCCTTCCCACCAGAACTCCTCCAGTTATCAAGCTGCAGAGTTCCAGAATCTGTGCTCCCACTGTTTATAGAGTCTTAATGGAATTAAAAACCTCTCCTTTCTCCTTTCTCCCTTTTTTTTTCCAGTCCCTTGCAGCTGTTTCCACTCTCCCTTTTCTCTCTAGCTGCTTTCCGGGGGGCGGGTGTTTTTCCTGTACTTGCTCCCCCCTCTCCCCCATCTCTGTTCTCTCTCCATAAGCAAAAACAGCTCCCTGCCCCTCCACAGCTTCTCTCTCCCCAGTTCACCTCTCCATGCTGTGTACCTGCCAAGTTCTGTGGTTCAGGTTGTGCAGATTGTTGTGTTAATCTTCAAATCAGTTTTCTAGGTGTGCAAGATGGTTTACTGTTGATCTGGCTGCATTTCAGGGATGAAAGATGCAAAAAAAACTTTTATTCTGTTCTGCCATCTTGGCCCCTCCCCCGTCTTTTTATTTTCTTGATAGTGTCCTCTGAAGCAGAAAATTTTCAATTTCAATAATGTCCATTTTATCATTTTTTTATTGTTGCTTTTGCTTTTGGTATCATATCTAAGAATCCATTGACTAGTTCAAAGTCATAAAGATTTTTGTCTGTACTTTCTTCTAGAGTTTTATGGCTTTAGCTTTCACATTTAGATTGATAAATTTTGGGTTAAATTTTGTATATCGTGTAAGTTATGGGTCTAACTTCATTGTTTTGCATGTGGATATCCAGTTGTCCCAGCACCGTTTCTTGAAAAGACTCTTCTTTCTCCCCATTTAATTGTTTTGGCATACTTGTTGAAAATCAATTGACCCTAAATGTGAGGGTTAAAACTAATTCTATTTTAATGATCTTTATGTCTTTTGTTACACTAGTACCACATTTTCTTGATTACTGTAGCATTGTCGTAAATTTTGTAATTGGAAAGTATGAGCCAGCCAAATCTGTTATTTTTCAAAATTGTTTTGTCTATTCTGAGTTCCTTAGATTTCCATGTAAATTTTAAATTCATCGTGTTGATTTCTGCCAAGAAGCCCACTATGATTCTAATAGGGATTGTGTTGTTTGTGTAGATCAGTTTGGAGAGTATTGCCATCTTTACAGTATTAAGTCTTCCAAACTGTGAACACTGAATGTCTTTCCATTTATTTCAGGTCTTCTTTAATTTCTTTCAACAATATGTTATAATTTTCAGAGTATAAGTTTTGTACTTCTGTTAAGTTCATTCTTTTTTAATATTTTTTATAGTTTATTTATTTTGAGAGAGAGAGGGATAGAGAGAGAATCTCAAGCAAGCTCCATGCCATCAGCATGGAGCCCAATGTGGCTCTTGAATTCATGAACCATAAGATCCTGACCTGAGCCAAAGTCAGACACTTAACTGACTGAGCCACCCAAGCGCCCCTGTTAAATTTATTTTTAAGTATGTGGTGCTTTTTGGTGCTATTGTAAATTGATTTTTTTTAATTTCACTTTTGATTTGTTCATTGCTACTGTGTAGAAATACTATTGATTTATAGGTATTTATAGTTATTGTATAGGTATTGTGTCCTGCAACCTAGCTGAACTGATTTTTTGGTTTAGTGGTTTTTTAACAGACACTTTAGGATTTTCTACAGAAGAAAGATGATGTCATCTGCAAGTAGAGATAATTTTACTTCTTTTCTAATCTGGATGCCTTTTGTTTATTTTTCTTTCTTAATTGCCCTGGCTAAAACAGCCAGTGCAATGTTGAATAGAAATGGCAAAAGTGACATCTTTTTCATTTTTCTGATCTTAAGGGGAAAGCATCCAGTCTTTCATCATTAAGTATGATGGCAGCTGTGGGAATGCAAGCTGGTGCAGCCACTCTGGAAAACAGTATGGAGGCTCCTCAAAAAACTAAAAATAGAACTACCCTACAACCCAGCAATTGCACTACTAGGCATTTACCCAAGGGATACAGGTGTGCTGTTTCGAAGGGACAAGTGCACCCCCATGTTTATAGCAGCACTATCAACAATAGCCAAAGTATGGAAAGAGCCCAAATGTCCATTGATGGATGAATGAATAAAGAAGATGTGGTATATATATATATATATATATATATATATATATATATACACAATGGAGTATTACTCAACAATCAAAAAGAATGAAATCTTGCCATTTGAAACTATGTGGATAGAACTGGAGGGTATTATGCTAAGTGAAATTAGTCAGTCAGAGAAAGACAAAAATCATATGATTTTACTCATATGAGGACTTTAGGAGACAAAACAGGTGAACATAAGGGAAGGGAAACAAAAATAATATAAAAACAGGGAGGGGGACAAAACAGACTCATAATTACGGAGAGCAAACAGGGTTGCTGGAGGGATTGTGGGAGGGGGGATGGGCTAAATGGGTAAGGGGCACTAAGGAATCTACTCTTGAAATCATTGTTGCACTATATGCTAACTAATTTGGATGTAAATTTTAAAAAATAAAACAAGTTAAAATTTAAAAAAAAGTATGATGGCAGCTGTGAGTTTTTCATAGATACCCTTAATCAGACTGAGGAATCTCCCTTCTATTTTTAGTTCATTGATTGCTTTTATATCATGAAGAGTGTTGAATTTTGTTAATTGCCTTTTCTGTGTCTATTGAGATGGTCATATGGTTTTTGTCCCTTATCATACTGTATGATGCATTACATTAATTGATTTTAGATGTTAAGTTTGATCATTTTAAAATATATTCACAGATGATTTGTGTTCTTCTGTTAAACACTGTTCATGTTGTTTGGCCTTTTCTACTGGATTGCTTGTCTTTTTCTTACTGATGTATAATAATTTTTATATAGCCTAAATATCTTTATCAGTTATGTGAGTAATCAAATATTTTCTCCAGATTTGTGGTTTGTCTCATAAAACCCTCTTGTTGTGAAGTCTTTTGATGAACACTAGATCCTTAACCTCAATGTTATAAAATTTTTAAATCTTTATGGTTTGTACTTTTGAAGACCTAAGAAATCTTTCTTGGGGCACCTAGATGGCTCAGTTGGTTAAGTGTCCAACTCTTGATTTGGCTCAGGTCATGATCTCATGGTCCTGGGATTGAGCCCCACATTGGGCTCTGCACTGTGCATGGAGACTGCATGGGATTCTCTCTCTACCTCTCTCTGCTCCTCTCCCCTGCTTGTGTGTTCTCTCTGTCTCAAAATAAATAAATAAACTTAAAAAAAAAAAAAAAAGAGGGGCACCTGGGTGGCCCAGTTGGTTAAGCTTCTGACTTTGGCTCAGGTCATGATCTCACATTCATGATTTTGAGCCCTGCATGGGTCTCTGTGCTGACAGCTCAGAGCCTGGAGCCTGCTTTGGATTCTGTGGCTCCCTCTCTCTCTGCCCCTCTCCCACTTGTGCTCCTGCTTCTCTTGCTCTCAAAAATAAATAAACATTAGGGGCACCTGGGTGGCTCAGTCGGTTAAGCGTCTGACTTCGGCTCAGGTCATGATCTCGCGGTCCGTGAGTTCGAGCCCTGCGTTGGGCTCTGTGCTGACGGCTCAGAGCCTGGAGCCTGTTTCAGATTCTGTGTCTCCCTCTCTCTCTGCCCCTCCCCCGTTTGTGCTCTGTCTCTCTCTGTCTCAAAAATAAATAAACGTTAATAAAAAAAAATTAAAAAAAAATAAACATTAAAAAAATTCTTTAATAATAAAATTAAAAAAAATCTTTCTCTTCTGGTAATTATATTCTCCTTAGTTGTCTTGCCATTCAGTTAAATCTCTATTCCACATGGAATTGACTTTTTTAAAGGAGTGAGGTAGGAACAGATATCTCATTTTTCTATGTGAATATCCAATTTTTTTTTAATAGCCTGTTGTTTTGGACACAATTAATGCAACTCCTCCAATTCACTCAGATTCACCTTGCCCAGAGTCCTCAGCTGATTACTCTTGGTGAGCTCCTGGTGACTCTACGGCTGCTGTAGCTGTTGCCTCGTCTACTGGTGCTGCCATTTATCTCAACTTTCCCCCCGGAGTGCCAGCTGCAGCATTGCCCCATCGTGTCTGTTGTCGTGGGAGTACCAGTGGATCTGGCACCCAGGCCCAACCCAGATGGACTCATAGAGTGTCTGGCTCCTCCTGCCACTGCCTCCTCTGGATAAAATCCAACACTACAAGGCATGGGATCTTGGCATGAGTGTCCTATAGGTGAACCAAAGGGACCGAGTGATACAGCCTGGAATTGTGGTGGGGTTAGTGCTTTCTGAGACAAACTTTGAGCAGTGAGGAATAGAAGACAAGTGAAAACCAGCAGATTAATTCTCCTCTCATCCTCCCTCTGGTAGACTGTTGTGAAGCATGATGCTTCTGAACAGCCTGTCTTAAAATGTTCAGCATGACTGAGCAGTGAGCACCCAGCTGTGTCTCTTTGTGAGACTCAGAAATGTATTTGTTTCACCCTCCTTTCCAGCCTCACTGTTCTTCACTTTTTGTTGCCCTGGGATTAGATGTCCCAGTAAAGAAGTAGCCCTTAAGCTTTACCCCAGACTCTAGTTTCTTAAAAAAAAAAAAAAAAAAAAAAGGACCGAGAAAATTTTCTTGGTTTTTTATTTACTCACCTACCTGCAATGCCTATTATAGCATAAATCAAATTTCCCTAAATGTGTCTGTTTCAAAAGTGTATATTTTGTTCCATTGATCTATTTGTGTAGCTTTGCCACTACCACCCATTTTCACAAACTATTATTATAGGGGCACCTGGGTGGCTCAGTCAGTTAAATGTCCGACTTTGGCTCAGATCATGATCTCACGGTTCATGGGTTCAAGCCCTGTGTTGGGCTCTGTGCTAACAGCTTGGAGCCTGGAGCCTGCTTCAGATTCTATGTCTCCCTCTCTCTCTGCTCCTTATCCACTCACACTATCTCTGTCTCAAAAATAAATAAACATTAAAAAAAAATTTTTAACTATTATTATAGTTTGATCATATATCCCCAAAGCTCATTCATCTTCAAGTGATTCAGGGTCATAATATATTAAAAATTTAGTACTTACCTGGATTCACGTTATCATGAGCAGAAGAGTTTATATGAAGTTGAAATAATATGTTCCTTAGCTGTTTGATAGAAGTCACCTGACAACTTTATGGGGCTTGACATTTTTTTCTGGGAAAAATTTTGAATTACCACTTCAATTTCTTTCATGGTTAGAGATTATTTCTTAGTATACTTACACTTGAATCAGTTTTGGTAAGTTATATTTTTTCAGTTTTGATAAGCTGTATTTTCAAGTTATTGATATAAAGTTCACAATTTCCTTTTATTTTCTGTTCAACATCTGCAAAATTTGGTATTATTTCCTTTTTCATTTTTAATTGTGCTTACTTTGAATCCTCTCATTTTTCTTGATTAAACTTGCTAGAAGTTTGTCAATTTCATCAGCATTTTCAAAGAACCAACTTTTGATGTTCTCACTCCTATTTATTGTATATTTTCTATTTTATTAATATCTTATAATTATTTTCTTGTTTATGTCTTTAGTTTACTCTTTGAGTGTATTCTATTTGTATTTTAAACTTATTTTTTTATTTTTAATTTTTTTCACTTACTCATTTATTACCACCATTTACATGCTTCCAATCAAACCCAGAAATCTATATATAAGAGCTGAAAAGATATAAAAACATCAAGATTCAGTTTTATGCACTTTCCTCACACATTTGCTGACACTCTTACTTCATTTATTCTCATTCTGCTCTTCTTCCAGCTAATGTATAACTTAGTGTTAAATTTTTTGAAGATCAAAAACTCTCATGATATGAATCATTTGCTTCTCTGTACTACTCTATATTCCTGTAACATACTTTTTGACCTATTGCCTTTTTTCCCCTATTTTATTTATTTATTTATTTATTTATTTATTTATTTATTGTTTAATTTACATCCAAGTTAGTTAGCATATAGTGCAACAATGATTTCAGGAGTAGATGCCTTAATTCCTCTTACCCTTTTAGCCTATCCACCCCCCACAACCCCTCCAGCAATCCTCTGTTCTCTATATTTAAGAGTCTGTTATGTTTTGTCCCCCTCCCTGTTTTTATATTCATTTTGCTTTCCTTCCCTTATGTTCATCTGTTTTGTATCTTAAATTCCTCTTGTGAGTGAAGTCATATGATATTTGTCTTTCTCTGACTAATTTCACTTAGCATAATACCCTCCAGTTCCATCCACGTAGTTGCAAATGGCAAGATTTCATTCTTCTTGATTGCCAACTAATTCTCCATTGTGTATATATATATATATATATATATATATACATATATATATATATATATATATATATATATATATATCACATCTTCTTTGTCTATTCATCCATTGGTGGACATTTGGGCTCTTTCCATACTTGGTTATTGTCGGTAGCACTGCTATAAACATTGGGGTCCATGTGCCCCTTTGAAACAGCACACCTGTATCCTATCCCTCAGGCAAATACCTAGTAGTGCAATTGCTGGATCTAGGGTAGTTCTATTGTCAGTTTTTTGAGGAGCCTCCATACTGTTTTCCAGAGTGGCTGCAGCAGCTTGCATTCCCACCAACAATGCAAAAGAGATCCTCTTTCTCCACATCCTCACCAACATCTGTTGTTGCCTAAATTGTTAATGTTTGCCATTCTGACAGGTGTCAGGACGTATCTCACTGTGGTTTTGATTTGTATTTCCCTGATGATGAGTGATGTTGAGTATTTTTTCATGTGTTAGTTAGCCATCTGGATGTCTTCTTTGGAGAAGTGTCTCTTCATGTCTTTTGCCCATTTCTTCACTGGATTATTTGTTTTTTGGGTGTTGAGTTTGATAAGTTCCTTATAGATTTTGGATACTAACCCTTTATCTGATATGTCATTTGCAAATATCTTCTCCCATTCCATCAGTTGCCTTTTAGTTTTGCTGATTGTTTCCTCTGCCGTGCAGAAGCTTTTTTATTTTGATGAGATCCCAATAGTTTATTTTTGCTTTTGTTTCCTTGCTTCTGGAGACATATTGAGTAAGAAGTTGCTGTGGCCGAGGTCAAAGAGGTTGTTGCCTGCTTTCTCATCTAGGATTTTGATGGCCTCGCCTGTCTTATGTTTAGGTGTTTCATCTACCTTGAATTTATTTTTGTGTATGCTGTAAGAAAGTGGTCCAGGTTCATTTTTCTTCATGTCGCTGTCTGGTTTCCCCAGCACCATTTGCTGAAGAGACTGTCTTTATTCCATTTGATATTCTTTCCTGTTTTGTCAAAGATTAGTTGGCCAAACGTTTGTGGGTCTATTTATGGGTTCTCTATTCTGTTCCATTGATCTGAGTGTCTGTTTTTGTGCCCTGTTTTTAATTTTTTTATGTACTTGTTTTTTTGTTTTTTCTTTTTTTTTGAAAGAGAGAGAGAGAGACAGCTGTTTCAGATTCTGTGTCTCCCTCTCTCTCTGCCCCTCCCCCACTTACACTCTGTCCCTCTCAAAAATAAATAAACATTAAAAAAATCGAAAATAAGAAAATTTAAACCAAAAAATAGATGAATTAAAAAAAAATCCAGCCTGACAAGCTTTGTTTTCTAAGTAGAGACGTGATTACTTTAAAAATACTTTTGTTTGACTAGTCATATATTTGGGGTTTTTTTACTATCTTATTTCATGTTTACTATTTTTCTTTTTTTATCTTTTGTTTCCTCCTTTTCTTCTTTTTTCTTCCTTTTTCTTATTCTATTTCCCTCCCTCTATTTTTTTGGAAATGTTATAATACTCAATATCTTTTTTTTTTTTTTTTTTAATTATTACTCTTGCTGGAGCACCTGGGTAGCTCGGTTGTTTGAGTGTCTGACTTTGGCTCAGGTCATGATCTCATGGTTCATGAGTTCAAGTCCTGTGTCGGGTTCTATACTGATAGCTCAGAGCCTGGACCCTGCTTCATATTCTGTGTCTCCCTCTCTCTGCCCTCCCCTGCTTGCTCTCTGTCTCTTTCTCAAAAATAAATATTAAAAATTTTTTAAAAATATAATTATTACTGTTACCATTTAACATGCCTACTTCAAGTCTAAAATAATCAAGATATTTATTATTCTTCCTGATAATATAAAGATATTAGAATGATTTAGCTGCTATCACCCACTTATCAACTCATATACTATATGTTTAGTATTTTGACTTTATTCTGGTTACCTTTCACAAATTAGACATTATTGTTATTATTTGCCTGTATTTATGCTAATACCTTTGCTCACCATTCCTTCTTGCCTCTCACACAATCCATTTAGGATCACTTTCTGTCTGGATTGTATCTTTTAGTATTTCTTAGATTGAGAAACTGTTGGTGCTAATTCTCTAGTTTACAATTGCAGAAGTAATGCCTTTATTTCACTCATTCTTGAAAGAAAATTATAAATCTAAACTGATATGCCATATGTGTGAACATAAAGACTTAGAACATAAAGATATCAATTTTACTACAAATTCACCACAGTTGAATTATACCAAGTTTTTTGTTGTTTTGTTTTGGTTTATGGACCTTAACAAGCTGATCCTAAAATAAAGAATTAATTAGAATCCTTCCAATGATATGGAAGATCAAAGGGCAAAGAATAGCCAAGTCATTCTTGAAGAGAAAGTACAAAATGAGGGCTCTTCCAGATATTAAGACTTACAAAGATATGATAATTAAGATACTATGGTGTTAGCAAAACAACATAGAGCAATGGAAAGAAGAGAGTCCAGAAACAGAGCCAAACACATATAGTAACTTGATATTTAATATTGGTGGCATTGCAGATCAGTGGGGAAAGATAAGCCATTGAATAAATGCTGCTGCGATAATGGATAGCTCTCTGTAAAAAGTGAAACCGGGTTCCTACCTCACACCATACACAAAAATCTACATCAAGTCGAGTAAAGACCAAAATACACAAAGCAAACCTTTCAAACTTTTAGAAGAAAATACAGGAGAGGAGACTGGGTGGCTCAGTCAGTTGAATGCCAACTTCGGCTCAGGTCATGATCTCACGGTTCATGGGTTCGAGCCCTGCCTGAGGTTCTGTGCTGACAGCTGAGAGCCTGAAGCCTGCTTCAGATTCTGTGTCTCCCTTTCTGTCTGCCTTCTCCCTGCTCATTCTCTGTCTCTCTCTTCTTCAAAAATAGAAATAAAAAAATAAAATATAGAAGAATATTTTTGTGCTTTCAGGATTGGGAAAGATTGTGTTATCAAGAAAAAGAAATTCAAATCTTCAGGGAAAAGACTATGAATCGATTAGACCACATTAACATTTAATGTGCACCTGAAGACCCTGTTTTAATTTAAAAGTGAGTAAAGACAGGCCACTATTTAGAGAAGTTATTTGAAATACATATTGTCAACCAAGATTTAGTATAGGGTGTGTGTCTCTCTCTCTCTATATATATAAAAGTCTACAAATCAATACAAAAAAATTCAAAAGCAATTGATAGAACAAGCACTTTGCAAAATAGAAAACACATGAAAAATGCTCAATCTCATTAGTAACTAAGGAAATGTAAATTAAAATAAAAATGGATGCTATTTTATATCCATAAAATTGGTAAAAAATGTCATCTGACAATACCAAAAGCTGGAAAGAATTTGGAACAGTGGGGACTTCCACTTATTTGTGAAATTGTATGTAGGTATAACATACATGTTACATGTGTGTGCACAAGAACATCATATGTGTACACAAAGATATCAGATATATTAATGAAAACTGGAAACAACCTAAATGTCTGTCAATACAATGATGGAGAAATTTTAGTATAATCGCATGGTAGGAAAAAAATGAATGGATACTAAATGCATTCCCAGATTAGATTTCGGAACAGAAAAAGGGTATTAATGGAAAAACCGATGATATCCAAATAAAGTCTGAATTTAGTTATTTGTAATGTACCAATGTTAATTTCTCAATTTGGACAAAAGTACCACTGCTGTGTGGGATGTTAACACTGAAGAAAATTGGGAGAATGATGTATGGGTGCTATCTGTACTCTGCAATTTTTCTACAAGACTATCTTAAAAGAAAAAGTATATTTAAAAAAAATAGAGCTACTTGTATCATTATGGATAAATCTCACAAGCACAATGTTGAGAAAATAACAAGTTGCAGAAGACACATGTGGTATATAACCAACTATATAAATTTAGAAGCATTCAATATAATATTATGTCTTATTTAATGATACAAATATATGTACTATTATTTTAAGCATGCATATGTGAAGGATAAACACCAATTCTGAATATTAATTACTTCTTGAAGGTGAAGGACTAACATATGATAAGGAAGGTTAATGACAGAATTAGACTTTATTTGCAGGGTTTAATTTCTTAAGTTGGGTGATGTGTACATAAGCAAATTTTGTCACGAAATTCTCCCTTTAAATTACCTGGAATATCTGATAATTAAAAAAAACAGTTTCTTTAAAATGAAGAGAGGAGGAGAGAGAAGGTAGAAAGGAGGGAAGGCAGGAGGAAAGGAAAACGAAGAAAGAAGAAAGCAGTACTAAATATAAGGAGATTTTAAAAATACTGCTTTCTGAATGATTTGAAAGTCTCACTGAGAAGAGGTTTTAACAACCTGTTGTAGTGATCTTTAAGGATTGGAGTTTGAAGCACATTTAGGACAACAGCCATCTGAATCAGAATCTCAAGGAAGCTGGCATAAAAGTTTAATTCCTATGCCCAAGATCCCAAGAGATTTGAGTTCAAGTAGGACCCAGGAACTTGAACTTTTATCAAACTGTTACGTGTTCTCATACCACTTAAAGTATGTCTGTATAGGTAAACTGATTTGGTTTATTTCAGGCATGCATTGATTCCAAAAATTTCTTATTTGCACATATATATATATATATATGTATATATATGTATATATGTATATATGTGTATATATATGTATATATAAAATATATATGTATATATAAAATATATATGTATATATATATGTATATATATATATACATATATATGTATATATATATATATACATATATATATACTTATATGAGCCTGAATGTGTGTATATGAGTTATAGGTTGCCTAAATTAATGAATGGTCTCAATTCAGAGATATCGACCAAGAGATTAGCTAGCTAGTTATCCCATACAAAGTTTTTAACCATTTTTGTGCTATGGACCCTTTGAGAGTCTGGTAAAGTTGTGGATCCTCTTCCAGGATAGTGTATTTAAATGAATAAAACAAATTTCATACGATTATAAAAGAAACACATTTTATTGAGATATAGTTGCAGATTATTAAAGTAAATGAATTTGTGGCATATTAATGTCTACTTCTTTATTAAGGCATCGAATAACAAGATATACATACCACAGATGTAATAATTCATAATTTGAAAGTGGTGGCATCAAAGTCACAGATCATGTTTACACTATTATGGTTTGTTGCTCAAGTTCACAGTTAAAGAAAATGCTAAGTTTCAATTAGAAGTTTGTGAAAACAATAATAGTCTGTAGATCAGGGTCAGGACTCGAATGAGGTGAGCAAAACATTCACACTTCTGAGCACCAAAAACATCAGCTATCAAGATATTTTAAAGCAATATTTAAAAATTCAAAATTAAGGGACGCTTGAGTGTCTCAGTCAGTTAAGCACCGGACTCGATTTTGGCTCAGGTCACGATCTCATGGTTTGTGAGATCGAGCTCAGTGTCAGGTTCTGTGCTACCATGTGGAAACTGCTTGGGATTCTCTCTCTTTCTTTCTCCCTCTCTCTCTCTCTCTCTCTGTCTCTCCTCTTCTCTCTCTCTCTCTCAAAATAAATGAATAAACATTTTAAAAAATTCAAAATTCAGACAAAAAAATCATGATAAACAAAGTACCAAGATTCCTAAATAAAGAGAGGTCAGTATAGATCCTCTGAATACTATCCACAGACCCAAAGAATTCCACACAAGAACTCCTACCCCAGGTTAAGAATTCTTGCATTGTATGTAGGCAGGAATTCTTGCTTTTCCCACTTTTCTACTACTTATTTGATATTGTTTGGGGAGATCCATCAAAATCTTGCAAATCTCACTTTTGCATTAATAATCTTTGCATGTGACAATGAATACAAATAGGTTTTTCTGTTTATGTGCTACATAAATTCCTTAAACTAAAATTAAGTTTTAAAAGCTAAAAAGTCTATCTTAACTCTTTGGCAATGGTGCAAAGATTTAAAAAAACAGAAAAAAGTAATTTTGACATCTTATGGTTTTTTTGTTTTTAATCTAATAAAGGCAAATCATTTAAAGTAATTCTGATTATTTCTCTTATGAGATTTCCTACTGTGAAAATAAATAAGTTAGTGATGGTGATTCTATAAGGAGCAAAAAGAAATGTTCAGGAGAATGTGCTAGCGGGTTAGGGACACTTCTCCCCCGATCATTGCCTTGTAGAAACCCCAACAGAGAGAGAACACTGGCGTTAATGTGCTTTTATTCTTTATTAGGGAACATGCTCTTTTGAGAGTTATTCTTAAGCAGAACACATATTTCTATATTCAGCTGTTTCCTCTGCTAGAAGAACAACAACAGCAACATACACTATAAAATGCTATAATTCCTTCTGGTATTTTTGGAGGACTTTGATTTATTTTATTTTCAATTTGTTCTTCCATTTGTTGCTTCCAGTACTGAGGCTCCACCTAGGGCCCTTTTCTATAATTACATTCGTATTCATTAACTCTAATCTCTTTTATGACGGCAATATGGAAAACAGTTATGCAAATAAGAAAGAGTGGTTGAGCCTTTGTTTTATTCTAAGCATGTGTCTAACACATACAAATTGTATTTGGTCACTCCCAAGAACAGAACACTAAGGCAGTGAACCAGCACAGGCTGCTGGCCAGGCGAGGCCGTGGCTCACATCTCATCTCTGGCCTTGGAACATTGCCCTCCAGGAATGCAGCCGGCTAACCTTTGTAACAGGTGACCCCAGCCCAAGCGGAGCGGTAAAGTGGAGAAACAATAACCTCCTTGTGCATCACAGGGCTGGCCACCCAGGAAAGGTGGGAAAGGCTTAAGTCAGATAAAGGCAGAGAAAGATCAACCGATTTGGTATTGAAGTTACAAAACAACACCTAAAACTGTCTCCCCCACCTTTTATGTTTCTGTCTATTAATCAGTTTTCAGCATTTTACTCCTACTCCAATGGGCGATTTGTTTTTTGATTCCCTCTCTCCAGCAGTGAGTAATATAGAATGATTTGAGCTAGCACCCCAGAGTGTTTTGACTCACACCTGCCATCTGTCTGCTTAGTCACTGTGCAACCATCCTTCCCCTAAGTGATGATTTCTATTTGATATAAGAACTGGCAGGCAACAATGGTTGTGTTAGGAGATTGCTGGATTCCCAGTTTTCTTTATTCTTGTGATGATAGCGGCACAGTGCATTAATGTTTCAGATATTCATTTGGCTTTTTCTGGGAACTACCATATGTTCCTAAAGATACTTAGTGTGGGGAGAGTTGTAAAAAAGGAGGGAGGAAGGGCATTATTTTTGAAAATGTTATTTTAAAATTGTAGACATGTAGACCATTACCACTCAGCATAGGGCAAAGTAGAAATCTCCCAATTTATTCATATGCAGAACTAATACAAATAATTGCAGCCCTCAATTTTAGCAAAATTACCCTAACTTTCTGCATGTTCCCGTTGATAGTCTTACTCTGTAGAGTTTGGGTATAAATTCTCTATGGGAAGACAGAGCTCTAAAGAGTGAATTCTGTTGACATAGTTACTGGAGCCATACATACAAAGCAGAAATTATGCACAAAGTGACCATTGTATGTACACATCAGACTAGGCAAACAAATCCACTTTAGAATCAGAATACAACCAGAAGCACAGTTATTTAGCTGAACACCTATTACATGGTAACCAAAAATTCCTTTTGAATTATTTCCATATATGCAAAGAATATATACTACACATATGTATAGTATAAATAAGAAAAATAAACATGCCCACCACTCAGCTTAAGAATGAAAACTAACCCTGCCTTGCATCACCATCCCTCTCACCTTATTCCACTCCTTGCTTCCAAGGTAACCATTATCTTGAATTATGGGTTATTGTCTTTGTTTTTCTTTGTTGTTAAAAAAAATGGTGTCTCCCTAAATAACATGTTTGTTCGGTTTTGCATGCGTTTGGATTTTATACAAATGGAACTGCAATCTAAGTATTCTGTCACTTTCTTTTTCATTAGCATTATGTTTCATTCATGTAGGTGCAAGAAACTATAGCCCATTTGTCTTCACTGCTATATACTAAGTATCCCATCATATGTATCTATCACAATTTACTTATACAGTCTCCTGTCAATCGTCCTTTGGGTTGGCTCCAGTTTTTTACTGGTAAAAACAGTGCTGTGTTGAATATTTTAGTACCTGTACCCTCTTGCACGTACATGAGAGTTTCTTTAGATTAGGGTAGATATTTAGGGTTGAATTGCTGGGTAAGAGGCAGATGTAGCTTCAACGTTACTAGAAAATGTCAAATTCTTCTCAAAGGGGGTTTAACAAATTTACTCTCTCGTTAGCCATATGGAAGAGTTCCTGTTGTCCCTCATCTTCTCAAACACATTGATTGCTCAGGGTTTAAAATTTTTGCCAATATTTTGGGTGTAAAAGTATTTCAGCCTTTTCTTGATTATGAGTTAAATTGGACATCTTTATATATTTATTAATAATTGGTTTTCCCTCTTCTATAAAATGGGCATCTTTTTTTTGCCCATTTTTCTATTAGTTTGAGTGTGTGTGTGTGTGTGTGTGTGTATGGAGAGAGAGAGAGAAAGAGAATATGAATAATTTGTTCTAACTAATATGTGTTGGAAATACATTCCCCTGACTTATGTATTGTCTTTTCACATCTTTAAAATGGTGTCTTTCAATAAACAGTAGTTCTCATTTTAACAGACTTAAAGTTAAAAATTTCATATGTACTTAATTCACCAGGAATTTATTTTTTTGTTGTGATGTGGGTCCATATAGAAAAAGATTGTCCAGGGGTGCGTGGGTGGCTCAGTTGGTTAAATATCTGACTCTTGATTTTGGCTCAGGTGATGATCTCACGGTTTGTGAGATCAAGCCCTGCATTAGGCTCTGCACTGACAGAGTGGAGCCTGCTTGAGATTCTCTCTCTTCTTCTCTCTCTGTCCCTCCCCTACTCATGCACATACTCTCACACTTTCTCTCTCTCAAAAATAAACAAACAAACAAATAAATAAATAAACTTAAAAAAAAAAAACTAAAAGATTGTCCAGGCATTATTAAGGTGTCCATTCCTTCCACACTTCTCTAAAATTGCAGCTCTGACTTCTTTCATATATGTGAGGGTCTACCTCTGAGATTCCAATTTTTGTTTTATTGATATGTTTGTCTATCTCTGCCCCAGTAACACACTACTGAAACTTTAAATAATCCTGGAAACCTGGTGGACAAATTCTCTCCATCCCCAGATACACATTTTTTTCTTTGACAGTATATTGGCTATCCTTTTTCCCCCTTGGTTATTCTTGGTCTTTTGCTCTTTTGTATAAATTTTGCTATCAGTTTATCAGATTTCACAAAAACAGTTCAATAAACTTTTTTCAGGTTTACTCTCTTTCCTTATAATTTTTCTATAACATAGCCTGAGTTTGCACAAATTAGTGTTAAATCATTTCAAAGGAATGCGGAGAGATTAAGGAATGAGCATCATTCCTTAACTAAGTAGCATCAGTCCTAAAACATTTAATTAGCAAGATTTTATTTTGTTTAGAAAACATGGAACATCACAGCCTATAGGAAACCAGCTGAGATCAATGAATGGAGATATGTATTCTATCTCAGCTAGCTCACTTTTGAATTAGGCCTATCTTGGGAAAATTTAAGCTTTCAATAAAATCAGTGAACAAGTGTTTATTCATAAGCAATTATAATGTACACAGCCCTGTTCTAGATACTATAGAAAATATGTAAATGGAGTAAAATATGGTTTAGATCTTCTAAGGATTTATAATTTATTGTGGAAAGAATTGATAAAAAATAAAATGCCGAACTTTAGTTCTGACCATGAGCTATTACGGAGTAAGTTCAGAGAAAGGAAGGAACAGTACAGATTGAAGTAATCAGGATAAATGTCATACTAAGTAAGTAGGAGGTTGTTAAAATAAGAAGGAAGGGAAGAGAAAGCCCTATAACTGGCCAAATCATTTTCTGCATAAAACTGACCATCACTAATAAACTTTACTTAGTCATTGGTTCCCCTTCCACCTAGTTCTAGCTGTATAATCCATCATAGCCAACAGTCTATTTTTTTCAAGGAATTTCCCTGGTTTGCTTCTTGTTTTCACACACTGCCCAGCACCATTCCCAATTTTGACTTGTCTTTGAATGGAAGAAATATTAATTACTCATTATTTGTTAGTGAGCTAACTTGAAATTTTATTATATTTTAGAAAATGGTGACAATTTGAAGTTTGGTAGGCAAGTCGGTTCGGCTTTACGTATTGCATTTTTTTATTGTTTTCTTTGTGAGTTTTAAGATTTCTTGGTTGGAATTAAAATTTAACATTAAATAAATAATCTAGGGTCTTTTGTTGAAGCTTGAAATACGCAAGGTTGAATGGTGGCCAAATGAAGAAAGCATAGAAACACATATTTTCAGAAAAGATTATGATGTTTTTTCCTCCATGGCTTTCAATATAATTTTCCCTCTTCTTGCAATGAATTTCCTTCCCACCTGTCTATCTGTAAAACCTTAAGTGTCCTTTAAAACCGAACTCACGTATCACTACCTGTTACAGATTTGTTTTTGTTTTTTAAATGTTCATTTATTTTTGAAAGAGAGAGACAGACAGAGCATGAGCAGGGGAGAGGCAGAGACAGAGGGAGACACAGAATCCAAAGCAGACTCCAGGCTCTGAGCTGTCAGCACAGAGCCTGACTTGGGGCTCGAACTCACGATCCGCAAGTTCATGACCTGAGCCAAAGTCAGATGCTCAACTGAATGAGCCACCCAGGCGCCCCTGTTATAGATTATTTTTAAAATTTCTTCCCTTATCCCCATGACCTTGGATGAGAAGTCCCACACTGACCACTGACTTTTGACTTGGCCAAGTGACTTGTTTGTCCAAAGAAAATGGCAAACATGACAGAGAGACTTAAAAAGTGATTACACATTAAAACTTACTTTCTCTTGCTGCTTTTGGAACTCAGAAACCATGTTAAAACATGGGCTAGCTTGCTCCATGTTGGAGACATGTGGCTCAATTGCCCATTGCTTCAGCCATCGACCATATATGTGAGTGAGGCCATTCATAAACAACTAGATCCCAATGACACACCAGGTGAGTGTAGACACATGAATGAATCCAGGAGAGCCTGTTCAGAAATGAACATCCAGATATATCCATCCAATATTACCAATCTACAGATTTGTGAGCTAATAAAGAATTATGTTTTCAAAGGACTATTTTTTGGAGTGGCTTGTTATAAGCAAAAATGAACTGATATAAAACTTTGTGTCTATAAGTGGGGTGTTGCCAAAACAAATATCTAAAATAGATGACAGTAGCAGCAAGTGGAAGCTGAGGAAGCTGTGGACCAAGGCTGGTAGCAAAGACAGGAATAGTAACAAGAAAAGCATTAGCAAAGGCTGGAAAAATGTTGAGCAGACTATGAGTAAAGGCTGGAATGACAATAAGTAAACTGCTATGGCAGGCTGAAAAAATGCTGACCCATGTTATATATTAGTGAAAAAGTTTTTACAACTGCCACCTGTAGTACCTTGGAAGATAGAAAATACATATTATAAGCCTGTGTATCTGACTAAAGAGATTTCCCGACAGTGCCAACTAGTTTCCGGTCGCTGTATATCAGAAAGTATAATAAAAGAACTCAAGTAGAAACCATTCCGTTTGTAAATAAGATTTAGAAGATAATTACCTTAAGGAGAAACCTTAAGAATGTAAAACTTTATTATACTTTATTCAATTTTTAGGGTTTTTTTTAAATAAAGATTTTATTTTTAAATAATCTCTACATCCAACGTGGGGCTTGAATTCACGACTCTGAGATCAGAGTCGCACATCCCTCTGACAAGCCAGTGAGGCACCCCTTAACTTTAGACTTTTAAATCCAATGTTAATTTGTACTTTTCTTGAGTTTGAAAAGTTTGTGTTTTTGCTAATTCTGCCATGACGGTTTATTAGAAAATGTGAATTTCTGAGGCTACAAATGAAGTAATCAAAGCAAAGCAATTTGCCCAACTGCACAGCAAGTAGTAAGGCTGGGATTTGATCTCGAGCTATCTGGATTCTAAATTAGCATTCTTTTCAGGACATCTTTTCTTTTTCCCTGTTTTCCAAATTCTTTCGAAAAGAAGAATCTTCCATTGTTCAAGTTATTTAACTTAAGATAAAATGTATACTATATTATCATTTATAAGGGTTCTCAAAAAATACACAAGTTTCACAGAAGTGAATCCTTTTAATATTCAAGATGGGTGATAGAATGATACATTATGTATGAAGGGCTAGAATATGCTTTCCACTTTTGTAATTATAATAGAAGAAATTATGGTGTGCCCGCAGTTTATGCTGTTGAAGGTGGACTCTCTTTGATATGTGACCCGTAATGCTCTCTTCGTCTGTCTCCTGCTGCTTCTGGCTTAGCGTCTTCCTCTTTTTCTGGATAAGCTTTTTCTCCCTTTTTATTTGGAAAATTCCCATTTAGATTAATGAAATGGAATTTTTCTTGGCAGGAGAACAAGGAAGAAATGGATTTTCAACAACAGGAGGATATAATATTAAACCTACTTAGGAAGGGAGGAATACATTCAGTTAGGATAATTGCTCTTTCTTTTTCCCATCCACAAAGGAAAGAGAACTCTATTCTTGGAACAACTTATATGTTATTTTCCCTAGAATCAGAGAACACAGGTAATAAATTTCTTTAAGTCCTTCATTCTCTGAATTTCCTCATAATCTTCATTCTCTTGGAATTTGGAAAAGAGAAAATTCTCTATTTAAAACATGAATGCAATAATAATTAAGCCTCCTACGATGACCATTATGTGTGGCAGAAGAAACTTTAAGAATATCAAACTGCACTGGGATGTCTGGGTGGCTCAGTTAAGTGTCCAATTTTGGCTCTGATCATGATCTCACAGCTCATGAGTTCAAGCTCCTCATCAGGCTGTGTGCTGACAGCTCAGAGCCTGGAGCCTGACTTGGATTCTGTGTCTCCCTCATTCTCTGCCCCTCCCATGTTCACACTCTGTCTCTCTCTCTCAAAAATAAATTAACATTAAAGTTATATATATATAGTGCACTGTATATTATCAAATATTAAATTTTTTAGTTCAACATTAGTTTGTATTTTCCTTGACTTCGCAAATTATGCCTTTTACTACTTGTTTCATGTTGTTTTATTTAAAACAAAATTCACGCTCATTAAATGTAGTCGATGTTTTGTCATTTATCAAGTGTCTGAAATAATGTAGAAGAAAGAGAATTAGAATACAACCTCACAGTTTATCATATTATTTGGTATCATTACAAGGCATGTTTTCTCAATAGAGGCACTATTTATTGGCAGTTGGGGCAGAAAAATAATTCCTTGTACGAGATTCTTTTGAGCATTGCATTAGCTTACCATCCCTGGTCCTGACATACTGAATGCCTGTAGGGCCCCAGAGTCATTATGATAAACAAAAATGCCTACACACATTTACAAATACTCTGGGGAGGGGGGGAATGGTATTGTCCCTAACTGAGTGGGATTCATTAGTATAGACAAATTTGAGAAATCCAAAACTGTCTCTTTTTCCCCCTCTAAATTTCTTCCAACTCATTATGGAATCTCTAGGGGAAATCTTACTTGTACTCATGAAATAGTCCTCTCCACTCCCACATGATAGCAGCTAATTTTCTTCTTCCTACTTCAACTTTCTGCAACGATGTCCATTCACCCTACTGTGTGCTTAAGTGACATTCTCCATATTCTAACACTCTGGATTGAAAGAAATATCTGCATTGAGGTACATTTCACATTTAGCTGCAAGAGCCAGAATATTTTGTTACCAAATCTCTTTTATGCCACTGCCAAAGCATCTGTCTGCTTTTTAGCATTTTACCTCTGTGATCTAGATGTTGGAAATTGTTGCTCAGAACAGTTGTAACCCAAGTTTATGTCTTGACTCCCTCATGACCTATGTTATATAGTGAGTTTTCAGATGAATGCCATACATTTGGAAATCAGCGAGTTACTAAGCTTTTGCATCTAGAGTCTTGCAAAATTATTAATTCTTTTGACAAAGGGGTGGGGAGATTAATCTTAGGGTATTAGAACTGAATTAGAGAGGGGTGCCTGGGTAGCTCCGTCGGTTAAGCGCCTGACTGTTGATTTACACTCAGGTCATTATCTTATGGTTGTGAGATTGAGCCCTGAGTGGGGCTCTGTGCTGGGAGTGGAGTCTGTTTAAGGTTCTCTCTCTTCCTCCTCTGCCTCTCTTCTGCTTGGTCTATCTCTCTCAAAGAAAGAAAGAAAGAAAAAAAGAATTGAACTGGAGATTGGGAATATGGTTTAACCTTTCATTTTTTAGCACTGCCCAGAGAACTGAAAGAAGTTATCCAAAGCTACACAGCCAATTAACTGCAGAATGGAGAAGCTTACCCAGACTACTTGTCTTGGTCTAGTGCTCTTTCTCCCACACCATGATATTTCTGATCAAAATCAAATTTGTGGGCACCTGGGTGGCTCAGTTGGTGAAGCATCTGACTCTTTGATTTCTGCTCAGGTCATGATCATTGTGGATGGAGTCCCACATCGAGAATCCCCTGCTTGGGATTCTCTCTCTCCCACTCTCTCTGCCCCTCCTCTGCTTGTGCTCTCTCTCTCTCTCTCTCTCTCTCTCAAAATAAATAAACTTAAAAAAATTAAATTTGTGGTTCAAATAAATCATAGTTCATAAATATTTCAAAAAATTACTCAACTATTGATATAAGACCAAGTTCTAGGTACTTAAGATAGAATGGTGAGCAAAACATAACACCACCATTATCTAGCTTACAGCCTGGTTAAAATAATCACATAGCTGATGATTATGACATTTTGTAACTGTTTGTTCCTTCAGTAATTCATTCAACAAATATTTCATAAGCACTTAATATTAGGTCATCACTTTTCTAGGCACTGGGCAAGTGTCAGTGGCTCAGAAAAAAAAAAACTCCTGTTCCCATGGAACTTAAAGGATTCATTTAAAACTGTATTTCTTTTTAAATAAATAAATAAAATATGAATATAACTTATTCTAAATATAAAACATTAAAGTAGATTTTGATTTTTGCCTCTAAACTCTGTGACTTTAGCAAAGTTGCATAACTTTCCTGGGTCCCAGGAAACAAGGGAAATAGACTAATCCCACACTACATAGTATGGTGGCCACATGCCAGCCCTGAAATCCACGAATGCTTTTGGAAGCCCTGGTTCCTTTCAACAGGGCGTGACATTAGAGACCAAGACGTGGGCACTGGGTTTACTTGCGGTTACTAGAACGTTTTGTTTCCAGGCTTTTTCACTGGGCAGAGCTCTTCCTTTTTCTTTTCCTCCAGAGTGCCTGTCTTCTATTTATCTCAGTCATCTCTAGCTGCTTCTATGTCTTTCAGCCTGTTTGCCTCCTTTTTGCATCTGCAATATACTCATTCTACCCATCAACCCTCATTCTTGATTTGCCCTTCTTTCACAGATCCAAATAGATACATGTTGACTTATTTCTTTTCTTCTTTCATTCTGTGCCCTGGAAATTCAGTCTACCTTTTTGTAGGTGTGTGAGCGTATTGTTGGATTGCTACTTTTATTTTATGCTTTCATTTTAATAGTTCTTGCATCAGATTGGTCTACCAGTTAGAATATAATATTCTCCCAGCAGTTCCCTTAGTCCTTTTTTCCTGTTACAACGTTCTGGACTAAATCTTTTTATTTTCTTTAATTTGAGCTTTCTTCATTAAATCATTCATTCATATGTGTGTTTGTGGCTGTGGTTGGCATTCCAGATAATAGAGTGAAAGAGACAGATACCCCCTGCACTTGTAATTCTAATCAAAGTCTATGCCACCAAAATATTGTTTTTACTTGGTGATAGCTACATTGAGAGTCATTGTATTAGTCTATTTTTGCATATGTTTGAACATTCTTTTTATTTTAAATGTTTTTATTTATTATTTTTGAGAGAGAAAAAGAGAGCGCCCCCAAGCGCCAGCACACAGGCACAAGCAGGGGAGAGGCAGAGAAAGAGAAGGACAGAGGATCTGAAGCAGGCTCTGTGCTGACAGCAGAGAGCCAGCCAGATGAGGCTCCAACACACAAACTGGCCGGAGATCATGACATGAGCTGAAGTCAGTCACTTAAACAACTGAGCCATCCAGGTGCCCCTTGAACATTTTTATAATACAAAGTTAAACTAAAAGACACCCAAAGTGCTGAGAGTGTACCTTATAAGTTCACCTCCGTTTGTTATCAGAATCTTTTGCTGAACAACAGCTGTCTTACCATTAGTCAGTCAGAAGGTCAATTAGGGATATTTATTTTATGGAAAACTTATGTAGAGTTTTCACTTTTTTAAAGTAAACGTACCACTACATTCAGTTAATAGATTCTGTGGTTTAAATACCTTCACATCAATTGTTTCCTCCCTTCAAAAAGGATTCTACGCATCACATTTATATGATGTATTTATGCAACCACGGGGCTCTGGTCCGGACACCAGGATGTAGTGCTATCCTTATGTGTGCAAAGCCCTATGCCATCACCTGTTTACAGTGGTTGATCCTCCTGTGTATGGATGGACTGTGCCCAAACTGCTGATTCTACAGTCTCTCCATCTCTGGAGCCGAGCTGTCTTCAGGAGCTACAGCAGCAGGCTCCACACACATCCTTCCACCTGTTGTTCTTTCCCCACGACTATGTCACCTACTTCCTTGCATGTATCACTCATTTACGCCAGACTCGTTTGGCACTCATAGCGAAAACAATGTGCTGATGCGTCTAAATTAGTTTTCTCTCTTAGGAGATTCTCACTTATGATACTAATTTGCATCATAAATATTTTCTTTCTTGATTCCAAGAAAAACAAGAGCCCAGTCAGATCTGAATGATCACAAGTCCTCAATCACTGAGGTTCAAAATAATAAACTGTAATATACATAGTAGTCTTTCCATTCCAGCCTGATTAATTCCAAACTCCCCACAATCAGGGTAACTCTTCTCCTTGGAAGCATTCTGGAAAAAGTTTGCATGCCAAATGAGACATAGAACTGAATAATTGTCTCATAAAATATTAAAATTTGCTTAGAAAAAAGATTCTCTGGACATCTAATGTTTGCTGGCTGAAGCAAGGTTGTGTCCCAGCAAGCTTATCTGCTACTAATTACAATGCTTCTTCCTCCAGAACACATTTACTCGAAATATAAGTATTCCAAACATAATTACTCTTGGAAGGCTATTGCATGATAATGGTTGTGACAATCTGGGAATATTCCCAGTGGAATAGCTCCAGTTTGTTCATTGATCTATTAATAGTTCTGCATGTTTTTTTTTTTTCATGTACAGATGTTCTTTGAAAACCTATGCTAGATGATTTTTCCTGCTCAGTAAGAATTTAAATCTTCAGTATTTTAATAATTTGGGTATTTCAATATCTTCTCCTTAGTCACAAATTTTAATTTTTCTTGTCATAAACCACTAAATTAATCATAACTTTAACAGGCAAAAAAATTACAGATAGGTATTACTTTTAATAAAAATTAAAACATGACCCACAGTTACAATTCTATATTTCTTCTTATTTGTCATCAATAGCAAGTGTTCTTTCTTTTTTTTATAGATAAGTAATATTCCATTATGTGAAACACAAAATCTTTATCCATTCATCTATGGATGGACACAGGTTGCTTCCATATCTTGGCTATTGTAAATAATGCTGCAATAAACATAGGGTGCATTTATCATTTTTAATTACTATTTTCATTTCTTTGGGTAAATATCCAGTAGTGGAATTACTGGATCATATCATAATTCTATTTTTAATTTTTTGAGGAACCTCCACACTGTTTTCCACAGTGGCTGCAAGGGCTCCTTTTTCTCCATATCCTTGACAACACTTCTTATCTCTTGTGTTTTTGATTGTAGCCATTCTGAAAGGTATAAAGCAATATCTCATTGTGGTGCGTGTGTATGTTTTTTTAAGTTTATTTATTTATTTTGAAAGAGAGAGAGCACCAGCAGGGGAGGAACAGAGAGAGAGAGAGACAGAGGGAGAGAATCCCAAGCAGTTTCCACGCTATCAGTGCAGAGCCTACTCAGGCCTCGAACTCACAAACCGTGATATCATGACCTGAGCCAAAGTCAAGAGTCAGATCCTTAACTGACTGAGCCATCCAGGCACCCTCATTGTGTTTTAAATTTGCATTTCTCTGATGGTTAGTAATATTGAACATCTGTTTATGTATGTGTTGGCCATGTATATGCCTATGTGTTGGCTATTCCTCTGCCTATTTTTTAATTGGATTATTTGAGGGTTTTTTTGGTGTTGAGTTGTATAAGTTCTTTATATATCTTGGATATTAACCCCTTATCAGATACATGATTTGCCAATTTCTTCTCCCATTCAGTAAGTTGCCTTGCTGGTTTTTTGATAGTTTCTTTCACTGTGCAAAAGCTTTTTATTTTGGTATAGTCACAATAGTTTAATTTTGCTTTTGTTTCCCTTGCCAGAGGAAACATATCTAGAAAAATGTTTCTATGGCCAATGTCAAAAAAATTACTGCCTGTGTTTGTTTTTCTTTCTTTCTTTCTTTCTTTCTTTCTTTCTTTCTTTCTTTCTTTCTTTCTTTCAGGAATTTCATGGTTTCAGGTATAACATTTAGGTCTTTAATCCATTTTGAGTTGTTTTTGTGGATGTTGTAAGAAAGTGGTTTAAGTTTCATACACATGCAGCTGTCGAATTTTCCCAATACCATTTGTGGAAGAGGCTGTCTTTTCCCCATTGCATTTTCTTGCCTCCTTTGTCATAGATTGACATAGTTATTCATAATTATTCATAAAAGCATGGGTTTATTTCTGGACTCTCTGTTCCATTGATCTATATTTCCATTGATCTATATTGATCTATACGGTGCCAGAACCGTACTGTTTTGATTACTACAGATATGTAGTGTACCTTGAAATCTGGGATTGTGATATCTCCAGCTTTGTTCTGAGCATGGCTTTTTTATTGTCTCCTTACAGGCATTTAATATTTTTATTCTTAAAATATGAAATAAGTGGAGAAATGAAAGTGGAATCTACTTGGACATAATTATTTCATTTTGAAAAATTTTAAAGGCTTCTAATGTTGTTAGACTTTTCCACATTTGTTAATATGTATTAATTTCTCTTTAGGCAATTGTCCATATCCTTTGATTTTTGTGCTTTGTGGAGTTTTCTTTCCCTATTTTTAATCTTAGGAAGTTTCCTCTTTGCAGAAATTTGATAAAAATTTACTTTAATTTTATGCTGCTTTTTATATTTTGAATTTTAAATTTAATTCTTAAATGCATTTGGTATATATTTAATGAAATGGTATAGTCCAAGTTATAAATAAAGATCTCTAAGCCCATGACTTTTCCCAGAATCATTTAATGAATAATTCTTTCCTTTTTTCTTTGACTTGAGACATTAACTTTATCATATATTTTAATTTTGTGTTAGTACTACTTAAAAATGTTTGTAACATACAATATTTTAATGTCTGTACAGGCTATATCTCTTTTCATGATTATTATTTTTAATTTTTAAAAACTCACTTTATGTGTTCATTCATCTAAAAAATTTAAGATCAGGGGCAACTGGGTGGCTCAGTCAGTTAAGCATCCCACTTCAGCTGAGGTCATGATCTCACAGTTTGTGAGTTCAGGCCCTGCATCAGGCTCTGTGCTGACAGCTCAGAGCCTAGAGCCTGCTTCAGATTCTGTGTCTCCCTCTCTCTCTGTCCCTCCCCCGCTCATACTCTGTGTCTCACTCTGTCTCTCAAAAAATGAATAAATGTTAAAAAAAATTTTTTTAAATAAATAAAAAATTTAAGATCATTTTGAATACCTTAAAGAAATGGTTTTGAAATGTCAGTGAGCCTATAATTCAATTGGAGATGATTTGACACTTTTAAATTACTCAGTTTTCTTTTCCAGAGACATGGTATATTTTTAGTTTTTTCTTTACATAGGTCACAGAAGGTGACTATTGTGACTGAAATATCTTGTCTTTTACATTAGCTAGCCAGATATTGGCAGATATATAATGACAACATCTGTAATAGCCATATTTGTCTGTATAATAATATCTCTTTCATTGTCTACCTTGATATTGGCATGTATATAATAATAATATAATAATATAATAATTCATTAGCCTTGGGGTTTACTAAGCAATTATCTTATTTAACTTTCAAAACAATCTGAGGAAGTGGCATTATGGTTTCCATTTTTGGACAAGGAAAATAGAGTTGAGTAACTTGCCTCAAATTGCAACTTCTGGGTGACAGAGCCAAGTGTGTGTGACCTCTGACTTCATAGTCTGCACTGTTAACCATACCACTTTACAATATAAAAACCATTAAATTTTCTATTTTTCACTTATATTCCGATTGACTGAACTTCAGGATTTAGAGAAAAGTACATTTGAATTACAAATTTCAAGTCAGCATTCTTTATTCCCTGTTGCAGACTCCTCAATAAATCCTCTATTGAATTTCAAAGAATACTCCGGAAACAACAACTCTCAAATGACTGTCAGTAGAATGTCAAAAGAAGATTAGAAAGGCTCTATTAATATTTTTGCATATATTATGTCCTAAGTACAAACTTTGCAATTTAAAAATTATGTCTCCCTCCTACCCTGGAATTTCTTGTGTAAAAAAGCTTCTGGACATGTCTAGAAACTCCTATTTAATATTTTTACACACTAGACAACCATTATAATGACATGATGTTAATATACCTACCATGCTCACAACAGGAAAAATAAGAGGAAGAGACAGATCATTTCCTCTCCAAAGGCCATTGAGAATTGTGTTCATGAGCTGGAGTTTCTCAGCACCACTCAACTGGCCACCTAACTAAAATGACCATGCAAAAATGACTGATAACATATCAAATAACATTTGTTGCTTGTGAACAACAACTATAACATTTCTTCAGGATGAAAAAAGGCTAAAAATCTGACCAGATCATATAATTTTCTCAGAAAAATGTACATTATCAAAGATAGTGTGCTGATAGTGTGGATCCTGCTTGGGATTCTCTACCTCCCTCTTTCTCTGCCTTTCTCTCTGTCTCTCTCAAAAATGAATAAATAAACTTTTTTTTTCCCAAAGATACTTCATGGAAGAGGAAGGAAAATGGCCAAGTCTTACAAGATTAAGTCACCCAGGATCTTGGCTATTCTGATGGTATCTGTGCATCATGGCTACAAGCATCACCCATCTTGTTTTGATACATCATGTTTGCATGACCATCCAAGTGGTAAAAACAAAGAAACAAATCAAAACCAAAACACATTAAAAACACATTCTTCACTGGGGCCACAGGCATGAATTATTTTCATTTAGATGATGAATTTCTTCTGCACAAAGTTCATTTGGACATGTGAGTATCTTGTCTAAAACTGAGGTTTTGCTGTGATTTTGAAGGGGTTCATCAGCATTCAGACTTGCAAAATATGTCCACGTGTAAGCAAACATACAAACACCATCTTCTTTTCTTTGTATTTTTGATCAGAGTAATATCAGGGCTGGTATAAATTCAGAGGCCATAGCAAAGACGGTGAAACTAGAACTTTGTCCTTGATTTGCATTAGCTGTGAACCCTGTCTCTTCTTTCTTCATTTGGCTGTGTAGACCGTGTAAGTGCTTCTGAAAGGAAAATTCCAGCAGTAACTGAAAAGCAGCTTCCATATGAAAAACTCTCTGGGAGACAGAATCCTCTCCAGTCTACTGCAAACACAATGAAAAGGGCCTAAATCACCAAGACAATGAGGGGGTTGATTCCACACCATAGGGCACAGTATCCTATGCTTAGAGTAACTGCTGTCCAAAATACTGCTATCAGTATGAGAAGCCTCTAACCTATCTTGAATATCAAACAATCAGTATAGTATGCTTAGAAGTGAATTGTGAAATTTGTAAGATGTAAAGCCTCAGTTTTGATAGCTGGGAATATTCCCGAAGCAACTATGGATTCTCCTAAACCAATACTTTTCAAACTGTACTGTGCATACAAATCACCTGTGATGAAGATTCTGGTGTCTGGAGTGAGACCTGAGATTCTGATTCTCGGCAATGCTGGTACTGTTTGTTCATGGACCCCACTTTGAGAAGCAAAACCTTGGCCCAAAAAAACAGAAAAAACACAAAAAAAACCACATCTCAGCTGACTTTTAGATAGCTCACTGGGAAGTCCACCATGGCTCCTTTAATATTTCAATACTCTACTTCTCCATTATACAGTAAAGAATTGGGGATGAGGTTTTGTAATTCCAAAGAACTTGTACATAGTCTAAGTCATTACAGCTTGCAACAAAACAAGCCCAGCAGAGAGGTCAGTAAAAAAGGTGCTTCAAAAAGTAAAAAACCATCACATTTTGGAAACGTCATCCAAAAAATCTCAGATGGCCTTCATCAGTGCTTCTTGAAATGGTGGATATTTTTGAAGTGGCTTTTTCTCTGTAGTAGGCTGGCATGCCACCCTTTTGATGTTTAATTAACACTGAGTCCTTGACCACTGACTTTTGTAGAAAATCTTCGCTGGATGTTGCATGAAAGAATGTGCTCTTTTGAGACACTGGCAGAAATGTATTAAAGTAAAAGGCACAGCAACAGATGCTATGGTCATGACATTGAAGTACAAGTAAAACAGGTTTGCTGAAGGCACTGATAGTTGTGCCAGCATGTAGGCTACTATGCAGAGGCACCTTCTACGGTAACCATTTACTTTCTGACCATATTCCGCATTAACCACGCCATATGTGACAAGTTCTTCCTGTGGAGCTACTCAGCAGCCCGAATGGCCTGGGCTCCTTGATCAAGTAGGAACAACATAAGATCATGTCTGGTTTCTGGGGACATGACCAGCAAGTGCACAATCAGGAAGTAGCAGCTTCAGGCAGAGTATGTCCTACTGGGAAAGGTCTCATTTGTGATCTCTGCAGTGGTCAGATTTTTATCTGGTTGCAACAAATGCAAGAGGAAAAATGAATATGCATGCTCCTCATCCTATAGAAAAATCTAGATAAACAGGATCATAGTGGGGGACAAAATCCAGGAGCAGCTCAGTAAACTCTGTGGCTCGTCAAACTTTCCACTCTAGTGTACATTCAGAATTTATTCCTTTCTGAAAGTGGTGCCAGCTTCCTCTCTTCAGTTCCAACTTTTGCTTCTTCCAATTACCAGTGACTGTAAAGTCCAGCTTTCCTTCTTGGCCTCTTTGATTCTCCTTTATGCAGCTAAATATTGTTTTAAATTCTTTTTGCATGTATAATACTTTACAGCAAACCCATGGTCATGACATTTTTTTAATGTTTTTTTTTCTACTGTAAAAATAATGGAGATAGGAAACTTAGAAAATGTAGAATTATAGATTCCCCACCCAAAACTGTCCATAATTCTTATCATTCAAAAAGAACCACTAATAACACTTTAATGTAACATTTTATATTTTCCAAATACTTAGCATTTAAAATTAGTTTGTTTTTATGAAAGCAATATCAACACTTGGAAGCCCTTTAAAATAATACAGATGTGTCTGTGTAAGACTCTTAGCCCCTTCTCTCACTTCCTATGCCAAGTCTCACTCCCCAGGCATAATAATTTTCATCAGATAACCATGCCCATCGGATATATTATTTTTGACCATTGAATATTTTTAAGGGAACTTTGTTTGTTCATTTGCTTGTGGTGGTTATTCTTTAACCTCAAAGAATACATTTTACTTCTATTTCTTGACTTACTGATTTTAGGCAGTATTCATCAACTTGTAATAAAAGATGAGGAAATTAGGACATTCCACCTCTGTTCTTCCTGGTTTTTGTTATACTTTTTAAATTGTTGATGCTTGTAATGTTTATATTGTCTCATTGTTTTCATTTTAAAATGTAGCTCTTCTATGCTGTGTTTATAAATTGAGTTTGGAAATGTAAACCCAAGGGAATGAGAGAGAAAGAGAGACACAGGGGCAGTACTTCTTTAATTAGTTATGCTGATGATATCCCCATCCTGAACTGACTTTTGCAAATGTTGCCTCTGAGCTTGGAATTTCTCTGGGCCTCCTGTGGAAACAAGTCCTTTTATCTGTGAAGTTTAGGGTTATAGTGTTTCACTTCTGTATGTATTCCTTTAGTCTGATCCTATTTAGTTTCTATCTTCCAGAATTTTTTCAAACTTTTGGTCAATTGCTATATCCATTTTATGACCCCTCCCTTAATCATATGTTCTTAATCTTTAAAAAAAACTTTTTTTTTTTAAATTTACTTAATGGCTCTCCTATTATTTTACTGAGACTTCGAGAGGCCAGTGTCTAGACAGGTATGTGCAATTCACCACCTAGCAACAATTTCTCCTGTATATCCATTGCTTGGTTTCAGCCATCTTATTATGAGCCTTGATGTCTTGCTGATTGGATTAATTAATTTAGACCTTAATAAAAACAAAGCCATAGGATCACATCAATACTTATTCAGATGCCAGGGACCTGGAGTTCCCTTTTCATCTTTGTGTCTATCTTCTGCTATACTCCCTACATCCTCTCATTGTTTCTTCTGTTAGATCCATTCTTTTTTTTTTTTTTTTTTTTTCCTTAGAGTGAAAGAGAGAGCGAGCTCCAGTGAGGGAGAGGGATGGGGGGGGGTGGGCAGGGAAGATTCTTAAGCAGGCTACACACTCAGCATGGAGCCTGATGTGGAGCTCCAAATCCACAATGCTGGGATCATGACCTGAGCCAAAATCAAGAGTCAGATGCTCATCCGGCTGAGCCACCCAGGTGCCCTTTGCTAGATCCATTCTTGCCCTAACCACCTACTTATGTGGTTCCCATAAACCCACTCTGCAAAAACCAAAGAGAAATTGAGCAGTAATTATGGCCCCCCTCCTACTCAAAATTTCATTCATTAATATTTTTTTAAGTATATTTTTAGTGCCTACTCTGTGCTGGGCCTATTCTAGGTACTAGGCATACAGCAGAGAATGAAACAGATGAACTCCCATCCTTGCAGTGCTTATATTCTGGAAGGCAGGGACATGTTATATCCTGTAGAATTACAGTCATCCACACAAACTGGCAAACACTAGAAGCATAAAACGTGTAATGCTGCCAACTTAATAAACACATCATCAAAACTCCTAGCTGTCTTCTAACAAATTCCTAGGTAGTTAGAATCACTCTGGTCTACAGATCAGTGGACATTTAAGAATGATAATAATAATCACATTTAAAGGAACAGATGTTGGGGCGCCTGGGTGGCTCAGTCGGTTGAGTGCCGACTTCGGCTCAGGTCACGATCTCGCGGTCCGTGAGTTCGAGCCCCGCATCCGGCCCCTGTGCTGACATCTCAGAGCCCGGAGCCTGTTTCAATTCTGTGTCTCCTTCTCTCTGACCCTCCCCCATTCATGCTCTGTCTCTCTCTGTCTCAAAAATAAATAAACATTAAAAAAAAAAATTAAAAAAAATAAAAAATAAAAATAAAGGAACAGATGTTATAATTCAATTCTTAAAATTTTAAAACAATAATGACATCTTATACTAGAGTAATGGTTAAGTAAATTATGACATATCTGTAAAGTGGAAAGATGAGACTATCATAAATGATATTAAAGAAGACTTTAAGATAGATGACCAAATTGTTACTATTAAGCAAATAATCATGATATAAAATTATATATATAGTTTTATGTTAATTGGGCTGTCTCAGCTTAGTGGATTAATAAAAATAGTGTCATTTTTCCCCCCCAATCATTGCTTTCAACTGTGCTGTATTGAATTCCAGATTAACATCCTGGACAAATTCCATAAAATTCTGGTTACTTTCAGGTTTTGAAGTGTAGTCCAGTTTCAAAACTTCAGTCTTAGGGGCATGTGGGTGGCTCAGTCCATTAAGCGCCCAACTCTTGATTTTGGTTCAGGTCATGATTTCACAGTCGTGAGATTGAGCTCCATGTCAGGCTCTTCACTGACAGGACAGAGCCTGCTTAGGATTTTCTCTCTCTCCTCACTCTCTCCTCTCCTCTCCTGTCTCCTCCCCTGCCCCCTCTGCTTGTGCTCTCTCTCTCTCTCCCAAAATAAACTTAAAAAAAAAAAGAAACCTTCGGTCTCATTTCTGATTCAATCTCTTTTCTTTCCCTCCTGTAACAGAAGCTAGAACTCTGGACGTGACGGAAGGAGGGGAGATGATACTACTGGCTCTGGTGGGGGTATGGGGAAGTCATCCACCTTTATATGTGAATGGTCCACAGGTCAAGCTGGGGAGGCATCACTGGCCTCACTCTGGTTCAGCATGTTCGTATCTGAGACCAGTGTCTCAGAAGACAAGATGGTCTCTAAGCACATGAAGTGTACCTCCCTTGGCATAATGCTCAGCTTTACCCAGTTCTTTTCTGCTGTTGTGAGGAAGAGAGGGACAAACTGGACTTCCAGGTTGAGCAGGAGTTCACCCTCTCAGCTTCCTCTCTGGGTTGTATGTTTACCACCCCGTAGCCTCCTAGGGCAACCCTGTGCTCATCTGCCTTCCTCTAAATCTTCACTCCTTTTATGGAATCATGAAACCCAGACATCCGTGCTATGGCCTTTAAGATCATGAAGAACCAGACTGGGGCCAGGAGCCCTCATCTTCTCAGATAAACTGTCTTTAAACCCTATTTGTAGTGGTTTTTCAATTCCCACCTTTAGAAATTTCTAGAGTAGAAATGGACATTACTTTTTTATGGATGCCCCCATGAACAATGGAAAAATCTCCTAAAAATCTCACATGCTTTATTCCAATGGCAGCACAAAGCTACAAAACAGCTACAACAAAGGAGCAGACACAAGTCAGGAATCTAGATGCCAGTCTCTCCTTCTTCAAGGCACCTTATGGGTGTCTATGAATTCTTTTCTGGGAGTTCCTCCCCTAACCCCTACCCACTAGGCCATTTCTTTGGTGAGGTGAAGGTGAAGAGAAGAGTTTTCTAGGGTCGTGGTTGATGGTAGAAAGGCTGGTTATATACTTTTTAATAAGCCCCAGTAGAATGTTTTGAGTCCTAATTATTTATGGCTTTTAAGAGCATGGCCTCAGCTTTAGACAATAGCCACAACTCTAGGGTAACAGGAAAAATCCCATGCAAGATTCCATTTCGCAGAAAGTGGAGAGGGACAATTTCAAATTTAGTAATTTTTTACTTGAATATTTGTATTGTTTAATCTGTGTTAGGTAAAACAAAAATCTTAATTCATTCAACTACTATGATTTTCCTAAATATTGTGGGTTATGTCATACTGTTCGAGTCTACCTGGCTTCTGTTCCCATTTATTAACTTAGTGTTGTAGACTAGACCAAGGCACATGAAATTGCTACGCTGTTCTCCCCACCTTGCTGCCTGATCCAGATACCATGACCTTGACCCCACTTTTGTCCTGTCACTAAGAGCAGGCAATCGGTCACTATCCCTTGATGAGAAGAAATGGAGTTCAGTGATGCCAAATAAGAGAAATGGGACCATGCTTCCGGCTATCTCATTTCTAACCAGAGCCTGCATATCCAGGTGCCTTGGTCTTGTCTCGGGATCCAATATGGTGAATCACAAGGTTATTAATACTCAGTCACAGTCTAGACTTGCCACAGATCCCACTTTCCCTCTTGAGTGTTCAGGAAGGGCGGCTGGTGCATCAGCTTCACTAAACTCTAGTGGCAGAGTGTGATCCATCACTACTTTCTGCCTATGTCAATTCACTAAAATTTCTTTTATCAGCAATAGCAACAATTTTATTTTATTTTATTTATTTAAAAAAAAAATTTTTTTTTTTAACGTTTATTTATTTTTGAGACAGAGAGAGACAGAGCATGAACAGGGGAGGAGCAGAGAGAGAGGGAGACACAGAATCGGAAACAGGCTCCAGGCTCCGAGCCATCAGCCCAGAGCCCGACGCGGGGCTCGAACTCACGGACCGCGAGATCGTGACCTGAGCTGAAGTCGGACGCTCAACCGACTGAGCCACCCAGGCGCCCCAATAGAAACAATTTTAAATTGCAATATTTTTTAAATTGTGGTAAAACACACATATATATGCAAAAAATTTACTGTTTTAACTATTTTTTAAATTTAATTTTGAGAGAGAGAGAGTGTGTGTGTGTGCACTAGTGCACAAGTGGGGGAGAAGGGGCAGAAGGAGAGAGAGAAAGAGAGAGAGAATCTTAGGAATCTGACTTGGGGCTCAATTTCATGACCATGAGATCATGCTGAGCCAAAATTGAGTTGGATGCCCCTGTTTCAACCATCTTTAAGCATACAATTCAGTGGTATTAAGTATATTCAAAGTGTTGTATAACCATCACCATTATCCATTTCCAGAATGTTTTCATCAGCCCAAACAGAATTTCTGTATCCATTAGACAATAACTTCCATTCTGTCCTCTCTCCAGTTCCTAGATACCTCCACTTTCTGTCTCTGGGAGTCTGTGTATCCTTGATATTTTATATAATATTAATGTTTTTCCCAAGGCTTACTCACCTCTGGGTATACTGATCATTGAATGTCCAGACTTTTTGGGGAAATATTTATGTATGTATGTATGTATGTATGTATGTATGTATGTATGTATTTATTTTGAGAGAGAAAGCATGCATGAGGAGGTGGAGAGAGAAAGAGAGAGAGAGAGAGAGAGAGAGAGAGAGAGAGAATTCCAAGCAAGCTCCACGCTGTCAGCACGGTGCCTGATGTGGGACTCTATCTCATGCACGAACCATGAGATCATGACCTGAGCTGACATCAAGAGCCGGATGCTTAACCTCCTGAGCCACTCAAGGACCCCAGAGTGTCCAGATTTTTGAATCAGGAAAGTAAGAGAGGGTACAGCTAACTTAAGAAAAGTTTACAAGTGCATGCCTCCCCCATGCATGAAAGTGAGGCAGGATCCTGGCTGTAACTACAGCACAACTGTAGAGAACTGAGTTTCCTAGAACTGCTGACTTCCTGATTTTTGCTCTTTGTTTGTATTGACTACATCATATTTTTAATATAAAGAAACTATGTCACTGGAAAGTCAGTGTTATTTATAAACAGAAGAAACGATGAGCACTGATAGAATTTAAACACGGTTATTACATTATAGCTAGAAACTATTGCATGCGGTTTGTGTGTAAAAAGCTAGCTCTTGTTTTTTGTAAAAAATACGATTAAGAAGTATTAGCAAGGTACTAAAGACTACCAGCAGACTGAGATTTTTTCCCCTAAGTTAAAAAGATTCAAAGCCATTGATATCAATAGATTATATCAATAGACTACTAAAGTGATTTCAAGGACCACTAGTGTCAAATGGTCAGTATTATGGGCAGCACTACTTTGTGAACATTTTACCCTTTTTGTCATGTTTCCCTAGTGTTATAGGTCCTCCACCCTTACTTAGCCTAATAAAAATTACCTATATGCATGTAGTGAGAAGGAACATCAAATAATATATTTTATAATTTCTTTTCCTCTGGAATCATAGTTCTAAAATTATTTTCCTATTGACTTAATTATCAAGAAAAAAATTTTCAGGTGCTGAGATCAAAGATTATTTGAACTTACCAAGGCATACAAGGTTTAAAAAAAAAAAAAGGAAAGAAAGAAAAAGCATGTTAATTCCTCTTTAATAATTCAAGATTTCAGTGATCTGAAAGTATGGGGGGGGAAATCACCTGAGTAATAAAGCATGCATCATTTGAATGGATTAAAGTTCAAATCACTGCAAAGCGGCTTATTTTTCATCCATCACCATGGATACAAAAGGACAGCTGAAGTGCAGGCATCTGACATCACAAGCATGCCCAAACATGCCCAGGAGGAGAGCTGAGCCAGTGCCACAAAGGACAAGAAAAGCAGTGAAGGGAGGGGAGAAAGAGGCAGAAGGAAAGGGTCATTGTTAAGACGATGAAACAGAAGTTCAGTTGGGAGGATTAAATACAGGGAGGCTCAAGGCCATCTGAGAAGCTTGGAGACCAGCAGTTGTTTATACCGACCTTTTAATACCTTCTTAGCCAGAAATAGAAACAGAGGGGACTGAAAGAGAAGGTATATCAGATAATTCCCTTCTCAAACAGCAGTTTCGATAATTTCTTTTATGTTCTTCTTATGTTTAGCCTTTAATTTAACTAATGTTCTAAAGCTTTGACCTGCCTGGCTCACTTATTATTAAAAATCAATCCCCCAAGTTATTGAAGACTCCAAATAACAGCTTGAAAGACAGTGGAATCAAGTACCCACAGGACAATAGAAAGTGGTAAATATTGAGAAAAATTACTATTTTGGGGTATTAAGTTCTTTTTCGTAAGAAAGAAATAAGTTTTACTTTATTTTAATTTTTTTATTAACTTAAAATTGTGTTTCCTATCAAAAGGCAGTCCATCTATTCTCTGCTGAATAGCAGGTAAGGACCTGAACTCAGGAATACTGGATTCTGAGGTGTGCTGGTAAAAGGTTTGTTTAAACAACCAGTTCTCTGGGGAAAGCCCGGATTTGTAGCACTTGCTGACTTCTGTGGTGTAAATATTTTCACCATGGCTGATTTCCAGCTACCAACATGGTGTCAACTGGCTTGCAAAATTTCTAAAGATGTAACAATTGGGTCTTATGACTGAGTGCCAGCTAGCTCTAGCATACCAGGGACTGGGTTCTGTACCAGCTCTGACGCCAGCTTGTGGTGAGATTTTGAGCACCTCACTGGGCCTTGGCTTCCTCACCAGATGAAGGGGTTGGAACTGGGTTAAAACTCTAATTGTTAACATTCTGCATCAGTTTGCCCTGTGGTTTGAGAGAGGATTCCAGGGGCTGCTTTTGGAAGGGGGTGTTTGAGAGATGCTGAACTGTTAGGGTTCTATCTCCTCACATCCACTTCAACTTTGCAGGCCCATTCTGACTCTTTCACAGAGTATTTTAGATTTCTATGTAAGGTACGTACTATTTGAAGAGAAGCTTTTATTACTAAGGGAAAAAAATCAGAAAGCCATTTGAATAATTGATCTCAAAGACCCCCTTCCATTTATGAAAATCGATGATACTATGAAACTTAAAATGTGAGTCAAACACCAAGATAATGATGTCTGTGGATAGTACTGGACTTTTCTCTTTCTTGGTTAAATCTTGACCTAATACTGGTTGAAAGAGTCAACAATGCCTGAGTGGAATTATATCCGTGGAATCATAAGTTTTTTTTTTTTTTTAATAAGGAGGATCTTAGAGATGACTTCCTCCAAGTGTTTTCAAATATGCCCGAAGGGTTCATCAGAGCCCCCTCAAAAAACCCCTCTGTGTATCTGCATGAGTGTGCATGAACACATTAAACATACTGTAACCTACTTGTGGCCCCTCCCCTTCCCACTGCCATGCCCCCTTCAACAGAGAAGCGGCCCATATGCTTCCTGTTTTTGAAATGTTGGGCTTCCATACAAGATGTCTTTTGAGGACATCCTCCTGGGGGGAGGAGGAAGAAGTAAAGACAACTGATTAATGCCAGTTGCTTTGTTTAACAGGCCAGAAACCAAGCTTTAAAGAAAAGGAATACCTTGTCACTATCCCACAACCAGTAACAGGCAGAGTCATGTCTAGAATTCAGGTCTCTAGGTTTCCAGACCAATATTTCCCTTTTCAGAAGCTGGCTACCTGGCAACGGTACTTCCCATTATATGTCTCTGTGTAAATAATCTAATCCTATGTTGTCCCAATAGGGTAGTCACAACCCACATGTGACTATTGAGTACATGAAGTGTGGCTAGTCTGAATTGAGATGTGTTCTAATGGTAAAATACACACTGTCAAATTCTTAGTAATAAACAATAGTGTGAAATAGTTCATTGATAATTTAAAAATAGATTACATGTTGAAATGATAATACTTTAGATATGTTAAATAAAATATATGATAAATTTCATTTTTTAAAACTTATAACGTGACTACTAGACAATTTAAAAATAAATATGTGGCTTGTGTTATGTTTCTATCAGACAAATCTGATTTAACCTAGGGTCAAATTTCCACACCTATTAAAAGTAGAAAATATCTGCCCTTCTAATTTCTCAGGGTTGTTTTAAAATCCAATGAAGTAATCTTTGTGAAAGTGCTCTGCAAAATGCTACTCAAATATAAGATCATACTTTGAGGCATTTTAATCTTTCTTGGCCACCTATTGTGTTAATGTTTCCCTGGAAGGCAGTAAAAATTTTGTGGACTTTTTTCTTTGCTGTTGTTTATATGTTTTGGGGGGGTGGAGGTGGGGGAGGAGGTAGATAATATTATAGGTTACAAATGTTATAATGAACACATTAATTTTTTTTTAACGTTTATTTATTTTTGAGACAGAGAGAGACACAGCATGAACGGGGGAGGGGCAGAGAGAGAGGGAAACAGAATCGGAAGCAGGCTCCAGGCTCTGAGCCATCAGCCCAGAGCCGGACGCGGGGCTCAAACTCGCGGACCGCGAGATTGTGACCTGAGCCGAAGTCGGACGTTTAACCGACTGAGCCACCCAGGTGCCCCTATAATGAACACATTAATTCTGTCTTATTTATATTCTGCGTGTGTGCTGAGCCCATCTACTCATTAGCCTCAGCGTAGAGCCATATAGATTGTAGATGCTTCTTACATGCAGTGAGAATCTCAGTTTGAGTGACAGACCTCAGAACCCTCCTGAGAAAGAACTTTTCCAAAGGGAAGAGTCAAGCATGGCTAACCTGATCAAGAGCTGTCAAAGAAGGTAGTGTCTGACTATAGCACAGTGACCTGTTCAAATCTATACCAGGCCAGCTCCCTACTGTGTTTGTGCCATAATGCAGGAGATATGAAAACACTTCCACTAACTTATATAAAACATCTGGACATAACAAATGTCACAGTTCAGAATGCTATAACAAAAGTACCATAGCATAGCCTGGGTGGGTTAAACAACAGAAATTTATTTCTCACAGTTTGGGAGACTAGAAAGTCCAAGATCAAGTTGTCAGCAGATCTGGTGTCTGGTGAGGACCCAATTCCTGGTTTGCAGACGGCTGACTCATTGTATCCTCACATGTCATTTATAAGAATAAAGGATACTAATCCCATTCATAAGGGCCTCATCCTCATGATGTAATTATCACCCAAAGACCCCCATCTCCTAATATCTCACATTGGGGGTTTGATTTCAACAAACACACTTGGGGGGGGCACAAACATTTAGTTTATAACAGCAAGTAACACCTCACTAGGATCCATCTAGCACACAGGGAAGGGGGCATTTCACTTTCACCTCTAAAGCTTGGTTCTAGAACTCTAGATCAGTCACGATACTGTCAGGAAACCACACTAGATTTGTTTATTTGTATTTATTTATTTTAAATATTTATTTTTTTTGAGAGAGAGAACAGGTGTGTGTGTTCACGGGAAGGTGCAGACAGAGAGGGGGACAGAGGATCCGAAACCACACTAGGTTTCTTTGTTTATTTTATTTTATTTTATTTTATTTTATTTTATTTTATTTTATTTATTTTATTATTTTATTTATTTTATTTTATTTTTTAAATTTTAATTTAATTTTTTATTTTTTTAAATTTACATCCAAATTAGTTAGCATATAGTGTAACAATGAGTTCAGGAGTAGATTCCTTAGTGCCCTTACCCATTTAGCCCATCCCCCTCCCACAACCCCTCTAGTAACCCTCAGTTTGTTCTCCATATTTATGAGTCTTTTCTGTTTTGTCCCTCTCCCTGTTTTTATATTATTTTTGTTTCCCTTCCCTTATGTTCCTCTGTTTTGTCTCTTAATGTCCTCATATGAGTGCAATCATATGATATTTGTCTTTCTCTGACTAATTTCACTTAGCATAATACCTTCCAGTTCCATATATGTAGTTGTAAATGGCAAGATTTCATTCTTCTTGATTGCCAACTAATACTCCATTTTATATATATATACCACATCTTCTTTATCCATTCATCCATCAATGGACATTAGGGCTCTTTCCATACTTGGCTATTGTCGATAGCACTGCTATAAACATTGGGGTCCATGTGTCCCTTCAAAACAGCACACCTGTATCCTATCCTTTGGGCAAATACCTACTAGTGCAATTGCTGGGTCGTAGGGTAGTTCTAATTTTATTTTTTTGAGGAAATTCCATACTGTTTTCCAGAGTGGCTGCAGCAGCTTGCATTCCCACCAACAATGCAAAACAGATGCTCTTTCTCTGCATCCTCGCCAACATCTGTTGTTGCCTGAGTTGTTAATGTTAGCCATTGTGACAGGTGTCAGGTGGTATCTCATTGTGGTTTTGATTTATATTTTCCTGATGATGAGTGAAGTTGAGCATTGTTTCATGTGTCAGTTGGCCATCTGGATGTCTTCTTTGGAGAAATGTCTATTCATGTCTTTTGCCCATTTCTTTCCTGGATTGTTTTCTGGGTGTTGAGTTGGATAAGTTCTTTATAGATTTTGGATACTAACACTTTATCTGATATGTCATTTGCAAATATCTTCTCCCATTCCATCGGTTGCCATTTAGTTTTGGTGATTGTTTCCTTCACAGTGCAGAAGACTTTTATTTTGATGAGGTCCCTATAGTTCATTTTCACTTTGTTTCCCTTGTTTCTGGAAACGTGTTGAGTAAGAAGTTGCTGCAGACAAGATCAAAGAGGTTTTTGCCTGCTTTCTCCTCAAGGATTTTGATGGCTTTCTGTCTTACATTGAGGCCTTTCATCCATTTTGAGTTTTTGTGTATGGTGTAAGAAAGTGGTCCAGGTTCATTCTTCTGTATGTTGCTGTCCAGTTTTCCCAGTACCACTTGCTGAAGAGACTGTCTTTATCCCATTGGATATTCTTTCCTGTTTTGTCAAAGATTAGTTGGCCATATGTTTCTGGGTTCTCTATTCTGTTCCATTGATCTGAGTGTCTGTTCTTGTGCCCGTACCATGTCGTCTTGATGATTACAGCTTTGTAGTTCAGCTTGAAGTCTGGGATTGTGATACCTCCTGCTTTGGTTTTCTTTTTCAAGATTGGTTTGGCTATTCGGGGTCTTTTCTAGTTCCATACAAATTTTAGGAGTATTTGTTATAGCTCTGTGAAGAATGCTTGTGTTATTTTGATAGGGATTGCATTAAATATGTAGATTGATTTGGGTAGTATCGACATTTTAACAATATTTGTTCCTCCTATCTAGGAACATGGAATCTTTTTTGATTTTTTTGTGTCTTCTTCAATTTCTTTCATAAGCTTTCTATAGTTTTCAGTGTATAGATTTTTCGCCTCTTTGGTTAGATTTATTCCTAGGTATTTTATGGTTTTTGCTGCAACTGTAAATGAGATCGATTCCTTGATTTCTCTTTCTTTTGCTTCATTGTTGGTGTATAAAAATGCAACTGATTTCTGTGTGTTGATTTTATATCCTGCAACTTTGCTGAATTCATGAATCAATTCTAGCAGTTTTTTTGTGGAATCTTTTGGGTTTTCCATATAGAGTATCATGTCATCTGCAAAGAGTAAAAGTTTGACCTCCTCCTGGCCTATTTGGATGCCTTTTATTTCTATGTGTTGTCTGATTGCAGAGGCTAAGGCTTCCAATACTATGTTGAATAACAGTGGCAAGAATGGACATCCCTGTCTTGTTCCTGACCTTAGGGGGAAAGTTGTCAGTTTTTCCCCATTGAGGATGATATTAGTGTTGGGTAGTTCATGTATGGCTTTTATGATCTCAAGGTATGTTCCTTCTATCCCTACTTTCTTGAGGGTTTTTATCAAGAAAGGATGCTGTATTCTGTCAAATGCTTTCTCTGCATCTATTGAGAGGATCATATGGTTCTTGTCCTTTCTTTTATTGATGTGATGAATCATTTTGTGTTGTGGATATTGAACCAGCCCTTCATCCCAGGTATAAATCCGACTTGGTCGTGGCGAATAATTTTTTTAATGTATTGTTGGATCCAGTTGGCTAATATTTTGTTGAGGAATTTTGCATCCATGTTCATCAGGGAAATTGGTCTATAGTTCTCCTTTTTAGTGTGGTCTCTGTCTGGTTTTGGAATCAAGGTAATGCTGGCTTCATAGAAAGAGTTTAGAAGTTTTCCTTCCATTTTTATTTTTTGGAAAAGCCTCAAAAGAATAGCTGTTAACTCTTCCTTAAATGTTTGGTAGAATTCCCCTGGAAAACCATCTGGCCCTGGACTCTTGTTTTTTGGCAGAGTTTTGATTACTAATTTGATTTTCTTACTGGTTATGGGTCTGTTCAAATTTTCTATTTCTTCCTGTTTCAGTTTTGGTAGTGTATATATTTCTAGGAATTTGTCCATTTCTTCCAGATTGCCCATTTTATTGGCAGATAATTGCTTATAATATTCTCTTATTATTGTTTTTATTTCTGTTGTGTTGGTTGTGATCTCTCCTCTTTCATTCTTGATTTTATTTATTTGAGTCCTTTCCTTTTTCTTCTTGATCAAACTTGCTAGTGGTTTATCAATTTTGTTAATTCTTTCAAAGAACCAGCTTCTGGTTTCATTGATCTGTTCTACTGTTTTGTTTGTTTTTCTGTTTATTTCGATAGCATTAATTTCTGCTCTAATCTTTATTATTTCCTGCCTTCTGCTGGTTTTGGGTTTTATTTGCTGTTCTTTTTCCAGTTCCTTAAGGCGTAAGGTTAGGTTGTGTATCTGAGATCTTTCTTCCTTCTTTAGGAAAGCCTGGATTGCTATATAATTTCTTCTTATGACTGCCTTTGCTGTGTCCCAGAGGTGTTGGGTTGTGGTGTTATCATTTTCATTGGTTTCCATATACTTTTTAGTTTCCTCTTTTACTTCTTGGTTGGCCCATTCATTCTTTAGTAGGATGTTCTTCAGTCTCCAAGTATCTGTTACCTTTCCAAATTTTTTCTTGTGGTTGATTTCGAGTTTCATAGCGTTATGGTCTGAAAATATGCACAGTATGATTTTGATCTTTTTGTACTTGCTTAGGGCTGATTTGTGTCCCAGTATATGGTCTATTCTGGAGAATGTTCCATGTGCACTGGAGAAGAATGTGTATTGGTCTGCTTTAGGATGAATTGTTCTGATATATCTGTTAAGTCTGTCTGGTCCAGTGTGTCATTCAAAGCCATTGCTTCCTTGTTGATTTTTTGATTAGATGATCTGTCCATTGTTGTGAGTGGGGTGTTCAAGTCTCGTACTATTATGGTATTACTGTGAATGAGTTTCTTTATGTTTGCAATTAATTCATTTATATATTTGGGTGCTCTCACATTTGGTGCATAAATGTTTATAATTGTTAGGTCTTCTTGGTGGATAGACCCCTTGATTATGGTATAATGCCCTTCTGCATCTCTTGATACAGTCTTTATTTTAAAGTCTAGATTGTTTGATATAAGTATGGCTACTTTGGCTTTCTTTTGTCATGATAGTTGGTTCTCCATCCCCTTATTTTCAATCTGAAGGTGTCTTTAGGTCTAAAGTGGGTCTTTGTAAACAGCATATAGATGGGTCTTGTTTTCTTATCCATTCTGTTACCCTATGTCTTTTGATTGGAGCATTGAGTCCATTGACATTTAGACTGAGTACTGAAAGATATGAATTTATTGCCATTATGATGCTTGTAGAGTTGGAGTTTCTGGTGGTGTTCTCCAGTGCTTTCTAATCTTTGTTGGTTTTGGTATGTATGTATGTATGTATGTATGTATTTATATTTTCATCTTTTCTCCCCTCAATAAGTCCCCCTTAAAATTTCTTGCAGGGCTGGTTTAGTGGTCACAAACTCCTTTAATTGTTTGTCTGGGAAACTTTTTATCTCTCCTTCTATTTTGAATGACAGACTGGCTAGATAAAGAATTCTTGCCTGCATATTTTTCTGATTCAGCACACTGAATATATCCTGCCACTCCTTTCTGGCCTGCCAAGTTTCTGTGGATAGGTCTGCTGCAAACCTGATCTGTCTTCCCTGGTAGGTTAGGGACTTTTTTCCCTTGCTGCTTTGATGATTCTCTCCTTGCCTGAGTATTTTGTGAATTTGACTATGATATGCCTTGTTGATGGTTGGTTTTTGTTGAATCTAATGGGGGTCCTCTGTGCTTCCTGGATTTTGATATCTGTGTCTTTCCCCAGGTTAGGAAAGTTTTCTGCTATGATTTGCTCACATAACCCTTCTACCCCTATTTCTCTCTCTTCTTCTTCTGAGACCCCTATGATTCTGATGTTGTTCCTTTTCAATGAGTCACTGATTTCTCTAATTCTTAAATCGTGCTCTTTTGCCTTAATCTCCCTTTTTTTCTGCTTCATTATTCTCCGTAAGTTTGTCCTCTATATTCCTGATTCTCTGTTCTGTCTCATCCATTTTTGCTGCTGCTGTATCCATCTGTGATGGCAGCCCAGTTAGAGCAATTTTTATTTCATCCTGACTAGTTTTTACTTCTTTTATCTTCGCAGAAATGGATTCTAATCTATTTTCGACTCCAGCTAGTATTCTTATCGTGATTCTAAATTCTGGTTTAGACATCTTGCTTGTATCTGTGTTGGTTAAATCCCTGGCTGTCGTTTCTTTGTGCCCTTTATTTTGGGGTTAGTTCCTTCATTTTGTCATTTTGAAGGGAGAAAAGGAATTAATGAGGTGGAAAAATTAAAATTAAAAAAAATTTAAAAATATTAAAATTAAAAATTAACACACACACACACACACACACACACACACACACATCTAATAAATGATGCTAGATCCTAGGTGTGTTTTGGTCTGGGTATTGAAAGTGGTTTATAGATTGGAGAAAAAAAGGGGGGAAAAAAGGAAATTGTTTGAGAATTTGAAAAAATGAATACACTGAAGTAGACTAAAATGAAATGATGGAAGTAAAACAGAATTTGAAAAAAAATTTACACAAAAATAAAGAATATAGTGCTCGCTTCGGCAGCACATATACTAAAAATAAAGAATATAGTAGAAAAAAATTAAAGAAAAATAATTTTAATAAAAATTAAAAATAAAAATGAATTTTTTCTCTTTCTGTCTTCAAGAAAAAGAAATGAAAAAGAGAAAAAAGAAAAAAAATGAAATTGTTTGAAAATTTGAAAATGTGAATACACTGAAGTTGACCAAAATAAAATGATGGAAGTAAAATAGAATTTGAAAAAATTTACACAAAAATAAAAAATGTAGTAAAAAAATTAAACAAAAATATTTTTAATAAAAATTGAAAATAAAAATGAATTTTTTTTTCTCTTTCTGTATTCAAGGAAAAGAAGTGAAAAAGAGAAAAAAAAAGAAAGAAAATTGAATAGATGGACCTGCTAACAGATTGAAATAAGACTGAAAGTACTTCGTTTTCCCCTAGAAGTCAGTCTATGTAGTTCTTTATAGTCCATAAATTAAGCAGGTGGTGAGACTTGTGTTCTTGAAGAGTGAGGTCAGCCCAGTTGGGTGGGGCTTAGTGTAACAGCTCCATTCTCCACTAGATGGCACTGCTAGCCTACCGGGGTGGATTGTTGTGGCACTTGTAGGTGCGTATGCGCATGTGAGGGAGTGGTGTCACCCACTTACCCAGTGTCTAGTATCAGAACTGTGTTCTCCTTGATCAGCAATCACAGACTGGTCCTCTCTCTTCAGCTTTTGTCCTCTGCCCACTTCTTCACTGTGACCAAGCCCCAGGCAGTACCTCTCTCCAGAGTTTTGTCTCAGATGCAGGTGTTTCCCCCAGCCCCTTCTGAAGGACTGCAGCTTTGACCCGTTCTGCCCCTCTGTGGGAGGGTCTCACCTGGGCTGCACCCAGGAATGCTTGCTGGACCCTGCTGCTGCCAGTGCCCTGAGACTGCAGCCAGGTGCCAGCCTGCCCCAGAAAAAGTTTGCCAGATAGTGTAGCAGCAGCTTTTCAGGGATTATGGAAAATTAAAACACACATCTGGCACCAGGCTTCACCCTTAATGACCTTATTCTAGTACCAGCAAATGTGGCAGTTCTCTGGGGTTTGCTGGGACTAGGTGGCCTCAACAGTCTCTACCAAATGCCCTTCCAGCAGTGGAACTGCTTTTCCCTGTGTGGCCCGAGAACCTCCCGGACCCCACTCTGCTCCTGGGGAGTCTCCCTTCCTGCCAGAGCACCACCAGGTATCGAGCTGCAGAGTTGCAGACTCTGTGCTCTCCTTGTTTACAGTCTTAATAGAATTTAAACCCTTTATCCTTTCTTTCTCCCTTTTTAGTTTAGTCTCTGTCTGTTTCCAATTTTCCACTTTCTCTCCAGCTGCTTTTCAGGAGGGGGGCTTTTCCCATATTCTCCCCCCAGTCTCCGTCCTCTCTCCACAAAAGCACCTCCCTTCCCGCTGTGGCTTCTTGCTCCCCACGTTCACCTTTCTACGCCGTGTACCTGCTGAATTCTGTGGTTCAGGTTGTGCAGATTGTTGTGTTAATCCTCCAATCAGTTTTCTAGGTGTGCAGGATGGTTGTGTTGGTCTGGCTGTATTTCATGGACGTGAGACACACAAAAAACTTCCATGCTGTTCTGCCATCTTGGCTTCCCCCTCTTGTTTATTTTAAATGTTTATTTAGTTTTGGGAGAGAGAGAGAGAGAGAGAGAGAGAGAGAGAGAGAGAGAGAGAGAGAGAGCGCATGAATGCGTGCACTAGCAGAGAAGGTGCAGAGAGAAGGGGACAGAGCATCCAAAGCAGGCTCTGCGCTTACAGCAGTGAGCCTGATGCAGGGCTCACAGAAAATTGGTATAAAGGTGTTGAAAGGCTAAAAGATCACAAAGAGAACACTGAGGTAAACCAGATATTTGTAACTGAAGAAAGGAGTTAACCTGTGTAGTTAAGGGAAGAAAATAATTGGGGTTGGGGGTCACTGGAGTGTGTAGGAACTCAGAGAAAAGGCCCCACAGGGCTGGTATCTACACTCTTAGGGGAAGTTCTAAACATGTAGATCCAGAAGCAGCAAAAGACATGTTACAGTAGAGCCAACTGCTGGTGCTGTAATAACACTGATAGAAGCATGGACATCAAGAAGGAAATTCTTTCTCACCAACTCCCACCTTCCAACCTTTCCCTAATGCTTCCTATTGTCAGAACCTAGCAATGAGCTAACTAGCAAGGGTTCTGGGTAATGTAGCTTGTTGAGTCCTAGCCCCAGCACTATATAATAGAATATAGAAAGGCAGGGTAGGATCTGAGAAACGGTAGGCATACTTCTGGCATTATTCCAGTTCACCTTTGTAGCGACATAGTCGTGGTGAATCAGTGACAGCCACCAGTGGGTTCTGGAAAGAAATGGGATAGACTGTTGCATGATATAGCAGTGGCCCTGCTGTTTTTCCTAGCAAGGACCACCAGTGAAGGTAGATGTGTTTTTAAGTATGAGACCCTCTCTGGGAAGTCCCAGAAATTATCATGGGAAAGTCTTTTGACGGTGGATGTACTATAAATCAGAAGGGGTCAAAAGACAACAATATTTGGTTGATAGTATCTATATTTACATCCTGGAGAGCTTAAAATTGCATATATGTTTCTTAGATGAATTTTAAATTAAGTATGCGCCAGACTGGTCCACGAACCTATACTAATTTTCCTTTGGAGAAATAGCTCTCTCAGCTCTTCTGGGAGAACACGAAAATTCAGGAGACTTGATGACACCTTTTCTACCTTCTCCACTCCAAGCAACCACTTGGCCACAGTAATTAGTACATGTTCAGGTATAAGCAATCAGAATAAATATTACCAGGATTTCAATTGGACCAATGAGAAAAGAGGTGTTCTTTTCCCCATGGGGTTGCTAGGTGACTAGAGTAGAGTGTAAGTTTGGAGCTTTGGTGTTAATACCTGGCTTTCTCTAAAGCCTGTCTGATATAAAAATTTTCCTATGTAAGTACATGAAAAACATAAAGAGAAAACATAAAAAAGGTTTTAAATAAAATTTTAATGATATTCAGCATATGGATCTAACTATATCTAGAGATAGGTCTACTTCTAAATTTTTCTATTATATAAGTCCATGTATTTTTTTTTAACTAAGTCATTTAAAAAGTTGAGGTAATGCTCACATACAGTGAAAAACATCTATCTTAAATTTACATTTTGATGAGTTTTGATAGAGGAAGCATTCTTTTACCTCCACCTCTGTCAAGATATAGCATATTTACAACACTAAATTTCATTCCCTTCCAGTCAAACCCTACCCTATCCCCATAGTTGATTGTTCTGATTTTCACCAGTATATAAATTAACTGTCTGTTTTTGAATTCACTATTAGTGGAAATATACAGAATATATTCTTTTGTGGTTGACTTCTTTTGCTCAACATACCTTTGAAATTCATCATGTTCATTGGTAGTTAATTCTATTGATGACCAGCATTACATTATAAGGATATACATTTTAAAAATTCATGCTGATGTTGATGGATATTTGGGTTGTTTCCTGTTTTATTTAATATGAATAAAGCTGCTATAAACACTGTTGATTAAATATTTTTTGGATATATGCTTTTGTTTTTCCCAGGTAAATACCTTGGAGTAAAATTAGGACATGTTAGAGATACACGTTTAACTACATAAGAAATACCATCTGCATTTTTACCTGGATGTCCCATGGATACCTCAAACATAGCTCCCAAAATACTTATTACTGTCCTTTAACTCAGACTTGAATTCTGTACTCACTGTCTTGGTGAAGGGAGCCAGGTGTCTTAGCCAGGAATCAGCATATTTGTCAATTAAAATTAAAAATTACCTAGCACACTAATTAAGTTATAATAACTTAATAATTACTTAATATTAATTAATAATTATCTAGCATATTTATTGTAAATTTAAAATATAGTCACCAATTTTAACAGAATTTCCTATGTATTATTTTTAGTAAAGGACAGGCAATTGTCCACTAAGAAAATTGTATTGACATTCTCCCTTTCAAATCTAACAATGTGAATAAGAATAGAATTATGGCTTCCTTCAATGCTATTTCTACTGCTTTGGAGGTAGCATTTAATCTATAGGTCAATTTACTTAAAAATATAATTGTGGAGTAATGAAATCTGAAAACATGTATTAAAAACTAGCTTAAACCAACTTTTGATTTAGATCTTTTCATGCAAAACAAAAGCAAAAAACCCCACATTCAAATAAATTCCATGACATTGAGAAACTATTAATGATTTACTTGCCAATTATGAAAGAAGAAAAATACTAGTAAATATCTCAGTGGGTTTTTTTTTCTCCACTAACAAAATTAACTTGTAAATTTCATCTAGCAATCAAAAAAGACTTACCATTTAATTTTTTTTTTCAACGTTTTTAATTTATTTTTGGGACAGAGAGAGACAGAGCATGAACGGGGGAGGGGCAGAGAGAGAGGGAGACACAGAATCGGAAGCAGGCTCCAGGCTCAGAGCCATCAGCCCAGAGCCCGACGCGAGGCTCCAACTCACGGACCGCGAGATCGTGACCTGGCTGAAGTCGTACGCTTAACCGACTGCGCCACCCAGGCGCCCCAAAGATTTATCATTTAAACAATAATCAAATGGTGCCAGCTTTCTGTACTGCAAAGGCAAATAATAGCAATCAATTAGACTCAATTTGTTTTTATAAGATCAAATCACTGTCCCTAACTTGTTTTCCTAAGCCATTCAATTTCTTTTAAACACCTACCATGTTTAAAAGTTAGTATTATATACTGACAACCTACTATTTACCTGTAATTTCTCCTTTTTCTTTTTTATTGAAAAAAAATTTTTAATCATTATTTATTTTTGAAAGAGAGAGAGAGGGAGACAGAGTGTGAGGCGGGTAGGGGCAGAGGAAGAGGGAGACAATTTGAAGCAGGCTCCAGGCTCTGAGCTGTCAGCACAGAGCTTGATGCAGGGCTTGAACTCACAAGCTGTGAGATCATAACCTGAGCCGAAGTCGGACTCTTAACTGACTGAGCCACCCAGGCACCCCTTACCTGTAATTAATGTTTAAATTTTTCTAGCAATATGCACACCAGAAGTTAAATTTAAAAGTTTTAAATTTTGTATTATCATCTATCTAGGTAAAATGTATAAAAATTGTGCCAATATTTTTTTTTTCTAAAGAAGTATTAAATGAACAACTGAACTTTAGCTAAGGATAATTATACTGGTGTGCTTTCCAAGATATGATTATTTATAGTATGCCCCTTTTAAAATGTAGTCATTGTAATTTCTGGATTGTCTAGAATTGGAAAGTCTACCTATTAATTTTATGAAACTTCTGACATAGAGTTCAAATTTCTTAGTTTCTCCATACAGAAAATGATTAATTTTATTGGTAAGCACATCTAGGAAGATTTTAATTAATATTATCTGTATTGTCACATAGCGTTAAGAAAGGCAACTGAGGTCTTGTAGAAAATGAACAGTTAGCAATATAATTAATCTGGAGATACTGTAATATCAATGTAAGCCCAAAATATTAAAAATAAAACCTCAAAGTCCCTAATGATCATTAGTATAATTCCTTTCATAAACATAATCTTTAAAAACAATAAGAAGTCTGATTCCTGTTAAATATAATTTCAAGTGGCGTAATATAAAAATGTACTTTTGTTGGCTTTTGTTTTTTCTGAAAAGCAGAATTCTATGTAGTATATAATGGAATGAGATATCAAATAGTATTATCTTAGAAAATCTAATCCTATCAAAATGATTATGTCAAAACCAGGTAACATCATATAAAAATTTCAGAAATTATCTCAAACTTTTGGATAACTTTTTAAAAAATTAGTTTAATAAGCTGGTTTTACTTATGGAGATTTAGAAATCCTTTGGGTCTTTATTCAAGGTCAAGTAAATTGATAGTCACTGTTCACTCCAAACATGATAGAGTGAATAAAACTGCACATTGTAAATACTTTGAAAATGTGTTATATACAATTAGACAATTTTTTGGAGACTTCCAACCTTTCAAATGCTTCCTTGCTTTCTAGCAATTCTATTAACCTGTGGGTGAAACACATTAAAGGCGTTAAATTTGAAGCCTGGAATTTAGCTGACCTAGGCTTGGTTCTCGCCCCTACCACTTACTACTTTAGTTATCTCCTGGAAGATTCTTTCATCTGTCTGAATCTGTTTCCTCAGGTATAAGAATGAATAACAATACCTGTCTCAAATCAGGAATGAAGATAGAATGAGATTATATTGCCTGGGTATTGCCCGTGCAAAATAAATGTCAGTTTCATTCTCAGCTGTCCTTGAGTGCTAACAACCTTCATTTGACTCTTTGGGGAGAGACGTTTTGTTTTTTTCACCTAAATGCACGAGGCATGTTTCTTGACCCTCAGCTATTTCCTTTAAAAGTACTCCACCAAAGCGTTGCACTGCATAATATTAACTCTAACGGAGTCAGTAATAACTAGTGAGCTATTGTAACGAAGAGTATTAGCAAATTTAAACTGATGAGAAGTTACTTAAGTGCACTTTAGGTATTACTCATCTTTATTTTTTCACTGACAGACAATTGCTATCTTCTGCTTTCCATACAGAAAATTGCACTTAATTACAGTAATGTTCAGGTGGGTTAGTCTGTAACTTGAAGTAAAATATATTGACGGGATAAAATGAAAGCTTTGAAATAGTGCAAAATTGGGAAAACGAGGTCAAGCAAGAAACAGAATTACTGTAATTCATGGTGAGAAGATTGATTAGCACGCATTTGCCTTCAGCCTTCAAGATTTAGATTCTCTACAGAATGGAGGTAAAGCCCAGTTTTCAAGGAATTACCAATGGCGAATAAAATAGCGTTCGGTGTTAGGCCATCTTGGTAATCACAAGGTTCAGAAAGGCTTAATTAAAATAACCTTCACTGAAGAGAGGATTTTTTTTTTTTTTTTTTTTACTTTCCCTACCTCCTGCAATTAATGCAGTTTAATGCACTGTCAATTGTTTAAAAGGGAAAATATGCCATACTGCAGTTCTCAACAGGTTACTGACAAGCGCCACAGACATTTATTAAAACAAACAAAGAAACAAACAAAAAACCTGTGCAAACGTCCCAAAATCATTCCACCTCTAACCCGTTCCAAAACCTAAAAAAATCACTTTCAAGCCAAACTCAGGGCGTGTTAATGATTTACCTCGAGGCAGGAGCATTAGTACACTAACTACACCTACTCCTAAAAATACGCAATCTCAGGGCTAAGACCGAGAAGGAACTGGCTGTTTGCTTATAATTTAAAATCAAATGCGTTCCCAAAGGAATTCGAAAAAAAATTTTCAATGTTTTCAATCACGCATTTGCTGATTTCTACAATTCATTACACCACCGCCCTTTCTCCTCCACCCACACCCTGCCCTCAAGACCCAAAATCCCTGCAATCTCGCTTCGCCCAGCTGCCTAAAAGGCCCGGCGCTTGGCCGGGTTTGGGCGCAAACCATTTCCGTACACTCGGTCCGCGCTGCAGCTAAAGCGGTCAACCAATGGCTGCCTTCTCCTGTATTCATCGTCCCGCCTTCCGATTCCACTGAAGCCAATAGAAAAGGCCACCTGGTGTCGGAGGCCAATGGGAGATTGGGGGGCGGGCGTCACTGGCTGCAGCCGCGTCGCAGTGCAGTATGGGCCTCCGTCTCCGTTACCCTGGTGCCCAAGTCGCCGGGCCCGGCGCTGCCAGGAAGCTGCTGTCCCCGCCCCTATTTTGGTCCTGCGTTCAAACTTCCCGCACCCCGGCAGTCCCGGCGCCCGCCCCCCAATCTTTGCAGCAGCAAGGCACCCACTCTTCGACAGCTAGACTCTGAATCTCCGGCGGGGAGTTTGCTCCGCGGAGAGAAGGCAAGGAGGCGGGACGCCGCGTCGGATCTGAGGAGGGCCGGGGAGGGTTGGGGGTGGGCTTTGGCGTGGGCGTGGAGATTGGGGAGTTGGGGGTGCGAAGTGAGGCTGTGACTGGAGCGTGGAGGGCTGGCCTTTCGTGGATGGAGGCCTGCGAGTTAAAGCGGGGAGGATGAAAGGATTAGGGATGGGGAGGGTTTAGGGACGCGGGGAGAGCAGAGTCCTAGGAAAAGATGTGAAGAGCCCGTCAGCTGGGAAAGGACCAAGAGGATGGGAGGTTTACCTACACGTGGGGGGGATTAGGAAGTTAGGAGGAGACGGAGTTGGGGAAGGGTTGGTTATTTGTTGGAATCAGGAGGGGAGCTTATTGCAAGAGGATCTAGAGAAGGGGTTAGGAGTTACTAGAAAACCTTAGAAGCCTGTGGCGACTGAAGGTGGGAAAGGAGGGACAGAGCCGAGAAGGGAAAGGAGGCTTTGAGGCTTTCGGTATCTCTGGGATAAAAAAATGGAGATTAAGACTATGGTTGGAGTAGAAAGGCCCATTCATTTGTCCAGGGTTTAAAATTGTTAACATGTCTTTCCGGATGAGAGGAGGAAAGATGCTTGGCAAAAAATGCGCCTACTTGGCACAGAGGAGTCACTACTCAAGCAGTTTTTAACAGTGGTGAAGATCATGGGTCCTGAGTTTAAACACCTCTCATACACTTGTGACCTTGGACAAATTACTGACATCAATTAGTAACGAATTATTGGCTAGTAACAACTTACTAGGGGCATATATATTTTTTTCTATTTGGGAATGGGAGTAGTAGATATTATGAGGATTATTGAGATGTTCATTTACCTATACTTAGGTAAATGAAAACAGTGGATGGTTCTGTTAAAGTGGGTTTCTTATTGGAATTTGGTTTGTGTGAGCAATTCGATGGGCTGAATTTATTGGAGATTTTCTTAATCTTTTCCTTCGTTGACCCTGCTCTGAAAGTCTGAAGAAAGTTTTGGCCCCTCTCCCTAGGAAAATATACTTGGACACATACATGTTATGCCCGTCCTTTACCTGCAGGTTAAGAACTTCGGTTGATATATCTTTGGGATCAAAAGTCATCCTTCAAATGGTTGTTGTTGTTGTTGTTGTTATTATTATTATTATTATTATTTTGGCGGGAGGGGACTACATGCAGTTTGGGAAAAAGGGTACAGTTCTGGAGAGTGTTTACTTTCTTTAGTATGTTGTTATTTTAATCCATATTTTTTTCCAGTTACAGTTCCATACTTGTATATTACTATTCTGTTTCACTTTGGGCTTTTGTTGCATGTTGACTTACATGTTTATCCAAACTCACAATAGGAAATAAGTTTGTTTTGAGATTCTGAATTGACAAAGCATCATTTCAAATATCAGAAAGTAATTGGTGATTTTGGAAAAGAGATTTTCTTCTTTTGTCAGAGTCACATCTTTTCTTTCTTTCTTTCTTTCTTTCTTTCTTTCTTTCTTTCTTTCTTTCTTTCATTCAAGTTTATTTGTTTTGAGAGAGGCAGAGACAGTACAAGTGGGGGAGGGGCAGAGAGAGGAGAGAGAGAGGGAGAGAATCCCAAGCAGACTCCTCACTGTCAGTGCAGAGCCCAGCCTGATGCAGGGCTGAATCTCACCGACTGAGAGACCATGACCTGAACTGAAATCAAGAGTTGAACAGTTAACCAACTGAGCCACGCAGGTGCTCCAGAGTCACATCTTTTCTGTTAAGCAGTCATGGAACAGTGTAAGACACAGAAGTCCATTAGAAGATGCTATTCTCTTGGGACACCTGGGTGGCTCAGTTGATTAAGCATCCCACTAATCCCAGGGTCGCAAGATCTGGCCTCTGTCCGTCTCTTTGCTGAGAGTGGAGTCTGCTTGGGTTTCTCTCTCTCCCTCTGCTCCTCCCTGGTGCGCGGGCGCGCACACACACGCGCTCTCTCTCTCAAATTAAAAAAAAAAAAAAAAAAAGGATGAAAAAAAGAAGTTGCTCTTCTGGCACCTGGTTATTCTCCTGCGTGTTTACCCATTTTCTTTGTGGGATGCTCCTCCTCTGCTCATCATTTAATTATCGTGTTTCCTCATAAGTTAGTCTGCTTTCTCTTCACTCTGTGTTCTTTTCTTGGCTGAGTTCATCCTCAGGATTCTGGTAGTCTTGGCTTCCACCATCTATATTTTATTAATATACTCTCAATTTTTATCTCTATCCTGGAACTCTTGAATTAGCTCTAAATTTGTATAGTTAATTTTTGATATTTCCAAATAGATTTCCCACAGGCATTCTAAAGTCAGTCTGCCTGATATTAAACCATCACCTTTCCCCACCAAACTTGTCCTATTGAATGCTACCATATTTACCCAATTTTTTAAGCCCAAAACTTTGGAATTCATTTAGGTTCTTCTCTGTTCTTATAGTCCACATACAATCTGTCACCTAGTGCAGTTTGTTTCACTTGATAAAACATTTCTTAATTCTGTACTCTACATCTCTACTTACCCACATTAGTTCAAACCACTGTCATTTGTCTCCTGATTTCAAGAACAGCTGGCCTTCTGCCTTCAGTCTTATTGGCCTCCAATTTGTGGGTTGGAGATGGATCTTTGTAAATGTCAGATCTAGTTATTTTATTTTATTTTATTTTATTTTTTTGACTAAAAAAGATTCATTTTATTTATTATATTTTTTTGCCAGTGAGATTTTTACTTATATATTTATTTTATTTTGTATTTTTAAAAATTTACATCCAAATTAGCATATAGTGCAACAATGATTTCGGGAGTAGATTCCTTAGTGCCCCTTACCCATTTAGCCCATCCCCCCTCCCACAACCCCTCCAGTAACCCTCAGTTTGTTCTCCATATTTATGAGTCTTTTCTGTTTTTTCCCCCTCCCTGTTTTTATATTATTTTTGTTTCCCTTCCCTTGTGTTCATCTGTTTTGTCTCTTAAAGTCCCCATAAGTGAAGTCATATGATATTTGTCTTTCTCTAATTTCACTTACCATAATACCCTCCAGTTCCATCCATGTAGTTGCAAATGGCAAGATTTCATTCTTTTTGATTGCCGAGTAATACTCCATTTTATATATATATATATATATATATATATATATATATATATATATATATATATCACATCTTCTTTATCCATTCATCTATTGATGGACATTTGGGCTCTTTCCATACTTTGGCTATTATTGATAGTGCTGCTATAAACATGGGGGTGCATGTGTCCCTTCGAAACAGCATACCTATATCCCTTGGATAAATACCTAGTAGTGCAGTTGCTGGGTTGTAGGGTAGTTCTATTTTTAGTTTTTTGAAGAACCTTCATACTATTTTCCAGAGTGGCTGCACCAGCTTACATTCCCAAGATCTGGTCATTTTAATCCTAGAAGATATTTTGTTTCCAACCAACTTCTTTGTATGATATAAAGGTCCTTGTAATGATCTCTTTGACTTGATCTCATCTCATTTATTACTTTGTCACTACCCTCCCTAGCCAGTGCAGTCATTCTAAATCAACATTGTCTAAAAGAAATATAATGTGAACCATATACAGAATTTAACATTTTTTCAGAGCCACAGGAAAATACAAACTGAAATTTTAATAGTATATCTTATTTAACCCAATAAATCCAAAATACTATTTTAACATATGATTAATATTTAACAATATTCTTAAAAAATTTTTTTTAATGTTTATTCACTTTTTGATAAAGACAGAGCGTGAGTGGGGGAGAGACAGAGAGAGAGGGAGACACAGAATCCGAAGCAAGCTCCAGGCTCTGAACTGACAGCACAGAGCCCGACGCGGGGCTCGAACTCACAGACCTTGAGATCATGACCTGAGCTGAAGTCGGACACTTAACCGCCTGAGTCACACAGGCACCCCTTAACAGTATTATTAAGGAGATATTTTATGGCCTTTTTTATGGACTAAGTTTTCAAAATTCCATGTGTATTTTATACTTATAGCATATCTTGATTCTGACTAGCTAGCTCAGTAGCCACTGTATTAGATAGCACAATTGTGTACTATTTGCAGTTTGATGATATTCCACACTTATAAATGCCTTTTACTTTTGCAAATGCTGCTTCCTCTTACTGAAATTGGGTCTTCTCTCACCTCATCTACCTGCCCAACTCCCTCCCCACGCCCCCTCTAAAAAAAACAATCCGCAAATACATATACTTGTGCATAACCTCTGCTAGTACCTAAAGATTCAATTTAGGCCTTACCTGGAATTGTCCCCAAACTCCTTCTGTCCTCTAATCTTAGTTGTTTGTTTCTTTATATATATGTATGTATATATATACATATATATATATATATGTATATATATACATATGCACATACATATATGAGCTCGAAGCAGGGTTCCATCTCATTAACCAAGAGATTATGACCCGAGCTGAAATCCAGAGCTGGATGCTTAACTGACTGAGTCACCCAGACACCCCTTTCCTCTAATCTTAGTTATAAATTTACTTAGCCTGCTTTACTTTTTTGGTCATTAGTACTCATACTCTTGCATTATCTTTTTCTTCTTGTATTGGAGTTTCTTAAGTAGCCTATCAGTTGTATCTGACTTAATTTTGTATCTCCATTCATAGGTTGGTGCCTGGCATAGTAGGTGTTCAGTAAATGCCTTATGCATGAATGAATAAATATTCTGTGATGTTTTCATTTGACTGACTAGACTTTGGGAATGCATGTTGTAGTTAAGATGCTTTAATTTGACCCACTGTTTCAAAATGCTGTTTAAAATGAAGCTGATTATGCCTTAAATTTTAAGTGTAATATATATTGTGATCTGACCTAGAGTCTGGGAAACCATACTCAAAATCTGAACATAGTTTGATTTTAAAGCAAGAGTAGGTATTGTGTAGGGGTGTCTGGGTAGCTTCGTCGGTTAAGCGTCTGACTTCGGCTCAGGTTAGGATCTCACAGCCTGTGAGTTCCAGCCCTGTGTTGGGCTCTGTGCTGACAGCTCAGACCCTGGAGCCTGCTTCAGATTCTGTGTCTTCCTCCCTCTCTGTCCCTCCCCCACTCACACTGTGTCTGTCTATCTCTCTCAAAAGTAAATTAACATTAAAAAAAAAATAGTAAGTGTTCTGTAAATAAAGGTAGGATAAAGAAATGCTTAGGGGATATCCTGGAAAATATAGGTAGAAGAGTGAAAAACTACTTGGTTTTATTATCTGTTTATAATACTTTATCTCTTTATAGGAGAGAAGCAGTTGCAGTTTTAAATGCAACAATATTGTTTTTACCTTTGTCTCATCTTCAGTTATTTCCATTCCTTTTTGAGAGATCTCCTTATTTATATCTTTCTCTCTTAGTTTGTTTTCATTTTACTCATCTAGTTGTCTGTTGTATGAGCTCTTCTGCTGGCAGGAGAGATAGCCAGGCACCAATGTTTTACACAAAGAAGCCTGAATACAGGGAAATGACAGGAAATTAACAGTTCTTTGATTTTGTATAGTTTTTTTTTCTTAAAACTAAGAACTTTTCTTTTTTTATTTTTTTAAAATTTAATGTTTATTTATTTTGAGAGAGAGAAAGGGAGACAGAGCACAAGAGGGGGAGGGGCAGAGAGAGAGGGAGACATAGAATCCAAAGCAGGCTCTGGGCTCTGAGCTGTCAGAACAGAGCCCGACGCAGGGCTCAAACTCACAAGCTGTGAGATCATGACATGAGCAGAAGTTGGACGCTCAACCGACTGAACCACCCAGGCACCCCTAAAACTAAGAACTTTTCTTAGTCACATGAATCAGCTAATCATGATATTCCATATATAGTAGACTTTTGGCTTAGGTCTACTTTCTGATTCGTTTGAAACTTTATATAAGGAGGCTTCTGGTACTGAATGGGCTTCTGGTCATCTTTTTCTGACCTGTTATGTGTGACCTATACTATTTGGGACTTTTTTTTTTTAGAAGTAAGTTAATTTTTGGATGAAAAGTGATGTGTTAGATTTGCTGGTTTTCTAGCATCGCCATAGTAGCACTCCAGGCCATTTGTGCTATCCAATACAGTGGCTACTGAGCTAGCTAGTCAGAATTGAGATATGCTGTAAGTGCAAAATACACATGGAATTTTGAAAACTTAGTCCATAAAAAAGGACATAAAATATCTCCTTAATAATACTATTAAATATTAATCATATGTTAAAATAGTATTTTGGATTTATTGAGTTAAATAAGATATACTATTAAAATTTCACAGTTTGTATTTTCCTGCAGCTCCTGAAAAAATGTTAAATTCTTTATATGGTTCACATTATTTCTTTTAGACAATGCTGGTTTAGAATGATTGCATTGGCTGGTGGGTAGTGACAAAGTGATAATTGTTAGGAAATAAACAATTCTTAGGAATTGAAATTGGGCAAGACTTGGAGTTTTTCTTTTTTGCTTTTATCTAGTTACCCTTGTATAGATAGGGAAAGCAGATGAATAACTGTTAGTTAATTCATTCTCCATCACAAAGAATTAATTTAAATTAGCTGGAGAACTGTACGTGGAACATAAATCTTCAGTGTTCTGTTAATTTAGGTAACTTTTCTCTCTTAAGAGAAAAGTTTGGATGTGGGATGTGAGGTTAAGAAGGAATCCATGATCCTTAGATTTGCAACATAAAATCTAGTAGATGGATGTGCCATTTAATGAAATTAGAAAAATAGGAAAGAGTGGGTGTAGAAAGAGGACAAATCATGATTTTGGTTTTGGGTATGTAAGTTTGAAATGATTTTCAGATACCCGGGTGGAGTTGTCAAATACATAGGTGGATATGTGAATCTGAAAGTCAGAGTAAATGAAGTCTAGATGAGATCACCTAAGGAGAGAGTGTAGATAAAGAAAAGAAGGCCAATATGTGGGGACTTGGGTTTTCCAACATTTAGAGATAAGGAAGAGGGGGCAGACTCAACAAAAGAGACTGAGAAGAGACAGCCAGAGAGTTAGTAAGAAAACCAGGAAAGCAGCTGGCTATGGAGCCTAGAAAGAAAAGAGACTTCTGGAAGGAGGGAGATGGTTAGTTGTTTCAAATGTTGCTGTAAGGTCAAGGATGAATAGTATGGAAAATTGGCTACTGGATTTAGCCAAGATGAATGGTGGGGATGAAAACCTGACTAGTGTGGATTCAGATTCTGGTTGGGAAAGTAGAGATAACATTCTAGATTCTAGATTACTCTTCCAAAGAGATTCACTGGAAAATTAGAGTCGAGCAATTGCATCATAGATGCATTCGAATGTAGAGGTACACAACAGCTTTATTAGAGCCTCTGTTGATAGGAATGGTCCTATACAGAGGGTAGCAAGGGCAGAATCCTTGAGATAGAGAAGTGTGGGAAGGGAGATAGGTCAAAGGTTTAGCTCTGAAAAAGAGCAGAAATGTTTCTTTAGTTTTAGTGGTGGGAGGGCAACAGTATGAGATAGATGCTGATGGAGATGACTTCAAAGATGAGGCAGTTCTCATCTGATTGTTGATATTGAAATACCAAATGGATTACTCAACTGAGAGAAAACTGTACAGTCATACCTCATTGCACATTGATATGCTTTGCATATACTGCCTTTTTTTTTTTTTTTTTTTTTTTTTTTTACAATTTAAAGATTTGTGGCAACCCTGCATTGAGCAAGTCTATTGGCACCATTGTTTCAATAGCATTTGCTCACTTTCTGTCCGTGTCACATTTTCTTAATTCTCACAGTATTTCAGACTTTTTTGTTTTTACCATATTTGTTATGGTGATCTCTGATTAGTTATCTTTGATGTTACTACTGTAATTGTTTTGGGGTGCCATGAACTGCACCTGTGTAAGACAGTGAACTTAACTGATTATTGTGTGTATTCTGATTGCTCCACCAACCAGCCGTTACCCCATCTCTCTCTTCCTGTCCTTGGGCATTTCTATTCCCTGAGACACAGCAAGATAGAAATTAGGCCAGTTAATAACTCTATGATGGCCTGTAAGTGTTCAAGAGAAAGGAAGATTCAGACATCTCTCACTTTAAATCAAAAGCTAGAAATGATTTAAGCTTGATGAGAAGGCATGTCAAAAACCAAGATAAGCCAAAAGGTAGGTCTCATGTATCAAACAACCAAGTTGCAAGTGCAAAGGAAAAGTTCTTTAAGGAAATCAAAAGTGCTGCTGCAGTGAACACATGAACAAGAAAGTGAAACAGCCTTATTGTTGATACGAAGAAAGTTTTGGTGGTCTGGATAAAAGATCAAACCAGCTATAACAGTCTGTAAGCCAAAACCTATTCCAGAGTAAAGCCCTAACCCTCTTCAGTTCTGTGAAGGCTGAGAGAGAGCTGCAAAAAAAAAAAAAAAAAAAAAGTTGAAGCTACAGTAAGTTGACTCATGAGGTTTAAGGAAAGAAATCATGTTAATATCAAAGTGCAAGGTTAAGGAAGTGCTTATGTAGAAGCTACAGCAAGTTATCCAGTAGATCTAAGATAATAAAGATGGTGGCTTTACTAAACAACAGATTTTCGGTGTAGACAACAGCTTTCTATAGAAACAAGATGCCATCTAGCACTTTCATAGCTAGAAAGGAGAAGTCAGTGTCTTCAAAGCGTTAGAGGACAGGCTGACTCTTGGTATGAGCTAATGCAACTAATGACACTAAGTTGAACTAGTGATCATTTACCATTATAAAAATTCTAGAGCCCTTAAGCATTATGCTAAATCTGTGCCTCTGCTTTATAAATGGAAGAACAAAGCCTTGATGATAGCATATCTGTTTACAGCATGGTCTACTACATATTTTAAGCCTACCGTTGAGGCCTACTGCCCAAGAAAAAAGACTCCTTTCAAACTATTACTGCTCATTGACAACACAGCTGGTCACCTAGGAGCTCTGAGAGGGACAGACAGATTCATGTTGTTTTTATGCCTGCTAACACAGCGTCCATTCTGTCTCCCTGGATCAAGGAGTAATTTTGACACTCAAATCTTATTTTGAAAATACATATTAGCGGGGCGCCTGGGTGGCTCAGTCGGTTAAGCGTCCGACTTCGGCTCAGGTCACGATCTCGCACTCCATGGGTTCGAGCCCCGCGTCGGGCTCTGTGCTGACAGCTCAGAGCCTGGAGCCTGTTTCAGATTCTGTGTCTCCCTCTCTCTCTGACCCTCCCCCGTTCATGCTCTGTCTCTCCCTGTCTCAAAAATAAATAAACGTTAAAAAAAAATTAAAAAAAAAAAAAGAAAATACATATTAGCTGTATATGTAGCTGCTATATGTTGTGATTCCTCTGATGGATCTGGGCAAAGTACATTGAAAACCTGGAAGGGATTCACCATTCTAGATGCCATGAAGAACATTTATTTGTGGTCTATATATTAACATTAATGGAAGTTTGAAACAAGTTGATTCCAGCTTTCATGAATGACTTTGAGGGATTCAAGACTTTGGAGGAAGTCAATGCAGATGTGTTGAAAATAGCAAGAGAACCAGAATTAGAAGTGGAGCCTGAAGATGTGACTGCCTTACTGCAGTGTCATGATCAAACTTGAACAGGAGTTGCTTCCTATGGATGAACAAAGAGTGATTTCTTGATATGGAATCTTCTCCTGGTAAAGATGCTGTGAAGATTGTTGAAATGACAACAAAGGATTTAAAATATTATATAAACTTAGTTGACAAAGCTGCGGCAGGGTTTGAGAGGATTAATCCCAATTTTGAACGTTCCATGAGTAAAATCCAGTCAAACAGCATTGCATGCTACAGAAGAATTGTTCATGAAAGGAAGAGTCAATCAATCAGTGACACAAACTTTATTGTCTTATTTTAAGAAATCACCATAACTACCCAATCCTTCAGCAACCACCACCCTGATCAGTCAGCATGCATCATTATCAAGACTTTCCACTGCAAAAAGATTACAATTCCCTGAGAGTTCCAATGATAATTAGCATTTTTTAGCAATGAAGTATTTTTAAATTAAGGTATATACCTTTTTTTAAAGACATAATGCTCTTGCAGTATGGTTTAAACATTTATATGCATCAGGAAACCAAAAAATTCATTTGACTATTTTTCTTTCAGTCTTCACTTTATTGGAATATTCGTTTTATTGTGGTGGTCTGGAATTAAACCTGCAGTATATCTGAGGAATGCTTGTGGTCCATTTCAAGGCTTACTGTCTTAACTCTGTGACCTTAGGTAAATTATAATCTTGGGTAACCCAGTTTGTTTTTATGGGTGCTAGTTTTCTTAATCTGTTCAAAGAAAAGAGTGATCCCCCAGGTTTCATTCCAGTGCTAAGTTGGTATGTAATCTTATTAAGCTAGAGTACTTATTTTTATTTGCTTATCCTTTTTTTAAAATTACTGTAGTACAGTTGACACAGTGTTACATTAGTTTTAAGCATACAGCGTAGTGTATAGGTTATGCTATGCTTACTACATGTGAAGTTACTGTCACCATACAATGCCATGACGATACCTTTGACTAGATATTGTATGCTGTACCTTCCAACCCCATGACTTATTCATTACATAACTGGAATCCTGTACCTCCCATTCCCCTTTACCCATTTTGCCCATCCCAGGCACCCCACCTCCAACCCGAGTAACCACCAGTTTTCTGTATTTATGGGTCTGTTTCTGATTTTTAAAAATTTGTTCATTTGTTTTGTTTTTCAGATTCCACATATAAGTGAAATCATATAGTATTTGTCTTTCTCTAATTGATTTATTTCATTTAGCGTAATACCCTCAGGGTCCACCCGTGTTGTCAGAAATTTCAAGATCTCATTCTTTCTTATGGCTGGGTAATACTTCATTGTGTATATACCACATCCTCTTTATCCATTTGTCAGTGGATGGACACTTGGGTTGTTTCCATATCTTGGCTATTGTAAATAATGCTGCAGTTAATGTAAGGGTGCATATATCTTTTTAAATGAGTGTTTTTGTTTTCTTTTGGTAAATACCCAGTAGTGGAATATCTATTTTTAAAAGATAGTGGTATTTCTATTTTTAATTTTTTCAAGACTCTCCATACTGTTTTCCTCAGTGGCTGCACCAGTTTACATTCCTGCCAACAGTGCATGAGAGTTCTCTTTCTCCACATCCTCTCCAGCACTTATAATTTTTCTTTTGGATACAAGCTATTCTGACTGGTTTGAGGTGATATCTTATTGTGGTTTTGATTTGCATTTCCCTGATGATTAGTGATATTGAGCATCTTTACTTGTGTCCATTGGCCATTTGTATGTCTTTGGAAAAAAGTCTATTCAGGTTCTCTGCCTATTTTTTAATTGGATTGTTTGGTTTTGGGTGTTGAGTTGTATAAGTTCTTTATATATTTTGGATATTAACCCCTTAACAGGTGTACTAGGTTGGCTTTTTGTTTATGGTTTCCTCTTCTGTGCAAAAGTTTTTATTTTGGTGTATTCCCAGTAGTTTACTTTTGCTTTTTGTTTCCCTTTCCTGAGGAGAAATATCTAAAAAGTGTTGCTACGGTCTATATCAAAGAGATAACTGCCTATGTTTTCTTCTAGGAGTTTTATGGTTTCAGGTCTCACATTTAGGTCTTTATTGTGTTATTTATTTTTGTGTATAGTTTAAGAAAATGGTCTAGTTTCATTCTTCTGCATGTACCTGGTCAGTTTTCCCAACACCATTTATTGAAGAGGCTGTCTTTCCCATCGTATATACCCTCCTTTGTCAAATGAATTTACCACACAAGTGTGGGTTTATTTCTGGGCTCTCTATATTGTTCCATTGATTTATGTGTCTGTTTTTGTGCCAGTACTGTCTGGGATTGTGGTTCCTCCAGCTTTTTCCTTCCTTCTCAAAATTGCTTTGGCTGTTTGAGGTCTTTGTAGTTCCATTCAAATTTTAGGGTTATTCTAGTTTTGTAAAAAAAATACTGTTGGTATTTTGATAGGGATTGCATTGAATCTGTACGTTACTCTGAGTAGTATAGACATTTTAACAACATTAATTCTTCTAACATATGAGCATGGTGTATTTTTCCATTTGCTTCTGTCATTGTCAACTTCTTTCATCAGTGTTTTACAGGGTTTTTTTTTTTTTTTTTTAGGTTATTTATTTATTTTGAGAGAGAGAGCAAGAGAGAGACAGACAGAGCTAATCCCAAGCAGTCTCTGCCCTGACAGCACATAGCCTGACATGGGGCTCAACCTCATGAATTGTGAGATCCTGACCTGAGCTGAGATCAAGAGTCGGATGATTAACTGACTGAGCCACCCATGCGCCCAGTGTTTTATAGTTTTGAGAGTATAGGTCTTTCACTTTCTTGGTTAAATTTATTTTTAGGTATTTTGTTCTTTGTGGAACAATTGTAAATGGAATTTGTAAATAAAATTCTGCTACTTTGGTATTAGTGTATAGAAACACAACAGATTTCTGTATATTATTTTTGTATCCTGCAAATTTATTGAATTAATTTACTTTAATAGTGTTTTGGTAGTCTTTAGGGTTTTCTATGTATAGTTTTGTATTATCTACAAATAGTGACAGTTTTTTTCCTTTACCAATTTGGACGCCTTTTTAAAATTTTCTTGTCTGATTGACGTGGCTAGGATATCCAGTATTATTTGAGTAGAAGTGTCATGAGTAGACATCCTTGTCATGTTCCTGATCTTGGTGTAAAAGCTCTCAGTTTTTCAGCAAGTATGGTGTTTAGTTGTGGGTTTGACATATATTGCCTTTATTATACTGCAGTATGTTTTCTTTTAACCCACTTCGTTGAAAGCTTTTGTTCAATAGATGGCTTGAACAATTTTGAATTTTGTCAAATGCTTTTTCTACATCTAATGAGATGATCATATGATTTTTATCCCTCATTTTGCTGTGTGGTGTATCATGTTAATTGATTTGCAGATATTGAGCTATCCTTGCATTCCTGGAATAAATCCCACTTGATCATGCTGAATGATTGTTTTAATGTATTGTTGAATGTGGTTTGCTAATATTTTGTTGAAATTTTGCATGTATGTTCATCAGGTATATTGACTCGTAGTTTTCTTTTTCAGTAGTATCTTTGGTTTTGGTATCATGGTAGTGCTGACCTTATAGAATGTATCTGGAAGCTTTCCATCCTCTGTTTTTGGAATAGTTTGAGGAGAATAGGTATTCTTTCTTTTCTTTTCTTTTTTTTTAAGTCTTTATTTAAATTCCAGTTAACTACAGTGTAATGTTAGTTTCAGGTGTGCAGTTTAGTGATTCAGCACTTTCATATAACATCCAGTGCTTATCACAAGTGCACTCCTTAGTCCCCATCACCTATTTAACCCATCCCACCACCCATCTCTCCTCTAGTAACCATCAGTCCATTCCTGGTTTGCTTCTCAGTTTTTCCCGTACGTTTTTTTGTTTTGTTTCTTAAATTCCACATATGAATGAAATCATAAGGTTTATTTGTCTCTCTGACTTATTTCACTTAGCATAATACTCTTTTGCTCCATCTATGCTATTGTAAATGGCAAGATTTCATGCCTTTTTATGGCTGGGTAATATTCCATTGTGTATATATACCGTGTCTTCTTTATCCACTTATCAGTCAGTGGATACTTGGATTGTTTCCATGGTTTGGCTATTGTAGATAATGCTGCTATAAATATCAGGATGCATGTATCACTTTAAATTAGTGTTTTTGTATTCTGTGGGTAAATACCTAGTAGTGCAATTGTTGGATCATAGGGTAGTTCTTTTTTTTTTTTCAACGTTTTTAATTTTTTTTTATTTTTGGGACAGAGAGAGACAGAGCATGAACGGGGGAGGGGCAGAGAGAGAGGGAGACACAGAATCGGAAACAGGCTCCAGGCTCCGAGCCATCAGCCCAGAGCCTGACGCGGGGCTCGAACTCACGGACCGCGAGATCGTGACCTGGCTGAAGTCGGACGCTCAACTGACTGCGCCACCCAGGCGCCCACGGTAGTTCTATGTTTAACTTTTTGAGGAACCTCCATACTGTTTCGCGGAGTGGCTGCACCAGTTTGCATTCCACCAACAGTGCAAGAGGGTTCCCCTTTCTCCACATCCTTGCCCACACTCGTTGTTTCTTGTGTTGTTGATTTTAGCCATTCTATCAGGTGTGAGGTGATATCTCACTGTAGTGTTGATTTGTATTTCCCTGATGATCAGTGATAATCAGCATCTATTCTTGTGTCTGTTGGCCATCTACATGTCTTCTTTGGAAAAATGTTGAGAGTAGGTATTCTTTAAATTTTTGGTAGAATTTACGTGTGAATACATCTGATCCTAGATTTATTTTTGTTGGGAGTTTTTTGATTATCAATTCAATTTTTTTTTTTTTACTAGTAATCAGTCTTTAGATTTTCTATTTCTTCTTGATTCAATTTTGAAAGATTGTATATTTATTTAGGAAATTAACCATTTCTTCTAAATTGCCCAATTTGTTGTCATAAATTTTTTTCATAGCATTCTATTCTAATTCTTTGTATTTCATTTGTTACATCGCTTTAATTTCTGATCTTATTTATTTGTGAGTTCTTTTTTTCTTGGTGAGTGTGGCTAAAGGTTTGTCAATTTTGTTTTTCTTTTCAAAGAACCAGCTCTTGGTTTCATTAATCTTTTCTTTTTTTTAGTCTTTATTTCACTCTGATCTTTATTATTTCTTTCCTTTTACTAGCTTTGGGCCTTTTCCTCTTGAAGCTTCTTTAGGTGCTGGGTTAGATTGCTTATTTGAGATTGCTTGTTTCTTGAGGTAAGTACAAATCATTATGAATTTCCCTCTTAGCACTGTTTTCACTGTGTCCCAAAGGATTTTGGACTGCTGTGTTTTCATTTTCATTTGTTCCTATGTATTTTATTTTCTTTTTGATTTCTTTGTTGAGTCATTGGTTGTTTAATAGTTATACTTTGTAAGAAAAATTAGTAGTTGTTTTATTAGTTGCCTTACTTCATCTTCCTTTTTCTTTTAGCCTAGTGTTTAGGGTCTTTTTGTTTTTAATTTGTTACTTTTTGTTTGCTTATGTGGACTTTTTCTGGCAGTACTATTAGCCAGGCAACATTGTTTCCACAAGGTCTAAGCACTAATTATTTATTTATTTATTTATTTTAAAAAAAATTTAACGTTTATTTATTATTGAGAGAGAAAGAGCATGAGCATGGGGGGGGACAGAGAGAGGGGGAGACACAGAATCTGAAGTAGGTTCCAGGCTCTGAGCTGTCAGCACAGAGCCCGACGTGGGGCTCGAACTCACAAGCTGCAAGATCATGACCTGAGCTGAAGTTGGACTCTCAATGGCCGAGCCACCCAGGTGCCCCACTAATTTTTTAAAAGTAAATTTTCATAGGTGTCTAAGAGTCTATTCCTTGGGAAGGCTTAAGTCATTGAGTGCTATATTTTCTAAGGAATGTTTGTTTTCATGAAGGATTATAACATATTATAGGATGTCACAAGTATATGTAGGTTAGAAATACCCACGGGGCACCTCCGTGGCTCGGTTGGTTGAGCATCCGACTTCAGCTCAGGTCATGATCTCATGGTTTGTGAGTTCAAGCCCCATGTCAGGCTCTGTGCTGACAGCTCAGAGCCTGGAGCCTGCTTCAGATTCTGCCTCTCTCTGTCCCTCCCCTGCTCACACTCTGTCAATCTCTCTCTCAAAAATAAATAAACATTAAAAAAAATTTTTTTTTTTTTAAAGACTTTTTATTTTTTTATTTTATTTATTTTTTTTTTTAACGTTTTTTTTTTTTATTTATTTTTGGGACAGAGAGAGACAGAGCATGAACGGGGAAGGGGCAGAGAGAGAGGGAGACACACAGAATTGGAAACAGGCTCCAGGCTCCGAGCCATCAGCCCAGAGCCTGACGCGGGGCTCGAACTCACAGACCGCGAGATCGTGACCTGGCTGAAGTCGGACGCTTAACCGACTGCGCCACCCAGGCGCCCCTAAAAAAATTTTTAAAAATAAAAAAAGAAATACCCACCTTGGTTCAGAATAGATCCTAAATCAGAAACTGGGTAAAGAGAAGATATTCTCTAGTATTTTTGGGGTTACTCTTGAATTTTGTCACTTTTAAAGTTTTCTCATAAAATTAACATGCAATATTTTTTAAGGAATATATGAAGGATATATATTCATATATATTATATGTACATATCTTTTATATATTCCCTAAAGGAATAAAGGACATTATAACTTTTTCTTAGTTGTCTCTCTTTGATGGAAGAGCCAGACCCTGCTCTAAAAGAACTCACAGTGTATTCTTGCTCAAATTGCTTTCCTCATTGTCTATAATGGCATCTGTACCATCACTAATTTTTGTTGACTGACTTGGTGTATGAATTGCAGTTGTATGGATTTTGGAAAAGTGATTGCTTATATCAAGTTGCCTTAAAAGGGTGGGAATAACTTAGAAATAATTGGCTTAAAATATATTTGTTACATTAACAAATTAAAGATGTAGATTTGTATTTTTCTCCTCTCTTGAAGACCACATTAAAACTATATTAAAGAAGAACAACAGAATGAACCTATAACTTTGAAGGGATGGTCGGGTACTCTCTGATAAAACATCACAGCACATTTTCTGAAAGAGGAAAAGAATAATGATGGATGAAACATTAAAACAGAGAAAACTATGTCAAAATATTCAAGAGGAAACTATAGCAAAGAAAGTTCAGATATATTTAACAGGATCTTAGAGAATCTTAGCATTTAAAAAGTCAGAGACCAAGGGTAACTGAAAATGGGAAGAATAGTTGAAATATATAACTATATATATATATATAGTTATAACTATATAACTACATAACTATATATATATAGTTATAACTATAGTTATAACTATATAACTATAGTTATAACATATAACTATATAGTTATAACATATAACTATAGTTATAACATATAACTATAGTTATAACTATATAAATATATAACTATATAATAGTTATGCCTCCTTTTCCACTGAATCCCATACAGAGTGACTCAGTATAATATTCCCTGCCCTTCACCACTCCTTTTCTTTCCAATCAAAAAATACAGAAGTCATTTTTTCTGGAAATAAAAATAAAGACAACTCTAAAGGAGAAGTACAGTTGTCATGGTGGACATTTGTATCTGGACATTATCCCTCCTCATCTAGGGGAGCCCCATGGAAAATGACTGATTCTCTGCTGTTCATCCTAAAGCATAGTGTGCCTATCAGGAACCCCTACTCATATGTACTTGTTTTCCATTCATTCTTCTTTTTTCTTCTTATTTATCAGTGGACAACCAATAATTACCTTCAAAAAAATAAAACCAGCAGTATTATAAATGAAAATTCTATGGTAAAGAGAAAAACTTTCACCATGTGAAACAGATAGTTCCTGAATCAGAAGAGATCTTAATTTAAAACAAACAAAATGGAGGCACCTGGTGACTAGGTTGGCTAAGTGCCCGACTTCAGCTCAGGTCATAATCTCACAGTTCGTGAGTTTGAGCCCCACTGGAGCCCCGTGTTGGTCTCTGAGCTAATAGCTCAGAGCCTGGAGCCTCCTTCAGCTTCTGTGCCCCTCCCCCACTCACACACTGTCTCTCTCAAAAACAAACATTAAAAAAAAATAAACAATAAAAAATAAAATGTCTAGTGTTCTCAGAGAAATACAAATGCATTGCCTCAGCAAAGCAAGAACAGAATAATTATTAAAAAATCATAGTAAGAAAGATTTATTGGAAATTAAAGTGTTTATACAAATTAAAAACAAAAGCAGAACAACCCTGGATAGTTAAAAGATAAGTTGAGTAAGTTTCTATTTGAAAATAGAAAAACAGAGAGCAGGTTTGTTATTTAGTCAGTTATTTAGTCAGTTTTAAAAAGAGTAAACAGGAAAGTGGGTTATCAGAAAAGTAACATAACATTTCTAGTGCTTAAAGATATTTGTTTCAATATTAAAAGAAGGAGGGAGATAAAGGGGCAACACAATCAATGAAAAAAATGACCCACACCTAGGCACGTTGTGGAATTGCAGTATAAGAGGAGGGAAAATTCTAAAAGCTCCTAAGGAGGGGGAAAAAAAAAGATAACCTATAAAGGAATGAGAATCAGATGAGCATAACTAGAGTGTAAACTCCATAATGGCAAGGATTATTGTTGTTGTTGTTTTCTTTATGGTTACATGGTAAAAGTTCAAAAGAAATACATGTTGAATAAAAGAACAACTGTAACATCTAGCAAGAACCTCTTCAGGGTTTAGAAGACAGTGGAGCAGTGTCTTTAATGTTCTGAGAGAAAATGACTTAACTTAGAATGCAGAACCTATGAAAAGTATCAAATTGGAGGGCAAAATAAAGACATTCTCAGGTATATAAGGACTCAGAACATTTACCTCTTAACTATCTATATACCCTTTCTGTTGAAGTTATTTGAGGATATGGATCAGTAAAATGATCAAAACTAAAGACGGTGACATGAGCTACTAGAAATGGTGGGTCAACTCAGAAGTACTATAAAAGTGATTCCAGAATGACAGTGGTATAACAGATATACAAAGTAATTGTTTAAAGTAGAAAAGGGAATAATTGGTCCCCAAGGAAAATGTGTTTAAGAGGAAGAATGGAATGGATTCAGCCTGTAGATAGAATGACTAGGAAGCTGGGTAAATATTAGTGATATAGAAAGGTGTTTTTTTCCTTTCAATAGGATAAAAGGACAATTAGGAATTCTAAGGAAAAAACCTTGCATAACCCAACAAGCCGTTGCATGTTGCAAACATTTGAAATGAGTCACAAGTTAAATCCTCATCTTTTATAGTCTCAAGTTGCTAATTCAAGAAATAGCATAAGCATGAAAGTATAAGCCATTAAAATAGTTATTCCAGGGAGAGGGACTTGAATAATGGGTCAGTGGATGTTTCCTTTTTTTTAAAACTTTATGCATATATTTGAGGTAGGATGGGGAGAGTGGGTGTTGGTGCATAGGAGGTAAATGACAGGTAATGTTTTGTGGGTTCTACCTTTTGCAATGAAAAGTTAGGCACCTCTGATTAAGATGTGATAGGTCATAGGGAGTTGCTTCTGCTATATGCATATAAACAAATAATCTCCATCTATACCATATAATCAGCTTTTAGTTATATTATTGGAATTAAAACAGTTTTGACAAGGAATATAATCAATTTACTGAATATCTTGTATGTTTGAATTGAAAATAGTTGATTTTTACCGAGTGCTTATTGTGTCATAGTTATTGAATTATCCCATTTAACTGTCATAGCAGTTCTCTAAGGAAGTTACTATTATTATTGTCTTTAAAGATGAGATCATTGACATTCAATGAGCCAAGCACCAGTATATGCAGCTTTAAAAACTTAAGTTAATTAAAATTCAACAAAATTAAGAAATTAGTTATTCAGTCACATTTACCACATTTCAGGGTGCCCAGTAGCCATATGTGGCCAGCTACCATACTGGACAGCACAGATTATAGAACATTTCCATTCTTGATGAAAGTTTTATTAGACAGCCTTGCCTTACAGAACCCTTCTTTTACCCCCCCCCCCCATTAAGTGTTTCTTTATCTTTTTCCTTTTTAAAAATATAAAGCATTATGTATGCAAATTTGTAATCTCTCTTTGATGAAGAAAGACTATACATGATTTCTCCATATTCTTGTGCTTAATACATTGTGGAGGTCACTCCAGACTGCAGAAAATACACAGAGGTAGTCCTCATTCCCTTAGTAGCTTGATAGTATTGTACTTCACTGTGTGGTTATATGTAGCTAGTTCCTCATTGATGGTCCTTTGATTGTTTTAGTTCTCTACCACTGTAATACTGCTGCAATGAACAGTAGTAGTGCCACCTTGTGCATATGTTTCTTTCATATAGTGCTAGAAGCACTATACTTGTAATAGTAATTTCATCAGTGGGATTTTTTTTAATATTAAAAACGATTATTCCAATTAAAAAAGTAATCTAATTTTATTTTAATAGAAAGTAAAAATATATAAAGAGAGAAAAAATCATCTAAAATCCATGCTGCTCAGACACTATTTGGATGTATATATATCCCTTACTTTGCAAATATTTTTCACTTCATCAGGGAAGAGTACTCCTTACTTTTGGGTTTTTGGGTTTTTTTTTTAATGAATATGTGTAGTTGAGATCATATTGTGTTCACTAGTTTGAATTTTTTCTTTACCATAGTAGTATAAACATTTCCTCTGGTAACACAAACGTTTTATAAGTTTTTCTAACGACAGCACGATATTATGCTGTATTGATTTTTACAATATTCTTAATTATTCTGCTATTGTTAGAGATTTTGTTTGCTTCCTTTTTTTTTTTTAAATTGTACTGCATATTTGATGGGGGGGTGGGAAGGAGGGGAGGGTGGGTGATGGGTATTGAGGAGGGCACCTTTTGGGATGAGCACTGGGTGTTGTATGGAATCCAATTTGACAATAAACTTCATATATTGAAAAAAAATTAAAAAAAATTGTACTGCATAAACATTTGTGCATAACTTTTCCCCTAATTTTAGGATTATTTTCTTATTACATAGGAATAGGATTATTGGGCCAAAGGTTAAAAGCATAATTAAAGTTTTAATATATCTTGCCAACTTTTTTTCCCAAAAATCCTGTGGATCTTTTTTTTTAAATGTTTATTTATTTTGAGAGAGAGTGCGAACGAGCGTGAGTAGGGGAGAGGCAGAGAGGGGGAGAGAGAATCCAAAGCGGGCTCCATGCTATCAGTGCAGAGCCCAGTGTGGGGCTCAGTCTCATGAACCATGAGATCATGACCTGAACTGAATTCAAGAATTGGGTGCTCAACTGAGTGAGCCACCCAGGTGCCCCACTGTGGATCTTCTCTTGATAGGCATTCCAGCAGCATTTACAAATATTTATTTAAGTAATCTCTACACCCCAGCGTGGGGCTCAAACTCATGACCACTGAGGGCCCCCTGGGCACACCCTCCCCTTTTTTCTTTGAGTGCACTGCCGGCTATGGGTCTTAACATGTATTTGCCCATTTAACTTTTGACCTCCTATTTTTCTCGTGGGGTCATAGGAGTTATTTATTTATATGTTAAGGATGATAACTATTTTTCTGTCATGTTGCAGCTTTTTCACCAGGTGTTTAAATTTGGTTAATTTTTTACATACTTTAATTTTACATTTTTATGTAGTTATTTTTGTTTGTTTGTTTATAGTAGTAGGCTTGCCTTTACCACTCCCTGCCTCCCCAGAAAAGAAAAAAATGGTGAATAATGGTCATTATTCATCTGTCAAAAATCAGCATTTGTGTTTATTATAAATCTTAAGATTCAGGGGAGTCAAATTCAGTTAGCATTTATTCAGAAACAATTATATATTAGGTACTTTGTATGTTCTCTGTCCAAGCTACAACATTCTGTCTTTTCTATAGACTGTAAATAACAATGTGAAAATAGGGATGAATTGAATTATAGCCTCTTTTAAAAATTATAAGCAGTATTTATTTGCTTTAAGTATCTTTTATTATAATAAACTATAAAACCTATTTCACAAAATATAATGAGTTTCCTTCCCTCTTTCCTTAATTGTAAGAACAAATATGTATCTTCTGGTTGCTAATGGGCTAATCTCTACTACAGATATCTAGAGAAAACAAATTGCAGACATGAATATTATCACCAGGATCTGAAGTCTCTAAAGGTTGCTCTTCAGGCTTGTCATGGATTTTTTTGGAGAAAGGAAATCTGTGATATTATGTGAATAGAGAACATTTTTCAAAAACCATGGGGGAAAGAGAAAGAAGTCCAGATAATGATCAAGAAAGTAAGACAGATAAACATTGTTACTCTTATTCTTCATCTGATTTGGAAACTACTCAACAATCTTCTGGCCGGTCATCGCTAGTCAAGTCCTCTTCACCTAAGAGTAAAAAGGGAAAAAATCCTAAAAGACAGATTTCAGATAGCCAAGTACATCACCAAGGTAAGCATTCTAAAAGAGAGTCTAGAAGACTCATTTTAAGTGTTTAAGGAAAGTTGTATGAATGAAACTCTTCTATTACTATGTATATTGATATGTGCATGGAAATGGGCTGATTTATATATATATATGTGTGTGTGTGTGTGTGTGTGTGTGTTATATACACATAGTTTTGTATATATAGTTGCTTATGGTGCTGTGTATTATCCTTTGTTATAATAAAAATCATACTATATACAGAAGAAAGAACTGTACATAAGCCTTCTCATTTTGTTTTATTCTTTCTAAATAAATGCTTGTCTTGGTGTTTCTGAGGTACTATACAGGCAAAAAAAAATCACAAAGTAGTACCTTTTTAAGTCTCCACTTTTAAAAAGCAGCAGAAGACATTGCTATAAAATACTTAAGGGGCATTTTTATAGATTGAGTAAAATTACTTCCTCTAGGTTACACAGCGCTTACTACAAAAGTTCAAATTAATTCTAGAAATGGAATTTGGGACTTGGGACCACCACTCTGTTTTTTATTAAACTGTGTTATAATGCAAACAAGATTAATCATTAGAAATAATTTGTCTTATTAAAATGTTACTAGTCTGGAACTACATATTAATACATAATTGACAAGGCAATATTCTAGAAATCTCTTCTTTGTCTTAATGAATTTCTGGTTAAAAAACCTCTGATGTACTTAGTGACAAAATATGTAAGGACTACCGTAGAAAAATACACTACAGAATTATAAACTAAGGCAAATGAGTTAATTATAGTGTTCATTAATAAATGCAGCACAGCTATAACAACCCCATTTAGAAAGATTATATAGTTTAGATTGCAAGGCAGGGAGGGGTAAAACTGGGAACTGAAACAGGGGCCAGGTCATGAAACACCTTGAATCCTCTAATAATATATTGACTGTCTGTTTCTGTGGAGAAATAGTTAGCTATAGAATAGATTTAAGCAGGGGTGTAATTAAATTTGCCTTTATACATTTTTACTTTGAAAAGTAACATTTGCTTTGAAAAAATCAGCAAAGAATATATGTTAATTTTGAAAGCAACCCTTTCATGGACCCCTGATCTAACTTCCCAGGGATGTTCATACTTATAACAATTGAGTGCTTTTTCTTTCTCTTCCTTTCTTTCCTTTTCATTCCTCTTCTTTTATTTCCTTTCTTTTCTTTCTTTCTCCAGTACAGTGCTACAAGTTTTTTGTTCTTTTCCTCAGTGTGAGCCTCTTATTTTGATTTTGTGGTTGAAAGCATGATCTGATATTAAACTTTTGCTATCTAATTAAGAATAAACAGACTTTAGGGTTGAATCTTAGACAATACCCATTTACTCCTAAGAAATAATTTACATACTTCGTGAATTACTTGCAGGAATACTTTAATTTTTTACTACTTCCCCAAAGCAATTTAGGAGACTACCTAATTAAAGAGAATTCTTAAACCTTACCTTATTTAAGAAGATAATTGAGAAAAATCTATGAAAAACAGTTCCAACATCACCCAGAAAAATCTGTTATTGTCTTTAGTCTGACTTTTACTATTTTCTGCTTTGTATTGCCTTCTGAATTAAAATCTGTGGTAATTTGTCTACCTTAGGTCAATCAACAGGACCATACCAGTTACACTTAAGCACTTTAGTGTTTCCTTAAACACTGAGTTAGTGTTAAATAGAATATGCTATTTAAGTTGCAACTGCCACTGTATAATAAACTAAGGAAAGAACACATGTAATTAAAACAGCATCTTGAACACTTGAATTTGTGGATTTGAATGTTTGATAGCATATTCTTCCTTACTCTTTTTAATTATCAGCATATCTAATTATTTTTAAAAATGAAATTGTTCTATCAAAAGTTATATGCATAATGATAAAATTTGATGATAGTTTAGGTTATACATGTTTGTATATTACATGTTACATATGTTTTCGATTTCGTGTGTTACCAATAATATAAATATCGAGTTTTTTTATAGATATGTAATTCATCTTTACTACATTTTTTTTACTGCATGTTTTTTAAAGGAGGCATGTTTTATTTTTATCACCTGAAGGAATAAAAAAAGCAATACTTTCTCACCCTCTTTTTCATACTGACTTAGCAAGGGGCAAATGAAGAGTGATATACATGACAGTCAATCATCTTTTCTTTTCTCACTTGAATTAGCACTGTATTTCATCTTGATAGTTTTAAAAATGAAAATAAGTAAATGGCATTTAGGAAATATTTTTGAATTAGGTTAAGTGTCCTTTTTATGATCAGTTTGTAGTCATATGAATAGAATATGCTGTAAATCAATGTTCCAGTTATTAGGATGTGAAAAAGTTGGTTTTGGAAGGCCTTTCTGTTTGATTGAATAGCTGAAGTTATTAGAGGAAAATTCTGTCGATTCTTATATAGGCTTTAACTTTTCAAATAAGTTTCTATTTGTATGAAATCTTGTTTGCTGAGCAATATGATTTTATACATAAAACAGAAATTTGGAAGAATTAATACTCATCTTTATAATCATTTTTATGTATAAAGTTTCTGTCATTCTAAGAGTTGAGTACATATTCCATAATAGTATATGGATACCAAAACTGTTACTAACTCAGTATGTTGGGAAAGAAAGAAAATTGAAATGATGGATGCCCCAATTTAAAATTAGAGCAGTGCTATCCACAGGAAATATAATGCAAGTCACAAATGTAGGCCACACATGCAATTTTATATTGTCTGATAACTATATTACAAAAGAAAAACAGGTAAAATTAATTTTAATAATAGACTTCATTTAAACCAACATATCCAAAATATTATCTTATTTATTTATTTATTTATTTATTTATTTATTTATTTGGATAAAGAGTGAACGTGCATAGGAGAGGGGCACAGGGAGAGGGAGAGGGAGAGAGAGAATCCTAAGCAGGCTGCATACTGTCAGCCCAGAGCCTGATGCCTAGCTTGATCTCATGAATGCTGAGAACGTGACCTGAGTCAAATCAAGTCGGACGCTTAACTGACTGAGCCACCCAGGCACCCCCAAAATATTATTGTTTCTAAATGTAGTTAATATAAAACATTATGTTTGGAACATTGAGCTTGCTTTTTTTTTTTTTTTTTTTTTTTTGAACTAAGTGTTTGAAATTCAGTATGTACTTCACAGTATACCAGATCTCAGTTTGGACTGCCCACGTTTCAAATCTCTCAGTAGCTACATGTGGCTAGTGACTACTACTATATTGGATAGTGTAGTTTCAGAGTTACAAGTAGGCTTTCCCTCATTTATTATCATTACCACTTCCTTTTGTGTATTCACACATTTTTAGAACTGGAATCCCAAATCAGTACACATTCAAATCACAGTCATTAGAATCTTCTGTTTTTTAAGTGAAATTTTGTAATGTAAATTGTAAATATTACTTGTTTATATAATGGAATTAAGGTATCCATGACTAGAGAGATGGGTAGGGAAAGGTTAAATTTTCTAGTTTTTCTTTTCTTTTTTTTTTTTTCATCTGGAATGCATTTCCTTCTTAAAAACTGCAGTCACCTTGGAGATTAAAGTTCATTATTCTCAACTGTGGCAGGCTTCCAGATGCCTCTTTTAAAGGACAGGGGCTCTGTACACTGGGGCCTAAGTTTAATGAACTTTTAGTATAAATAATGACATTCCAAATTTTTGCGAAATGTTATTTAATATGTATAGTTTAAGGATTTCATATGCATATATTTTTTAGGGTGTAGTTTTTTTGTTTTTGTCTTGTTCTCAAATTGCATCAAATGTTTTTGATTGAACCTTACACAAAAGAAAGCCCCTGAGCAAGCATTTAAAATCATGTCTGTACTGCTAAAAGTGTTTTTCATTTTTAATCGCTGATAAATGGGATTAGGTTCTTATTGTGCCAGAGAATATTTGTGGAGAACTTCCTATTTTATATGAATTCTTTGTTTAGTCCTCACAACAACCTAGTTATATAGGTGCTGTTATCCTAATTCTATGGGTGGGGAAAATAGACCTGGAAAGATTTAGCCAAATTGCCTAGGAAGTTCTTAAGTGGTAAATCAGAGTCCCAAACCCAAGTCTTCTTGTTGTATAATATGTTGTAATCTTCTCTCCCCAAATAAAGAAAAAGTTCTAGTTAATTTAGAGAAAACGTACATTTCATCATTCTGAATTATAATCCCAAATATCTTGGCATAAATTACTTGAATATCACAATGCTTTCTCCAGTGTTTATTAAACCATGCTAATGGTGATGATGACCATATTTGAATTCTGGCTTGCCATCTTATCTATAAAGTTGAAAACGGTAAAGCCTGATACTGGCATTAAAAAAAATTTTTTTTTCAATGTTTATTTTTGAGAGAGACAGAGTGCGAATGGGGGAGGGGCAGAGAGACGGGGATACCACTCATACTGCCATATTTTAAAGCAGTGTAAAATACTTCCCTGTAAACTGTTGAGATATCATTTTGATAAGTCAGAATATTCTTGACCTTTCTTAAAAGGATTCTGAATGTTTCTTAATAAAAACATTAGTATATAAATATATGTATATTTATATACATTAACATTATATTAAGATCTCTAAAACCTGATACTTAAATTTTGTAAGGTCATTTTTTAAGGAACAATATAATTAAAGAATGTTATGGATCCACTTGTGTTAGAATGAATAAGTAATATTACATTGGTAGGGCTCTCACTTTACATTGTTACTGTTTCCTTTTTAGCCGCTAGGAAGCCAAGCCCTAAGGATCCACCAAACAGAAAGGGAGTCCGAGTGGGATTTCGCTCCCAGAGCCTCAATAGGGAGCCACTTCGGAAAGATACTGATCTTGTTACAAAACGGGTTCTTTCTGCAAGACTGCTAAAAATCAATGAATTGCAGAATGAAGTAACTGAACTCCAGGTCAAGTTAGCTGAGCTGCTAAAAGAAAATAAGGCTTTGAAAAGGCTTCAATACAGACAGGAGAAAGCCCTGAATAAGTTTGAAGATACGGAAAATGAAATCTCACAACTTATTGCTCATCATAACAATGAGATTACAGCACTCAAAGAACGCTTAAGAAAATCTCAAGAGAAAGAACGGGCAACTGAGAAAAGGGTGAAAGATACTGAAGGAGAACTATATAGGACAAAATTTTCCTTGCAGAAACTGAAAAAGATCTCTGAAGCTAGACACCTACCTGAACGAGATGATTTGGCAAAGAAACTGGTTTCCGCAGAGTTAAAATTAGATGACACCGAGAGAAGAATTAAGGTAAAACTTATACAGCTTTAATTGTGCTGTTTTAATATCGTTTTTCATTGGGTATTTAAGAGCATACTCTGTTAAGACTGCTTATTGAAATTCAGATTTGCTTAGAAATGAAAACTATTTCTTTAATATTTTAAAAATTATCTTTCTGAGGAAGATTAGGAAAAAATTAAGATTGTATATTTAAGAGCAAGATACAAAAAATTTATACATTAATGGGAAGGTTAATGAATGAATGAGTGTTTAATTCCACGAATCTTAGTCATTTTGGGTAAGTACATCATTTGATTACTGGAGTGTTTCTCTAAAATTGAAAACAGTACACTAATAGTTGTAGTGTATAAAACTGACATTTGGGGCCATTGTGTAAGAAATGCCACAAGAAAAATACTTTGTTTTTATTTCTTTGAACATTTGTAAAAGACATTTTTGGCAGCAGAGCATATCCTTATCCCCCCAAATAGAAACTAACATGAGAGGTGGGTAGGAGAATGTTGAGTTACTAGCCTGAGAATACAGCAGAACGTTTATTTTTTTATTTTCATTTTTATATTTTTAAAGGGAGAGGGAGAGGGTGTGTGAGTGGGCAAGGGGCGGAGGGAGAGGGAGCATGAGTGGGAGAAGGGAAGAAGGGGAGAGGGAGAGAGAGAACCTGAAGCAGGCTCCATGCCCAGTTCTGAGTACATGCAGGGCTGGCTCGATCTTAAGACATGCAGTCATAACTTGAGCTGAAATCAAGAGTTGGATGCTTAACTGACCGAGCCACCCGGGCACCCAGAAAGGTATTTTTCTTGGGGCACCTGGGTAGCTCAGTCGTGCCAAACTCTTGATTTTGGTTCAGGTCATGATCTCACAGTTTGTGGGATTGAGCCCACATTGAGCTCTGTACTGACAGAGTGGAGCCTGCTTGGGATTCTCTCTCTCCCTCTCTTTGCCCCTCCCCTGTGTGTATGCATGCATGCCTGCTTGCTCTCTCTCTCTTTAAATAAATAAACTTTAAAAAAAAAAGGTATTTTTCTTATAACAAGTTGGAAAAAGAGTACTATCCCATGATTGTTATACAGAGAATTTATATTAGATGCTAACTCATATGTATGTATATCATGTGCACATGATAAAATTACATAGAAGTAAATGCATATACAATATACACATGAATGTGTGTGTGTGTGTGTGTGTGTGTGTGTGTGTGTGTGTATGTGTGTATGTGTGTATCAAACAGAAGCCCTGAGTCAGGGCTTATTAAAACTGATGAGTAGTTTGGAAAGCCAAGGTAGGGGAAAAGTATGGGAATAATGCCTGCTGTGACAGCTCTCTGAGGAAGGGCAAGTCAGAACTACAAGTAAATTAGCTTCTGCAATGTATTAATTGGGTGTTTTTAATACAGGGTATGTTATTGTACTTCTTTGTATAGTATACCGTGTTCAATATACCAATGCTAAGCCCAGGAGCAGTGGCTTACTAATAGAGTGTACATCAGTGGTTAGAAAAAGTATCTAACTTACTCTATAAAATTAGCAATTATTATCTTCTGCTTGAGTGCACAGAAGATACCATATTGTGTAGGCTTCACCAGTGATCAACCCAAACTGCAGAGCAAACATACGGAAACATTTTTTTTTTTTTTTTTTTTTTTTTAAGGGACCGCTTACCTTGAGGTGGCTTGGAGGTAGGGGCTGAAAGCAATTCCTGTCACAAAAAACAACAAACATTTTAATTGTTTTTAAAGGGGAGTATAAAATGTGCCAAATCATAGGGTTTGAAATTGGGAACCAAGAGCACAGAATGCTAATAATGATAAAAAAAACAAAAACCACCTCTGTGTATGTTTGTATAAAACGAGAGAGAACATGGCATTGCATTGTACACACATATACATACACACACATATGCTGTGGTTCTCTCTTACAACCAGTTATGAAGGAGGTTTATAGGGTGTTGGGGGAAAGAGGAGAAAGAAGGAAGAGAGGAAAAATAAATCTGTGGATTCTGAGTAGTAGATGGAGGTTAATTATGTGGCTGCCCACTTGGGAGCATGAAAATCAGTCATCTGTAATGATATCTTTGAAATACTTGTTAACTGTATAGGGTCCTCAATTTTTTTTTCTTGCTGGATTTAAAAAAGTGCTTTTAACTTTTTATTTTGAGATAATTATAGATTGATACGCAGTTGTATGAAAATTATATGTAGAGATCCTATATACCCTTCATCCAATTTCCCCAGCAGTAACATACTGCATAACTACAATATTGCAGCCAGGAAATTGGTTTTGATAGTGATACAATTCATCAACCTTACTCAGGTTTCATTAGTTTTGCATGAATTCATTTGTGTTTGTGTGTGTGTGTATATGTTTAGTTCTCTGAAGTTTTATCACTTGTGTAGATTTATGTGACCACCACCAGAATCAAGATGCAGAACAGTTCTATCACAAGGATCCTGCGCTACCAACTTTTATAGGCACAGCTACCTTCTTGCCTTCCTTCCACTCTAACCTGTGACATCCACTAATCTGTTCACTATTTCTTTAAATTTGTCATTTTAAGAATGATATATAAGTGGAATCATGTAGTATTTAAGCTTTTGAGATGAATAGATTTTTTCTTTCCTAGAGCTCCATCCAAATTGTTGTATATATCAATAGTGTGTTCCTTTTTTATTCTTGAGTAGTATTCCATAGTATGGATGTACCACTGAGTGTTATGGTGTATCCCATTGGAGGACATTGGGGTTGTTTCCAATTTTTAACTATTAACTAATAATGCCACTATGAGCATTCCTGTACAGTTTTTTGTGTAAACATAAATTTTCATTTCTCTGGGATCTGTGCCTGAAAGTGTACTTGATGGGTTGTATGATAAATACATTTATGGTTTTGTAAGAAACACCATTCTCTTTTTAGAGTGGCAGTGTTATTTTACATTTGTACTAGCAATGTATATGTGATCCAGTTTCTCCACATACTTGCCACCATTTGGTGTTCTCGCTCTTTTATACTGTAGCCATTCCAATAGGTATATAGTGCTGTGTCGTGGTTTTAACTTGTATTATTCCTAATGGCTGATGGTGTATATCTTTTCATGTGCTTATTTGCCATCTATAGATTCTATTCATGTTCATATTTTTGGCCTATTTTTAAATTGGATTGTTGGTGCATTTACCATTGATTTTTGAATCTTTATATATTCTAGGTAATCTAGGTCCTTTGTCAGATGTGGGGCTTGCAAATATTTTCTCCCAGTCTGTAGGTTGTCTTTTCATCTTATTCACAGGGTCTTTCAGAGGGAAGGTTTTAAATCTTGATGTAATCTAGTTTATTAGATTTTTCTTTTATGGATTGTACTTTGGTGTCAAATGTAAGAATTCCTTGCCTATTTCTATCACCCTTTGCCTGTAGCTCCAGAGATTTTTTACTGTGTTTCTATCCAAAAGTTTTATGGTTTTATGTTTTCTTTTCTTTTTTTTTTTTTAATTTTTAACTTTTTTTTAGAGTTTATTTTGAGACACAGAGAATGAGTGGGGTAGGGGCAGAGAGAGAGGGAGAGAATCCCAGTCTCCGCACTGTCAGCACAGAGCCCAGTGCGGGGCTCAGGCTTACAAACAGTGAAATCATGACCTGAGCCAAGATCAGGAGTCAGGCGCTTAACTGACTGAGCCATCCGGGCACCCCTATATTTTACTTTCAAGTTCATTTTGAGTTGATTTTTATATAAGATGTGGGGTTTAGGTCGGGATTCTTTTTTTTTTTTTTTTTCTTTTTTTGCCTGTGGTACCCAGTTACTCTAGTACCATTTGTTGAAAAGACTATCCTTCTTCCTTTTAATTTGGCACCTTTGTCAAAAACCAGTTGGGAATATTTTTGTGGGTCTATTTCTGGGTTCTGTAGTCTGTTGATCTATGTATGTATATGTCCCTCTGCCAATGTCAGACTTCTTCATTATAGGCGACATAGTAGGCCTTAACATCAGGTAGTGATTCCTCTTATGTTATGCTTTTTTTTTTTTTTTTTAAAGTTTGGCTATTTTAACTATTCTGGGTCCTTTGCCTTTGCATATAAACTTTAGAATAAGCTTGTTTTTGTCTACAAACACCTTCTTGGGATTTTAATGGGAAATGCATTAAACATGGATCAATTTGTGTAGAATTGATATGTGGAAACTTTCTACTCTTGAACACAGTATATTCATTTATTTCATCATCATCATTCCTAGGATATAGATCCATACAGGTTTTTTTAGATTATACCTAAGTATTTATTTTCTTTAGAGCAATTGTAAATACTTTCAGTTCTTTCTAGATGAGGAAATTATGTTTGGACTTTTATTTTCAAATTTCAAAGCTTATTTTGTTGTAATAATTATTTTCACAAGGAGTTATGAATATTTTATGCACATGAAGGAAGAGCTTGGTTTTAGCAGTTTACTTTCAAATATTAGGAGTGTTGAGTTAATTAGCTGTAAGCCCCAAAGTTTGGTTGGGAGATACAAGCTACTTCATTTATACTGTGTTTGAAGTTCTATTGGAAATGACATTTAATATGTAATTATGAACCTACTATGCTCAAATCAGTCTTATTTCAGCTGTCATACCATACTGAAAATTATTTTCATTTTTTAAAAAATTTAAATCCAAGTTAGTTAACATATAGTGTAATAATGATTTCAGGAATAAAATTTAGTGATTCATCACTTACATATAACATCCAGTGCTCCTCTCAACAAGTGCCCTCCTTAATGCCCATCGCCCATTTAACCCATCCCCCCACCCAACACACTGCCAGCAACCCTCAGTTTATTCTCTGTATTTAGGAGTCTCTTATGATTTGCCCTCCTTTCTGTTTTTATCTTATTTTCCTTCCCTTCCCCTATGTTCATCTGTTGAGTTTCTCAAATTCCACGTATGAGTGAAATCATAAGATATCTTTCTCTGACTTATTTTGCTTAGCATAATACCCTTTAATTTCATCCACATTGTTGCAGATCGCAAGGTTTTATTCTTTTTCATCAGGGAGTTGTATTCCATTGTATCTGTATATCACATCTTCTTTATCCATTCATCAGTCGATAGACATTTGGGCTCTTTCCATACTTTGGCTATTGCTGATAGCACTGCTATAAACATTGGGGTGCATGTGCCCCTTCAGGTCAGCATTTTTGTATTCTTTCGATAAATACCTAGTACTGCAGTTGCTGGGTTGTAGGGTAGTTCTATGTTTAACTTTCTGAGGAACCTCCATACTGTTTTCCAGAGTGGCTGCACCAGTTTGCATTCCCACCAGCAGTGCAAAAGGGTTCCTCTTTCTCCATATTCTTGCCAACATCTGTTGTTGCCTGAGTTGTTAACTTTAGTGATCCTCACGGGTATAAGGTAGTATCTCATTGTAGTTTTGATTTGTATTTGTATTTGTATTTGATTTATATTTCCCTGATGATGAGTGATGTTGAGCGTTTTTTCATGTGTCACCTGGATGTCTTCTTTGGAAAAGTGTCTATTCATGTCTTTTGCCCATTTCTTCACTGGATTATTTGTTTTTTTGAGTGTTGACTTGGATAAGTTCTTTATAGATTTTGGATACTAACCCTTTATCTGATATGTTATTTGTAAATATCTTCTCCCATTCTGTCGGTTGGCTTTTAGCTTTGCTGATTGTTTCTTTTGCTGTGCAGAAGCTTCTTATCTTGATGAGGTCCCAGTAGTTCATTTTTTGCTTTTGTTTCCCTTGCCTCGAGAGACATGTCAAGTAAGAAGTTGCTGCGGCCAAGAAAAAAGAGGTTGTTGCATGTTTTCTCCTCTAGGATTTTGATGGCTTCCTGTCTTACGTTTAGGTCTTTCATCCATTTTGAGTTTATTTTTGTGTATGGTGTAAGAAAGTGGTCCAGCTTCATTATTCTGCATGTTGCTGTTCAGTTTTCCCACCACCATTGCTGAAAAGACCGTCTTTTTTTCCATTGGATATTCTTTTCTGCCTTGTTAAAGATCAGTTGGCCATATTTGTGGGTCTGTTTCTGGGTTCTCTGTTCTGTTCCATTGATCTATGTGTCTGTTTTTGTGCCAGTACCGTACTGTCTTGATGACTGCAGCTTTGTAATGCAGCTTGAAGTCAGGAATTGTGATGCCTCCACCTTTGGATTTCTTTTTTAACATTACTTTGACTATTGGGGTTTTTTCTGGTTCCATACAAATTTTAGAATTGTTTGTTCTAGTTCTGTGAAAAATGCTGTTGTTATTTTGATAGGGATAGAATTGAATATGTAGATTGCTTTGGGTAGTTTCGACATTTTAACAATATTTGTTCTTCCAATCCATGAGCATGAAATGTTTTTCCTTTTTTTGTGTGTCTTCTTCAGTTTCTTTCATAAGCTTTCTATAGTTTTCAGCGTACAGATCATTCACCTCTTTGATTAGGTTATTCCTTAGGCATTTTATGGGTTTTAGTGCAATTGTAGATGGGATTAATTCCTTGACTTCTCTTTCTGTTGCTTCATTATTGCTGTATAGAAATGCAACTGATTTCTGTACATTGATTTTATATCCTGCTACTTGGCTGAATTCATGAGTCCGTTTTAGCAGGTTTTTGGTGGAGTCTTTTGGATTTAACATGTAGATATCATGTTGTCTACGAAGAGTGAAAGTTTGACTTCCTCCTTGCTGATTTGGATGCCTTTTATTTTTGTTGCCTGATTACTGAGGCTACAACTTCCAACACTATGTTGAATTACAGTGGTGAGAGTGGACATCTCTGTCATGTTCCTGACCTTAGGGGAAAAGCTCTCATCCTAATTGAGGATGATATTGGCTGTGGGTCTTTTGTATATGGTCTTTATGATTGTGAATTATGTTTCTTCTATCCCTACTTTCTTGAGGGTTTTTATCAAGAAAGGATGCTATAATTTGTTAAATGCTTTGTTTGCGTCTATTGAGAGGATCATGTGGTTGTTATTCTTTCTTTTATTAATGTGATGTATCACATTGATTGATTTGCAGATATTAAACCAGCCCTGCATTCCAGGAATAAATCCCACTTGGTCATAGTGAATAATTCTTTTAATGTATTGTTGGATCCAGTTGGCTAGTGTTTTGTTGAGAATTTTTGCATCCGTGTTCATCAGGGAGATTGGTCTGTACTTCTTTTTAGTGGGGTCTTTGGCTTTGGAATCAAGGTAGTGCTGGTCTCATAGAATGAGTTTGGAAGTTTTTCTTCCATTTCTATTTTTTTGGAATAGCTTCAAAAGAATAGGTGTTAACTCTTCATTAAATGTTTGGTAGAATTCCCCTGGAAAGCCGTCTGGCCCTGGACTCTTGTTTGTTGGGGGATTTTTGATTACTGATTTGATTCTTTACTGGTTATGGGTCTGTTCAAATTTTCTATTTCTTCCTGTTTCAGTTTTGGTAGTGTATGTGTTTCTAGGAATTTGCCCATTTCTTCCAGATTGCCCAATTTATTGGCATAAAATTGCTCATAAGATTCTCTTATTATTGTTTGTATTTCTGTGGTGTTGGTTGCAATCTCTCCTCTTTCATTTGTGATTTTATTTATTTGGATCCTTTCCTTTTTCTTTTGATCAATCTGGGTAGGGGCTTATCAATTTTGTTAATTCTTTCAAAGAACCAGTTTTCATTGATCTGTTCTATTGTTTTTGTTTTTATTTCAGTATCATTGATTTCTGCTCTAATCTTTATTATTTTCCTTCTTTTCCTGGCTTTACGCTTTATTTGCTTTCTTTTCTAGCTTTTTTAGGTGTAAGGGTAGGTTGTATACTTGATACCTTTTTCCTTCTTTAGGAATCCCTGGATGCTACATACTTCCCTCTTGTGACTGCCTTTGCTGTATCCCAAAGGTTTTGGACTGTCATGTTTTCATTTTCATTGGCTTCCATGTACTTTTTCCTTTTCTCTTTAATTTCTTGGTTAACCCATTCATTCTTTAATAGGATGTTCTTTAATCTCCAAGTATTGGCAGTCTTTCCAAATTTTTTCTTGTGATTGATTTCAAGTTTCATAGCGTTGTGGTCTGAAAATATGCAAGGTATGATCTTGCTCTTTTTGTACTTGAGGGCTGATTTGTGATCCAGTATATGATCTATTGTGGAGAATGTTCCAGTGCACTTGAGAAAAATGTGTATTCTGCTTTAGGATGAAATGTTCTGAATACATCTGTTAAGTCCTTTTGGTCCAGTGTGTCATTCAAAGCCATTGTTTCCTTGTTGGTTTTTTGCTTATATGATCTGTCCATTGCTGTACGTGGGGTGTTGAAGTTTTCTCCTGGTACGGTATTATTATCAATGGGTTTCTTTATGTTTGTGATTTATTGATTTATGTATTTGGGTGCCTCCACGTTGGGGCATAACTATTTATAATTGCTAGATCCTCTTGGTGTATAGACCCCTTAATTATGATATAATGCCCTTCTTCATCTGTTACAGTCTTTATTTTAAAATCTAGTTTGTCTGGTATAAGCATGGTCACTCCAGCTTCTTTTGATGACCATTAGCATGATAGATGTTTCTCCATCCCCTTACTTTCAATCTGTAGGTGTCTTTAGGTCTAAAATGAGTCTCTTGTAAGCAGCATATAGATGGGTCTTATTTTCTTATCCATTCTGATACCCTAGGTCTTTTGATTGGAGCATTTAGTACATTAACATTTAGAGTGAGTACTGACATAGTAACTCTTTTCTTTTTTTTTTTTTTTTTTTAAATTTTTTTTTTCAACATTTTTTATTTATTTTTGGGACAGAGAGAGACAGAGCATGAACAGGGGAGGGGCAGAGAGAGAGGGAGACACAGAATCGGAAACAGGCTCCAGGCTCCGAGCCATCGGCCCAGAGCCTGACGCGGGGCTCGAACTCACGGACCGCGAGATCGTGACCTGGCTGAAGTCGGACGCTTAACCGACTGCGCCACCCAGGCGCCCCTATAGTAACTCTTTTCTAAATGGAGGAGCCTCAGCAGCCCACCTGAGGCTAATTCCTACCTTTTCATACTTCCTAAAGCCTTTGGCCCAATTTGTAATTATATTTTCTGTAATCTCAGTGATCAGTCCAGAATTTGAAATCTATACTCGTGAGTTTCTTGATTTACTGTGAAAATTAGCTTTTGTTTTTGTGCCTCATACATTTATTCATATTTTATTACTTTATCCAACACAAGGTTAATCTTTTTTCTTCCAAACTCAATAGGTTATAGTCAGTACCACTAATTGGATAAAAGAGACCTCTAGGAGCTCAATTGTGGTGTTTCATTTTACATAACTAAAACCCAGGAAAGTCCTGAGTATCCCTTGAAATTGCAGTGAAATAGTAGTGCTACCTTTAAGGTCTGTGCTACTGTTTCTTAAGAATGACTGTATGGTGTTTTTTGTTTCATTTGGTGTAGCTTTTTCTTTTATGTTCCTTAGGCTGGAACTCATGGCAGGCAGGTTTGTTTATTTGTTTAGTGATCGTCTCATTCCAGGAAGGATTTCGGGCCATGATTCTTACTCCCTTTTGAGTTATATTTTCTTTTTAGAGGACAGGACAAAAAGCATTTTCCAAGTTACCTATAATTTAGCTGTGGAAAAACATCCCTCTGACTATCATCCTCTCTCTACGTTGGGTGCAGGCTTATTTTGTTAGTTGATGGAACTGAGAGAATGCACCGAGTCCCCATGATTTAGGAGCATGGTAGTTTAGAAGTAGATACATGTTTAGGGAGACAAATAACCAAAGGTATGAGTGGAGACAACCACCCATGACCTCTATTTTTTCCCTTGTGTGATATGGTCTGCCCTAAAATGGACCATATACCATGGATGAAGAACTGCTTGATATGGTTAAACTTGTTTAATTCAGTACAAAGGGGCAGACAGGTAAATCAGACTACATATTTATTTCTTCATTTATGGTTGGCTTTATACCATCATTTTGGCTTTTACTTCAGTTAATTTACTGAATAGAGTTGTTCAGTAGTAGCCCCATTTTAATATATTAACTTAAATATTAAGTTATATGTAATATTTAATAGTTAAATAAAACTGCAGCAAAGTATAAAAAAGCTGCAAAAATATAAAAGTGTGCTTTTATAGCAGAAAAACATTTTTAGTTATATAATGCAGTGATTCCCAGTTTGTGGTCTGAAGACCTGTTGATATGTTTAAACATTACAGACCCCCCTTCTCCAGGAGCTTTTGTTTATGTGGGTATATCAGAAATGAAAACTGAGAACATTTAACTATATTTCTTAATTTATTTAAAAATAATAATAAACAACTGACTACGTGTTATAATATTTTTTAATGAAAAATATTGTATTTTCTAAACAAAAAATGAGAGAAGAGTGGCATTGTTTTCTATATTTGCAGTTTTATTCAATGTCAGGCTTAATATAGAGGACACCTGCATAAAGCTGCTTCTGCATTCAGTCTGTTGCTATATGTTATTATGGTTGATAGATATTTAAAAAATGCAGCCTCACACAAATGTCTATAGGAGTTAGAAAATGGAAGAACATTTTAGAAGCCTTTTCAGATAGCTAGATAGGCCTCTTTGATACTAGATCAAAACATAGTAAGTGGTGTTTCTTATAGGTTTGTTGCAGAGTGGAATCTGAAGCCATGGATCAGTGAACTTTTTGTACTCTGTCATATCACTTTTGTACTTGTTCATTGTATTAGGTAGATTTTCTAAATGCTGACCATTTTCTTTATATACTGTCACATATATATATAGCCTTTGGAAAATTCTAACATATATTCATGATGATGAGTGAAAACAGCAAATAATATTTCATTATAAAAGCGTTCTGAACTTGCAGACTCCTGAAAGTGTCTAAGGGACCTTTAGGTGATCCCTGCACCTCTCGTTGAGAATCACTGATTTAACCTAAATAGTTCTTTATTAGCAAGTTCATTTGTGATTACCCCCAAATGCAGTTTCTTTTGATGACTGCCAACCTGCATCCACCATGGCTTACGAGGCCTGCAGCTGGCCTCCAGTAGCAGCTGAAGGTAAAGGCACTAATTCTGTCCCCATTCCTCATTAGAAACACAGAGCTCTGGTTGCATTCCTCATCTAAGGGTACAGTAGCATACGGTCATAGGGAAGACCAATAAAGCAAATACCATGAGTTGTAACTATCTTAAGAATCCTTAGTCATTAAATAAGAAATTATCTACAAAGTTATGAAAAGATCATAAATGTAATACCATATTCATGCTATTAAAAGGATACCAGTAAACTGTAGGGTGCACACTTAATACATTAAAAAAATCCAACCGTGTTTTAGCATTGAATTGGCACAGAGTAAACTAAATAAATTACCTTGTTAGAAAAACATTATTAACAAGGCTTTCTCTCCCTTTTTAGAAATTTTTAAAGATTTTGGGGAGTGATTTGAGTAGCTTGAGTATCATACGGCTATGAAAGGAGGTTTGAATACTCTTCTTTTTCTTTTGATAGATTTTCCTGTTAGAGACTAGCATTCAAATTCCCTTGACCCTAGAGCTGCCCTCGAGTGGGTATTTGTTTCTCCGTGATACAAACATTATAGTCCTCCAGTGTAAACCATTTTCAAAAATAAGAATTGATTCATCATTATCTTCTCTTACGCTTCCTAGTTTATTCAGAACCAGAATGGAACTGTCTAGTATTGGGTCCTTTTCCTGCATCTTTCCCTGCCATACCTTACTCTTGTGTCTAGGTATCTGCTCTAAGCATTTTCTGTCCTTTCACCCTTCAGAAACCGAAAGCCAGAACGCCCCTCGTTGCCTCACTTACTTGGTCTGTATTATTTCTTAAAAAATGAAACTAATTAGCACATTTGGAGGTCAAACCGAGAAATCAGTTTTGTTTTTGTCCCACTCTGACTTAGTGCAGGTCCCTTAATTGACAGGTTTCAGTTGTTTCATCTGAGGAGTGAAATGGAATGATTTGAGCCGCCTTTTGTTTCTGAAACCTGATGAGTATAAATCATGTTTTCAAATCTTTTATGGGCCAAAAGTGTTTTTAGCGTGGTAAACCATACTTATTAAAAAATAATGAAGTCCTTATTATGTCTGTTGAATATTGGGAAAATGAAAGATTTTTAATGTTAAAAAAAGGAACTGCTTGTAAAATATAATAGCATTTGTTGAGATCTTACTAATTTTTTATTGTATAATTATTCAAGGAATTGGCTAGATTTTGTTATATTGTTTACAAATATTTTTACCAATTTTGGTGGGAGTGTATTTACAATGAAATTATGGGATCTATGATTCAAGGGTAAAGTTTAATACTCTTTATCCAGAGAATAAATTTTACAGGATCCTTTCAAACTATCCATTTAGTTAGAACAATTGTTATAGCAATTTTATGTTAATATTTAAATTAAAATAATGTTTCTGTTGAAAAGTAATACAAGCATTACAAAAGTCCTAAAAATTCAAATAATACAGAGAAGTAGACAACGAAACATCACTATCCTTTCTGTTATCCTTGTAGACTCCAAGAAATAATCACTGTTAAGAAATCATCTCAACAGGTACAAGTTCAGGGCACCTGGGTGGCTCAGTCAGTTGAGCGTCCGACTTTGGCTCAGGTCACGATCTCACAGCTTGTGAGTTCGAGCCCCGCATCAGGCTCTGTACTGACAGCTCAGAGCCTGGAACCTGCTTCTGCTTCTGTGTCTCCCTCTCTCTCTCCCCCTAACCCACTCGCATTCTGTCTCTGTCTCTGTCAAAAATAAATAAACATTAAAAAAAAAAAATTAAAAAAAACATGTACAAGTTCATAAAGATCCTTTTTTTTATTCACTAACTATAATGGGAGTGTACCATGCACACTGCTTAGTATGTTGTTTTTACTGAAACATATTTTGGTACTCTTTACATGTTACATGTTATTGTGTGCATACATACAAGATTATATATATATACACACACATATATATATGTATATATATAAACTCACAGCATGAATAAAATCTGCCTCATTCTTTTTTTAAACTTTCCAGGTATATTGAGATATAATTGACATACAACACTGTATAAATTTAAGGTGTACAGCATAGTGGTTTCCATATATTGTGAAATGATTATCATAATAAGTTTAGTAAGCATCCATCATCTTATATACAGTCAGTAAAAAGAGAAATCAAAAAAAGAAAAATAAATGTTTTTTTCCCTGTCATGAGAACTCCTGGGATTTACTCTTGTAACAACTTTCATATGTCATATAGCAGTGTTAATTATAGTCACCCTGTTGTACATTACATCTTTAGTATTTATTTATTTATCTCATACCTGGAAGCTTATGCCTTTTGACCATCTTTCTCCAATTCTCCCTCCCCCCATTTTCCTCCTGGTAACTCCAAGTGTGATTGCTTTTTCTAGGAATTTTCTTTTTGATTAAATATGCCACATGTAGGTGAGATCATACAATAATTGTCTCTTTATGACTTATTTTACTTAGCACAATGCTTTAAAGGTCCATCCATGCTGTCCCAAATGGAAGGATTTTCTCATTTTTTATAGCTGAATAATATTCCATTGTATGTGTGTGTATACACCACATCTTTATCCATTCATCCATTGATGGACACTTAGGAAGTTTTCATGTCTTAGCTATTATAAATAATGTTGCTATGAACATGGGGACACAGATATCTTTTAGAGTTAGTATTTTTGTTTCCTTTGGATATATTCTCAAAAGTGGAATTGCTGGACCATAGGTTCAGTGTAATTTTAGTTTTTTAAAGGATCTTTCATACTGTTTTCCGTATTGGCTGTACTAGTTTACAGTCCTACCAACTGCATAAGGGTTTCCTTTTCTTCACATCCTTACAAGCATTTGTTATCTCTTGTCTTTTTGATTATGGCCACTCTTATAGGCATGAGGTAATATCTCATTGTGGTTTTGATTTGCATTTCCCTAATGACTGGTGCTGTTGAGCATCTTTCACGTATCTGTTGGCCTTTCATATATCTTCTTTGGAAGACATTTGGAAAATGTCTATTCAGGTCTGCCCATTTTTAAGTGGACTTTCTTTTGCTATTGAGTTGTAGGAATTTAGGAGTTCTTTATATATTTTGGATTTTAACCCCTTATCTGATAGGTGGCTTGCAAATATTTTTTCCCATTCAGTATGTTGTCTTTTTAATTTGTTGATGGTTTCTTTTACTGTGCAGAAACTTTTTAGTTTGGTGTACTCTCTTCTTGTATATTTTTTATTTTGTTGCTTGTGCTTTTGTGTTCTGTCCAAAAAATCATCACCGTGATCCATGTCTTAGAGCTTTTTTCCTTTGTTATAGGAGTTTCATCTTTTCTGGTCTTATGCCTAAGTCTTTAATCCACCTTGAGTTAATATTTAAGAGTAGTGTAAGTTAGAGGTCTAGTTTCATTCTTTTACATGTGAATATCCAACTTCCCTAGACCATTTATTGAAAAGACTGCTTTTCTCCATTAAGTATTTTTGGCTCTCTTGTCAAATATTAGCTGACCATAAATACTTGGATTTATTTCCAGGTTCTCATTTCTGCTCCACTGATCTCTTTGTTTTTATGCCAGTACCATACTGTTTTGATTACTGTAGCTTTATAGTATAGCTTGAAATAAGGAAGTGTGATGCCTCCTGCTTTGTTACTCTTTTTCAGGAGCACGGCTATTCAGGGTCTTTGTGGTGCCATGCAAGTTTTAGGATTTTTTTTCTATTCCTTTAAGGAATGCCATTGGGATTTGATAGTGATTGCATTGAATTTATAGATAGCTCTGGGTGGTATGGACATTTTAACAATACTATTAATTCTTCCCTTCTATGAACACAAGTTACCTTTTTCCATTTATTTGTGCCCTCTTTGATATCTTTTGACAGTGTCTTGTATTTTTCAGAGTAGAGATCTTTCTTCTCCTTGGTTAAGTTTAATCCTAAGTATTTTATTGTTTTGGTGCTATTATAAATGGGATTTTCTTTCTTCTTCACATAATTTATTGTTAGTGTACAGAAACATTACTGATATTTGTAGATTAATTTTGTATCATTCTAACAGTTTTTTGGTTGAGTCTTTAGGATTATTTTTTATATATAAATTCATGTCATCTCAAATAGAGACAATTTTGCTTTTTCTCCCCAATTCTGATGCCTTAAAAATTTTTTTTAACCTGTTTGCTATAGGTAGGCCTTCTATTAAATAGGAATGGTGAGTGGGTACCTTTGTCTTGTTTCTGAAAGGAAAAGCTAAAGCTTTCAGCCTTTCACTATTGAGTATGGTATTAGCTATGGCCAACATATATGGCCTTTATTATGTTGAGGTATGTTCCTTCTATACCTAATTTGTTAAGAGTTTTAATTATGAACATTTGTTGATAATACAATTTGAATATGAATTACGAATATTTGTTGATAAAACATTTTTGTCAAATGCTTTTTCTGTATCTATTGAAATGATTATATGATTTTTTTCTTTCATTTTATTAATGTGTGTATCACATTGTTGATTTCTGTATGTTGAACTATCCTTGCTTGCATTCCAAGTATAAATCCCACTTGATCATGGCAAATGATTCTTTGAAACGGCTGCTAAATTTGATTTGCTAGTATTTTATTGAGAATTTTTACATCTGTTTTCACCAGGGATATTGTATTTTTTTTTTTTTCTTCTGATAGTGTCCTTTTCTGGCTTTGGTATCAGAGTGATACATGCCTTGTAAAATGAGTTTGAGAGTATTCCCTTCTCTTCAGTTGTTGAAAAAGTTTGAGAAGGATTGGCATTAATCCTTCTTCAGATGTTTGGTAAAGTTCACCAGTGAAGCCATCGGGTTCTGGGCTTTTCTTTGTTGGGAGATTTTTGATTATTGGATTAATCTCCTTACTAGTGATTCATCTCTTCAGACTATTTCTTCCTGATTTAGTCTTGGTAGGTTGTATGTTTCTAAAAATTTTTCCATTTCCTGTGGTTGTTGAGTTTATTGGTGTATAGTTATTCATAGTAGCCTCATGATTCTTTATATGCCTGTGTTATCAATTGTAATGTCTCCCTTTCAGTTATAGTTTTGTTGATTTGAGTCTTCTCTGTTTTTTCCTTTGTTAACTTTGGGTTCAGTTTGTTCTCATTACAGTTCTTTAAGATGTAGATTTGGGTTGTTTATTTGGCATGATTTTGCTTCTTACTGTAGGCATTTATTGCTGTGAACATCACTCTTAGAACTACCTTTACTGGATCCCATAAGTTAAGGTATGTTATGTTTCCATTTTTGTTTGTCTAAGATACTTTTAAAATTTCCCCTTTATTTTTCTTTGCTATACTGGTTATTCAAGAATGTTAATTTCCATGTATTTTTGAATTTTCCAGTTTTCCTCTTGTTAATGATTTCTAGTTTTATACCATTGTGGCTAGAGAAAATACATGGTATGAGTTTAATCTTCTTGAATTTGCTAAGGATGTTTTGTGGCCTAACATGTAGTTTATCATAGAAAATGTTCCATTTTCACTTGAGAAGAATGTGTATTCTGTTGTTGGATATGCATACGTTAGGCCTGTTTGGTCTATAGTTTTCAAATCTCTTCTTTCTGTATTAATTCTCTGTCTAGATGTTCTATCGATTGTCGAGAGTGGGTTATTAAAGTCTCCAACTGTTATTTGGTATTGCTCTTTATTTCTCCTTTTAGTTCTGTTGGTTTTTACTTTATGTATTTACGTACTCTGATCCTGGGTGCATAAATATTTACAATTATTATATCCTCTTGATGCATTGACCCCATTATCATTATATAATAATCACCTTTGTCTCTTTTTACATTTGTTAGTTTAAAGTATCTTTTGTCTATAGCTGCCACCGTTTTTTTTTCTTTTTTCTTTTTTCTTTTTTTTTTTTGGATATCATTTATTTGAATGACTTTCCATCCCTTCTTTCAGTCTTTGTGTGCCTTTAAGGCTATAGTTGGGTCTCTTGTCTCCCATCCAAGTAGTAACCAGGCCCCACCCTGCTTAGCATCTGAGATCAGATGAGATGGGGCGCTTTCAGGGTGATATGGCCATAGACTGGGTCTCTTGTAAGCAGCATATCAATGGATTAAAAAAAAATTTTTTTTAATGTTTTTATTTATTTTTGAGAGACAGAGACAGAGCATGAGTAGGGGTGGGGAGGCAGAGAGAGAGGGAGACACAGAATCTGAAGCAGGCTCCAGGCTCTGAGCTGTCAGCACAGAGCCTGAAGTGGGGCTTGAACCCACGAACTGCAAGATCATGACCTGAGCCAAAGTCAGACGCTTAACAGACTGAGCCACCCAGGCGCCCCGGATTTTTTTTTTTTTTTTTTTAAAGCATTCCACCATCATTTCTATATCTTTTGATTGGTGAACTTAATCCATTTATACTTAAAGAAATTATTGATAAGTAACAACGTACTAGTGCCATTTTGTTAATCATTTTCTGGTTCTATGGATCTCTTGTTCCTTGTTTGTGATCCTGTTGTCTTTTTTGTGTGTTTTGATGTCTCGTGTTGTCAGTATGCTTTGACTTCTTTATCATATTCTTTTGTGTAATTACTACAGATATTTTCCTTGTTTATCATATTTTATTTACACATCAAATATCTTTAAACTATAACCCTCTATTTTAAACTAATAAGTTAACTTCAATAGAATTCCTAAGCTTTACACTTTTACTTCTCTTTCCCCTCATATTTTAGGTTAATGTTACAATTTACATATTATTTAATATTGTATAACTAATAAGATTACTGTAGTTATGGTTATTTTTACTGTATTTTTAAAAACTTTTAATCTAGAGTTGTAGTTGAATTATGCATTGAAATTACCATATGACAGGATCCAACTTTGACTCTGTATTTACCATTACCAGTGAATTTTACTCTGCCTTCTTATGTTTTTATGATATTAACTAGTGTTCTCTTATTCCCACTCAACTCCCTTCAGCATTTTCTATAAGACAGGTGTAACGGTGATGAATTCCCTCAGGTCTTATTTGTTAGGGGGAGTCTTTATTTCTCCATTGCTAAGGACAGCTTTGCCAGGTAGCATTCTTGGTTGATGGGGTTTTTTCTTGGAATATTTTGAATATGTCATCCCATTCTTTTCTGGCCTGAAAAGTTTCTGTTGAGAAATCCAAAGATTATCTTATGGGCGTTCCTTTGCGTGTAATTTCTTCCTTTTCTCTTGATGTTTTTAAACTGCTGTCTTTGACTTTGTACAATTTTATTATAGCATGTCTTGATGTAGTTTTATTTGGGTTCAAGCTATTTGGGGTCCTTTGGGCTTCTTGAAACAGATCCCTCCTGCTTCATTCTCTTTGAAGGTGGTATATTCTTCCATTGTGTAGAAACATTATAATACGTTCAACCTCTTCCCTTACTAACATATATGTTGGAACTTGTTTTGATAGTGTAATTATACATGGCAGTGAACTTAAGTCTTTGCATGCATATGTAAGTATACTAATGGAAATTCCTGGAAGTGGAAATCTTTGGATCAGTAAAGCATTTTCAAATCACTTTTGGTTATTTGTTAATACAAGGAATCTAAAAAATGCTACTGGATAATAGTTTTTCTTATGGTAATCAAGTTAAGATCTTTTATGATTAAATTGGCTTTCCTTGTGATATCATTCAAGAAGATTTTTTTTTATTTTTATTTTTTTAAATGTTTGTATTCATTTTTTAGAGACAGAGAGAGACAGTAAAATCAGGGGGAGGGACCAAGAGATAGAGGGAGACACAGAATCTGAAGTAAGCTCCAGCCTCCAAGCTGTCAGCAGAGAGCTGGACACGGGGCTCGAACTCACTAACCACGAGATCATGACCTGAGCTGAAGTCAGTCACTTAACCAACTGAGCCACCCAGGCGCCCCAGAAGATTTTTAAAAACACATATTTTTATGAAAGCATCTTTAATATGGAAACATTGATGAGTTGTGCCAACTTGTCAGAAATTATTGGCTCAAAATTTAAGACCAAATAAAAAGTTATTTATATTTAATTATGCTGTTGACGAATACCTACTTCCTAAGGTGTTAAGTTCCTAATGGAAGAGAATTTTATACATGCACACATGCACACAAACTAGGTTCAGATTCTGGTTCTATACTGGGCTATCTTTGTGAAATCCAGTACCACTTAGATTAGTTGAACCTAAGTTTCCAGTCTGTAAAATCTTGTGGGTGGTGATAAACAGTGTTAGAGGTAAAGTTCATGATGATTCTAGCTTACTGCCAACTACTTACTAAGCACCTAATGTATGGATAAAAAATAAAGTACACTCAGAGAAAAGTATGTTATTTAAAAGGAAATACATCATAGCATGGTAGTATTGGAGACTTTGAAAGGACCATGGAAATTGTTTTTTGCATTGGTTTGCAAATGAGCTCAGTGTACTTCAAGGGTTCTATTATTTTTCAAAAAAATTTTGAAAGTACTGATTTCATCCATTGGTTTTTCAAATTTTAGCATTTCTTCAGAGGCAGCCAGATAAAGGCCGAACTATTCTGTGTGGTGACTGGTGAGTTAGGTTGCAGAGAGTGCTTCAAAAACTCACTTGCCCCGCAATCTGATGCAGCCCCTGAAACACCTTCTTGGGGAACTGTCTAGTCCAACTTAAGCATTTAACAGTTGAGGAAGCTAGGACAGAGAGATGTTATTTTTCTTCTTCTAGATCACATAGAATCACACAGGTCACTAGAATCACATGTCTGGAACTAGAACTACAGTCTGCTGTGTCCCATTCTTTTGCTCTTTCTAGTCTATTATCATTTTAGTAAAATCTTACTTTATCACATATTTAAAAGCTGAGTAATAGGATTCTCTTGTAATAGTACATTTGAGTTTTATCATAATTTTATAACATGGATAAAAATATTAAAATTTGGCTATTTTATCAGTATCTTCTAATAAGGTGATGCACATGCTGGAAAAGAAACTTTGGTTTTTTTTCAAAATCTGTCATATCTTGTTAATTCTCTGTATACAATTTACTGAGTGGGAACCACTTCTGAAACCTGTTTTATTTTTGGTATTAACAATGCTCAATACTGTGGAGTAAAATCTAACCGTATGTTGGAAGACAATATCAGAATAAGCAAAGGCTTATAAACATTTTAAAAGAGAACAACAGCGATTTCATTAGAGTAATAAGACCAAAGCCCACTGCTTGTAATGCTCAGAGGAGGTATAACTATTAGATTCCAAGTTTGCTTCTATCTTGTCCTGCTCAAAGCAGATGAAGAAATAATAAGAGATAACTCATTTAAATTAGCTCAGTTTCCACATTCGAATGTATCATCCCCCAGAGAACTGAAGAGCCTTATGAATATGGTTTCAGAACCTTTGTCAGTATACATTGGGGACTTAGGAAGACTAGGGATAGGTAAGAAAAGTGAGAAAAAGCAAGCACCAGTGTTTTCAAAGGCATGCAGAGGAAGATGTTAGAAGCTATTAATCAGTAAACTTAATGCCAATCTCTACCAAATTTTCGAATATGTTTTGGAACATATTTCTGACTTAGAACTACCTTACTCTTTTCCTTATTAGACTGCAAGATTGGTACCTCAAAAAAAAAAATACCATATCTACTAATTTTTCTATGTACATAAAATATATACATTCAATTCTAAATTATATATTATAAACTATACAGTATATACTACATACTATACTATACCACTTATGTAGTACATATTATATACATCTATATTCTGTAGGTTTGTACTATATCTACCAGATGGTAGTAGATACAGTATATCTTTGTATATGGTAGATACAGTAAATCTTTCTTGTGTTTTAATGGAAAAATGTGGACTAGTCGAAAATGTTAGAAAGCTTTACAATTGGATCAGTAACTGAACCTAAAGGGTGCCAGTAAATAGCTGTCAGGTTGGAGAGAACATTCTTAGGTGAGTGCTTTGGAGTGCCATTTTAAGCCCCAGCCCTTTGTCAGCATATTTATTGGTCAATTTGACTAGGCTCCTTAGGGGTAAGAACAGGTCTTATTTGATTTTGTATTTGCAACATTTGACATTCTATCTGGCTAGAATTAATGTTTCTTAAAGGAATGAGTGGATAGATGGATCAATGAAAGAAAGTGGCATTCATGACAGGTTTCAGAAATAGGAAGGACAGCTAATTTGATGGATGACAAGTTTAAGATTGAATTGATCAAAATCTGGCCCCAAACAAGCAAGATAAAATTTAATCTGGTTAACTGTTGAGTCCTCAATTTTTTCCATCTATTTTGTGGGTATCATATGGGAGACTTGATTTGAAAGTAATTGAAGTTTTAAAAAAAGCATAGCATTTTAGTTGTTGAATCTATGGTCATATAGCTGCTTAAAAAGTTAACAGAAGGAAAAAAACCAATTAACCAATTATGCTGGTCCTCAGGCTCTAGGAAATAATAATAATTAATTTTACTGGCCAGATAACATTTTAAAACAGACACCAAATTTTAGGTAACAGACTGACATGTATAGAGCAAGCAGGAGAACCAGAAGTAAAAAAAAAAAAAAAAAAAATGGGAATATAAGAAACAGTGGAAGCACCATGGAAGTGTGAATAAGATTCAGATAAAGGGAAAATGTAATGTGTTTCAGTAGTTAAAGAGCTGTTTTGTTGGAAGAGGAGAAATGGATATGCTCTTGGATGTTGCTGAAGGTAGTACAAACCTAACATTTTTAGGTTGAATAAGCAGGTTACTGCTTATTCATAAGGAGCTCCAAAATAAATTGGAATTGTCCAATGATAATAAAATCAGTGCCCTTTGAATTACTGGACTTTCTGCCATCAGAACTATTTGTACAGATGCTGAATGACCACTTACTAGTAATATTGTAAAGCAACTCTTCTATAAGGTGGGCTATGGTCCTTGTTTACCCAAGGGTCTAAATCTTCAGCATTCAGAATAACTCAGAATAACTTAGCAGAGATTAAAACAACTGCCATTTATAAACCTGTGTGAACACATGCAATATTAATATTTTTATGTAAGTATATATTGCTTTATTAATTAAATAGTAAGTGGGGGGTGAGATTAATTATCCTTTGGATTTGCTTGCAAAAGTTAAGTTATATAAACCTAAAAAGTTACAATTCTGTGATCTTTCCTTTTGGTGAAATATTAGTTAAGTATTTAAATTTTTTCTTAAAGACATTTTTAAATTGACAGTAAAGTAGGAGGAAAAATACTTGTAATCCTTCCAGTAAAAGATAACCACTATTTACATTTTTTCATTATGTCTTTAATTTCTAAAAGCACTTTTAATGTTTTTCTTAAGAAATATTTTGAACATACAGAAAAGAGAATATTTAAAACAGGAACCTACTAGCTTGTTACTTTTGCTTTAGATCATATACTTAAAAGATGTTACTTTAAGGTTTCCTTGTAGACTATTCTCTAAAACATCCTTTTCTCCGCTTTCCCTCCACAGAAGTACTTTTCTGAAGTTGATAGATAGATCTCCTTTGTATTTTATTTTCATTGAAACATATTTTTAGAAATTGTATTTTTATTTTTACATAAGTAGCACATATGCATTATTAAAAAACTTGAGAAAAATAACTAAAAACATTATTTCACTCAGATATCACCAGTTTTAGCATTTTAGTATATATCCTGGATCTTTTCTGTGTGTACATTTTGTGTATATTAGATGTGAAGAAATTTGGTTCTATTACCAGCTTGCTAGGAATTTTATTTTAAATCATGGATAATACTGAATTTTATTAAATGTTCAAATGCTTTTTTTCTTCTATTGAAATGATTATTTTTTCTCATTTAATTAACATGGAAAATTACATTCATTTATTTAAATTACTCTCTTCCTTTGCTTTCTTGGGATAAATGCTCTTAGTTGTGACATAATTTGTGTACATTGCTGAATTCCTTTGGCCAGTATTTGGGATTTTTGCAACAATATTCACATATCGTGAATGAAGAATGGCTTTATTTTTCAGGTTGTCTTTATCTAGTTTTGGCATCATGATTATAAAAATTCTCAAAGAATGACTTGGAGAGCTTTTCCTTCTTTCTGTTCTCTCTTTTTTCAGATTGTAAAAGATAGGGAATTCTGTTTCTTAAAATTTCATAGATATCACTTCTGAAACCTTCTGGATGTAGTGCTTATTTGTGAATTTATTTTTGTCTTTCTGTTTTTTTTTCCATTTCCTCACTTCATTTAATAGTTATAGATTGATTCAGATCTTGTATTTCTTTTCACTTTTAGTAATTTATATTTTTCTGAAAAATTATTCATTTTATTTCATATCTTGCATTTGTTGGCATTAGGTTTTTCATAGTGTTTATGATTTTTAAAATATATTATTTTTGTATCTATATGCTCCATTTTTATTTCTAAAGTAATGAATATGTATTTCTTCTTTCACTTGATATAGCCTGCCAAAAAATTTAGCATTTTTTAGAGACTTACTTTTAGGTTCAGAGTTGAACTTAAAACATGTTCAGGGTTGTTTTACCTTTCTGGTGAAATTTTTTTTTTTTTTATCATTAATAACTCCTCATCTCTTTCTAATAATGCTTCTTGTCATAAAGCCTTTTTGGTCTACACCCCTGGTTTTTCTTTTTTGGGTAATATTTTTGCCTAATACATTTTTTTTTTTCTTTCTTGGGTGTGTGTTAATGTTTTATCTGTGCTGGTACAATATTTATATATTTTTATTTTATTTTATTTTATTTTTTAACATTTTTTATTTATTTTTGGGACAGAGAGAGACAGAGCATGAACGGGGGAGGGGCAGAGAGAGAGGGAGACACAGAATCGGAAACAGGCTCCAGGCTCCGAGCCATCAGCCCAGAGCCTGACGCGGGGCTCGAACTCACGGACCGCGAGATCGTGACCTGGCTGAAGTCGGACGCTTAACCGACTGCGCCACCCAGGCGCCCCATATTTTTAAAAAGAATCTAATAACATAAGACCATCCCTTTCAACATTATCCATTTACATTTGTTGTGATTTAGTGTGATATTTGGATTTACATGAGTTCTCTTTGTTTTCTTTTATTGAAGTACAGTTGAGACACAGTATTACATTAGTTTCAGGTGTATAACAATAGTGATTCCACAACCCTATGCTCACCACAAGTGTAGCTACCATTAGCCACCTTAGAATGCTGTTACAATACCATTGACTAGATTCCTTATGCTGTACCTTTTCTCCCCATGACTTAATTCATTTCATAACTGGAAGCCTATACTTCCCACTCCAATTCACCCATTTGCCCATCTGCTACACCACTCCCCTCTAGCAACCACCAGTTTGTTTTCTGTATTTATGGGTCTATTTCTGCTTTTTATTTATTTTGTTTTTCACATTTCACATATAATTAAAATCATAGGGTATTTCTTTGATTTATTTTACCTGGCATAATACTCTCTAGATCCATCCATGTGATCACAAATGTCAAGATCTCACCCTTTTTATGGCTGAGTAATACTTTATTGTGTATATATACCACATCTTCTTTATCCATTCATCTGTCGATGTATACTAGAGTTTGCTTCCATATCTTGGCTTTTTTAAGTAATGCTGCAGTAAACAGGGGTACATATATCTTTTCGAATTAGTATTTTAATTTGTTTTGGATAAGTAGTAGAATTATTGAATCATATGGTATTTCTATTTTTAATTTTTTGAGGTACCTCCATACTATTTTCTACAGTGGTTGCACCAATTTACATTTCCAGCAACAGGTGCATACAGGTTGCTTTTTTCTATATCCTTGCCAACACTTGTTATTTCTTAACTTTTTGATTCTAGTCATTCTGACAGGTGTAAGATGATATCTCATTGTGGTTTTGATTTGCATTTCCTTTATGATAAAGGATGTTGAGCAGTTTTTCGTGGGTCTGTTAGCTGTCTGTATATCTTCTTTGGGAAAAGTCTGTTTGGGTTCTCTACCCATTTTAACCCGATTTGTTTTCGTGGTGTTGAATTTTATAAGTTCTTTATGTATTTTAGATATTAACCCCTCATCAGATATATTATTTACAAATATTGTCTCCCATTTAGTAGGTAGCCTTTTCATTTTGTTGGTTCCCTTCTCTGTGCAAAAGCTTTTTATTTTGTTGTAGGCACAGTTTATTTTTGCCTGTGTTTCCTTTGCTTGAAGAGATATATCTAAAAAGATGTTAGTGCCTGTGTTATCTTCTAGGAGTTTTATGGTTTCAAGTCCCACATTTAGATCTTTAATCCAGTGTGAGTTTATTTTAAGAAAGTGGTCTAGTTTTCCCAGCACTATTTATTGAACAGACTGTGTTTGTTCATTGTTCATTGAATGCCCTTGCCTTCTTTATTGTAGGTTAATTGGCCGTATAAGTGTGGGTTTATTTCTAAGCTCTATCCTCTTCCATTAATCCATATATCTATTTTTGTGCCAGTACCATACTGTTTTGTTTACTATATTTTGTAGCATTTCTTGAAAACTGTGATTGTGATGCTTTTAGCTTTGTTTTTTGTTTGTTTGTTTGTTTTCCCTCAAGATTGGTGGACTATTCAGGATCTTTTGTGGTTTCATACAAACTTTAGGATTATTTTAGCTCTGTGAAAAAAATGCTGTTGGCATTTTAGTAGAAGTTGCATTGAATCTTTAGCTTGTTTTGGGGTAGAATAGCCATTTTAACAGTATTCTTTCAATCCGTGAGCATGGAATACTTTTCCATTTGTTTGTGTCATCGTCATTTTATAAGTGTTTTATAGTTTCCAAAGCACTGGTCTTTCACTTCCCTGGTTAAATTTACTTCCAGGTATTTTACTTTATGTTTTTAGTGCATGATTGTAAAGGGATTTTTTTTTTTTTAATGTTTGTTTTTGAGAGAGAGAGTGAGTGGGAGAGGGGTAGAGAGAGAGGGAGACACAGTATCTGAAACAGGCTCTAGGCTCTGAGTTGTCAGCACAGAGCCTGACGTGGGGCTCAGACTCTTGGAGTGTGAGATCATGACCTGAGCCTAAGTTGGACGCTTAACTGACTGAGACACCCAGGGGTCCCAAAGGGGTGGTTTTCTTAATTTCTTTTACAGCTACTTCTTTATTAGTGTATAGAAACGTGACCAATTTCGGGGCGCCTGGGTGGCTCAGTCGGTTAGGCGTCTGACTTCGGCCCAGGTCATGATCTCGCGGTCCGTGAGTTCAAGCCCCACGTCGGGCTCTGTGCTGACAGCTCAGAGCCTAGAGCCTGTTTCAGATTCTGTGTCTCCCTCTCTCTGACCCTCCCCCATTCATGCTCTGTCTCTCTCTGTCTCAAAACTAAACTGGAATCCGTGGGGTTTTTTTATGTATAGTATCATCATGTCCTCTGTAAATAGTGACTTTTTTCTTACCAATCCAGATGCCTTTTATTTCATTATGTTTGATTCCTGTGGCTAGGACTTCCAGTACTATGTTGAATAAACGTGGTGAAAGTGAACATCCTTGTTTTGTTCATGTTCTTAGAGGAGAATTTTTACCATTGAGTATGATGTTAGCTGTGAGTTTATATGGCCTTTATTATGTTGGGGTGTGTTCCCTCTAAACCCATTTTGTTGAGAGTTTTTATCATGAATTGATGCTGAATTTTGTTAATTTTTTTTTTGCATTTTGAGATGATCATATGATTTTTATCCTTGGTTTTCTTGATGTGGTATATTTGCAAATATTGAACCATCTTTGCATTACTACAAACGCCACTTGTTTGTGGTGACGGTCCTATTAATGTATTATTAAATTAGGTTTGCTGATATTTTGTTTAAGATTACTAAGGATTTGTTGATGTATTTGGAAGCTTTCTTTCCTCTTTTATTTTTTGGATTAGTTTGATAGGTGTTAACTCTTTTTAATGTTTGGTATAATTCACCTGTGAATCCATCTGGTCCTGGACTTTTGCTTGTTGGGAGTTTTTTTATTACCAGATCAATTTTATTACTAGTAATTTGTGTGTTCAGATTTTGTTTGTTCCTGATTCAGTTTTGGGAGATTGTGTGTTTGTAGCAATTTATCCATTTGTTTTAGGTGGTCCAATTTGCTGGCATATAATTTTTCATACTGTTGTATTATAATCCTTTGTATTCTGTGGTGTCTGTTGTTAACTTCTTTCATTTCTGATTTTACATATTTGGATCTTTTGTCTTATTCTGATGAAAGTTTTATCAATTCATTTTATGTTTTCAAAGAACTAGTTCTTGATTCATGGATCTTTCTGTGTTTTTTTTTTTGTTTGTTTGTTTATTTTTTGTTTTGTCTCTAGTCTCTATCTCATTTATTTCTATTCTGATCTTTATTATTTCTTTTCCTCTACTCTCCTGGCTTTGAGTTTTATTTGTTCTTTTTCTAGTTCCCTTAGGTGTAGGGCTAGATTGATTCTTTGAGATTTTTCTTGTTTCTTGAGATAGGCATTTATCACTATAAATTTCCCTCTTACATCTGGTTTTGTTGCATGCCAAAGATTTTGGAACATTGAAATTTCATTTTCATTTGTCTGCATATATTTTTTTTATTTTCTCTTTGACTTTTTGGTCGACCCATTGGATGTTTTGTAGCATTTTGTTTATCCTTCATGTGTTTGTGCGTTTTCCATTTTGTTCCTTAGATTAATGTTTAGTTTCATACTGTTGTGGTCGGAAAAGGATGCATGATAGGATTTCAGTCTTCTTAAATTTATTGAGAAATTGTTTTGTGGCTTAACATGTACTGTACTGAAGAGTGTTCCATTTATACTTGAAAAGAATGTGTACTCTGTTGTTTTGTATGCAATGTTTTATCTGTTATGTCCATCTGATCTACTGTATCATTCAGAGACATTATTTACCCTTTGATTTTCTGCCTGGATGATATCCACTGATGTAAGTGGGGTAATAAAATTACCTACTATTATTGTATTACTATCAATTTCTCCCTTAATGTCTTAATATTTCCTTCATATATTTAGATATTTACAATGTTTACATCCTTTTGTTGGAGTGACCCCTTTATTATTTATGTAATGCCCTTCTTTTGGCCTTATTATAGTCTGTTTTAAATTCTATTTTGTCTGATAGAAGTATTGCCACCCCACCTTTTCTTTTGCTTCTCTTTGTATCAGATATCTTTTTCAGTGCTTTCACTTTCAGTCCATATGTGTCTTTAGGAGTGAAGTGAGTCTCTTTTAGACAGCATATAGATGGATTCTGGTTTTTTATTCCTGCCTGCCCTCTCCCATATCATTTGAGTGGAGCATTTATACCCTTTATATTTAAAATGATCATCAATAGTTATGTACTTATTGCCATTTTATTAATTGTTTTCTGGTTGTTTTGTTTGTTATCTTCACTTTTTTCTTGTGATTGATATCTTTCTGTAGTGTTATGCTTGGCTTTATTTTTTTGTGTATGTTACAGGTTTTGGGTTTGTGTTACTATGAGGTTCATTTATAACATATTAAGTATATAGCAGTCTGTATTAAGTTGATGGCCCCTTAAGTTTAAACACATTCTAAAAGAAATCTTTTTTTACCCCCTCTTCCACTTGTCATATTTTATACCCTTTTATTCATAATTTTTAATTTTACCTCGAATATAGATTTTTCTTTTCCACTTAAAGAAGTCCCTTTAAAATTTCCTTTAAGGCCAGTTTAGTGGTGACAAACTCCTTCAATTTTTGTTTGTCTGAAAAACTACTCTCTCCTTCTATTCTGAATGATATCCTTGCTCATTGGAGTATTTTTATTTGTAATTTGTAATTTTTTTCCTTTTAGCACTCTGAATATATCAGCCACTCCCTTATAGCCTTTAATGTTTCTGTTGAAAAATCAGCTGATAGCCTTATGGGGTTTCCCTCGTATGTAACTTTTGCTTCTCTCTTGCTGCCTTTAAAATTCTCTCTTTAATCTTTGACATTTAATTTTTATGTGTCTTGGTGTGAACCCCCTTGGGTTACCTTGTTTGGAACAATCTGTGCTCCTGAATTTGGAGGTCTATTTCCTTACCCAGGTTAGGAAAATTTAGAGCTATTATTTTTTCAAGTAAATTTTCTGCCCTTTTCACTGTTCTCCTTCTGGGAACCATATAATGCAAATGTCCGCTTGGTGTTGTCCATGAGATCATGTAAGCTATACTAACTTTTTGAATGCATTTTTTTGTTCTTCAGCTTAGGTGCTTTTTGTAACCCTGTCTTTCAGATTGCTATTCCAGTCTTCTGTATCTGCTAATCTATTGATTACACTAGAAGGAATTTTCATTTCTTTATGTATTACTCAACTCTGGTTCTAATTTATATTTTTTATTTCATTGTTGAAGTTCTCACTGAGTTCTTCCATTCTTCAGTCCAGTGTGGACATCTTTATGATCATTACTTTGAATTCTTTATTAGCTAAATGGGTTTATCTGTTTCATTTAGTCCTTTATCTGAGGTTTTTGTCTTGTTCTTTCATTTGTAGTATATTTCTGTGTCTCTTCATTTCCTTGACTTTCTTTGTTTCTGTGAATTAGGCAGAATAGCTACTTCTCTTAAACTTTGGTCTTATATATGGTCACATCCTGTGTAGACTGTCTGTCCCTGGTACTTTCGGTTAGCTGGCTGAAGCTGTATCAGCATGGGCTGTGGTTCTTAGGACACTTGTGCTGGGCCTGCCCTAGGATGGCCAGAGCTGAAGTGGGTATAAGCCAGGTCAGTCCTGGGTCTCTCCATGTAGAGGGCACCCTGGAAGGATAGCCAAAGTTTTGTAGCTGCAAGCTGTGAGAATCCCAGGGCTCTCCTCACAGAGGGTGGCCTGGCATGATAGCTGAATCTGAAGTGGGTGCTAACTGGGGTGTTTTGGGGCTCTCCCTGTGGGCCAGCCAGGAGATCCTCCTCAGGGGCACCCTGGCAGTGTGGCTGAAGCCGAGGTTGGGCACAGGTAAGTTTCAGCAGAAACTTTACAGGCCAGAAGGGAGTGGCATGATACATTCAAAGTGCTGGGGTGCCAGGGTAGCTCAGTTGGTTAGCATCCAACTCTTGATTTCCACTCAGATCATGATGTCAGGGTTCATGAGAATGAGCCCCACCTCGGGCTGTGCACTGACAAGGCAGGGCCTTCTTGGGATTCTCTCTCTCCCCTTCCCCTGCTTGTACACACACTCTAAATAGATAGATAGATAGGTAGATAGATAGATAGATAGATAGATAGATAGATAGATAAAACTTTTTTTTTTTTAAAGTGCTGAAAGGTTATCTGGCAAGGTTATCATTAAGGATTGAAGGAGAGGGAAAGAGTTTTCCAGACAAACAAAAGTTAAAGGAGTTCATTACCACTAAAATGCCCTTACAGGAAATGTTAAATTAAGTGGAAAAGAAAAGCCATAATTAGAAGAACATTATAAAAGGAAAAGATTTAATGAGTAAAAGCAAACACACAGCAAAGGGAATAGAGCAGATCACTTACGAAGCTGGTATGAAGATTGTAAGACAAAAATAGCAAAATTAATTTTAACTAAAATATTAGATAGGGATAAAATTAGATAAGGGGACACACAAAATAGAAAGATGTAAAATATGACAACATAAACATTAAACATGGAGGGAGGAATAAAAATGAAGTTCTTTTAGAATGTGTTTGAACCTAAGTGACCATCAACTTAAGACTGGTATATACTTAGCATGTTATAAAAAGAACCTTATGGTAACCACAAATCTGAAACCTATAATAGATATACAAAAAAAATGAAGAAAAAGTAAGGGAAACAAAATACTAATAAAGTCAGTCATCCATCCAAAGGAAAGAGAGCAAAAGAAAAAAGAAACACAGAAGAACTACAAAAACAAGCAGAAGACAGTTAACAAAATGGCATAAGTATATACGTATTAATGATTACTTTGAATGTAAATGGCTTGAATGCTCAAAAGACATTGTGGCGGGGGTGGAGGGAGGGTTGGGAGGAATGGATAAAAAAAAACTATGCTGTCTACAAGAGAGTCAATTCATATCTAAAGACAGACTGAAAGTGGAGAGAGGGAAAAAGATAATTCCATGCAAATGGAAGTGAATATAAAAAAACTGGGGTACCAATACTTATACAAAATAGAATTTAAGACAGACTATATTAAGAGACAAAGAAGGGCATTACATAATAATATAGGGGTTAATCCAAGAAGAAGACACAATTGTCATTATCTATGCACCCATCATTGGAGCATATACTTATAGACATACATGGAGAAATTGACAGTAAAGTAATAGGTGGGGATTTTAACACCCCACTTATATCAATGGATATATCATCTAGGCAGAAAATCAGTGCCTGCTGACACATTAGACCAGATGGACTTAACATTCCATCCAAAAACAGAATACACATTCAAGTACACATGAAACATTATTCAGGAAAGATCACATTATGCTACAGAACTAGTCTCAATAAATTTAAGAAGGTTGAATTCATGTCATGCATCCATTTCTAGCCACAATGGTATGAAGCTAGAAATCAATCACAACAAAAGAATATGAAAAAAACACAAACATGGAAGCTAAACAACATGCTATGAAACAACCAAGAGGTCAACAAAGAAATCAAAGAGGAAGTAAATATAGAGAGACAGCTTAACAATGTTCCAAAATCTTTGGGATGTAGCAAAAGCAGGTATAAGAGGGAAATGTATAGTGATAAAGGCCTACCTTACAAAACGAGGAAAATCTTAAATAAATAGTATACCTAAAAGAACTAGGAAAAGAAGAATAAACAAAGCCCAAAGCCAGTAAAAGGAAGAAAGTAATAAAGATTGGAGCAAAAATAAATGAAATAGAGACTTAAAGAAAAAATAGAAAAGATCAGTGAACCAAGACCTGGCTCTTTGAAAAAAAGAAGTAAATTTGATAAAGCTGTAGCCAGATACATCAAGAAAAAGAGAGAGGACCTAAATAAATAAAACCAGGAGTGAAAGAGAAGTAACAACTGATACCACAGAAATACAAAGGGTTTTAAGAGACTAGTATGAAAAATTATATGCCAACAAATTGGACAACCTAGGAGAAATGGATAAATTCCTAGAAACACACCATCTTCTAACACTGAATCAGGAAGACATAGAAAATCTGAATAGACTGATGACCAATAACAAAATTTAAAAACTCTCAACATACTGGGGCACCTGGGTGGCTCAGTTGGTTGAGAGACTGACTTCAGCTCAGATCATGATTTCATGGTTTGTGAGTTCGAGCCCTGTGTCAGGCTCTGTGCTGACTGCTCAGAGCCTGGAGCCTGCTTCTGATTCTGTGTCTCTCTCTGCCCCTCCCCCACTCACGCTTGGTCTCTCTCACTCTCAAAAAAATAAATAAAAAAGAAAAAAAGAATTAGAAAAAAAAAAAAACTATCAACATACAAAAGTCCAGGGCCAGATGAATTCACAGGTGAATGCTCACCAAACATTTGAAGAAAAGCTAATACCTATTTTTCTCAAACTTCCAAAAAATAGAAGAGGAAGGAAAGCTTCCAGATACATTCTACAAGGTCAGTATTACCTTGATACCAAAATAAGACAAAGACACCACAAGAAAAGAAAACTACAGGCCAGTATCCATCATGAATCTAGATGCAAAAATCCTCAATAAAATATTAGCAAACTGCATTCAACAAAATATTTTAAAAAATTATTCACCATGATCAAGGATCATGGATTTATTCTAGGATATCAGGGCAATCCTGTATTCACAATTCAATCAACATGATACACCACTTTAAACAAAAGTGATGGATAAAAATCATATAGTCATGTCAACAGCTGCAGAAAAACGCATTTGATAAAATTCAACATCCATTCATAACAAAAACTCAAAGTGGGTGTAGAGGGAACATACCTCAATATAATAAAGGCCATATATGACAAATTTACAGCTAAAATCATACTCAGTGGAGAGAAACAGAGCTTTAAGATCAGTAAAAAGACAAGATGGTCTTGTTCTTGCCACTTTTATGCAATATAGTACTAGAAGACCTAGGCACAGCAATTGGACAAAAAATGAAAGTCATTCAAACTGACAAGAAACAAGTTAAACTTGTCACTGTTTGCAGATGACATGGTACCATATGTAGAAAACATGACTCGACCAATAACTGTTAGAATAAATGAATTCAGTGAAGTTGCAGGATACAAAATTAATATGCAGAAGTCAGTTGTGTTTCTATACACTAATAATGAAGTAGCAGAAAGCAAAATTTACAAATTAACATAGGGGTGGAAAGAGAGAGGCAAACCATAAAACATCTTGAGGGATGCTGGAGGGGAGGTGGGCAGGGGATGGGTTAAATAGGTAATAGGGACTAAGGGGGGGCAGAAATAGATCTGTAAAGACAGAGATCAAACTGATGATTGCCAGAGGGGAGAGTGGTGATAAGATGGGCAAAATGAGTTAGTTGGAGGTACAGCCTTCCAGTGTGGAATAAATAAGTCACGGGAATAAAAAGTACTAAAAAGTACAGCATAGAGATTATAGTCAATGGTATTGTAATAGCATTGTAGAGTGAGATGTTCACTCTAGTTGTGGTGAGCACATAAGGTAGAGAGTTGTGGAATCACTATGTTGTACACCTGAAACTAATGTAACATTGTGTGCCAACTATACTTCACTAAAAAATTAAAACTTAAAAAATGTCACCTTACAGAAATACTTTTTCATATGTACTCTCCCCTACCTCTCTAGTTTTTGGAAACAGATTTTAGATATCCACTTGTTTTATTCATAAATATTTCAGCTGTATCTTTCTGAAATATAACGACCTTTAAAACAATGCCATCATCCAGTACCAAGAAGACATCTAAAAAATGAACAGCTTTATAATATCTTCAAATATCTAGTTAGTACTCAAGTTCTCAGTTGTTCTTTAGCTATTTAAAGACTTTAAGCCATCCATGGTGTGTCTGGGTGGCTCAGTTGGTTGAGCATCCGACTTTGCCTGAGGTCATGATCTCACAGTTCGTGACTTTGAGCCCCCCATCGGGCTCTGTGCTGACGCCTCAGAGCCTGGAGCCTGCTTCGGATTCTGTGTCTCCCTCTTTCTCTGCCCCTCCCCTGCTCATGCTCTGTCTCTCTCTCTCTCAAAAATAAACATTAAAAAAAAATTTAAAGACTTTAAGCCATCCCTAGGGACGAGAAGATCTACATATCTAACAGTACTGATAAAATCAGGGACTTTGAAATAAAAGGCACATGAAAAAAATACATACAATTAAAAAAAAAAAACAGCTGACAGACTGGAAAGAAAAAGTGTGGTGACAGAGTGGCGGGAGGTGTGTGCTTACCACCTGATGCTTTGGCTGTGCCCATTGCCAGTAGGGGATCCTTGAGTTATGGAGGGGGAGGTGTTTCCCAGAGGTTCATGGATGATGTCTTGTCAGAATCATGGGGCCTCCAGCAGGAAACAGCATTCCTTCAGTTCTCTTTGCCTCCTTCCCTTTCCTTTCCCTCCCCACAGTCACTGTGGTCTCTCCTCAGAGAGAGTGAGTCCCGCCAGCTGCAGCACATGTGGCCAGGCAGATGACCACCTACCACCTTTACCTTCTGCCTCCTCTGCCAGAAGGTCATATGGGCCTGCCACCACCTCTGCCACCTATACCACCGGCCCTGGCTCCACAGCCTCCTCTGATGTATAGTTGAGCCACTTTCAGGCGCAGAGATGGATGGCTCCCTCAGGTGTCCTGATGTGCTGTGCGGAAGTCTTTTGGTTCAGTTATGGATACTTGCTTTGTGGATCTGATTAGCTGTAAATTGAAAGGTGGAGAAGAAAAGGAATGGCTCATACCACCATGATGTTGATGTCACTTAAAAGAAAATATTTTAACTTGAATCTTTTCACAGACTTTATGGAAAATGTTTGAAGACCATGGAAATGACTAGTATTTTTATCTAGAAATAATTTGCAAGGTAATTTCTGCACCTCGAATAGTGCCATGTAATATTATGCAGCTGTATATATTTGCCTGAACTCTGATTCCCAAATATCCGTGTTTCTCATCATATCTTTGGCTGAATTTGCAACCAACATAAATGACTATTCATGTATGCTTCAGACAAATGCTTAAGAATTTATTTACAAGTTGTTGTAAAAAGCAAAAAAAGGACTACCAGGTTAAGGACCTTATTAAATTGTTGGTAGATCTGTTTGCCAGTTATTTTATGTTCATGAACACTAAGCGCAGCCTGATTTGTAGGTCTTGTATGGTACCACTAGAAACATTATTTCAGTGCTAAGTGCAGTGTTTTACTCTTCAGTTATTTTCGAGTATTATTTTTTTATATGTTTATATACACATCATAGGAACTATCCAAAAACCTTGAGCTGAGTACCAACAGTTTCCAGCGACAGTTGCTTGCTGAAAGGAAAAGGGCATATGAAGCTCAGGATGAAAATAAAGTTCTTCAAAAGGAGCTGCAACAACTGTATCACAAATTAAAAGTAAGTATTTCATTTTAATATATATATATATTAGTTGAAAACACAACATTTTAGGAGGAGATCCAACCTGGTGGAGAAGTAGGGGGACTCAAAGTTCCCTCATCCCTCAAACACAGCAGTGTTGAGGCCAAAAGATTTGAATTCCAAGAGTCCAGGCTGCAGAGTGACAAAACATCCTGGGGATCCACGGGGACAACCTGGCGGGTCATAGTTGCATGATTGCAAACTGGGAGAGATAAAACGGCCCACATAGGCACGGATGGAAGAGATCCCCTTCTGTGGAGAGACAAAGGGAAGAGAAAGAGAGTCTGAGGAAGCATAGGACTATATCTGGATAAGAGAAAAACCACGGACTGGGATGGAGAAAGATCCAAACTCTAACTGTAGGACTTCCTTTGGACTGGGGGCTGGCTGCCCAGTTTGCGCACGTGGAGAGGACAGGAGCCAGCCCCTGGCTTGGTAACTAGTTCAGAGGCACAGTCCATGGTGGGAGAAAGATATCCCTTCCCTGTATTGCTGTGGGAAGAAGGTATATAACCGTTTCCAAGGACAAAGACTGCCTGCACCCATCAGCCAGAGACCACTTATTGGTGGCATGGAGCAGTACTTCCCCAGAACTAGGGCATGCAGAGCAGAAGCCTTTAAGACATCGGGATTTAAATCCCAGCAGAGCGCCAGGGAGGCATGAGAGTTGGCAGAGCGGGACAAACCGCGCATGTGGCACTGAGGTGGTGCAGAGCAGCACTTCCCCGGAACTGGGGTGCATGGAGCAGGACTGTTTAAAACGTCAGGATTTAAATCCCAACCAAGCACCAGGGAGGCGCGGGAGTCAGCAGAGTGGGACAAACTGCCTCGTTCACGCCTGTGGCACTGCGAGGATGGCCTGAACAGAATGGTTTGGGACACCCAGTCCATGGAGGAGAGACTGGGGTGTTGCCATTTTTCTCCCCATCACCAACAAGGGGGGCTTCAGGGAATGGACAGTGGGCCCACAGTGTAGGCTTGACCTGCCTATGCCAAATCACACCCCTCTGCACCTGGTAACTTCGTATCTACTGGAGCAGGATTGATGCTGTGGAACCAGACAGCCCCTCCTCCAGACCAGTGCTTCAACCGGTTCCAAGGCACCCAGCAGTTTTGCATTTTCTGATTTAATTCTTAGACAATTCTTAGTACATATACAGATTCTTTTCCTTTTCTCTTTCTTATTTCTTCCTCTAGTCTGGTTATTCTGGTTGTTGGTTTATTTAAGCAGACATATTTAATCTATTCTCTTTATACCTGCGCCTCCTGGCAGGTATACCTCTTTATACCTCTTCCCCCCTCCTCCCCCCCCCCCCCCCAAGATTAACCCATAGAGTTTCTCTGCCTGGTCAGTTTTTTCTTTTTCCCTGCCCCCGTCATCTCTCTCTTTGTTTGGGATAAGGCCTCTTCCATCAACAATGCCACCACCTTTTGTTTTGCTGTAGCTGGTGTTTTTTTTGGTTTTTTTGTTTTTCTGTTTTTTTGTTTGTTTGTTTTATTTTCCAGGGCTACTTGAATGAAAAAAGCAAAGCACACCTGGTGGAGGGTCCAAAACATCACTACGAGTAGGGAGATAAAGCAACCAGAGTCACAACAACAGAGAGCAAGTAACACACTCCAAAATATACCTCCTGAAGGGCCAGGCCCTGGGCAATGTATGACCCCTCTTTAATATAGTAGTGCTCGTGGGTGCAGGACACATAACAAGCTTTTAAAACATAAGGGACAGAAAACTAGCCAAAATGACAAAACAGAAGAATTCTCCTCAAAAGAAATTCCAGGAAGAAATGACAGCTAAAGAATTGATCAAAACAAATATAAACGATATAACTAAACAAGAATTTAAGATTAGTTTATTTTGCACCTCATTTACGGCATTTTTTAATTCATCATGACTATTTTTTAGTTCCTTGATCTCTGCAGCAATGGATTCTCTGCTGTCTTCTAATCTTTTTTCAATCCCAGTGATTAGAGGCAGTGACAGTGAGGATTGAAGAGACAGAGGGGAGAATAAGTGAAATAGAAGATAAAATTATGGAAAAAAGATGAAGCTGAGAAAAAGAGAGAGAAAAAAATTCTGGACCATGAGGGGAGAATCAGAGAACTAAATGATTCAATGAAATGGAATAATAACTGTATCATAGGAATTCCAGAAGAGACAGAGAAAGGGGAAGAAGGTGTACTTGAACAAATCATAGCTGAGAACTTCCCCAATCTGGGGAAGGAAACAGACATTGAAATCCAGGAAGTGCAGAGAACTCCCTTCAGACATGACTTGAATTGATCTTCTGCACAACATATAATGAAACTGGCAAAATACAAAGATAAAGAGAGAATTCTGAAAGAAGCTGGGGATATGCGGGCCTTAACCTACAAGGGTAGACATATAAGGGTAGTAGCAGACCTATCTACTGAAACTTGGCAGGCCAGAAAGGAGTGGCAGGAAATTTTCAATGTGCTGAATAGGAAAAATATGCAGCCAAGAACCCTTTATCCAGCAAGCGTGTCGTTCAGAATAGGAGAGAGAAAGATTTTCCCAGACAAGCAAAAACTGAAGGAATTCGTCACCACTAAATCAGCCCTACAAGAGATCTGAAGAGGGACTCTGTCAGTGGAATGTTGCAAGGACCACAACGGGGCAGAGACCGCACTACAAGCATGAAACCTACAGATAGCACAATGGCTCTAAATCGATATCTTTCAATAATAACACTGAATGTAAATGCACTAAATATCGCAATCAAAAGACATAGGGTATTAGAATGGATTAAAAAGAAAACACCCATCTATTTGCTGTCTACAAGAGACCCATTTTAGACCTGAGGACACCTTCAGATTGAAAGTGAGGGGATGGAGAACCATCTATCATGCTACTGGAAATCAAAAGAAAGCTGGAGTAGCCATACTTATATCAGACACACTAGATTTTCAACTAAAGGTTGTAACAAGAGATGAAGAATGGCATTATATCATAATTGGGGGTCTATCCATCAAGAAGAGCTAACAATTATAAATGTTTATGCACCGAATCTGGAAGCACCCAAATATATAAAACAATCACAAACATAAGCAATCCTATTGGTAAGAGTGTGGTAATTGCAGGGGACTTTAATACTCCACTTACAACAGTGGACAGATCATCCAGACAGAATATCAATAAGATATTGGACCAGATGGACTTGGCAGATACATTCAGAACTTTTCATCCTAAAGCAGCAGAATATACATTCCTCTAGAGTGCACATGGAACATTCTCCAAGATAGATGACATACTGGGTTACAAAACAGCCCTCAATAAATACAAAAGAATTGAGATCATACCATGCACATTTTCAGATCACAATGCTATGAAACTTGAAATTAACCACAGGAAAAAGTTTAGAAAGCCTCCAAATGCATGGAGGTTAAAGAACATCCTACTAAAGAATGAATGGGTCAACCCGCCAATTAAAGGTGACACTAAAAACTATATGGAAACAAATGAAAATGAAAACACAACAATTCAAACCCTTTGGGATGCAGCAAAGGCAGTCCTAAGAGGAAAATACATTGCAATCCAGGCCTATCTCAAGAAACAAGAAAAATTCCAAATACAAAATCTAACAGCACACCTGAAGGAACTAGAAGCAGAACAACAAAGAAACCCCAAGGCCAGCAGAAGAAGAGAAATAATAAAGATTAGAGCAGAAATAAACAATATAGAATCCAAAAAAACAGTAGAACAGATCAGTGAAACTAAGAGCTGGTTTTTTTGGAAATCAAACAAACAAACAAAACAAAATTAATAACCCCCTAACTAGACTTCTCAAAAAGAAAAGGAGAGGACCCAAATAGATAAGATCATGAAGGAAAATGGATTTATCACAACCATCCCTCAGAAATACAAGTAATTATCAGAGAATACTATGAAAAATTATATGCCAACAAACTGGACAACCTGGAAGAAATGGACAAATTCCTAGACACCCACACACTACCAAAACTCAAACGGGAAGAAATAGAAAATTTGAACAGGCCCGTAACTAGTGAAGAAATTGGATCAGTTATCAAAAATCTCCCAACAAATAAGAGTCCTGGGCCAGATGGCTTCCCAGGGGAATTCTACCAGATATTTAAAACAGAATAAATACCTATCCTTCTCAAGCTGTTCCAAAAAACGGAAATGGAAGGAAAACTTCCAGACTCTTTCTATGAAGCCAGCGTTACCTTGGTTCCCAAACCAGACCCCACAAAAAAGAATTATAGGCCAATATCCCTTATGAACACGGATGCAGAAATTCTCAACAAGATACTAGCAAATCAAATTCAACAGCATGTAAAAAGAATTATTCACCATGATCAAGTGAGATTCATTCTTGGGGTGTAGGGCTGGTTCAGTATTTGCAAGTCAATCAATGTGATACATCACATTAATAAAAGAAAGGATAAGAACCATATGATCCTGTCAATAGATGCAGAAAAAGCATTTGACAAAATACAGCATCCTTTCTTAATAAAAACCCTCAAGAAAGTTGAGAAAGAAGGAACGTACCTAAACATTATAAAAGCCATATATATATATATATAGAACAAACAATCCTAAAATTTGTATGGAACCACAAAAGACCCCGAATAGCCAAAATAATTTTGAAGAAGAAGACCAAAGCAGGAGGCATCACAATCCCAGACTTTAGTCTCTACTACAAAGCTGTAATCATCAAGACAGTATGATGTTGGCACAAAAACAGACACATAGACCAGTAGAATAGAATAGAGACTACAGAATTGGACCCACAAAAGTATGGCCAACTAATCTTTGACAAAGCAGGAAAGAATATTCAATGGAAAAAAGACAGTCTCTTTAACAAATCGTGCTGGGAGAACTGGACAGCAACATGCAAAGAATGGAACTGGATCACTTTTTTACACCATACACAAGAATAATCTCAAAATGGATGAAAGACTGAAATGTGAGACAGGAAACCATCAAAACCCTAGAGGAGAAAGCCAGCAACAACGTCTTTGACCTCAACTGCAGCAATTCTTGCTTGATACATCTCCAAAGGCAAGGGAATTAAAAGCAAAAATGAACTGTTGGGACCTCATCAAGATAAATAGCTTCTGCACTGCAGTGGAAACAATCAGAAAACTAAAAGGCAACTGACAGAATGGGAAAAGGTATTTGCAAATGACATATCGGACAAAGGGCTAGTATCCAAAATCTATAAAGAACTTATGAAACTCAACACCTGAAAAACAAACAGTCCAGTGAAGAAATGGGCAGAAGACATTAATAGGCACTTTTCAAAGATGACATCCAGATGGCTAACAGACATGAAAAAATGTTCAACATCACTCATCATTAGGGAAATACAAATCAAAGCCACACTGAGATACTACCTCACACCGGTCAGAGTGGTTAAAATTAACAACTCAGGAAACAACACATGGTGGCGAGGTTGTGGAGAAAAGGGAACCCTCTTGCACTGTTGGGAATGCAAACTGGTGCAGCCACTCAGGAAAACAGTGTGGAAGTTCCTCAAAAAATTAAAAATAGAACTGCCCTATGACCGAGGAATAACACCACTAGGAATTTATCCAAAGGATACAGTTCGTAGGAGTGCTAATTCATAGGGGCTGTTTATAGCAGCACTTTCAACACTAGCCAAATTATGGAAGGAGCCTAAATGTCCATTAACTGATGAATGGATAAAGATGTGGTTTATATATACAATGGAATACTACTTGGCAATGAGAAAGAATGAAATCATGCCATTTGCAGCAACATGGATGGCACTAGAAGGTATTATGCTATGTGAAGTAAGTCAGAGGAAGACAGATATCATATGTTTTCACTCATATATGGATCTTGAGAAGCTTAATGGAAGATCAAGGGGGAAGGGAAGGGGAAAAAAATAGTTACAGTTAGAGAGGGAGGGAGGCAAACCATAAGAGACTCTTAAATACAGAGAACAATCTGAGGGTTGATGAGGTGTAGGGGAGAGGAGAAAATGGGTGATGGGCATTGAGAAGGGCACTCCTTGGGATGAGCACTGGGTGTTATATGTAAGCAATAAACCACGGGAATCTACCCTGAAAACCAAGAGCACGCTTTACACACTGTATGTTAGCCAGTTTGACAATAAATTATATTAAAAAAAACACAAAAAACCTTAACATTTTAAAACACTTACTCATATTTGTGGGGCACAGGGTGGCTCAGCCGACTTCAGCTCAGGACATGATCTCACAGTTTGTGGGTTCAGGCCTGCATTGGGCTTTCTGCTGTCAGCACAGAGCCTGCTTGGAATCCTGTTTCCCGTCTCTCTGCCCTTGCCCCCCTTGTGCATGTGCTCTCTCTCTCTCAAAAATAAGTAAAACGTTAAAAAAAAAAACCAACTTTAAAAAAATGTTTAAAACATTTACTCATATTTGTAAGTTGGTACTATGTAATTTACACCAGGGTGCCTGGGTAGCTCAGTCAGTTGAACGTTCAACTCTTAATTTCAGCTCAGGTCATGATCTCATGGTTCATGGGATTGAGCCCCACCTCGGGATCTGGGCTCTGTACCCTGCTAGGGATTCTCTCTCTCTCTCTCCCTCTCTCTCTCTCATGTTGCCCCTACTCCAGGCATGCATGTACAGGCACCTGCATGTTGACTGTCAAAATAAATGAAAAAATTTTCGAAAGGAGTTACTTAATTTATAATATATATTGGTTGAAAACTCAACATTTTATTTTTTTTTAACTTTTTTTAATGTTTATTTTTTATTGAGAGACAGAGAGAGACCGACTGTGAGCAGGGGAGGGCAGAGAGAGAGGGAGACACAGAATCTGAAGCAGGCTCCAGGCTCTGAGCAGTCAGCACAGAGCCTGATGGGGGGCTCGAACTCACAAACCAAGAGATCATGACCTGAGTCGAAGTCAGATGGTTGAGCCACCCAGGCGTCCCTAAAAAGTCAACATTTTAAAGCATATTTGTAAGTTGGTACATTGTGATTTACAAAATTCTAATATTCTCTTTGGTACTTTTAAAGAAAAGTTTTGGTAATATAGTCACTATAACACATGCCAAAACTGAAAACATTGAATCCTAATAGGAATGATATAACTGAAATAAGTTATGAAATCCTAAAAGGAAATTATGGGAACTGGAGTTTTTCCCTGTTGCATGGTTGAATAATCCAATGTTCTTCCTCAGATAACACCATGATTATTTTAAAAGTTGTTTCAAGTAATGCCCTTCATTTTCACAGTGTTGAGAGGAAGCATTCACATTATTTAATTTTGTTAAAGGTGTTCTTAATTCTATCCAGAGGTCATTGATGGCTGGAAATTTTGTGCAAAATTGAATGTTTATTCATTATCTTACATAGAATTTTCATTTTGTTAATCAAATTCTCAGACCCATAGTCCCAAAATGATAAAGAATACTGTGTTTTAAAAAACGTCTAGTTTTGGGGGTGGCTCAGTCAGTTAAGCATCCAACTTCAGCTCAGGTTCATCTCACGGTTCATGGGCTCCAGCCCTGCATTGGGTTCTGTGCTGACAGCTTGGAGCCTGGAGCCTGCTTCTATTCTATGTCTCCCTCTCTCTCTGCCCCTCCCCCACCTGTGCTCTGTCTCTCAAAAATAAACAAACATTGAAAAAAAATTTTTTAAACCTCTAATTTTTAACTAATTCAAAACCCACATTTGAAAGATGCTAACAAAATTATTTTGGGCTCTGTTACTAAGTCTGAAAGACAGTTTAAGATAGTTACTAGCTCCATCAGGTAGGAGTGGGTAGAAAATGAATTTTGCCTTATTTGTGCTCATTTATTTTGATTGCCAGTACATATTGCACTTTTTAGGGAGAACCATTTCTCTGCCCTAACCTAGATGTTCTAGAGACATTCCTTTCTATAGTTTGGTAGGTAAGAAGGGAAATTGAACTAGGTATAATATATTCCAGTTTGGTGAGGAAAATACCAGTTGATGAGGTGAGAATTTTTGTTTTATTTTAAACTGATACTCTACATCCTTAATTGTATTATGGGTTTCTTTTCAGGAAAAGGAGAGAGAACTGGATATAAAAAACATATATTCTAATCGTCTGCCAAAGTCTTCTCCAAAGAAAGAAAAAGAACTTAGATCAAGAAAAAATGGTATAGTGGCTATTACTGTTGAAAAACATATTGTAGTTGTCACTTATTAATAGTAAAATCAAATAATTCTGAAGTAGAAGGCAGGCAAAGGGGAAAAAACTTCTTTGAAGTAAACTTAAATTTCCTCGTAGCTAATTTTCAGAAATCTTGTCAACTTTCTGTTTTTCCTGAGGTCATTAAATTATGTTTTACATAAATTTTAATTTTTTTCTTATAATTATTTTTGAAACTTTTATGAAAATATGTAAGAATACTTCTGAGCGGAGATTGATTATATTACAATGAACCTTTATTATGCATCACTTAGCTTTAATAGTTACATATTTTACTAATTTTACTTCATCTATTTTTTTCTACTTCTAGAGTATTTTAAAGTAAATCCTAGCAGTCATTTCACTTATAAGTACTTCGGCATTATGCATTTTTTTTTTGCTTTTTTTTAAACAAAAGTATAATTTTTCCTTTTTTGAATTGCAGAAAGTTAAAAACAAATTTTGTAAAAGCTTAATAGGGTTTACCTGTTTAAATTGTTCTCGAGTCACAGAATTGCCAGTTAACCCTAGAAACAAAAATAGTAATAGTGGGTAGGCACAGAGCTGAGCAAAACATGCATTATCTCGTGTAGATGGTGAACATATAGCAGTTAAATTCCATGTCTTAGCACTGTTCAATATGATTAGAAAAATTCTTTTGTAATTTTCATGGTAGCTGCATGCCAAAGTGATTTTATAGACCAATGTACAAAAGGAGTACAAACCAGTGATGACTTCGAGCTGGAAGAATTTCCTATAACACCACAAACAGTTATGTGTTATGAAAACAAATGGGAAGAACCTGAACGTCTTACTTTGGTGAGTTTAGAAACATGATTAGGTACTAAACTCTAGGTTTGAAGTTATTCCAAAAAACATAGTATCAAGTGTTTTAAAAGTTAGCAATGAAGCTAGTGCCATAACTGTAAATATGCAAGTAACCTTTTCAAAAGAGGTAACACCTATGTATTTTATTAAATCCCTTTGGATCAACTCATTGCATCTTTCACATGCTTCAGGAAGGTTAGTTGTACCTTCTGGATTGGAGATAGCAGTTTCTTACTTTTTATGTAATCTAAAAATAAGAAGAAGAATAATCAGATATCTAATAATCAGATATCTAATAATCAGATAATCTAAAAATCCTCCTTGCCCTTATATTTAATAGTAAATTATAGTACTTTTCAAATGATTTTTTACAATTAGTCTACATATTTTTTTGGCCTTATTATATGAGAATTTTATAGATTAATTGAATGTTGAGCAAAGTCTTTGCAGTTCAATCTGACTTTATATAACTAACCATTTAAATTAGAGCGAAATTCAGGGGAGTCTGTATTGGACCTTCATCAAAAAGGACTTTTATACTGAATACCAGAAGGTTCTTTTCTCTAAGAGATTTCTGTATTTTGTGTTTACAATTTAAATCCCAAAGAAAATAATATACCAGGGATCCAGCATATTTCACATATTCCTATGTTTTTGTGCCCTGTAAGTTTCCCAGTGACTCTGAACTCTTTTCTTGTGGTAATACCAGACAGGATGGTCTGATTTGATTCTTGGGCTGTATGTGCTAAGTGTCTTTCTTCCTATATTTTCACTGTCTTTGAAACTAGATCATGTTTTCTTTTTGAAAAGGGTAAAGTGTGGAATAGAAACTCATTCTTAACTTTAAAAGGATTAAAAAATAGTCTTTATAAGATTCAGCATGAACAGTAGCAACCTGATAGGGTGAAAAGAGTACAGCCTTGGAGTTAGCACTGTTTTTTAATTAAATTCTGGTTCTAATATTTTAGTTGGGACTTCCTGGAGCCTCAGTTTCCTAGTGTATAAAAGAGGGATGGGCTACCCATCAGGGTTGTGGTAATAACTAATCACAGAGTTTATAAGGCTCTTAAGACTTCCTGCCACTTTAAAGGGTCTTAGCAAATGGGAATGTTATTAAAGTACAGACCAATAAGTTCCTGTTGGAAAGAGACCCCAAATACAGTGGCTCAAACAAGATGCAGATTTTCTTTTTTATGTAATAGATTGAAGGTCAGTGTGTAGTCCAGGACAGGTAGATAGGTTTATTCCTTGGCAGTCATCCTTTGTCTTAATGTTCTTCCATCTTAAAGAGTGTAGTCCTCCTCTGTATGGTTGGAATTGGCTCACCACCCTTGTGAGGAGGAGGAACAAAGTGGAGGGCAAGCAGCTTTTGTTTTTATAAATGTGATCGGAAGTTGCATCTGTACTTTTACTCACATCCCTTTGGTCCGTTTAGCTCCAAGTGAGGTTAGCAAATGTAGTCTCTACTTGAGCAGTCCTATGCCCTGCTAAAGCTCTCAGGGATTCTGTAACTAAAAAGAAGAGGAAAATTGATACTAGGGACAATTCTCTGCTATACTTTGTAATAGGTATTTTACTTTTATTCAGAAAAATTACACACACATGTTAAAGGGACCATAAGGAACAAGTAATTTTGGGTTTACATTTTATTTATTTAAATATTTATTATAAAATTTATAGTATAAACTTGAAAAATTCAGTGCAGTTTTTACTGCCTGTATTATAGCTCAGCACCTTCTCCCATGGCCTCTCCGTACGTTGTTAATAGCCTTTTCTGGTTAACTGAATTAATCAGATTTTGCTGTGAAAATGTACAAAGCAAGGATACTTCTGAAACATATCTCTTCAGAATTGTTTGTAGAGTATTGGCTTTAATTTTATTGGTTCTGATATGTCTTCTACTTTTTAGAAAAATTTGAACTAAAATAATCTTATATGCCTTTGAAGTATCTTTCAGAGGGTGGTAACTTGTGATTTACTGCTTTATTAAATTAAAATTTAGTTTCTAACTTGGTGTCATACTTAATGGGAGATAAATCTATGATATTTAAATGGCTTTTTCTCCCTTTTAACTTGTGAACTTGCATTTAAAAAATATATATATGTAATAGGACCTGGAATTGCAAGAAAGAGGTGAGCATGAAGAAGCAGGGATGCTAAACCCAATTGTGAAAAGAGAAGAAAAATTTGTGAAAGATCAAGGATTCCGTGTTGTAAAACAGGAGGTTGAGAAGCCGGAGGATGGTAAGAAAAGAATTTGTTTAATCAAGAGATGAATCAGCATCTTTTGGTAAAGAAAGGGTTAGCATCCCTTAATATTCTCATATTTTCCAGCTGCACAGTGAATTGGTTATACAGAACAAGAAAAGGTTGATACAGTGTTGGGGGATGGTCTTTTAGGAATCAAACATTTCAATACAGTTTTTAAGGAAGGGAAAAAATGACTGTTAAGTTGCTATTTGGGGTTAGGTAATAAGGACAGTTACCTTCAGAAAGTTCGGATGAAGTAGAATTCAGATGAAAGGGAAAATTTTTGTGTATAAATTAACTAAAACTTGATGAAGAGATAATCAAAGACAATACACTTTATTGGCTTGACCGTCAGACTGGCCAAAACATGAAAATCAATGAATTATGAGGCCCCAAATATATTCCTGTATCTTTTCTTTGGTTTTAGTATGTAAAACAAATCTTTAATGTATTCAACCATTAGTATGGAAGTTTAGGGAACCAACTCATACAGTTTCAGATATTGAAAATGAAGTTCAGGAATAAATTCATTTCCATCTGGATAAAATATCTTAAATGTATAGCTGAGAGGGATCCTGGACTTTAATCCTCTGCATATATTTCATTAGTCTTACAGAGAAATCCTTTTTTTTCCCCTTAAAGTTAATGGAACATAAAACTGTCGCCTAACTATTGCTACAGTTACTGTATCTATGTGTATTTTTAGTGTCTGTTTAGAGCAATGTAACAGGTAAATTAGAAAATCTATTCCTGTTGGCTAATGCACAAAGGGAGATGCTTCCACATGTTAAAATATAGAATAGAAAATTAGATAGTATGTCTGTTGTGTCTAGGTACTGAGAAAAGGAATAAAGTAACAGAAGACTGGTCCTTTCTTTCCATCTTATTGATTTTTTTTTTTTTTTTTCTGGAGTTTGTATAGAATGGTCTCTAACATCAGTGAAAATGTTCTAAAGCTTCTAAAAGTTGTATATCTCATGCCCATACCTTAAAATACTTCCATGTGTATTGTTCCCAAATAAGGACATTTTCTTACATCATTCCAGTATAGTTTTCAACTTCAGAAAATTTAACTTTGATACAACACATTTCTCTAATCTGCCGTCCATATTACAGTTTTGTCAGTTGACACAGTATTGTCCTTAATAGCATTTTCTTCTCCATGATATGATCATGAATTGCATTTAGTTCTCCTATCTCTTCAGCCTTCTCTAAATATTTTGTGAGATTAACATTTTTGATGAATAAAGACCCATTTTTTAAAAATTCCTCATTTGAGGTTTATCTGAAGTTTTCTCTTAGATTCAACTTCATGTATCTTCAGTAAGAACACTATATACATGATGTTGTGTCCTTCTCATGGTATGACATCTAGAGTTTCAGTTTATTTTTAATTTTAAAATAAACTCACCCCATCCATCTATCACTCTCTATTCAGTGTACCGCACTATATTAGGTATAAAAAATAGAGACCCTTCTTCCCTATCTCTAAACTGAAGAACAAGGGGCGCCTGGGTGGCGCAGTCGGTTAAGCGTCCGACTTCAGCCAGGTCACGATCTCGCGGTCCGTGAGTTCGAGCCCCGCGTCAGGCTCTGGGCCGATGGCTCGGAGCCTGGAGCCTGTTTCCGATTCTGTGTCTCCCTCTCTCTCTGCCCCTCCCCCGTTCATGCTCTGTCTCTCTCTGTCCCAAAAATAAAAAAAATTAAAAAAAAATGTTAAAAAAAATAAATAAATAAAAAAAAATAAAAAAAAAAAATAAACTGAAGAACAAAATTCTTTCTATAAATGTGAATTTTAAATGCAGTACACATTAAGTATATTCTTTTTGAATTCCAGACTATCAAGTATAGCAATGAAATTTACAGTGTTCATCTTCACTGTGCTGATAACTAAGTTAGATAGACTGTTTTGTAAAAGATGAGAATTGAGTTTTCCTAAAGATATTGACTCCTATAAAATCTCATTTTTTTAATTTGATTTCATGCAGAGTGGGAAAGAGAAGAACTTGCTAAAAAGGAAAAAGACAAGGTATCTTTGCTGGAGAGAGAAGAAAAGCCCGCATTGGAAACTGGAAGATACCAAATGGAAATGTACCAAATTCAAAACATTGGTAAATTAGAAGAAGAGGAAGAAGAAAGGCTGAAGAGAGAAATGCTACTTGCTAAACTGAATGAAATCAACAGAGAACTTCAAGATTCTCGGAATCTAAAATGCCCTCCTCTGCCATTGCCACCTGATTTGGAATCAAAACTGCACTTCCCAGACAGAAGCCCCAAAACATCCATGTTCTGTGAATCCTCAGAGAGAGTGTTTAATGGGCATCATTTGCAAGACATCAGCCACTTTGCTACAAAAGGAGACGGTCAGAATCCAGGAAGTATTAGAAGCCCAGCCTCTCCAAATGAGCTTGCATTTGGCAGCTATGTGCCTTCATTTGCAAAAAACACATTTGCAAAAACGTCAAATCCATTTAGCCAGAAGAGTGGCCTTTTGGATCTCCAAAGAAACAGTATAGAGAAACTTGGTAAAGACAGTGTAGATTTAATTACAAGAAAAGAGAAAAAAGCTCATCTGATGGAACAGTTATTTGGTGCCAGTGGCAGCAGCAGCAGCACCGTTTCCTCTAAAAGCAGTGACCCAAATTCTCTGGCTGCTGGCAAAGGAGACTTTGACTCTCTCAGTTTTCCCCCTGGGGATAAGAGCAGTAGGGATAGAGAATGTGATGAAAATGATGACTTTTTCCTCAGCGAAGGAAGAAGTTTTAATCTAAATAGACACCGATTGAAACATGCAAACAGTAAACCAGCAGTAAAAGTAGTTGAATCTGTAGAAGATGAAATTGAAGAGGTAGTCCTGAGATGACTGATGACAGTATATACTTTTTCCAATTGTAAATATTAAAATATTTTAATACAATATTTATTATACACATTTAGAAGTTTTAATATGAAAAGTCCTTATTAAGGAATGATTTTTAATAGAGAAATACAGTGTAAATGAAAAGTAGATCATATCATGCCACATAGCTAGTTTGCCAAGAATGAAGGCGACTTTTGAATGAAACCAAAAATAGAGATGTATCTTACTTGGTTTTGACTTTTTATTTACAAATAGTTTTACCTTTTAATCAGATCTATAGGAAGTTTTACTCCATTGGAGTTCATATTTATTTCCTATTTTTATCCCTATTTGTTTACTTATTTTTGGTCATATCCTTACTGACCTAAATGTAGTCTTCCTCCTGAAAGTTGAGTGGAAATTAAGGGTGAGAGGCTCTGGGTTAGGAAGCATAGCTCCCAGATGGTGGAGAGCTGGTGCTACTTAGCAGCCCTGTGCTCCGTGGGCAGGACAGGGGTCCCTTTCTAACAAACAGGGCAAAGCTGAGCTACTCTTAAGTGGGAGCAATGACAACACAGGGGCTGCTGCATTTATGAGCTGCATTAAATCACTTACCTACGACTGTGCTAACATATTAAATTCAGAAGACATTTGTCTGTTTGCATGGATAATTCCCCTATCATGGCTCCCGGAGGCTTGGGTATCCTCTCCTTGTTCTCCTATACTCTTTGTATCACAGTGACTGGGGTTGAGATTTCATACCCAAATACACAAAACTGAAGAGATTTCATCCTAATATAGAAACTCAATTATGTTTCCAGAGTATGTAACTTGGAAGTTCTAGTATATATTTTAAGGTTTGAACTTATGTCAAAACCAACAATAGACAATGAGAGTGTAATACTGTTGGACTTGTAGGACTAATTATAAAGCAACCTTGGGTTAAAAATGTTTTAGAGATGGGCTTCTGCCTTGCTAAGTAGGGCAGATGTTTTTCTGTTTAAATGCATTGGTTTTCTTTTGCTCTTTGTAGCTCACTTCATCTGCAGAGGAGTTGATGACCTTGGACTGCTGGGTATGATTGGTCTTTAAGAAGCAGTAATATACCACCAACCAAGGAGAAAACACTGTTAAAATGAAGAGTGGTGGAAATAGTGTGTCAGGGGAAGCATAAAAAAATGTAGATTGACACTTATTCTAAAGTGAGCTTTTTTTCCTTCAAAAATTTCAAAAATTTAGTATGTATTTGCTAATGGTATGATTTCTGATGCCAAGTATATATACTGATAGATGAGGGGACCAGAGTTACTGTTTTACCTTGAGTTCTTATGAATGCTGATTATTGAATATAATTTCATAACTATTTGGCAAGACTTACCTGGATAGGTCTCTAATGAAAAGATAGGCTATCTGTCATCTTCTAAATTGTGTTACTGTCATTGATTGGGAACAATCTCCCAGAAGTGCTAAACTACATTAAATTTTTTTTTTTAGTAAAGAGGTTTGATGTCTGATTAAAAAAAAAAAGCTTGTTGCAAATCATTCTATGTAAACCACATTATCATAATTCAGTTCTTGATAAAATATTATGTAATGTTAATTTTGTTCATAGCTGCTAATTTTTCTGCCAAAAGTATTCTGATTTTTAGGTTGTTTTAAGAGGCTTTTTAAAAGCCTTTTAGTAAAATTTTATATTGAGATCATTTAATTAGTCTCTTGCTTTTTTTCTACATAATGTTTTCTAGTCTCTTTCACCAGATATAACAAGACAGGGTTTTTAAAATTAAACCTAAAATTAAGTTACAGACTTAGAAGTATTATGGTGTTAGGCATTAGAATTGGAGATTAAAATGCACACAACAGGTTTTTTTTTTTTATGAACAAGCCTCAGAGAGTAAATCGGTTTTTTTCTAAATATCAAGATAAATTTGTTATTTGTACTCAGAACTCTTAACTCACGATGGCTGTTTGAATGATACCTTAAGTCACTCAAGAAATTCATGGTAGAAACAGGACCAGCAGTGTTAAATTTTACTTCTTTACTCACCTTTTTCCCCCGTCCAGTATTTTTAATTAAAGTAGATGAATTTGCCCTAAATCAGGTTAGACAGTATGCTAGTCTTATCAGATAATTATAGTTTTAATTAATCCTTTCACCCTTAATAACTATCCTAATGGCATATATTGCTCATAATATAAAAAAGTGGGGAAGGAGGATTAAATTGAATCATAAACTTATTTCATGTCTGATTCTCTAGTTCTGATCCTCCTCTCCATCTCCTATCAGACATACTCACCTTCTGGTATCCCTGGTTGAGTGTCAGTCAGATACAGCATGCAGATCTGCCCTATGAAAAGGGGAAGGGAAATGTGTGTTACAGTCACAATGTGGATTTTTTAGGATTCAAAAAGGAACTGTAAATTGTTAGGAAAAGATCTGCCTTTAAAGCTTTTTCCTTTCTACACAACAAATGCCCCTTTCACATTAAAGTCTCCTTTTATATCATTTGAAAGTGCTCTCTTTTTAGTAAAGAGTGTGTAGTCATTCATTAATGGGGTGCCCTGCATGTAGCAGGTGCCAGGAGAGTAAGACAGACCCTGCCCTTGCCCTCACAGTGAATGCAGAGCACAGTGAGCCAGACTGCACAGTTCCATCCCTGCCCTCCCACCCACTCTCTGAATGTCCTTGGGTTGCTCAGCTGTTACTGCTCTTTTATAACACTTTTTAAGGTAGTTAGGAGGGATGAATGAAATACTTAGGTTGATGCTTGGCAGGGTGCCTGGCACATTATAAGCACTCAGTAAACATCAGCTGTTATCTTAGGTGATTGAAGTTCTTTTAGGGTATAATTGGAAAATAGAGCATAGGTATGTACATACAACGTACTGACACTACACTTTGCACAAGATAACGGGCCAAAAAAAAAAAAAACCCACCCGAATTACCATAAAACATCTATACTAAATGTGTTGTACCCCTTAGCTCTGCGCTTAGAACTTTCCTTGCTTCATTCATCATTAACTGTGCAGTCAGCCTCATAGCAGAAATAAAATGAAATACAGAAAACATAGCACTTGATATTGCATAAGGTGATAATTTGCACCCCAGCTCTCCCACAATGTGTGTATCCTTGGATAAGCTACAAAACCTCTTTTCACCTCCTTTCCCCCCCTCCCTCATGGTATTGCATACATTAAATGAGTTGATATGTGAAAAACAACTGTAAAGGCTCAAATATTGATGTTTTGGAAAGGTAATGTAGAAACAGGGAAGAGAAGTGATACTTATTGAATGTTGGGCATTACAGTTGGTGTTTTTATGCATGTGCTTTAGCTCATTTAATCCTCACAAAGTTCTTTCTAAAGTGGATACTTACTCCCATTTTACACTCGGGCTAATAATAGACTATATTCAATAGTCTCAAGAAGTCCAAAGAAATAAGATATTTTAGAAAAGAATTTTGCATTTACTCTTTAAGTGGTAAATAATGGAAACCCAAATCAAACCAGCTTAAAAAATATATTATTTTTGGCTTAAATATGGAAAGCTCATTGATCTGGAGGTTCTTTTTTTTTTTTTTTTTTAATTTTTTTTTTTCAACGCTTTTTATTTATTTTTGGGACAGAGAGAGACAGAGCATGAACGGGGGAGGGGCAGAGAGAGAGGGAGACACAGAATCGGAAACAGGCTCCAGGCTCCGAGCCATCAGCCCAGAGCCTGACGCGGGGCTCGAACTCACGGACCGCGAGATCGTGACCTGGCCGAAGTCGGACGCTTAACCGACTGCGCCACCCAGGCGCCCCGATCTGGAGGTTCAAATAACAGTGCTTACTTTGTCCACCTCTCAGCCTGGCACCCTGCATCTGGCACCGACCTCAAAAAGAAAATCTTTCCTATACCTCCAGCAAAAATCTGGTGGGCTAGTTTATATGCCCACCTATAGGGCTGGTGACTTTGTGTAGGGGAAGGATGACACCCTTCTACCTCTCTTCATGGAACGATCACAACTTCTACAGAAAGGGGGAGGCATTTTTCCCTGATGAAATTTTGGACATAAAAAAGCAATTTGCTTTACAGTTATGGTAGATTTGGTTCCAGACCACCACAATAAAGTGAGTTGAATTATTTTTTTTGGTTTCCTACTGCATATAAAAGCTATGTTTATACTATAGTCTATTAAGTGTACAATGGCATTATGCCTAAAAGTAAATGCATACCTTAATTAAAAAGTATTGCTAAAAAAAAAAAAATACCATTATCTGAGCTTCCAGCAAGTTGTAAATTTTTTTGCTGGTGGAGGGTCCTGCCTCAATGGTAATGGCTGCTGAGTGATCAGAACAGCGGTTGCTGAAACTGGGGGTGGTGGTGGCATTTCCTGAAGATAAGACAACAATGAAGTTTGCCACATCAATTGGCTCTTTTCAGGAATGATTTCTCTGTAGCATGTGATGCCGTTTGACAGCATTTTACACACAGTTGAACTTTCAAAATTACAATCTTTTGAAACCCTACGGCTGCTTTATCAAGTAAGTTTATGTGATAGGCTAAACCCTTTGTTATTTCAGCAATCTCCACAACATCTTCAGTAGATTCCATCTTAAGAACCCCTGTCTTTGCTCCTCTGTAAGCAGCAGCTCCTCATCCCTTCGGGTTTGATCATGCGATTGCAGCAATTCTGGCACATCTTCAGGCTCCACTTCTAATCGTAATTCTTTTGCTGTGTCTACATCTGCACTTAGTTTCTCCACTGAAGTCTAGAACCCCACAAAGTCATCCGTGAGGGGTAGAATCAACTTCCAAACTTCTGTTAATGTTGCTATTTTGACCTCTTCCCATGAATCACATTCTTGATGGCATCTAGAATGGTGAATCCTTTCCAGAAACTTTTCAATGTACTTTTCCCAGATCCATCAGAGGAAGCATTACCTATGGCAACTAATGGTCTTAAAAAAATGTGTTTCGTAAATAAGATTTGAGTGTCAAAATTACTCCTTGATCCACGGAGAGAGAATGGATGCTGCGTCAGCAGGCATGAAAACAACATGCATATCACACGAATATCACTGTATGTCATCAGAGCTCGTGGGTGTCTAGATATATTGTCAATGAGCAGTAATATTTTGAAAGGAGGCTTTTTTTGAGCAGTAGGTCTCAACACTGGGCTTAAAATGCTCAGCAAACCATGTTATAAACATATGTGCCATCATCCAAGCTTTGTTGCATTTATAGAGCCAGGCAGAGTAGATTCATCATAATTCTTAAAGACCCTAGGATTTTCAGGATGGTAAAAACACTGCCTTGACCCCTGAGAAGAGAGTCAGTCTGTCCTGTGAAGCTTTGAAGACAGGCACTGACTTCCCCTTTCTAGCTCTGAAAGTCCTAGATGGTATCTTCCAATATAAGGCTATTTAATTTACATTGAAAAATCTTGTTTAGAGTAGCCTCCTTCATTAATGATCTTAGCTAGTTCTCCTGGAGAACTTGCTGCAGCTTCTACATCAGCACTTGCTGCTTCATCTTGCATTTTATGTTTTGAAGACAGCTTCTTTCCTTAAACCTCATGAACCAATATCTGCTAGCTTCATACTTTTCTTCAGGAGCTTCCTCAACTCTCTCAGCCTTCATAGAACTGAAAAGAGTTAGGGCCTTGCTCTGGATTAGGCTTTGGTTTAAGGGAATGTTGGGGCTGGTTTGATCTATCCAGACCACAAAACTTTCTCCATATCAGCAATAGTCCATTTCACTTTCTTATCATTAATGTGTTCACTGGAGTAGCACTTTTAGTTTCCTTCGAGAACTTTTCCTTTGCATTCACAACTTGGCTGTTTGGCACAAAAGGCCTAGCTTTTGGTCTGCCAACCAAAAGCTTCCAACATGCCTTCCTCACTAAGCATAATAATTTCTAGCTTTTGATTTAAAGTGAGAGAAATGTGATTATTCCTTTCACTTGAATACTTAAGAGACTTGTAGGATTATTAATTGGCCTAACTTCAATATTGTTGTGTCTTAAGGAATAAAATGCCCAAGGGGAGGGAGAAAGATGGGAAATGTCCAGTGGAATAGAACACACACAACAGTTATCGATTAAGTTTGCCATCCTATATGGGAGCGGTTGGCATTCCAAAACAACTACAACAGCAACATCAAAGATCACTGGTTAGATATTTTTATTAGGTGACAGATGCTATGCTACACTTGCTATGAACATAGCATAACATACAGACTTGTTGAATCACTATGTTGCACACCTGAAATTAATGTAACATTGTGTGTCAGCTGTATTTTAATTAAAAAATCACTAATTAGAGATAACCATACAAATAAAATGAAAATTAAAAATATTACAAGAATCATTAAAATGTGACAGAGGAATGAAATGAGCAAGTGCTGTTGGAAAAATGACACCAACTTGTTCAATGCAGGGTTGCAACAAACCTTCAAATTATAAAAAATGCAGTATTTGTGAACTGCAATAAAGTGAAGCACAATAAAATGAGGTGTGCCTGTATTTTCCAATTAACACTAATTAATGGCCCTTATGAAAAAAAAAATATAAAAAGGCTCTTAATGGAACAAGCATCAGTTACTCAAAACTCCGTATCTCTAGCAACAAGCCATTTTAGCAATATGATTACAACCATGGGGTTGCACTATGAAGTTAATTCTGTTGTTGAAGGGTGAACTGTCCCATCATTATTGTAAGATGAGTATGTAAGACATCAAGACTTTAGAGTTCACAGAGGAGTTCCAGAAATGTACTTTTTTTGTACCAAATGCTACATTTGTGAAATACATCTATATATAAATGAACATACTCTATTTCAATCTAGAACAAAACAAAACTTAGAAATGGGTAGCCAGGATAGGGTAGAAACAGGATAGGGTAGAAACAGTTTGCCACTTATTAAAACTTTGGTCAAATAATTTAACTTTTCTTAAGGTTTCCTTAGATGTGAAATGGGGCTGATCATAGTTTACAGTTATTGTGAGGATTAAATGAGATGATGTTTTCTTGAGAGAAGAGACTAAGTAAAACAGGCATGTCAGTAGAGGGAGAACATTACCTATTAAGCATTTTCTTTTGTTTCTGTATCAATACCCCAAACTTTTCTGTATCAATACCCCAACAGAAGCTTGTCAATATGGTATCTTAAAAACTAAATGTGATATTTTACCCTATAATCTGCCATCTTTGAAGTCACCTTGTCATTATGGACCCATGCGGAGGTTGCGGTCACCCACAGAAGGACTTTGCTGCTCCCAGGAACAGGCAGCCTGTGGGAGAAGCAGCTTCACACACATAGTTTTGCTTCTCTAGTTGTTTCCATGGAGGAGTAACAGAAATAGGAGCCCCTGCTCTGGTCTGAAGGCAGAGTATTAGAATTCAGGAAGAAGCCTCTCCGCTAGTATAGCTAAGGGGGGTGTCCTGAATAGCATGGCCAAGGGCAGCTGTTTTTCTTCTCTCTTTGACCTGAATATCAAATTTCAGAATTTTTGTCCCAGTTAATATGGATCCTGGTAAGGCCTAGTTTTCACACTATCTGTAACAGGACATCATAGACTTCAGGGCTTTTTTTCACACTGATAAAAAGAACCTGAGAGTTACCATATATACACAGTTGGGATACTGAAAACCTCTGGGTACACCTAGAAACATGGGTTTATTGCAGTTTTGTTTTTCTTCTACAAGGACTTCCCTCCGGTTCTTAAATTTACCTCCAACAGTTTGTTTCTAATGTCAGTGACCTCCTAATTTACTCTCCTAAGCACTTACAGAAGAACTCCTTCAATAATCAGCACAAATCTCTATGTTCTGTATCCAAAATATTTTTCAGCAGAGAAAGAGAATCAGTAGAACCAAAGAACATATGCCAGGAGAATCTGTTACCACTCAAACATTACTACTGGGGTCCAGAATCAATGGGGCCCATAACTCTGAGGTCTAGTTTTAAATAAACAAGTTTGCTTTATTCTTTAGGCATTAGTTCTCAAAGTGTGTCTCCTGCCCACCCCCCAAGCCTCACCAGTGTCCCCTGGGAACTTGTTAGAAATGCCAATTCTTGGGGCGCCTGGGTGGCTCAGTCTGTTAAGCCTCCGACTTGGGCTCAGGTCATGATCTCATGGTTCGTGAATTCAGCTCTGCATTGGCTCTGTGCTGACAGCTCAGAGCCTGGAGCCTGCCTCAGATTCTGTCTCCCTCTCTCTTTGCCCCTCCCCTGCTCTCTCTCTCAAATAAACATTAAAAGAAGAAATGCCAATCCTTAGGTTCCACCCTAGACCTCCTAAATCAATGACTCTGGGTGTAAGGCATTCTGTATTTGAACAAGTCCTCCAGGGATTCTGATGCAACTCAAGGTTGACAACCAGTGCTCTGAGCTAACACTAGTAGGTGAGGGGTTGAGGGGCATTTCTACTTAGATTGGCTGCCTGCAGTGTTTTGCAAATTGAAATTTAGCACAGCTTGGGATCATAGTGTGAACGTACAGTATATGAACTCACCTTTGTCCCTCACACTGCACTTTTTTTTTTAAGTTTATTTTATTTTGAGAGAGACAGAGAGCATAAGCAGGGGAGGGGCAGAGAGAGAGAATCCCAAGCAGGCTCTGTACGGTCAACACAGAGCCCAATGTGGGGCTTGAGCCCACGAAACCATGAGGTCATGACCTGAGTGAAATCAAGACTCAAATGCCTAACTGACCAAGCCACCCAGGCGCCCCCTCACACTGCACTTTTTTTTGGACCAGAAACAAACCACTGTCTTTTTTATGGCTACAACAGTTATGGTCTATAACAGTCAGTCCTCTGTTATGTATCAGAAGAGTTGAACTAGTCAGGGAAGAGGAATGCCATTGGAACCACCAGCACCAAAAAGATGGAGTGGTTCATATGTCATTCCTCTATCATAGCCTGTCGTCCCTAAGCTTCCAGAAAAACCCTCAAAATGTTGTCCTACCGCATTTCCTGAAGAACTAATCAATATGGTTTAAATTTGACATTCTTTGTAGGGCATGCACTTTGGTATAGCAATAAGCTTATTAAATTTAAAAGTTTAGCTTTTTCAAAATTTGAGAAAAATGTGTGTGTGTGTGTGTGTGTACTTAATGTTCCAGGCAAGTAACTTCTTTGCTTGAGGTTTAAGAAACATTAAAATTATCTAAATGAAATTGGCCTATAAACAGGGAATATGTTAAAAATTAGAAGTATTCAAATTTCTCATGTGTCCACTTTTTGCATCTTTGAAGACACATAAATAAGAATTCTGATGTACATCCAGAGGTAGTACCTACCTCTACCTACACAAGTAGGCCATGTTTTATGAATTTGGATTTTGTTTGCTATATAAAGTCTCCATCTGCCTTTCTCTGACTTCCTTGATTTATATGGCTGTTACCAAAAACCCCCACCTCATCAAGGACATACCTGTTGCTGTATAATGTGTTATAAACAGATATAGATATAAACAGTTAAAGATGGTGCCCAGTACTGGGCCATGCAAAATAGTGATGGTGGTGATGATGAGGTAGGGGGTGTGGTGGGTGAAGGAAGTGGTGGTTATGAAATTAGCTACATTTCCAAATGTGTACTCAGGAGAAACATTGTTTTTCAAGGGCTTAGTTCCCATAAAATGCATTACCACTAGGAAACGTACAATTCGATGGGCCATTAAAAATGTAGTGGGCTTGTATAACTTAAATATATTCTTAAAGCTGTGATTATCCCAATGTAATTTTGGCCTTGGACTAGCAATCTCTTAATCAATATAATATTGGTTCTAACACAGCAATCGTAACTTTACCAACTTCCTTGTGGAATTATAATTTTACCAATTTCATTTCTACTCTATTGATAAGCAAGTAAAAAGTTATCTTTCAGTTATGAAATTCTCCCCTTACACTCCTTCGCCTGTTCTCATTTTCAGCTGTGACTTAATTTCTATTTCTGTTTTTAAGTGTTTTTTTTGATTAACTGCAAAGTTTGATAGAGCCAGCAGCATAATTAAATCGGTGTATATTGTCATTTGGGTCTTTCCTGAGCTTGCTGAAAGGTTGCTAGGATACTCTCTTAAAGATACAGTTCTCTTGATTAATTGCAAAACCTGGATTGTCCAAGTAACAGTTTTATTAATTCATAAAAATACAGGTCAGGATTGCATTTAAATTTATAGCAAGATGAGTGGTATATATCTCTGGATGCTTTTAGCTTTACAGAAATGTGTCTAGGTACACTTATAAAGAATGTGTTTTGAATTACAATTTAGTGCTTAAGAATTAGTCACTTTTAGTTAAGGGAGAGTATTCCTTTGTGTTGTACAATGTATATGGGTTTGGGACTGAAAGAACTCTGAACTTTAAATTGCCACTAGGAAATAATCCATGGTGTAATACTGTAGACATCCTACTGTAGTTATTAGGATTATAATTATTGACATATTCAATTCCAAAATTTCATATAAAGTACAATTATTGTTTCTGGTTGATTTAATAAAATAAATCAAGAAACTGATAAACAACTTCATCTATAATAGTTTGATGTGATATGGCCTGTTGTTTCAAAGGTTAAGGATGAGCAAATGGCTTTAAATGGTTGGCATTCTTCCAACAATTGTTTTATAGCTAATAAATCTGAAAATAACTATGACTGAACCTACTCAACTGTCAATCATCCAGTTCATCTATTCATTCACTTAAAAGCCTCCAAACACTTTATGGGGCTTATATTATATACAATGCACTTTAGTAGAAGTCAAAAGTGGATTTTTAGATGACATGAGGCTTTTATTTCAGAACAGCAATTTTTATACTAATATGGAAGATAGATTACACCATTCAAGAATTGCACATAAGAAATAAGAGAACATAAATAACTAGAAAATAATTAACAAACTGGGAATAAGTACATACCCATCATCATTACTTTAAATGTAAATGGTCTAAATGCTCCATTCAATAGATAGTATGCAGGAATGGTTAAAAAATAGACTCAACTATGCTGCTTATAAGAGATTCACTTTAAACCTAAAGACACACACAGATTAAAAAGTGAAAGGATGGAGAAAGATTTTCCGCACAAATGGAAGGAAAAACAAAAGCCAGGATAGCAATACTTAGACAAAATAGAATTTAAAACAAAGACTGTAATAAGAGACAAAGAAGGACATTACATAATGATAAAGGAATCAATCCAACAAGAGGAGGTAACAATTGTAAATATCTACGTACCCAACATTGGAGTACCTAAATACATAAAGCAAATATTAACAGACATAAGGGAAGAAAGTGATGGCAATACAATAGGAGGGGACTTTAACACTTACATCAATGGGTAGATCATCCAGACAGAAAATAAAGAAGTAAACAGTGTTTTTGAAAGACACATTAGACCAGATGGACATAAAAGAGATAGAACATTGCATCAAAAACCACAGAATACACATTCTTTTCAAGTACACATGGAACAGTCTCCAGGATAGACTACATGTTGGGCCACAAAACAAGTCAATAACTTCAAGAAGACTGAAATCATATCATGCATCTTTTCCAACCACAATGGTATGAAATTAGAAATCAGTTACAAGAAAAAAGAAAAAAACAGAAAAAAAAACACAAACAAGTGGAGGCTAGACAGCATGTTAGTGAACAGGCAATGAATAAACAAATCAAAGAGGAAATAGAAAAATACATAGAAACAAATGAAAACACAATGTTCCAAAAACCTTTGGCATGTAGTAAAAGCAGTTCTAAGATGGAATTTATTTATTTATTTATTTATTTATTTATTTTTCCATCCATCCATCCATCCATTCAATTTATTTTTATATGGAAATTTATAGCAATAAAGGCCTACCTCAAGGAACAAGAAAAATCTCAATCTAACCTTGTCCCTAAAGAAATTAGAAAAAGAAGAACAAAGCCCAAAGCCAGTAGGGGAAAAAATGATAATAAAATCAGAGCAGAAATAAATGAAATAAGACTTAAAAAATAGAAAAAAAAAATCAAGGAAAGCAAGAGCTGGTTCTTTGAAAAGATAAAATTGATAAACCTTTAGCCAGACTCATCAAGAAAAATAAGAAAGGACCCAAGTAAATAAAATTAGAAATGAAAGAGAAGTAACACTGACACCCCAGAAACACAAAGGATTGTAAGAGACTACTACAAAAAAATTATATGCCAGCAAATTGGACAACGTGAAAGAAAAAGATACATTCCCAGAAGCATACAATCTAACAACACTGAATCAGGAAGAAATAGAAAATCTGAACAGATCAATTACAAGTAACAACATTGAATCACTAATCAAAAAACTCATAAGAAACAGAAGCCCAGGACCAGATGGATTCACAGGTCAATTATACCAAACACTTAAAGAAGAATTAATACCTATTCTCCTCAAACTAATCCAAAAAATAAGAGGAAAGAAAGCTCCCAAATATATCAACAAATCCTCAATTATCTTCAACAAAATATTAGCAAGCCTAATTTAATAATACGTTAAAAGGACCAGTCACCACAAACAAGTAGAATTTATTCCAGGGATGCAAAGATGTCTCAATATTCACAAATCAATCAATGTGATACACTTCATCAACAAAACAAAGCATAAAAATCATATGATTATTTCAATAGGTGCAGAAAAAAAACATTGACAAAATTCAACATCTGTTCATGATAAAAACTTTCAACAAAGTGGGTGTAAAGGGAACATACCTCAACATTAAAAGACCATATATGACAAACCCACAGCTAACATCATACTCAATTGGGAAAAACTAAGATCCTTTCCTCTGAGATCAGGAACAAGATTAGGATTCCACTCACCACTATTATTCAAGATAGCACTGGAAGTCCTTGCCACAGCAATCAGACACGAAGAAGAAATAAAAGGCACCTATGTTGCTAAGGAAGAAGTTAAATTCTCACTATTTCAGATGACATTATTTCATACAGAGAAAACCCTAAAGACTTCACCAAAAAAACCCATTAGAAGTTATAAATGAATTCAGTAAAGTTGAAGGATACAAAATTAAAAAAAAAATACCTGGAAATCAGTAGTGTTTCTATACACTAATAACAAAGTAGCAAAAAGAGAAATTAAGAAAAAAATTCCATTTACAATTGCACCAAAAAGAATACTTAGGAATAAACTTGACAAACGAGGTGAAAGATTTGTACTCTGAAACCTATAAAACACTGATGAAAAAAACTGAAGATGACAGAAATGGAAAGATATTCCATGCTGATATATTGAAAGAATTAATATTGTTAAAATGTCCATACTACCCAAAGCAATCTAAAGATTCAGTGCAATCCCTATCAAAATACCAATGATCTTTTTCACAGAACCAGAATAGTCCTGAAATTTGTGTGGAATCACAACAGACTCCAAACAGCCAAAGTAATCGAGAAGAACAAAGCTGGAAGTTCCACAATTCTAGATTTCAAGACAATACAAAGCTGTAGTAATCAAAACAGTATGATACTAGCACAAAAATAGACACATAGATCAATAGAACAGAATAGAAAGCCCAGAAATAAATCCACATGTATATAGTCGATTAATCTATGACAAAGAAGCAAGAATATACAATGAGGAAAAGACTGTCTCTTCAATAAATAGTGCTGGGAATATTGGACAGCTACATGCAAAAGAATGAAAGTGGACCACTTTTCTACACCATACACAAATAGATTAAGGACCTAAATGGGAGACCCGAAACCATAAAACTCCTAAAAGAAAACACAGGCAGTAATTTCTTTGACATTGTCCATAGAAATATTTGTTTTTAGGTAAATCTCCTCAGGCAAGGGAAACTAAAGCAAAAATAAACTACTGGAACTGCACCAAAATGAAGTTTTTGCACAGCAAAGAAAACTATTAACAAAATGAAAAGGCAACCTACTGAAAGGAAGAAGATACTTGCAGATGATATATTTGATAAGGAGTTAATACTCAAAATATATAAATAACTTACACAACTCAACACCAAAAAATGATCTGATTGTTTTCCAAAGAAGGCATACAGATAGCCAACAGGCACATGAAAAGATGCTCATCATTAATCATCAGAGAAATGTAAATCAAAACCACAATGAGATATCATCTTACACCTGTTAGAATGGTAAAATCAAAAAGACAAGAAATAACAGGTGTTGGCAAAAATTTTGAGAGAAGGGGCCCCATGTGCACTGTTGGTGGGAATGTAAATTGGTGCAGCCACTGTGAAAAACAGTATGGAGGTTTCTCAAAATTTTTAAAATAGAAATACCATATGATCCAATAATTCCACTCTTGGGTATTTACCTAAATAAAACAAAAACACCAATTAGGGAAGATATATGTACCCCTATGTTTACTGCAGCATCATTTGCAATAGCCAAGATATGGAAACAACCTAAGTGTCCATCAATTGATAAATGGATAAAGGAGATGTGAATAAATAAATAAATAAATAAACAAATAAATAAATATTACTCAACTATAAGATTTAATAAGAATGAAATCCTGCCGTTTGCAACAACATGAATAGACCCAGATGGTTTTATGCTAAGTGAAATAGGAGAAAGACAAATACTGTATGATTGCATTTATATGTGGAATCTAAAAACAAGGGAACAAACAAACAAACACAAAGCAGAAACAGACTCATAGAAACAGATAACTAGTAGTTGCCAGAGGAAAAGGGGATAGGGGAATTGGCAAAATGGGTGAAAGGGAGTGGGAGACATAGGCTTCCAGTTATGAAATGAATAAATCACAGGGATGGAAGGTACAGCAGAGGGAATTTAGTCAATGGTATTGTAATAGTGTTGTATGGTGACAAATGGTGAGCATAGGGTAACTTGTAAACTTGTTCAATCATCATGTGCACCTGAAATGTAACTGTGTGTCAACTATATTTAAATTAAAAAAAAAAAAAAAGAATTGAAGAGTAATGGTACAAAATGGTAATGTAGATTCCTTCTGACTTTGTTCCTTCTCATAAAAGAACAAGCAACAACTACTCATGGACAAGACACCAATGAGACAATCTAGAAACACAGGAATGAGGCTGAGGCACCCCTCCTCCCATCATACACACCACAGAAATTGAGACAGACTGCATTAGAAGGGTCAGAAGAACAGCTACACTTCCCCACTGTGTGAAGAGAGAGCCCAAGAAGTACATCCAGAACCTTCAGCATTGTGGATCATTTTGTGGGAGCCCTTACTCTGGTTTCGTCCCATGGAGATCACAGGGCAATCTGCTGGGCTCAACTACTAAGAATCAAATTGTGATGAACAAGTGGGGAGGGGCTTCTAATAATCGGCACTCATATCTGGGTAGACAGAGTTCCCATTAGCACAGCTGAAATAGTAATCCCAAAGAGCAGTTCTGCTCATCTGCAAACCAAGTCAGGGAAGGGGGCAGTCTGACCAGGGAACTCAGTAGGGTGCAGGTCTCCCTAATTTGGGTCCCCAAACAAGGATTTTTGCTGTAGCCTGGCCTTCTCCCGCTCAGCAGAGGTACTGAGTCATAGCCCCATCTGTTGTAAATTGGGGCTCCCGGCTCCCAGCTCTCCCTAGCAGAAAACCTGTTCAAGAAAATTTAGGAGTTGGTGGAGTGGGCCTTCCTAGGCTTCCCTAGCGAAGAGCCTGTGTTATAGCCCCACTTGCTGCGGAGCATGGCCCACAGCCCCATCCAACAGGAAGGGTTGGCAGGAACACTGTGTAACCCAGCAACTCTGGAGCTAAGAGGTGGATGAACAGAGCTAATGGTCCCCAGAGTAAAGCCAGTGGTCCTGTTCTGCCAGGGAACTTGGGGCACAGGATGGCGTAAGTCAAGATCACAAACAAAGAGCATTAGTGGCCTTATACCTGCTTCATTTGCTGCACCTGGACAGGGAAATAATTCATAGCCTCACCTGTTAGCAACAGGTGGGTACTGCCTCAGTCCACCTGACCAGGGAAACTTACCAGATCACATGAGAAGCTGTGTAGCCCATCCAACAGCCCGGCTTATAGTAACACTTGAACAGAAAGCACAGCCTGTGACTTTCCTTGCCTACAAAGCAAAACCAGTAGTGGCTTCACCAGACCAGGTATTCAATGTACACTCTTGCTTTCTTTGGGTCCCCAAACAATGAGTTGTGCAGACCTGGGTCCTATCCTGCTGCCCTGTTTACTGCTGAGTATAATACTCAGTCATGACTGTCTACTAAACCTGAGTAGAGAGTCTAGGCAATAGCAGAGCCCATCCTACAACCTCAGTTGGGAAGGGAATCAAGCCAGCAGTCCCAGCAGCTATTCTGAGTATCACACCCCTGACCTCAGAGTGTAAACACTTACCTTGCCCCAAATTAGACCCTAATAGCAGGTCCCATCTGCCCCAGGACATTGCCAGCAGACATGTCCAGAAACCCAGACCGAGCTGGCTGGTAAGGAGCTGTCTCTGCTATAGTGAACCTATAAAGTCTGGAAGTAAAGACAACTTACCCGAATGTAGAGATACCAACATATGAATTAAGGATCATGACAAATCAGGTAAATATAACCCCACGAAAGGAAACTCATAAAGCTCTAATAATTGATCCTAATGAAGTGGAGGTCTATGGACCGTGACAAATTCAGAATAATCCTCTTAAAGAAGTTTAGTGAACTACAAGAACACACAGAAAACTAAAGAAGATTAGGAAAACAATGCATAAATAATATGAGAAGTCCAACAAAGAAATAAAAAATATATTAAAAAACCCAATTCCTAGAGCTGTAAAATATAATAACTGAAGAATTCAATACAGAGCTTCAAAGGCAGACTTGGCCATGCAGAAGAAGGAATGAGTGATCTGGAAGATAAGACTTTTGAAATTATCCAGTCAGGGGAATAAAAAGAAAAAAAAAAAAGAAAAGAAATGAAGAATGCCTCTGGGAATTATAGGACACAATAAAAAGAAACAATATCCACATAATGGGAATTCAGAAGGAGAAGAGAAAGGGACAGAAAATACATTTAAAGCAATAATGATTGTAAACTCAAAGAATTAAAAATAGAACTATCATATGATTCAGTAATTCCACTTCTGGGAATATATTAGGAGGAAACAACACTAACTTGAAGTGATATCTGCTTTCTCATGTTTATAGCAGCATTATTTACAATCACCAAGATATGGAAACAATCTAAGTGTTCACTTACAAATAAAGTAATTGTGGTATATACATACGAGAATGGAATATTATTCTGCCATAAAAAATGAGAAAATCTTTCCAATTGTGAAAACATTAATGGACTTTAAGATCATTTTGTTAAGTGAAATAAGTCAGACAAAAAAAGAGATAAATACTGTATGAACTAATTTATGTCTGGAATCTAAAAAGATAAAAAAAAAAAAAAAACCTTGTAGAAAAAATGATCAGATTTGTGGTTACCAGAGGCAGGTGGTGGGGTGGGTGGAGGAATTGGAGAAAGTTGGTGAAAAGGTACAAACTTCCAGTTATAAGATAAATAAGAACTCGGGATGTAAATGTACATAATGGCTATAGTTAACACTGCTGTATGATATGTAGGAAAATTAAGAGAGTAAATCCTAAGAGTTCTTATTATAAGAAAAATATTTTCTTTTTTTCCTTCTTCTTTCTAGTGTATCTTTAGGATATAATGGGTGGTAACTAAACCTATTGCAGTAATTATTTTACAATATGTATAAGCCAAACTGTTATGCTGTACACCTTAAACTTATACAGTATGTATGTTAATTATATCTCAATAAAGCTAGAAAAATGAGAGAATCAATGAAAATACACTATAGATTAATTGTAGAGTTATTTGTGAGAGATAATTGGTAAGTACTTGGTTATCAATTAGATATGGAGGACAGAAGAGGGGGGACACAGGAGGCTGAGGAGGTGACAATGACAGACTGAAAGGAGACTCTGAAGACAGATTTGGAAGGTAGAGGGTGAGACGAAAAGCTCCTTCAGAAGCCTATTGAGTTTGTTTTGGGACGTCCAAAAGGACAGGTTGAACCAACAAAGGGAAGATCTACACCAGAGATACTGATTTGGGACTCAGTCACATATGTATGGAATTTGTAGCCATAGGTCTGCACAGGGTTACCCAGTGTGTAAAAAAAAAAAAAAAAAAAAAGTGTAAATGGAAGTAAATCAATAATAGCAGAGATGATCATGTCACTTTTCCTAAAGATCATTGCTCACTTTGAGTTTAATAAATATCTGAAATATACAATTGATGAAGTTGCTGGGTCTTTATCCCTCCTTTCCTACCTTCAAATCTTTCAGAGTAAGAAGCGTACCTTAAAAAAAAATAGGAGAGGCTATCAGTTGTTAAACATTTTTAAGAAGAAGAAATAAGTTCATTGAGAAAATAGACAATACAGATAAGCAAAATAACACAAAGTTACCCTATAGTTCTACCACTCATTTGAAATGCCAATTTTGGTGTGTGTGTGTGTGTGTGTGTGTGTCAATTTTTGGACTTTGCATCTTGTTCCAATCTGCCTTTTCCCAGATCTTACTGTCACATCTTTTTTTTTAAAAAAAATTAAACGTGGGGTGCCTGAGTGGCTGAACTGGTTAAGCATCCAACTTCGGCTCAGGTCACGATCTTATGGATGTGAGTTCAAACCTCACAACAGGCTCTGTGCTGAGAGTGCAGAGCCTGCTTGGGATTCTTTCTCTCTTCCTCTCTCTCTGCTCCTCCCAAACTTGTTTTCTCTCCTCTCTCTCTGTCTCAAAATAAATAAATAAACTTTAAAATGTAAACATTTTGAACATTCCATGGTTCAAACACCAAATGATATTAAAAAGGTATATAGTGAATTCTTTTTCCTTTCCTTGTCCCTAAACAGTTACACATGCACACACGTGAGAATCCTTCCAGAATTTATGCCAATGCAAGCAATATGAATTCTTATTCTTCCTCTTTAGTAAATGAAAGGTATATACTATTGTGTAACTTGATTTATGTTACACTCAATATATACCTTGGAAATTATGACATTATTTCTACATGTGAACTTGACTACCTATAGTACCCAGTTATTTAATCAAACACCAATCAAGAGAACATCACATGAAGATGGAGGTAGATATTGAAGTGAAGGCCACAGCTAAGGAATGGGAATAATTGCTGGAAACCACTAGAAGCTGCGGGAAAAGCATGAAACAGATCATTCACAGGGCTCCAGAGGGAATGCGGCACTGCCAACACCTTGATTCCAGACTTCCCTCTCTTAGAACAGTGGAAGAATACATTTCTGTTGTTTTAATTTTTGTTATTATTATTATTACTTTGAGAGAGACAGACACAGAAAGAGAGTGCGGGCAGGGCAGAGGCAGAGAGAGAGGGAGACACAGAATCCGAAGCAGGCTCCAGGCTTCGACCTGTCAGCACAGAGCCTGACATGGGGCACACACTCACGAGCTAGGAGATCATGACCCGAGCCAAAGTCAGACACTTAACTGACTGAGCCACCCAGGCACCCCAGATCTCTGTTATTTTAAAGCCAGTTTGTGGTGATTTGTTGTAGCAGCCCTGAAAAATTAATACGATGATGTTTTCATATCATTATACAGAAAGTATCCTCACTTTAAAAAAAATAGCTTCATGCTATTCCATTGTTATGGATATCCAAAATTAATATATCGGTCTTCTATTGATGGACACTTGGGTTGCCTCCATTCTTGGCTATTATAAACAATGCTCTGTTGAATGGCTTTGTACATCAATTTTACATATATCTGTAGGACAGATTCCCAGAAGTAGAATTGATGGGCCAGAAGGTATACCATTTGTTATTTTGACAGTCACTACAATATTATCTTCCGTTGTTTTAACCAATTTATCCATTCATAAGCAATACTAGTGCCCTTCTGATAGATATCTCAATACAGTTTTTATTTGTGATTTCCCTTATTAAGTGTTGGGATTGTGTTTAAAAGCCGTTTACATTTCTGAACTGCCTGTTCATATTCTTTTCCCATTTTTCTGTTAGGTTATTAATCTTTATTTCTAGGATTTATTTCTACATTGGAGATATCAGCCCTTTATCTGTTGGATGACTTGGAAACATTTCCCAATTTGTCGCTTTTGATTTTGCTTTAGGTTATTAATCTTTATTTCTAGGATTTATTTCTACATTGGAGATATCAGACTTTTACCTGTTGTATGACTTGGAAACAATTCCCAATTCGTCACCTTTGATTTTGCTTGTGTTTTTCTTTTCACCATGCATAATTTATTTTTATGCAAAATTTATCATTTATTTTGAATCATTATAGGGTTATAAAATAATTCTTTATTTTAATCTAATAATTCTTTTAATTTTCTGTAGAATTTATATTTGTGTATACTATGAGATACAGTTTCAACCTAATTTTTTCCCAATGGCTATCCAATTGTCTTGACACTATTTGTTAAAAATCCACTTTTAAACTTTGATTTGAAATTCCACCCTTATCGCAAATGAAATTATTTTATGTATTTGGACCTATTGCTGGAATTTCTATTGTTTTCCTTTGATTATCTATTTATGGGCTAATATTAATTACACTGTTCAATGTTTTTTAAGTTTATTTATTTTGAGAGAGAGAGCTCACACACAAGAGTGAGCAGGGAGGGCAGAGAGAGAGGGAGAGATAGAATCCCAGGCAGGCTCCATGTTGTCAGCACAGAGCCTAATGTAGGGCTCGATCCCACAAACCGTGCGTGAGGTCATGACCTGAGCTGAAATCAGGAGTTGGAAGCTTAACTGACTCAGCAACCCAGGGCTCCGCTACACTGTTTCAATTTTTGAAACTATAAAATAAATACATCTAGTGATATATCTAAGTAGTACTAAACCTTTTACTTCACATCTCATGTTTTTCAGAGTTTTTCTTGATACATGTTTTTTCGCCTTACAAACTTTAGAATCATTTTGTCTAGTTTTTAAAAAATGTTTTTGTGTTTTAAAAGATACTTCTATAATTGGCTGACATCTCAAAATATGTGTTTCCCTTTGTTCAGTTCTTCTGTATCCTTCAGTGATATTTTAAAGTGTTGTTATTGTTTTGTATATTCTTACACATTTCTTGTTAAGTTCATCCCCAGTTGTTTAAGTTTTTGTTGCTATTGTAAATAGTAACTTTACTTTCATCATATATATATTTTTTCTGATTACTATTTGTATATGTGAAGCTATTTTTTTTTTTTTTCAGTTTTCCATTGGATAGTTTTAGCTGTTGGTTTCCATTTCTCTTGTCTCTACCTTCTTTCTCTTGGTTGATTCCATTTTCTCTTTCCTCTAGTACAGTATTCTATGTAATAGTAGTGATAGTGATCATAATTGTTTTATATATAATTTTTGGTGGGGATGCTTCTATTTTTTCCCTTTTTTAAAAAATAATTTTTGAAGTTTATTTATTTATTTTGAGAGAGAGAGAGAGAGAGAGTGAGAGTGGTGGAGGGGCAGAAAGAGAAGGAAGGAGAGAGAAAGGAAATGAGAGAGAATCCTAAGCAGGCTAACTGCTGTCAGTGCAGAGCCAGATGTGGGGCTCAATCTCAGGAACCATGAGATCATGACCTGAGCCGAAACCAAGAGTCGGACGCTTAACCGACTGAGCCACCCAGGCACCCCCTATTTTTTCCCTTTTAAGCATGATGACTTAGGCCTGAGACAGATTTATCATGTTAAGCAAATAATAATTTTTTCCAATTTTATTTAGTATTTATAACCAAGAATGGCTGTTGGGGCACCTGGGCAGCTCAGTGGGTTGAATGACCCAACTCTTGATTTCAGCTCAGGCCATGATCTCCTGATCATGAGACTGAGCCCTAAATTGGGCTCCACGCTGAGTGTGGAACCTGCTTGGGATTCTCTCTCCCTCTCCCACTTCCCCTTCTCCACTCACGCTTTCTCTCTCTCAAAAAGAAAAATAGCTGTTCAACTGTTTTCCAAATGTTTTGGTGACAATAGGATTATATAACTGTCTTTTTAGGTCTAATAACGTGGTAAGTTATATTTGAAGAATGTGTTTCTATTTCTCCTTGCAGGTTTTGTAATTTTTGCTTTATAAAATTTATAGAAGCATTATTTGGTGCATGAAAGATTCATAATTATATACTCACTGTGAATTGTGGCCATTAGATTTAACGAAGTCCTTATTTTTGTGCATAGTGTACTGCTTTTGGTCTGAGTTCCACCTTTTTTTCTTGATATTAAGATCTTGATCCTATTTTTGGGAGGTATTTACCTAGTATTTACTATAAAACTTTCTGGATCTTTTCTGTTTTAGATATATTTCTTGCATAAAGCATAGAATTAGGTTTTATTTTGTGATCTAGTCTGGAAATATTTCTCTCAATATGTACATTTATCTATTTCATTGATATTCAGACAAGCTTGATCTTTGTTCCATTGTATTGTTGATACTCAGATAAGCTTGATCTTTGTTTCATTGTATTATTTTATGTGCCCTGTTTTAACAGCTTTTAAAATGTCTTTCACTAAGTGGTTAGTTTTCTTTGCATGTACATATGCCTATGTGTATTTTTTCTGATATTAAGAAAGGTTTAAGGTTTTGTTTTTTCTAGTACCTGATACTCGTAGCCCTCTACTACTTTGGACAGTGCCTATTAATTCTCTATCCAGCAGTGTTAAAAAATTAGCACGTTTCTTTCCCCTGACCCATCTTCTCCAACAATAGATTTTAGTTGATAATATTACTTCTTACTCTTTATATTATTAAATATCATTATATTTCTCCTTCTTGGATTGTCTTGGATTGTCAGTTTTAAATGATATCTTTTAACTCTAAACTATTACAGATGAAGCAATTAATATACTTATTATAGCTCCTATTTCATTCTCCTTTTTCTTCCCAAGTTTTATTGGGTTTATAATTCTCATAATATCAGGACATAAAACATTTTTACTCTGTGCTGATATCCTATTATGCATTTGCTTTAGTCTTCATTCTGCAGTTAAAGGTATTCAGCACTCATAGGCACCCTTTTGTGGTGATGTTCTGAATCATCTCTCAGTCACCTGAAGTTTATTCCAGCACAGTGGGACTCTCATTTTCATCTGATTGGTCAACTGGGTTCCAGAGACCATCCCAAGGTGAGCTTTCCAGGACCACACTTGATTTACCTTGTATTCCTCTAAGAAGGAAAGGTGAGCCTGAGATCAGAGCTCATGCACAAGGAGTTTATTGGAGAAGTGACACCAGGAAGCTGGAGAGACCAGAGAGTGAAACAGGAAAAGGAGGGAAATCCAACTTATAGATAGGTTATTGGATTGATGATCCTTAATGAGAGACTGATCTTTGATCCCACAAGGATATTCCGAGGACTATACTAAAGGTGTCATAGCATTGTCTCCTTAAGGGACAAAAGGAAGAAGTATTACTCCATTGACTCCCATTCCCATTGGTTGAGGGCCTTAACTTCCCCAAACTTCCTGGTTAAGAACCCACAAGTGCAGAGTATGCCTCATCCTTGAGATACATTGCTACATGCACAAATAGTTGAAACCTATGTGGAAATATTAGCCATAGATATAGATGGAATCAGAGGTGAGACCAAGAAGGATGTGGGGTACACAAGAGGCATCTGATATAATTCATTTGAACTTTCTGAAACTGATTTCATCTCTTCGACAAGAAGGTCAGGATTATTTAATATTTCTTATCTATTTTTGAATTAATTTTACCGTCACTTTGCATTGTTAATTTCCAGTTTTATTTTTACAGCCAAAGAACATGGCAGATAGAATTGTCACTTTTTTATTTTATTGAAATTCTTTTTGAGGCTTAGTAGATGATCAAATTTTGTAGATTTTTTTCCCATGAATATATGAAAAGAATGCCTATCTTCTCTGTAGAGCACAAATTTCAGTGTATCTCTTCATTCAAACTCTTATTATTTGTTCAAATTCTCTATCTCCTATTCTAGTCTTTGTCCTTTTGTTCAGGTAAAGACTGAAAGAGAGTGTTTAAGTCTCCCTTTTGGAATGCGGTTTTGTCAATTTCTTCTTATATATTGCTTTAATGTATTTTCATTAAAGTTAATGGCCTCTATTTTGGAGGTTTGGAGTGTGTAATTACACATAGCTCTCTCCTTTCCAGCTTATAAACTATTGAGAAAGATACTCAGAAATCAGATTGGGATGAAATATTAGCTTCATTGCATGCTAAACTGCATTGGAGGATTAAAGTTGGATTTCTAGCAAAAATTGACTTTCTATGACTTACTTTATTTAGTCATACATGGGGCAGGTAGGATGGGAAAAGGCAGTAGCCCCAGACTTTCTGAATGGTGGGGGGACAACATTGAGGTTGGAAAAGCATCTCAGGGAGTGTATCATGAAGTCATGTCTGCATAGCAAGCACACTATTTTACTGTTCATTCTAGTGGCTTGGGTGGGGAGGACTGAATTTCTCTGAAGTCACACATTAATGTACCATTCTATGCTCTAGGGAGGTTTCCACATGGAACTCACTTTAAGTAGGTGGTTCTAAGCATGCCAAAGAGAGGAGCCCATGAATGCACAATGATCCTTTTCTGATTTCACTGATCCAATAAGTCATCCCTGTGGAAGGCACATAAGAGAGCTCAAGGGGAAGCACTTCTGGAGGTGTGGGACTTAATTAGTTCTGAAAGCCAGGGAGTTTCTATTTCAAGGGAGGCAGGCACTCAGAGAGGGGAAAATAGTGTCTCTCCCCGTTGACATTACTGTGTAATTTTTTGCATGATTAAAAATCTCCTTTTATCTCTGGGTAACTTCTTTTACCTTGAATTTTATTTTGGTGTTGATATCAAGCCCTCCTACTTCTCTCTGCTTTGAATTTCTCATTACGTCTTTGTCTATCCCTTGGTTTATTTTATACTTTCCATATAATTTTCTTTTTCATAGAATGCTTATAAAGAGTATATAGCTGGATTTTTTTTTAAAAGCCAATACAGTGCTTTAGCTTTTTACACTTAAGAGTTGTCACTTCTGGCTTTTGTTTTACATTTGTCATCTAATAATAAGATTTCTTGATTTTTTTTTATTAGGTTTTTTTGTCTTTCTCTCTATTGATTTGAAAGCTATTAATCATAATACTTTTATGTTACCTTAAAATTAAATATGTAAAGGTGAGCCTGCGTGGCTCAGTCAGTTAGGTGTCTGACTTCAGCTCAGGTCATGATCTTGTGGTTCATGGGTTTGAGCCCCGCATCAGGCTCTGTGCTGACAGCTTCAGATTCTGTGTCTCCCTCTCTCTCTGCCCCTCCTCCGCTCACACTGTCTCTCCTTCTCAAAAATAAATAAACATTAAAAAAATGGTTTTTAATTAAATATGTATGTATGGATGTATTCATTCTTTCATTTATTTTCTATATTTTTCTATTTGTGTCAAGAATAACCCCCCTCAGTGTAGAATATAAAAATTAGCATACTTTTTCATTTCCTCCTTTCCCACTTAGTTTTTTGTCGAAACATTATAAGATTTTAAATTTATATTGTAATTATTTTACTTTATCTTCCCTTTCAAGACTTTTGCCTAATATGAATATTAAGTTTAATAACCATATTAACAATTACTTAGACATTAACAATTTTATTGGTTTTTACTGCTTGCTGACTTTTCTTTTATATCCTGCCTTTGCTTTACAAATTTTTATTTGTTTATTTATTTTGGTGTCTCAAATATTTCCTCAGTAAATTATAAAGTACTACGTTACTTTAAGAATAGTTACCAAGACTGTATTTTTCCCCTCAAATTGAAGTAAACTAGCATTCCTCAAATAATGACTGTCTTTCTGATTGAGTTTGGAAAATACAAGAGTAAACAAAATTAAGCATGCTTCTTTATTGCAGGCTTCTCAGAATCTGTAGTGCACAATTATATATTATGAATCTTTAAAAGGAGCATGCATCATTTCCTATACTTGATACCCCTCCAGTTCTCTTGGTATTCAATGTTACAGAGAAGCACTATCATTCTAATTCAAATGTCCTCCCCTTAGCAATGTCTTTGCCTAGATTTTATTTCTTCATTACTGAAATGAAATGTCAACAGGACATGTTTACTGTAGGTCTTTTTTAAATCTTTCCTGGTACCCTGTATCTGAGTGTAGTGCGTAAAACAAACTATTCCAGAATATTCTGACCAGAAAGGATTTAATACCGGAAACAAGGTGCTTATGAAATCAGAACTGGAGGAGCAAGTTCTAGGGGCTTCTGCGTCTGACTCCCAGAACACTCCTGACCAGCCCACCCAGGGCACCACTTCCTCTGCAGTAATCAGAAGGCCACCTGACTTTAAGCATGCCTAAATGCAGCTCCAATTCAGAGAACTAAAAGCCAAGTTCAGAAAGCTACCATCATTGCAGTTGATGGAACTGGAGCCTGGAATCTTGTTCCTTCAGCCCCTGCAAGCAGCTGGAGACTGTGTTCTCCAGTCTTGGTTGCCAGCAGAAAAAAATGCCCCAAATTGAAGGCAGAAAGCTTTCCCCTTATTGCACCTAGAACCCTTGGTATGAACAAGTATGGGGATGTCATTTTTATCTTTCTAGTCTTTGGAGCTCAGGAAAATCATGGTTTCCTGATTGGTGGAATCTTGGACTGCTGGCTGGACTAGTCTAATGGAGACCAAATGCCTCCAGTGATTGACCCTGTAATGTATGGAATCAGAAATAGTCCTAGGGATTTATTTTCTTTATCAGAAGACCAATGGGGCGCCTGGGTGGCTTAGTCGGTTGAGCATCTGACTTTGGCTCAGGTCCTGATCTCGCACTCTGTGAGTTTGAGCCCTGCGTCGGGTTCTGTGCACACAGCTAGGAGCCTGGAGCCTGCTTCCAATTCTGAGTCTCCCTCTCTCTCTGCCCCTCCCCTGCTCATGCTCTGTCTCTCTCACTCTCAAAAATGAATAAATGTTAAAAAAAAAATTTAAAGAAGACCAATAAGTAATTCTGATGGCCATGAATATTCTGGACGAACGCTCACTTAGGTAAACAATTCCAATGACTCCTGCCAGGTCATCTTTCCTTGTCTATCTCATAGCACTTTACACCTGTTCCCAAAACTGTCCCTGTTGTTCTGGTCACCAAGACAGTGCTCAAATCCAGGAAAACAGAAATAAAATTTGCAAGAATAATTGTTCCATTGTTTAAAAGAAACATACTGAATGCTCTACAGTTGAATAATTACCATGTTCTGGTAGGGAGTTTTAATACATACAGGTCAAGTTCCTTTACTTACCTGATACAGTCCTCAAGCCCTGTCTCTCAGTTCTCCTGACCTGACACAAAGCAGAATCCTATTATCTTGACCAGTTTTCTTGAATAGCCAAAGAACCATGGGTGTTTTCTTAAATATCCTATATGAGACACTCTAAAAGATACACATTTAGGGGCACCTGGGTGGCTCAGTCAGTTAAGCACCCGGCTCTTGATTTTAGGTCAGGTCATGATCTTGTGGTTCTTGAGATCAAGCCCCACACTGGGCTCTTCACTGACAGTGCGGAGCCTGCTTGGGATTTTCTCTCTGCTCCTCCCCTGTTCACGTGCAGACTCACTCACTCTCTCTCTCTCTCAGAATAAATAAATATTTAAAAACAAATAAATAAAAGATACACATTTACTCACAGCTTTCATCACCTCTAAGAGCCATGAGAAAATTCGATACTTTCTAGCCAAAAATTCTTACCAAGATGGTGAACATTTTAAGATATTGTCGCCAGAAAGATCTTGGAGAAGAGAGACCAAAGGGAAGTACTTCTGATTTCCTATTGGTGTTATTTTATCAGATTGCCTTGTTGACACATGGCATAGGACCAAAAGGAAAGTGGATAAGTGACATAAGCAAAGAGCATTGGCTTACAGGGAGGGAGTCAAGGGTTCTTAGCTAGCAGAGTATACTCAAGTCCAATCATTTAATTTCTCCCTAGCAGCAAGATGGGGATGATGATACTTGTCCTGCCTACCTTGTGGGGTTGCTGTCTATGTCAATGTGTCTACATCCAAGTATTGACAACAATAAAGAGCAACATAATAATAATTAACAGGACAAATGGAGCTCGTTTGTGAAAGTGGGAAGACTCAGTGCTTATGGGGTCCCTAGGAACTCACCAGCACACTCCCCCGGGCCACAGGATTTGACCTCAGACAGTTTAGTGCATAACACAGAAACTACCATTTCTGTTCAGTGGCCAAGGCACTGAACTGAAACGCTTCTGACCTTCAGTTGTACACAGGCTGTATCTGCGTTGCCTAGGCTAGAAACTTTCTCACTCACCCACACAGAAGCTCCTATGTGCAGCAAACTCTTCAAGAGCCATTTCCCTTGAAGAGGGGCCTTGGTTCCAGAAGAGAATTCTGAAACACAGAACACTTCCCACTGCATGCTGAGACAGGGCATTCAGACACAGGAGTGCTACAATTCCTGCCCAGCCAGTCATGGGGCCATGTTGTGCTGCTGATCAAACCTTAGGAAGTATGTCTTTGGAACCTACTTTAAAATACCTTCTTAGCTAACCAGAATGAATCAGAGAGGGAGGGATTTTTTTGTGTTAGCCTCCTGCCCTGGAGATGAAAGGAATCTATACTTTTCTGGATCTTTCTTTTCCAAGAACCATTCAGAAGGGAAATAGAACTTTTAACTCTAGCCTGTGAAGCTCAAAATGCTTCCTAGGAGTTGATAGAATGGTGTAAGTGAACCGACTGCTTCCAGAAGCTCTACACACCTGCTGTTCTGATGATGCACGTTTAGCTTTGGTGGTAGTTTGTGGAACCTACCTAGAATGATGTTATTTGCCATAATTCTCAGATTTCTTCAAACTAACGTGTCACATCTAATTAATATGGTGCAGTATTATTACCGTGCTCTACTCACCACAGCTGTCTCTGCTGAAATGTGACAGTTCACCTGGATTGTCCCAAAAGGTAGGGAAGAGCTTAGCTGTGGATGATGTACCATCTTAGCAGATTTGTATATCCATTAATATTTAAGCTGATGTCTCTTCAAGTGTTTTAATATTCCAATAAACAGTAGGGAAAAAAAGGATATTTGAAAATTAATTTTCCTACATAATCCTAGTCATGTCCCATGAAGTTTTTTTTCTTGCTCTATTATATACTAATCACCCTACTGGACTCACAAGGTTAGTGTGAGGGTCAGGTGAAGTATTATATTTAAACATCCAGAGTAAGCTGTAATGCATGCTCCAGGCATATGTGCTCAGTACTAACCTAAACTGTGATCTTTATTGCCTGAGAAAATGGGTCCTGACTCTGAAGGAAGAGTCTTAAAAACATACACAGTGCCCTATATGCAATAGCTTTGGTAACAGAATCAAATATTTTAAACTCATCCTCATCTATCTCATTATGACAATAGCTTTGGTGCATTACCTTCTATCTGGAATTAACATTCATCTGTACTTATTTTTTTTTTTCAACGTTTTTTATTTATTTTTGGGACAGAGAGAGACAGAGCATGAACGGGGGAGGGGCAGAGAGAGAGGGAGACACAGAATCGGAAACAGGCTCCAGGCTCCGAGCCATCAGCCCAGAGCCTGACGCGGGGCTCGAACTCACGGACCGCGAGATCGTGACCTGGCTGAAGTCGGAGGCTTAACCGACTGCACCACCCAGGCGCCCCCATCTGTACTTATTGTCTTTGTGTCTCTAAGGCACATATTAATCTTTAAGAGTCACCCTTCTCCTAATAAAAAAAAATACAATAATAATGCCTAGTATTTTTTGTAACATTATCAAGCACTTTGTGAATAATTCTCTGTATATCATGCAAAATGGATAGAGGGAAAAATATAGGAATAAACCACAAAATTAGATTGACAAAAATCTACAAGTGTTTCATATCATCATTTTTTTTTTTTAATTTTCATGTGTTTCAGCCAAACTACACTACCTTCGTCTTCCAAACCAGCTGATGTGACTGTCGTGCCAACATGCAAGTTTTCAGAGTTGGCCCTGGGCAAAGAGCGGACAAGGCATTCCTGCACTCAATTCTACACATTTTTCCTTCGGTGTAGCACATTTTCCCAAGATACCTACCTGGATCCCCTTCTGAATTTCCCATCTCTCAGAATCCAGGGTGTCCACCCTTCAGTTCAGAAACCATTGCCTTTCAAGCAACTTTCCACAAAGATGGTGACAATAGTTCACAGAGAGCAGACACAATTAGGGCTGAAGGATGATCTGTTTGCTCTACCAGTGGAAAATTTATGTGGGAAGCTACGAACGGTACTTATGATGAGGGCTGGCCTGCACTCTTTTTACAATCTTGAATCCATTTTGTGAATTACAATTAAGTAACACCTTTCGCTGAAAGAATGCTAAATTAAACCTCGATATTGAATGTACCTCTGATGGATTTCCTTTAGAGGGCACTATTGATTCTCTGAAACCATGGAAACCTTTCTTCATGTTTCCTTGGTAAAGTTGGCCAATTTTGAAATCATATTGGGTTTCAAATCTACTCATCTAGGCTATTAGTACCATTCCCATTACCAAATCTATACTTTAAATATATGGTCAATGTGTAGAATAGTTCAGAAACTAGACTAGAATGCTGGTTGTTAGGCCAAGTCATCAATACATGTGTAAGTTCTACATTTGGAAACCTCAACTGGTTTATTTGCTTTTGAAAATTCATTAAGTGGGAGCTTCCATTTGTAAGTTGATGCAAAATTTAAATTAAACAATTCAGTCTTTTGTTTAGAAAGACAAATTAGCATCTCTTTGGAAATTTATGTCTCATTCTAGTAATAGATAATTATTAACATATTTTTGGAAGAAACCATGTATTTTCATTCAGACATCCATTAAGGTCTGGAGATATTCTACTAAAATTTCTTCTTCATATTTCTTATGTTTCATAGACTCTGCCAATTCAAAGAATTTTGATAAAGTCCCTAGGAGAGAACTTTTCTTTTTTCATTCTCTAAAGTTAACAGAAATATAAAATTATAAGCTGGCTCACTGCAGTCTTTACCTAATTTCAAAATAATGGAACACATGAAATATTTCAAAGCTCAGGAACATAATCTTTCCGATACAAATACATTCATGACACCATCTACCAGGGTTTGCTTAGCTTTCATATCATAAGATACTATTTCAACACACGTGCCTTGTGTAATAATTTCTTACTAATTCAACAATATTCTAGGATAGTAGTGGCTAGTAGTCTCACAGGTATTTTATAAATTAACAAATGAAAAAGTCACATATGTAGTAAACATAAGAGAAAAAGCTGATGGATATTCATCATTCGATAAATTAAGTATAAATTATCAAACCAGAATTTAAGACTCTTCACAGAATGGTCCCAGTCTATCTTCCTAACCTTAGTTTCCTCTATCAGTAACCTAGCGTCCCAGCAAGTGACATCACCCACCATTATCTGGACATTTGTGCTTCCCCATATTCTTCCTTTAACTCATCCAGAGTCTTTCACTTGGAATGCATTTTCCTCGCCAGCTTGTCCTCTCAAAACCCAACAAAAGTCCAATCCATCCTTTAAGTGGCATTTTTGAATAACTCAACGGAGTCTCCTTCAGAAGTGATCTATCATCCTGTGAATTTCCATACTAGTTAGGTATCATATCCATGTGGAATTGATCAATTGTGTTTTGTATTTAAGTGGCTCAGGTGTTTATTTCATCACTCTTTCTAAATTACAAATTTTTTAGTTTGTTTTGGTATCTGTATCAAGTCTAGTGCCCAGCATGTGGTAACAGCTCACTACGTATTTATTCAAATTAATTGAGTTAAACTGAGATATTATTGCCATTTGTTTAATGAGGGAGCATGGAAAGCAGAACTTGGACAGTATGGGAACAGAGGGGTGAGGATAAATGCCAGAGACATTAAAGGTGAAGTGAAAGGCCTTACCAACTGATTGAATGTAGAAAGCACTCTGTCATTCTTATGTTCTCTTATTTTATTTTAAATTATTACACTTGTCTGATATAATACGATATGTATTCCCTCACTAGAATGAAGGTCATCTGTATGGACAAAACCTTTGTTGAGGTTATCATTATATCTACAGCACATGGAAGAATTCAAGATATAATTTAGATACTCAATATTTGATGGGTGAATAAGCTAACAAGGATACAAAGGTAACAGCAAATTGTCCTGCTAGAAGGATAGCAGCACCATCAACAGATTAGAGAAAAGAGAAGTAATAAGTTTGGAGAGGATATGATGATTTCAATTTATTTAGAGATGCACATATGGATATCCAAGCAGAGATGCTGACGAAGCAACTGAAAATTGGTATTGTAATTTGAGGAGAAAGTCAGACTCAGATATGTAGATTTGGGGCTTAAGACATAGCTGTAATTATTGAAGCCCATGGGATTACATGATGTTGTGAGGGGAGAATGTAGGAAGGTCTACTTTGGTTATTTCATTGGGAAGCACCAATGCAGAGTGGGAGAGCTAAGAGTCCAAATGTGAGTGAGAACTGGTCATACAAATAAGAAAACCAGAGATATTCTGTGTCCTTTCTTGACTAAGCTCTGTGCTATATTTGACATCATTGAATTTTTCTTCCCACTTAGCTTTGCCATTCTTTATGGTTCCATTCTTCCTGTCCCACACTAAGTGCTGTAGATTTTTATCTTTTGAATTTATTCTACCTTCTTTTCACCCATCATCATAGTTGTAGCTCAGAAACATCATCATCTTTATCCAAATTCTTTTTTTTTTAATTTTAGAGAGAGAGAGAGACAGGGGGGAAGAGGGGCAGAGACAGAGAGAGAGAATCTCAAGCAGGCCCCATGCTCAGTGCAGAGCCAGATGCAGGGCTCAGTCCCACGACCCTGGAATCATGACCTGAGCGGAAATCAAGAGCTGGATGCTCAACAGACTTAGGCACCATGGCACCCCAATCCAAATTCTTTAGTACCCTTCCTTACCAGTCCACCAGCTTCTGGGTACATGACTGCTTATTTCATCCCCTAAAATTTCACAGAAATGATATAAAATAGAAGTCTGTCATGCTAAATAGTTCCATTTTTCTTTGGCTATCCTTGATCCTAATTACATTGTCCAGACCCTTGACTGACCTGGCTTCTGAGTTCTTGAACAATTCAACTCTTGCCCCTCCCCTCCATTCTCTACCATCCCCCCAACCATATCAAACCATTTATAGTCCTCTGATTGCACCATGATATTTCCTGTGCCTTGGGCATTTTCCAATTCAACGAACTCCTTACTGTTTCCTAAAAACAGTCCAAGAATTGTCTCTTTTTTAGCTTCATGGACTCTTAGATTTAGATGCTTACTCTTCTCATGTGCCTTTAGTATGGCTTTCATCTGTTGTTTCACTGGCTGTCTTTCCACTAGCCTTTATTAGCTTCCTTGAGGGCAAGGACTGAATTCTTTCAATGTTTGCATTCTCAGCATTTATCCCAATGTGTGGCACGTAGCAGGTGAGTGATAAAATTTTGAAAAAATTCAAGGATGAGGATGTAGTGATCAGAAAAGTTGGAGCCTGATCAATGACATTTGTATTCATTTACAGAGAAATGACTCAGAGAGAAGATTTGGTAGCGTGGTTAAGACAGAAGCAAGATGACCAAATTGAGCCAATGAACATAGACTGTGCTTTCCATAACTGTGATAGGGAAGCTAAGGTAGCTTGGTGGAGTAGCAGGTTTGGGAAGTTTAATTTTAAATTTTAACTTAATTCATATTTAATTTTTGTTTTTTGAGTGAAGAAAAATGAGCATTAGCAAATGGCCAAATAAGAAGGGAGCTGTTGTTAATTTTTAAAAAAAAGGATAAATTAACAGGGAAAAGTCCCATAAGAAGGAGGAAGAGAAGGACTGAAAGGCACATGGTCAAGTAGACTTTGTGATGATCTAAAGTATCTAGTACCCCTTCTTGTGGTAACTACCCTTAATTTCAAGTATCTCTTTCCAAGTCTAAGACCACCAGATGATTAACTCCAGGAAGCTCTATTCCCATCATATTTTATATGAAAGATGTAGAACACAGTTCCAGAATAGAAATTCATATGAATTGTGCCTCCTGAAATTGTGGAATTGGACAATGCTGCCTGGGTACCCCAAATTCTATATGTACTCTATATTTCTACAAATAGAGTATGGATTCAAGCTTAAAATAACATGACCTTCTCACCTGACCTTAGTTATGCATTTAGGGAAGGCATTTCATCCGATTTAGACCAGTGAGATATGAGAGGGATTTTTTTTCAGACTTTTCAAAAGAAGCTTCTCTGCTCTTCTGAGAGAGGTTTTAGAACCAATTCTTGTTCTCTGCTTGAATGTACAAAATGAATCATGTGGCCCTGGAACTGGTGCAGCCATCTTGTGATCCTGAGGAGCCCTAACCTTAAGGTGAAGTTGATATCAGCAAAGACAGAGAAGAGAGCACTGAATAAAGTTTCTCATGGCACTCCTGAGCTGCTGAAGTCTGCCATCCTTCTGGACTTTGCTACAAGAAACTGTAATTCTTCTCTATTGTTTTAAGCCAGGACAGATACAAAGGAAGCTGTGATAGCCCCAGAAAAAGAATTACAGACCCTTCTTCCTCTGAAACCAGAGGGTGAAGATACAGAGAAATGATAGAGAAATGTGAAGTTTCTTTTGTGACATCTATTTGTGTGTTTTCTATGAGCCAGAAAATATATTTAAGACTGTATACTCTTTTTTTTATAAGAATTTATTTAATTTATTTTTAAATTTACATCCAGGTTAGTTAGCATATAGTGCAACAATGATTTCAGGAGCAGATTTATTAATGCCTTAAGACATTTTCTAGTCCGTACCCTCAAAGATGGTTTTCAGAGATAGGTAAAGATAGAGAAGGCTTACTTATCGATATGGGAAGGACATAAATGGAAAAAAAACCTGAATATATTCCTGGACAGAATCAAGATTCAAAATGAGTTTGACAGACCTGGATATAGAGTAAAACAAATGAAATATGGCTTAGGATATGGTAAGGATTAATAGAAAGGCCGGAAGCTAAATCAGAGATTGTTATAGCTGTAGAGATCCTGTTTTGAATTCAAAGAATAAATTGAATTAATTCAAATTGGAGAAGATGGCCTTTAATAGTTTCTCACATAGAAATTCTCTGAAAAAGTTTTAGTTGACTTCATGTCAATATGAACTGTGGTCTTTGCTGGACAGACATAAAAGCAGCAAACAAGACCATTGGATACTGGCCGGCCTGATCACACTTGGAACATGGGTCTACCCTTGATGACCCACCTTAAGAGGGATGCCAACAACTCAAGACAGGAAGGAGTCAGGAAAGGAAGGAAGGAAGGAAGGAAGGAAGATCGAAGAAACTGTGGATGTTATAATGAAGAAAACATTGAGGAATCAGGGTAGCAGTCTTTAACTAGCCAAAGAATGAATTATCTAGTGAATTAATGAGTGACTGAATTAAATGATTTCAAAGGCCCTTCAACCCTAGGATTTAATGATTTATGATCTTTCAAACCATGTCTAGTTTGTGCAGAGAGAACCACAACTTAACGTGGTCTAAATAACCTTTCAGTGTTTTCTGTGTATATTTACACATATTATTGATTCATGTATTCATATTCTACATATTTTTCTTAATCACATAAGGACTGTTTTATGTGTACTGATTATAATTGATTTTTTTCACTTAACATATAGGAAACATTTTTTGAGTGTCATTTTATGACCTGACTTTTATAGATTATGCAGTGTTTATGTTCCATAATCATGCAATCAGCCCCCTATTTTTAGGCACTTGCATTGTCTTCAATTATTTAATAATTATAGGTGACCATGTAATAAACCTCCATACTTTCTCTTCAGCACAAAAAGACTCAGCTTTAAGTAGAAGTTTCCATGACTCCATCAAACAAATCAAAAATCAAGTCAAATAAGAGAAAATAACTTACTCTTGACATTTAAAAAGCATCTAATTTTCCTTATAATTTAACTTTGCCTGGAAACATTTTGAGGCAGGAATTCTGGCTTTTAAATATTCTAGGCAGCAGGGAACACACCATTCATTTGATACGTTTTTTTTTCCCATTTATAAAATTGTCCCCTTCATGTTAAAATTGCCTCAGGATACAAGTACAAAATATAAAACATTTAATTAAAATATATAAAGCAGAACACTAGTATGGTAGCATAATCAATGTCAATGACAATATGAAAATATAATAGTCACTTTTGGAGATGTAGGAATAAATCGTAGGTTAGTTTTAAAATATAGGATATGAAGTATTTCAAATTACAGTTCAACGTAATAAGTTAGAGAACCACACATGACCACATTAGATACAAACTGCATTATTTTAAAATAATGCTGTTTACTTTCCCTGTTTATTTCACATCACAATTCTGAGATAAGTGCGCTGGAAGCAAAACACTTAATTCGAGATCTTTTGGCCCCAAAATCGAAAAGCAGATGTAGGTAGGTATGGGCACATTTGAAAAGGCTTCCCTTTGCAAATAATGATTGTTTTTATGAATTCAAGCCCTTTTATTTTTGTGCTATATGATTTAGTTAGACAAGTGTTTGTGGAAAATATTTTATTTGCAAATAAAGCCCTTACCACAGAACTCGTTTTGTAGGCATAAGCCCAAAGTTGGGCCCAATCTGCTTTTTCCAAAGTATTTAAAAAATTTTTAAGATAGGCAATCCTTATAGAAACCTCTAAACATGATTAGGTTGAGCTATAACTCAAAATGGCAAAAATGTCCATACTAAAACTTCTTCTCGTTATCTGAGAGGTTTCTTTTACTTTTCCTGCAGGAAATAGGTTAGCAAAGAAAGGAATCTCAAATAAAACAAAAACCACCTGAGAGAGCTTTAAAGGGAACTGTTCTAAGGCTTTGAGGCAGCCTTACCTAAATCACATAGTCACTTTCTTTGGGGATAATTTAATATTTGTTAGAAATTGCATTTTTTGCAATTATATGGCCCAGAATAAGTCTTCAGTATGCTCTCTCCCTGGTGGAGCGGGGCAGTCCCTATGTCACCATGGAAATCAGACTTTTAGTTTTGGCCTCTGAGATGACTTGTATTTGTTGTAATCTTCCCAGCAAGAAGCTGTCCTTGCAAAAAACATTCTCCGGTGACCTGGCACCATGAGATTTGCCCAGGGATTTCTGTAGAGTTTGTCAAGCTGAGAATGAAGACATGCCACAGACTCTGTTCTCATTTTTTAGAGCCCAGTCACTATGATGGCCTGACTGGACAGTGGCTAAGAAGAGGGTATTGGAGACATAGATTGTTTTTGCAGCTTATAAGATTTGGGGAAAGAAAGAAGAGACAGAAATGAGAGGGAGAACTTTAAAAAAGACAAAACTGTGTCACCTCAGTGTGCAGTAATGAATTAAACTTACTCTTGGGGTGCCTGGTTAAGTTGGTTAAGCATCTGACTCTTATTTTGGCTCAGGTCATGAACTCATGGTCATGAAATCAAACCCTGTGTCAGGCTCCATGCCCAGGAAGATATTCTCTCTCTCTTTCTTTCTCTGATTTTCTCTATCTCAAAATAATAATAATAACAACAACAACAACAACAACAACAACAACTTTACCCAAAGAGAGGTCAGGCTTTTACCCTTGGTCCTTAGGGGGTGATCTCTAAATTTTTGAAATGTAATCCCTGATAAGAGTATCTGAGAAACTTGGATCACACCAATAGCCTAGTAGCGTGATTTAGGGTGGGGACTTTGGGTCATGTGTCATCAGCTAGATATCCAGAGAGGCTGGATACTAAGGTCAGCAATGTGGATGACCAATCAGGTTTATGTAACTGAGGCCCAATCAAAACTCTGCACATCGAGGCTTAGGTGAGTTATCCCAATTTATACTTTGTGAAAGAGTTAATGCTGTTCACACTCCCCTCAGAGAGAGCAGTAAGAAGCTCTGAGTTTCCAACTCTCCTGGACTGTGCCTCATGCATGCCTTCCTCTGGCTTATTTTAATCTGTTCTGGTGCACTGTAATAAACCATAAACCTGAGTATAATGGTTATGCTTTCAGTGAGTTCTGTGGGTCCTTTTAGTAAATTACTGAAATGGAGGGTAATCAGGTGAAGGCCCCAAACCTGCACTTTGTGTCAGAAGTGAGGGTGGTCTTGTGGACTGCTCCTTAACATTGCACTCAGCAGCAGCCTAGCTCCCTCCATTCTTCCTCATAATAACCCACTTATAAGCTATGTCACTCCTCCTCCATATCTCCTCTTGGGCACCCACCCCACTAGTCTATGACCCAGCATGTTCAATACTATGTAAGAATATAAGCTTGCCCCACCAAAACATTTCTCCTTAACCTTCCACTATCCTCTGCTTTGTTTAATCTGTTCTGGTGCACAGTCTCTTCCAGCCTGGCTGCTCCCACTCTGCTTCCCTCTTACAAGAATTACTACCTTTACTCAGGCTGTTTACCTTGCCTTGATTGTCTCCTTCCCCTTATCTCATCCAAATCCTACCTGTATAAACATTTAAAAAGAGAGAGATAATTTCAATAGATGCATTAAAAGCATTTGCCAAAAGTACAACATCCATTCATGATTTTTTAAAAACCCCTCCAAAAAGTAGGTTTAGAGAGACCATGCCTCAACATAATAAAGGAAAGGACTTCTATGAAAAACCCACAGCTAACATACTCAATGGGGGAATAGGACAAAGATGTCAACTCTCACCACTTTTATTCAACACAGTACTGGAAGTCCTAGCCACAGCAATCAGACAACAAAAAGAAATACAAGACATCCAAATAGTTAAGGAAGAAATAAAACTTACATTATTTGCAGATCACATGATACTATATATAGAAAACTCTAAAGACTTCACCAAAAAAATTACTAGAACTGATAAATGAATTCACTCAAGTTGCAGAATACAAAATCAATGAACAGAAATCTGTTGTACTTCTATACTAATAATGAAACAACAGAAGAATTTTTTTTTAATTTCATTTGTAATTACACCAGAAATAATAAAATACCTAGGAATAAACTTAGCCAAAGAGGTGAAAGACTTGTATTCTGCAAACTATAAAACACTGAAGATGACACAAACAAATGAAAAGATATTCCATGCTCATGGATTGCAAGAAAAAATCCAAAGCAATCTATAGATTTAATGCAATCCTTATCAAAATACCAACAGCATTTTTTCACACAACTAGAACAAACAATTCTAAAACTTACACGAAACCATAAAAGACCCCAAATAGCCAAAGCAATTTTGAAAAAGAAAAACAAAATTAGAAATATCAAGTTCTAGACTTCAAGTTGTATTACAAAGCTGTAGGAATCAAAACAGAATGATACTGGCACAAAAATAGATACATAGATCAATGGAACACAATAGAAAACCCAGAAGTAAATGCAGAATTTTATGGTCAATTAATCTTTGACAAAAAAGGAAAGTCTATGCAATATGAAAAAGACAGTTTCTTCAACAAATGGTGTTGGGAAAACTGGACAGCAACATGCAGAAGAATGAAACTGGACCACTTTCTTATACTATACACAAAAATAAACTCAAAATGGATTAAAAACCTAAATCTGAGACAGGAAATCATTGAAATTATAGAGGAGAACACAGGTCGTAACCTCTTTGACATTGGCCATAGCAACTTCTTACTAGATACATCTCATGAAGCAAGGGAAACAAAAAGCAAAAATAAACTATTGGGACTACATCAAAATAAAAAAAAGAAATCTCTGCACAGTGACAGAAATAATCAACAAAACTAAAAGGCAACCTATGGAGTGACAGAAGATATTTGCAAATGACTATCTGATAAAGGGTTAGTTTCCAAAATATATAAAGAACTTATACAACTCAGCATCAAAAAACTAAACAATCCAATTTAAAAATTAGCAGAAGACATGTACAGACATTTCTCCAAAGAAGACATCAGGATGGCCAACAGACACATGAAAAGATGGTCAACATCACTCATCATCAGGGAAATGCAAATCAAAACCACAATGAGATATCTCCTCAAACATCAGAATGGTTAACATAAAATACATAGGAAACAAGCGCTAGTGAGGATGTGGGGAAAAAGGAATCCTCATACACTGCTAGTGGGAATGCAAACTTGTGCAGCCACTATGGAAGAGAGTATGGAGGTTCCTCAAAAATTTAAAAATAGAACTACCCTATGGTCTAGGAATTGCACTACTGGGCATTTACCCAAAGAATACAAAAACACTAATTCAAAGTAATACATGCACCCCTGTGTTTATTGCAGCATTATTTACAGTAGCCAAATTATGGAAACAGTCCAAGTGTCCATCAACTGATGAATGGATAAAGAAGATGTGTTACACACACACACACACACACACACACACACACACACACACACAGAATATTATTCAGCCATAAAAAAGAATGACATCTTGCCATTTGCAAGGACATGGGTGGAGCTAAAGAGTATAATGCTAAAAGAAATAAAAGATATAATGATTAAAAGAAATCAGAGAAAGACAAATACCATATGATGTACCTCATATGTGGAATTTAAGAAACAAAACAAACGAGCAAAGGTAAAAAAAAAAGAGAGAGAGAGAGAGAGAAAGAGAAAGAGACAAACCAAGAAACAGACTCTTAACTATAGGTAACAAAAAGATGGTTATCAGAGGGAAGGTGGTTGGGGGGGGATGGGTGAAATGGGTAAGGGGATTAAAGAGTACACTTACCATGATGAGTACTGAGTAATGTACAGAATTGTTGAATCACTCTATTGTACAAACAAAACTAATATAACCCTATGTTAAATATAGTGGAATTAAAATTAAAAATAAAAATAATTTTAAAAAGAGATGGAAAAACTATAATGTCTTGGAAATTTTATTTGAAATAAATTCAACAACATCGCTTCTTGGTCTTTTGGCTAAGATCAAGTGTGAAATAAATTCAACACCAATTATTAACTGATAGGATCCAGGGAGAGATAATAGTCTATAGTGTAAGGTAATGGAATAGACACAACACCTGGATCACCAGGATCCAAACCACAAAAGTGTTTTGTCTAATTTTCAGAATGAGCAAAATTTGCTGATATTTTATTCTACTGGGGATCCTCACTATGGAAATGACAAATGTTATAATTAGTCTTATTCTCACAAACAGCATTTTCTTTATACCTAGATAGCTGGGTGGCAGTAGTGGAATATTTTTGACTTCATCTGTTCTAGGTTAATGATATCCCTGGATTTGAGGTCTCTTTGATTACACAAGTACAAGTTGATTGAAACGTAACTTGTCTCATTCTCAATTTCCTGAATGTTTTCTTTGTTTTTTTTTTTCCCCTCTTTCTTTTTTTTTCTTTTCTTTTCTTTGTAAAGACTTAAAGAATAAAATAAAAATACAACCTTAGCCAGTTATGACTCCATAATGGTCAAACACAAAAATATACAAACTAACTAGAAGCATCACAGCTTTTGAATTGCTGATGGGATCACTGTATTTCTTTGGTTATCTGCCATAAAACAGTTCTAGCCCTAGGGCTCAGGTGGGGCTGGTGGCATCAGATTGCTCATTTGCAGTCAAGAAGATACACCATCACACCAAGCTACACACTACTGCAAACCATCCCATAATACTTTTATAATTCATATATAAATAGGTAATATAATTTATATAATATTATAATGGTAGACTTACAAAATGGATAGTGACTTAAAGGCCCTTTTGAAGAAATTTCATGTCAGGCTTGCTTCAAGGGTTCCAATTCTTAATACATCATCTTATACCATATTTGTACTTGTTTGTTCACAAATAAAGGATCTTTCCAATATTTTTTTAAGTCCTATTTTCACCTCTATGGTAGAATGGAAGTTCTTAAAATATCACTTCCTGACCTTAGTTGGATGTTTACAGATCTTCCTTGCTGCCCTTTCATCTCAGTATAGACAAGAGATACCTTAAAAAATATAGTTTAAATCTGACTGGTAGCCCACCCCTGTATTTAGGAAAACCCCAGTTCTTTAGCACTGGGGAAGATGCTTTAACATAGCATATAGCTTTTCTATCTCTTTTCACTTCAGAGCTGCTCCAAAGTTCACATGTCCTTAGGCAACTGTCAGGTTTATCAGATAATGTATGAACAGCTGTCAGGTTTTTGCTAAGCTTACCACTGCCTCAAATACAGTTCAACTCCTACTCTCTCTCAAGGGGCTCTTTCTATCATATTTCTTTTTTCCTCCATCAGCATCAGCTTCCCTCTTCATTTCTCTGCACCAGCGCAGCCTCTTCCACACCCTTGACATGTTTTTCCCCACCCTGAATGATGCCTTTTTCTTGCCCCATCTCCAAAACCTAGCAGTTCTTCAAAGCAAGCCCCAGTGACTTCCTCCATATTAGGAAGGCCCCTCTGCTAAAACTCGTAATTTTAATTTCTCACCTCTTTGGCCTCCAAATTAACTTATATGCTTATGGAGTGTTTAGTCGGAAGGGTCTTTGGGGGCCTTTCAGTTCAACCTCTCTCCAAATGTAATAATCCATACCAGCCCATGCCTGAATTGGGAAGGGAAGCATGCTGCCCTCCCTTCACCCCTACCCACACCCCTACTTCCAGTCTGACTTCGGACAGGTATCTTGTTAGAAGTTCTCCCTTACAGTGAGACACAGTGTGCTACCCTGAAACCTTATTTTTTCCTCTACAGCAGAATCAAATACAATGAAGTCACGTTTATCCAGGGGCTTGTTTTTAAAGTAATCAGACAAGATGAGTTCAGTATTACCTTTGGAAATCCCAGTTCAAGAAATTAGAAACTGTAATCCAGGAATTATAGTAAATATGGTTTTATGTACATAGTCCCTTCTTTTAGAACATCCATCATGGCCATTTTTTTCCTCCATTTTTGGAGATTTCTATTTCCTCTGCTGATCTGCAAATGTATTTGCTGACTTGCAGTTAAAGGTCATTTATGTATAAAACACATTTTTTTTTTAAACTCTACAATCATGTTAACATAGAGATATACTCACAAGATAAGAGGCATCAGGGAGTGAAGTCCAGTTGAGATAATGTAGGTATATGTTCTCTCCAGGATACATCTACTCCCTCTCATAAATGATAGGGTTCACATATTTAATAGTAACTCACAGCTCTCTCCAATTATTTGTGTTACTTTTGTCATTTTGATGGATGATTTCCACTGTCTCCCACTGTTCCTCAGTGGTTTTGTTCTTTTGCTAGTCAACTCTGATGTTGGTGCTGCAAACTCTGGGTTTTCTGAGGCAGAGCATAGTCTGAGACAGGTATGTTGAGTTGAGGTGAGAATGGGACAGCCAAGCAGAGAGTGTCCAGGAGGCAGACAACTCAAGTAATAGAGCTGAAGTTTGGGCAAGAAATCAGAACACTGAAGATTTTGGAGTCACTCTCAGGAAAGTGACAGTCTTGGACTCACAATTAGATTATAGCATTCTAGGGGCACAGACTGCTCCATATGAAGCCTCATATCATGAAAGCAACTCAGCAAGCACTAAACAAATACTCATTGAATTACAACTGGATCCAGGTTCTAGGGAGCACAGAACAAAAAAGCAATTAACTTAGGAAAAAATAGGGAGAGTGATTTGAGCATGTTACATTTTTACGAACAACAGAATTGCCTTCCTCTCCACCTTACCTCTAAACAGGCCTGCATGAGGGGTGCCTGGGTGGCTCAGTTGGTTGAGTGTCAGACTCTTGGTTTTGGCTCAAGTCATGATCTTGCCATTTGTGAGTTTGAGCCTCACATTGGGCTATGCAGTGTCAGTGTGGAGCCTGCTTCTCATTCTCTCTCTGTCCCTCCCCCATTTGTGCGCTCTCTCTCAAAATAAATAAGCTTAAAAAAATAATAAAATAAACAGGCACACATGACCATACATCCACATATTGCTCATACAACCCTTAAAAACTAGGCTATGCAGAATTTTTCAAGTTCAGGGGGGGATAATTGGTAAGTGAGGGATAAATGTAGAGGGCTTCAGGCTCCCCACTTCACCTCCAGCAGGGCAGCTCTTTTTTAAATATATTATTTATATTGAGCCCCCTAAAGACTCTCTTTGACAAAAGGATTTGGAAGAAGAAAGATGGAGAGTAAGAAGAACAAAGAGGAGGAGGGGGAAAAGGTCATGATCCCTGCTCTAGCCCACAGTAGAAGACCAATATGAAAAAGATATCTGGGCAAAGGAGGTCGCAAGGCTGGGACCACCCAAGCCATCATTCTCCGGGTTAATAGCTAAATGACACTCAATCTGCCCCTTGCTTCAATTCCTTTTTTTTTTTTTTTTTACTATTTATTGTTGAACTGATAATATGAGCCGTGGGCAATACTGCAGAAGAGAAAGCAATAGGAGAGCTCTATCAAGCCTAGTTTTTGTACTTGAGAATAATGAAATGTGATTTTTCTCTTTCCAGGGCCTAATGGCAGAGAAGTCTTGATAGTCTTTAGAATGCACCTAATCTATGGCTCCTGTTCAGTGAAAATTCCAAAAGCTCCTTTGCAGGGGAGAATATATACGTGGGAGTTGGGGTGGGTGGTAAGAAGCAAAAACGGAAGTTGTAACGCAGACGAATGGAGACAGGGGCTGGGTCATGCCAAAAGATGGCCAGGGGACCATCCAGCAGGAGTAGGTAGCAGATAAAGCTGGGCAACAGATGGCGAGCTCCTGAATGCCCAACTAAACAATTCTGACTTCATTCTCTGGGCAATGAGCAACATTGTGTTTTTCTTTTTAAAAGAGTCATCAGAACAGAGCATTTAGAAGATTAACCTTGATGGAGGTAGGTAGATGAACACATTTAGCTCATGAGGTGTTTCTGGTTTTCCTATCTCTACAATAGGGATAATACCAACATAGGGATGTAGGAAGAAAAAATGTAAAGTGATTGTTGCCATCACTGCTCTAAAGGCTGTGTGGCCGAAAGGTATATGTATAATCCCTGGTCTTAGACTGCCTGGGTTCAAATCCAACCCTACTTGTAAACTCTGTGACCTCAGGCAAGTAAATGTAAAATAAGGATGATAAGAAGAGTACCTATCTCAAAGGGCTGTTGTGAGGGTTAAGGTTAATAAACATGACGTGCTTAGAAAGTACAATGCCATTGTCCAAACAAGAGATATCATTAGGATATTGCCAGAGGGAATGGAAAGGAGCAATTAACTGTGAGCTAGATTATTTAGCTAGAATATGATGACAACTCTTTGTGTGTGACAGATAAAGGAGGGTAAAGATAGCAGTGACAAATCTCTTCTTAATGACCTAGAAAAAGTGGTGCCATTAACAGGAATAGAGACAGCAGGAGGATCAGCAGATCTAGAGGACAACTCAGGGTTTTGTTCTGGGGTGCACTGAGTGTGCTGACAAGATATCCATATGAAGCTACCTAGCAGGTAGTCAGTATTGCGAGACTAGAACTGAAGATCAAGGCAAGGGCTGGATACGTGGGACTGAGGTGTTTATGTGAAGTTATGACACTGACTGAGATTACTAAGAAGAGAGTAAAGGAAAAAGATGACAGAAGATAGAAATTTAGGAAGCCCAGAAAAATCCCTTTGGTGGCTAGTTTTAGTGTATAAAATGTTGTCTTCCCAGTACAAGAATGGGGAGGAAGCTATGTCTTATGGTATGTAAGAACTTTTCATGTTAACAAAATATTGGCTCATTTTAAATAATTCATAAATACAAGAAAGTGCAAGAGGAGCAATAATCATCCTACATCCCACTACTAACATTTAGGTGCATTTCCTTCCAAAAAAACCTGTACATTCTATCTCAATGGGAATTATGCTATTAAAGAAGTTTGGTATTCTATTTTTTCATGTAGAAATTATATAATCCCCTCATGAGAATTTTCTCAGGCCTTTAAATATTTTTTTAAAGTATTATAATGAATGGCTACCTTACATTTATACACACATTCCTTAAAACTGAGAAGTCAAACCTGTGGTCAAGGAGCATAATCATTTCTATTTGAAGTTTAGAGGGAAGAGTAATAGCTGGAACTTCCTATAACTCCTCCCATCTCACCAGACTAGGCTACAGCTCCCTCATGCTAAGAAAATATAACCACTATAGGAAACACTAAGACTGGAATTAACAAGAACAGCTGTCAACAAAACCAAGTGTATTTGTCATTCACACTGGGTCATTGCCAGTCAGAATTTTCTTTCTAGAAACAAATATAATCCCAGTGGCGTTTGAAAGCCACACTGAGTACTCTGAGAAATGCGCAGTGTCACTTTTTGGCCAGAAGGACTCTCCCATTTTCCACATTTGTAGTGAAGACTTCATTTGAATAGGTGTTCTCAGGCTGGTCAGGTACCCAAGATAACTTCACACACAATTTATAACAGTACAGGACAGAAAAAATTAGTGTTGATTTTATGCGAATTTCACAAGCTAAACAGACTATTTGAGAAGAAAAAATTGGTAAACCGTTCCCCTAAGCTCGTAAATATGAGTTATCTGCCAAGGTGTAATATATCAACTTTCCCCATTAAGTCTCTTTATCAAAACAATCTTCCTTTGTTTATTCACCAGAAAGCAGAAGGTGAAATTAAAACTTCGTAGGCTTTATAATAAAACATAAAGGCCAAACTGTGGAAAGATATGTAAATAAATTCTCTTTGAATCTTGCCTCACCTGCTCACTGTCAAGATAAATCTCTTAGCACACAGAATGTGTATTACAAATTATTTGTTTTTAGTAGGTGCTATGAAATTATTCAGATAGTACACAAGGCAGGCTTGTCAAAAGAAGGGGAGAAAAAAACTATATTTAAAAGAAATACAGAATCCAAGGAAAATATCTTCTTTTTCCTTCATGCATGTTGTCCAGGATTCATGTAGCTTATTTGGTGCAGAAGAAAGTCAGACTGTTTCAAAGAATGGGTATAGCACTGGTTGTGGCTAAAGCATGAATTTAATACACAATCAAAGAATTTTTTTTTTTTTTAGAGAGAGAGAGAAGTGTATTCTCTACTGAAACTCCAATAAAAATAGAATATTTTATTTTAAAATTTTAAATGATTATTTATATTTGAGAGAGAGACAGACAGACAGACAATGCATGAGTGGGGGAGGGGCAGAGAGAGAGGGAGACAGAATCTGAAGCAGGATCCAGGCTCTGAGCTATCAGCACGGAGCCCAACTCGGGGCTCTAACTCAGGAGCTGTGCGATCATGACCTGAGCCAAAGTCAGACACTCAACCAACTGAGCCACCCAGGCGCCCCCCAAATAGAAGATTTTAGAAAGACATGAAACAAACAAAAAACTTTACTTCAGAGAAGGAGACTAACATTTCCTCATCTTCTTCCTTTTTGCCACGGGAGGAACGTGCTTAGGTTAGCCGTTGGGTCAAGGAAGATGAGAAACTTTGGAGCACACCTGGGCACAACCCTAAACAATCCACAGGTGGAAAGTGAGAAATTAATGCTTATTCTTGTATGCAATTGAGATTTTATGGTTGTTTGTTATGCAATGTTATTTTGGTAATAGCTGACTGATACAACACATATTTATATACTATTGTTTTAAGCTCTTTACATTCATTCAGTTATTTAATCTGCAAAACAACCTTATGAGTTAAATACAAGTATTATCACCATTTTATAGTTCAGGAAGCTGAGAAAGCAAGTGGTGGAATCCATGAAACCTGGTCCCAATGTCTGAGTTCTTAAATGCTACCTCTTGTTACAAACTGCTTATGCTTCCATTCACCCCTTTGAAAATTTTCACTCACCTAAAGTTAACTTTCCCCCCTAACCTAGCAGGTGCTAACCTTAACCTATTTCTTAGATCCTTTACATCAGTGGTCTTCAAATTTACTGTACATGTACCTTCTAAAAGAAATTTAAACTATTAAATTGAATCATATGCAACTGCTATTTTTTAGTGAAAAATGGTAAAATATCAGCAGTCTCATCTGATTTAACCTCCACCTTCAAGCATTTTTAAAGTAACATCAAAATTTTTTCATTTTAGTTTAAATTGTTACAAGGAGTAATTTTGCAAGAAATTTTACAAGTAATTTTACAAATTGTTACAAGAAGTAATTACAATAAGGAATTTTAATAACACTGAAAATGTTGATTTTTAAAATAAAAATGTATCATGGGAGTGACTGGGTATCTCTGTCAGTTGGGGGTCTGACTCTTGGTTTCAGCTCAGGTGGTGATCTCATGGTTTGTGAGATCAAACCTGCATCAGATATTCTCTCTCTCTCTCTCTCTCTCTCTCTGCCCCCCCCCTCAAAATAAATAAACATTAAAAATTTAAAAAGCATCACAGTGTTAACGTATCCAATAGAATTGAAGTAGCAGAGTGATTTTTTTATTGAGGTAAGATTCACATAACATTTAAACCATTTTAAACTATACAGTTCTATGAACAACTATATACCAACAAACTGGACAACCTAGAAGAAATGGAAAAATTCTTAGAAACATACAGCCTTTCTGAATCAGGAAGAAATAGAAAATTTGAATAGATTGATTACTAGAGTAAGGAAACTGAGTCCATAATTTAAAAATCTACTAACAAAGGAAAGCCCAGGAACACATTTCTTCACTGGTGATTTTTATCAACATTTACTTTATTTATTTATTTATTTATTGAGAAGGAGAGAATGTGCGTGCAAGTGGGGGAGGGGCAGAGGGAGAGGAAGATAATTTTAAGCACGCTCCACACCTAGCATGGAGCCCAATGCTGGACTCAGTCCATGACAGTGAGATCATGACCTGAGCTGCTATCAAGAGTCCAACACTTGGGGCGTCTGGGTGGCGCAGTCGGTTAAGCGTCCGACTTCAGCCAGGTCACGATCTCGCGGTCCGTGAGTTGGAGCCCCGCGTCAGGCTCTGGGCTGATGGCTCGGAGCCTGGAGCCTGTTTCCGATTCTGTGTCTCCCTCTCTCTGCCCCTCCCCCATTCATGCTCTGTCTCTCTCTGTCCCAAAAATAAATAAAAAACGTTGAAAAAAAAAAAAAAAAAAAGAGTCCAACACTTAACTGACTGAGCCCCTTACCGACATTTAAAGAAGAATTAACATCAATCCTTCTCAAACTCTTCCAAAAAATTGAAGATGAGGGAACACTCCCAAACTCATCTTACAAGGCCAGCATAATCCTGATACCAAAGCTAGTTGTTTGAGTAACACATTAGACCAGAAGGACCTAAAAGTTATATAAGAATATTCCATCTGAAAACAACAGAACATACATTCAACTACATATGAAACATCTTCAAGAGAGATCACATGTTATGTCACAAAACAAGTCTAAATAAATTTAAAAAGACTGAAATCAATTTTCTTTTCCAATCACAATGGAATGAAACTAGAAGTCAATTACACGAAAAAAAACTGGAAAAACTACAAATACATGGAGATAAATAACACGTAACTACGCAGCCATTAAGTCATAGGAGAAATCACAGGAGAAATCAAAATATTCCTAGAGACAAAGGAAAATAGAAATGCAATATACCAAAATCTATGAGATACAGCAAAAGTTGTTCTAAAAGGGAAGTTCCTAGCAATACAGGCCTACCTCAAGAAACAAGAGAAATCTCAAATAAATAATTTAACTTTACATCTAAAGGAACTAGAAAAAGAAGAAATGAAGCCCAAAGTTAGTAGAAGGAATAAAGTAATAAAAATCAGAGTGGAAATAAATAAAATGGAAACTAAAAAGACAATAGAAAAGATCAATGAAACTAAGAGCTGGTTTTTCAAGAAGATACAGAAAACAGATTATTGGTATCAGAGGGGAAGGGGTTGGGGTTCAATGAAATAGGTGAAGGGGTCAATTGTATGACAATGAACTGGTGATGACCAGTTTGTAGTGTATACAGATATCAAATTACAATGGTGTACACCTGAAACTTTTAAAATGTTATATACCTATTTTACCTCCACAAAATGTAAATACCTAAGTATATTAAACACTTGGTAATTGTAATCATATTTCTGTAAACACATCTGAGATATATGCGGTTTTCCTTTCTGCTCAGTGCCTTTGGATGAATCATTTACTGCTCCGATGAGACAGCATTCAGATTGATAAAATCTTGGTCACATAAATAAGTAAACAATAGAAAGAATCTAATTATAGCAATGTTACTGAATTTTTAAAATTCCATCTGAGTTGGATGCCAAAAACACATAATAATACAACATTATTTTATTTAAATTTTAAATATATTGGGTATCTTCTACTTACTCTTATATATCTATGCCACCTCTTTCACTCTACTTTCTGTGTGTAGGTTAACCAAAAAGACTACATCAACATGCATTCTTGAGGGGCAGCCTGCCCAGCAAGGCAGAGCCTCCAAAGTCTTGCTTGCAAAAGTGGAGGGGATGACTCTGAGTTCTGACAGCCAGCAGGACTTAACATCTGGAATGTTAAAAGTCAATAGCTCTTGTCAAAGAGAGTGGGGCGGGCAAGAGGACGCTGGGAGGGAGAGCTGTTGAGCCCCAGAAGACAGAGATCAGCCTGGCTGGGGAACAAAGGCACTGGCAAGCGCCATCTCCCTCTCCCATCCCCCAGCCGAAATTCCAAAGGGAACCAGTTCCTGTCACTGAACTTGCTTGCACCATGCAAACACCCAATGCTGTGCTTCTGTGGATCTATCCCTCCCATGGGGTGGCCTCCCTTCTGGTGTTGCAGGGCCCTTCCCCCAGGGGACCACCGAGGGCAAAGCAAGCTAAGCCTGACCCTCTTGCCTCTGTGCACCTCGCAGAACCACCCCAGCTAATACACCATATCCCATCGAAGAAGCACCACAAGCCTGGCAGTGTGCAAGTAGCCCAGACAGGGGCCACAGCACTCCACAGTGAGTCCTACCCCTGGGAGAGAGGAAGATAAGGTATACATCAGTCTGACTGTGGCCCCAACAGTGGGCTGGGGGCAGACATCGGGTCCGACTATGGCCCTGCTCACCAACACAAGTTATTCCGGACAGCACAGGGGAGGTGCCCTGCAGTTTGGAGCTACTGCAGGGACTACCCAAAATGACAAAATGGAAGAATTCTCCTCAAAAGAAACTCCAAGAAGTAGCGACAGCTAGCAAATTGATCAAAAACAATTTAAGCAATATAACGTAACAAGAATTTAGAATAATAGTCATAAAATTAATAGCTGGGCTTGAAAAAAGCATAGAGAACAGCAGAGAATCTATTGCTACAGAGATCAAGGTACTAAGAAATAGGCAGGAGGAGCTAAAAAATGCTACAAATGAGGTGCAAAATAAAATGAAGGCGGCCATAGCATGTAGCATTGAAGAGGTAGAGGAGAGAATAGGTGAATTAGAAGATAAAATTATGGAAAAAGAGAAAGCTGAGAAAAAGAGAGATAAAAATCCAGTAGTATGACGGGACAATTAGAGAACTAAGTGATGCAATCAAATGGAACAATATGTGTATCATAGGAATTCCAGAAGAAGAAGAAGAGAGAGAAAGGGGCTGAAGGTGTACTTGAACAAATCATAGTTGAGAACTTCCCTGATCTTGGGAAGGAAAAAGTCATTGAAATCCAAGAGGCACAGAGAACTCCCTTCAGACGTAACTTGAATTGATCTTCTGCATGACATATCATAGTGAAACTGGCAAAATACAAGGATAAAGAGAAAATTCTGAAAGCAGCTAGAGATAAACGTGCTCTAACATATAAAGGGAGACCTATAAGACTCGTGACCGATCTCTCTACTGAAACTTGGCAGGCCAGAAAGGAATGGCAGGAGATCTTCAATGTGATGAACAGAAAAAAATATGCAGCTGAGACTCCTTTATCCAGCACGTCTGTCATTTAGAATAGGAGAGATAAAGGTCTTCCAAAACAAACAAAAACTGAAGGAATTCGTCACCACTAAACCAGCCCTACAAGAGATCCTAAGGGGGATCCTGTGAGACAAAGTACCAGAGACATCACTACAAGCATGAAACCTACGGATATCACAATGACTCTAAACCCATATCTTTGTATAATAACACTGAATGTAAATGGACTAAATGTGCCAACCAAAAGACATAGGGTATCAGAATGGATAAAAAAACAAGACCCATCTATTTGCTGTCTATAAGAGACTCATTTTAGACCTGAGGACACCTTCAGATTGAGAGTGGGGGAATGGAGAACTATTTATCATGCCACTGGAAGTCAAAAGAAAGCTGGAATAGCCATACTTATATCAGACAAACTAGACTTTAAATTAAAGGGATGTAGAAGAGATGAAGAAGGGCATTATTAATAATTACAGGGTCTATCCATCAGGAAGAGCTAACAATTATAAATGTCTATGCGCCAAATATGGGAGCCCCCAAATATATAAAATAATTAATCACAGGGGCGCCTGGGTGGCGCAGTCGGTTAAGCGTCCGACTTCAGCCAGGTCACGATCTCACGGTCCGTGAGTTCGAGCCCCGCGTCAGGCTCTGGGCTGATGGCTCAGAGCCTGGAGCCTGTTTCCGTTCTGTGTCTCCCTCTCTCTCTGTCCCTCCCCCGTTCATGCTCTGTCTCTCTCTGTCCCAAAAATAAATTAAAAAAAGTTGAAAAAAAATTTAAAAAAAAAAAAAAATAATTAATCACAAACATAAGCAACTTATTGATAAGAATGTGGTAATTGCAAGGGACTTTAATACCACACTTACAACAATGGACAGATCATCTAGACACAGGATCAATAAAGAAACAAGGGCCCTGAATGGTACATTGGATCAGATGGACTTCAGAGATATATTTAGAACTCTGCATCCCTAAGCAACAGAATATACTTTCTTCTTGAGTGCACATGGAACATTCTTCAAGACAGATCACATACTGGGTCACAAAACAGCCCTTCATAAGTATACAAGAATTGAGATCATACCATGCACACTTTCAGACCACAGTGCTATGAAACTTGAAATCAACCATAGGAAAAAGTGTGGAAAACCCCCAAAAGCATGGAGGTTAAAGAACACCCTACTAAAGAATGAATGGGTCAATCAGGCAATTAGAGAAGAAATTAAAAAATATATGGAAACAAATGAAAATGAAAATACAACAATCCAAATGCTTTGGGATGCAGCGAAGGCAGTCCTGAGAGGAAAATACATGGCAATCCAGGCAAGAAAAATCCCAAATACAAAATATAATAACACACCTAAAGGAAATAGAAGCAGAACAGCAAAGACACCCTAAACTCAGCAGAAGAAGAGAAATAATAAAGATCAGAGCAGAAATAAACAACATACAATCTAAAAAAACTGTAGAACAGATCAATGAAACTAAAAGTTGTTTTTTTGAAAACATAAACAAAATTGATAAACCTCTAGCCAGGTTTATCAAAAAGAAAAGGGAGGTGACCCAAATAGATAAAATCATGAATGAAAAAGGAATTATTACAACCAATCCCTCAGAAATACAAGCAATTATCAGGGAATAGTATGAAAAATTATATGCCAACAAACTGGACAACCTGGAAGAAATGGACAAATTCCTAAACACCCACACACTTCCAAAACTCAAACAGGAAGAAATGGAAAACTTGAACAGACCCATAACCAGTGAATAAATTGAATCAGTTATCAAAAATCTCCCAACAAATAAGAGTCCAGGAACAGATGGCTTCCCTGGGGAATTCTACCAGACATTTAAAGCAGAGATAATACCTATCCTTCTCAAACTGTTCAAAAAATAGAAAAGGAAGGAAAACTTCCAGACTCATTCTATGAAGCCAGCATTACTTTGATTCCTAAACCAGACAGAGACCCATCAAAAAAAGAGAACTACAGGCCAATATCCCTGATGAATATGGATGCACAAATTCTCAATAAGATACTAGCAAATCGAATTCAACAGTATATAAAAAGAATTATTCACCATGATCAAGTGGGATTCATTCTGGGCTGCAGGGCTGGTTCAACATTCGCAAATCAATGTGATACATCACATTAATAAAATAAAAGAAAAGAACCATATGATCCTGTCAATCGATGCAGAAAAAGAGTTTGACAAAATTGAGCATCCTTTCTTCATAAAAACCCTCGAGAAATTCGGGATAGAAGGAACATACTTAAACATCATGAAAGCTATTTATGAAAATTCCACAGCTAATAGCATCCTCAATGGAAAAAAACTGAGAGCTTTCCCCCTGAGATCAGGAACACGACAGGGATGTCCACTCTCACCACTGTTGTTTAACATAGTGCTGGAAGTTCCAGCATCAGCAATCAGACAACAAAAGGAAATCAAAAGCATCAAAATTGGCAGAGATGAAGTCAAGCTTTCCCTTTTTGCAGATGACATATTATACATGGAAAACTATAGACTCCGCCAAAAGTCTGCTAGAACTGATACATGAATTGAGCAAAGTCGCAGTGTACAAAATTAACGTACAGAAATCAGTTGCATTCTTATATACTAATAATGAAGCAACAGAAAGACAAATAAAGAAACTGATCCCATTCACAATTGCACCAAGAATCATAAAATACCTAGGAATAAACCTAACCAAAGATGTAAAGATCTGTATACTGAAAATTATAGAAAGCTTATGAAGGAAATTAAAGAAGATATAAAGAAATGGAAAAACATTCTGTGCTCGTGGATTGGAAGAATAAATATTGTTAAAATGCCAATACTACCCAAAGCTACCTACACATCCAATGCAATCCCAGTCAAATTGCACCAGCATTCTTCTTGAAGCCAGAACAAGCAATCCTAAAATTTGTATGTAACCACAAAAGACACCAATAGCCAAAGTAATTTTGAGGAAGACCAAAGCAGGAGGCGTCACAATCCCAGAATTTAGCCTCTACTACAAAGCTGCCATCATCAAGACAGCATGGTATTGGCACAAAAATAGACACATACACCAATGGAATAGAATAGAGACTCCAGAATTGGACCCACAAAAGTATGGCCAACTAATCTTTGACAAAGCAGGAAAGAATATCCAATGGAAAAAAGACAGTCTCTTTAACAAATGGTGCTGGGAGAACTGGACAGCAACATGCAAAGAATGAAACTAGACCACTTTCTTACACCATTCACAAAAATAAACTCAGAATGGATGAAGGACCTGAATGTGAGACAGGAAACCATCAAAACCCTAGAGGAGAAAGCCGGAAAAAACCTCTCTGACCTCAGCTGCAGCAATTTCTTACTTGACACGTCTCCAAAGACAAGGGAATTAAAAGCAAGAATGAACTATTGGGACCTCATGAAGATAAAAACCTTCTGCACAGCAAAGGAAACAATCAACAAAACTAAAAGGCAACTGACGGAATGGGAAAGATATTTGCAAATGATATATCGGACAAAGGACTAGTATCCAAAATCTATAAAGAACTCACCAAACTCCACACCCAAAAAACAAATAATCCAGTGAAGAAATGGGCAGAAGACATGAATAGACACTTCTCTAAAGAAGACATCCGGATGGCCAACAGGCACAAGAAAGATGCTCAACGTCACTCCTCATCAGGGAAATACAAATCAAAACCACACTGAGATACCACCTCATGCCAGTCAGAGTGGCCAAAAAGAACAAATCAGCAGATTACAGATGCTGGAGAGGGTGTGGAGAAACGGGAACCCTCTTGCACTGTTGGTGGGAATGCAAACTGGTGTAGCCACTCTGGAAAACAGTGTGGAGGTTCCTCAAAAAATTAAAAATAAATCTATCCTATGACCCAGCAATAGCACTGCTAGGAATTTACCCAAGGGATACAGGAGTGCTGATACATAGGGGCACTTGCACCCCAATGTTTAGCAGCACTTTCAACAATAGCCAAATTATGGAAAGAGCCTAAATGTCCATCAACTGATGAATGGATAAAGAAGTTGTGCTTTATATATACAATGGAATACTACTTGGCAATGAGAAAGAATGAAATCATGCCATTTGCAGCAACATGGATGGAACTGGAGGGTATTATGCTGAGTGAAATAAGTCAGGCAGAGAAAGACAGGTATTATATGTTTTCATTCATATGTGGATCCTGAGAAACTTAACGGAAGACCATGGGGGAGGAGAAGGAAGAAAAAAAAGTTAGGGAGGGAGCCAAACCATAAGATATTCTTAAAACCAGAATAAACGGAGGGTTGACGGGGGGTGGGAGATGGGTATTGAGGAGGGTACCTGTTGGGATGAGCACTGGGTGTTGTATGGAAACCAATTTGACAATGAATTTCATATTAAAAAAATAAAATAATAAAATAAAAAGAAAGATAATCAAGATTCTGCAGTTTCAAGTATTGTAGGGAAGTGTTTGGCTCTAATTTGACATGAGTGTCCTCAAGTTAGCAATGAAAGATACCTTAATTGGTTTATTTACCTTCTAATAATGACATTAATGTTAATTTTAGAAAATTTATTAATGATACATAAGCAAAATGAGTAAAATAAGAATCATCTATAATCCCATCATCTAGGGATAATAATTGTTAACATTTGGTGTATATTGTTCTGGTGGTTTTTTGGGTATGTACTATATAAATCAGTAAGCCTTTGGGTTGAGAGTGCTAGAAACCCTCCCCGCCAAAAATGGACTCTTGCTTCCAGTTGAATTTGACCAATCAAGATCCCTTTGTAAAAGATGATAGGAAGAAAAGGATATTTATTCTCCCAGCACCTTCCCTGAAAAGTTATCTCCCTTTCAGTGTGACCTTTTCTACATTGACTATCACCTTCTGGGTTTGGCAAACTCTCCCTCTTTTTTATCCCTTCAGGCCCAAAGATGGTAACAACCTTCCTGTTACTGTCCACAGGGTATTGCACTATTTGAGGTTTCCCTAAATCCTGATCACATGTATAAATAGTCCATTTATTGAGTCTTCCTTGAACTATTTTCCTAATGTGTGTATGTTTCTTTTTTTTTTTTTAATGAAAAAGCAAATTTATTCAGAGATATTTTCATGGAAAAATTTACATTCTTCATCTCAATCTAGTAAATAGGACAGCTCTGACTCCACTTGTCTTTGTATTTTAACAAAGCAAGGCTCTGATTTCTCTATTGATATTTGGTGGCTACTTTTTTTTTCTTTCTTTTTAATATGAAATTTATTGTCAAATTGGTTTCCATACAACACCCAGTGCTCATCCAACAGGTGCCCTCCTCAATGCATATGTTTCTTGCTATGTGATTATGGGTGGTTGCCATGACTCATTCAGTCCATCAGTGAATAATACAATTATTTTTTCCTTAAGCCTACTGAAAGATAAGAATTATATACCATCTAACTTTCAAAAGGACTTGTTAGACCTATACTCTATCATGTAGTAGCCACTGGTCACATTTGGCTAAATTTAAGTTAATTGAAATTTCATAAAACTTAAAATGCAATTCCTCAATCACATAAACCATTTTTCAAGTGCTCAGTATTCAAATGTGGTTAATTGGTTCAGCATTGGACAGTGTAGATATAGAACATTTCCATCATTTCAGAAAGCAATGTATTAGACAGTTGTTGAATGGTGACTATGAAATTAAAAATCTATACTGGGATGGCATTTAGTTTTTAAAAATATTCCTTTATGTACTGAAAATTATTTCTCTTGTTTACTGAGTTATAAAATCATTCAATTCAAAAGCTATTTTCAAAAATAATTTTTTCCCAAAACAATAATGCATATTAATGTAGATCAAGAAAAACTGGGCATAGAATCTGATGTCAGAATGGATGAAACTTTGGGAGTCTTTTGAAGGAGTTTGCATGTGGAAGTGATATAAACTTTTATGGCCTGAACAGATTGATAGATTTGTCTGCAAATAGGGCCAATAACAGTTGCTCTCATCCTTGCATGCATGTGCCACTTCTCTTAGCAAGAAAGCAGGGACTATCTTCCATATCTTGAATCTACAATGAACTTGTGATCTGTTTCTGATAAACTGATTGCTACAGAAGTGGTAGTCTGGGATTTCTGCGCCCAGGCCTTCAAAGGTTGTATAGCTTCTGTTTTCAATCACAGGGGTTTTGAAACCAAAGGCCATCTTAAGAGAGGCCATGTGGAGGAAAAAAATGGCCCTGGAACATAAGAGTCTATGAAGGAAAGAGGGAGGGAAGGAGAGAGAGGCCCAGCCAGTCCCCAGACATTTAAGTCAAGCAGCTAAGAAACCAGACTTGTGAATGAAGCTATCATGGATTCTCAAGCCAGTAAGACATGTTGCAGAACTGAGCTTTCCCTTATGAGTACTATTTGAATTTCTGAACAATAGAATTAAATGATTGTTTTAAGTCAATAAATATTGGAGTGGTTTCTTTTGCAGGACTGTTTTATTTTTATTTAATTAATTAATTAAGGGGCGCCTGGGTGGCGCAGTCGGTTAAGCGTCCGACTTCAGCCAGGTCACGATCTCGCGGTCCGTGAGTTCGAGCCCCGCGTCAGGCTCTGGGCTGATGGCTCGGAGCCTGGAGCCTGTTTCCGATTCTGTGTCTCCCTCTCTCTCTGCCCCTCCCCCGTTCATGCTCTGTCTCTCTCTGTCCCAAAAATAAATAAAAAACGTTGAAAAAAAAAAATTTAAAAAAAAAAAAAAAAAAAAAATTAATTAATTAATTTTTTTTTTTTAGAGAGAGAGTAAGTGAGCAGGGAAGAGGGGCAGAGGGAGAGAGAGAGAATCTTAAGCAGGCTCCATGGAGCCCGACATGGGGCTCAATCCCACAACTCAGGGATTATGACCTGAGCCAAAACCAAGAGTCGGTCACCCAACCAACTGAGCTACCCAGGTGCCCCTGTGCAGGAGTGTTTAGTCTCCATTTTTTGCATGTATTTGATATGTACCTAATTATCATCTCCCGTGTGTTATGGACTAAATGCTTGTGTCCCCCCAAAATTCATATATTGAAGCCCTAACCCCTCAACATGGCTGTACTTGGGACAGGGCCTCTGAGGAAGGAATTAAGGTTAAATGAGGGATATGAGTAGGTCCTAATTCAACAGGATTAGTGTTCTTATAAGAAGAGACACCTGAGAACTCTCCATGTGAGCACAAAAGAAAGGCCCCTGGAAGATGAAGCAAGAAGGTGGTCATGTGCAAACCCGGAAAAGATTCCTCACCAGGAACCAACCCAACCAGAGCTCCTATCTTGAACTTCCCAGGCTCCAGACTATGAAAAATAAACTTTTAAGCCACCCGATCTCTGGTACTTTGTTATGGGCAGCCCAAGCAGACTGAGACATCACATTTGCCACTGACTTTGCTGCACTAGACATCTTGTATCTCCAGGCCATGGCACCGATTATGGAACAACTTGCGGGAAAATTGGGTGGTTAGCCAGGGGAAGTAGCATCAGCTACTTCTCCTAACTATCACCTAAGACAACAAGGAGTTAGCTGGCCCTAAACCTCTTTGTCCTAGAACACTTTAACAGGAGACATATTCTGTATGCTGTCTTTGATAGGCAAGAGTTAGTTGAGTCTAAAAAGGGTAAAAGACAGAATGGATTATTGTCAGCCATCTTTCAGATTTCACCCCACGTTAAAATGATAGCTCCCTTCACTGCACATGTCTTTCAAGAGATGGAAATATAAAATGGAGAGCTACCTAAGCCAATCTAGGTGGCTTTAATGCAACTATGAAAATAATATTTGGGTAAAATATGAAAATACCAGGACAAATGCTAAACTATATAGTACACTGAAACTATAATCCAGTATTTTGCCAGGTAAACTAAGAAACTTTCAGTTTCTGGTGAATCTACCTTGAAGCTCTATCAAGACTTAACCAATTGACAGTTTTAGTTACAACTGTTACACTCTTTTTTTTTTTATAGAGGCTTCTTGTTTATGGAAGTTGATTTGGGAAAAACCTGGTAAAAACAACCTCATAAAACTGGAAATTCCAAAAATCTTTTCCTCACCCCATGAACAAAGCTGTATTTTATGCCAACGTTAACATTCTAGGTTGACTTGAAGGGCCTTAAAAAGGTGTGACAGATGGCTCTAAAGACAGACATTTGGAAATTATTACATATGGATTGCTTAGTAATTTCATTCATGGTTGAAAGTTATGAAGTTTATGATTACACATTTGACAGTATTAAAATATCAACATCTGAGTGGAAGAAATTAATTCTAACTAAATAAAGATGATTTTTTCAAGTTCAGGGTATTACATCCTAGATTGCATTTTGAGAATATTTTGTCACACACCCATACCAAAGTAAAATATTCTACTTTGAAAAGTGAAGTTTATTGGGAATTAACAACAAAGGAAAGAGAAGGTACTGAGTCCCTAGTAGCTACAGAGTTTATGAAAAGTGAATTAATCATTGCTGTTAAGTGCATTACCCACAGTTTACATAAATAAATGGAATGACTGATGAGTGACAACGAGCAGGAGATTTGTGTCCATGTGAAAAAAAAAACCCACAGATTTCTGCTCTACAATAACCTTTGAAGAGAGTTGATGATGCAAGTAAACAGGCACATTTTAAGTTTTTTCCTTGAAACCAGGCAAAATATGCAACTGGAGAGACAGGCCAGGATGCAGATCAATAACAAATCACCAAGCTCATTCTCACTTTTGAGAATTATAAGCATGCAGAGAGAACATACTTCTTAGCTGACTAGAACAGCCCAGCACACTTTTCACAATAAAATATTCTAATTCCATGAAAATTGATTAAAATTTTCAATGAAAAAATCATTTCTTCATTGTGTCACTTGGATGAAATAGGGCATCTAGGCCTTTAATATTTCTTACTGATGATCTTTTTCTTTCTCTGGTAATGCTTTATGCACTAACTGATCTTTTTGATTTGATGAGAGGTTTTTCTACACTGAGAGAATACAATGTGATTGGATTCAAGAAGAGAAGAGGTTAAGTCTTCTTTGACAAAGCGGGGAAAAGACAGCATGAGAGGTAGGAGAGGAGCCCCTGAAAGGTGGGTGCCCATAGGCAGATGGGGTTTAAGAAAGAGTTGGTATGGAGGGTGAGGATCGGGATCCTTGAAAGCCATCCACTCCACTCTCCCAGGACTGGTCTCCACGAATTCTGATGTACACCTATCCCAGTTCAAGAGTGCTGCTTTTGTCTTATATTTGGTATCAAGCCTTTTAATTGGTTATCCATAATGGGTTAATATGTACTATATTGCCATAGCCTGTAGTGTTCATTTACCCAGGAAGCCAAGAGTATTTTGTGTGGTTCCTATTTTTGTGACTTAAATTGGATAAGAATTCAAATCTACACATTTGACTCAGTCTCTCTGTGCTTTACTACATGTTTAAATGCTTTAAGATTTATTGAATCCAGGTGTTTTATTTCTCAGTAATTACCAGAACCCACCTGATTCAATTATGCTGATCTATTATTTTTCAAGAAATACTTTTTAAAAATTCCCTTTCCTAATTAATATAGTGAATTTGTGGCTTTCCTGATCTAAAAATATTTTAAGAAATTTTATGATCTTATGAAAGACCATTTGAAAGGGTTTCCTGAGGTTTTTTTTTTTTTCTTTCTTTTACTAAAACAAAGCTTAATAACAAAGAACGGTATTTATAGATTGATATTTGGGGCAAATTATAACATGCATTTCTAGCAATGATTTCCACACTTGCTCATGAATACAAAGCAATCTGCTTTGTTTTTCTGGGACTCAAAGTGGATAACACAGTGATGTAACTCCTTATTAAAACATTATTGCAGCTCCATATTAAAAACATTTTTGCTTAAATAATTAGCATTTTTGCTTATCCATAAAAAAACCACATAAGACAGAAAAAAATGTTTCTCCCAGATGGTCCTTTTTGCATTAATATTACTAACCCAGCCATCAAAAACAAACAATAAGGTGTTGAAATATGTAATTTGGGCCAAAATATCAGAGCCTTGAACTTTCACAGGCTTTTCAATTTTAAGAGGATAGCTGAGTGCACACATGAAGTCAGCCTCGCTGTGACTCTTAACTCTCTTGTGTTTCCCTGTTGTATACAGTCATTGTGTAAACAGTTTCCTTCTTTTGGAAATGGAAGAATCATTACAACCATTCCTGAATTTGGAAAGATGTAAATATTTATTTACCTGCATTAAAAGGGTGGGAAAAACCCAACCTGTTTTAATTTTTATAATGGAAATCAGTTATTTTTGTTTGCCTGATATCTATTTATCTTTTGTGTAGTAGAATGTTTTCTTGGGAAACTACCCCTTTTCTATTCTTATCCACATGAGACTGTAAGCTCACAGGCCTGGGCCTATGATCCAGGTTGGCCAACCAATGAATTAAATTCTTCCAGCTGCTGTGATTGGTTCAGGGAAGGTCTATGCTCCAAAATGTTCCAGTGAAACTAAATCTGGGGAGTTTTATAGAACTATGGGTAAAAGAAAAAAATTATCTTGACCAGGAACTGCTGGGGTTACCATACGGAGATAATATCTAAAAGGAAAGTAGAGCTGAAATATGGCAGGGGGTGGGAGGAAGAGAGTACTGGAGTGAGACAGAGAGAGAGCAGACCTGGTGTTGGGTATTTTAATTACATGAGCCAATAATTTTATTCTTTGCTTAAGTCAGTATAAGTTGGATTTTTCTGTCACTTGCACTGAATGAGTCATAAGACAAAAATCTATCCAGATGTGATCATGTTCAAAATGGGACAGTTTACCAAATGTGAGGCCCTCCTTTATGCCAGGTACTCTGCTGGTCCCTGGGGACATGCACAGACCAATAAGATAGGGCTTCTCTATAAAAGGATGCTGCTCCAAACACTTGAACTTATTTCCACTCTTCTAGTGACACTTATGGAATCTATTTTTTTTCTAAAGCAAAATATACTTTTATAAAGATTTTTGCACATAAGGGGAAAAGACAGGAGGAGAGAATCCTGATTGTGTATTGTTACTATAAGGCAAACATATTTCTTAACTCCTCAAAAAATAGCTAGCACTTCAGTAAAATTTTCTTTCTGGACAGACAAAAAAAGAGGGGCCATTATTATTTAAATCACAGCCTTAGGCAGCAATCCTTGAAGAGAAAGGAACATCCAGGGCCAAAGACTATTCACAGAACTACTCAGCTGAAGCTGTATTTACATATTCATTCTGATGGAATATTAGATAATCAAAAATATTAGATTGCACTGCTAGGTGCACATAGATTGTATATACACACACACACATACATACATATATATAATATACGAAGGAGTAAATATTTTGGATTATTGCTGGCTTGTACATGAAGAGGTTTATCTGCTTAAGATTTCTCTTGACCGTTTCAATAAGGTACACATACATACACACACCCCACACCGATGAAAAAGCATGGTTATCCTCAAGCTCTATTTAATAGAAATTTTATATTTTAAAGCCCCTCAAAACCACCGCAAAGGATGACTCAAATATTTTTAATAAAACAGATCATTTTCTCTTTTTCCGGAAGAAAGGGAGCAGCAGAGATTGCCAGTAATGAGTAGTACTCAATGGGTTCAATGAGTTCATGCACACAGAAGTATGGGTAGCGCAGTGTGGTGAGGAAATACTGTCATTTAGAGAATTATAATGAGCAGAGCTTCTCATTGTTCCAAGTCAGAGGTCATCAAGATCTGTGTCCATCTATGAGAGGTGGTCTTATGACTGATTTTCTTCATCCCCACCACCCCTCAACCCTTCCAGTAGGTATCTTCCACTCCCTCACTCCCTGACAGAAAGCCAAGTGGACAGGGAAGTCCATTGTATTCACTATTATTGCCTCTTTTCTATGCAGAGTTCCTTGGGTTCCTTGAGCAATGGGTGATACCACATCCTCCACAGACTCAGCCATGGGTGTCCCACTATAGATTATGTCCTGAACTTCAAGTCCTTTAGGAATCAGCTGTTTCTAATCATGCCTTGAGCCATTTCCACCCAGGACACACCTACAGGGGCAGGGGAGGTTACTGGTACAGAGGTTCTTATACTGGTCATGCATGGTGTCCCGAATTAGTGTTCCACTAGGCTGATTAAGGCCATGGCATTGAATCACTGTCACCAGTGTAAGCTCTCATCCCTTATAGTCAACCGTATCTTGGGATTTAATTATCCTTGCTGGCCATCTGGCCTCCCTCAGGGCTTTTGAGGCCCAGCAGGCCATTTGACAACTTTGAATCTGAAAGTAAAGGAATCTGAGCTGGACACTGACAGATTTGGGGAGTGCTATGAGACCCCGTCTATCCACAGAACCAGAGCTTAACCGAACAAAACCTCAGTTATCTCCTCCTCTTAGCACATGGGAGTCTACTTCCTTTACATTTATATCACACAGGGGCTATTCTGGGATTTTGTTGCCCCTATCCCCCCAAAGAAGCCAGCTCCAAAGGTGAACTGACATTTTCATCACTAGAAAAATTCCAACAATTTTTAAGTAACCTGTTTCCAGTTTAAAAGAAAATAGCACAATATATGTATTGTACATTTTTTAAAGAATCAGATAGAATCAAATACATTTAATATTGAAACTATGATGAATGCAGGTTTTAGACAATTAAGAAATAAATCTCAACAGTTCCTGAAATCCATAATATAAATACGAGAGGCCCAATTAATAAAGCATTACAATTAACAGAAGCCAGAATACAAGATCATTTGTTCCATTTATGATGTATTCACATGCACATTGCAGGATCTTAAGAATTTTACAGTAGCCATAACCTTTGCCTCTGGGAACCTCTAATATTAAATTGAAAGAATGCCGTTGTCATGACCACCACAGTGTAAACCTGACACTCCTCACCATTAACATTTTCTCAGATAATGTTTGCATTCCTTGCCTCTTTCATTGTGGGTATTGGGGGAAGGGGAGTATTAATGCAGAAAAGAACAAGTTGGGGAATACAAAAGCATGGAATTGAAATTTGTGAACCACATTCAGGAAACAATGACTGGCTGGAGCAGTGGTTTCCATAGGCTGTGACTAGGTGTCTGACTCTTTAAACTTCCCACTGACACACAAGAAGTGGGCATCAAGTGCATAGGCCATGATCTTCTTAGATACTACTATTTGTGTTTTAGGTTTCTTGCTGGCCATCCTCATAATTTGGCATCTTCTTTTTTAGTTATAGGTATATTAGCATCACCTACTAGGGAGCTATCAACTTTGGGTCTCGTTTTTAAGGTGACCTTGAATATATTTCCTTTTATCTGTAAGGATTTCTATAATAAGTTAGGACATACAGGCTTTGTAACCAGACCGGTGGGTTCAAATCCCTGCCCTGTCACTTACTTGCTCTATGACCTTGGGTAACGTAACTAACCCCTCTATGCCTTAGTTTTCTCATCAGTAACAGTTAATAGAATTTCCCTCATAAGCTTACTTTGAGGATTAAATGCACTAATACAGGTATTGGTAAGCTTCTTCTATAAAGATCCAGATAATCAACAGTTTAGGGTTTGCAGGACATATAGTCTCTGCTGCAAACACTCAAATATGCCATTGTAGAGTGAAAAATAGCCCTAGACAGTGCATAAATGATTTGGTGTGGTTATTGTCTAATAAAACTTGATTTATGAAAATAGGCAGTGGTATGATTGGCTTGCAGGACATAGTTTGCTCATCTCTGGAATACTTGTGCACCAATACTTGGTTTGGTCCGTTATAAGAACAGTAAATATTACCTTTTTGAAATTGTCATCCTCCTCCTCATTATATGTATACCCTCATTCCACAAAGGACTAAAAACCTTATTATGGCTAATTTTACAGTATAGCTCTCAGAGTGTTATGTAGGCTCTGCTGTCACATATATGCATTTCCTAACTCAGCGTCTCTAACCTTCCATTAAAGTCCTTCTAAATGCAGAGGGCAGTCAATTCCCATGTCATTGTTCTTAAGCTGGCAATAACTCTAAAAGTAGAGTGTGTCTTTCAAGTGTCATATTTAATCTAAAAAATTCATGTGAATTTTGTATTTTACTCCATAGTGTGTGTTTCCTTTAAAACAAAAAATGGTGGTTTAAATCATTTGTCATTGAGTAAGATGTTTACCAAGTATCTGGTTTTTCATGACATGTACATTTATACCAGTTTGAGAAATGTGGCCTGTGATGACAGGAACTTAAAATGTGAGGTAGGGACGCCTGGGTGGCTCAGTGGGTTGAGCGTCCGACTCTTGACTCTGATGTCGGCTTGGGCCGAGCAAGGAGCCTGCTTGAGATTCTCTCTCTCTCCCTCTCTCAGCCCCTTCCCTCTGCCCCTGCTTGAAAATAAACAAATAAACATTTAGGAAATAAGATAAAATGTGAGGTAGTTATCTCCTTAGAGATGAATAGCCTTGGAGTTCTATGTGGCTGTTAGATCTTTCTCAAACACAGAGATGGATTAAAGTTAGGAGATAGGGACACGAAAGAATTCATGGAAATTTTAGAGAACTCCATTTATTTCCTCCCACCTGGTAGGTGACTAAGTGCATGTCTTGGCTCCTGCAGCCACAGAAATCTGCACATGCCCACCAGGCTGTGACTGACAGAAACTGCTTGTGGTTGATTTAAGAAATAAAGTCATGAGAAGTAAAATAAACAGAGTAATTTTTGTGTAAGAGATCACTGTTAAGTTGAAGTATATAAAATGTTTAATATTTGTCCGTTTTTGAAATATAAAAGTAGCAGTTTCTATGGTTCAACCTAATATTTCCCCAAAGCTTATTAACCAACAATGTGCATAGCACTGTTTTTTTAAGTGAAATATTATAACTGTAAATCATAAGAAAAACACTTTCAGATTCTTTAAAAAAAAAAGTACACACAGGATGAAGAATGTGGAAATAGAAAGTAAAAGTTAGTGGATAATGCTAAAAACAATTAGAACATTTTATTTTTTGTAGCCTATGGGGTTGGATTGTGATCATGGTTGATAGAATCCTTTCAGACAATTCTGAGAAGCAATCCTGTGGGTGCTTGTTGATCCAGCAGGTGTTAAGAAATAAAACATCAGGACCAGAAGAATAAACCTTGAGCGTTGCACAAAAGTACTCGGAAAGAAGACGTCCCCTGTGCTCTTTATGGCCATAAGCAAAGTGCATTTATTCAACCACTTTATTAGTATGAGATGGAAAGAAAGCAGATGTTGTTTTACTCCCCCTCTGCTATCATCAACTGCCAGATGATTCTCTGCAGCTATATGATGAATTTCTCTTAGCATCACCATTTCCCTTGGTAGGCAGCTTAGGGCCCATGGCAGAGTTTTCAGACTCCTTTATTTAAGACAAGATGTACTCTTTACTAACACTCACTTAAAGCCCAGTCTTTATCTCAAATCTTAAGTCATATGCATGGGCGGAACCACCCAGAGACAGAGAGAGTGACCAAACTCAACAACATCAGTGATCTATGAAGAACACAAGCCTGATTTAGGCTTTGAACTCTGAAAGTTATGTTGCAAGTCAAGACTTTTGTCATGAGTCATCCCTACCTGCTTCTTTACATTTTAAATTCCCAGATCTGGATCTGGATTGTGAGGAAAAGAGAAACGGAAGCTCAGACGTATGTGTTTGGGTAACTGAGGAAAGCAGAATGTTCCCAAGCACACATGAGTGTTTCTGCACTTAGTTTGGTATACCTTATATAGCCTTGAATTTCAGATTTGCTGCCTTCATTCTGTCTTAAATTTTATAACTTGAAGTTTCAACTGAGTAGGCAGAGAAAAACAAAACAACCAAACCAAGTTCAGAAGGACATATGAACATTAAAGTTTTTCTAAGGGAAACCTAACTGTCAAGCTTACAAGTAGTTTGGCTTCACATGTCATCAGAAATTTGATCCAAATGGAAAACATTTTCTAACTTAAAATATTAAGCATACACAGAAATTGAGAGAATAGTAAACTAACTAGATTCGACAATTTTCAAAAATCTTCCATCCTTGCTTTACCTTTTTATATTTTTATATTTAAAATACATTAAAATATAAAATATAAAATTATAAAATTATTAAAATATTTATATTTTTGTATTTTTAATGTTTCATGTATTTTTGAGAGAGACAGACACAGAGCTTGAGTGAGGGAGGGGCAGAGAGGAAGACAGAATCCGAAGCAGGCTCCAGGCTCCAAGTTCTCAGCACAGAGCCCGATGTGGGGCTCAAACCCACGGACGGTGAGATCATGACCTGAGCCGAAGACGGACGCCCAATCAACTGAGCCACCCAGGTGCCCCTTGTTGAAGTATTTTAAAGCAAATCGCAGTCCCATGTCATTCTACTTCATATATACTTCAGTATGCATCTCCTAAGAATTAAAGATAGTTTCATAACTAAAAGCGCTACTTGGGCAAAATTTTAAATGACAATTTATCTCTAAAAAATAAAACTTGTATTTACTGTTTAAATTTATTTTTTTACTATTTCTTTTTGAGAAGCAGGGGGAAGACAGAGAAAGAGGGAGACACAGAATCCAAATCAGACTCCAGCCTCTGAGCTGTCAGCACAGAGCCTGACGTGGGGCTCAAACTCACAAACTGCAACATCATGACCTGAGTTGAAGTAGGACACTTAACCCACTGAGCCACCCAGGCACCCCTGTGAGTAAGTTTAAAATTTGCTGCATTGCAAAAATGAATATGATTATTCATTCAGTATGAATATGAAGTGCTAAAACTAAAAAGAAGATAAAGGTAAAATAAAATAAGGTATATGGAAGGTACTATACCATAAATTCAACCCCTGCTTCACAGGAGCCAGCAGGAGGGAAACTCTAGCAGTCACCAGATTCAGGGTACATAATGGAGAAATATCACTATTGCTCTGGAGAACCTAGTTTTTCCTCTTTCTAAGGTTTGTGAGGAAATTCTCCTGGTTATCTTCATGAAGAAGGCAGTATGAGATTTATCGGACAATATACTTTGCAAAATCCCCACAATAAACACAAAAGAGGTTCTGTGCTGCCCCTTATTAGAGTGCCCTTGTTGCAGCTAAGGCACAATGCTCAAGTCCAGGTGAGTAAAAGCCATCCAACAAGGCCCCAGACCTGTGTGCGGGGTCCATCTGGTGGCCCCCACCCCAAGGTACAGCATAAAAACCATTCATTTCAAATAAGCTTTTGATCTCCTTCAGATTCCCATCGTCTCAGTTCCTCATTAATAATACAGCCCTAATTTTAAAAACTCAAATCCAGCTGTTACTACTTTTAAGTGCTGTTATCCACAGCAAGTCAATGTGACACCAAATGTGTCTTCCACGTTCATTCATTATGTGTGAATTTGGCCCATCCACCGGATATTTTTTCCTCCTGTTATTCAAGGGGGTTGCAAATGCCAAAAGCAATCAATCTATGAAGCAAATCGATGTGAACAGCTTTCAGGGAGAAGAGCTAACCCTGCAGCGATCTGCGATCAGTGATCTGTAATTCTTTTTGAAATAGCAGCTGAGCCCGTCTATGGATCTAATAACTAAGGTACCGATTCACTAAAGGATCTGTCGCCCTTCAGCTTTAAAAAAAAAAAAAAAAAAAAAAAAATTCCTCTTACTTGAGGCTAGCTTCAGGGTTTCCAAGCTGCAGGAACAGCTTGAGGCTCGGGCGGCGGTCCTGCTTGGTCAGCCGTAGGGACCGGCAGCTCCCAGACTCCTCGGCTCCCTCTCACTTGCGTGCTGCCACATTGATCCCAGTAAGCACTCTGGCTCCTCAACATCCTACTATCTACCATCAATAGCTCCTTGGAGGGGGCAAAATGCAGTTTCTTTGTGTCTTTAGTATATAGCTCATCATGCTTTTCAAGATTTCCTCCTGGCTTCCGCTAACAGCCTTTGCTTGCTTCCTACAGTTCTGTTCAACCGCAGCTAAATCAACCTGTTTGATGTCGCCATGTCTCAGGAATCCAACCAGAAAACATGTGGAAATCATACATGTAGGTGAGCCAACATCAAGGAACAATAAGAGAAAAACCATCTCAATAAACAGGAAGGAACTTTGAATGCACAAAATATTTTCTTGTCAAACTAAAAAAAACAAACAAAAATATTTTGGGATATTTAAACATAACCACAATGGTAAAATATGTCCCGCTCCCACATTGCTTATTTTCCTGGGTATAACATTCCTATTTTAAAATTGTAGGAACAGATCCAAGAAACAAATGTCTTTGAAAATTCCATTTTACAGAAGCATCACTGTATACATTTAAGCTTTTTCTTCCTACTGAAAATTATTGCAAACAGCATGAAAAATGTCAACGCAGGAAACAGAATAAAAGTAATGGATGGTCTTTAAAAAACAGAGGGATAAAAATGTTCCTGAAATACTATGCTCAAGTGACTAATGTTAATAGTTAAGTAAAATTATTCCCCATAGGCAAGAAAATAAGTAAGATGCCTATGGAGTAACACGTAAAATAACAGGAGCAGGGAAAATAAAGTTAGAAAAGTCAGTAATATTTCTAGATGATTTTAGGAAGTTGGCAGAGAAAATACCTAACAGTAGGATAAATTTTGTTAATATTGCCCAGGAATGGAAAATTTCTGTTTCTTTTTCCAATATACTGAAAATAATTGTTAGGTGTTTTGTTGTTCTTGGCCTGAAATATTCAGGTTATTATCTCTTTCCTGTGTCACTTTGCAGAAATCTTAATTCCTATTCTCTTACTCTCTTTCCCACATATACTCATCTGAACTTCTTTTTAGATTTCTATTGGTGATTAACAGTATTTTAAGTTTCCTAAATTCCGTCCTTTATTTGGAGTCCTTATCATTAAAAAATCTAAATGCTGAATCCTACTTTCCTATGTTTGCTTTCCTAAATTCAAAACAGCAAGCATCTCACACATGCCTCACCATTACTCCATTTAATTGAAGGCTCCTTGTTAGTATCGTGTTCAGTACCCAGGGAGTCCCAGTACCATACAATCAAGGAATTCACAATTAAATTACAAAAAAATTTGAGGCTAACATGCAGATACTTGCCTGGAGGCGGTGACCTTCAAGCTCCCTGTTAAAGAACAGGAGAGATTTAGGTGTAGAGGACAGAGGAGGCTATTCCAAATAGAAAGTTTGATAGGTAGACCACTCAGCTGCAGAGGGGACACTAGAGGGATGCCTGGCAGAGAGAGAAGGAGAAGCAAATTTTCTTTGCTTAGGATCGATGACCATAAATGCCATCCTGCTGACAAAGTCCAGTGCAAGCTCTAGGAGGTGTTGTATTCGACACACCTTCTTTAGTTCCACCTGGGGAAAACAGTGTCACTTCCTCACCTAACGCACCCAAAACCACACGGAAGAAACAGACCCCAGAGACCAGGGTGCATGAGAAGCCACTCCAGGGAAGGTCTAGGCATGATTAAAACATTTGTTAATAAAATGCTCCACACCACTTCAGATACTACATTGCCCTGACTACCTAGCTCTTCCAATACAGAGAGCCCTTCTGGAACTCATCAGCATTTCCATCCACCATGGCAGAGTCTTTTTTATCCTAATTAAGGGCTTCCAATTCTTAATTACCTAAATCTCTCTGGGGAAGTCTCAATATACAAATCACAGATTGATTTGTTTGTGGTGGGACAAAATGACTGTGCATTCCCTTTAGTTTAAAGTTTTCTTCTAAATACCTATAAGAATCTATGATTGGGGTCATACTTTATATCAAATAGTAGCATATTACAGGAGGAGAAATTCTCAGTGACCCAATCCATGCTCATATGTACATGGTACCAAGTTTTACAATCAGGTTCCAAGATTGGAATAGAGAGGAATAAGGATTAGAGAAGAGCCTTTAATTTACTACTTGGTACTCTAATTTGGAGTAATAAATGAGTGTGAATATTCACTCTACCTTAAAAATTAAGCCCCAAATCCCACATATATTGGGGGGAGGTGTTCTCAAGCTATAATTGACATATAACATCATGTAAATTTGAAGTGTATAATGTACCCTAGGGTAGCAACTGTCAAACATACAAAACAGTATATATTGTTAGCTCTAGTCACCATGTACAGACATTAGTATATGATATCTATACATATATATGTATATGATATCTATACATATATATGTATATGATATCTATACATATATATGTATATGATATCTATACATATATATGTATATGATATCTTATACATATATATGTATATGATATCTATATCTATATGTATATGATATCTAATACATATATATGTATTATGTATATGTAGATATATATACATATATACATATATATATGTATATATATATACATATATATGTATAAGATATCATATACATATATATATATATATATACACATTTTCTTTTTAAAAATTTTTTTTTTTTTTTTTTAAATTTTTTTTTTTCAACGTTTTTTATTTATTTTTGGGACAGAGAGAGACAGAGCATGAACGGGGGAGGGGCAGAGAGAGAGGGAGACACAGAATCGGAAACAGGCTCCAGGCTCCGAGCCATCAGCCCAGAGCCTGACGCGGGGCTCGAACTCACGGACTGCGAGATCGTGACCTGGCTGAAGTCGGACGCTTAACCGACTGCGCCACCCAGGCGCCCCTTCTTTTTAAAAATTTTTTAGTAATCTTTATTTTTGAGAGAGAGACAGAGTGCGAGTGGGGGAGGAACAGAGAGGGAGGTATATATCACATTTTCTTTATCCATCCATCTGTTGGTAGACACTTAGGTTGTTTCCACATCTTAGCTATGTGAATAATGCTGCTGTGCACAAAAGGTACAGGTATCTCTTCTAAGTAATTTCATTTCCTTCAGTATATACCCAGAAGTGGGATTACTGGATCATATTATAGTTTTATTTTTAATTTTTTGAGGAACCTCCATATTGTTTTCTATAATGGCTGCACCAGTTTACATTCCCACCAATAGTGCACCATGGTTTCCTTTTCTCCACATCCTCCCCAGAATTTATTATCTCTTATCTTTTTTACAATAGTCATTCTAACAGGTGTGAGTTGATATTTCATTATGGTTTTGGTTTGTATTTCCCTAATGATTAGTGATGTTGAGTACCTTTTTCTATACTTGTTGGCCATTTGTATGTCTTCTTTGGAAAAATGTCTATTCAAGTTTTATGCCAATTTTTAAATTGGATTGAGTTTTTGTTGTTGTTTTTTTTGTTGCTATTGGTTAGAAGTTCCTCATATATTGTTGATAATAACCAACTCAGGTATATGGTTTTGCAAATATTTTCTTCCATTCCACAGATTGCCTTTTCCATTCAGTTAATTGTTTATTTTGTTGTGCAGAAGCCTGTAGTTTGATGTAATCTCACTTTTTGATTGCTGCTTTTGTTGCTTGTGCTTTTGTCATATCCAAAAAATCATAGTCAAGACTGTTGTCGAGGAGATTTTTCTTTAGCTTTTGTTCTAGGAGTTTTATGGTTTCAAGTCTTACATTTAAGTCCTTAATCCATTTTGAGTTAATTTTTAGTAGTTGTGTAAGATAGGGTTCCAATTTCATTCTTTGCATGTGGATATTCAGTTTTCCCAATACCATTTATCGAAGAGACTGTCTTTTCCCTATTGAGTATTCTTGGCTTCCTTATCAAATATTATTTGACCATATATATATGGATTTATTTCTGGGATCTCTGTTCTGTTCCATTGGTATATGTATCTGTATGCTATCACCATACTGTTTCAATTACTGTAGCTTTGTAACATAGCTTGAAATTAGGAAGTGTGATCCCTCCAACTTTGTTCTTTCTCAAGATTTCTTTGGCTACTCAGGATTGTTTATGATTCCATATAAATTTTAGGATTTTTTCTCTTTCTGTGAAAATGCCATTGGAATTTTGATAGGAGTTTCATTGAATCTATAGACCACTTTGGGTAAAATGGACATTTTATTTTTTTATTTTATTTATTTTATTTTTAATATATGAAATTTATTGTCAGATTGGTTTCCATACAACATCCAGTGCTCATCCCAAAAGATGCCCTCTTCAATACCCATCAGCCACCCTCCCCTCCCTCCCACCCCCCATCAACCCTCAGTTTTTTCTCAGTTTTTAAGAGTCTCTTATGCTTTGGCTCTCTCCCACTCTAACCTCTTTTTTTTTTTTCTTTCCCTCCCCCATGGACTTCTGTTAAGTTTCTCAGGATCCACATAAGAGTGAAAACATATAGTATCTGTCTTTCTCTGTATGGCTTATTTCACTTAGCATCACACTCTCCAGTTCCATCCACGTTGCTACAAAGGGCCATATTTCATTCTTTCTCATTGCATGTAGTACTCCATTGTGTACATAAACCACAATTTCTTTATCCATTCATCAGTTGATGGACATTTAGGCTCTTTCCATAATTTGGCTATTGTTGACAGTGCTGCTATAAACATTGGGGTACAAGTGCCCCTATGCATCAGTACTCCTGTATCCCTTGGGTAAATTCCTAGCAGTGCTACTGCTGGGTCAGAGGGTAGATCTATTTTTAATTTTTTGAGGAACCTCCACACTGTTTTCCAGAGTGGCTGTACCAGTTTGCATTCCCACCAACAGTGCAAGAGGGTTCCTGTTTCTCCACATCCTCTCCAGTATCTATAGTCTACTGATTTGTTCATTTTGGCCACTCTAACTGGCGTGAGGTGTGGTTTTGATTTGTATTTCCCTGATGAGGAGCGACGTTGAGCATCTTTTCATGTGCCTGTTGGCCATCCGGATGTCTTCTTTAGAGAAGTGTCTATTCATGTTTTCTGCCCATTTCTTCACTGGATTGTTTTTCGGGTGTGGCGTTTGGTGAGTTCTTTATAGATTTTGGATACTAGCCCTTTGTCCGATATGTCATTTGCAAATATCTTTTCCCATTCCGTTGGTTGCCTTTTAGTTTTGTTGATTGTTTCCTTTGCTTGCAGAAGCTTTTTATCTTCACGAGGTCCCAATAGTTCATTTTTGCTTTTAATTCCCTTGCCTTTGGGGATGTGTCAAGTAAGAAATTGCTGAGGCTGAGGTCAGAGAGGTCTTTTCCTGCTTTCTCCTCTAGTGTTTTGATGGTTTCCTGTCTCACATTCAGGTCCTTTATCCATAAAATGGACATTTTAATATGAACTCTTCTGATCCATGAACATGGGTTATCTATGGGATATAAACTTATGTCAATCTCTTTAATTGATGTCTTATAGTTTTATGTACAGATCTTTCATTTCCTTGGTTAAATTTATTGCTAAGTATTTTATTTTTTTGCATGCTATTGTAAATGGGCTCATCCACTCATTTTTTTTTTCAAGATAGTTAATTGTTAGTATAGAAATGCAACTGATTTTTGTATGTTGATTTTGTATCCTAAAACTTTACCCAATTCATTTATTAGGTCTAATCGTTTTTTGAGAGTCCTTAGGATTTTTTATATACAAAATTGTGTCATCAGCAGAGATAATTTTAATGTTTTCTTTCTGATCTGGTTGCCTTTTATTTCTTTTTCTTGCCTAATTGCTCTGGCTAGGACTTACAGTATTATGTTGAATAAGAGTGATGAGAGTGGGCACCTTTGTCTTGTTCTTGACTTTAGAGGGAAGCCTTTTAACCTTTTAAACTGAATATGTTAGTTGTGAGATCATATATGGCCTTTATTATGTTGAGCTATGTTCCTTATATACCCAAGTTTGTTGAGAATTTTCATCATGAAAGGATGTTGAATTTTGTCAAATGCTTTTTCTGCATCTGTTGAGATGATTATATGATTTTTGTTCATAATTTTGTTAATCTGGGGTATCACATTTACTGACTTCCATATGTTGAATCATCCTTGCAATCTCAGGGATAAATCTCACTTGATCATGATGTATGATCCTTTCAATGTGCTGCTGAATTTGGTTTCCTAATATATTTTTTTTAAGTTTTGCATCTATATTCCTCAAGGATATTGGCTTATAGTTTTCTTTTCTCTTAGTACCCTTATCTGGCTTTGGTATCAAGGTAATTCTGTCCTCATAAAATAAATTTGGGAGGGCTTTCTTCCCTTCAATTTTTGGAAGAGTTTGAGAATAACTGGCATACATTCTTTTTTAAATGTTCAGGAGGATTCAACTGAAGGCATCTGTCCTGAGCTTTTCCTTGTTGGGAGGTTTTTGATTACTGAGTCAATCTCCTTATTTATTATTGGTATATTCAAACTTTGTTTCTTCATGATTCAGACTTGGTAGATTTATGTTTCTAGAAATGTATTATTTCTTCTACATTGTCCAATTGGCAGGCATATAATTTTTTTTAATGTTTATTTATTCAGAGAAAGGGTATACACAAACAAGGGAAAAGCAGAGAGAGGGGAGGAGAGAGAGAATCCCAAGCAGGCTTCAGGCTGTCAGTGTAGAGCCTGATGCAGGGCTCAGTCCCACAAACTATGAGCTGAGCTGAAATCAAGAGTTGGACACTTAACCAACTGAGCCACCCAGACACCCCTTTAGTAGTCTATTATTATCCTCTATATTTCTGTGATATCAGTTGCAATGCCTCCTCCATTTATAATTGTATTTGAATCCTCTCTTTCTGTTGGAAAGTCTAGTTAACGATTTATCAATTTTGTTTATATTAAAGAAAATCAACTCAGTTTGTTGACCTTTTCTTTAAAAAATTTTTTTTAATGTTTATTTTTGAGAGAGAGATAGAGTGAGAGAGAGAGAAAGAAAGAGCATGAGTGGGGGAGGGGAAGAGAGAGAGGGAGACACAGGATCTGAAGCAGGCTCTAGGCCCTGAGCTGTCAGCACAGAGCCGGATGTGGGGCTTGAACTCACAAACTGCGAGATCATGACCTGAGCCAAATTTGGATGTTTAACCAACTGAGCCATCCAGGTGCCCCTAATCTTTCTATCATTATTCTCTTCTCTATCTTATTTCTTCTCTGGTCTTTATTATCTTCTTCCTTCTGCTAACTTCGTTGTGTATTTGAGATATTTGTTGTTTTTTTTCTTAACGTAGTTATTTATCACTATAAACTTCCCTCAGCATTGCTCTTGCTATATAAGCTTTGGTATGCTGTGTTTCCATTTTTGTTTTTTTTAATGTGTTGATTTCCCTTTTAATTTAATCTTTGACCCATTGGTTGTTCAGGAGTGAGTTTAATTTCCACATATTTATGATTTTTTCATCTTTTCCCCGTTACTAATTTCTAGCTTCATACCACTATGGTTGAAATTATACCAAATATCTTTTCCAATTTTTAAAAATTTGCTAAGACTTGTTATGTGTCCAAATATGTGATCTATCCTGGAGAATATTCTGTGTGTTCTTGAAAAGAATATATATTCTGCTGCTATTTTATGGGATAGTCTATATATGTCTTTTAGGTCCATTTGTTTTATAGTGTTGTTCAATTTAGTTGTTTCCTTATCGATTTTCTGTCTAGATGATCTATCCACTGTTGAAAGTGGAGTATTAAAGTCCCTACTATTACTGTATTGTTGTCTATTACTCCTTTCAGATCTATTAGTATTTGTTCAATGTATTTATGTGCTCTGATGTTCAGTGTATATATATTTACAATTGTTTTCTCTTTTTGATGAATTGACCCCTTTATCATTACAAAATGACCTAGGACTCTTGTTACAGGTGTTAACAAAGCCTTTTTTACCTAATAAAAGTATGGCTACCCTGCTCCTTTTTGGTTTCCCTTTGCATGGAATAGATTTTTCATCTGTTCACTTTGAGCTTATGTGTGTCCTTGAAGCTGAAGTGAGTCTGTTGTAAGCAGCATATAGATGAATTTTTTTTTTTAAACCATTCATTGACTCTATGCCATTTGATTGGAGAACTTTACCCATGTACATTTTAAATAATTATAGGTAGATAAGAACTCACTATTGCCATCTTGTTAATTGTTTTCTGGCTGGTTTGTAGTTCTTTTGTTCCTTTCTTCTGTGATTGCTGTGTTCCTTTATGAAATAACGCTTTTTCTATAGTGGTATACTTTGATTCCCTTTTTATTTTGTGTTCATTTACTATAGGTTTTTATTCTGTGATTACCCTTCAGCTTACTTGAGACGTCTTAAACTGATAACAGTTTAACTTTGAGCACATACAAAAACTCTTTTATTTCCTTCCCCACATTTTGTGTTCTTGATGTCACACTTCACATCTTTTTATATTATGTATACATTAATAATTGTAATTATATCTGTTCCTAATACTTTTGTGCTTAAGCCTTTATACTAAAGTGGTTAAGACATCACCATATAACATTAGATAACATTAGAGTAACTGAATCTATATACTTGCCTTTGCCAGTGCTTTTAAAAATTTTTATGTTTTCACATTACTATTGGTGCCCTTTTGTTTCAACTCGAAGAACTTCTTTCAGCATTTCTTAGGCAGATTTAGTGATGATGAATTCCTTCAACCTTGTTTGGAAAGTCTTTCTCTCACCCTTATTTCTGAAGGACAAATTTGATGGGTAACATATTCTTGGTTGGAAATTTCTTCCTTTCAACACTTTGAATATATCATTCCATTCTCTTCTGGCCTGCAAAGGCTCAGCTGAGAAATCTGCTTATGGGAGTCCCCATGTATAAGATAATTTTGTTTTCTCCTGCTGCTTTTAAAATTATTTCTTTTCTTTGATTTTAAATTTTGTTTTGTTATAATGTATCTTGGAAAAGATTTCGATTTGAAACTTTGAGGTGACTTAATAGCTTCATGAAGTTGGATGTCCAAATCTCTCCTCAAGTTTATGTTCTTAGCCATTAATTCTTTTTTTAAAAAATATTTATTTATTTGAGAGAGAGAGAGAGAGAGAGTGGGGGTTGCACAGAATCTGAAGTAGGCTCCAGGAACTGAGCTGTTAGCACAGAGCCCGACATGGGACTCAAACTCACAGAGTGTGAGATCATGACCAGAGCTGGTCAGAAGCTTAACCGACTGAGTCACCCATGTGCCCCTTAGCCATTAATTCTTTAAATAAGCTTTTCATCTCTTTCTCCAACTCTTTTTCTGGACTCCAATGATATGTAGATTGTTTTTTCTTAATAGTGTCTATAAGACCTGTAGGCTTTCTTCATTCCTTTTCATTCTTTCCTCTTCTTTGATTAGATAATTTCAAATGACTTGTCTTTGAGCTCAGTGGTTCTTCTGCTTAATCTAGTAGTCTGCTGCTGAGGCTTTCAATCGAATAATTTAGTTCAGTGACTGTATTCTTCAGCTCCAAAGTTTGTTTGGTTCTGTTCTCTCTCTTTGTTGAAATTCCCATTTTGTTCTTATATTGTTTTCTTAACATCATTAAGTTGTTTATGTTTTCTCTTGTAACTTTCTGAATATCTTTAGAACAATTATTTTGAATTCTTTGTTGGGAAATTCCTGTATCTCCATTTCTTTGGGGCCAGTTATTGGAGGTTTACTGTATTCCTTTGGTGGAGTCATTTTTACCTGATTCTTCATGATCCCAGTAGTCTTGTATAGGTGTCTGTGTATTTGAAAAAGCAGTCACTCCTAGGCTTTCTGGACTAAGTTTGATAAGGAATGACTTTTACCGATGGGTTGGGGCATGTTGGAGCATCCTGTGACCCTGGGTCTACTGATGCAGGCCACCAAGAGCTGGGGTGTGTTGTAGCACCAGATTGGGGAGGATATATTGACCGGCCTTTTGTGGTCCACAACAATTAGATGGTCTTTATTGAGCACTTTAGTGGTGGGGGCTGTCAGGATCCTCAGCAGTGCCTCCAGGTATAGTGGCTAGGAATGAGGGCAAGCAGGAGTAGTACCTGGAGCTGGAGCTATGCACATGTTTGGGAGTAGGGGCCATCTACAGGTGCCTGTGTAGTGGTAGGGGCTAAGAGCAAACACATGTAGTGATGAGGGCCAGAGCAACTAGCAAGGTTCAGGGCCAACTATAAGCACACTGGTAGCTGTGGTGGTACTGGCTGTTGGTAGGTACTACTGTGACTTCAGTCTTCCCTGGGTGAGCCCATCACAGCGGAAGCCAGTGACAGTTGCCAGGCTGGTGGCAAGCAAATGCATAGCTGGAGGGATCAGCCCTGGGTATGCACACTGTTGTGAAAGTCAGCTGTGGAGATGTAGTATAATGTCCTACACTCACATAGCCACAGAGGCCTGGGCTTCCAGCGTGGTTCCCAGTCTCTGATGAGAGTGGGAATGGGTAGGGAGCAGGGTGGACTCAGGTGGTTGGTGTCAGCAAACACAAATACCTGTGGGGTAAAAGCTCGTGAAATCTGCAGGGGGTCTATGGCAGCTTTGTGGACTGTTGAGTTTCTTCGGTGGCAAAAGATGCTGAGGTCATTTGCAGAGCACATCACTGTGAAACTCAGTTATTCCCTCAGTATGGTCAATACTGGTAGATCCTGCTTTTCTTCATTCCTAGCTGTCTCTGTTTCAGCTTTGCCAATCTCTGGTTGGAGTGAAACTGAAGTGGGACCTTCATGTAGTATCTTGAAAATCTGGGGAAATTGTTTGCTCATCATGTTCTTCCTTTCCACAAAAGAGGAAATCTTTCTCATTAGGGAGTTCCTCTTGGTGCTCATCAAGGCTGGCTTGGTGGCTGAGATGATGAAGGCAAAATGAAGCTATTCGTCCTTCTCTTCGTGTGCTGTTGTTTTCAAGGTTTTTGCTCTACTATGTTGCCAAAGTTTCTTAAGTGGAATCCAGAGCTCTCCCAAAGCTGGATTTTGAAATATAGCTTTTTAATTGGTCTTTGTTGGGAAGATGGAGTCTGGGGTATCCTATTCTGCCATGTTGGTGACAGCATTCTGGAACTTGGTCATTTCTTCTTCTCAGGGAAAACAGTGTCCTTCCATGTAGAATCTGACACCCAGAAGCCTACATATTTTTTCAGTTGTTGCAGAGTACGGTGAGTATCCTGGAAAATCTGTTTTTCTAAGGGGCACTTTCTAAGTTCTCATGAGGACAAAAAGATCTTCCGTAAGCCCAGAACTACAGCTCCAACTGCTTCACCAACAATAATTATCTCCATTCTGGCATAGCTTGAGGTCTATCGGACTATTTGTCTTACAATGAAAACTTTATCAGTCTTTTTGCCATTTTTCCAGCTAGCCAATATCAAGGACATTTGTCTTCTGAGTTAAAATGAGTAGCAAGACACAAGACTATTTTCAATTCTGGGCACTATTCCAAAAACATAGAAATTGGGAATCATTCTCTTGAGGAGAGATTTCTAAGTATTGCAGGTATCATTTGGACATCAGCTCTATATCCTGATACTTATTTCTAGTTGAAGTAGTAAGACATTATATACCAACTCCTCTTAAACTTGGCCTACCAAGGGCCTCACTTCTAGATACTATCATTTTGGGCAGCAGTTCTTTTTTAAAAATTGACTGTAAGACACTCAGTAATGATAACCAACATCAGTTATCTGCATGATAACTTTAGTCATAGTGTCACATATTTTAGTACTAGATGTGTTGGAGTTGCATACAGTTATTATGATTCAGTCATCATAATAATCCTTTATTCATTTTTTCCAGCTCTCATTTAATGGTCACTAATGAAAACATAATAAACACAGAGCTCCTAGCAATAAATATGTCCTGGGGAACTCAGTTCCTTGGCTTTTGCCTTGGCTTACCATCTAAAAATGCCTGTGACTCAGATAGTCTTCCACTAATACTGGTTTTCAGCTCTGTTTCTATTGTGTGATCAAGACATTGGATGTGTCCAGATCCAAGGGCCTTTCTCTCTCCAGTCTAATCAGTATGAAAAACATCCAACGTAGTAAATGCCACTTTAATTATAAGCTTGTTCCAACTGGATTAGAATCAAAATAAGCATGCTTAAGACAAAAACTGTATCTGAAAGGCAAAATTAGTAATTGAACTTCTGAGATAAAAATGGACTTCTATTTAATGATTAGTGATTTTCTTTTCTAATTCTTATTTTAATACTCTCGCTTCCACCATAAACCTATACTACCCTCCAATCCCATACATTATGTATTAAGTAATTCAGTTCCCTTTTTAATTGTCTTTTATTTACCTTTCTCAGATCACTTTGGGTTTACTGACTCCCCACTTCAGGGCATCCCAAGTTTTAGATGCAGATGCTAAGCACTGCAGAGAAGCCCTAACTGTAGAGGTTAGTACGTAGAAACTAGTACGTGGTGACTTTAGAGTTAGACTTAGTTTCAAATTCTGACTCCAACACTTAGTAATAGTATAGCTTGCACACAGTATTTACGTCTCTAAGCTTCCATTTCCTAAGTCACAAAACAGGAAGAAATCACATTTATTTCACAGGCTGGTTTTAAGAATAAATAAACTAATATAGGTCATGCCCTTGGCAAAAGACTGCCAAATTCTGTAAGGTTACCTGACAAATGCTACTTATTGATGGGAGTAAAAGCATGCTCATCAGATCTATCTGTACATCGCGAATCAGCATGACTTGAGTTCAAATTCAGATCTGAGAGTTACAAGACCTTGGTCAAATTGATGAATTTCTCTTTGCTCTGTTGTCTCTTTTGCAAAAGGGAAATAAAAACACCTGTCTCATAGGAATAATTTCTAGGATCTATGTTGATTAATACAAGCTTCTTACTAAAAGATCAGTATCAGGCTATACAGTATCAGGCTTTGTACATATAGAATAAAGTGACCATCATACATCTTCCTCTGAAATACCCTGATAATGAGAATGAAACATGACTATCATCTTGTAAAGGTTTCCAGGGGCAGTTACTCTTGTATCCCATGGCCATAACTATCACCTTCTTTTCAAATCATTCAGTAACAGATTTTTTTACTTTACATGAGGTTCTCTGTGATTAGAATAGGTTGAGTTTTCTCGCTTTGTATTCACTCTACAGATGCAGATTATAATAGGAAGGAAACCAGTGTAGCTGAGCTTAGGTTGAGGCTGATAACAGATTCCAGAAACCACAGCGGCCTATTGTTGATAATGTTGAAGAACTAGATGCTTCAGATGTTCTAAAAACAGGATTCCTTTTTCTATGTAGATATAAAAATACTACTTAGGAACCAACTACATTTTAACAGGCTATATAAAAAAGAACAAGTAAGCTATTTATTTTACCATTAGCAAAGGGCCTTGTGATAGGTTGTATGACTGTCCCCATTTGCTGCTGCTCTCAGTGAGGTGACTATACGTTTGCATTTCCATTAATATCAGGTTTCATTTAGCTTGATCTGGCCAATGAAATGTGAGCAGTACGCCCCTTCCAAACAGAAGCTTTAAAAGCCACTGCTAATTCTTTGCTCTTGAGAATTCCTTCAAAGAATCCTAATGGTTCCTTTATGTGGGTCAGAAGTACGTGATGGTCACTGGACTTGACTGGTCTCTTCTAAGCAATGCTGCAAAGATCAGTACAGTATATCTAGCACTTCACTTTAGAACAGAGAAACACTGTTTTCAGTCAACACAAACTTGTACACAAGTGTATGTGTACACACACATATGCCTCATATACATTTATTTCTTCTAGACCATTGAGTAAATTTCCCTGCCTTTTGTTATCTTATGTGAGATAATTTAACTTCTTAATGCAGTTGGAAAATGTGGTGCAAATGATACTGTAGTAAATGAAAGAACTTCATCAACTTCTAATTAGAAATTGAATCACTATGTGAATAGCATAATAAAATAGCCTGCTTTTAGTAATCTACAACAGAAATTGGTTCACAGAAGACTTTACTGAAAGGATAAGATTTAAAAGCTCTAATTAAATTTATTTTAAGATCTATCTCCTTAACTGCCAGACCAGCACTGTCCAATAGAACTTTTCATAATGAGAGAAGAAACCTCTATTTCTACTGCCCAATATGGTATCCACTAGCCACATGTGGCAGTTGAGCATTGGAAATATGCTAGTACAACTGAGGAACTGAACTTTAATTAAACTTATACTTAAATTTAAATAATCACTTATAGTTAATAGCTACTGAATTGGGCGATCCACCCTAGACCTTACATTGGAACATTATCTTTTCCTAATAATTGAAAAACTCTTTCATGTTACTATATTTGGCACTAAGAAACATATGTATGTGTATATATGTGTGCATGTGTATATATATCTACATATCTGTATCTTTCTAGTTATCTCTCTATGCAAGTATGCCCTTTTATATTCAGGCACTCATATCACCGTAGATGCAAGAAAATATTGCCTGATCTGTTTCAGACTCAAATGGGTACTCTCAATTCAGAGCTAATCAGCTTCATGGAGCAAATATTATAATAAGGCTTTTCCCGATAGTCCTAATATGCAAGCAGATAGTCCCACATCCTAGAATCGTAAGTCAAAGACCTTCTTATTTGGTTCATCCATTGACCTAGAAAGAAATACTCCCAAATTATCCTGACAACTTCCAATATTGTACTTCTAAATCTCTATACTTTAGCTTTTTATCTTTATACTGGAAATTAGATTCCCAATTTCCTCAAACAAGCAGATTTGGTTTGCCCCAGTCACTGAATTGAAACTGAACTATAGTTCCATCTTACTATACAATTAAATAAGAAGCTTGTGCCCCATTTTCAAAAGATTCACCTCACTGCAAAGGTATAATACTCTGGGGTCTACTGTAATGGTTAAGACCATGGGGTTTGGAATAGTAATTCTTGATACAATTATTTGTGAAGACTTATGTATTATTAGGGACACTTGGACACTGATTCTTTTCACTTTCTATGGCTTTGCCTTACTTGGTGAACTCTCTTAGGGGCTAGAGGTAAGGAAATCCTCTTCAAGACAGGCCGTGCTGGTCACTGCCTGGAGAGGTTCTTTATCCTTGGCTAATTAACTAAGACATTTAATCTATTCTTAATGAGGGTGTGGTGTGTTCTTTCCCTTTTAATTATAGAGCACCAGAAAGACCTGGCTCTACTTCTTAATCACAATATGAGAATTAATTCATCTATAGGACTTAGCATAGCAAATAACCAATATCATTCTCCCAATAAATGGTGATTGATGTTGTTTTGTTTTTATTGAATTTTAAAATTAAATGTAATTTTACTCAAAGAACAACGACAAAACTTCTAAGGAGCATAATATCTTTTGGAATAAAGTAAAAGACTATTAGATAGAAAGAAATAAAGCTACACCAAGCATATTGATACCAAAAGTATTACCAAATGTAAAGTTTTATAGTTTTCTATTAAAAAACAAAATATGATGTGGGACATCTGGGTGTTTGAATTGGTTAAGCATCCCACTCTTGACTTTGGCTCAGATTATGACCTCACGTTTTGTGATTTTGAGCCCCATGTTGGGCTCTCTGCTGACAGTGCTGAGTCAGCTTGGGATTCTCTCTCCCTCTCTCTGCTCCTCCCCCACTCAAGCTCGCTCGTGTGTGCTCTCTCTCTCTCAAAATAAATAAATAAAAACGTAAAAAGAAATATGAAATGACTAAGTTAATCAGGATCCCTTCTACAGACAAGCCAGGCATTACCAACCTTGACCTTTATCCATCTGAGGATAGGAAATTAATGAAAGAATATAAAGAAGGAAAGTTGAGGCACTGAGGTTGCCATATGTTTGTGGTTGTTCATGTGGCAGAACATAAAATTTCTCCCAGATTATGTCTTGAGTTCCCTCAGCTCAATTAGGGTATATTCATAAACCTCTAAGGTACTTGCCCCCATGAGCAGTGGGTCCCACAGGAAGCTCCCTGTGTGGTCTCAGAGATCCTCTCTGAAGACCAGAGGCAGAGAGTGTTAGTCATCAAGTCTTCTCACAATAGAGAAGTCATGCCACCAGTAGGATTAGCCTCAAATATACCAGATAACACATTTGAGTCAGATTTTAACTTGGAAACTAAGACAGTATTAAAAATGTATTAACTCTTTCAAACACTATCCTGAAAAAGATATCCAAAGTGGCTGACCAGCATCAGCACCTGACTTAAGCAATGAAGAATTCAAATTTATAGCAAGACAATACTAAAACATGGGAGTAGATATTTTGCAATATTTAATGTAAACTATCAATCTTATATTACTCATTTCTAATATAGCATACAAATCCAGGTTATTTATTTCTTGGGGCACCTGGCTGGCTCAGTGGGTAGAGCATGCAACTCGGTCTGAGTGTCATGAGTTTGAACTCTATGTTGGGCATAAACTTTACTTTAAAAAAAGATTATTTCTCAAGATATAAATGGAGCAGAAATCAGAACATGGATTTACCAGGAATAGGTTACATATTTGTTGTATCTTTATTCCCCAGGGAAAAAATGTAAAACTGTGCAGCTAAAGCATCAACTTGATTGCTTAATGATGGTTAACATTTAAGAATTTGCTCTGGGGGAAATAAAGTAGAAATTTAAATAGTGTTGCAACTTGCCATTACTGCAGGGTTTCTCTATTTCCAAATGAGGACACAAGCGGAAAATGATGGGGGGGGGGCACCTGCTCGTACATATTATATTCAGTCAAATCCTCTTCCCTTCATTGCTTCCGTAGATACATGCTGCTTTAACTGCATAGATGGCTTTGTTATTAAGCTGTTAGTCTAAATTTTTCCTATTTAGCAAATATTTCTGTAGTTCTTGGAAGCAAAATGTCTACATGTGCATTTAGATACAAAGATATTTTTACCAATCAGGATAGCAATTTATTCCAAGCTGCAGAGTCACCCCCTCTAAGGAAATATTGACTCCTCTCATTATTGATAATGTACACACTTCCTCTCTTGCCAGATGACATTCTGGTCTAGCCCTTTACTTCTGAACCCCAGCAAAGGGTCTATAATCCTGTGAGATGAATCTAATTATGTTTTAGGGCATATTCAAGTGCCAGCAATAAACAAAATAAGAGCCCACCCATAATAACAACAGCAATCGTCAGAACAGCCATTTAAATTAACACCTTTAATCAAGCAACCTAAACATCATAATGCAAAAGTAGAATAGAATTTAAATTTAAATCAACATTCTACCCCATAAAAAACAGGGAGGTGGGAGTGAAATTGACAAAAATACTTTTACTTTACCCATGTAAACATCAGACTGTTTTTCTCCCTAGGCTTGCTTTTCTTTCTTTGGCATGACAGTTCTGATTCTTCAGCCTCCCCATGAAGAAGAGAAAAATTCCCTTGAAGCTGAACTAAATTCATCAGCAAATGAAATTACATTCATTTGATAAAATGCTAAATGGAAAAAGGCAGGTTTATTTTAAGCCGTCAACAGGCTGTTGTAGTTAATCATGCACAGTGCAGAAGACAGGAGTTTGGTTGCTAAGAAAATGGTTGGCATGTTTCCACGAGATCCATGTGATGTGAAATGCATCTGCTCGCTTTAACAGTGAAATAGAAAAAAATAAAATAAACACTTCAGGGTATATTTGGTGAGTCACTATGGAACACAAGGCCAAAATAACTTCTGTGTTGTCAGTTTATTTTATACAACCTTATTATGATGTTAGCCTTTTCTTATAATTCAAAAAATTTCAATTTAATAGTGATATTTTGTTAGAAAATTGATAAATATTTATTGTAGAGAAATTAGAAAATATGAAATCTGCTACATCACATGTAAATACAAATATTAATATCTAATGCCTGGTGCATGCATCGTAGGGGCTCAATATTTATTTGGTGAATATATATTTTATTTACATATACGGGATCATAATGTATACACTTTTACAACCTGTTTTCTGTTCGTTAATTTATCATATTTTTATGTTATTAAATATTCTTTAACATTATTTTAATAGTTTCATTATTATAGGACACATAGTTGTTGCCTTGTAAAACTTTTGTAATATTCAGGAACCAAAAACAAGCATCTCCCCAGATGAGAATAATATTATGGTGCTGATGAAATCTGAATATGTTCAAGATTTTCTGCTTGGATGTCACACATTTCTCTGATTATTGTGACAGTAAGGTCTCAGCTATTTGGATCATGTGTAATTCTACCATTTTTACCACCATATACAGACCTTTGCTACTTAGACACTACTTACTGTAAGCATGCAGGCATAATAATTTGAGAGAGAATAGCCAAAGATAGCAATATTCTTGGCATCGTCCTGCACATCATAATGGTCCTCAGAGTGAAGTAACCATAGACATCTATGTCCACAGCATCTTCAAGATAGCTATAGGGGCACCTGGGTGGCTCAGTCAGTTGGGTGTCCGACTTCGGCTCAGGTCATGATCTCGCAGTTCATGGGTTTGAGCCCCGCATCAGGCTCTGGGCTGACAGCTCAGAGCCTGGAGCCCGTTTCATATTCTGTGTCTCCCTCTCTCTCTCTGACCCACCCCTGTTCATGCTCTCTGTCTCAAAAATCAATAAACGTTAAAAAAAAATTAAAAAAAAAAAGATAGCTACAGTGGACAAAGAGGACAGGCCAAAAGAACAGTATTCATGTACAATGTAGAAAAATATATTAGTTAAGAAAACTATTGGTGACTTGGTACACAAGGCTGAGAAGTTCAAAACAGAGAAATGAGAAGCAGAGAAACATAATTGACATCTGAGAACTCACTTAAATCCACTGCCTTCACTAAGGACAAAATGGAAAACAGGAAAATTAAAGGCAAAAACAATAATAGAGGACATTTCTCAGGATCCACATAAGAGTGAAACCATATGGTATCTGTCTTTCTCTGTATGGCTTATTTCACTTAGCATCACACTCTCCAGTTCCATCCACGTTGCTACAAAAGAAACCCATGGGGGAGGGGAAGGGAAAAAAAAAAAAAAAAAGAGGTTAGAGTGGGAGAGAGCCAAAGCATAAGAGACTGTTAAAAACTGAGAACAAACTGAGGGTTGATGGGGGGTGGGAGGGAGGGCAGGGTGGGTGATGGGTATTGAGGAGGGCACCTTTTGGGATGAGCACTGGGTGTTGTATGGAAACCAATTTGACAGTAAATTTCATATATTAAAAAATAAATAAATAAATAAATAAATAAATAAATAAATAAATAAATAAAAATAATAGAGGACAAACAGAAAAGGTTCTTGAAGACTCGGTAAAATGATCAGCTGGCTAAACAAGAACTAGCCTGCTGAGAAAAAAGAATTTGAGTATCAGCAGGAATATTGGAGAATTCCAATATTGTGCAAGTTCATCATCACAAGGAACAGGGCTCCTCTGTCAAAATGTGCTTCATCTGAACCCACTATCAAAAAGTGTGACTGTGCTGACCAGAAAGAAAGCACGTTCTACAGATTTGTTGCAAAACTTAAATATGTGGCAAGTCAGTTCAGTGGCAGTTTAAAACACTAGTTAAATACAATACAGAGCTACAACAAATAATCCTAAAATTTGTATGGAACCACAAAAGACCTTGAATAGGCAAAACAATCTTGAGAAAGCACAAAGCTGGAGATATCATCCTCCCTGATTTTAAATATACTGCAAAGCTATAGTAATCAAAACAGTAATCAAAATGGTACTGGCACATAAATAGACAAAATAAATCAATAGAAGAGGATAGAGAGACCTATGGTCAATCTATGACAAAGGAGGCAAGAATATACAATGGGAAAAAGAGTCTCTTCAGTAAAAAATGTCAGAAAAACTTGACATTAGGTGCAAAAGAAGGAAACTGACATTTTCTTTTTTTTTTTTTTTAATATGAAACTTGTCAAACTGGTTTCCATACAACACCCAGTGCTCATCCCAACAGGTGCCCTCCTCAATGCCCATCACCCACTTTCCCCTCCCTCCCACCACCCATCAGCCCTCAGTTTATTCTCAGTTTTTAAGAGTCTCTTATGGTTTGCCTCCCTCCCTCTTTTATTTTTCCTTCCCCTCCCCTATGGTCTTCTGTTAAGTTTCTCAGGATCCACATAAGAGTGTAAACATATGGTATCTGTCTTTCTTTGCCTGACTTATTTCACTTAGCATAACACTCTCCAGTTCCATCCACGTTGCTACGAAAGGCCACATTTCATTCTTTCTCATTGCCAAGTAGTATTCCATTGTATATATAAACCACAACCTCTTTATCCATTCATCAGTTGATGGACATTTAGGCTCTTCCCATAGTTTGGCTATTGTTGAAAGTGCTTCTATAAACTGACATTTTCTTATACCACATACAAAATAAATTCAAATGCACTAAAGGCTTAATACAAGACCAGAAAACATAAAACTATTAGAAGGAAACATAGGCAATAGCTTTTTGACATTGGTTTTAGCAATATTTTTTTGGATATGTCTCCTCATGCAGGGACAACAAAAGTGAAAATAAACAAATGAGATTATATTAAAGTAAAAAGCTTTTGCAAAACAAAAGAAATCGTCACAAAAAGAAAAGGCAACCTACCAAATGAGAGAAGATATTTGCAAATGATATATCTGATAAGAGGTTAACATCCAAAATTTATAAATAATTATAAATAAATATAAATAACTCATACAATTCAACACAAAAAACAAGCCAATTATTCAGGCAGAGGACCTGAATAGCCGATTCTCCATAGAAGACCTACAGATGGCCAATAGGCACATGAAAAGATGTTCCACATCACCAACCATGAGGGAAATACAAGTCAAAACCACAATGAGATATCACCTCATACCAGTCAGGACGGCTATTATAAAAAAAGAGAAAAAATAACAAGTGATGGCAGGATGTGAAGAAAAGAACCCTCACGTACTGTTGGTGGAAATGTATATTGGCACAGCCACTGTGGAAAACAGTACGAGGTTCATCCAAAAATTAAAAATACAACTATCATATGATTCAGTAATTCTACTTCTGGGTATTTATCTGAAAAAAATGAAAACATTAATTCAAAAAGATATATGCACAACTATGTTTATTGCAGCATTATTCATAGTAGACAAGATATGGAAACAAACTAAATGCCCATTGATAGATAAATGGTATGTATGGAATATTACTAAGTCATAAAAAATTGAAATATTTTGTGACAACATGAATGGACCTAGAGAGCATTATGCTAGGTGAAATAAGTCAGAGAAAGACAAATACCACATGACTTCACTTGTATGTGAAATCTAAAAAGCAAAACAAAACAACACAGACTCATAAATACAGAGAACTGATGGTTGCCCAAAGGGAGGTGGTAGGGAGGAGGTACGAAATAGGTGAAGGGGATTAAGCAGCAGCCTTCCAGTTATAAACAAGATAAAGGGATATGATGTATAGCATAGGGACTATAGTCAGTAATATTGTAACAACTTGTGAGGTTTTTAAAATTTATTTTTAATGAACCCCATTTTTTGAGTATATTTGACACACAAAGTTACATTAGTTTCAGGTGTACAACTTAGTGATTGGACCAGTTTATACATTATGCTATGTTCACCACAAGTGTAGCTACCATCTGTCTCATGTAACAACTTTGTATGACAGAGGTGCCTAACCTTACTGTGATGCCACCTTGTAATGCATGTAAATATCGAATCACACTATGTACACCTGAAACTAATACAATATTGTATGTCAATTATTCAATAAAATTTTTTAATAAACCTTAAATAACATATTGTATTTAAACTGTGAATTGAGCAGTAGAGATAAAAAGATTTAGACGTATAACATAGCGCAAACAAAATAGAAGTTTGCTTAACTGTCTAAGGCAGAGTTCCTGGTTGGTGGATGGTTCTCCATACAGTGACTCAGGGACCTACGCTCATTTTGTCTTTCTTCCACCAGTGTTTCTTACTCCTCCTCCTCTGCCTCAAATCAATGGAGAAAAAACTAGAGGATAGAGGGAGCACACCTGCTTCTTTAAAGCCTTGTCTCAAAAGGATATTCATCACTAGAATTGAGTCATGTGATCTAACTTTAGGGAGGCTGGCACAGGCAGTTCAGCTGTATGCCCAAAATGAGAAAATGTACCTGTGGGAAGAAGAGGGACTAGCTAAACATAGCTTGCAGTTGTTTAAATTTGGTCACATTTTGAACACTTGAGTTCTCATTGTGCTCTAGTTGTGCTGGAAATGAGCGAAAAATAAAATTCATGTCTCAATGAATAAAGATTCACTTCAAATTGGTGACATAAAAACAAGTAGGGAGCCCTTGGGTGGCTCAGTCAATTAAGTACCCGACTCTTGATTTCTGCTCAGGTCATGATCTCACAGTTCCTGGGATAGAGCCCTGCGTCTAGCTCTGTGCCAACAGCATGGAGTCAGTTTGAGATTCCCTCTCTCTGCCCTGCTCCCCTACTGGTGCTCTCTCTCTCTCTCTCAAAATAAATAAATAAGTGTTTTAAAAAAATAGAATATCTGGGTCAAATGACATACAAAATTCTGAAGTTTTTCATTAAATAGCATGAAATACCATTAAATTGACCTTGAGAAATCATCCAGTTTATTCACTCACCTCCATGCCATCATCTACAGCATTGCTAACACTGTACACGGTATTAACATCTTAAAGCTTTCGTATATAGAAGTATTCAAACAATAGAGAAAAGATGAGTGAGCTATATATATATAAATCACCAGAGGTAATCACCACTAATCTTTTGTTGACTGTTTTTTCATATAACTCTATACAGATATAGTCCACAAAAACAGATGACACTTGTTTTAAAAATTGTGAATATTCCTCTTCTCTTGTTCTGTTTCTTTTTGTGTTGTTTTGTTTGTTTCTTTAGCTCCTCCCTCCCTTTTCCCTTCCTTCTTTCTTCCCTCCCTGGATTCCAGGGTCTCATGCTTTCCTGTTGATGGCCCTAATTGCATTACTTTACTCAGGCCTGACTTGAGAAGGAACTACAGCATGATAATTGAAAACACGGACCCTAGAGCCACACTGATTTGGTCTGAATTTCACTTTGTCTATGTATTTGATGTTATGACCTATCTTTGTCTCAGTTTCCTTACCTGTAAAATGGGATAATAATAGTACCTACCTCATTAAGCACTATTAATTCCTGTGAGGATTAAAGGAGTTAACCCATGCAGTGTCTTGGAACAGACATGTGGTATGTAGTATAATGATTTGCTATTATTAATCTATCATATGTTATGAATATTTTCTCCTGCCTATTTGTCTTCTGGTTTTATTTATGGTACTGTTTTCCATACAGACTTTGAAATGTTTTTATGCAGTAAAACATGTCTAACCTTTCCTTTGTAGCTTCTGTATTTCCAGATGTGTCTTATGAGGTCTATCTCCTTAATTTCTTTCATGTCATCCATGTCACATATATGTGTTTCTAATTTATGTTTTCTTTCGATTGAGAGTAAAGTTTTTGGTGATTGTTTGACTAAAGTAAAAGTTATCATTCTTTTTCATCAAATTTTCTACATTGGTTTTGCTTAGAAAAGGCTTTGCTATCCATTTACAGTTTATTAATCAAGAATTGATACAGGTAGAGAGAGAATTTTTTTCTAATTGTTTGCTAGCTATCCAACACCATTTATTCTTTTCTATGGTCTGATTAAAGAGATCCATTGAGGATTGGTATGTGCCACACTGAAGCTTGACTGGACTGAAGCCACGCCCCTTCTTTTGTTATAAAGCCACTTAAGAGAAAGAGGTCTGTGTGTACAGTCAACTCTTAATTACCATTTCATACATATGCAACTTAGGAGATCAATAAAAAACAAGCAAAAAAACAAACCAAAAAACAAAAACAAAACACTGAAAAACAAATCTCAGCCTGGGCTCCACACACTGCTTTCCTTCGGGCTTCGCTCAGAAATGACAGCTAACATTACCTTAGTCAGCTTGGAAGAACTTTTTTTTTTTTTTTTTTTTTTTTAAAGGCATATAAACAGGGGCGCCTGGGTGGCTCAGTCAGTTAAGTGTGAGACTTTGGCTCAGGTCATGATCTCTGTGCTCATGGGTTCGAGCTCTGCATTGGGCTCTGTGCTGACAGCTCAGAGCCTGGAGCCTGCTTCAGATTCTATGTATCCCTCTCTCTGCCCCTCCCCTGCTCTCTCTCACTTTCTGTCTCTCTCAAAATTAAGTAAACATTACAAAAAATAAAAATAAAAGTATATAAACATCTTACAAAGCTAATTACAAGTGACTCTTGAAATTTCCACTATCTAGTTATCTATGCATCATGCTCTTGAACGATTACAAGTAATGGAAAGCTACATAGTATATTTGAAAAAAAATGAAATCCACATGTTTTTTCTCTGAATCAGGGACTCTGATATGATTTTATAGAATAGGAATCAGAAGACAAAGGGAATTAAAGGAAGTTTGGCAGAGGTAAGTCATCCAGGGTAGGCAAAAGATTTTTGACTTAGCAATTTAGGATTAGTCAATCAACAGCTCACAAAACTTTTTCCCACAAAAATTTTTCTTGCCATGGAGGGCTTGAGCCTGAGCATTCTATGAGTGAGGAGGTTAAAGAACCTCAGATGCCACCATGTCTTTTTTTAATTCAAAAAATCTTGTTAACAGAGCTAAAGACCTAGCACTTTAATACTAATTCTTAAAAAATATGGCACAGTGATGGTGTGTGCCAATGCTCCTCAGACTCTATGGTAAAAACCCACTTTTTTTTCTAATCTGCAAAGGAACATTTTTGAAAATATAAAAATGAATTACTAGAAAAATTAAATGAAAATGAAAAGTATATACAAAAATAGAAGCCAAATTTTTTATTAGATTTAACAGATATAAAATTACTATGCCAAATTGCTAGAGAAGTTTCTAAATGCTAACTTTAATTTCTGTGCTTATTTCATTGCAGACTAGTAATAGTTTTTGGATTTGTATGGGCCCATGTATCTGCCCCATCCCACTTCTGGCCCCTAAATGAATACATTTTTTAAAGCCAAAGACTCCTACATCTGCAAAGGGTAAAGAGAGGACCAATACACAAAATTGAGCTGTTATCTATGAAACTGCAGCAAATGTTAGGACCTCTTCATTTCTGTGATTTGGTTAAAGTTCCCAAAGTATGTCCTTTGGCCTAATATTTAGTTCTAAACTGCTAAGTCATGATCCATTTGGAATCTCTGATTTTGTAAGTAATGTTCAAATCCTAAAGGTTGCATAGCATATTCTGCTTTCCAAATGTAATTTTTTCAGTGTTTGTTTTCCATACTTAAGGATCTGTTGGTTTTGTTTTGTTCTGTTTTAATCAATGCCTATGAATTTAGTGCTACATGGAATGGGGCTCCTGATAGCACAGAATGTCACATTCTGGTTTTACTCCAAATAAGGATCTCCAGAATCGATGTCTCCTTATACTGGGAACTCTTGGCCTTTCTTTCACGCACTGGCTCTGCCTTTCTCTTCAACATTGAAAGGACCCGTTGCATCCAAATAGGAGCATTCATGGGATTTTATGGATCTCCTTTCCTCTACTTCTACAACTCCTCTTACACGGCTAGCACTTCTCGCATCCTGTGTTTTGCTTGTGATATACACCATTCAGTGCGGCTAGACTGGAAGAGTGTACTAATAACCCCAATTTGTTGGACCATAAGGAAATCCATTCCATGATGGTGCTTTCTCTCTGAAAAATGCGAATTTAATCTCCCAGAGTGAAAAAAAAAATGATTTTTATGCAGTTTACTTAAGCAGCATGAGATCTCCATTTTACTGTTTATACCAGGTAGAAATTTTCTTTAGCAGTACTGCTTCATGCAAAAGAATATTGGTCTTTAGAATACCTTTAAACCTTTCTAGATATGAGAACAAAAATTAAACCATTTATTCACCTTCCACAGTACAATTCTTTCAGTGACTTTTGATCAGCGTGTGTTTAGAAAAAGTCAGTTTGTGGTGAATAGAGGGGTACAAGAAATAAGCAAAATTTTAGTGTCAATTTCCCAGTGAAATGTCATTGCATAATGTTAATTTCATCACAATCTATCTTAGCCCATTGACCTTAACTGACAGCTTTATCTTAGCATTAACACAGTAGCTGACCTCTTTTTTGTTGTTGTTGTTAATTGCCATCTTCTTTCACCCCTTAAATTTGCTATATTATCATTTTAAGAAAGAAAAATCTGCTAATGTAAAGGTTCACATTCACCAAACAGACACAACTCTGAAAATATTTATACACCAATTAAAACATATACTATTAATGGTTATATATATTAATTAGCAATTATAAATGAGGATAATTTATAAACAGGGATAATTTCTAGCTCCATTCTAGATATGTTTTTCATTCCCTGGAAAGATGAAGTCCATTAATAGTCTTAAAAGTCTCTGAATCTGCTTCAGAGAGAGAAAAGGCCTATCACAGTTTCAAAAAAAAAACAAAAACAAAAGGGGGACTGAATATCCAGAAACCAGGCACTTGCCTCAGGGACAAGGAGAGAAGGTGAGAAGACCACAATGGGTTAGTCACAGATCCCAGAGCTACTAATGACTAAAATTTGGAAAGGCTTAAGGCAAATCAGACAGATTTCATGTCCAATGATTCAGGCATCCTCCTCTTGTCCAGGACTTGACTTACCACTTCCATTCTGGATCCTATCTCTTCCTCCTTTGGGACCTTATTCCACTTGTCCTGGACTATGGCTACATAAAAATTAAGCCTAGGGAGCTTCATTCACCACATTCTTTTATCTTGTTCATACAAAGTTGAGAATACTTCTAAATCATTTCTAACTAATCTGCAGATCTCTGATACCTGGCATTACACAAATGAAAACCAACTTCTGACATTCATTAGGCTAATTAGCAAAACCTCTGGTGTTAGAGGTAAAAAAGAGCTAAGGCATCTGTAACTGTCTCTGAAGTTTGCTACCAATAACCACCATAGGAGTATGTATTTCCAATTGTCATAACTGCCTGCCCTAGGATCTGGGTGAAAACAGACTAAAACACATATTTGCACACATCATGTCTGCTGAAGGATTTTAAAGTAAATCACCGACCACATTGTTCCTTTAAAAAGTCAAGCTACTGGAAACAGGACTGTATTTAGCATATCCTCTTGGTCTCCTATTCATTCTTCTTTTAAATTTATTTTAAAGAGAGAGCTGAGTGGGGGAGGCAGAGGGAGAGAGGGAGAGGGAGTGGGAGAGAGAGAGAGAATGAGTATCTTAGGGCTAGATCCCATGACCCTGGGATTATAACCTGAGCTAAAATCAAGAGTCAGACACTCAACCCATTGAGCCACCCAGGCACGCCATTTTCTATTCATTCTTACCCCATAGCTATCCAGCTCCCATCCTTAACATTATATTAAAACTGTTCCTGCCAAGGTTGTTTACCACCAAGATGCTAAATCCAATGTGGTGTGCTAGGTCCAAGCCCAGTTCCTGAAATGTAGTTTTAAAGCATCAATATTCAGTTCTATAATTTTAGGAGTTAAACATGTCTCAATCCTATTTTCCCCCTTGCCATATACTCTGAATGTTTTAAATACACTTCTGAAAAAATGTGATTCAGGAGTGAGATAGGAGAGTCAGGAAAAGTAATTAAGTGGAATAGGACATGTTTGTTATTCAGTAAATGAATTCCCACCTCCATGAAATGGTAAATTAAAATTTAAAAAGTTTATTTCATTAAGTCCCCAAGCTCTCCTGAAAATGCTCAGCCTGAGAGCTGAAATGTGTACAAATATCTGAATGATATTTTTGATAACTAAACGCCTTTGGAAAAAAGCACAGCTAGTAAAGATTCTCTCATGGACAAGTTAGGTCCCACATTTTTCTAGCAAAATTAGTAGTCTACTAATTGCTGACAAGACTCCTTTTTTGTATTAAATATACACTATTTCCCTGTACATATCAGTTTTAACTTCTCTTCAAAGACTCCAGACTAAATAAAGGAATTAGAAGTAGATTAAATGTTCACAGGGGCATTTTTAGACATGCAATGGTTATATTAAAATATATCCTGTTCTGAAGCTGCCTGAATCTTAATTCAATACAAACAGGAAATGCATGTTTTCCACTCAGTGTATTTAAGTGCTTTCCCTCCCACAGAATGGAATGTTGGGTGTGCCTTTATTTTCATTCAAGTGGGTAATATATATGTGCATAAAATGTGGGAGATGCCACTAGTAATAACTGAAAATTTAGCTTGAGAAAAGATTCAACTGCAGAAAAATAAGAACAGATTCAAAATGGGTTTGAGGCAGGGCCAAATCATGAGTAGAAAAACACGTTAAAAAAATCCTTCTCTGATTTTTTTCAGACTCTAAGAATTTGGATAGCTCCTCTGATTATCTTTTAAACAGCCCCATCATTCCCAGCTAGCCATATGAGTAAAGGTCATCCTTTAGAAGGGAGAAACATTTAGATTCTAATTCAACTAACGGTTAGGGTGCACCTGATAAGTTCCAGATATAATGGTTGGTGCTTTCTCAAAGAGTAACATACTACTGTGTACTGTTATGTAGTTTACTTGTGTTCAAAATATAATCTCAGGGAGGGAAGAGAGAAAATGTGTAAGTACAGATAATTTTTTTTCTTTTAATCGTATATGTATTGTATAATTGTGTATAGTTATGTATGTAAACTATATGTATATCTATAAATATTTATGTATATATTCATTTAACAATTCCAGTGATTCGCCCATCATTTTAATGAACACGTAAATGCTCCTACAGAGATTATGTCTGTAATAGGCTTAGTATAGATGAGTCCTTCTACCTTGGCTACTCAGTTCCCAAATACCTCTCATAGTTGATCATCTCACGATGGACAAGGTGATCCTGGTTTTAAAGAAAAACATTTTGGGGGCAACCTGGGTGGCTCAGTCGGTTAAGTGTCCCACTTCGGCTCAGGTCAGGATCTCGCAGTTTGTGAGTTCGAGCCCTGCATCGGGCTCTGTGCTGACAGCTCAGAGCCTGGAGCCTGTTTTAGGTTCTGTGTCTCCCTCTCTCTGCCCCTTCCCCGCTCATGCTCTGTCTCTCAAAAATGAATAAAGGTTAAAAAAATTTTCTTTAAAGAAAAACATTTTGTCATGTAAAATAATGCCTCAACACCAGCCAAATTCCCCTCATATTCTTTAATTACTAAAGAATTAGTGAAGCTGGCAGAGTGGGAGGATCCCGAGCCTACCTTGTCCAACAGACACATGGAGAGAACAGTTACAACTATAAAAAGAACTTTTAGAATGACCTGAAGACTGGCAGAATGGACTTTCCACAGCTAATCACAGAGAGAAGGCTACATCGAAAAGGGAAGGAGGGGCAGAGATACAGTTGGGAACCAAATCCCCAGCATGATTAGCCAAAAATGGAAGAAATATTACAAGCATAAAGAAGTGAGAGGGTCACATCCCACAGTGGGCACCCCTGGCACTGAGGATCTGCACTGGGAAGATTAGTCCACATAATATCTGGCTTTGAAAACCAACAGGATTTAACTCTTAGAGCTTTAAAGTCAGATGCTTAATGCTGGGAGAGCTAGAGAGTTCTAGGAAATGGAGTCTCTACCCTTAAAGATCCAGCATACTAAATAACTCACTGGAGACCCATTAGAGAAGCAATAGTTGGAAAAGCACCTGGGGTGTACATGGAAGATTTACTGACTAATCCTAGAATTCACCAGAGCACAGGGATTGGCAGGAGATTTCTCCTGGAACAAAAATGCTTGCAGGTGCCACCTCTCTTCCCCTCCTCCAGCCTAGATAACCAGTAGCTTGTGAGAGGGAATGTTAACACTATCCATTTATTTTACTCTAACACACCTATCCCATCCAAGCAGGCTGCCTCAGCAGGCATGCTTCCAAGGCAAGTCCTGCCCCACAACACCTGGCAAGCAGACCTAGTCATTCCAAAGTGACTCCTGCCCTGAGGAAGGGAAGAGATAAGGCCACACACCATTGCACCCACATTTCCTGCAGCTGAGCCCCTTAGCTGGCTGCACAAGGAGCCTGCCCCGCCCTTTGATGCACCTGCAACTATGGCAGAGGGGTAACTGCAATTAGTTAGGGTGACAGCCAGCCCACCCACAACTGAGCCTATGGACACTATAGACAGACCTCTCAACAGTGCAGGGAGCAAACCCTGCTTGTACACTCATAGCAGGCCAAGTGGGTGATTGCAACCAGCTGGGCTGAAGGCAATCATGGCTCAGCCACAACAGGAGGGCAAGCAGTCCCCACAGGGAAAACCCCTAGAGCAGCTGGTTCTGGTGACCAGGTGGGGGGTGGGGAGGGGGATTATACACAGCACCTCTTTTAACAATGCCATTACTTTCAAGACCAGAAGATGTAGCTGACATACCTAATACATAGAAACAAATGCAGAGCATTAGACAAAATGAGGAGAAGGAGGAATATGTCCCAAGTGAAAGAACAAGACAAAACCACAGAAAAATATCTAAATGAAACATAGATAAGCAATATGCTTGATAAAGAGTTCAAAGTAATGGTCATAAAGATATTCACTGGACTTGAGAAAAGAGTGGATAAACTCCATGAAAACTTCAACAAAAAGAAAACATAAAAACCAGTCAGAGTGGAGAATTCAATAACTGAAGTACAAACTACTCTAGAGGAAATCAGCAGTAGATAAAATTGCAGAAGAATCAGTAATCTAGAAGACAGAAAGTAACAAAGTTGAATAGTAAAAAAAAAAAGAATTGAAAAAGATGAGAATAAGCTAAGGGAACTCTGACATCACCAAGCATAATAACATTCATATTATAGGGGATTCTAGTAGAAAAGAAGAAGGCAGAAGACTTTGAAGACATCATAGCTGAAAACTTCCCTAATCTGGAGAAAGACACAGACATCCAGATCTAGGAAGCACAAAGAACTCCTAACAAGATGAACCTAAGAGGTCCACATCAAGACACACAATAATTAAAATGGCAAAAAGTAATGGTAGAGAATTTTAAAAACAGCAAGGGGAAATAACACAGTTACATATGAGGGAAACATATAGATATCAGCTGATTTTTCATCACAAACTTTGCAGGTCCGAAGGGAGTGACATGATACAGCCAAAGTGATGAATGGGAAAGACCTAAACCAGTAATATTTTACCCAGCAAGGTTGTCATCCAGTAAGGTTTCCATTCAGAAGGAGATAAAAAGAGTTTCCCAGACAAACAAAAGTTAAAGGAATTCATTATCACTAAACCAGCCCTACAAGAAATGTTAAAGGGAATTCTTTAACTGGAAAGAAAAGCCAGTCAGTCACCCTATGTCTTTTGATTGGACCCGTTAGTCTATTTACATTTAGAGTAATTATTGACAGATATATACTAATTAGTATTTTTGTTTGTTTTCTGGTTGCTTTTATAATTCTTCTATGTTCCTTCTTCTTAAAGGGCCATCAACTTAATACAGACTACTATATTCTTAGGATGTTTTAAATGAACCTTATAGTAATCACAAACCAAAACCTATAATAGATACACGAAAATAAAGCCAAAAATAGCAGTAAAGAAAGTCACTCACACGGAAAGAGTAAAAGAAGAACAGAGGAATGAGTGGATAAAAAACAAGACCCATCTATATGCTGCTTACTAGAGACTGACTTCAGACCTAAAGACACATACAGACTGAAAGTGATGGTAAAACATATACCATGCCAATTGACATGAAAAAAAAAATTAAATCCAGGCTGGCATTACTTACACTGGGCAAAATAGACTTTACTTTTTTTCTTTCATAATTGAGTTTTTATTGGTTGTTCTGAGGATCAATATAGATATTTCAATTTGTACACAATTCTTAACCTACATACCAAAAATCTAAAAAATCATGTAATTGTGATTCTTTTCTAAAAGTTATTCCAGTGAACTTCTAGTTTAAAATTTGGATACAGATTTTTCTTAACAGTATATCAAGTACCAATACCTTCAAATGTTGATATGCTGTAACATTGTTAAGTCCTATTAGTTCACAATTTAATACCATATATAGTACATACTCAAATTTTCAATCTTGCACAGAACTTTGTGAACTTCCTAGTTCACAAATTTACTAGGAAAACTTGACTACTATTACCAAGATGTTACAGAGTGCACAAAATTCTGACGTGAAGAGCCAAGATCAAGGAATAGTTTTCTTTAGGCAACAATTCTACCAAAAATAACATGGGAATAAAAGTAATTTAAAATGTTCAAGACATATTAAATGCATGACTGACTCCAAATCACCATTTGCTTGGTATTATAGGATACAAAATCTACCTCATCTATGGAATGTTTATCTGACACCCAAGATAGTCAAAGCGTCCCATATTCAATACCCCACTATTTTCTGGTTGTACCTAAAAATAAACAACAAGCAAATGATTTCACCTCTTAATAAAAGCTTTTACACTTAAAAAATGGCATGAGGTGGGATTCTCTCCTTAAAAATGTTTCTAGAGCTACTAAAAAACTTGCATTTACAAAATAGTTGATAAAAATATTCCTGTGGATTGTACAAGAAGGAAGACAGTGACCACTGATAAGACATGTTAGTTGATATTAATCAGACTTGGCTTCTTTCTTTCCTGCTTCACCAGAGGCTGGACTCTCCTCATTTTTAGTTTCTCCATTTTCTGCAGGTAAGTCTTCTTTTGTTTCCTGGTTAGCCACTCCAGCCTGTTTTCCTCCAGCCTATTTGCTCCCCTTTTCCCTTTTGTTTGCACTTTTTTGTTTGAGGAGTTATCCTTTCCTGTTACCCTTTTTGGCTTCATTTCCACTTTTGCAGGAGCAGGTTTAACTAACAACCTTGCTGACCTCCCCTTAGGCTCCTCCTTCACCACTTCCTTGGCAGAACTGACCTTACTTTTGGGCTTCATGGAAGTGGGGCAGGTTTGTACCAGGTGCCTATGTGCCATGGTGAAACAAGAGCCCGCACGAAGCTGGGCTGCTTCACTGTTGCCACTACTGCTGCTGCCCAAGCTCCAAAAGAGACTTTAAAACAAAGACTGTAGCAAGAGGCAAAGAAGGGCACCACACAATGATAAAGGGATCAATCCAACAAGAGAATATAACAATTGTAAATATCTATGAACCCAACATAGGCACACTTTAATACATAAAACAAATATTAACAGACATAAGGGAGAAAGCGACAGTAATACGATAATAGTATGGGACATTAACACACTCTTACATCAATGGATAGATCATCCAGACAGAAAATCAATAAGGAAACCGTTATTTGAACCACATATTAGACCAGATGGGCATAACAGATTATACAGAATATTCCATCCCAAAATATCAGTATACACATTTTTTTTTCAAGTACACATGGAGCATTTTTCAGGATAAATCACATGTTAGGCCACAAAACAAGTCTCAATAAATTCAAGAAAACTAAAATCTTATCAAGCATCTTTTCTGACAACAGTGTTAACCTAGAAATCAATTACAAGAAAAAAAAACATGAAAAAATGCACACACACAAAGGCCAAACAAACGCTACTAAACAACCAATGAGTCAACAAAGAAATCAAGAGAAAAATTTTAAAAATACATGGAAATAAATGAAAATGAAAACATAATGGTCCAAAATCTTTGGGATGCAACCAAAGCAGCTCTTCTAAGAAGGGAAGTTTATAGCAATGCAGATCTTCCTCAAGAAATATCTCAAACAACCTAAGCTTACACCTAAAGGAGGTAGAAAAAAGAGGGACAAAGCCCAAAGCCAGTCGAAGGAAATAAGATGAGTGAAGAAATAAATAAAATAGAGACTAAAAAAAACAATGGAAAAGATCAATAAAATTAAAAGCTGGTTCTTTGAAAAGATAAACAAAATTGATAAATCTTTAGCCAGACCCATCAAGAAAAAGAGAACTCAAAATCAGAAATGAAGGAGGAGAAATAACAACTAATACCACAGAAATATAAAGAATTATAGGAGAATATTATGAAAAATTATATGCCAACTAATTGGAAAGCTAGGAGAAATTAATAAATTCCTAGAAACATACAACCTTCCAAAACCGAATAAGAAATGGAAAATTTGAACTGACCAATTACTAGTAGTAACACTGAATTCATAATAAAAAAAAAAACCCAACAACCAAAAGTCCAGAATCAGAAGGAATCACAGGTGAATTCTACCAAACTTTTTTATTAAGTTTATTTATTTATCTTGAGAGAGAGAGCATGTGAGCAGGGGAGGGGGCGGGGTAAAGACAGAGTGTGTGAGCAGGGGAGGGTGGGGGGGGAGGGAGAGAGGGAGAGAGAGAGAGAGAGAGAGAGAGAGAGAGAGAGAGAGAGATTCCCAAGCAGACTCTGTGCTAACATTACAGAGCCCAACACAGTTCTCACACATGAACTGTGAGATCATGACCTGAACCTAAATCAAGAGTCAGATGCTTAACTGACAGCCACCCAGGCGCCCCTCTACCAAACCTTTAAATAGGAGTTAATGTCTATTCTTCTCAAGCTATTCTAAAACATCAAGGAAAAAGGAAAACTTTTAAATTCACTACAAGGTCAGCATTACTTTGATACCAAAACCAGAAAAAGGCACTACCAAAAAAGAAAACTACAGGCCAGTATCCCTGAGGAATATAAATGCAAAGACACTCTATAAAATATTAGCAAACCAAATTCAACAATACATTAAAATAATCATTCAACACAATCAAGTGGGATTTATTCCGGTATACAAGGGTGGTTCAATATTTGCAATCAACCAAGGCAATAAATCACATTAACAAGAGGAAGGATAAAAACCATAAGATCACCCCAACAGATGCTGAAAAGGCATTTGACAAAATTCAACATCTGTTCATGATACAAATTCTCAACAAAATGGTTTAGAGGGAACATAACTCAACAAAATAAAGGTCACATATGAAAAACCCACACCTAATATCCTCAGTGGTGAAAAACAGAAAACTTTTCCTTTAAGATCAGAAAAAAAAGACAAAGATGTCCACTCTCATCACTTTTAGTCAACATAGTATTGAAGTCCTACCCACAGCAATCAGGGAGGAAAAAGAAATAAAAGGCATTTGAATTGGTAAGGAAGAAGGAAAACTGTCACTATTTGCTGATGACATATTATATTTAGAAAACCCTAAAGACTCAACCAAAAAACTATTATAAGTGATAAATGAATTCAGTAAAGTTACAGAGTAAAAAATTAATAAACACCAATATTTGCATTTCTATCACCAATAATGAAGTAGTAGAGAGATAAATTAAGAAAATAATCCCATTTATAATTACACTGAAAAGAATAAAATACCTAGGAATAAATTTAACCAAAGAGATGAAAGACCTATACTCTGAAAATTATAAGACCCTGATAAAAGAAACTGAAAATGACACAAATGGAAAGATATTCTGTGCTTACAGATTGGAAATATTAATACCGTTAAAATGTCCATACTACCCAAAGCAATCTACAGATTCAATGCATTCCCTACCAAAATACCAACATTTTTCACAGAACTAGAATAGTCCTAAGGGTTATATGGAACCACAAAGGACCCCAAAGAGCCAGAGCAAACTTGAAAAAGAACAAAGCTGGAGATATCACAGTCCCAGATTTCAAACTATACTACAAAGCTATAGTAATCAAAATAGTACGATACTGGCACAAAATAGACACATAGATCAACAGAATAGACTAGAGAGTCCAGAAACAAATCCATGTTTACATGATCAATTAATCTCTAACAGAGGAGTCAAGAATATACAATGGGGAAAAGACAGTCTCTTCAATAAATAATGCTGGGAAAACTGGACAGCTACATACAAAAGAATGAAACTGGACCACTTTATTACACCATACACAAAAGTAAATTAAAAATGCATTAAAGACCTAAATGTGAGACCTGAAACCATAAAACTCCTAAAATATAGTCAGTAGTCTCTTAAACAAGACTTAGTAGCATATTGATGGATATATCTCTTTAGACAAGGGAAACAAAAGCAAAAATAAACTATTGGGACTACACTAAAATACAAAACTTTTGCACAGCAAAGGAAACCATTACAAAAGGCAACCTAGTGAGTGGGAGAAGATATTTGCAAATGGTATATACAATTAGGGGTTAATATTCAAAATATATAAAGAATTATACAACTCAACACTAATCATAATCATCATCATCTGACTAAAAATGGACAGTGGACCTGAACAGATCTTTTGTTCAAAGACTACATACTGATGGCCAACAGACACATGAGAAGATGCTCAACATCACTTATCCATCAGGAAAATGCAAGTCAAAACCACAATAAGATATCACCTGACACCAGTTAGAATGGCTGGATTCAAAAAGACAAAAAAATTCAAAAAGACAACCTCAAATGTTGGTGAGGAAGTGGAGAAAAGTGAACATTTGTGCACTGTTGGTGGGAATGCAAACTAGTGCAGCCACGGTGGAAAATGTATAGAGATTCCTCAAAAAATTAAATATGGAAACACCACATGATCTAATAATTCCACTACTGGCTATTTCCCCAAGGAACCCCAAAACACTAAATCAAAAAGGCATGCTCCCCTATGTTTATTGTAGCACTATTTACAATAGCCAAAATATGGAAACCCAAGTGTCCATGGGATAAATGGAGAAAGAGGATGTGTGTGCAATGGATGTATACAATGGAACATTACTCAGCCATAAGAAAGAATGATCCTACCAATTTGATAAGGATGGACTTAGATGGTATAATGCTGAGAGATAAGTAAGACAGAAAGACAAATATATGATTTTACTTATATGAAGAAGGACAAAACAAATGAAGACACAAACCAAAAATAGACTTCTAAATATAGAGAACTGGTGGTTGCCAGAGGGGAGGTGGATGGAGGGATGGGCAAAATAAATAAAGGGAACTATGAAGTACAAACTTGCAGTTATAAAATAAGTCACGTAGATGAAGAGTACAGCATGTGGAACATAGTAACATTGTAATAACATTGTATGGTGACAGACGGTAATTACACTTAAAGCGAATGCTAAGGGGGAAGAAAAGAGTAATTCATTCTGGTGCTGGAATTAGGACTTCCCAGTAGGCTGGGTTCTAACTAAGAGGGCATTTTGAATTCAGAACCTAATCCTGATACAAAATGTTTCTCCACTGAATATCTTTTAGTTGTATTCTCCCAAGAAACTTGGATTAACAAGTATTTATTAACAGTGTTCCCCCACCCCCACCCCAGTAATAGCCTTGTCTATTCTTTGGAGAACTGTGCCACTTTGACTCCAATCCAGGTAGAGAGAGGGCTTATCAGGTCACGGTCTCCTTCGTCCCTGACCACGAGAAAAGTCATGTGACTCAGGATGACCTATTAACCTGGTTATAGTGATTGGTTCGGAGATACATACATGAGACCCAAACAAGGCCCCTCAGTGTCGTCCCCCAGAATTCTTCTGCTAGAATTAACAGGATGGCTTAATGACAATAATGGACAACAGCTCTTGCGTCTATGTGTCAGGTCCTAATGTTAAGAGTTTGACATTAACATACATTACAACTTTATCTAAAATAGCAGCCCTATCACTCCATCTCCTCATTCTCTAACCATGCTTTATGTTTCTTCATAGCATTACATGCTATGAATTACATATATTTTTTTAATTTCCTGACACCTTGTATTGAAAAAAACAGTCTTTCCCTCCTACATGTCTCCTTTAGTTTTACGCAGAACACTTCACTTCTGACAATTCTGATCACATGTGTAGGGGTTTTTCCCCACCAAGCAGTTCTTTGTGGCACCAGCTAGGGATGCTATATTTTAACTCAATGCTGACACGGTCTACTTGGAGTAAGCATCAGATCCCATAAGTTAAGTGCTCAGTGCCACAAGACCGTCCCCACTTCAGATGCCAATGGCAACTAGTAGGTCCCTAAGTTACCCACAACTTCTGGTTGACTTGGCTGCAAATTGGAGGTGCCCATCTCCTCCCCTTGGATTTGATTATTTGCTAGAGCAGCTCACAGAACCCAGGGAAACACTTACGTTTATCAATGTATTATAAAAGAACATGATGAAGGATGCAGAGGAACATCTAGATGGAAGAGATGCATAGGGCAAGGTATGTGGGAAGAGTAACACCACTTTCCCAGCATTTCCACCTGTTCACCTACCTAAAAGCTCTACAAACATCCTTTTGGGTTTTTATGGCCTCATTACATTGGCATGATTGATTAAATCTTTTGCCGTTGGAGGTTGAACCCAACCTCCAGTCCCCCTCCCAGGTCCTCAGAGGTCAGAGGAGGATAGAAAGGAGACTAAAATTACTAATCTCCTAATCATGTGGTTGGCTCCAAAGACAACCAGCCCCCATCGTTAGGTGCCTTCCAAAAGTTACCTCATTAAAATAACAAAACATACCTTTGTCATGCTAATAACTTAGGCCATTGGGGGCGGGGGGGGGGGGGAAGGGGTTAGGGGCTCTGTGCCAGAAACAGATGAAGACCCAATATATATTTATTATTAAACATAACATCACACTGCCAAACTAAACTTTCAGCTGTGAGGACAGAACTCTGTCAGTAGCCTGTACCTAGATTGCTGGAAGGCCATGAGTTTTCAGCTAAAATTTGAATGAATAATAGTGCTGTCTAATTTCATCACAAGATCCTTATGGGAAAAAGGTTGACCGATTTGAAAGAGAATTTCATTTGGCTGCCTCCATTTTGGCCTCGAACTTTCTGGTTGGGTTCTTCTTTCCACTTTTCCTCTTGGCTCTGGGGGAAGATCCCTAGAACAAAGCGTCCCCTGATGGGAACTGAAACTACCCCCTCATGCAATAAGGACTGCAAGACAATGATCGATTTGACCTTCATGGATCACCTGCAAGTACCCCACCCACCTTTGCCCCATGTTTTCCTTATATAAACCTGGAAGTATTTTCAGCATTTTGGAGACAGTCTTTGAGATGTGAGTCTGCTGTCTTCCTGGTGTTGGCCTCACTAAAATAAATTTCTTGTTTCATCACCACTCCTCTCTCTGCCTTTGGATTTTGTCAGTGATGAGTGGCCAAACCTGGTCTGTGTGGGATCCCCAGAGCCAGGTGCTCTTGCACCCGGCTACAGGTTAAGTCAGTTGCACAAGACAACAAGCAAGGAACAGCAAGACGTGCAGCAAGTAACAGAATAGGGATGTGAATCCAGCTGTATGTGACTCACTTTGAGCCACCAAGTTATACCAGTTATACAGAAGGAGGGGCTGCCCTGAAACATTTATCAGTAAACAACAGGAGACAAAGAAGAGGGAGGACTTTGCCCAATTCACATCTCCGGTCAGGGTTTGGCCTGTCACCAGTATCTGCTAAAGCTAAAGGGTTTGAAGTTAAATCTGTTAAATCTACCACTCCTCACTCAAATGACCTCAAGTCCACCTAATTTCTCACCATCTCTGTTTCTTCATTTGCTGTGTCCTAAGTGTTACAAGATTTAAATGAAATAATGGCAAAGAATTAATGGCAAAGAATTTAGAACAATTGCTGACTCCTGGTGAATTTGAAATAAACAGTAGTAGTGGTCCCGAGGAGAGAAATTAGTCATAACACAAGGAAACAGCTAGACTCCCCTCTGCCTCCAGACTGCTTTAGGCTGGTTTTGAGCCAGGGTTGTTGGTCAGCCATTTGCTGATACCGGGAGCCAGGATGCAACAGGAAGTCACTCAAATAAGAGGGCTGAAAGCTATTCGCAGAAGGGAGGAGTCGAAGGGACAAAAGCAGGGAAGGAATGTGTTTTGTTTTGCAGAACCAGCAGTTCCCACCTAGAAGACATCAGCTAAGAGTTTCACCTGACAGCCCCTTAGGTGAACCAGTTTGAGCTGGTTTGAAGCTGAGGACCCTGCCGAAGCCCCATCCCGCACCCCTCCCCCCTTGCCCCAGTTACCTTTTTAGCTCCTTTCCTTTCCTTTCCTTTCCTTTCCTTTCCTTTCCTTTCCTTTCCTTTCCTTTCCTTTCCTTTCCCTTTTTTTTTGAAAGGGATTCTCTCTTTTAACCATTGTTTTAGAGATGCACATTTAATGTGGCATTAAATTTCAACATCTCTATGAGAAATTTAATAATCGCATGTATTCTTTTTTCTTTGAATATATTTTTTAACACATTTATCATAGGTTCTTTATAGTCTTTGTCTGCTAAAGTCTACATCTGGGTCATCTAGGAGTTAGTTTCTACATTTAGCTCATTTTCATGCTCAGATCTTCTCCTATGGGTGGGGTTTCCCATCATTTTTTGAACATACAGTGTATGCACTAGCACGTTGACATACCAGGCAAATGCAGTTGTGCAGAAGTGCTCAATAGAAAATGTACAAGTCCCTTCATGTATATGCCAGCTCCCTGCCCCTGCCCCCCTAATACACTGAGTAACAGCTTCCTGTACTAACCCCGCAGGAAGACAGTGCTTTGAGAGCTATCTGCCCATCTCCTTACTTATAACAATAAAAGTTCTTTGCTTTCAACACTTCCTTGTGTTCAACTAAATACGCCCCAAGTGGTGAACCCCTTGAGTTCAGTTACAACACCACGGTGCACTTCTATTCTATTTCAAAATACTTCTTGTTCCTTGCCAATGTTCCTAGATGTACAGTGAGATCTCAAATGTCAATGCCTGAAACGGCTTTGCTAGCCATGAAGAATTCAATCACAACTGCCCAGAGGAAGGATGCACAGCTTTGTGGTGGATTATTGGGCCTGTGCACCTTCCTTTTTGTGGGAACACAATCCCTCAAATATAAGAGGGTTTAAAACATATTTTCCAAATTGTATGGCAATACATTTGAAGCTTGAGATATGTTGAAATAACTTTCTAGGCCCAAGATGAAGGCCTAAGACGCCCTGTATCCAGTCAGCCAATCTGCAAACGCCTAGCCACCTCGGGACCTTCTCACCCCAAACAAGGTTGACTGTGTGGCCTCAGCCAACCTGATAGTTACTATTTTTCTCTTCTTTGTTCTTTATTCTTTATCCTATAAAAGCCCCTGGTCCTTCTGCCCCAATTTTGCAGTTCTCTGAAAGGAGACGGTCTACTTCATGAAGTGTTAAATAAAGTTTCTTTGTTTTACCTAAATTGTATTATTTTTTGTGTTAACATATCTGGGGTTATTTGCCCAGGGCTATCATTATGAGCTGAGAGAAGCATAGATCTCTGACAATTAGTTGGGTAGGTGTTTATTGGTGTCTTTATATATTTTTGTCAATACCGATGACCATTGGCATGGCTATTTTCTCTAGTTATGTACCTGCTCTAATATTTTTAAATGTTTATTTTTGAGCGACAGAGACGGAGTATGAGCAGGGGACGGGGCAGAGAGAGAAGGAAATACAGAATTCCAAGCAGAATCCAGGCTCTGAGCTGTCAGCACAGAGACCCACGCGGGGCTTGAACCCATGCACCGTGAGATCATGACCTGAGCTGAAGTCGGACACTCAACTGGCTGAGCCACCCAGGAGCCACTGCTCTAATTTTTAACCAAAGACTTCTTAATTTTAAGAAATATTACTTAATACTATCCTTCCCCCAAAGCAATTGCCCATTGACAGAGGAGATATATTACGAAAAACAGTTATAGTGACTTAGCTAATGAATTGGAGTTGTATGAATCACATTAACATCTAGCACATACGTTTGGAAGCTGGTAGCACATTTATGTGTGTAACATCTAAACTATTCCGTGAACAGCCATCTAGGAAGCTGAGAAGCCCTTGCAGTAACATCCTGGAACCTCAGAGACTGACATCCTGTAGCTTGGGAACCAATGCCTGAAGATATTTAGCTGAGAATTTGGAAAAGAAAGTATCACGAAGTTCATTTGAACTTCATCTCTCTGAGCGGTCTATAATTCTACTGACGACTTGCTCAACTACAAAAACCATTTTTTTTAGGTTTACTGTAAATAGAATTTTATTTTGAAACAGGAAAAACATGGATTTCTAGTTGCTTTGGAATCTGATTTTTAACTACGGTACAACGATCTAAGTCTTGGCAGGATGCTGGACATAATTTGAAACCATGAAGGCATAAATCCAGGGAACAATGTGTATAACGCTTGAGTTATGTTCAAACTGATTGGGGGGATAGCTAGGGGGATTTCTTTATTAAAACTATTGAGCAGAAAAGTGCCCTTAACCATAATAAAAAAGGCAATTCACAATTACTGTTCTAGTTTTTGTCCACTTTCCATTCTTATTTTAGTGCACAGTTTGCAGCAAAACCTGCTTTTGCATCTCCTGAATTTTTTATATTTTTACAGAAAAGAAATGCCACCGTATAACAAATTGCTCTAAATTTAAATGAATTAGTCTCATTTCTGGCCTCCCTGTATCCACTAGTATTAAAGGGAGTTTCAGATTTATATAGAATGAAGAGCAAATTCTCTTCTATTGTTAAATAATCAGGCAGTTGACATTGTCACTATTTTAAACATTCTAGGGATAAAATTTATCTTTATGTTACATTATAAAAGTAAAAATTTTCCTTTTTAAGGCAAATAAGTATTTTAAAAGTGGAATCAGGGGTGCCTGGTTCGGTCAGTTGGTTAAGCGTCCAACTTCAGCTCAGGTCATGATCTCATAGTCTGGTTCGTGGGTTTGAGCTCTGTGTTGGGCTCTGTGCTGACAGCTCAGACAGAGCCTGGAGCCTGCTTTGGTTTCTGTGTCTCCCTCTCTCACTGTTTCTCTCTCTCTTTCTCTCCTCCCTCCTCTCTCTCTCTCTCTCTCTGTCTCTCTCAAAAATAAATAAATAAACATTAAGAAAAAAGTGGAATCAAATGAAATTTATATATTTTAATCACTTCAGATAATTTAGCTGCTGGGCTATCTAAAGATGAATTTCTTAATATAAGCAATATAACTATTTAAAATAAAACCATGAATTTTGGACTTATCAACCTAAGAATCCTAAAATATAGGCACACACAAAAATGATAATTTTTTATGGGTTTGGATGAAAATGTTATTTTTTTCTTAGTATTTTATTTTTTACTTATAGACTCTTGTTTTATTTTTTTATTTATTTTTTTTTTTAATTTTTTTTTTCAACGTTTTTAATTTATTTTTGGGACAGAGAGAGACAGAGCATGAACGGGGAAGGGGCAGAGAGAGAGGGAGACACAGAATCGGAAACAGGCTCCAGGCTCCGAGCTGTCAGCACAGAGCCCGACGCGGGGCTCGAACTCACGGACCGCGAGATCGTGACCTGGCTGAAGTCGGCCGCTTAACCGACTGCGCCACCCAGGCGCCCCTAGACTCATGTTTTAAATTAAAATGAAAAGGTGTACAGAAAAAAATTCACAAATGAGCAAGTAAATCAATGTGTGAAAACACTTCATAAATTCATAAACACTTCATAAATTATGAATACTAGACCCGGGGCACCTGGGTGGCTCAATCGGTTAAGCATCCGATTCTTGGTTTTGACTCAGGTCATGACCTCACAGTTTTGTGAGTGTGAGCCCCACGTCAGGCTCTGCATTGGCAGCACAGAGCCTGCTTGGAATCCTTTCCCTCTCCCTCTCTCTGCCCCTTCCCCACTCAAGCTGTTTCTGTCTCTTTCAAAATAAATAAACAAACTTAAAAAAAAAAAAATTAAAAAATGGGGCACCTGGGTGGCTCAGTTGGTGAAGCAACTGACTTCAGCTCAGGTTATGATCTCACAGTTCGTGGGTTTGAGCCTGTGTTGGGCTCTGTGCTGACAGCTCAAAGCCTGGAACCCGATTCAAATTCTGAGTGTCTCTCTCTCGCTCTCTGCCCCTCCCCCGTGCGTGAATGTGTGCACACGTGCATGCTCTCTCTGTCTCTGTCTCTCAAAAATGAATATTTTTAAAAAAACTAAAAGAAGAATACTAGACCCACACCCATCAATAGTTTAATTGAAAACCTATTTCACAAACAGTTGTTGTCATTTACTTATTTCTTCATTTACCTGTCCAACAGGTATTTGTTGAGTAACAGGGATTCTGCAGTGTGTTTAGGATTAAAATCTGCCCTGTACAGGCTGTAACCTTGCAGATGGATTTTGGCCCATCATAACTTTCCCCATAGCAATAAAATGTGTGTAATTATCCTAGAAGAATGCGAAAGAACTATATTCTTTAGATTGAGTCACAATTTTTAAGGAAGAGCCAAAGAACCTGATTTATTCTTTTTCTTGCAATGAGTGATTGCTTGATCCAAGTGGACACTATTTCACAGGTTATTCCGCCTGAGAAGAAATTTACCAAGGATTCAATGACAATTTGTGTGGACAAGGTGGTCTGTGACCAAGTTCAGAATGCCACCATGGCAAACATCACCAATGCTGATGCAAAACCCCTATTTTGGCACCAAGAAACTTTCTTGGGTCTTCTCTGACACAGAAGAAATTGCAAAAAACATGCCATGTGCTCTGATGACACTGATGCCTGGGGGACAGAAACAGGCCGTGAGGAAATTAGGAATGCAAAGTCCTCTGTGCAATTCCCAAGAGCTACAGGTTCAGAAACACAAGTGTCCCTCAAAGTCCAAGACAAGGCTGGTGCAGCTCAGAAGGAAATGGCTGCATCTTGGGCTCTGAACAAAGCCTTACTGGTCAGTACTTGATTCCCTAGCACTTTTGTATGAGAAACAGCCAGGCACCAACCACCAAAGGTGCTGAAAAGAATTCTATGATTGTCTTTCTCTATTCACAGATTTGTGGTGAGGCATTAAATTAGTTTTCTATGACTGTTGTATCAAATTACCATAAGCTTAGTGGCTTAAAACAACACAAATTTGTTCTCTTATAGTTCTAGAAGTCAGAAGTCACAAAATGGGTCTTATGGGCTAAAATCAAGGTGGCATGGCCACATTCTATCTAGAAACTTTAGAGGAGAATCCATTTCCTTGCCTTTTCCAGCTCCTAGAACCTGCTTGCACACCTGGGCTTGTGACCCTCTTCTTATCTTCCAAGCCAGGAATTGCATCACCCAGACCTCTGCTTCCACTGTCATGTGTCTTTGTCTGACTCTCCTGCCTCCCTTCATTCCTTTTCAGGGCCTTCATGTTTACACTACACCCACCCTGATATTCCAGGATAATTCTCCATAAAAAAAATCCTTAACTTTATTACACCTGCCAAGTCCCTTCTGCTGTGTCAGGTATATACTCACAGGTTCTGGGGATTCAGATCTTTGGGGAGCCATTATTCTGTCTATCACACACATCATGGAACAAAATATTGAACTGGAAAGGCCAAAGAAGTTAACTTTCAACAATGAAGGAAGAATAGGGAAGGGTGACTGGAATCTCCTCCCTCCCTCCTCTTTGCCCCACATTGACTTTGGCATGCCTAGAACACATAGCAGTTGAAAAGAATTGCTGGCCTGGAAATACCAAGAGACATACAGCTTGGTAATTTATGTAAGAAAATCTCTTCGTTCAATAATATTCAATAGTTCTTTTTTTTAATCATTCAGAAGAAGGTTAAATTCTTCCTCTCTGTGGCTTCTACAGTGTCATTATGCACCGTGCAAGCTAGGGCAAAGTCCAATGTGTAGATTAGAACCTTCTCTCATTCTTTTGCTCACTCTTGCAGAAGCTCTATTTGAAGAAAATTCCCCAATACCTGTTTGGTTTCTGAACCCAAACTCTATTGCAAAATCATCCTCACCTCAGAGTACACATTTCTTTGCCTGTGTCTGCCAGCACAGATGACAAAGATTCCCAATCCTTCTACCACTTTAAATCTACCACTTTAGAAATGAGAAACAGTGCTGGCTTATTTTAACAGTTTTGAGCCTTCTTTATGAGTGCATAATTCCTTTGTGGGTTGTCTTTTGAACCAGGTAAATACTGTTCTGTAAGAACCTATTTTCAAACATCAGATTTGAAATCCTTCTGTTTTGCTTTTTAAATGAAATTTTCTCTACTGAGCCATAGCAGTCGAGGCAGAACAGCAATTTGAACTAGCTCTTCCAACTATTTGAATAGCTTCAGGACTAATGTGCTTTTTCTAATGTCTTTAGGAAAACAGTGTCTCACACCCTGCTTGTGGTATGCTATTGTGCACCGTGAAGGCCCGGATTAAGATGCCTGGTTCTTACAGTGCACAATGATACCTATCTGCACACTGGAATACATCACTTGTAGGGCAGAAAATGGCCGATGAAGCTGGGAAGATGCAACCAAACTTGTGAAACAAAGAGAAAAACAATTCCCTGCCTACCTTTTGTCCATTTGCTTCCCACCACTCCCAACCCCCATCACATAAATGAGCCTGATAGAGACAGCTGTTCCCTTGGATCTCTGTTTCCTCATCTGTAACATTAGGAAGCACCCTCCAACTCTTAAAAATCCATGAATTTAAGTGCATGGCCCTCCTTCTCTTTGGTCTAGGAAGCCAGCTATTCATTTATATCATTTCTTCTTTGAGGCTCTGAGTTCACCCTGAAAAGCCCAGAAGTTAGGCCATCCTTTCCCAGAGCCACTTTTGGCCTCTATCCTTGGGTTGACAAGACTTGTTAGTCCTAGCTTCAAGAGTAAGCCCTTCACCCCATCTCTGAGCTTGGTTCTACATTCCGACTTCCCACACCCAGGCTCCTAGCCAAGCTTACTGAACACGAACACAAAACTTAAGTTTTCTAATGTAGAATTCAAGTTGCATTCCCTTACCAAAATTTAAAGTTTGATTTTATCTGCATTCTCAGAAATATAACCCCATCCTGGTTGAAAAATCGCTTATCTGACTTAGAATAACATTTAAAAAATTAATGGAAACCAATGAAACAGAAAATGTGGTGTGCTGTCAAACATGGCTTCTTAGAAACCTTGGAACCTAGAACTTGCTTCTACCAGCTCTGCTCTGCTTTTCCTTAGCAATTTCCTAACCCAGAGAGGCATGTGCACACATACCTGCCCCTGTGTCTGGTGCAACAAAATGGAGTGGTGTTTTATGGGGCAGTATTTCAATGAATGACTGAAACCTTGATGTCTGGTTCCCTGGGGTGCAATTCCCACATTAGACAGTGTGTCTGAGTGGAAGGAATAAGGCTGGGTTGAGGCCTCTGCGTGATGCTCAGTGTCCTGTTATTCTGCTACTGCTAAAAAGGAAAGCACCCACTCAGGACATGCAGCCTTCTGGGCTACAGAATCTGCAGGGTCTTTGCAAAACCACAGTTGCAGAAAGAGACAGTGCTTGAAGAGCTGACTGCATTCTTTGATTTTAATAGAGGTCTTGGCCTAATGCCAGGAATCAAATGGGACAGAAATGTCATCCAATTTATTTGGCAGCCTCTGTTTTACAAAAGGTTTGTAAAATATTTTTTTAAGCATAAATCTTTTTAAAGGCATTGATGGTAACCATGCCTGCATGGCTAAAAATCCCAGGGCAAAAGTGAGTTGCTGACCAGCTGTTAAGAGCCAAGGAAAGACCAGAGTATAATAAATAGGTGTAACAGATCAACACCCAAATGCTATCATAAAACTTAAAGGATACCTTGTTAAAACTACTTAACCTCAACTTGAACCTGTCTTTAATTCCTAATGTAACTATATCAAATATTTATAATCATATTTTTGCTCTAATTATTTTTCCCCCATTCTCCCTCTTTTCCCAGTAGGAATCAGTTCAGTTCTATGACCAAAAATTAAAATTTGAGGTACTATATGTAATTAGTGCATAAAAAGAATACCTTTAAGATCCAGAAAAATGCAATGACATGGCACTTTTAGGAAATCATTACATATGATTTCAAAATAAAATTCAGGCCCTCCAGGAAAACTAGTACCATTATAAAACTATGCCATTATACCCAATAAATGCCTTTTTTTTTAAGCGTCATTACTATTATATGATTTTTACCCAAGTTGAAGGGCAAAGTTAATATTAGGGTAGAAAACTGGAAGAGAAGACAAACATTTCTGTAACATCTGCATTCTGGCCACCAGAAAGAAAACTAGATTCAAAACAATGATTTCTAGGGGCGCCTGGGTGGCGCAGTCGGTTGAGCGTCCGACTTCAGCCAGGTCACGATCTCGCGGTCCGTGAGTTCGAGCCCCACGTCGGGCTCTGGGCTGATGGCTCAGAGCCTGGAGCCTGTTTCCGCTTCTGTGTCTCCCTCTTTCTCTGCCCCTCCCCCGTTCATGCTCTGTCTCTCTCTGTCCCAAAAATAAAATTAAAAAAAAAAAAAAACAATGATTTCTAGGAAAATGAAATTCAAGGTCCTCAGGAAAAAGTATTTAATGATGGTTTTGTGTGGAAGTCATTATTGCATCTTTGAATAAAAATGCGGGTGTTCTTTAAGGTCTATTAGAAGTAATTAAGGCAGTGAGTTATTAGAGGGAAAAACTAAAACTATTGCTAAGAAAGTAACACAGAACAATCCTATGTGAGGTGATGGGATTCATTTCCCAGTTAGGAGTTGTGCTTCACACTCGTGAACCTCCACGTTCAACTGTTGTTTTATGTCACTCAATTCCTTATTTGGTCATTTTTATGGGGCTAGAATGAATGATGCTATCTGATTATTTAGCACCAACGAGAGCCATTCATTTGTAGAGAAATAGTTTTCTAAGTGCAAACCACTAGAAGACACTTTGTGTGCATATGTGCATTGAGGGTATGCATCTGGGTAATTTAAAAGAATTCTCTCAGTTGGAAGGTGGGTGAGGAAAGAGTAAGGAGAATAATATAAGCACTTGAATAATTCTCAAGGATTTAAATCATTCAAAAGAGAGACCATGAGGTCCCTTAACTATGGTGATAGAATTCAGTGTACTTGAAAAAGTCAGTAAAATACTGTGTAGCTGTGACCTAGCACCCGGAGCGCCACAATAGTCCATTAAGTTCTTCAAAAAATGATGTTTTATGCTCCTTTACTTTAAAAAGATTTTTTTCTCAGTTACATTACCATTGTGGTATAAAAACTTTGCATTTCCATTTTACAAGGTTCAGTAAGAGCTACCTCGTGTCAGACATATTTTTGTGGCTTCCAAATAACTTGTGAAATGCCCGTCATGTTTCTTACATGGGTCTCAGCCATAGGTGATCAGAATCGCAGTTTATGAGGTCAGACCTCAGAATGCATAGTACTATGTGGTTGTAATCATTCTTTAACCCAAATTGTGTTCTCTTGTCCACACTACAGCTTCTTCCAAATTCTTTCAGTCTTCTACCTCCTCACAAGGTCAGGGATGACATTGGAAACACATGCGGCAAACAAACCACACAAGGGCAGACTCATCAGTGGTTCTAAAAGTAGTGTCGGGAGAAACAGCTGAGATTCTAATGGAATAAAAAGCCCTGCTTCTCAGCCTGGTGCTGGAACCTCTTCTTCAAGCTAGATCAATGTGGTAGGAGAGCTCGCTGCCTATCTAGGTCATGTCGCCTTCAATTAAGATGTAATTACTATCCTGGCAGTCTACCCCTTACCAAGGATAAACAGGTGGGTGCAGTTGGCAGTAACTGATCTTTTTCTGACTCAGAAAGAACCTGGCACACTCCCCAAAATGGCTGGCAAGTCCCAGAAGCCCCAACATCAGATAATTGCTTGATTGTGACTGGATTAGTCCTGGGGGCTAGAAGTGATGGATAGGAAAAGGGATATAGAAATTGGAATATTTTCCTGTTATATTTGGCATTTTAGTAGAAATAAAACTGGAATCACATTAGAATTTTAATGAAGAGATTTTTCAGCTGAGTCTTAATTAGAATATCAGGTTCTACTCTCTCATCACCTTTCTTTTGCTATACAGCTCTTACCTAGAAATTGGTGCGTATTCACTGTGTGGTGAGGACAATACATGCTCTCAAAAGAGAGCCTGTGAGTTAAACCTGCTGGGTCAGGAAAACAAGCAATTATCTGAAAAATTCTGCCCCCTAATCTTTTGTGTTCTGCACTGTTCAGATAACTCAGGTGGAGATGGGGGCTTCCAAATTGTCTCAAAATTGCTTCAATTTCCTTCTTTGCTAGGGGAGATTTTGTTGTATTGTGCTTTTTAAGCTGAAAGGTGTTTCAGGCAAGAAGGAGGCTAGACAGACATCGTCCTGGTATCATAGAGGGGGCATGGGTTTTCTGAGAGAGTAGCATAATTGCATGTGTTTTTCTTTACTGGTCATTGCTGTCAACACCCCAGAATGCTAATCTGAGGACTCTGGGCTAGTACAGCTTGAGCCCCATGCAAAACTGTTACGGAGGAAGAGAGCCCGCTGAGAAGAGCACAGAACCTGTGGTCAGCTCGACCTGGGCTCCTATCTTGGCTCTTCCACCTGTTTCCCTATACATGTAATCCTTCTAGCTCTAGTTCCTGGTCTGAGAGAGGCCAAGCTTGGTAGAATTGTTGTGATGATCAGACATGATGGCCTATATTTACGCAGCTAACAGTGCCTGGGAAATACAAGCAGTTAATGTCTCATTTCCCTTCTTGACCACATAGGAAGGATGGCTGTACATTCTGGTTTCCTGTTTTGTCAGTATAATTATTAACAGCGCCCCAAGTGTCCCAGTTAGGATGATAAATTACATAGTAACTCTATACCCAAGTAAAGGAGGTTTGATCACATCCCTCTGTCTTTGTCAGGGAACTTTAGTGGCAAAGAATGAAACCGGCTCTAGCCAGCTTAAGCAAGGAGGGGAATTGACAGCTATGGTACAGAGGTAGTTCACCAAATGGCCGGACTTTATCAGGGGCCAGAACTCCGATATTGAGTCTCTGCTTTTCTCTTTCCAGAGGTGCATGTTCCCTTGATTGCTTCTCCTTACACATCTGGTTTTGTCTTTTCTCTTTGGCACACTGGCTTTCCTTGCTTTAGCACACATATGGCTACCATTATCTCCAGTTTTATATCATCTTCAGCTCACACTGACTAAAGTCAGATCTTGAACCCTGACTTCCATATTCCTGAATAAAAGGATTCCTGGCTTTTTTTCATATACACAAATACATTCCAAGTGCATTGCTTTGGGTCTAGTATCTGCCTATAGCCAAGTCAGCTGTGACTGCAGACGAAAGAGTGTGTCACATGGTCAGCCCCCCTATTTAACAGGTCTCTGTGAACATTCTCTCTGCAAAGGGAGCCCGGGAAGGTTCTCTAACAAAGAGTGTGGGATGGAGAATAAATGGTTGATGGAGGAAAAGTTGACCTCTCCAGTAACTCCATCCCTTACATATATTATTCTGACATCCCACCAAGGCACATACCTACTCTTGCTCAACAGAAATTATTTCTGTGCTTCCAGAATTCAATCAAACCTATGCTTCTGGGGTCTCATTACTTCAAGTATTTTCTTTGGCCTGGTGAATTTAAAATAATAAATTCGTCTGTCCTCAAGTGCTCATATTTGGCAGGGAATGTTAATGTTCCCTTACCACTACCAGTCAGCATGTTTTCGTTTTCCCAGAGACAAGGTACCTTCAACTAGTGCACCTCAGACTTTTCCAACAGAGTAGTAGCCTATAAGGACTCATAGAAAGAACTCATACGCTTGGACTTCTGGGATTATAATGTAAAGCAAACATGAAGTTTCTCACATTTTAGCTTTTAAACTCAGTTCAAATTTGCATTTTATAAAATATCGATGTTTGTTCTGGTAAAACTTTTCCCTCATAATTTGGCACGAAACCACTGTTCTTGAACAACATACCATGATTCTCCTGTAACTATCTCCAAGCACACTGCCACATGCTATGTATAACCTAGTTGGACAAATGTGGATTTAGCTCAGTAAAAGGGAAATATAATAGTAGAAATCTAGGCATTAAGATAATTGAGTAGAAGATAGATTTTGGACTAGAAGACCTTTGCTTTGGTCTCTCAGATCACATAACATTTGAACATCGGTGTGTAGGGTTGAGTCTGAATGATATTCGTCCTTTGTTCCACTTTCTAGATGTACATATAGCTTCTAATCCTAGCTCTACCTGGGTTCTTTTCCCAACTCTCCAACTAGCTGTGGGATCTTGAGCAAATTACTAGACTTCTCTTTGTCTCAGTTTCCTTATTTCTATGTCAGAGAGGTTAATAAAGGACTACTATAAGAAGAGAGTGAGAAACCATACGTCAACTACCGGGTATGGTGTCTGGAAAATATTCTGTTCTTCTTTCTTTCCTGTCTTCCTTGTGCACATAGATTGCACTCACTCTCTCATTTCCCATTAACTCACACCCTTCATTACTCTTGTAAGTATACTTGTTTCTTTTGTGAAAATACCTTATTCTGGAGACTTGGGAGGAAAAAAACAACGCAGTGCTAAAAAATCAGGCTGGATTCCTGCACAGCTGAGGGTGGCCACTTGTTTCTTCTGTCCAAATGTAAAGGAAATGTTTCTTGTACTGTCACTCACATCCACCCTTTCTTTCCTCTTCTTCTTTCACATACCATATGGAACCCAGAAATGAAAGGTTACCAAAGAAAGCTGGCACAAGCAGTTTCAGAATTTAAGGCTTTAAAGGAAAAGTATCTGAAAGGACCATCCAGTTCTGGAAAGGCTACAGATAACATAGAGAAAGCACCAGCAACTACCTTTGGGGATCTCTCTGGGCTTACCTCCTGTTTTGTGCCTAGTTTCTACCTTTCTACCAAGCCCATGCTCCAGTATCTCTCCCCTTGATCCTCCTATGCCAGCTCTGACTCTTAGAAGCCCAGGCTGGTTTCCACTTGTCCAGAAGGCAGGTTGAGGGCAGAAGTGGATTTCACCTTCCTGTTAAATTCTTCCTGAATGAGTTCTTAGAGAACAATATAACATGGACTCAAAACTTGGGGCCCAGGAAAGGAAGAAACCCATTCCATAATTGGATAGATTTACCCAAGTACTATTACCTAAGTAAGGATAGAGCAAGATGGTATAAGACTACTGGCAGACCACAGAGAGAAGGGCAGAGTACAGGACTATAGCACAGTTTCTCCTTCTGTTGTTTCAAGGACGCGGAAAACAAACCAACCTGGTAGTTCCTTGAAGGCCCTTCGCCTCAAGGCTATGTTATATTGTAAACTCCAGCACTCACTCCCCTTCCTTCTCTGCCCCTATACAACTATACAAGGCGGAATCCCAAGGCAGGAGAGTGGCAAGGAGAACCACTACCTGTAAAGGGCCTGGTAAAGGGATTGTCTCAGTTTAGGGAGAACCAGGTATTTGCAAGTCAGCTTTTGTCATAAAATCCTGAGTAAACCACAGCTCAGTGGCTTACAGTAAGAAACATTTATTCTCACACTCATGGATCTGGAGATCAGCTGGGGTCTGCTGATCTTGGCTGCAGGCTGGGTTCAGGCCTGTTCTACATGTGTTGAGTCTAGAGCCAAGGCTAAAGATGCTACTAGAAGCATCTCATAGTTGATCACAGGGGCTCAAGAGCCAAGCAGAATTGAAGCAAGTACATAAAGACTCTACTTGAGCCACATCCTCCAACATTTTGCTGACCAAAGCAAGTCACATGGCCAAGCCTAGAGTCAATGAGACTAAGGGATTATACTCTACCCCAAGCAGAGGGAGTCGAAGGACTATCTGCTCACTAATAATCTATTCTATTACATCAGATTTAGCCAAGTGAGTTTCCCACTACCAATTTGTTGAATCCTAGCAGCTTAGAATTGGGAGTTAATTGTCATCTAGCACAAACTCCCTTCCCCAATACAGGGATACCCTCCACAGCATTTCTGAGAGGTGGTGGTGGAGCCCCAGTTTAACATGCCACTCAACCTAGACCTTTTTTTTTTTTAATCTTTGAGAAAGCATTTTATAAAGTTCTCATGTCGGAAAACTCTTAAATTACACACAAATCTGCTTACTTTGTCATATATCTTGGATTTGGATCTTGGAGTCAACACATAAAGCATGTAGTCTCTTGTCCATATAGGTCTTTGATAAGCATATGCTTAATGGGGCTGTGGCCTCCATAGAGGGCCTCAGAGCAAGTTCTAGAGCAGGCTTCCTCCATCAAATCCTGGCTCCACCACTTCTAGCTATTTATACTGTGTCTCACTTTCATTTATGTATAAAATGGGATAATAATATCCATACTACACTATTAGGCTTGATCAAGGTAATGCCTATAGCACACTGTAGTAAGTGCTGGATAAATACTGGCTATTATAGGCCTGAAGAAAATAATTGTTAACTCATGTTGTCTTCAGATTAAATATCCTGTGTTCTTTCTACTGTATTGTAATCAACGGTCTAGTTTAACACTATTTGTCAGCTGTGATCTCAACAGGGACAAGGGAGATCATCCATATTCCCCCTGACTTTCAGGACGGCTGGCTTGTTAGTGCAGCCCAGGATGGAATCAAGCGTTCTACAGGTCCAGTACGTTGTTAACTCCCCCGAGGATGCACTCTCCCACCCTGGCTTAGTTGTGTCCAAACGTACTGTTATCTAGTAGTCTTCCTGATACTATATTTCTTCAGGATACTTTTCTTAAAATTTAATACATAGTTGTATCATATCCTTATTAAAGCTTGCTGCTTACTAGGATTATTTTATGCTTTTAAGATATTTTGGAATCCTGAGTTTGTTGTACTTGTCCCAGTTTTTTTTTCCTTAACCTCTATAATTTTTTACACCAAATTGTTAACTACAGGCACTATGTTAGACAGCAGATCTCTAGAACGTGTTCATCTTGTATAACTGTAACTTTATACCCACTGAATGACAGCTCACCACTTCCCCTCTTCTCCCCATCTTTTGGAAAGCACCACTCTTTTCTGCTTCTATTAGTTTGACTATCTTATATATCTTGTATAAGTGGAATCAGGTAGTATTTGTCCTTCTGTGACCGACTTATTTCACTTAATGTAATTTCTTTTCAGGTCTATCCATGTTGTTGCAAATGATAGGATTTCCTTCTTTTTAAAGGCTGAATACTATTCCATTATATGTACCTACCACACTTTCTTTACCCATTTATCTTTCAGGGGACTCTCGGGTTGTTTCCATATTTTGGCTACTGTGAATAATGTTTCAATGAACATGAGAGGGCAGATCTATCTTAAAGTTCCTGATTTAAATTCTTTTGGATATACATCCAGTGGTATTTACTGGATTATATGGTAACTTTATTTCTAATTTTTTGAAATTTTACCTCCATAATTTTGATCCGTTTATCCTTATGATTTCATCCAAATCACTAATAGCTATGTTGAACAGGGCTCTGGATTCTTTAACTCAATTGTCAACAACATATTAAGCATACACTAAATTTCAGGCTACTTACAAGGTAGCAGGAATACAGTGAGTGAGAAAAACAGCCATGGTCCCTACCCTCATGGGGCTTACAGTTTAGTGGAGAAAATAGACATAGATTATACAGTCATATACATAAATTATTATAAGAGATGATAAATATTGGGAGGAAAAATAGAAGGTGTGAATCCCCACCTGACCTGGTGTAAGGATTCAAGAGAGTTCCTTGAGCAGGTGCTATTTGGGTTGGAAAGCCACAAGGTGAAGAGGGGAGGGCACTGCAGGCAAAGGGCTAGTGATAGAGCCTGCATGGTCAAGAGATAAGAGAAGGCATGGGAGTGGCATGAGGCAAGGGCCAGTTTAGAAGTGGAGTCTTTATTGAGGGAGCAGTGGAAAGCTTTGAAAGTTTCAAAGCAGGGAAAAAGCACAGTAAGATCTTCTTATATTTTTAAGTTTATTTATTTATTTTGAAAGAGAGAGAAAGAGAGAATCCCAAGAGAGAATCCCAACATGGCGCTGGAACTCATGAACCATGAGATCATGACCTGAGCTGAAATCAAGAGTTGGACGCTTAACTGACTGAGCCACCCAGATGACCCAGAGCTTTATTCTTAAAAGATCACTCCATGGAGTAAGGTTTAGAGAAGGCAAGAGGGTTTATGGGGAGACCATTCAGGAGGCTACTGTAGTAACTCAGGTGAGAGATGAAAGCTGTTTGGACTAGGGTGTCAGTAGTAGAGATGGAGAGAAATGTATAGATTTAAGAATCCAATCCAATTATAATCCTATTTTTCCTATTTAGGAATAAAATAAGTAGGCCTTATTGATAGTTTGTATATGAGGAATAAGGAGAAGAGGTATAAAGGACGGCCCTTACCTTTTCATTTTTGTAACTATGTGAATAGCAGTGCTCTTGATTATGACAGGGAGTACTGGAGGTACAGCAGGTTTGGGAAGTAAATATGTTTGATTTCAGACATGTAGGGTTTGGGTACCACTGAAACAACCAAATAAAGATGTTGAGACTAGAAACAGCAAACACGTGTCATGTTACATGGCAGGTGCTGTTCAAAGCACTTTATACATATGAACTGATTTAGTAAACCTATGTGGTGGGTAGTGTTATTATCTCATTTTATAGAAGAGGCAACAGAGGCACAGAGAGGTTAAGTAGTCTTTCCAGAGCCACGCAGTCAGGAGAGAGTTTAATACATAAGTTTGGGCCTGAGGTAGAAGGTCTGGACTGAAATTATAGATTTGAGAATCACTGGCAAGCCATAGGTATGGAGGAAATTGCTCCAGGAAGATTGCATAGAGTAAAAGGAGCTGAACGTTGAGATAGGAAAACTATCCACGATCTGTAAATAAGGCCACTATGATGGCTGCACATTCTTTTGAGGCATCCTGAGTCACAGTTTACAGACCCACCCACCCATGGATTATTTAATTTTCTAGGAAAATATACCATAGCTTAACTTTGCATCTTTTCATTATTAATTAAGGGCTTACTCTGTGAAGTTCCATTTACTTGTATGTTTGTGGCTGGTAGATAATGCAAATTTGTGAAAGAGTCCCATTTTAACTTCTGAGAATTTGCCTATGATAGAAGTGGGTCTTGAATATCTTCAACAATTTTGGGGACATTTTAGCAGCCACAAATCCACCCACTATACCTGAGCCTGTATTTCTCCTTCTTTTCATTTATTCTTTCTTTAAAAAGTATTACTGGAGAAGTACTTAGCACAAGGCATTGTATAAAGCTCAGAACATGGGAAAGAGAAATTGAAATATGAAATGATAGCTTTCAGGTGCTTATGGTCTATAGGGGAAAAACAGACAAATCAGCAGGAAGCCATAATATGAAAAATGTCATACAAGAAGAATGCTATGAATTGTTAAGACTTGCAATAGCCCTAAAATGATGAAGGAGACTTTGTCGGGTAGAAATGAGAAGGATGGAATAACATGAACAAAAGCAACACAGAGCAAAAGAAGATATCATGTTAATGTTTGGGTGGCATTCACGTACCCTTTGCTTTGGCAGTCTGCGCTGTGCCAGTGTAGATTTGGGGGGAATCACTTAACCAGAAACCCAAGCTGGCTCTCAGCACTTACTGCCTTCCTTCCCAAAGGCCCACAAATGGTTCATGGCCACAGAATCCCCTGACGTGTGACTCCTCATCTTGAATGCAGAGGGACATTATATTCATTCCAATTGTTACATATGCCCTTTTCATTGCTTTGGGCATGACATCCATATGGGATTTTTGAGTCAAGAACCAAAGTTTGCCTTTAACTATAGAAAAGAATCTATAAAAACAGGGAAGTAAAAAATAGTTACATGGATTTCTGGATTTATTTTCCTGAGGAGGCAGCTTTGAAACTCATGCAAAGAATTGACAAAACAACTATCCAAACGTAGATCTTCAGAAACAATGTTCCTAAGCAAGTCCTGTGTATTTACTGGAGGCAGTCCTTTCCTGTGCCCTGGAAGGCAGCACTCAGCATGAGAAGGCTGTTACTACATAGTGGGCACTGTGCAAGCTTCCTTCACTTGATCATTCTTAATCCTCACAAAAACCCCAAGGGTTGTTCTTTCCATTTTACAGAAAAGCAAGGGGACTCTCACAAAGAGTAAGCAGAGTGCCAAAGGTCATGGAACTGGGGTTTAACCCTCATCTTCTAACTTCAAGTGCACAAATGTAAAAGCAATTAGACATCAGGTACCATTTCCGGTTTGGGCTTCCTGGCTCGATTGGCAGATTACTATGAACCCATGTCCTTCTTGTACACTTGGGATTACCAGCCACATTCTGATGGTGCCAAGAGGAGGCCCCAGACCACTAGGTCTTTGCATTTTACTGGTCCAGGGGCTTTACTCTCAGAACTTCCTGTTAACTCCTCAGAAAATCTTACCTAAGATCTTCATTATAAGAAGACATCTAAGTAGACTATGCCATTAATTAAAAACTGAACACTTAGGTAAGGGCTAGAAATAGGATCTCAATCTGTAGGAGCCAGATCAGAGAGCTTCCATAAAGAATAAATAGCACCTTCCCTGCCTCCAGAAGAAACCTGGTGTTTTACATCTATGCAGTTCATTTTGTGTCTGCAAATATTTATCAAATTTATATTATGTGCCAAGCACTACTCTGTGACAGAGGTCACCTAGAATGGTAAAACATAAAAGGTGTAGTCCCTGACCAAAGAAAATTATGTTTTCAGTGACTAAGGGAGATCAAATTTGTGTAAGGTGCCATTAAATGAGGGTCTGAGGACTCTTTGTGGGAATTTAAACTGGGATAGCCTATTTGGTTGACAATTTTGCAGTATCTACCAACATTTTATATATGTACATTCTTTGATACAGGAATTTCACATCAATAAGTATATCCACAGAAGTGCTCACATACATATGCAAAGATATATTTAAATGTAGCAGGAATTTTTTTAATAATAGAATGTCAGAAAATAAATGGCCATCTTAAGTATTACATTGAAAACAAATTACATTTTTATGTACTGATATGAACAGTCCATATGTTCATATCTTCATATGCAATTCCCAAAACAATGCAGAATAAGATTTAATTTATGAAAAATATTACCTTCAATTACATGTGTGTGCCTGCATACACGTGCACACATGTATGTAAATGCCAAGCAAAAGTTCTGGGTGGACACACAACAAATTTCTGATAGGACTTCCTTCTGGAGGCAGGAATGGGACAGAGAGTGGGGGTAAAGATGTTCTTCCATTTTTTGCTATACATAGTTCTATGTAATTTAAATTGCTTTTTAACACCTTGGATATTCATTTAAAATAGCTTGAGGGAAAAAAATAAATAAAATAGCTTGAGGGGACGCCTGGGTGGCTTGGTCAGTTAAGCACCTGACTCTTGGTTTCAGCTCAGGTCATGATCTCATGGTTCGTGGGTTTGAGCCCTGCATCAGGCTCTGTGCTGGCAGCGCTGAGCCTGCTTGGGATTCTCTCTCTCTTCTCTCTCTTCCCCTGCCCTGCTACCTGGCCCCCTTTCTCTCTCTCTCTCTCTCTTTCTCACAAAATAAAGAAATAAACTTAAAAATAAAATAATAAAATAAATAAAATAAAATAGCTTCAAAGTTGTGACACCGGAAAAGCACAGTGTGCTGTCGGAATTCAGAAAGGTAATGAATGGATTCCTTCTGTCCTAGGGAAATCACAGAGGATGAAGAGATACATTTAGATGTTAGGCCTCGAAGGATCAGAGGTGTTTTAAAACAAGAAAGTATTCCAGATGAGGAAATGGAGTGAAAAGAAAGCATGCTGTGCCTTCTACAAGGAGCATTTTGACAACTAGCAGAGGGCCTGGGAGCTCAGGGGTTCAAAGGACTGAACTGAAGCATTAGCAACTCTGAGAAACTTTCCATGATCCTCCTCCTTTAATTTGGATCCTTTCTGTGTTTGCCCATTGCTTGTATTGTCCTAGGTGTTTGATGAGTATTTTAGACAAAGTAAATTAAATTACCACTAATTGTCATTAATTATTTAATGCACACTATTCACGTGCACACCTCCGTGGCAGCACTTACTAAGTTCCACTGTGATTGTCTCCCTTATTCGATGATCAGTCTTTGGGAAATAAATATCTTTTCTCTCTTTATCTACTAGGGCTAGTACTCAAAACAAAATAGACAATTCAAAAATTTTGTTGAATAGACGAATATGCCAATAAACAATCAAGCATGAGATAAAAAAAATAGTACATATAGAAATGAAAAGGCGAGGGGAGGCTGGTGCTCAACTATAGACGGCTGTGAATGCCAGACCAAGGCACTTTGGCTTATTCTGATGGCAGGGGGAAACCACTACAATTTTTGTGCAAGTAATGGTATCATCAGAGCTGGCTGAAGGATGGAAGGGAAGAACAACTGTTAAGCTCTTCAAATAGTCAAGATATATAAAACTACCCAAATCAGATCAGACTCAGTTCAGTTGGAAGAAAAAGTATCACAGTGAGAACAAATAGAGGGAACACAACTTAACATATTTTTATCACCATCTGTATATCATGGAGAACAGTTCAGCATTTTCTTTAGGGGAGACAGAGAGACCAGGAGAGTACCATAGAAAGGGAAGCAGCAAGAATCAACAGATGACTCTGTAGCTAACGGCAAAGATCACCCTGTTCCCTATTTTCCAGGACAGCTTCTTAATTTCATCCGTGCACAAAATACAGCTGATCTGTATGATCTGTCTGCTCACATTTGGTCCTTAGCAAGGAGCCTGGTTCAAGAAAACTTTGAAACAGCAAAAGACCTTTGCTCATTTGTTTTAAGATAAGAAAGCAAGAAATAGGGGCAGCCTTTGTTATTCTAACAAACAATGTTGTAGGTACAAAGAGAAATGGAGAATGTAAAAAGGTAAGGAGAATTCTGAGTTACTGAAGCATAAAGTTCCTAGGGCCTCTTGTAGCTTTCTTTACTACATGTTGCAGAAAGAAAATAAAATTGATGTCAGATGAAATATTTACTGTTTTGACTGAAGAAACATGAAGAATTGGAAGCTCTTTATACTAATAAACTCCAGCGACCATTTTCTGCTGTCAAATTCTAGTGGCAGCATTTGGCAAAACAATGCATGAAACTGGTGGCAAACTCTTCAGTCACATGAAGAGACATCATGGAGGTAGCCAAGGGAGGAAGGAGTGACTTGGTGGACCTCTTAGAGAGCAACAGTTTTCTTCTCAAAATGAGAAAACAAACTTAAAAAAAGTTGTAACGCATATGACTTTAGAAGCAGCTTAATTTGTGTCTGATTTCCTCAGAATCCAGATATAAAACACGAAAGTTTTCTCCCTTTACCTCTGAAAAGACACATTACTTGGGTTCCGTTTAGCTCAAAGTGGAAAATTGGGTAAGTGGAATTATAAAATAATGAGGCAGACTTTTCAAGCGAACGTTAGAATCTATATACAACTGGTATTTAGCTGGGCAGCTAGAGGAGCTCCTCGTTTGGTACAGTCTACCCCTCCAAAGCAATTCCAACGAGGAGGCCACTGTCCAGACCAGGAAGGGAATTTCTCTAGGAACTGACTCTAGAGTGAGCTTATCAAAAATGCCAGGAAAGCATGTCTGTAGCTTTGCAATCTACCCTGTTTTCTCCTATGAGATGGCCATTGCTCTATTAGCCCCCTGTGAGTTTCAATACGGATTTCCCTCTGTAAAGCTCTTGTCCTGCTTCCGCAGGCAAAAAGGGCAGGGAAGGGAAGGAAAAGAGTGCTCAAGGAGTGTATATACATTTTCTTTGTTCACTGATGGACATTTAAAATCTTTCCATGTCTTGACTATCGTAAATAATGCTATAATGAACATGGAGGTGTTCAAGGTGCTAAAATGTAAAACCTTGGGACAAAAATAGCAAGCAAAATGACATGTTTAAAAGGAGCCTACTGGGGTCCTTTACCTGTGATTCCTTACAGTATGATAAACTTAGAAATAGCAGTCAGCTAGGCAGTCTCCGTGGAGCAGGCTTCTGAGTTTTGTATCTGCAGAAAACAGTTAACATAGCAGGTTTGAAACTTCTATCCTTAGAAAAGCATGCTAGCAATGTTGGCTCTTGGCTGGCATCTGAGAATTTGAATTTGGGAAGTGTTTCCTTAACTGATAAAGGTGGTTTAATGTGGCTAAATTGTTTGTACTAACAATGTCATTTCTACTGAACAATGACTTTCTTTCTGGGAGTCCAGAAGTTTGGTATGTGCTAGGTAAAGGGTGCCTATATGACCAAGGCACAATAAAAACATTGAGCATTAAGTCTCTAATGAGCTTCTCTAGTAGCCATTTCATGTATTTTTATATCTTTTTGCTGGATTAATTATATCCTGTGTGTCTCTACTGTGAAAGAACTCTTGGAAAGACAACTACAACCTGGCTTCCTCCAGATTTTTCCCCAAGTGCCTTCTTCCTTTTGCTGATTTTGTTTTGTATCCCTGTGCTGTAATAAATAATAGCTATGAGACAATGATATACGGAGTCCAGTCTGTAATTTTAGCCAATCACCAAACCTAGGAGTGATCTGTGGGCACCCCTGCTCCATATTTACTGTACCCTATACTTATGATCAAGTTACCTATGTAAGTTCTTAATTAATGCCATTTTCAGGAGCTCATTCAGTGGGACTTGATGGAAACAGAGCGTCCGGGTGGTTTCTAAATAGACAAAAGGTAACAAAGGGGATAATGCAGTTTATCCAGATCCCATTGCCTCTTTTGGAGTTTCATATATGAGGTTTTCATTATTTTTGTGTTCCATTTAGTATTCATTATTATTATTACAGTTACTGTTTGGTGTGTGCTTTTTATAGTGTCATACTCAAAAAAATTCATATAAGGAACTCGTTACCAAAAAAATCCAATCTGATTAAAAACTGGGCAGGAGATATGAATAGACATTTTTCTAAAGAAGACATACAAATGGCCAACAGATACATGAGAAGATTCTCATCATCAAAAATCATCAAAAAAATGCAAGTCAAAACCACAATGAGATATCATCTCGTATCCATTAGACTGGCTATTATCAAAAAGACAAGAAATAAGTGTTGGTAAACACTTCCATGTTCATTGTAGCATTATTTACAATAGCCAAAGCATGGAAAAAATTTAAATGTACATCAATGAATAAAGAAAATGTATGAAATATCATTCAACCATGAAAAAGAATAATATCTTGCCATTTGCAACAACATGGATGGACCTTGAGGGCATTATGCTAAATAAAATACATCAGATAAAGACAAATACCGTATAATCTCACTTATATGTGGAATCTAAAACCAAAAACAAAATCAAACTCATAGATACAGAGAACAAATTGGTGGTTGCATGTCTGTAGCTTTATAGTTTTACAACAACTGGTGGTTGCCAGAGGTGAGGGGTGGGTGAAATGGGTGAGGGGGGTCAAAAGGTACAAATTTCCAGTTATAAAATGCGTAAGTCATGGAGATGCAATGTGCAACATGGTGAATGTAGTTAATAATACTGTATTGCATATTTGAAAGTTGCTAACAGACTAATCTTAAAGGTTCTCATCATAAAAAAAGAAAAATTTTATAATTATGTATGGTGACTAATGTTAACAAGGTATTGTGGTGACCTTTTTGCAATCCTAATCCTCAGTGTCTCAGAATGTGATGGTATTTGGAGATAGGCTCTTTAAATAGGTACCGATATGTCATGTTTTACTGCATTTCAGATACTGCATTTTTCACAAATTGGAGGTTTGTCACAACCCTGCATCAGGTCTATTGGTGCCATTTTTTCAACATTTGTTCACTTTGTGTCTTTGTGTCACATTTTGGTAATTTTTGTCATATTTCAAATTTTTCATTATTATTGTGTTTGTTATGATGATCTATGATCAATGATCTTTGATGTTACAATTGTAATTGTTTTGGGGCAACACAAATCATGCCCATGTAAGACAGTAAACTTAATCGATATATGTTGTGTGACTGCTTCACTGACCACTGTTCTCCCAACTATCTCTCTATGCCCAAGCTTCCTATTCCCTGAGGCACAACTGCATTGAAATTAGGCCAATTAATAACCCTACAGTGGCCTCTAAGTGTCCAAGTGAAAGAAAGAGTCACATGTCTCTCACTTTAAGTCAAAAGCTAGAAATGATTAAGCTTAGTGAGGAAGACATGTTGAAAGTTGAGATAGGATGAAAGCTAGACCTCTTGGTCCAAATGGGTAGCCAAGTTGTGAATGCAAAGGAAAAGTTCTTGAAGGAAATTAAACGTGTTTCTTCAATGAATACACACACATAGTGAAGTATAATAGTCCTATTGCTTATATGGAAAGTTTTTAGTGGTCTGGATAGAAGATCAAACCGGCCACAACATTCACTTAACCCAAAGCCCAATTCAGATCAAGACCCTAACTCTCTTCAGTTCTATGAAGGCTAAGAGAGGTGAGGAAGCTGCAGAAGAAAAAAGTACTACACTAGCAGAGGTTAGTTCATGAGGTTTAAGGAAAGAAGCTATCTCTGTAACATAAAAGTATAAGGCAAAGCAGCAAATGCTGGTGTAGCTGCACCAAGTTATCTAGAAGTTCTAGCTAATGAAGGGGGCTGCACTAAACAACAGATTTTTAATGGAGATGAAAAAGTCCTCTATTGGAAAAAAGATGCCATCTAGGACTTTCATAGCTAGAGAGAAGTTAGTGTCTGGCTTCAAAGGACAGGTGACTCTCTTGTTACTGGCTAAGGCAGCTGGTGACTTGAAGTTGAAATCAGTACTCATTTACCACTCTGAAAAGCCTACAATCCTTAAGAATTATGTTAAATCTACCCTGCCTGTGCTCTACAAATGGAACAACAAAGCCTGGATGACAGCACATGTTTATAGCATGATTTACTGAATATTTGAAGCTTCCAAATGAGACCTACTCCTTAGAAAAAAAAGACATCTTTTAAATTCTGACTACTCATTGACAATGTACCTGATCACCCAAGAGCTCTGATAGAGATGTGCAATGAAATTAATGTTGTTTTCATGCCTGCTAACACATTCTTCGGCCCATGAATCAAGAAATAATTTCAACTTTCATGTCTTACTTAAGAAATACATTTTTAAGGCTAGAGTTGCCATAGATAGTGATTCCTCTGATGGAACTGGCCACAGTAAATTGAAAACCCTCTGGAAAGGATTCACCATTCCCGATGCCATTAAGAGAATTTGTGATTCATGGGAAGAGGTCAAAATATCAACATTAACAGAAGTTTGGAAGATGTTGATTCCAACCCTCATTGATGACTTTGAGGGGCTCAAGACTTTAGTGGAGGAAATAACTACAGATGGAAATGGCAAATGGTGGAAATGACAAAAACAACAAAAACAACGACTAGAATTAGAAGTGGAGCTTGAAGATGTGACTGAATTTCTGTAATTTCGGGATAAAACTTGAATGGACAAGAGATTGCTTCTCATGGATGATTAAAGAAAGTGGTTTCTTGAGATGGAATCTCCTCCTGAAGATGCTGTGAAGATCGTTGAAATGATAAAGGATTTATAATATTACATGAATTTAATTGATAAATCAGCAGTGTTTGAGAGAACTGCTTCCAATTTTGAAAGAAGCTGTACTGGGGGTAAAATGCTATCAAACAGCATCAAATGCTACTAAGAAAGAGCATCAATTAACTCTTCATGAAAAGAAGAGTTCATTGATGTGGCAAACTTCACTGTTGTCTTATTTTAAGAAATTGCCATAGCCACCCCACCTTCAGCAACCACCACCTTGATCAGTCGGCAGCAATTAACATTGAGGCAAGTCCCTCCACCAGCAAAAAGTTATGACTTGCTGAAAGCTCAGATGATGGTTAGCGTTTTTTAGCAATAAAGTAATTTTTAAATTAAAGTATGTGCATTTTTCAGACATAATGCCATTGCATACTTAATAGACTACAGCATAGTATAACCATAACTTTATATGCACTAAGAAACCAAACAATTTATCTGACTTGCTTTGTTGTGGTCGTCACTTTATTCCAGTGGTCTGGAACCAAACCCACAATAACTCTAAGGTATGCCTCTAATAATTGAGATTAAGTGAGATCATCAGGGTACGTAGGCCCTAATCCAATATGACTGGTGTCCTCATAAAAGGAGGAGATTAGGACACAGACAGAGGGACAAGTATATGAAGACAAAGCAAGAAGGCAAATATCTGCAAGGCCAGAGAGGCCTCAGAAACCAAACCTGTTAACATCTTTGATCCTGAACTCTACTCTCCAGAATTGTGAGAAAATAAATTTCTTTTGTTCAGTTCACACAGTCTTTTGTATTTTGTTATGGCAGCCCTAGCAAAATAATAAAGAGTAAAAAAGAGAATAATATGGTGGTACCTAGAACAGGATATATGAGTCACAACATTTTTTGTTGTATTTATGGTAGAGTTTTAAGTACATTTCTATACTGAGAGAAAAGAGATGGTAAAGCAGGCCTAGAAACCCAGTTCAGGAGTTTTCTTACATCATCTCACTAATTTCTAGTTTATAACATGGCAAGATTCACTATATTCACTTGGCTGTGTCAATGCAGTAAGCATGTGTTCATCATGAGACTGGTATTTTTCTAATGTTGATAAACCAGACCAATAAATAGACTGACCTACCCTTGAGTTGGTAGGTACGACCTGGTTGTCTATGGGTGAAGAAAAATTTAAATAACCCCACTTCAATAAGTTGTGTTAACTAAATAAACATTTCACCATTTTTATAACTTTTATTCAGATATTCAATTCATTTGCTGTTGAGTAGCAAAATTATTTTTGTTTTAATGTTTAATCAACAATATTTTAACTTGCACTTTTTTAAAATTAAGTAGATAGATTCTATCTGTGCAGTAGCATATAGCTAATTTCCATAAATGGGACACAACAGATTCGGGTCCAAGATGGCAATGTAGGAAGAAGACCGTGAACTCACCTTCTCCTCAGACACACCAAATATTTACCTATTTATGAAGGAATTTCTCTGAAAAATAACTGAGGCCTGATTGAAGAGCTTCTGCACAACAGTAGATAGATCACATAGAGAACCAGAGAGATGGAGACATGGGAACAAAGAGAACCCCCACCCGTGATGCTGCAAATCGCAGTAGGCAGTGATAGTATTGAGGGATCATGAGCAGATTCATATGCCCTGGGTCACAGAAAAAACAAAGCCAGTTTAAAAGGGCAGCTAGAATATAAAGAAATCAGCCCTAAGGCCCTGGGAAACAGCAGGGAGGCACCAGAACTCTCTCTGGGTTGGAGAGGCTGGCGAGCATGATAGTTGATGCTCATCCTCCACCTTGATAGTACAGCTGGGAGCAGGATCTGGGCACCATAGTCAGCCTACCAGCTCAATGAGCCCAAGATCCCTAGCCCATACCAGCCCCAGCTGTCCCACGAATGTGGCACTAGCACGGCACATACCAGTCCTGGTCAGTGTTCAACCATCTCACCAAGTGAGCTCACCAAGTGAGCTCCAACCATCTCACCAAGGTGACACAGGCACAAAGCATCCTGAAACATGCCAGGCCCGTAACACACAGCTACAGACAACTTGCCAGGGCATTTCCAGTGCAGAGCACCCTGGAAACCCCAGCCTGCCTCAACTCCAGCTGCTCTGCCAGGGTGCACCCTGGATGGAACACCCAGGAAACTCCACCTTGTGCTGCCTCAGCTCCAGTTGCCCCACCAGTGTCACTGGTGAGGAATGCCCAGGACTACCTGGACTGTGCCCTGCCTCAATTCCTGCCACACCACCATGATGCCCTCTGCATAGAGAACCCTGAGATTTTCCCAGCCTGTGCCTGCATCAGCTTTAGCCATATTGCCAGGGCATCCTCTGTGCAGAGAACACCAAAACCAACCCCCCCCCCCCCCCCCACACACACACACACTTTAGCTCTGGCCATCCTACCAGAGCAGGCCCAGCATGAAGTGCCTGGGGACTCCCCAGTTCACACCAGCCATGGCTCCAGCCAGCCAACCAAAATCACCAGCACACACAGTCTATATAGGGGATGACCATACATAAGAACATCCCTTCAAATATAGAAGTAGCTGTTTGCCTAATTCATAGAAAAAAATCCAAAAATTTAGTCAAAATAAGGAAACAGATGTATATGCTTCAAATAAAAGAATTAGTCAGGGGACTCACAAAATAAAAAGATGGAAAATAAGACAATATGTACATAAAAATGAAAGTAAAAATGAAGTTCTTTTAGGACATGTTCCAACTTAAGTGGCCACCAACTTAACACAGACTACTATATATTTTGGATATTATATATGAACCTTATAGTAACCACAAACCAAAACCTATCATAGATACACAAAAAATGAGAAAGAAAACCAAACATAACAGTAAAGAAAGCCATCATTCACAAGGAAAGAGCAAAAGAAGAAGGAAAACGGAACTACAGAAACAACCAGAAAAGAAACAAAGTGACAATGAGTACATACCTTAAATGTAAATGGACTAAAAGTTTCAATCAAAAAATAGAGTGACTGAATGAATAAATAACAAGACCCATCTATATGCTGCCTAAAAGAGAGTCACTTCAAACTTAAAGACACATAAAGACTGAAAGTGAAACAATGAAAAAAAGAGTTCCATACCTGGAATAAAACAAAATAGCTGGGGTGTGTCAGTGGCTGAGTTGGTTAAGCATCCAACTCTTGATTCCAGCACAGGTCATGATCTCCCAGTTGGGAGATTGAGCCCCATGTGGGGCTCTGCACTGACAGCATGGAGCCTGCTGGGGATTCTCTCTCCCCCTTTCTCTCTTCCCCTCCCCGACTCATAGACACACATACACACACACACACTCTCTCTCTCTCCCAAAATAAATAAACATTTTTTTAAAAAAGCCAAGATAGGGGCGCCTGGGTGGCGCAGTCGGTTAAGCGTCCGACTTCAGCCAGGTCACGATCTCGCGGTCCGTGAGTTCGAGCCCCGCGTCAGGCTCTGGGCTGATGGCTCGGAGCCTGGAGCCTGTTTCCGATTCTGCGTCTCCCTCTCTCTCTGCCCCTCCCCCGTTCATGCTCTGTCTCTCTCTGTCCCAAAAATAAATAAAAAACGTTGAAAAAAAAATTAAAAAAAAAAAAAAAAAAGCCAAGATAGCAATACTTAACAAGTAACAAGAGAAAAAGAAAGGCACTAATGATAAAAAGGTCAATCCACCAAATGCATATAACAATTATAAATATTTATACACCCAACACTGATGCATGTAAATATAAAGAGAAAGTACTAATAGATGTAATGACAGAAATTGACAGTAATATAATAATAGTAGGGGATTTAGCACTCTACTTACATCAACATATAGATTGTCAAGGCAGAATGAAACAAGGTCTTTAAACGAAACATTAGACTGGATGGATTAACAGATATATATAAAACATTCTACTCCAAACCAACAGAATGCACATTCTTTTCTTTGTGTTTTAATATTTATTTTTATTTTTTTAATGTTTGTTTATTTTTGAGAGAGAGATACAGAGCATGAGCAGGGGAAGGACAGGGAGAGAGAGAAGAAGACACAGAATCCAAAGCAGGCTCCAGGCTCTGAGCTGTCAGCACAGAGCCCGAGGTGGGGCTCAAACCCATGAACTGCGAGATCATGACCTCAGCCAAAGTCAGACGCTTAACTGAATGAGCCAGCCAGGCACCCCAATATTTTTTTTTTTTTTTTAAGTTTATTTATTTATTTTAAGAGAGATCAAGCAAACGAGTGTAAGCGAGGGGCAGAGTGAGAGGGAGAGAGAATCCCAAGCAGGCTCTGCACTGTCAGCATGGAGTCCGACATGGGGCTCAAACCCACAAACCATGAGATCATGACTTGAGCCAAAATCAAGAGTAGGACACTTAACTGAATGAATCACTCAGGCGCCCCAGAATACACATTCTTTTCACTACACATGGAACATTATTCAGGATAGACCACATGTTAGGCCACAAAACAAGTCTCAATAAATTAAAAAATACTGAAGTCATATCAAGCATCTTCATACAATAGTATGAAACTAGGAATCCATTACAAGAAAAAAAAAAGGGGGGGGGGAACACAAACACACGCTACTAAAGAGCCAAAGAGTCAATTAAGAAATCAAAAAGAAATAAAAAAAATACATGCAGACAAGTGAAAATGAAAACACAATGGTCCCAAATCTCTGGGATGCAGCAAAAGCAGTTCTGAGAGAAAAATCTATAGTGATACAGGCCTACCTCATGAAACAAGGAAAATATCAGACAAACAGCCTATGTTTAAACCTAATGTAACTCAAAAGAGAAGAACGAAGTCTAAAGCTAGTAGAAGGAAGGAAATAATAAAAATTAGAGTGGAAATATATGAAACACAAACATATGGAAAGATATTCCATGCACATGGGTTGGAAGAATTAATATTGTTAAAGTGTCTATAGTACCCAAAGCAAGCTACAGATTCAATACAATCCCTATCAAAATACCAACAGTATTTTTCACTAGAATAAATAATCCTAAAATGTGTATGGAACCACAAAAGATGCCAAATAGCCCAAACAATCTTGAGAAATAAAAACAAAGCTGGCGATATCCCAATCCTACATTTCAAGATATACAGTTAAACATTGGTTTGTGAGCATAATTCATTCAGGAAACATGCTTGTAATCCAAAGTACTTGTATATCAAAGCAAATTTCTCCATAAGAAATAATGAAAACTCAGATGATTCATTCCACAACCCAAAAATATTCATATAAAAATGATTATAATACTGTAATACTAAATAATAAAGAAAATACAAAATAAATACAAGGAAAATTAATTAACCTGCACCTTTGAAAATCTTCATGGCTGGTGTGAGGGAGACAAGAGAGAGGAGGGTTATCATGTGGGACGACTTTCATTATCACTAATGGATGTTGACTACAGTACAGTATTAATAAACTCTTGTCATATACTGTATTTAATGTGACTGGCAATAAGGCAGAAGAGGAAAAGGTCTCTATCTGCAGGCAGTCTAGACTAAAGCAAAGCATTTCTAAGCTTACTTTTGTGTGGAAAAGCAAAGGACTGTCCATAGGTGCTTCGAAGTGACAAAAATACATTAGTGTCAGTTGTGGGCACCTTCCAAAGCTCTAAAAAATCAATCACTGATTTCTGCCAAACACCACAGCCTGAGATAGAGCATCTGAGCATGGGAGATATCACCCACAATCCCGCAGTGAGAGAGTGAGAGACAGAGACAGAGAGAAAGAGAGAGAGAGAGAAGAGCCATTGGCACAGTTGTGATCATATGAGATTTGGCATCACGTACTACTTGCATTGCAAGACATCGCTCACTTGTTTATCCAGTTAAAACTGATTAGAAATGTTTGCTCACCTTGTGAAATACTCGCAGAACAAGTTACTCACAATCCAAGGTTTTACTGTACTACCAAGCTATAGTAACCAAAACAGTATGGTACTGATACAAAAATAGACACATTGATCAATGGAACAGTAAAGTCCAGAAATAAACTCAGAATTATATGGTCAATAAATTTATAACAAAGGAGACAAGAATATATAATGAGGAAAAGGAAGTATCTTAAATAAATGGTGCTAGGAAAACAAGGCAGATACATACAAAAGAATGAAACCGGACTACTTTCTTATACCATATACAAAGATAAGCTCAAAATATATTAAAAACTTAACACACATAAAACTCCTAAAAACACAGATAGTAATCTGACATTGGCCTTCCCAATATTTCTCCTCAGGCAAGGGAAACAAGCAAAAATAAATTATAAGGACTAGACCAAAATAAAAAGGTTTTGCATAGTGAAGGAAACCATTAGCAAAACAGAAAGGCGACACTACTGAATGGGAGAAAATATTTGCAAATGACATATCCAATAAGGGGTTAGTATCCAAAATATATCAAGAAATTAAACAGCTCAACATCAAAAAACTCCAAGCAATTGATTAAAAAATGGGCAAAGGACATGAATAGACATTTTTCCAAAGATATACAGATGGCTAGCAGATACATGAAAAGATGCTGAACATCACTAATCAGCAGAGAAATATAAATCAAAATTATCATAAGATATCTCCTTATACCTGTCAGATTGACTAATATGAAAAAGATAAGAAATAACAAGTGTCGGTTAAAATGTAGAGAAAAAGAAACCCTCATACACTGTTGGTGGGAAAGTAAATTAGTATAGACACTATAGAAATCAGTGTGGAGATTCCTCAAAAAATTAAAAATAGAAATACCATACAATCTAGTAATTCCATTGCTGGTAGTTACCCAAAGAAAATGGAAACACTAATTTGAAGAGGAATGTAGCTCTGTGTTTATTACAGCATTATTAACAATAGCCAAGATATGGAAACAACCTAAGTGTCCACTGATAAATGAAAAAGATATGGTGTATATATACAATGGAATATTCCCCAGCCATAAAGAAGAATGAGATCTTGCCATTCATAACAACATAGATCTATATATGTATATATACACCACATTTTCTTCATTTATACCAGGGAACTACATGAAATAAGTCCGACAAAGATAAATACCATGTGATTTCACTTATATGTGGAATGTGAAAAGCAAAACAAATAAGCAAAGAAGAAAAGCAAAAACAGATCCATAAATACAGAATACAAAGTGATGGTTGCTAGAGGGGAGAGTGATGATGGCATGGGCACAATGAGTGAAGGGGAGTGGGAGGAACAGGCTTCCAATTTTGGAATGAATCAGTCATGGGGAGAAAAGGTACAGCATAGGGAATACAGTCAATCATATTATAATAGTGTGGTATGTGACAGATGGTAACTACACATGTGGTCAACATAACATAACATATAGAATTGTTGAATCACATTGTACACCTGAAACTAATGTAACATTGTCAACTATACTTCATTAAAATATTAATTAAAATTAAAAAATAAATTGGCCACAAGAGAATCCAACCTCAGTAAACAGTTCAGATCCACAAGCCAAAGTCATCACTTTCAAAATAAGAATTCAATATGTATAGAACATTAGGACTTTGCAAAAATCAATGGTTTTTACTGTGGCGTCTAGGAAAATATAAGCTTCAAATTATGTTACTTTGTTTTATATCGGCTTTGTTTTAAAATTATGTCAAGCATGACACAAACAGTTTGAATGCCTTCAGCATAAGAACCCATACTTCCAGGCACCTATGCATATTTTATTCACATGAAGAATTTAAGTAGTTTTCCGATTTTTATGTTAATATATATGTAATAGCCTCATAGTCCACATGAAAATAATTTATGTTAATTTGATGCAAAATAAAATACTTAACATATGCTAAGAGTTGAGAGCTATGATACTTCTAGAATCAAAGCATAACCAAATTTATTCAGCGTAAACTTAAGTTATACAACATCAAAGTCAATTCAATTAGGTAAACTCTCCACATTATGTCTAACAAATAATACAAAATGGAAAACTTTAAGCTGCTGTATTTATTAGACTCTTCATTGTGGCAGGGGGAAAGGGCTGGGAGAGGAAGGAAAAATAAATAGGAAATTGCTAAATATTTTTATTAATATTTATTGCTCAGATATATTTTATATGCCACAGAATATTTTAAATTTTATTAAACCAGCTATAGAAATGGAGAATAAATACTTTCTGCTTTACTAGGAAGTTTTTCTGATATAGGAATCCCCAAATGGGGATTCTAATGGACAATTGAACATACTCGAGAACAGTTTTTACAATACTATCAGGAGTTTCAGATTCATATCTTCAATAGTTTCTGTTTTCACTGTATTGTGCTTTGAAATAGGTTTGACTGGAAGTCAGAAAGTAGGAAGATTATCTTTCAGAAAGGTCTCTCTGCACAAACATAAATACAGTCCAAGGGAAAGGCAGAGAAAATTTGCTATTGCTATAGTTTATAATTTTATCCGCCCACCCCCCGCCCCCCCCCGCCATTTTTCTCTCATGCACACATACGAGTCATTTATGCTAGTGTGCTGGTATCTGGGTGTCTGCTTCAAGACCATCCTCAACATCTTCCCCTAATGTTTTCCTCCATGCTCCTCTATGATCAAGAAAACCATTCCCTCTTAATCTTTTGCTTTATCTTTCCAAGTTTCAACTTTTGTGTTGCTTTTTATTGCCAGTATTAACTGAATATTCTGGCACTTTGTGTTTCAAAGCTCTCTCAGATCTGAGCTTACCTCCAACCTGAAGTTGCCTGAAGCAAAAAGAGTACAGCCTCCACACCTGATCAGCTTGGAGGAAGAGTAAATACTGTCCGACAAGAGAAAAGTCCCATGTTCTAGTCTTAGTCATCTCTTGTTTACAAGACCTCAGGCAAGTCACTCAACTACCAGAGACCTTGGTCTTGACAACAATTTCTGCCAAGCTAACATGGTGGTTTCAGGATTAAAACACCTACTTACAATAACTGCTAATTCTAATATCTTTTAATGCATGACGAATGTTTGACACTTTTCTAAAAAACTCCAACCTCCCTTGCTTATCATATTTTCTCTAATAGATTTGGTATTCTTTGATCGTAAAAGCTAGGACTAATTTTCTTTGAATAGTTAATATCTACTACTTGGCAAATCCCATATTTTCCAATAATATTACTGAATGAGAAAATAAATTAAATGAAAATAATGTGTGTGATAATAATGTTCCAACGTTAAACAAGCTATACAAATGGAAGATGTTGGTTTTCTTAATTCACCCATTTAATAAAGCACTGTGCTAGACAAAGATAGTGGAAAAAGTCTCTTGTACAAAGTACAGTTCTTAACACTTAAGAGCTCTTACTGAGTACTCAACAAAGAGTTACTATAACTGGATAGTCAATCATGAAGAGAGAGTAAATCAGTAGTTAGAAACAACTTCACTTTTTTGTTGTTGTTGCATTTCTAATTATTAGACCTATCATAAAATCATTCTAAATTTAATATTTAAAGAATATTTAATTTAACTGATTATTTAATGAATCATATCAAGTACCCTCTGACCACATTGGTATAAAATTAGAAATAAATTACCATAAGAAAACTGGAAAAACCACAAAAACATGGATACTAAACAATATGACACTGAACAGACAATGGATCAAAGAAATCAAAGGTGTAATAAAAAATACCTAAGGATAAATGAAAACAGAAATGGGATATACCACAATCTATGGGATGCAGCAAAAGTGCTTCTAAGAAGGAAGCTTATAGTAATACAGGCCTACTTCAAGAAAAGACAATCTTAAATAAACTAACTCTAGACCTAAAAGAACTAGAAAAAGAAGAATAAATAAAACCCAAAGTTAATAGAAAAAAATGAAATAATAGGATCAGGACAGAAATAAATGAAATGGAGTCTAAAAAAATAATAGAAAAGATCAATGAAACTAAGAGCTGGTTCTTTAAACAGATAAACAAAATAAACCTTTAGCTAGACTAACCAAGAAAAAAAAGAGAGCTCAAATAAAGAAAATCAGAAATGAAAGAGATTAAAATTGAACCACAAAAATGCAAAAGGATCATAAGAGAATACCATGAACAACTATCACCAACAATTGAACAACCTACAAGAAATGGATAATTTCCTAGAAACATACAATCTTCCAAGACTGAATCAGGTAGCAATAGAAAACCCGAATAGACTGATTACTTGTAAGTATGATTGAAACAGTAATAAAAAACCTCCTAACAAACAAAAGTCTAGGACCAGATGGCTTCACTGGTGAATGCTTCCAAATATTCAAAGAAAATTTAGTCCTTCTCAACTCTTCCAAAAATTGAAGGGAGGGAATGCTTCCAAACATATTTTAGGAGGTCAACATTACCCTGATTCTCGAACTAGACAAGAATGAACACACACACACACACACACACACACACACACACACACACTCTACAGACCACTTGATAAACATAGATGTAAAAATCCTCAGCAAAATATTAGTAAAGCAAATTTAAAAATTTATTATAAGGACTATACATCATGATGAAGTGGATTTATTCCAGGGTTCAACATGATACACCACATAAATGAAATGAATAAAAATCATATGATCATTCCAATATATATAGAAAAAGCATTTGATAAAATTTAACACCCACTTACGATAAAAATTCTCAACAATGTGGGTACAGAGGGACTACCTCAACATAATAAAGGCCCTATCTGGCAAACCCACAGCTAATATCATACACAATAGGAAAAAGCTAAAAGCTTTTCTGCTAAGATCAGGAACAAGACAGGGATGTCCACTCTCACCACTTTTATTCAACATAGTATTGGAAGTCCTAACCATAGCAATTAGGGAAAGAAATAAAAGTCACACACATTGGTAAGGAAGAAGTAAAACTGTCAGTGTGTGTGTGTGTGTGTGTGTGTGTGTGTGTGTGTATGTATAAATATATACACACATATATATTTCTAGCAGTAGAATATATATTTATATTTTTATTTATAAAATCTCCACTAAAAGACAATTAGAATAAATAAATCCAGGAAAGTCAATACAAAATTAATACACAGAAATCTGTGGTGTTTCTATACACTAATAATGAACTATCACAAAGAGAAATTAAGAAAACAATCTTATTTACAATTGCACCAACAAGAATAAAATACCTAGGAATAAACTTAACCAAGAACGTGAGAGATCTGTACACTGAAAACTGTAAGACATTAATAAAAGAAATTGAAGATGACACATATAAATGAAGACATTTTGTGCTCATGGATTGGAAGAATTAATACTGCTAAAATGTTCATACTACCCAAAGCAATCTACAGATTCAGTGCAATTCCTACCACCAGAGGGAGGGAACCACAGGCAGGAAGAGGGGAAAGAAACAGACTACACACTGGGGAGTCCACACAGGAAAGATGGATCCCCATAACGTTTGGCTTTGAAAACCAGAGGGGTCAAATTTGGTAAGTTCTTACAATCAGTGGGACTTAAAGCTTGGAACTTCAAACATCAGCAGGCTCACTTGGGAGAGACTGGAGGGTGACAGAAAGTTGAATCTCCCCCTTTAAAGAGATTGCACAACAAACAGCCCCTGGAGACATAACACAGAAGCAGCGAGTTGAAAAATGTTTGGGGCTTATGGGAAGGAGAGTTATTTACTAATCTCAGAATTTCCTGAAGGAATTCTCTAGAAACAAAGGAGCTAGCAGGCACCATTTCCCTCCCCTGCTTTCTAGAATAAATATATGGCCAACTGTAGAAACCAGAACAGCATCAGCATTCACTAACTTGCTTACACTATGCTTCCCCTGCCCCCATTGGATCTGTCTCAGTCCCAGTGCTGTAGGTGCCCTCCCCCCAGAAGATCTACACAAACCTTGTCAACACTGTCTCCCAACTATGAGTTTTACAGGACCTTGGTCCAGTGGTGGCTGGCCACCTCCCACAGAGGACCTGTGCACCTTGGTAAAATTGTGTGCCCCACCCATGTATGCTTTGCAAAGCAGCCTGGCCGCCCAAGTCTTGGCAGCACCTGCATGTCCCCCCTTCCTGTGGAATAGGACTCACACCACCTTGTTAAAAGTGAATTCTCTGCCCACTACTTTCAAGAGCAAGAGAGGTAGCTGGCTTTCCTAACACAGAGAAACAGACACAGAGAGTTAGACAAAATGGGGAGACAGACGAATATATCCCAAATGAAAGAAGAGGCAAGAGACCTAAGTGAAACAGATATAAGTAATATGTCTGATAGAGAATTTAAAGTAATAATCATAAAGATACTCATTGGACTTGAGAAAAGAGTAGAGGACAGGAGTGAGACCCTTAACAAAGAGATAAAAAAGAACCAGAGATGAAGACCACAATAACTGAAGTTAAAAATATACTAGATGGAATAAATAGCACGATGGAAGAAGCAGAAGAATTAGTGACCTGGACGACAGAGTAATGGAAAGTAATCAAGTTGAGCAGGTGAGAGAAAAAAAAATATGCAAAACGAGAACAGACTTAAGGAACTTAGTGACTCCATCAAACATAGTAACATTCGCATTACAGGGAACCCAGAGGAAGAACGGAGAGAAAAGGGGGAAGAAATTTTATTTATGGAAATAATAGCTGAAAATTTCGTAAATTTAAGGAAGAAAACAGAAATTCAGATCTAAGAGGCACAGAGATTCCCCCACCAAATCAACCAAAGGAAGTCCTTAACAAGATGCATAGTAATTCAAATGGCTAAAAGTAGGGATAAAGAAAAAAATTTTAAAGCAGCAAGAGAAAAGAACACAGTTACATATAGGGGAAACCTCATAAGGCTATCAGCAAATTTTTCAGCAGAAACTTTGCAAGCCAGAAGGGAGTGGCATGATATATTCAAAGTGATGAAAGGGAAAAATCTGCAGCCAAGATTACACTATCCAGTAAGGCTATCATCCAGAAGAGAAAGAGAGATAAAGAATTTCCCAGACATGGGGCGCCTGGGTGACTCAGTAGGTTGAGTATCTGACTTTGGCTCAGGTCATGATCTCACGGCTTGTGAATTTGAGCCCCACATCAGGCTGTGTGCTGATAGCATAGAGCCTGGAGCCTGCTTCAAATTCTGTGCCTCCCTTTCTCTCTGCTCCTCCCCTGCTCATGCTCTGTCTCTCTCTCTCTCTCCTTCAAAAATAAATTTAAAAACATTGAAAAAAAATTAAAAAAAAAATCCCTGACAAACAAAAGTTATAGGAGTTTGTGACCACTAAACCAGCCTTACAAGAAATGTTAAAAGGAGCTATTTAGATAAAGAAAAAGGGAAATAAAGAAAAAGAAAGCCAACTTATGGAGAGAGAAGAGAGCAAGGGAAGAAAGGAACAGAAGATCCACAAATAAACACAAATAACAAAATGGCAATAAATATATGTCCTTCAATAATTACTTTGAATGTAAATGGACTAAATGCTCCAATGAAAAGACAGAGTGCTGGAGTGGACAAAAATAAAAGACTTTTCTATATCCTGCCCAAAGTGAGCATATAGACTCACTTTGTTTTGTTTTTATACATTTTCAAACCTTAATATCATTGATTTCTTTTTTTAATATAACTTACTGTCAAGTTAGCTAACATACTAAAGGTGCTCTTGGCTTTGGGAGTAGATTCCCATGATTCATCCCTTATATACAACACCCAGTGCTCATCCCAACAAGTGCCCTCCTCAATGCCCATCACCCTCTCCCCTCTCCCCCCAACATCAACTCTCAGTTTGTTCTCTGTATCTCAGTCTTTTATGGTTTGACTCCCTCTTCGTTTGAAACTGTTTTTCCCCCTTCCCTTCCCCCATGGTCTTATGTTAAGTTTCTCAAGTTCCATATATGAGTGAAAACATATGATATCTGTCTTTCTCTGACTGCCTTATTTCACTTAGCATAATACCTTCCAGTTCCATCCACATTGTTACAAATGGCAGGATTTCATTCTTTCTCATTGCCAAGTAGTATTCCATTGTATATATAAACCACATCTTCTTTATTCATCAGTGAATGGACATATGGGCTCTTTCTATAATTTGGCTATTGTTGATAGCACTGCTATAACAATTGGGGGTACATGTGCCTCTATGAATCAGCATTTCTGTATCCTTTGGATAAACTCCTACAAGTACTATTTCTGGATTGTAGGGTAATTCTATTTTTAATTTCTGGAGGAACCTCCACACTGTTTTCCAGAGGGGCTGCACCAGTTTGCATTCCTACCAACAGTGCAAAAGGGTTCCCATTTCTCCACATCCTCATTAGCATCTGTTGTCTCCTGAGTTGTTAATTTTAGCCACTCTGACCAGTGTGAGGTGGTATCTCAATGTGGTTTTGATTTGTATTTCCCTGATGATGAATGATACTGAGCATCTTTTCATATGTCTGTTGGCATCTAGATGGCTTCTTTGGAAGAGTTCTATTCATGTCTTCTGCTCATTTATTCACTGGATTTTTTGTTTTTGGGGTGCTGAGTTTTGTTAAGTTCTTTATAGATTTTGGATACTAACACTTTATCTGATATGTCATTTGCAAATATATTCTCCCATTCCATCGGTTGCTTTTAGTTTTGTTGATTGTTTCCTTTGCAATGCAGAAGTTTTTTTATCTTGATGAGGTCCCAATAGTTCATTTTCACTTTTATTTCCCTTGCCTTTGGAGATGTGTTCAGTAAGAAGTTTCTCCTCTAGGGTTTCAACGGTTTCCTTTCTCACATTAAGGTCTTTCATCCATTTTCAGTTTATTTTTGTGTATGGTGTAAGAAAGTGGTCCAGGTTCATTCTTCTGCATGCCCCTGTCCAGTTCTCTCAGCACCATTTGCTAAAGAGACTAAAGAGACTTGCTTTGGACCTAAAGACACATGCAGTTTGAAAGTGAGGAGTTGGAGGGGCTTCTACATGGCTCAGTTGGTAAAGCATCTGATTCTTGGTTTCGGCTCAGGTCATGATCTCACAGTTCGTGAGCTCGAGCCTCACATTGGGCTCCACACTGATGGTGTCCTTTCCCTCTCTCTCTCTGCGCCTCTCCTGATCACTCTGTCTCTCTCTCTCTCTAAATAAATAAATGTTTAAAAAAAGTGAAGAGTTGGGGGGAAAAATAAAGTGGATGGAAAAACATGTATTATGCAAATGCAGAGGTAGCAATACTTATATCAGACAAAATCAACTTTAAAACAAAGGCTAATGGGAGACAAAGAAGGACACTATATAATCATTAAGGGGACAATCCAACAAGAAGACATAACAATTGTGAATACTTATGCACCCAACATGAAGCACCTAAAAGTGGTAACAAATATACAGGAACTAATTGATAGTAATACAATAACAGTAGGGGGCCCGAGGAGGGCACCTTTTGGGATGAGCACTGGGTGTTGTAAGGAAACCAATTTGACAGTAAATTTCATATATTAAAATAAATAAATAAATAAATAAATAAAAAAAAAAAGAGGGAAAAGAAATGAAAAAAAAAAAAAATACCCCACTTACATCAATGGAGAGATAACCTAATCAGAAAATCAACAAGGAAATAGCAGCTTTGAATAACACATTAGACCAGGTGGATCCAATAGATATATTCAGATCATTCAATCTTAAAACAGCAGAATACACATTCTTTGGAACATATTCTAGATGATATCACATAATTGGTCACAAAACAAGTCTTAACAAATTAAAAAAAAAATTAAAGTTATACCATGGATCTTTTCTGACCCCAACACAATAAAACTAGAAATCAATAGACAAGAAAAAACCTGGAAAGAATATAAATACATGGAGACTAAAACATGCTACTCAACAATGAATGGGTCATCCAAGAAATCATAGAGGAAATAAAAAAATACATGGAGTCAAATGAAGATGAAAACACAATGATCCAAAATCTTTGGGATGCAAAGTGGTTGTAAGAGAGTTTATAGCAATACAGGTGTACCTCATGAAGAAAAATCCCAAATAAAACAACCTAATCGTACACCTAAAGGAGATAGGGGAAAAAAAAGAACAAAACCCCAATTCCAGTAGAAGGAAATAATAAGATTAAAGCAGAAAAAAATGAAATAGAGACTTAAAAAATAATATAAAAGATCAATGATACCAAGAGTTTGGTTCTTTGAGAAAACAAAAGACAAAATCAGAAATGAAAGAGAAACGACAACTGATACCAAAGAAACACAAAAAATTTTAAGAGATTGTAATAAATTATGCCAACAAACTGGACAAGCTAGAATAGGTAACTTCCTAGAAATATATAGCCTACTAAAACTCAAGCAGGAAAAATTAGAAGATCTGAACAGACTGATTCCCAGCAATGAGAATTGAAAGGAAATCATTATTAAAAACCTCTCAACAAATAAAAGTCCAGACCAGATGGCGTCATGGGTGAATTCTACCAAACATTTAAAGAGTTAATATGTATTCTTCTCAAACTTTTGCAAAAATAGAAGAGGAACGAAGCTTCCAAATTCATTCTATGAAGCCAGCATTACCCTGATTCCAAAAACAGGTAAAGATATAACAACAACAAAAGTGACCTATAAGCCAATAAGCCAATATCTCTGATGAACATAGATGCAAATTCCTCAACAAAATATTAGCAAACTGAATCCAACAATTCATTGAAAAATCATTCACCACATTAAAGTGGGATTTATTTCTGGGATGTAAGAATGGTTCCATATTCACAAATAAATCAACATGGCACATTACATCAATAACAGAAAAGATAAAAATCATATGATCATTTCAATAAATGAAGAAGCAGCATTTGAAAAAGTACAACATCCATTCATGATAAAAGCCCTCAACAAAATAGGTTTAGAGGGAACATGCTTCAACATAATGAAGGCCTTATATGAAAAACCCACAGCTGACATTATATTCAATGGGGAAAAACTTAACTTTTCCCCTAAAGTCAGGAACAAGACAAGGATGTTCACTCTCCCCACTTTAAGTCAACATAATATTGGAAGTTCTAGCCACAACAATCAGACAACAAAAAGAAATAAAAGGCACCCAAATTGGTAAGGAAGAAGTAAAACTTACATGATTTGCAGATGACATGATACTATACATAGAAAATCCTAACCACTCCACCAAAAAACTACTAGAACTGATAAATGAATTCAGTAAAATCACAGAATATAAAAATCAATGTACAGGAATTCATTGCATATCTATACACTAATAATGAAGCAACAGAAAGAGAAAGAAAACAATCTTATTTACAATTGCACCCAAAATAATAAAGTACCTAGGAATAAACTTAACCAAAAAGGTGAAAGACCTATACTCTGAAAGCTATAAAACACTGATGAAAAAAAACTGAATATGACACAAACACATGGAAAGATATTCCATGTTTATGGCTTGGAAGAATTAGTAGTGTTAAAATATCTATGCTACCCAAAGCAATCTACACATTTACTGCAATCCCTATCAAAATACCAGCACCATTTTTCACAGAACTGGAACAAACAATCCTAAAACTTATATGGACCACAAAAGACCCAGAATAACCAAAGCAATCTTGAAAAAGAAAAACAAAACTGGAGATATCACAATTCCAACTTCAAGTTATATTATAAGGCTGTAGTAATCAAAACATTATGGTACTGGCACAAAATTACACATAGATCACTAGAACAGAATAGAAAGCCAAGAAATAAAGTCACAGTTATAGGGTCAATTGATCTTCAAGAAAGGAGGCAAGCACACAATGGGGAAAAGTTCTCTTCAACAAATGGTGTTGGAAACACTGGACAGCTATATGCAAAAAAATGAAATTGAACCACTTTCTTACACTGTACACAAAAATAAACTCAGAATGGATTAAAGACCTAAATGTGAGACCTGAAATCATAAAACTCCTAGAAGAGAGCAGAGGCAGTAATTTCTTTGACATTGGTCATAGTAACATCTTTCTAGATCTGCCTCCTGAGGCAAGGGAGACAAATGCAAAAATAAACCATTGGGACTACATCAACATAAAAAGTTTTTTGCGCAATGAAGGAAACAACCAAAAAAACTAAAAGGCAACCTATTGGAGAAGATATTTTCAAATGACATATCAGATAAAAGGTTAGTATCCAGAATGTGTAAAGAACTTATACAACTTAGTACCAAAAAAACAAATAATCCATTTTAAAAAATGGGCAGAAGGCATGAACATTTTTCCAAAGAAGACATCCAGAGGGCCAATAGACACATCTAAAGAGGATTAACATCACTCATCATTAGGGAAATGAAAATCAAAACCACAATGAGAGATCACCTCACACTTGTCAGAATGACTAAAATAAAAGCTCAAGAAACAACAAATTTTTGGTGAGGATGTGTAGAAAAAGGAAACCATGTGCACCGTTGGTGGGAATGCACACTGGTGTAGCCACTGTGGAAGACGGTATGGAGGTTTCTCAAAAAATTAAAAATAGAACTAACTACCTTATGATCCAGTAATTGTACTACTAGGTATCTACCCCAACAATATGGAAACACTGACTGAAAGGGATACATACACCCCTATATTTATTGTGGCTTTATTTACAATAATCAAATTATGTTAGCAGCCCAACTGTCCATTGTTGGATGAATGGATAAAGAAGATATGGTGTAGATCTGCAATGGAATATTATTCAGCCATAAAAAAGAATGAGATCTTGCCATTTGCAACAACATGGATGGATCTAGAGACTATAATGCTAAGTGAAATAAACCACTAGAGAAAGATAAATACCACATGACTTTACTCCTATGTGGAATTTAAGAAACCAAATGAACAAAGGAGGGAAAAAAAGAGAGAAACCAAAAATAGACTCAACTACAGAGAACAAACAGATGGTTAACAGAGGGTAGATGGTGGGTGATGAGTGAAATAGATGAAGGGGTTTAAGAGTACACTTATTTTGATGAGCACTAAATAATATACTGAATTGTTGAATTACTATATTGTACACCTGAAACTAATTTAACAGTTTATGTTAACCACACTGGATTCAAAATTTAAAAAAAAAAAAAAAAAAAAAAAAAAAAAAAAAAAAAAGAACAAGGCTAAAGATATCACATTCCCTGATTTCAAACTATACTAAAAGCTATAACAGGGGCGCCTGGGTGGCTCGGTTGGTTAAGCGTCCGACTTCGGCTCAGGTCACGATCTCACGGTCCATGGGTTCGAGCCCTGCGTCGGGCTCTGTGCTGACAGCTCAGAGCCTGGAGCCTGTTTCACATTCTGTTTCTCCCTCTCTCTCTGCCCCTCCCCTGTTCATGCTCTGTCTCTCTCTGTCTGAAAAATAAATAAATGTTAAAAGAAAAAAAGCTATAATAAAACAGTATGGTATTAGGACATAAACAGACAAATAGATCATTAGAACAGAACTGAAAGCCCAGAAATAAGCCCACACATGTGGTCAATTAATTTTTGACAAAGGAGCAGGGAAAATCTTTTGGATAAGCAGTGTAGGGAAACCCGGTGGGCCACTTGCAAAGGAATGAAATCAGACCACTATCGTATACACACAAATTAAAACAGATTAAAGACTCGAGTGTAAGACCTGAAAACTTACATTTCTAGAAGAAAACATAGGAGTAAGTTCCTCAACATTTATGTTAGTAATTTTTTTTCTTTAATCTGACCCTAGAGGCAAGAGAAATTAAAGCAAAAACAAACATATGGGACCATATCAAACTAAGAAGTTTCTGCACAGCAAAGGAAACCATCATCAAAATGAACAGGCAACCTACTGAAGGGGTAAGATATTCACAGATCATATATCCAATAGGGGTTACTATCCAAGACATATAAAGAACTTATACAACAACAACAACAAAAACAACTCAATAAAAAAAGGGCAAAGGATGTGAATAGACATTTTCCAAAGACATTCAGATGGCCAACAAGCATATGAAAAGATATTCAACATCACTCATTAGGGAAATGCATATCAAAACCACAATGACATCACTTCAGACTTATTAGAATGGCTATATCAAAAAGGTCAGAAATAACAAGTGTTAGAGAGGATGTGGAGGAAAGAGAACACTTGTACACTGTTGGTGGAATTATAAACTGTTAGAGCCACCATGGAAAACAGTAATGGAAGTTCATCAAAAAAGAATAGAACTAACATATGATACAGCTATTCCACTATGGAGTATTTATCTGACAAATATGAAAACACTAAGTCAAAACAATATACAAACCCCTATCTTCAGTGCAGCATCATTTACAATAGCTGATATATCCAAAAAAAACCCATAAATATCCATTAATGGATGAATGGATAAAGATGATCTGGTATATATACACAATGGAGTACTACTCAGCCATAAAGAATGAAATCTTGCCATTTCCAACAACATGGGATGGACCCTGAAGGCATTATGCTAAATGAAATAAAAGAGAAAGACAAATTCTGTATGATTTCACTCATACGTGGAATCTAAAAACAAATGAATAAAATAGCACAAAAACAGACTCATGGATAGAGTGAACAGATTGGTAGTTATCAGAGGGAAGCAGACTGGATGGGAGAAAGGCATCAACTATAGGGAAATGGATGGTAACTAGACTTTTGGGAATGATCACTTTGTAATGTATACAGATGTTGAATTAAAATTCTGTATATCTGAAACATTAAAAATTGTACTTAATACTGGGTCTGGTTCTGAAGGGCATACCAAATTTATTTAAATATCACTGCTACCCTCAAGGAGCTTAAGTTTAGTAAAAGAGCTAAGATGTGAGTCCAAATATTCAATCATAATTGAGGAATATAAGGAAGGAGTTAATTTATGCACTGTCAAATATTTTGAGAGAAATTGCTGTTATTGTAAATGGAGCATAATGACAGCCTCACAAGGTGTTAAATTGCCTATAGAGCCTTGAAGTAATTAACAAAATATCTTTAGTGGAAAATCAGTCATTTCCTAGTTATTACTCAAGCCTTCCCCACTTAGATTCCATGCATAATTTCAGAAGCTTTTGTGTAGTAACAATGATTCATCTTGTATTTTATGTAGTCTTTTCTGGAATTGTTTGTATCTCTAAACACAGTCCACACAAGCTCAGATTTTCAATGCAATATTAATGTTGCGTGTGCATAGAAATGTTCTCATTTACCTGTCTTTGCTGTTCTTATTCTAGTACTTTAAAAGCATTTTCAGCTGAGTCGTTTGTTTCTCTCAAAGTGTGAGATGGGCTTATAGCTCCCATACAGTGGAGGCATAATAGCTAAACAGTTTTTATTTTAGCCCAGAGGATCATAGATCTGCCCCCTGGGATTTATGCCATCATTTCAAACCCCAAGCTAAGAAAAATGTATTGTCAGCCTTGCTTTACCATTCTTTCAAATGAAAGTTTAATCAACTTGACATTTACAGTAAGGAGCGTCTGGGTGACAGCATTTATGGAACATACAGAAATCTCTGTCTTAAAGTAAATATGAAAATGTGGTAGAAAGGAGGATAGTGGAGTGTCAAATCAAGATTCCAAGTCGAAAGACAGTTTTCTAGTGCTGAGGTACAGCTGAAGATGCTGAAAATGCAGTCTAGGGTTTTAGAGGCTGCACTTTTTCCTTCAACGTTTATAGGTTTTATGAGGACAGAAAGAATTCTTTAGTCAAATAATTTTGCAAAACACCTGAGTCAGACAAAGGAAAAAAGACTCAGAATTTCTCAAGACATTTAATATGTGAATATACTTAATCGTACACTTAAAAATTGTTAGAATGGTAAGTTTCATGTGTTTTTTACCACCACTTAAAAAATCATGTGATTTTTCAATATAGTACTTTATTAAATCAGCTAAATGTAAAGAGAAAAAAAGAATTTGGCTATTAAAAATTATTACTCTCTTTAGGAAATAAAGAGAAATTTCTTACTGGTAAAGAAATCTAGTTCACTAGAATGGAAATCCAAAGGTTTCAAAATAGCTACTTAATTAAGGTAGCAACAGTACTACTTAGGGTTGCGATGAAACTTTGAAAAATTGTATGAATTTTAAAATAAAAGGCATTTAACATTTCCAAATTAGGTGATTTCCCTAAATATACATATATAATTACTACAGAATCAAAATATGATCAATAATAACTTGCATATTTCTAAATTAACTTATTACCATGAATGAGAAATTTACTCATAAATTTTAACTTTTGGTACTCTAAACTTATTATCAATACTATTGTAATTTCCTATGGACTTCAGGCTAGACTTACAGAAACAATCACCATCTTTAAGGAAGAGGATGTGCCTTGCAATGGGGGAAATATGCTTCTGTACTTCTTTCTTCCCTTGTTCTGTCCTTGAGTACTGTTTGGATTTTTTGGTTCTGTATGTGTAGTATTTATTCAAAGCACAATTCTTTGGGGAAGTCAAAGGAATGTGTGAAGGAAATACAGATCCCACACAATAGTTAATAATTGCGCTTAGCTGAATTTGAGAAATAAGATATGTATAGCAACACAAGACATCTTCTCACATCTAGAGCATTTACTGCCCACTTCTCTTTTAGACAACACTAAGCAGGTGCTCCCATGACAAAAACAATACTACTGCTACACGGCCAAACTCATCTTGTATGATAGGACTATATTCACTGTGTACAAATGGAACAATAAATGTCCTCAGCGAGTGATAACTGAAGAGGCAGTTGTAGGAATTCCAGGTGAGAAGTAGAGGCATACTTGACTTTTGTCTTCATTATAGCCCTGGAACAGAGTTCCTAGAAGCTATGTATGTGATTGAAGAGGGAAGCCTGGGAAACTGTTACGGGGCAGTAATTCAGGAACAAGGGGGCGGGGGATCAGGTGGGGATTCCAAGGCAAAATGACTAAAGATGAGGCTAGGACAATAGAAAGGCCCAATTTAAGGGAATAGAAATCATCCCCAGAGAGAAAGAAAATGTCTTTCTTCATGACCAGAATGAAAAGGTCTCTCATGATCTCCAAGGTAATTCAAAGTTTCCACAGTGCTGAAAAGGACAGGTGATCAATGTCTAGCTTTCACCCAATTCACATTCACCTATGCTAGCCTGGAAGACCTGGAGACCGAAGGCTGATGGAGAGGCATAGGGAAACAGATGTCCTCTGAGTTCCCACCTATTAGGTCAACCTTAAATCTCCAGGAGAGCTAGTTCTAGAAAGAGGTCCCTAATGGGTGGGAATTGTACTTGTGAAGAAGGCAAGAGGGAGCATGGATATAAGCCTTATGCCCCACCCCATTTTTTTTTTAAACATGTAAGATACCATACAGAGACTTTATCAGGATAATGCAAAGAGGGAGTCCATGCAGAAGGCAGAAGAGGAGACCAGCCCCATTTGCAGGCTAGGATAGAATAAGAGTAATTACTAGGAGAGTTTTCGGAGAATTCCTAAAGCCTTCAACACTCCACTGTTAATGGTTTTGGTTCCCCACTCTGTTTCAGAAGTATTTAGAACCAAAACCCTAAAATAAAAAGGGTGTGTGATCTTTTAATTCTGGGTCAAAGAAAAGCCAGAAAGCTAAGGAGACTGCATCCTAATTACTTATACAGTCTTGAGAGTGAGAGCAGCTACAAGGAAGAGAGTCAACCACATCCTTGAGATGTGGGATTCACGAGAGGCCATGGAGGGCCTGCTTGGGATGAAGCAGTGAGCCCTGGAGTTTTAGCCAAAAGAGATTCTGTATTGGGTCTTTCAAAATGACAGATTCAAACGTGTTTCTTATTTTTTCAGTTGAACAACTATAATGAGACTACAATTGAGTCATGTCTACTACATATCCAGATGTTTTAGTATAAATTTGTAAGCTAAACTGTAAAATGAAAAAAATAATCTTTTCAAGCTCCAGTGTAAGGCAAAAACAATAGGAAATCCTAAGTCTGGTTACTAAATCATTTGGACATTTTTTCCTATAATGGTAAATCATCTGAATTAAGAGTTGTACCTAGAGAAATTTTAAAAGATACTCATTTGATTCTAGAAAACACCATTAAATGTGTCATCTTGATTCAGAAGTTCACAGAACCCAGCCTGCATTCTTTTCTCTCATGTACCTTTATTTCCATATCAGTAGTGACACAAAGTTAAATGTCATCATTGTTCTCTATTTATACAAGTTAAACATTATTCTGCTCCATGGCTTCCTGCTGAGGCATCTTTTTATATTAGTTCCCACATTATATTATTTGAATGGTCTGACTCCATGGACAGTCCCAGAACACATCATGCTTCTTTTTGCTGCAAGTTCAGGCCATTGTATACACCAACTCCCAAATACCTGAAAATGGTTCTCAAACCTTTCCATGCACAAAGTCACCTAGGGATCTTCTTAAAATGCTAAGTCTTGGTTTTGCATTTTAAAACTAGTTTGCCCAATGGTTCAATAGCAGAAGATCCACAGGATCCTATTTTAGTAAACACTGCTTTATTTTTCCCTTCCTGCCTCCCTAATAGATCCTACCCATACTGATTTCTTTCTCAGACTCTAGGGTGGTATGTTGACCTCTGATTTAGCCCTGAATAGTTTAACCTTTTTTGCACTGTTTATTTCATGTGGTCGTATCTTGGTTTCGAACTCTACTTAACACTCCTGGGGGGAACCCCATGGTATAATAATGTACAATAATAATATTGCATGGAATGTCCATGGAACAAAGAGCCTCTCAAGGCAGAAGGATGGAGGTTTTTTTACAGCTGTAAAGATGTCTGGAGAAAGAGGCCATGGCAGAAAGCCAAGGCATTCAACAAAGGAAGCATCAATATGGGGGCAATGTAGCAGCCTCCCCCCTCCATGCCACTACAGGTATGGAAATATGGAAGCAATGCAGAAGCAGTGTGGGGCCACACAGAGCCCAGGCCCCTGGTATTTCTGTGCTTTTTATTTGCTATGTTACTCGGGTGTGTCCTTTCTCTAGACTTTAGAGTACCCAGCTTAAAAAGGAAATTTTATTATGTGCTGTCTAAAATCTCTTCTGATGCTATAGAGTCTGGGAATCTACTCCCATCTAGAAAAAGTACCAGAAAGATAAGTGTTACACTAAGGAAGTACTTTCTGGCTGTGAAAGTTGTTAGTTCCTTTGTTCTCGGCTCTCTTTTCCTAATTTCAAATTATTTGCTCATTAAATGTTTTTCTTACATATCTTCTCCACTGTTTTTAATTTCTTATGAGAGGCAATGCCATTTGATGTTATATATAGTTATTCTGAGACTTTTTAGCACACTGATATTCTTTCCTGCCACTTCATGTGAGAAGTGTCTTCTCTGAAGATTTTTGCATCTGAGAATCTTCCTGAGACATTCTGTTTTATTATCCTGTCTTCTTTTTGCCAATATCTATAAAACCATGTTCCATTTCATCTCACAATCTCTTTTCTATTGCTCTGTAAAATGTACATTTCATAATATAACCACATTATATAAGTCCCCAGGCTCCTTCCAGCCCTAAAAGAATGTGTATAGTCCTATAAATAAGGTTTTTGTAAGTTGATTCCTATTATTAGTCTAGTTGATAGGTATCATTTAGGTATCTTTACTTTCACAGTACAAATGATAATGGAGAAGAAGATTACTTGTTAAATTTTCCTTGTAATTACTGCAACAAGTATTTAAGAATTGCTTCTCTATCTTTTCTAACAACATATTTTAAATATTTAATTCTGTTTGACGTTAAATGTTATCACTTTTTATCCAGGCAAAACAACAAAAGTTAAAGACAAATTTAAAAGAAAATATGTTCATTATAATTTCCTCAGCTTACCACAAAGGCTTTCATTCATGCATGTTGCTGACATGAATATTTTAACAACATTATATTCACATTGTCACCTTATAACCTTTACTTGTTAATATACCAAATATTATCTCAATCGTAAGGGTTAATAGTTGCATGTTTCATTGAGTTAGTGTGACATGCTTCTCTTCTTTTTGCACTCTTAGGTTTGTTATCCTATTAGTTTTTGATACTGCTATGATTATCTTCATGCAAACAGCTTTTCACTACTTTAAGATGGTATCTTCAGAAATAGGATAGCTAAGTCAAAAGACAGGAACAGTGTGAAGGTTTCTGATAAAAATTATCATACTGCATTCCAAAATGAGTTGTATAAATTTACATTCCCACCCTCACTATAAATGCATGAGTTAAACACAACATTATTCTAGGCAGCTATTCATCTTTGAAAAGACTGTGGCCAAATATAAGTAACATAAAAAATGGTTAAAAGGTTAAAATGTAAGTGTACAACTCAGTGGAATTAAGTACATTCATAATATTGTGTAGCCATCACCACTATCCACTTCCAGAACTTTTTTTTTAATCATCCCACACGGAAACTCTACCCATTAAACACTTTGTCATTCTTCGCTCCTCCTAGTCCCTGGTAACTTGCATTTCTACTTTCTGTGTCTATGAGACCTAGTCTAAGCACTTTATTTAAGTGAGATCATGTAATATTTGTTCTTTTGTGTTTGGCTTATTTCACTTAGCAAAACATTTAAGGTTAATCCATATTGCAGCATGTATCAGAATTGCATACCTTTTAAGGGTGAAATAATATTCCATTGTATTTTACATACCACACCATGTTTATCCCTTCATCTGTCAAACACGTGCGTTGCTTCCACCTTTTGGCTATTGTGAATAATGCTGCTATGAACATTGCTGTACAAATATCTGAGTTCTTACTTTCAGTTCTTTTGAATGTATATTGAGAAGTAGAATTGAAGGATCATATGGTAATTTTATGCTTAGCTTTTATATTTAAGCTGTTCTCTTAATGGTTAAAAAAGTTCTGTTTTATTTGCTATAAATTTTAATTTTTACAAGATTTGAGTATCTACTCCACCTATATTGCTTTACATTGCATCTTCTATGAATTCTAATTTGTGTCCTCTGCCCGTTTATTGATTTTCTTCCTCTGTGTTTTCCTGAAGCTGAGTGAGCCCTATGGTGGGCACCTGCTCCTTTTGCCTGTAGAGAGTCCTTTCCCTTTCATACTGGATTTTCCTTTGGGAACTACCCCTCTTCTGCTGCAGGCTACACTGGTGGGGCATCCAGCATGTCCCCATTCCCTGGCTAATTAGATGCTCCTTGCAATTTGAATTTTAAGAAAGAAACAAAAATAGAAAGCGATGAGAGCTACATCATGATGCTCACAGCTTCTGAAAAGACTGCTCAACCATTAGAGTGCCTGTTACCCATATTTACATACTTCCCCTGGTCTCATTCATAATGACGCCTGATTTATTTTTCCATTTTAGTTTTGTAAGCTACAAATAATTCCACTTTTTAAAGTAAAACTGTTAGCCAGAGTTCATTTCTATTATTTGTTTATAATCAGACTAAATAGATTATAGTCCTCAAATTTTATGTAAATTTTTCCTAGTTCATTTATTCCTTTTAAATTTTAGTTTTATTATTTTATATTTAGTTATATTATTTTTACAGTTTAGAAAACTTCAATTTTGCAGAATTCTGTGGAATTAAGTTTTTAAATCTTTCTCCCAATGCTTTCAAAGCTAAAATACTAGCTCCCCACTACCAGTCAAAAATATAATCAAAATAGAAAGTGAAGAGATTAATCTAAATTGTTGTAATGTATGCCCATTTTCTATTTTTTTTAAATGTTATTTTTTTCACATCTCCTAGTAGTAAATGACTTCAGATTATTTTTTATTATATATAATTCCAACTACCCAGGCTCTGAATGTGTTTGGCTTTAGGGTGAAATAGCTACTTTCTTCTTTCAAAGGAATCCATTCCAAAGCTCTTAAAGATAGTGATATTCTTTAAATTTTCTATTTTAGGAAGGAAGTAAGTAGTGGAAGCATGTTCATAGCTATGCTTTCTCCTCCTAGTCTTATTTTTCTTGCTAGTGTAGAAAAGATGACAATTGTATAGGAGGCACAAGAGTGGCTCTGGATTGTAATCTGGGAGACAGAAGCAAACGTGAGTGCTCGAAGAGTGCCCTAATCAGGAGCAAGGGCCATATGGGAGAATATAGAACAGGAGAGCATCAACTAAGGGTAACTGATATAAAAATATTGGAAGCTCATGCCAGGCCTCATGCTAAGGGTCTAACCTGAGAGTCTAAAACAGATATAATAACAGTAATATAAAATTTTCTTATCACATTAAGTCTTACACAGAAGGTAAATATCTACAGCAGGTAAGCAGAGTTGCTGTTGAAATCAAACCTGTCTGATCTCTTCTTATCCTGCAACTATCCCTACAAGACCCGTGGGACTCTAGGATTCTATAGGACATGATTTGAAAACGACTAGTTTAAAGGAAAAGAAGCATCATACATCATGACAATTTGTGCCCAGGAGAAAATGGCTGACAGTAGCTTAAATAACACCTCTCTCTCTGAAGGAGTTTTCATTGGAATAGGGATCAAAAGCACTAAGCCTCAATAGAAGAATTTCATAAATCAGAGTGAGTGGAAGAACTGGCAGGGGAGGGAGGTGGTGGCAGGCATGGAACCAATTCAACTGTTTTAAAATCATGAATGTGTCCTGTCATCTACTTCCTGAAGTCCTGGCCACAGACAACTTATTATGAGTCATCATCATTACAAAATACCTGGTACTTTAGAAGCCCTCAGTGCACTCTTCACACAAATTAATCCTAATCCTACCAAATAGGCTACCTCGTATATATACCTAATAACAAATATACATTTGAAATGATTCCGAACAAAGACTGGGAGAGTAAACTTTGAATAGAATTATGGCAAATTAGAAGAGCTTAAGATTTTCTCCAAGTCAATCAAACCATGCTAACATATTTAAAAGGAAAATGGCAAGTGGTGATTATTTAGTGTTTGAGAGCCTGACAGAGGGTTTTGTTTGTATTCTCAACCAAAGAACTGAATGTTCCATAATGTTACTGAAGAATGAAGTGTCATCTGGTGGAATTAATGGCTGATAAGTTTAGAGCAAGTTGAAGAAACTATTACTTTGTACCACATTTAGCCAACTTGTGAAACCCACTGCCATAGGAGGTTATGGAGTTAAGCACTGTTGCTAGATTTAAAGCAGAATGAATAACTTTACGATTAATAAATGCCAGTTCCAGCCTTTATGCCAAGATAAAGGGAGTGATCAGAGTACATATTTGAGAACACAGGCCTACTGCAGCAGGGGTCAGAAGCAGGGACCTTTCCCTTATAAACATTGATACGTGATGAGCTATACAGAACTCAGGAAGAATTTTCCCCTCTGTTAGAGCTAGGTTTTGTCTCAGCCTCCCGAAAGCAGAGGTCTATGTGCTCACCAAGGAGAAGGGCTGCTATAGACTTAAGCATGTAAGATGGTCAGTGCAATGCCTATGCTTCTGCAGCCCATGAGCTACAACCAACGAGCAAACACAAGTCAAGACTTTTTCTCTTGCCACCCTTACTTACCTTCTCCACCAGCCTCAAAATGAAGTTCTATCCTGCAGACCAAAACAAATGTTGGGTCTTTCCCTTCTTTACCAGCTGAGTACCTGTTTCCTACTAGTCCATTCTGTGCTCTTATTATCTTCAACAAATGAAGATTCTCTATTTCTGAGCATCTGCTTACGGTTCCTGTGCATCCTTCCATCCTGACGATCTGGGCTGGATCAGGAAGAAATATGAAGAATCCTTGAAAGCTTTCCTTTTACACAGGTGTTCAAAAATCAAAAGTCAAAAAAAAAAAAATCCAAGTAGGTAACATATGTACAGCACCCCAAGGACAAGAAAGTTGCCTTTCTGAAGTAGAATCAACAATTTTTATTTTTACTATATTAGAAGTACACTGCAAAATCTAAACAGAGATCGTATTTTGGATTATAGATTAATTTAAAAAAAAGGATTAAAAAATTTCTAAATCTAATTCTTCTTGTTTGGAATTATAAAACTAACATTTTCTTCTACAAAAGATGTATTAGGTCTTATATTTCCCTTTGAAATGGACAGTCCAGAATTTGGCCTTAAATCCCTTAATTGGGAACAATATTTAGTTTTATTCCATTGCATAATGGAGAACAGATGTACCCAAATGTAGTTACTTCCAAACATAGTTTGGTTTTATATTTAGAGTAACTACTCTCAAGACATTTAAAGAAATCTAATTTTCCAACACCATCACATCTAGCTTTCAGTATATTGTACTGTTATGACTTTTTTTAATAACTCTTCATTCTTTCTATCAGTATTAATTGTGAGGGATTAAGTGAACAAAATTAATTTTCAAAGTTTGAAGGAGAGAATCATGTTTAAAATTGCATCTTCAATTCTGTAACTGGGGAATTCTTACAATGTCCAATTCTGAAAACCAATTTTAAAGTACACTAGATTATTGCTTGCCAAAGAAATGATTTTCCTAAAATTAAGATAATGAAAACATTTATTTTAAAATTTATAAGCTCTTGGCACACCTGGGTGGCTCAGTCAGTTGAGTGTCCGACTTCGGCTCAGGTCATGATTTTGCAGGTCGGTGAGTTGAGCCCCACGACGGGCTCTGTGCTGACAGCTCAGAGCCCAGAGACTCCTTCAGATTCTGTGTCTCCCTCTCTTTCTGCCCCTCCCCCACTCACACTCTATTCTGTCTCTCAAAAATGAATAAACATTAAAATTTTTTTTTAATTTATAAGCTCTTTTACATTTGTATTAATAGATAACTTCTCAGGGTAGCATTACTTATTTGATTTGATTTCAAAATAGGACTCCACTGAAATTTCTATTGCTTCTCAGTTCATTAAAATTTCCATCATACTTTGTCTTTATATGATCTGTTCATAATGTCTTAAATTACATTCTTTTGACAGATATATTTAGTATATGAAACATTAGAGTAGTCTTAAGTTTTTATTTAAATTCCAGTTAGTTTACATACAGTGTAATTAGTTTCAGATGTACAACATAGTGATTCAACACTTTGATACAATACCCAGTGCTCATCACAACAAGTGCACTCCTTAATCCCCATCACCTGTTTCACCCATCCCCCCACCTCCCCCTGGAGGTTTTTGATAGTTAAGAGTTTGTTTCTTGGTTTCCCTCTCTTTTTCACTTTTCCCATTTTTATTCCTGAAATGCTACATGAGTGATATCATATGTGTGACACACACATACAACCACATCTTTATCCATTCAACAGTTGATGGACACTTGGGCTGTTTCTATGATTTGTCTATTTATATAATGCTATAAACATTACAATGAATGTATCCTTTTAAATTAGTATTTTTGTATTGTTTGGGTAAATACCTAGCAGTGCAATTGCTGGATTGTAGGGTTGTTCCATTTTTAACTTTGAAGAAACTTCAGTGTTTCCTCATCACAGCGTCTGCACCAGTTTGCATTCCCACCAACAGTGCAAGAGACTTCTCCTTTCTCCACATCCTCACCAATACCTGTTGTTTCTTGTGTTGAGTTGAGCCATTCTGACCAGTGTGAGGTGGTATCTCATTATAGTTTTGATATGTATTTCCCTGATGATGAGTGATGTTGACCATCTTTTCATGTGTCTGTTAGCCATCTGGATGTCTTCTTTGGAAAAATGTCCATTCATGTCTTCTGCCTATTATTTATTTAAAATCCAGGAAAATATCCATTTTTTATTTTTTGAAAGTTTTATTTTATTTTTATCTGTTTTTTCATTTATTTTATTTTATTTTTAAATTTACATCCAAGTTAGCTAGCATATAATGCTATAGTGATTTCAGGAGTAGCTTCCACTGATTCATCCCCTCCATATAACACCCAGTGCTCATCCCAACAGGTGTCTTCCCTAATGCCCCTTACCCATTTAGCCCATCTCCCCACCTGCAACCCCTCCAGCAACCCTCAGTTTGTTCTCTGTATTAAGAGTCTCTTATGTTTTATCCCCCTCCCTGTTTTTATATTATTTTTTGCTTCCCTTCCCTTATGTTCATCTGTTTTGTATGTTAAATTCCTCATATGAATGAAGTCATATGATATTTGTCTTTCTCTGACTGGCTTCTTTTGCTTAGCATAATACCCTCTAATTCCATCCACATAGTTGCAAATGGCAAGATTTCATACTTTTTGATTGCCAAGTGATACTCCATTGTATGTATGTATGTATGTATGTATGTATGTATGTATGTATATGTATGTATACACATCTTCTTTATCCATTCACCTGTCGATGGACCTTTGGTCTCTACATACTTTGGCTATTTTTGATAGCACTGCTATAAACATTGAGGTGCCCCTTCAAAACAGCACTCTTGTATCCCTTGGATAAATTCCTAGTAGTGCAATTGCTGGGTCGTAAGGTAGCTCTATTTTTAATTTTTTGAGGAACCTTCACACTGTTTTCCAGAGTGGCTGTACCAGTTTGTATTCCCACCAGCAGTGCAAAAGAGATCCTCTTTCTCTCCATCCTCGCCAACATCTGTTGTTGCCTGAGTTGTTAATGTTAGCCATTCTGACAGGTGTGCTTTTGATTTGTATTTCCCTGATGATGAGTGATGTTGAGCATTTTTCCATGTGTAGGTTGGCCATCTGGATATCTTCTTTGGAGAAGTGTCTATTCATGTCTTTTGCCCATTTCTTCCCTGGATTATTTGTTTTTTTGGGTGTGGAGTTTGATAAGTTCTTTATAGATTTTGGATACTAACCCTTTATCTGATATGTTGTTTGCAAATATCTTCTCCCATTCCATTGGTTGCCTTTTAGCTTTGTTGATTGTTTCCTTCTCTGTGCAGAAACTTTTTATCTTGATGACATCCCAATAGTTCATTTTTGCTTTTGTTTCCCTTGTCTCTGGAGATGTGTTGAGTAAGAAGTTGCTGCAGCCAAGGTCAAAGAGTTTGTTGCCTGCTTTCTCCTCTGGGATTTTGATGGCTTCCTGTCCTATGTTTAGGTCTTTGAGTTTATTTTTGAGTATAGTGTAAGAAAGTGGTCCAGGTTCATTTTTCTGTATGTTGCTGTCCAGTTTTCTTTGCTGAAGAGACCGTCTTTATTCCATTGGATATTCTTTCCTGCTTTGTCAAAGATTAGTTGGTCATATTCTATTTTTAATTGGATTATTCATTATTTGGGTGTTGAGTTTGATAAGTTCTTTATATATTTTAGATACTAACTCTTTATCATATAGGTAATTTGCAAATATATTTTCCCATTCCATAGGTTGCCTTTTAGTTTTGTTTGTTTCCTTTGCTGTGCAGATGCTTTTTATTTTGATGAAGTCCCAACAGTTTATTTTTGCTTTTGTTTCCCTTGCTTCAGGAGACAAATCTAGAAAGAAGTTGTTACAGATGATATCAAAGAAGTTACTGCCTGTATTCTCCTCTAGGATTTTTGTGGTTTCAAGTCTCACATTCAGATCTTTAATCCATTTTTTATTTTTGTAAACATATAAGAGCCATCTTTAATTCAGCAAAGAACTCCTCTCTCCTACTTTTCTTTAATTATATTTCCCTCCAAGTCTCCAACTCATTTTCTACTTTTGCTTGAGGTGTAAGACACAAAACATTTCTTACCTCCAGAAAAACAGCACAACTATTTAAAAAAATGAGAACTGACTCTTACTCTCTGTGTCAGGCTCATAAAATAAGATAGGACTGCCCAAAACTGGACAGAGTGCCAGAATAAAGAGAATGGCAATTACATAGCTCCAGCCAATTGCTACCTTACAGTGCTAAGACCCAGCGTTGCTAGAATATCTGGATATTTCTGAAAAGGGCAGATGCCTAGATTTTGTCCCAAGTTTTAAATGTAGTTGACTAATCACAATTTTAAAAATATAATGTATACTGCTACACGCTTACAAGAAGTGCTATCACTCAAAAGATAAACAGTAGCAAATGATGGGGATGCAGACAAACTGGAACCCTCATAATAATGCTGGTCGATAGTACAGATCCCTGGAAAACAATATAGCGGTTTCTTTAAAAGTTAAATATAAAGTTAACATATGACCTAGTTATCCTACTCCTAGGAATTTCTCCAAGAGAAAACTATAGTCTACACAAAGGCATTTTGTAAGAGTTTACATCAGCATTATTCATAATAGCTCCAAACTGAGAACCAAATGTCCATCAACTGGGGATTTAATAAACAAAATGTAGCATATCCATATAATGGAATATTATTCAACTGTAAAAAGGAATTACCTACTAATGTACACTACAGCATGAATGAAGTGTAAATCACTATGCTAAGTAAAAGCCAGATGCAAAAGACTACATTTTTATGTCTTCATTTATATGAAATGTCCAGAATAGGAAAATCTACATATACAGAAAGCAGATCAGTAATTGCCTAGGGCTGCAGGGAGTAGGGGAGTTGGGGAAAAATGAGGAATGACTGATAATGGGTAGGGGATTTCTTTCAGGAATTATAAAGACATTCTAAAATTGATTGTGCTGATCACTGAACACTGTGTATATAATGGCAACCACTGAATTATCTGCTTTAAGTGTGTGAATAGCATGGTATTATGAATCATAGCAATAAAGTGTTGTTTTTTTTAAGCCAGAAAATGGGAAACAAAGTTTTAGGATGGGAAATCAGAGAATGCAGCAAAGAGTGGGGAAAAAACAGAAGTGAGACAAGGAAGCTGGGCATTATATATTGTGGCCTGGTGAGCAGAGGGCAAAGTCTAGCACTGGTGGAATAAATGGCTGATGGGTTCATCCTTAAGTCCACCCAGAGATGAATGCTTGATTGATATTAGAAGTTAATACTTGGTAGCGTCATTAGGGAGAAGGTTCAGCATCAATACTGGTGACCACCGTGACTAACCAGCACCTCCCCTGGCTTTCTGAATGCCTTCTGATCTCATAGAGAGGGAGGAAACCCCAACGATAATGAAAATTAAATGTCCCATCACTTGTGTGAGTGGGATCTCAGATTAGATTAAATTTGATTTAAAGGAACACTGCAATAAAGCAAGATGAAAAGACATGCTGATGATCTCATTGATATTCACACTCTTCCTTACCCTTTGTGTATAGCATGGAGGTTGGCAGAGCCACATCCCCAAGGACAAGCCCTGATCAATCTGAGTCAGAGTAAACCCATCCCCTTTGCCACAGTACAGACCTACTTTGCATGAAATGTTCTGCTTTTTACTATAATAGTATACAGTTTTTGAAAAGTCATACCATTTTCAGACAATTATTCTTTTCCTGCATGAGGTTTTTCCTTTTTATCCCCAAACACTAAAAATAGAATAGAATAAAAAAATAAATATAAATAATATTTTTGAGATTATGGTTCGGGCAAAGACATGCTCATCAATTTACTCAACACAAACATTTTCTAGTGAGACAATATCATATGGGTCTAATTTGAATTGCATGCAATGTTTAGATAAACCCAAAACAATCAACTTTGCTTATGTATGCCAAATGAGAGGGATAAAGGGTTTGCAGTTTCAACAACTCTTAGTCTATTGTGAACATGCACTACTTCCATGGGTTTCAAAGCATTCTTTTGCTTAGCTTTTATTTTATCCTAAAAGTGTTTTTCTAGGATATAACTTTGAAGTGCAGTTGGAGTACAAGATCAACTGAGTTCCAAAAGACTGGACAATTGAAGAAAATGGTAAGGAATAAACAAACCCTTATTATACCCTGTTTTATGTATAAATTTGTATTTACTTTCAAATTATTGGATTTTTAAAAATTAAATTATTTATATTGTTCAGTTGTTATTGGAAATTGGGATGAAATGCATCACGACTTTTAAGATTAATGGAAATAGGGGCACCTGTGTGGCTCAGTCAGTTGTGTCTGACTTTGGTTCAGGTCATGATCTTGCAGTTAGTGAGTTCAAGCCCCATGTTGGGTCTGTGCTAAGAGGTCAGAGACTGGAGCCTGCTTTGAATTCTGTGGCTCCCTCTCTCTGCTCCTCCCCCACTAGTGCTCTGTCTCTCAAAAATAAACATTTAAAATTTTTTTAAAAATAGGGGCACCTGTGTGGCTCAGTCAGTTAAACATCCGACTTTGGCTCAGGTCATGATCTCACGTCTTGTGGGTTTGTGAGTTTGAGCCCCGTGTTGGGCTGTGTGCTGACACAGTTCAGAGCCTGGAGCCTGCTTCAGATTCTGTGTCTCATTCTCTCTCTGCCCCTCCCCCACTTGTGCTCTGTCTCCCTCTGCCTCTCAAAAATAAATAAATGTTAAAAAAAATTTTTAAGTAAAGTAAAATTAATGGAAATAGGTTTTCCACTTAATGACTTTCACCCAGCATCAGGGGTTTCAGGAAGGAATTTGTCCTTAAGGACAGGTTTAAGTCTTTCCAGTAATAAAATCAATGTGAGCATGACATTTCTTTAGCTATAAAATTTGGTTCAGTGTTTTCATTGGGTCTCATTAGGAACAGTTCAGGAAACTCATTTGATGGTTTGAGAAATGACTGGTTTTTTGTACCTGAATGTGGATAATGAAGTGTGTAGTTGTGCAAGTAGCTGGCAGCCATTTTGTGACCATGGCACATACATAACAAAGCATACATAACAACAGAAGCAGCTACAAATACAAGATTTGAAGACTTCTGAAATGTAGCCAAAAGTTTTTAGAGGGGAATTTGAAGCCTAAATGCTTATATTAGGGGGATAAAAGCAAAACTCAAAGTCAATTGCATAAACGTTTACTTAAGACATTAGAAAAAGAGCAAAATAAACCCAGAAAATATAGGAGGAATAAAATAATTAAGAATGGAAAAGTATGAAGTAAAAATGAGAGTGGCTTTTTTGGAAAAAAAGAAAAATGAGTGAAACTGATGAACCTCAGTGAAGACTGGTTAAGGAAACAAGAGACAACACAGAATATTAGCAATGGAAAAGGGCATAACGGAAAGGCAGCAGAGATTGAAATAAGAAAATAAAAGTAGCTCTCATATTATTACATTTGAAAAATTGGGCGAAATAAAATACTTCTAAAAGTTACCAAAGTTGACTCAACATTGGTCCAGAAATAAAAATCAGAATGATTATTAGTTCAAAATTCTCCTTGAAAGAAACTGGCAAGACCAGGTGATCTTACTGAGTAACTCCAAACCTAAAGTTCAAATTTAATAAAATGAAGGGGAAGACTTTCCAATTTAGTTTATATATCTAATTTCTTTTGTTATCAAAAAATAAAGAAGGAAGAAAAAACAGGCCCATCTTTTGTTAAGGTAAGAGCAAAAATTTTCTTAAAAAGTGCAAACTTAATTTAGCAATGCATAAAAAGGTAATCTATCATCACCGAGTTGGATATATTTATTCTAGGGATACAAGTTGATTTAGAAAATCTATTAAGTAATGTATTACATTAACATATGAGAGAAAATTTATATAATTTCAATAAATATAGAATAAGCAGTTGATAACATTTAATAGTCGTTTTTGATACAAATTTTCAGTGGGTAAAGCATAAAAGGGAATTACTTTAACCTGAACACAAGTGTGCATAGAAAAGTTACAGCAAACATTATTATCAATGGTGGACCACTATAGTTATTCCTAATGTAACTATTTTTATTCAACAATGGACTAAATATCATAGTTTGTGCAATGGAAATAAAAAGCTATAAAGATTGGAAATAAAGTCAGTTACTATTCAGAGATAAGATTGTCAAAATTATAATTATAGATTTTAGCAAAGTTACCAGTTACAAGATTGATAACCAAAAGTCAGTGGTATTTTTGCATATCAGCAACAAACTGCTAGAAAATGAATACTTAGGAATATACTCTTCATAATAGCAAAAAATTTTAGAGTACCCAGGTAAAGATTTTAACAGAAAGTATGCAAAAAAACATTATTTTTGTTTTGGTTTGTTTTTCATCATTTGCAGTTCATTCCTTAAAACAAAACAAATCAAACAGAAACTTAAGCTATGATTTAAGTGGGGTTTTTAAAGGGAGTTAATGTGCAGTCTTAAGTAGACTTTCAACCAGTTTTTTTTTGGTTTTTTTTTTTTAGCGCCAATTTACATCTGACACTCAGAATTACTATGGTCATAAATCCTTTGCAGATTCTGCAATGCAAATCAGTGTGCTACTAAAACTTCCCCACTGGTGGTTTATCATTCGGCTCTCTTGGATTTGCTACGTCAACATCAGTTACCACACACCCAAAAACCACCCAGATTTCACCATCTTCTCCTTTCTTGTTCTTTGTCCTGCAGAGTTTACTCTCCCACAACCTTTACTGTTGTTTGAGAGAGCTTCTGAAGGAGCATAGAGTGAGTGTGTATGTATTCAATTCACTACGTCTTTTTTGCTTGATTTTGTATCAGAGGGCCATTCTAACTTTATATAAGCATATCCAAGGAATTCACTTGGAAATCAGACTAATCAAGTATATACTTGGCAATTGAGGAAAGAAAATGATATTTTGCAACAAGACAGGCTGTTCTTAGAAACTAACCAGTGGGCAGCAATTATATTAATTGGTTTGACCAACATGCCCAATTCATTTAAGCCTGGATTGAGGGTTATTTCCAGTGACTGAGTTGGGGTCAAGTCTAAATAGCTATGGAGGGGTTCCAAAGTGTTGCTCTTTGGAGTAGGGATAGGGTAAGAGAATCCAAGGCTTTAGCAATTTTAACAACTCCCTTAAAAGCTGAAGGTTGACTAGCACATGACAACGCTTTTTTAAGGTGTGTGAATAAGGCATGTCAGCAGCGATTTGCCCTTTTCCTTTCTCCTCGACACTGAAGAGATATAATGCAATGACATGCCTTTTAGATTTCCCCCCTTTGCAACTCATGTTTAATATGCAGTTTGCTACTGCTCTTCTTTTCTAGGTTTTTCATATTACACACGTACCTCAAGGGTGATTCTCACAATTGACAGTTTTAGAAATACTTTTTAATGATGATTTTAAAAGATAAGTTATAAGAACTTTACTAATTTAGGCTGTGGATTCTTATCTATAGCTGAACAAAATTACACTGCAATTTCCTTCAAAACTTATAATTCAGCACAGAATCAAATCTTTCCTTTCATCTTCAGATCGTCTGCCTAGTTTCCAAATCCCTGGAGATCAATCTAATTCTCCAAGATTTTCTTCCCTTTAACTCCTTCCTTCTCAGAATCTCCAATCATGAACCTTTTTCACAGAATCTGTTAGTGAGAGTCCTGTAGCATACCTTTGGCAACATTTTAAATGTTAAACAATTGATCTCATGACCATTATCCAGGTCTAGGAGGTTAGGATTTTCATTCCAAATTTATGATAAAGTAAAATATAAATATATTAGCATATATTATTGTTCCCAGTTCTGGTACCAGAGTATGGAAATATTTTCTTTTAATTTTTTTAAATGTTTATTTTTGACAGAGAGACAGAGCATGAGCGGGGGAGGGACAGAGAGGGAAGGAGACACAGAATCCAAAGCAGGCTTCAGGCTCTGGGCTGTCAGCACAGAGCTCAATGCCGGGCTCGAACCCACACACCGTGAAATCATGACCTGAGCCGAAGTCAGACGCTCAACCGACTGAGCTATCCAGGCACCCCAGGAAATATTTTTTAAAAAGAATAAAATAAATGGGAAAGGGGGAGAGAAGAATGATGTGAATTACATGAAAGAATATAAAGTGACTCTTCTAGAGGAAAATGTGGACAGACTTTTTTTTTTTTTTTTTTTTTAGGAAGGTCCTTTCCAAATAGGTGATGTAAAAAAAAAAAAAAAATCCTAAACTGCATAAACCAGACTTAACAGAAAAGACTGACAAACAGTAAATAAAAATAAAAGGTATGCATTATTATTTCAGGGAGCTGGGAAGTGGAAAGTTTCTTCCATAGAAATAATTATTTTAATTATGCCTAATAAAAGAGCTTTTTACTTAGTGTTCATTAAAAAAATGTCACACTGCTGCATTTATACCTTTAAAAATCATCTGCTTGGCATTTTTTTTTTCTGAATTTGCACTTGTTTCAAACATTATACTCCCTCCCTGAAGCCTTTTCCAACTTCCAAAACAAGATTAATTACTCTCCCCTTAAGGTCTCATAGGGCTTTGAACTGAATTTTCTTGTAGGTCTTATAGTTGACATTTTTGGTATTGTTCTTCCCTTCGTATGCTGCCGTGAGCTCTTCTAGGAAAAATACTGTGACTTACTCTTTTAACTTCAGTGCCAAGGTACATAATATAAATAAAAGACTGTTTTCTTTATCCTTTTTTTATTATTGGCTTTTAATGTGAACATTTAACTGGACATTTCACTAGTATAGTTTATAAGGTCTATTCACTCTCATTTATAAGTACATTTATCATTTCTTTCATTTAATTAAGATACAATCTCTTACTAAAGTTCTAATTATATTGCACCAAAAGCCATAAAATAAAATGGCAATAGTATCTATTTTCACTTGCTGATCTTCCTCATAAACAGAATTCTTTATTAGTATATTACTGTAACAAAGCTCAGTGGTCCCAGTGGGATGAAAAAAGTCACCTGTACCTTACTACAAGTTGCTTGCATGTGGGACTCAGCCAATGACGACAGCCTGTTTCAAGACACAGTTGACTTCCTTACACCTCAAAAATTGTCTAAATGGGAGGAGTAAGAACAGTAATGAGTTTTTAAAATTGCCTTTCATTCAAGAGAGAAGAAAGTAAATGACAGTGACATTTAAGTCCATTAACAAAGTGTCTGGTTCTGGTTCCAAAGCCTGTCATTAAATATATGCTTTGTCTGTGACATTTTACTCTTTCCTAGATTAAAAAAATAAGGGTGAGGGACTAGATGACAGCCAACATTCTTTCTAATATTTCAGCACTACCACCCTGTAAAAAGGCCTCTTCTATTCGTATAACCAAAGCACTTGGGATGGGGTTCAATCTCTACCTGCCCCACATAAACTCAAGACTCACCAAAATAGTGTTATAGGGAAGCTATAGCATGCATGTGTAATCACACTCCATGCCCACAGGGTTGGAAATGCAGTTGTATCTCATGATATAAAGCAGCTTTGAGCTGGTGATAGGTTAACATTAAAAGGATTAAGCCTTGCTTTGACATGGGCTGACATTCAAAAATTAGGTTTAATGTTAACAGCTGGAATGCTCAAGAAAATAAAGAGTAAGTAAGGGAGAGACAAATGGAGTTAAATTAGAGCAAGTGGGTGTTAAAGGCATGATGGAATTATTTTCAACTCCGTTTAGAAATGTTTCATTGAATAGCTAAAAAAGATAGAGTTGGCATAAATTCTCAACTATGATTACAAAATATAGAAAAAATGCCTTTAGGTGGAAATTTTCATCTTTCGAGGTAAGTATTGTGCCACTGGAAACTTTTTTTTTTTTTTTTTTTAAGAGAAATGACTAATCCTGGAGCTTTTTTTTCTTTCTTTTAGCACTTCCCAGCTTCACAGCACTTGAAAAACATGCTAATACTTAAAAATCAAGAAGACCTGTTAAGTCTCAGGAGGCAGATTTATTTTCCCCTCATCATATTTGCCAGAAAATTAACTTACAGGTCTCAGCAGCAGAGGTTAAGATTGATTAAAAAGCTTTTTGATGGCTCACAGGGGGTGAACCTTGAGGTATATTTGGAGAGCTGTAGGTAGTTGATAAGAACCAGGATGTAAGAATCTCCAAAGTATCCACAAATTCCTTTCCACCTACATCTCTGCACTCTGCGGACCCCCTGCATCAGAGTCACAATGAGGATGGAAGTTCGGGGTAGGGCTTATTAAAAATGCAAATTTCTGGCCTTCACCCCAGACCTATTGAAACAGCAATTCTGGGGTGATGCATAGGAACAAGCACCCCAAGTGGTTCTCATGCTTAACAAAGTGAGAAGCCCTGGACTGTTTCTTGACCATTCTCAATACTCTCTAGACTAGATCACTCATTTTTACTGAGAAAACACTTGCTAAACACTATCTTACACTTGGTTGGATGGTGGGTATTACCAGAGTTTGAGGTCTTCACTCTAGAAGGTCTAGTAAGTGAGACATAAAAACAAATTATGTGCCCATGTTCATTCTACTTGAAATGTCTCCAGTTCCCCCTCACTGTGTAGCCCTGCTAAATTCCTTCCTTTTCATTCTCAAGACCCAATTGCCATATCTCTATCTCCTAACCCCCTAAAGTAGAATTGATTATATTCTCCTTTGGGCCATTAGTTGGACTATTAAATTTACAGGCTGTAGAAGTGCTATTACAGCATTACTGAAACTGTCCTGTTAAGACTGCTCACGTGATGTCAAAGAGAATTTCTTATTTTATCCCCACTTCCTCACAGAGTGCCTGGTACAGAGTGAATTCTCAGTAATTCTTGTGTGCTCATAGGGTTCACGACGTTTGGGGAGGTGGTTGAACTTTGAAAAGAACATGAATTATAAAGAAATATGAAATTAAAACACAATATAATAGTCTTTGAGAGTTACAGAGACCTACATTGCCTATAGCAGATACTTCACTGGACGTATTGGCAAATTCATTCCTTTTGTGATAAAGGGGGAACCTGGAAAGCTCAAGAACTGTAGCAGAAAGAAGCTTGATTGGTTTTTCTTCAAAAAGGCAGTTAAGGCTAATTAACTCAATCCTTTTAATAATGTTTAAACTTTCAGCCATTACCTTCTTAAAGTCTCTGGTAAGTACAAAGATTGTGAATTTCTGTAATAATCCTTTGATGCACATGAGCTATATGCAAACATAAGCATACATTTTCTAGAACTGAAAGACTCTAATGTCTTTAATTCCAGACTCTAAACCCCCTAATTTTACATAGTCTTCTACCTACAGGCTTTATAATCTATAGTTTATATTTTACACTAGTAATCATCACTAAAAATTCTGCTAAATCATATTTCAGTGATCCTAAGATACACATTTCTCCTATTTTCACATGGCAGAAATCAGGATTTTAAAACTGATGTCTTACTCAAAAAAAAAAAAAACATAGTAGCTTTATTCTTATCAGTAGTAACCCTAAGCAACTAACAAAGGATCTCAAACACTATCTAAAGCTTGCCAAATACATATCAAAATATATCTTTAGCACATAAAGCATTTGCTTGTAAAAGAAAAAATTAAATTTTGTATTTAAATCTTTCAATGATAACGTAGGAAACACAACAGTTTCTTAAGTGATTCTATGAAACAGACCACAAAGTTTAAGGTATAGCTTTATCTTTTCCCATCTTACCTGAAACTATGACTTTGTAAAATTCAGAAACTAAAGAATTACTGGAATTTTTTTCCAAATTACCTACCTGGACAACTTCTCTTTGGGTAAAGAAATGTGGCTCATGTTAGAAGTACTTGAAAGAGACAGGAGTCCCTAGAACTAAGTAGAGAGGTGAACTTTTGTAGTTAAACTAGTTAAAATTAACACATTTATGGATGAAAGTAGTCCTGTGTAGAAGATATAGCCTAAAAAATGGTTTAACTCATCCTGGCTGGAGAACTCTGGCAATAGAGAGGTTAAGTCTAAAGTTACTAGAGAGTAATGATGGAGAAAGACCACAGCAATGATGGCCAAAAACAAAGGTTTCCATAACTAGAGACTGTCTTAGGAGGGGAGATTACAAGGATTCCAGAAAAGGAAATCCCCAAAAGCAAAAATTCAGTGAGTTTCTCTCTCGTAGAATAGCCACCCTGAGTCTGGCAGACTCACATATTTTAATTCTGAAAATGTTATCCCTTTTGTGGGGCAGGGGTAATTCACAAGGCTTTACCATATCCCACGAAGCTCACTGTGCTCTGATTTTATTCTCACCAAGAGTATTCATATCATTAGCACATTTTTAAAAACATTAAAAAGCATTCTATCAATTTAATAATGGGTTTTCAGGGGGTGGCCTGTGTGGCTCAGTCGGTTAAGTGTCCGACTTTGGCTCAGGCCATGATCTCGCAGTTTGTGGGTTCAAGCCCTGCATCCTCGGGCTCTGTGCAGACAGCTGGGAGCCTGGAGCCTGCTTTGGATTCTGTGTCTCCTCTCTCTGTTCCTCCCCTGCTCACACTCTGCTCTGTCTCTCTCTCTCTCTTTCTCAAAAATAAATATTTAAAAAAATTTAATAATGGGTTTTCAGGCAAATATCAAGTACATATCAATGTCTGCACAATGCATCTGACTTAAGGAACATCAAAATGTGAAATAGACAACTAGAATGAGACCGATATGGTGAGCAGAGATTCCCACCCGCTTTCTTCAACATCCAATTTTCCCTTTCTGCTTAGTAGCAAAAATACTAATTCAGGACAGCAATGCATGCATGCACTTAAAGATTAAACTTTTGAGACTTTCTTGCACCAGTTATAATCATAAATTTTAGTAAATGTGATATAAGTGAAATCCAGTGAGGATTTATTTCTCTTCCTCCTTTGCTTTCCTTCCTCCCTCTTTGCTTTCCTTCCTTCCCTGGAATATGGAAATAATGGCTGGAGTTTTAACATATTGGGCTTTCAATTTTGAAGATGGGAGCCACATACTGAAAATGATGGTACAGAGTGATAAAAGGGTAGGTCCCTGATGAAATCTGTAGGCCATACCAGCACTGGACTGTGTATTCACACATTTCTTAACTATGAGAGAAACATATTTATCTTGTTGAAGATACTGTATTTGGTAGTTATCTGCTATATTCAGCCAAACTTATCCTAACTGGTGTATGTGATGATTCTACTTCCCTGGTAGCTGATATTAGGAAGTGGTATCTAGGAAAGCGGACATATGTATTACAGTCACTAGAAAGGAGAATCTCTCGTAACAGAAGAAGTAATTGTTCTGAGGTTTGTGCATTAGTTTCTTTTGGGTCTAGTTATTGTGTAGCAGTTCCTGAGAGGCTCCTCAATTCTTGGGTACCCTGGAAAAAATGGTTTGGGGAGTTCTGCAAAACTGAGGGTAACCTACAAGGTCTTGCCTAATTGGTTAACTGGGCTCTCTTTCCCTTTTATCTTTGTATTATCAAATTCTCTAAACCTATACAGCTGCTTGTATTATATTTGAATGTAGAATTCCATATACTACGTTCAATATGGAAAATTCTGTATTTTAAGAATAAGGCAGGTAAATTTTCTTTTTATTAAGCCAAAAACCTACAGAATTCTGAGAGAAGAAGCCATCCACTGCTTAAAACAGTACTTGGCACATGATTGCACATCCATTTATGCTGTGTAGCAAACCATATTAAAACTCAGTGGTTTTCAAAAACAAGTATTTATTTCTCCCTTATGCATTGCTGGGTTGGCTGGGTTTCAACTGATTTAGGCTGGGCTTAGCTCTAAGCTGCAGGTTTGATCTAGGCCTGCTCCATGTGTCTCTTCTTCTTGGCTCTGACACTACTTCTGAACTATTTTTACTCACAACACTTCTGATGCCAGATGTGTGGGTTTTTCCCCCACAACAGCCAGTTCTTCAACTCTCCAACTGGTGTCCTATAATTCAGTTCAATTCTGATACCAACTACCCAGAGTTAGCACAGACCCCATAGGTTAAGGATTCAGTACCACAAGATTATCGTTATTCAAACACCAGTCAAAAGCCTCAGGTTGCCACTTGTACTTCTGACCACCTGGCAGAATTTGAGGGGTTCCCACAACTACTTCCTCAGGTTTGCTAGTTTGCTAGAATGGCTCACAAAATTCAGGGAAACTCTTTACCATTTTTGCTTTATTATTAAGGATATAACTCTCAAGAACAGCCAAATGGAAAAGAGGCATAGGATATGCAAGATATGGGAGGGGTAGCATGGACCATCCATGCTCTCTTCAAGGAGGAACACCCTCCCAGCACCTCTATGTATTCATCAACTTAAACTCTCAGAACCCCACCATTTGGAGGACTTTATGAAGGTTTTGTTAGGTAGGCAAAACTGATTAAGTTATTAGCCAGTGGCTGTTTACTCAATCTCTATCTCCTCTTCCCTCCCTGGAAGAAGTGGGGGTAAGGTTGAAAATTCCAACCCTCTAATCATGCTTGGGTCTTCTTGGTGACCAGCCCCCATCCCGAGGCCAAAAGTGACCTTTTTAGAGTAAACTCAGGTATGGTAGAAAGGAGACTGTAATGAACAATAAAAGGTACTTCTGTTAACCCTATCACTCAGGAAATTCCAAGGATTTTAGAAGCTCTGTTGCAGGACCTGGGAACAAAGACCAAATATATATTTATCACACTTGCCTAAAGCACATTTTTCTCATGAAAAAGTCAGGGGTAGAAGCTCATATCAAACCTTTGTTTACATCACATCTACTAATATCCCATTCATTAAAGCAAGTCATATGGCCAAAGCCAAAGTCAACAGGCAGGAAGTATAGTACTCTGCCTACCTGAACCCATGTCAAGAGTGTGGATGTGCAATACTAGGTTCAGGGAGGTGAAGAATTGAGCATAATTATTCAATCCACCATAGGTCTCAATAAAAACCTGATAGAAATAAAACAATATGGTAGAAATTAAAGTTGAAATGTGTGGTAGCAGTCCAACTGAATCAGACACTGCAAACGCCAGATAAATACCAGGAGATGAGTACAAAAATTCTGAAAACTGTAAATACAGAGGTAATCGGGGGTAGAACCATGTTTGGATATTTATGGTTTATTAACCAGGACTCAGCAGGAATGATGAGGTGAGCAAATGAAGACAAAAGGAGACATTCTAAAGTCAACACGGTACTACAAAGAAGTATACTGCCATTGCGAGACAGTAATTAAGTAAGGATTTGTTGGTTCCAAATGAACCTGGGCTAGCTACCATCTTAATCCTCTCCTTATCAAAACTTTGTCATTACTTATTAAGAAATATTTTTCTCTATGGAAATACACCTCTAATTTTATAATGATATAGTCAAAAATTTGACTCACTTTATGGAAATTCATTTTGACAGAATGCATCTACTTTGCTTTGAAATAGTAATGAACCAGACAGAAAGTGGACTCTCCCCAAGTGGCTAAGTAACATCTAGAGAGTGATTTAGGCACTAGGAGGAATAGAAATCTGAGAATCATCACCACTTGCAAACAGAAAATAAAGCATTGTGATGGAGAACACAGGCACTGGAGACATTTATCTTGAATTCACATCCCAGCCCAATCATCCTTATGAAAAGGCAGTGAATACCTATTTCATAAGCTGTTAATGAGAATTTGACCAATCACATAGAAAATGATTAGAAATAATAAGCACTTAACAAACATTGCCTATCCTCTCAGCCTTTGGTGGACCAGAAGGAGAAGGTAACTTAAAAATTAATGTTGCATGTAGGTTGAAATGCTTCTCTAGTGGAGAGATGAGCTTTGACAGAGTTATATATACATGAGATAGGTATACCTCACATACATATGATAGCTCACACACACATACATATATATACACACCTGTTGATATACATATAATACAACCATACACACATGTATCTATATACATATACCTAGAAATATTTTTAGAATATAAATATATACTTCTAAATTCTTCTGGCTTTCTCTTTGGGGAAGGAATATTCCAAAGGTAAATAACTTGGCAAGCTTTATAAAAAGTAACTGAGAAAATAATTCTTTGTGTCTCTTGATTGGGTACTGATAGTGATGCAATGATATAAAATAAGAAAAATACAGAACATCAGCATAACTTTTTTAACTGTTATTTTTATAAAATAGTCTATATGTTACTTCTTCTAAGAAGCCTTCCCAGATTTTTTAAATAAACTTCATTTTCCTTCCTAATTTTTTTTATAAAATTTTGTTGTAATCTCATTCAAGCCCTGTTAGAATTAATATTTTAGAAATATATATCCCCCATTAGATAAGTTCTGGGACATAAGGTATCTATATAACAATTGTTATAAGTGACATTTAAATTTTCTTATATAGCTTACAAACAGCCCCTATGTACATTTCTCATTTTTTTTCTCTCACAAAAGACCTATAATAGTTTTGCTTTCTCATCAATACCACATAGAATACTTAGCATATAATAGACTTTCAAAAATATTTTGGTTTTAAGTAAAATTAAAACTGGATTTTTAGGTTAAATTAAAAGGTTGACAATTCCCTGAATTTTTATTTCCTGTAAAGCAATTAAGAGAGGAAAAAGATTTTGAATGCTTTCATATTTTCATTTGTATACAACCAAAATATCTCTAAGATAAAAAATTAAGTATTCATTGGACAATTAAAATTACATAGAATGACAACATCTAAACAAAGCAGTGAATAGTGTGTACATGCATGTATGTTGTTTGAACGTCTCTTCTTTTCCCTGCTCCTTTTGATTGAGTCGTGGTCTGCACTGTAAAGCTCCTCATCCAGTGGGTACATTATGAGAGAAAGAATTAAACCAGCCTTCAAGCAAGTGATTCTGTTGGTAATCCATGACCAAGTCAGTTCTCCCCATTCAATCATTTTTCCTTTAGAAAACACAGCTTCCTATAACCCTTTGGGGTGCATTTAAATTCTGACATTCCTGTATTGGAAAATGAACTGAAGTCATCAACTCTCATTTCACTTTACAGATACCCTTCAATCACTATTAACTATGGCTGAATTGTAACTCATAAGATAACGATCTCACATGACAAAAGCTTTCTCCCCCATTATCCACTCGAAATCATCTGATTTATCTACAAGACTTTTCTATTTTCATGAGCAATTTAAAAATCATTAACAACTCAGGAAAGAGTTCACCTCTTATTTAGTTCTTGAAGTCCATTGTAAGCAGATGCTACGCTGTGTCAACAACCAATTTCTTATTTTCACTGGACTCAAACTGGAAAAGCTCTCTGGAATGTAAAGACTATTCCAAATGAAATGGAATAGGAGGGAGGTAGATATCCAGAACTAGATTCTTTTTTGCCTTATTAAAAATAAAATTTGAGAAGAGACGAGAAGCTACATATTAGGAGGAGAGGTAAGACCTCTCGAAAAAAGAAAACAGAATAGAGTTGAGTACCAGAAAAGGAAGCAATGAATTAAGAAATGATTAACAGAATTTGCATGTAGAGTATAAGCAAGAAGAAGAAAACAAATTCCATTTGCAATTCAGACTTTTTTTCTGTGAGCTTTGAGGATATAGTAAATAAAAGTGAAATTTTGCCAGCAGTAGTGGCTGAGTTCCCATAGGCCTCTGATGGGCCAGATCCTGGGTTAAGGAATGAGGAAAATAATGAACAGGACACAGTCTTGCTCATAGCCTAATGGTGTATGCTATGTAATACTAGAGAAATTTGAATAAGAATGATCAAATTGAAGAAATAGGAATATTTTTTAAAATGCTAGGGGAGCATAAAAGTGAGAATAATTAATTCAAATTAAGGAGGATTAGGAAAATCATCATGTAAGAGTTAAAGTTTCATTTGGCCCTTGAAATTAGGCCAATTCATTTGATAGGAAAAGGAAGGAAAGCGTGTGCATGTTCAGGAAGCAGCAAGTGGTCCCACATGACTGAATGTGGGGCCAGGAGAAGAGGTGGGAGATGATACCAAAAAGTAGGTTGAGACTCTATTGAACCAGCAGTTTTTGTACAGTGACACAGTCATATCTGTGCTCTAGAAAGGCCATGTCTGGTAGCATTATGAAGATAGTATGGGAAGAGAAAGACACTAATAAAGAGCTTGAAGCCATTGTAATAGTCTAGAATCTAACAGTGACATTGGGATACAAAGAGACAATGAGTACAAAAGATACTAGGACATATTTCAATTGGGCTTAATTCTTGAAATATAGAAGGTAAAGAGGAAGGAGAAAGTGAAGCTAGGAAGTTATTTTATACTTTTATAGAGCTTTGATGGACAATGAAGTAGCCATTAGATACATTAGTTGGGAATTTAAAAACAGGAAGAAAAGAAGGCCTTGAGAAGAGGGGTACAGTATACTATCCAAAGCAATCTATAGATTCAATGTAATCCTTATCAAGATACCAATGACCTTTTTCACAGAACTAAAATACTAAGATTTGTGTGGAACCACAAAAGACCCTGTCGAGCCAAAGCAATTTTAAGAAGAACAAAACTAGAGCTATCACAATTCCAGATTTCAAACTATATTACAAAGCTGTAGTAATCAAAACAGCATGGTACTGGCACAAAAGGACACATGGATCAATAGAATAGAGAGCCCAGGAATAAACCCATGCTTATATGGTCAATTAATCTAGACAAAGGAGGCAGGAATATTCAATGGGGAAAAGACAGTCACTTCAACAAATGGTGTTGGATAAAACTGGACAGCTACATGCAAAAGAATGAAATGGACCACTTTCTTACACCATCTACAAAAATAAACTCAAAATGGATTAAAGTGAAACCCTAAACTATAAAACTCCTAAAAGAAAACATAGGCAGTAATCTCATGAACATTGGGCTTGGCAGTAGTTTTCTAGCTCTGTCTCCTAAGGCAAAGAAAATAGAATCAAAAATAAACTATTGGGACTGCATCAACTAAGAAGCTTTTGCACAGCAAAGGAAACCAACAAAACGAAATGGCAACTGACTGAGGGGGAAAAGATACTTGCAGATGATATATGCAATAAAGGGTTAACATCAAAAATATATAAAGAACTCCTACAACTCAACACTCAAAAAAACCCACATAATCTGGTTTAAAAATGGGCAGGAGACCTGAATAGGCATTTTTCCAAAGAAGACTTAGAGATGGCCAACAGTCACATAAAAAGATGCTCACCGTTACTAATCATCAGGGAAATACAAATTAAAACCACAATGAGCTATCACCTCACACCAGTCAGAATGACTAGCATCAAAAGACAAGAAATAACACATTAATAAAGATGTAGAGAGAAGGGAACACTTGTGTACTGTTGGTGGGAATGTAAATTTGTGCAGCCATTATAGAAAACAGTACGGAGATCCCTCAAGAACTTAAATTAAATACCACACAACCCAGTTATTTCACTCCTGGGTGTTTACCCAGAGAAAACAAAAACACTAATTGGAAAAGATAAGCACACCTATGTTTATTGCAGCCTTGTTGACAATAGGCAGACATAGAAGCAACCTAGGTGTCCGTCAATAAGTGAATGGATAAGGAAGATGTGGTATACATCAACTTAATTTAGACTGTCATAAACTTAGGATGTTATATATGAACCTCATGGTAATGGTAAAACCAAACCCTTAATACACAAAAAAACTAAAGAGAAAACGCCAAACATAACACTCCAGAAACTCAGTCACAAAGAGAGCAAGAAACAACAACCCCCAAAATAAGCAGAAACAATGAAAATGGCAAAAAAGTACATACCTATCAATAATTACTTTAAATGTGAATGGTCTGAATGCTCCAATCAAAAGACACTGGGGTGAGAAGAATGGACTTAAAAAAAAAATACCAAGACCCATTTATATGTTGCCTACAAAAGACTCACTTCAGACCTAAAGACCCATACAGACTGAAATGAAGGGATGGAAAAACATTTACCATGCAAATAGAAGCAGAAAGAAAAAAAAAAAAAAGAAGCCAGGTGGCAATACTTAGATCAGATGAAATAGACTTTAAAACAAAGAAATATGTACACACCCAATATTAGAGCACCTAAATACATAAAGCAAATATTACAGACATAAAGAAAAAAATTATGGTAATACAATAACAGTAGGGGACTTTAACACTTCACTTACATCAATGAATAGATCATCCAGGAAAAAAAGTCAATAAGGAAACTATTTTTGAATAACACATTAGACCAGATGGACATTACACAGAACATTCCATCAAAAACAGAATACATATTCTTTCCAATTGCACATGAAACACTCCAGCATAGATCACATGTTAGGCCACAAAACAAGTCTCAATAAATTTATAAAGACTGGAATTATACTGTGCATCTTTTCTGACCACAACAGTGTGAAACTAGAGCTGGGTGACAAGGTGAAAACCTAACATGTGGAGGCTAAACAACATGATACTTAACAATGAGAAATAGGTAGGTTAGTAGGTCAATGAGAAATAAAATGAGAAAAAAAAAACCATGGAAACAAATGAAAATGAAAACAACAGTCTAAAATCCTTGCAATGCAACTAAAGCAGTTCTAAAGAAGGAAATAAACAGCGCTACAGGTCTACCTTAAGAACGAAAAAAAACGTTCAAATAAACAATCTAACCTCACACCTAAAGGAACTAGTGAAGAAAGTCCAATGGTGACTAAAGGAAATAATAAAGATCAAAGCAGAAATAAAGGACATAGAGACTAAAAAAGAGAATGAAGCCAAGATTTGGTTCTTTGAAGCCATAAACAAAATTGATAAACCTTTAGCCAGACTCATCAAGAAAAAAAAAAAAAAAAAGACCTAAATAAATAAAATCAGAAACAAAAGAAGTAACAACTGACACCACAGAAACACAAAAGATTATAAGAGAATAGTAAGAAAAATTATATGCCAACAAATTGGACAAACTAGAAGAAAGAGGTAAATTCCCAGAAACATATAATCTTCCAAAACTAAATCAAGAAAAAATAGAAAATCTGAGAAGACAAACCACTAGTAATGAAATTGAAATTTATAACAATAACAGAAAAAAACTATCAAAAAAATTAACGTCTAGAAACAGATGGATTCACAGGTGAATCCATTTAAAGAAGAGTTACAATTTACTCACTTCAAGTTCTGGGGTGAGGGAGGGAAAGAAGATGAAGGAAAGCTTCCAATATATCCCATGAGGTCCGCATTACCCCGGTACCAAAAATAGACAAAGACACCACAACAAAAGAAAATTATAGGCTAATATCCCTGATGAACATAGATGCAAAAATCCTCAACAACTATTAGCAAACCACACTCAATGCATTAAAAGCATCATTAACCACAATCACATGGAATTTATTCTGAGTATGCAAAGATAGTTCAGTATTTGCAAATCAATGTGATACATGACAAACTGAAGGATGAAAATCATAGAATCATCTCAACAGATGCAGAAAAAGCATTTGACAAAATTCAACATCCATTCATGATAAAACCTCTCAAGTGGTTTTAGAAGGGACATACCTCAACATAAAAAAGACCTATAGAAAAACCACAGCTAACACCATACTCAATGGTGAAAAACAGAGCTTTTCCTCTAGATCAGGAACAAGACAAAGATGTCTACTCTCACCACTTTTATTCAACTAGTACTGGAAGTCCTAGCCATAGCAACCAGACAACATAAAGAAATAAAAGGCATTCAAATTAATAAAGAAGTTAAACTGTCACTATGTGTACATGATATACATAGAAAACCCCAAAGACTCCACCAAAAAACCGATTAGATGTAATAAATGAATTCAGTAAAGTTGCAGGATACAAAATTAATACCCAGAAATTGGTAGTGTTTCTATACACTAATAATTAAGTAGGAGAAAAATTAGGAAAAAAAAATCAATTTACAATTGCACCATAAAGAATACCTAGGAATAAATTTAACCAAGGAGGTGAAAGATCTATACTCTGCAAACTATAAAACACTGATGTGAAAGAAATTGAAGGTGACAGAAACAAATGGAAAGATATCCCATGCTCATGGATTGGAAGAATTAACATTGTTAAGGAGGTCCATACTACACAAAACAATCTAAAAACTCAGTGTAATCCCTATCAAAATACCAAAGCATTTTTCAAAGAACTAGAACAAATAATCCTAAAATTTGTATGGAACCACAAAAGACCCCAAATAGCCAAAGCAATCTTAAGAAGAACAAAGCTGTAAGTATCACATTTCCGGATTTCAAGATATCCTAAAAAGCTGTATAATCAAAACAGTATAATACTGGCACAAAAATAGACACATAGATCATTAGAACAGAAGAGTGGGCCCAGGAATACACTCATGCTTATATGACCAATTAATCAACAAAGGAGGCAAGAATATACAATGGAGAAAAGATGGTCTCTTCAACAAGTGTCGAAGAAAACAAGTGTTGGGAAACTGGATGGCTACATGCAGAAAAATGAAACTGAACCACTTACCATCCACGAAATTAAACTCAAAATGGATTAGAGACCTAAAAGTGAAACCTGAATTCATAAAAATCCTAGAAGAGAACACGGGCAGTAATTTCTCTGACATCAGTCATTGAAGCATTTTTCTAGATAGGTCTCCTAATGCAAGGGATACAAAAGCAAGATTCAGTTATTGGAACTACAGCAAAATAAAAAGCTTTTGCACAATGTAGGAAACCAACAAAATGGAAAGGCAATCTACTGAGGGGGAGAAGATATTTGTAAATAATATATTTGATAAGGGGGTAATATCCAAAACATATAAAAAACTCATGTAACTCAGCCCACAAAAACAAACGATCCAATTTAAAAAATGGGCAGAAGACCTGAGTAGAGGTTTTTCAAAGAAGATATACGGATGGCCAACAGCCACATGAAAAGATGCTCAGCACCACTAATCATCAGGGAAATACAAATGAAACTATAATAAGATATCACTTTGTGCCTATCACAATGGCTAAAATAAAAAAAAGACAAGAAATAACGAGTGTTGGTAAGGCTGTGGAGAAAAATGAGCTTCATGCACTGTTTGTTGGTGGGAATGTAAACTGGTGCAGCCACTGTGGAAAAACAGTATGGAGATTGCTCAAAAAATTAAGAATTATACCACATGTTCGAGTAATTCCACTATTGGGTATTTACTCAAAACAAAAACACTCCTTTAAATACATATATGCACTTCTATGTTTATTACAGCATTATTTACAACAGCCAAGATATGGAAGTGACCTAAGTGTCTATCAATAGACAAATGGATAAAAAAAGGGATATATATATTACATTATACAGCCACAAAAAAGAATGAGATCATGCCATTCAAAACAACATAGATGAACCCAGAGGGCATTATGCTAAGTGAAATAAGTCAGATAAAGACAAATATCACATGATTTCACTTGTTTGTAGAACCTAACAAACAAAACAAATGAATAAACAGAAAATACAAAATCAGACCATAAAAGCAGAGAACAAACTGAGGGTTGTCAGAGGGGAGGATGGTGGGGAGATGGGCAAAATGGGTGAAGGAGAGTGGGAAATACAAGTTCCCAGTTATGGAATAAGTCACAGATATAAAAGGCACAGCATAGAAAATACAGTCAATGATATTACAATATCATTGTATAGTGATAGATGGTAGGTACACTTGTGGTGAGTGTAGCATAAATTAGAGAAGTTGAATCACTTTGTTGTACACCAGTAACTAGTATAACATTGTGTGACAACTATACTCAAAAAAAGTAAAATAAATGTGGTATATATATGCAATGGAAAATTACTCAGCCATAAAAAAGGGGGGGCATTTGTAACAACATGGATGGACCCAGAGGGTATTGTGTTAAGTGAAATAAGTCAGACAGAAAAAGACAAATACTATATTGTTTCACTTATACATGGAATCTAACAAACAAAATAAACAAAAACCCAGAAAATGGATTCATAAATACAGAGAACCGGTCATTGGCAGAGGGAAAGGGGATAGGAGGCTGGGCAGAATAGGTGAAGGAGAGTAAGAGGTACAAACTTCCAGTTATAAAATAAATAAATCAAGAGGATGAAAGGTATAGCACAAGGAATATGGCCAACAATATAATAACTTTGTATGGTAACACAGTAACCTACCATGGTGACATTTTGTAATGTTTATGTCCTGTGAAAGGGAGGTAAATACACAACCCCTCCAAAGGCACCATAAGACCAAAGAGAAATGCTGACAAGTCCAGCTTGACAAGAAATCATTTATTAAGGGTACTCAGAGACTGAAGCTGGTCTTGGGAAGACATGAGCTGAATAGACCTCCACAAAACTACCTCCCCTTAGACCTTCTTTTATAGCCTCAGAGGCTGAGGAGTATGTGCTTGTAGACCACCTGGGAGGAAATGCTTGAGAATCATAGTCCTATCTCCATAGGGGATCAAAGACATTATTCCCCAAGGGTGTGGTTAAAGAATGGGGATTGGGGAACACCTGGGTGTCTCAGTCAGTTAAGCATCTGACTCTTGATTTCAGCTTGGGTCGAGATCTCCTAGTTTGTGGGATGGAGCCCCTTGTCAGGCTCTGCACTGACAGCACGGAAAATGCTTGGGATTCTCTCTCCCTCTCTCTCTGCCCCTCCCCTGCTTGCACTTGCTTGCAAGAAGGAAGGAAAGGAAGGAAGGAAGGAAGGAAGGAAGGAAGGAAGGAAGGAAGGAAGGAAGGAAGGAAAGAAGGAAAGAAAAGAAGGAAAGGAGGAAGGAAGGAAAGGAAGGAAGGAAAGGAAAGAAGGAAAGGAGGAAGGAAGGAAAGAAGGAAGGAAAGGAAAGGAAAGGAAAGGAAAGGAAAGGAAAGGAAAGGAAAGGAAAGGAAAGGAAAGGAAAGGAGGAAAGGAAAGGAAAGGAGGAAAGGAAAGGAAAGGAAAGGAAAGGAAAGGAAAGGAAGGAAGGAAAGAAGGAAAGAAAGGAAAGAAGGAAAGAAAGGAAAGAAGGAAAGAAATGAAAGAAAGGAAAGAAGGAAGGAAAGGAAAGAAGGAAGGAAGGAAAGGAAAGAAGGAAGGAAGGAAAGGAAAGAAGGAAGGAAAGGAAAGAAGGAAGGAAAGGAAAGAAGGAAGGAAAGGAAAGAAGGAAGGAAAGGAAAGAAGGAAAGAAAGGAAAGAAGGAAAGAAAGGAAAGAAGGAAGGAAAGGAAAGAAGGAAAGAAAGGAAAGAAGGAAAGAAGGAAGGAAAGGAAAGAAGGAAAGGGGGAGGGGGAGGCGGAGACGAGGGAGACGGAGACGAGGGAGACGGAGACGAGGGAGACGGAGACGAGGGAGACGGAGACGAGGGAGACGGAGACGAGGGAGACGGAGACGAGGGAGACGGAGACGAGGGAGACAATGCGGGGGGGGTGGGGGGGGGAGTTACTGAAGAAGGTTTCAGGTCATAGAGTGATCATCACAGTGGATTTGTCCACGATGGTGTTACTTTGTTTCACACAGTGTATAACTGTTGAGTAAGTATGTTGTGCACCTGAAAGATAATATTGTGTGTCAACTACACTTCAATTTTAGAAAAGAGGGTACAGTAGATAGGGCTGACTTGCATTTAGTTGAAAATGTCACATCATTGACACGACAACAGGTAAAATCATAGGAGTGGTCCTGACATTAGAAAGAACATTTTTTTTTAATTTCATGGAAACCATTTATATTAATTAACAGGTTGTTGCAATAAACTTAATATATAATTTAAATCAGTTAAGTTAAATCATTCACTTCAGAGACACTGAGATGTAAGATATGATGGATACATGTATCCTGCTTTATGGTATAGGAACCTTCTAGTATTCAATAGTGACTGAGAAGCTCCCCATCCTCATAATGTGAATGCCTACTTTCCCTCATTACTGAATTTTAGGGAATCTGTCCTTCATGGAAAAAAACAAAATAAAACCCCACACATCTCATTTAATCTCATTTTCTCTGCCACACTGAGTCCTTCTAGGAAGCAGTAGTTCCCACCCAGGGCAGGCCTCCACCATGTGAGCAAGCCCCCTTAGGGTTCTACCAACCTGAAAGCTAAAGCTTTCAACACGCTGAAGCTTCAGGGTCACTCACTTACATGGGCCCTTTCTATAGTCCTAGGAGGGGATGCTGGAGATTTTTTTTTTTTTTTTTTTTTTTTTTTTTACACAAAAGGAACCCAGCGTTTTATAAATTCGGGTCCAACAACACTTGTATTGGCTCTCACCCACACTGTCGCCCTGAGAGTGGCTTCTCCATGTTGGGAAAGGAAGCAGCAGCCTCCCACCTCTCTATCCAGGTTTTCGTTGTGCCACACCATGGCAGCCCTGCGCTTCTCAGGTACAACTCAAAGCACAGTGATAGAATTTAATTGTGAACAAATGCAGGAAGCACACCCTGGCCTCATCTAAGATGCTTAGGTCATTCCATGCAAGCTATGATAGGATGTTGTTTCCCTAATCACCCCAGGCTCTGGTATGGAGCCAGACAGCAGTTCCACTTTTCTCTTCCCAAAGGTTTCCCTTCAGAGTCCTTTGCTGTTCCTATGGCCAACTGGCCTTAGCCTAGACCACCTCAGTAATCAGGCACATTGCAGCAACTTTGAAACTCAAAATATCTGGGGCACCTGGGTGGCTCAGTCGGTTAAGTGTCCAACTTCAGCTCAGGTCACGATCTCACGTCCGTGAGATCGAGCCCCGCGTCGGGCTCTGGGCTGATGGCTCAGAGCCTGGAGCCTGCTTCCGATTCTGTGTCTCCCTCTCTCTCTGCCCCTCCCACGTTCATGCTCTGTCTCTCCGTGTCTCAAAAATAAATAAACGTTAAAAAAAAACTCAAAATATCAGTCTCTTTCCTATTCCTCCAGAAATGGCCTCTATGCAGATTTGACCAACTTTTTCCCCCCCAGAAACCTTCAAGCAGAATAGTTTTGATGTGCAGGCAGCCAGAAGCCATCTGCCTTCAGAGCTCAGGTTCCAAGTATTAGAAGTCTAAGGGGGAAATTGTCTCCATATACCTTTCCTTCACAAACCTCAATGACTATTTATACCAATAAAATGAAATGGGCCATTAAAAGGTCTTTTTCTCCCAGGACAGAGAAAGGCAGCTTCCAAAACATCTTCCTAGATATAAGTACATATGTGCTATAGCCTTTAAGTAGACTGTTCTCTCTCTCTCTCTCTCTCTCTCTCTCTCTCTCTCTCTCTCTCTCTCTCTCACACACACACACACACACACACACACACACACACTTTTTGCACCTGAAAATTCTGTCTCATTGAATTCTTTTCAAAATGATTATATGGACATAAGTAAGTTTAATTAGAAGCTTCACCCAGTACATGGCATGCCTGGGTGGCTCAGTCAGTTAAGCATCAGACCCTTGACTTCAACTGAGGTCATGATCTTGTGGTTCCTGAGATCGAGCCCTGGGTTGGGCTCTACACTAACAGTTTCGAGTCACTTGGGATTCATATTCTCTCTCTCTCTCTCTCTCTCTCTCTCTCTCTCTCTCTCTCCCTCCCTACCCCCAAAATAAACAAACTTAAAAAAATCTTCATCCAATACAAATTAGGGTTACCCACTACCAACAGCAAGCCTATACAATTCTGGGACTTGTAAGATTCCTTTGAACTTCCAAGATACTGCCTTGATTTTCAAACACAGTGGAAATCTGGCTTTAAGTACCCTGGACACAACCCTTTTGTTGCTGCTATGGATGAAATTGAATCTTAAGAACCTGAACTGAACATGACCACCTTCATTTAAACCTCAGGAGAAATGTGAGTAACTAAGGCTTATTCAGGATTTACCTTTATATCAGAAAGGATAAATGTCTTGTATTAACTTGTCTTCTAATACAGTTAACTTAAGTGATGTAAGAGGCCATATTTCATTGCGAAGTGATTTTTTTCACTCTTGATTTTTTCTGGAAAAAATCCAAAATCTTACAATATTTGACTTTTTAAAAAATGTTTCCAGAAGCAACTATCTTCTCTTTCTAAACCTGTAAAAAGCCATGTGGGAATTGACATTATGAACTATTTTTAAAATTGGGGGATAAGTAAACTTTTAAGATATTGAAAAGAAACTAAAGATCTCAAGAAATTTTAAAAATGAGTAGTTAGGGGGATATGAATTCTAGAAATTATTAGACATGTTTAACGATAAAATAAATCAGTGTGGAACTAACAAAAGGTATCACTAGTACCTATGAGCTATTGTTTCCAATGATAATATTATAGGGACTCCCCAAACCTACCCTCAGCATAGTAACTTGAGGCTTCTGAACCTCTCTGATCAGAACTCTCAGTCAAAAAAAAAAAAGAATTCTCAGTTTAGAGGATTGCATGTGTGCTTTTATACAGGAGTATATGTTGAATGGCCAGTCCTGACCCAGTTCTTCAGCCAATTGCCTACAAGCTGTTCCTTCTGCTAGTCCGTACAGCCCCTAGTGCGAAATTATTTTGCAATTCTCCTAGGGAAATTCATTTTTTAAAAGACTCCCTTTTGTCTCTATACCAGTTCCTCAGTCTGTTGTCTCATGATTGATCTGTTTGCCTCTGCTTTATGTGTTTCAGAAACCCCTTGCAGCTCTGGCCTACAGGTCAGGTCCTCCTGGAGTTTCTATGTATTTTAAAATAAATATTCTCATTTCAATGGAATTTGGTGTGGATATTTTAGGGTGAGTTTACCCAAATCTCATCTTAATGAGAGTATGTATGTATTCCATTTCAATGGGATTTGGGGTGAACTCACATTCATGTGAGCTCATTCAGTCTAATTTGTTGAAGAACTCTTATGTTATTTAGTAAAATCACCATCCCCCACCCCCCCAGTGAGTTCTTTCTTTGCTATTCTGTTTTCCTCTGAAAAACTTTTGACATTTTATATCTAATTCTTTAATTAGCTTTATTTTGTCCCAAATACCTATTGTCCCAGTATTATTTATAAAATTATTTGCATTTTTTGAAGGAAACTCATATGCATTTTTATCTTAAACACATGTCTAAAATACAGTAATTGAAAAGGAATTTGCAGATAAATGTGTTTGTTTGAAAAAGGAATTTTATATATAGATCACTATATGTTATACATTATATATATCCATGCACATAGATAGAAATTTATGGAAGGATATAAATCAAACTGTTAATTGGAGTGTGGAAATGTGAGGAAATCAGAGATAAGGAAGGAATTTCCCCAGGGAAAAGCTCCGCTCCAAGATCCTGTGAATGAAGAGTAAAAAAAAAAAGCTTATAGGCAGTCAGCAGAAGAAAGGGCTAGGACCAGCTGACTCCAGCATTTGCTCAAAGATAAAACCACAAGTACACACATTCACAAATCGCATGTTACTGCAAAACAATAGCTTACATGTATTAAACCCATTGTACGTGTCAGACATTGTTTTAAGAGCTTTATATGTACGGATTCATTTAATCCTCATAACTCTGGGAGATGGATACTACTCTTATCACAATTTTAGAGATAGGGAAACTGAGGCACAGAACAGTTTGGTCAATTTTCCAAAAATCACACAGCTGTACTTGGTAGAGCCAGGATTTGATCCCAGCCGATCTGGTACTAGAGCCTACCCTTAGCCTGTACTCCATTGCAGAGCCTAAAAGACCATCTCCCCAAAGTACAGCCTCTCTCCCACCCTTCTTAAAGTTGTGATCTTAAAAGTCAAAGAAATGGATTTTCTTACATTAATTAACAGTGAGTCTTATTTTCCTTTTTAATATTAGGATTATGGCTTTCTTATACACCTTTTCCATTATATTTCTTTATCACATCATGCTTTTTTCATTCTTTCCATCACACCATCTATTCTCATGAGTCCCTTGTCATTTCCCGGAAGACAGCCCTCTTGGGGATCTATCTGCCCATTCCTGCTCCCTTCCTTACCAATTGCTCTTTAGCATGGCTGTTTTCTTCACTGGTTGTCTGAACTGAAGCTTCGGTTTTCCAAATCCCATGTTGTTTTCCTCGTGCTTGGTTTGCCTCTACTTCTAGAGGGAGTAGCTCCTCAAGGCAATTACATTTTTAACCTCCAAACTTCTCTCGTGTAGAGAGAAGTAGAGAAGAGAAGTAGCTCTTTTTCCAATAGTCTTTTATATACTTTTCTTTGCACTATTCCCCATGAAAACATCAGAATTTTTCTTTCAAGTTCTGTGTCCTTCAATTTTTTCTGCTGCTTCTACGATCAGTTTGCATGTTCATTTTTTTGTTCTTAGCTGTCCTCTTTCATTTAGTTTCTTTTCCTTAAATATCTAACGATCTTTTTTCGTTCATTCACATCTAGGAATGAGAAACTCAATTGATTATTTTTAGCTCCTGTGGGTTCTTCCTCCCCAGTGGCAGGGTTGACTGCAGGGCTTCTGTAACTGGGTGCAGCCTATCCACTGGGAGCCTTCACATTAGGGCATCTGGGCATGGAGCAGGCAGGCAAGCTGTAGCTCCCTGTTGCTAAAATAAGAAAGGCTTTTCTTTGGTCGCAGCAGTCTTTAGTGTTTCTCCCTCCTGAATACGGCTGACTTATTCCCTTAGTTTGGCTGCATTTCTTGTTCAGACATCTATACCTTCCCCAGGAACAAACTCCTACTTAGGATGTTACTTTCTAAAATCTCCAAAATACATTCCCAAGACTCAGGTTAGTACTGCTTTTCTAATTTAATTGTTAGTGCTACTGTTCTAGTTATTATCGTCTTTATTGCACTAGTACTCTGTCTAGTTCTTGGTATTTGTTCACTACTTTTGGAGGATCAATGGATCTTGTCTTCTCAGGGTTTTTCATCACACATGTATTTTGTGTTTCTTCAACTCTGGTCCATCCAAGCTCACTGATATCTTTCTTCTGTGTGTACCTTGCAATTTCCAGTCTGCTGATGGTGACTTGTCTTGCTTGCCAGTATTGATAGCACTATGCCTACACAAATTCTCCAAATTTAAGGGATTGGGGTGGGTATTTACAGATTAGTCCCCTGATTTATTTGTTCCACTAGAGGCCATTTAAGCTAGTCATTTGCTGGAATAGCATTAATCTCTTGCTTCAAGCCACAGTATTATTAGCCTACCCTAAAAATGTTACACTGACTTCTTAAATACACCTTTAGTTCTATTTTAATTAACATAGGAATTTCTTGTAAAAATTCAACCAGTACTAATAATACAAAATCATCCTTGACTTCCCACTACCGTCCTAGAGATAATCACTTTCAATATTTGCTTGTGAAACTTTTTCTATGCATCTATAAAGCTATATAAGAACACATAGAAATAGTTTTAAAATGTAAATGTTATCATAATGTTAATTTTGTTTTGCAATTGTTTTATTTAATGATAGGTCTGAGAGCTTTATCCATGATCAATAAATATGTATCCATCTCATTCCTTTTAATTAGTTTGGACTAATTTAGTCCAAACTTTTAATTATAGTTTGGACTATAGTTTAACCTCAGGTATTAGTTTTGCTATTACAGTGCTGCAGCAGACATCCTTGTACCCTTCTACTTGAACATGGGAGTATATAACTGGTCAAGAATGGACGTTGCTGGTTGTAAGGATATACACATTGGGTGAAATGGGTCAACTTTTTACATTTTAATTGAATAACCCATTAAAAAAATAAATTGAGAACATTAAATAGTTTAACCACTTGTAATCTCTACTTCATCTAAGAAGTGGTTCTACATTATAAATATTAAATTTGTTCTGAGAATCCAAGCATTTCATTATTTTCTATATATTTAGAAAAAATGATTTGACATACTAAGAAGAAAGAAAGAGGGGTGCCTGGGTGCCTCAGTTGGTTAAATGTCTGACTCTTGATTTCGGCTCAGGTCACAATCTTCTGGTTGTGAGACCAAGCCTAGCATCAGGCTCCACTCTGGGCATGGAGCCTGCTTAAGATTCTCTCCCCCTCTGCCTCTGCCCCTTCCCCACTTGTGCATGCTCACTCTCTCACTCTCAAATTACATGTAGAAAAAATTCTATATATATATATATATATATATATATATATATATATGTATATGTGTGTGTATATATATATATATGTGTGTGTGTGTGTGTGTGTGTAGAAAATCTCTACAAAGGATTTTTAGATCTACAGAAAAGTCTTTAGATATAAAAGCCTTTCAGATGGATACATGAATGTGATAGCTTTTTTAGAAGGTATAAAAATATATAAAATACTATAGGTGTTTTGAGGAACTATATGTAATATTGTATAAAGAAACCAGAACAATGGTTCCGGTTTGGAGGGAAAGAGGAGAATAAAGGAAAAATACATGGGAGCTGCAATCTAGGTTTAATTTCTCAAGGCCGTAAGTTGATGGATTTTCCTTTATTCTTTTTGTGGTCAAACTAAATACAGGTAGGTCAAGCATTAGATTTGTTCTACTTAATTTCAGTGTGGAGAGATTGGAGAGATCCTATTTGCAGGGAAAAGGACATGTTTACCAAAATATGGAAGTCAATAACTCTTGGTGCTAAGAAAACTGTATTAACCTAGAAAATGAGAAAAAGCTTGACAAGAAACTGTTATAGGCAGGGCTCCTGGGTGGCTCAGTAGGTTAAGTGTCTGACTTCGGCTCAGGTCATGATCTCATGGTTGATGAGTTCAAGTCCCACATCGGGCTCTGCATGCTGACAGAGTGGAGCCTGCTTGGGATTCTCCCCCTCCCCTCCTTCTCTCTGCCCTCCCCTGCTTGTGCTTTCTGACACTCTCAGAATAAATAAGCTTAAAAAAATTGTATTAAATAAAAAGAAAGTGTTACAGGCATCTTCATGAATTACAAGTTGGTAGAGAGTCCCTATTTATGAGGCTATTGTACTTCCTAGAAACTTTAGTATCTGAACCTTTATATTTATACATTGTTATTGTATTTGTAGTTGTATATTATATGTATAATTAATAAGCCAATGTCAAATCCCATGATGCCCAGCTGTTATATTCCTTTTTAAATTTGTTTTTAATGTTTATTTATTTTTGAGACACAGAGCTCTAGCTGGGAAAGGGCAGAGAGAGGGAAATAGGATCGAAAGTGGGCTCTGCGCCGACAGCAAAGAGCCCAATGTGGGCCTCAAACCCATGAACCATGAGATCATGACCTTAGCCAAAGTCAGATACTTAGCCAGCTGAGCCACCCAGGCACCCCCCTCCCCCCCTTTTTTGTCTCTCTCCCAATTGCCATATTCTAAGAACAAAGATGTCTTTAAAATGAGACTGAATATCTTAGCTTTCCTTTGTAGCACTTTGGGTCCTCTTAGCCTCTTCAGTCAACAATTGCTATTTCTTCAACATTACAGCCTTTGACCTATTGAACACCAGATACCTGCAGGCTGCGCCCCTCCCCCCCTTTTTAACCTTTAGCAAAGACTCATACTGGCAGAAGAGGGTCTTTTTCTTAACAGAAAAAGCTCCGCTTCCTGCCTAGTGGAACTTAATCTACCGAGGTTAGTTCTTAAAAGAGGAACTGACTAGAACAGTATTAACACAAATTCCCCAGAGCTCAAAGACCTCCCCAAAGAAGAGGCTGACATGATTTCTAGATTGCTCTCTGACATAAGTTTCTCAGACGTAGGATATTTTAGAGAATTTTACACAATACACTAGAAAACCACATCCCCCTCACATATGACCTCAGAGATTCACATTGTAACATATTATGTATATTTTCTATTATGTGTACCAGAAATGAAAAATCTCAGTGGAAATTTGGGAACTTTCTGGTCTTACACAAACAGAAAACAAATTTGGCTGCATTCTGGTATTGAATTGAGTAATAAAGAAATTGCCTCTTATGAGCTGCAGAAGAGAGATGGTATTTTTATGTGGGTGACTTTTAAGAACTAGCAAATCACTAAGAAGACTGGGCACCCAAATTCCCAATCTTAAGAATATATTAGGAGTATAATTTTAAGATTAAAATATAAGTCCACAAATATATAGCTAAGAACACAAACTCCTAAGATGAGACAAGAAAAAAAAATACTGATATTTGACTTAGTTAGTTCTTCTTTCTGACAGGAGATTAAAGCTGCCTGTGAGATTTCTTTGACGCTGACTCACTTAATTCATTTAGACATTGCCAGCCAAGCAGGCTACAACAAAGCAGGTCTATTTTAACAAGCTCACTCCTGGCTGTTCTAATAAAGAAAAATAATTGAATTGCTGATTTTGATTTTTTAAAAATGTATTCAGCATTTGAGTTTTTGGCTTCGCACACCAAAAAAAACATACAAATATTTATTGCATCATCTTCCCCACAGAATTCATTCTAGGTACCCCTTAGACTAGTGTAGCAATGAAATATCTTCCTTGAGTTCAGTTTATTGTAATTGAACTTTTAAATTAAAACCTTAGAATCTTATTTGGAGCCAGCACCAGTTCTAAGCACACAGATCTGCATGAATAAGTGACTACGTTGGTGTTAAGCGTGTCTATAGTCAGTGGATTTTCTCAAGAGGCAGCTGTGGCAGCAAAGAGGGAGTCTGTCAAAGTGGGCAGCATAGAGAGAGCCACAGCGGCAGGCTGGCAGCCACAGACATGGTTTTATTCAACCCGAACATGGTTTTTTAAAAAGCTGAACCAACATTTAGAAAACAGAAGATTCCACATAAAAATTCAGACTTGCAATTCCCTTGAAAATGTATAAGAACTAGCAACAGGGAGCCTCATTCCAAATCAGCGGGAGCTGAGTCACAGCAGCCTTTTCCATTGCTCAGTCTATGCATATGGACTTCACGAAGCCAGCCTCATTTGTATTCCCTGCCTAACCTCCACCACTTGAGCGTGAGACCACTAAAGCCGACAGTAAAGCAGAAAACAGAATTAAAAGACATATACTCACATCCCAAAGCTGGCACAAAGATAGTCTTTGTATTTGTAGATAAGCTAGCTCACATCCTATCTACTGGTAGGACTGGCTGTGTACATCCACTAAATGGCAGCTCTCCATGGCTGGCCTATTGCATAGCAAGCTTGCTCAAGTGACAAATTACACTTTACTATAGAGTGGATGGTTCCTGTATCTTGTCTAGAGTGGGAGGGGAGAAGGTTATCATTAAAGTCATACCTAGGACTTAGAACTTTAGCTATGACCTAATTTGAACCTCACAATTGGGGTCAAGAGGTAGATATTTTACAGATTAGGAAGTCAAGTTAGGCAAAATAAAGCAACATACTTGATGATAAACAATTACTAAGTGGTAGGACCACTGTTCAAAGCCAGATCTTGTGATCAAAAACAAAATTTAAAAACCTGTTTTATCAGTTTTACCATAGTTTTTAGACCTATTCCCCCTCTCTACAAAATGAGAAAGTATTAATCATTGGATTCTCAGTGGTATGCCTAATGTGGTAACCTAATGATATTTATAAAATGTTTGTGTTTCTATCACATAATATTGGCTCATAATGCAACTATTTCAAGCTTTAAAAATGTAGAACTTTAAACAGAACCATTTTACCAATCTCCCAATGAGCAGTTATCTTTCCCTAGATCAGTTTGGCAGCAGCTGTAACAGAAACCCAATTAACAGTGACTCAAACACAGTAGAAATGTATTTCTCTTCACATATAGTCCAGGAGTAAGTCTACAGGTGGCATTGTGGGTCCAAGTGATCAGGTGCTAGGCTTTTTACTTGTTTCACTGTCCTAGAGTGATGTTCTCATCACCCTTAGTATAAGACGGCTTGCCACCACGTTTGTAACTGTAGCACAGGTTGTAAGCACACATTATTTTTACTCAAAGCTCATTAACAAGAACTTAAACCATGCAGCCACACCTAGATGGAAGGGAGTCTAGGGAACATAGTCACTAGCTAGGGGGCCATGTATCCAGCTCAAATAGGTTTATGGTAGAGGAAACCATTACTGTGAGACAACTATATACCTTGAGTACATCCTTTAAAACTTACAGAAGGTACTACACCAAACCACACTTCTCCCTTCAGAGGTGAAAACACCTCTGTTTCTTACAACCCGACTCTCCCCGTCTTTCCATTTTTAGATCATTGTTAAAGTCCTGAGCCAATTGAAAAGTCCTCCTTAAGTTAGATCTTACATCCACATTTAACTGTACATTTCTTGCCATTCTTTTTCAGTATTTCTCTCCCAGCTTCATGAGTTTTCCTGCATTGTTCTCACTCGAGAATTACTATTTCCCTATGTTTCAACAAGTGTCAGTCTTCCTTTGGATTAATTCAAAATACAAATTTCTGATTACCTCCTGTGTGGAGGTAGAATGCTCATCTTAGGTGATGGGTGTGCAAACATATATTCAATGGTGTACTATTTTGACTAGAAAAAGACAAGACTGTTTATGTTTACATTTCTTAGTTAGCATCAGGTGTATGGAAGCATTTAACAAGTAGCAATCAGTGATAGCAACGCTCCTCACATTTTAACAGAATCATTGGGCATCCCATTAGGCAAGCAAAATTGCAACAGTTATCAACAATACTCATTTTGAGAATTTATCTGTAGAATCAATGCAGTCCTAATCAAAATCTCAGCAGGCTTTTTGGAGATATTGACAAGCTGATTCTAAAATTCAGATGGAAATGCAAAGAGCCAATAATAGCCAGGACAACCTGAAATAGAACAAAGGGGGAGGACAACCACTACCTGATTTCAAGTTTTATCATCAAGCTACAGTAATCAAGGCACTGTGGGGTCAAAAATAGACAAATAGTCACTGGAACTGAATCCAGAATCCAGAAATAGACCCACACATACATGGGCAACTGATTTCAACCAAGGTGTCAAGGCAATTGAGTGGACAAAAAAATAGCCTTTTCAACAGGTGATGCTAAAACCATTGAACATGCATATGAAAGAAAATAAACTTTATCAATAGCTCACATATGCAAAAATCAACTCAAATTGGATCATTGACCTAAATGATCAAAACCATAATTCAAAGAACAAATTGATAAATAGACTTGGTCAAAATTTAAAACTACTCTTCTTTAAAAGACATGGTTAAAAGAATGAAGAGACAAGCCAACAGAAAATATTCACACATTATTTATCTGGTAAAGCACTTGTATCTGGAATATAAGTGAATCCTCAATTTGTTAATAAAAAACAACCTAATTTAAAACAGGAATGAGTATGCAAAAGATTTAAACAGACACATCACCAAAATGTAAATAAGACAGTATACAAGCACGTGAAAAAAATGCTCAACACCATTGGTCATTAGGGAAATGCAAATTAAAACCACAATGTGATATCATTACAAATTGATAAGAATGGTTAGAATTTAAAAGACTGACCATGCCAAGTGTTAGCAAGGCTGTGGGGCAACTGCTGGTAAGAAGGTAAGATAAGGTGGTACAACCATTTTGGAAATGGTTGGGCAATTTCTTAAAAAGTTAAGCATACACCTACCACATAATCCAGCCATTCCACTCATGAGGATTTTTCCAAAAGAAATAAAAGCATATGTTCATACAAAAACTTGTACATAAGTGTGCATGGAATATTTATAATAACCACAAACCACAAACAACTCAAACATCCATGGACAGATGAGTGGCTAAACAAATTGTAGTAGATCCATAAAATGGAAGACTATTCAGCAACTTAAAAAAGTGCTATTGATAGATGCAAAGACTTTGATCAATTTCAAAATAATTATGCTGAGTAAAAGAAACCAAACAAGAAGAACACATATTATGAATCCATTTGTATAAAACTCTAGAAAATGCAAACTAATTCATAGTGACAGATCAGGTCAGTGGTTGCCTGGAGCAAAGTTACAAGGAGGAGTTTATTACAAAAGGACAGCAGGAAGGTTTGCTATTGTTGTTTTGTACTTTTGGTATACAATATAGTAATTTAACACTTCTGTACATTACCCTGTGCTCATCACAAGCTCGCTCCTTAATCCCCATCACCTATTTAACCTATGCCTCCACCCACCTCCCCTCTGGTAACCATTAGTTTGTTTCCTATAGTTAAGAGTCTCTTTCTTAGTTTACCCCTCTTTTTCCCCTCTGTTCATTTGTTTTGTTTCTTAAAATCCATGGGAAGAAGGTTTTCTGAATGGTGGGAATGTTCTATATATGACAGTATCACACTATGTGTCAAAACTCACAGAATTGGATTGCCTCTATGATAGTTTAGGTTACAATAAATGAACAATAAATGAATTGCTGGGACTTTTGTGTGTACAATGAAACAAAATCAATTTTTAATAGAAAATAATCTAAAATACTCCTGAATTTTCTCCACTTTTTCCCTTGATGCTGGCCTGTAACACAATACCAAAGTATAATTCAGGAAAGTTATATTTCAAGAGTTTAAAAGAGAGAGAGATCCAAAGGTAATGATCTTACTTGTTCTGAAGAAAACTTCTAATACCTAGAAGAGTGAGTGGATTGCTTAACCTAGGCAATTCCTCAATATTAGTTCTTACAACAATACTGGTGATAAGCACTAAACATCTGAGAGTTAAATGCAAGAACCTGGAATGCAGACAGTACATATTCCCTGTGCAAAATGAGAAGCCTAACCTGGACATATCCAATCTCCATTTCCTTAGAAATAATGGTCCACACCAAAAGACAAATGAACAAGCAAGTTCTAGCTCAATAGAACAGTTTTGAAACTCCTAGCAAATTCTCCTTATGATGAAATACCAATAAACAAAACAGATAAAAGTGATAGATAGGTACTTATTCAGTTAAGTTTAAATTTTCACATTTTAGTAGAAAAATGCATATTATTGCTTACATTTAAGTCACCATCTGGGCTCTAGAATTAAGAACTGGTTCAATTATTTAGAAAACATTCACTGAAAACAGCTTATGTCAAGCACTGTGATAGATGATAGAGATACATCAGTGAGCAAGAGAGATTCACAATTTCATTCAGTTAACTTCTGGCACAGTTTAGAATCTCTTCCAGAAAGCCTAGCCACAGTGATTTTAGCCTTGACAGGGTCAAAATAAAAATAGCCAACCACCAATCTTCATCCTTCTCCCTCTCCCTCCCTCCTTCCCTGCCTCTCTCTCTCTCTCTCTCTCTCTCTCTCACACACACACACACACACACACACACACACACACACACTCACTCTCTCTCTCTCTCTCTCTCTCTCTCTCTCTCTCTCTCTCTCTCCCTCCCTCTAAATATAGCTATAGATATTTAGATACAGATAGATACACACACACACACACACACACACACACACACACACACACCTCTACCTATGGCTGGCTTATGTACCAATAAAATTGAAACTTTACTTAATACACCTAAACTACTAAAAATCATCATTTAGCCTATCCTACCTAAACATGCTCAGGACACTTATGATGGCCTAGAGTTGGGCTAAGTCATGTAACACAAAGCCTATTTTATAATAAAGGGTTGAATATCTCATGTAGTTTATCGAATACTATACTGAAAGGAAAAAACAGAATGGTTCTATCAGTTGTTTACCCTCCTGATCACAGGGCTGACTAGAAGCTGTGGCTCACTGCCCCTCCCCAGCATTAGGAGAGATTATAGACTGCATATTGCTAGCCCAGGGCCCAGGTAAAGATCAAAATTCAAAATATGGTTTCTAATGAATGTGTATCACTTTCACATCATTGTAAAATCAAAAAATTGTAAGTTGAACCACTGTAAGTCATGGACCATCTGCATATTTATATGTATTTTAGGGTTGCCAGATAAAATATAGAACTTCTACTCTAACTTGAGTTTCAGCTAAATTATGAATAAAATTTTAATATAAGTATGTCTCAAATATTGCATGGGACATACTTACACTGAAATTTTAATTTATTGTTTAGCTGAAATCCAAATTTAACTGAATATCTTGGTTGTTGTTTTGGGCTAAATCCGGCAATCCATTTATATTTATATTCTATATTTTATAGAATGTATTTTATGTATTGTATACATACACACACACATATATATATATACACGTGTATATATATAAAATACGTGTATACACGTATATATATATATATACACACACACACATATATATACACGTGTATATATATAAAATATATATATATATATATATATATATATATATATATATATATATATATATATTGAGGTTACCAGATATCTTTATCTACAGAAACAGCCATAGATATATGATGTATGTCATGTCTGTTTTTAGGCAACTTCTTGCAGAAACTTCCAAGATGAACTATGTGCAAATTATCATCCTAGGTAATTAAACATAATGATCAGTGATTTAAAGTTATTTGGTATAAACCAATTAAGTAATGTAGACCAATTACCAAAACTAATTATTTTTATTTATTTATAATTATTTTTTTTTATTTTTAAAAATTTAAATCCAAGTTAGTTAACTTATAGGATAATAATAATTTCAGGAATAGAATTTAGTGATTCATCACTTACATATAACACCCAGTGTCCATCCCAATAAGTGCCCTCCTTAATGTCCCTCACCCCCTTTAGCCCGACCCCCCACCAAGCAGCCTGCCAGAAACCCTCAGTTCGTTCTCCGTATTTGAGTCCCTTATGGTTTGTCTCCCTGTTTTTATATTTATGCTTCCCTTCACTTATGTTCATCTGTTTCGCATCTTAAGTTCCACATATGAGTGAAGTCATGATATTTATCTTTCTCTGACTTATTTCACTTAGCATAATACCCTCTAGTTCTATCAACGTTGCAAAATGCAAGATTTCATTCTTTTTGATCACTGGATAATATTCCATTGTATCTATATACGTCATCTTCTTTATCCATTCATCAGTCAATGGATATTGGGCTCTTTCCATACTTTGGCCATTGCCAACAGTGCTGCTATAAACATTCAAACGGGCACATGCACCCCAATCAGCATTCCCATATCCTTTGGATAGAAACCGAGTAGTGCAATCGCTAGGTCATAGGATATCTCTATTTTTAATTTTTCGAGCGATCTCCATACGGTCTTCCAGAGTGGCTGCACCAGTTTGCATTACCACCAGCAGTGCAAAAAGAGATCCTCTTTCTCCACAACCTCACCAATATCTCTTGTTGCCTGAGTTGTTAATTTTAGCAACTCTCACAGGTGTGAGAACTGCATGAAATTGTGAATCTCTCTTGCTCACCAGTGTATGTCTATCATCTATCATAGTGCTTGACATAAGCTGTTTTCAGTGAATGTTTTCTAAATAATTGAATGAACCAGTTCTTAATTCTAGAGCCCAAAGGTGGTATCTCACTGTGGTTTTGATTTGTATTTCCCTGATGATGAGTGATGTTGAGCATCTTTTTGTGTGTCTATTAGCCATCGGGAGGTCTTCTTCAGAAAAGTGTCTATTCAGGTCTTCTGCCCATTTCTTCACTGGATTATTTGTTTTTTGGGGTGTTGAGTTTGATAAGTTCTTTATAGGTTTTGAATACAAACCCTTTATTGGATAGGTCATTTGCAAATATCTTCTCCCATTCTGTATGCTGCCTCTTAGTTGTTGTGGTTTTTTTTTTTTATATTTATTTTTGAGAAAGAGAGAGAGTGTGAGCACAAAGAGGGGCAGAGAGGGAGACACAGAATCCAAAGCAATTTGCCTCTTAGTTTTACTGATCGTTTCCTTCTCCATGCAGAAACTTTTTATCTTGAGGAGGTCCTAATAGTTCATTTTTGCTTTTGTTTCCCTTGCCTCTGGAGACGTGTTGAGTAAGAAGTTGCTGCAGCCAAGGTCAGAGAGGTTGTTGCCTGCTTTCTCCTCTAGGATTTTGAGGGCTTCCTGTCTTAATCTTTAGGTCTTTCATCTATTTTGTGTTTATCTTTGTGTATGGTATAGGAAAGCGGTCCAAGTTCATTCTTCTGCGTGTTGCTGTCCAGTTTTCCCAACACCATTGGCTGAAGAGACTGTCTTTATTCCATTGGCTATTCTTTCCTGCTTTAGCCGTACATTTGTGGGTCCATTTCTGCGTTCTCTATTCTGTCCCATTGATCTATGTGTCTGTTCTTGTGCCAGTACCATACTGTCTTGATGATTACAGCTTTGTAACACAGCTTGGAGTCCAGAATTGTGATGCCTCCGGCTTTGGTTTTCTTTTTCAGGATTGCTTTGGCTATTTGGGGTCTTTTCTGGTTTCATACAAATTTTAGGATTGTCTGTTCTAGCTCTGTGAAGAATGTTGGTGTTATTTTGGTAAGTATAAGATTAGGTTGTGTATTTGAGACCTTTCCTCCTTCTTTAGGAAGGCCTAGAATTTGATATACTTCCCTCTTATGACTGCCTTTGCTGCATCCCAGAGGTCTTGAGCTGTTGTGTTTTCATATTCATTGGCTTCCATGTAATTTTTTATTTCCTCTTTAATTTCTTGGTTAACCCATTCATTCTTTAGTAGGATGCTATGTTAATCTCTAAGTACATGATCTTCCAAATTTTTCCTCTTGGTTGATTTCGAGTTTCATAGCATTGTGGTCTGAAAATATGCAAGGTATGATCTTATCTTTTTGTACTTATTGAGGGATGATATGTGACCCAATATGTTATCTATTCTAGAGAATGTTGCATGTGCACTCAAGAAGAATGTGTATTCTGTTGTTTTAGGATGAAATGTTCTGAATCTGTTAAGTCCATCTGGTCCAGTGTGTCATTCAAAGCCATTGTTTTCTTGATTTTCTGCTTAGATGATCTGTCTATTGTTGTAAGTGGGATATTGAAGTCCCTTATTCGTATGGTATTATTGTCAATGAGTTTCTTTATGCTTATGATAAATTGATTTAGACTTGGGTGTTTCACATTGAGGGCATAAATGTTCACAATGGTTAGATCTTGGTGGATAGACTGCTTAATTATGATATCATGCCCTTCTTCATCTCTTATTACAGACTTTATTTTAAAACCTAGTTTGCATGGCTACAATAGCTTTCTTTTGATAGATGATAGATGTTTCTCCATCCCCTTACTTTGAATCTACAGGTGTCTTTGGGTCTAAAATGAGTCTCCTGTAAGCAGCAAATAGATGAGTCTTGTTTTCTTATCCATTCTGATGCCCTATGTCTTTTTTTTTTAATTTTTTTAAAACTTTTTATTTATTTTTGAGACAGAGAGAGACAGAGCATGAATGGGGGAGGGTCAGAGAGAGAGGGAGACACAGAATCTGAAACAGGCTCCAGGCTCTGAGCTGTCAGCACAGAGCCCGACGCGGGGCTTGAACTCACGGACCGTGAGATCATGACCTGAGCTGAAGTTGGACGCTCAACCAACTGAGCCACCCAGGCGCCCCATGCCCTATGTCTTTTGATTGGAGGATTAGCCCACTGACATTTAGAGTGAATACTGAATTTAGCACCATTGTGTTGCCTGTTGAGTTGGTGTTTCTGGTGATGTTCTCTGGTCCTTTCTAGTCTTCATTGCTTTTGGTCTTTTTTGCTTTTTGTTTTTTCTCCACTCAAAGGGTCCCCCTTAAGATTTCTTGCAGGGCTGGTATACTGGTCATGAACTCCTTTAGTTTTTGTTTTTCTGGGAAACTATCTCTCATTCTATTTTGAGACACAACCTTGCTGGATATAGAATTCTTGACTGCATATTTTTCTGATTCAGCACGTTGACCATATCTGACCACTCCTTTCTGACCTGCCAAGTTTTTATGGATAGGTCTGCTGTGAACCTGATCTGTCTTTCCTTATAGGTTAAGGACTTTTCCCCCATTGCTGCTTTCACAATTCTTTCCTTGTCTGTGTATTTTGTGAATTTTATTAGGGTATGCTTTGGTGATAGCTGGTTTTTGTTGAATCTAATGGGAGTTCTCTGTGTTTCTTGGATTTTGATGTCTGTGTTCTTTCCCAGATTAGGAAAGTTTTCTGCTAGAATTTGCTCACATAAACCTTCTGTCCCTTTCTCTCTTCATCTTCTGGGACTCCTACGATTCGGATGTGTTTCCTTTTATGTAAATTAAACCATTACAATTGGAAATAGTAAGCTATCAGACCAGTTTTCTCTGAGGCTACTGATAGTTCAAGAGAACAAAACATTAGCATGTATCAGAGGGGTTCATACAAAAAATGAGAAAAGTCACTAAGCTACCAGGTAAATAAGAAAAACATCTCCCTGTTTTACCCTACTAAAATTAACATCTTTTATACTAAGAAGGGATTCTAGGAAATGATTGCCATTACCCACCTGTCTATTCTCAACTCCAGGCTACAGACCTATTTTGACCTGCTATCCTGACCATTGCAGAGCTGGGTGTTAACATGGCTTTGGGTTCTGAGGACATCCAGGGAAAGACCCAGAGTGAGCCTTTCCTTTAGGGCTGGGCAAGAGCCGGACATCTGCATCAGACTGCCCAGGACAAGGATTAGAAAGAAGTTTTGGAAAAAACTTGTCCCCCAGGGATCTTCTTACCATGGAAAAAAGATCATTATATGACACACATTAAGGGGCCAGAATTCCCCACTAAATAAGCCAAGCAAGCGCTGAGTGACTGTGCTGGTCCTCCCATTCTGGAGGCTGGAGGTAAGAGGAGAGATTGGGATCCTGGTGTCTTCTTTTGGTAGCCAACCTAGAGACTGGCAACCTGACAACCCTTGCACTATCAGCCAATGTGGGACTGCCACCGTCCATTACTTGCTGTACTGCCACAAGTTGGGTAACCAGCCCAGAACAAGGTAATGATCTAAAAACCCAGCTAAAGGGCCCAGAAGCCAGAGAAAGAATGATCAGTCAGGACAAATGCAACTTTCCTGGTAGAAAAAAACTGCTCTAAGAGAAAGATAGAAGAAAAGGTGTTCAGGAAGATTCAAATGAAGCACACCACATACACCTGCACCCACATTATCTGGAGCTAAAACAAGTCCTAATTTCCCTATGAAAAAATTCAGCACATGAATAGAAGATGATTATAGGGTCCAAAAAGAATGACCTAGAAGACTGCAGAAGAAATAGTTCCACACACAGGCATGTGAAATCATGAAAGGGCAGGTAAGACAATCTGAAGATAGATTTTGTAGATATAACATCTCATAGGAATTCCTGATATATAGATTATTGGATTGGTGACAAAAAATTTCTTGAGCCAAAGAAAGATTAGAATCTGCAGACTGAAGGAAATTGCTGACTGTTAGGCACTGGTGAGAAAAGGACATGTACCTGGGTATACTCAGGTGAATTCCTGGCCCCCCACTCCCAAAATGATAATAATTGGCAAGCATAAAAAGTTATCTACATGAAAAATGATAGTACAGGAAAAAAAGACAACAAATTGTTATTGTAAGAATTAATGCACCAGAACTAACGGTAAAGTAGAAATATGTACACTAACAAGGGAAGAAATAGCATGAGGAGGAAGTTGATTAAACCAGCAAAAATAAGGAAAAAGACAATATATTTTTTTTTTAATTTTTTTTTCAATGTTTTTTATTTTTATTTTTGGGACAGAGAGAGACAGAGCATGAATGGGGGAGGGGCAGAGAGAGAGGGAGACACAGAATCGGAAACAGGCTCCAGGCTCCGAGCCATCAGCCCAGAGCCTGATGCGGGGCTCGAACTCACAGACCGCGAGATCGTGACTTGGCTGAAGTCGGACGCTTAACCGACTGCGCCACCCAGGCGCCCCAAAAGACAATATATTTTTAAAAGTGGACAAAAAGGATAAAATGAAATAGATCTATTATTACATTAAGTATCAGTGGACCAATGTCTTCCATTAAAGTCAGAGATTGCCATATTGGTTAATACAAAACCCAACTGCAAACTTAAAGCAGTAAAGAAAGGTTAAAGATAAAGGGATACACAAAAATATCAAACTAATGCAAATGAAAAGTAAGTGAAGAGTGATATTTAGATCCGATAAGGTTGATTTGCTATATGGTAAAATTTGCATTTTTGAGATTAATAATTTTAATAAATTGGAGAATGAAGGAACAAGACTAGCTAGAGGAGAAACTACTGAACCACCCCAACTTCAGGAGGTGAGTTTTGGTGTTTATCAAATTAAAATGGAGAACATTTGTTTTAAAACTTTGTTAGTTCAAGGAAATAAGCAAAATCAAATAGTATTTAATTTGGTGTGATCCTTGGGAACTTTAACATCACCTGAAAACTTGTTAGTAATTAGATTTTAGGGCCCCACCCTGGACTCCTAAAAACTCTGGCCTGCAGATAATTCTGATGACATTGAAGTTAAACACCCATCAAGATCATTAGGCTACTTTCTATAAAATTATTTTCTAACAAAAATGATTATTTAATGATATAACACTCGTAATAGCCGTACCAAACTTCAGTCAGTTTCGTACCAAAACTTCAGTCAGCCTCACAATACGGCAGCTAAAAAATAGTAAGCAAAAATTATTGGAAATGTAAAGAGAATTGATAAAACTACAACTAGATAGACTTTAATAGAGGTCTTCCAAAATTGGATACACCTAGAAGACAAGTCAGTAATTTTATAGGATATATGTAGAACTTGAAATCCTTTTTAGAGAATATATCTTTTCTCCCATAGGTTCATAAGTATTTAAAAAAAAAAAATCAATCATGTTATTTGGCCAAAGAGAAAAGCTTCACAAATTAAAGTTTCAAAAAATATATACAGAAAAAGACTTTCAAGTTATCTTCCTTGACCACACCCCAATAAAATTATAGAAGTTTTGGTTTTCAGAAAGTTAATCCATGAATCAAAAATAAAAAGTGAAATTACAAACTGTTGAGAAAGCAATTAGTGAACAGCAAAATCTAGACCCTGAATTCGTTAAGTATCTTTATTATTAAAGAGAAAAGCAGAAAGACAAAGAAAACTTGTACTCATTTATCAGAAATTAGGAAATAGATAAGAAACAAAGAATTAAAGTAAAAGCTGAAGTAAACCAGAAAAAACAAACTGAAATAAGGCAGATAAAGGATAAATAAATCCAAAAGTCGAAAAAAATTTAAGACCAATAAAACAGATAAACTGTGACCTTGATTAAAGGAGAGAGTGCACATGTTAAGCACACATGGGAGTGCACTTGGAAAAACATGCAGGATTAAAAATGAGAAGGAGACAAACCACAGATCCAGGCATGATTAAAAGAATTATAAGAGATTACTGCTTGCAAGTCAATGGCTACAAATTTGAAAACACAGAGGAAGTGAATGATTTCCTAACAAAATATAAATTACTTAAATTGCCAATCACTGCAGAAGATGTCGGGCTGGTGATTAAGAATCTATCATGGATAAAGGCCCAAAGACCAGATGGGTTTAATTTTTAAATAACAGATGATTCCAATGTTTAAACATTTCCAGGCCATGGAAAAGGGGAGGGAAAAAAATCCCAATTTTATGAAGTCAGATTAATTTTAATTTCAAAGCCTAATATTTTTAAAAATGCTAGAGCCATCTCACTTAAAATTGAAGATACAAAAATTTTGACTAAAGTATTAGTAAATAAAATGCAGCTTGCTTCTGTCTAGATCCAGGTTCCCTGGATAGACTCTGAGGTACAAATATGCATGCCAAAGGTTTTTGGGGCTAGTGCTCTCAGGAACACCTTTAGGAAAGTGAGTGGTGGCAGGTGGGGTAGGGACATAAGGTGAACCCCAGTTCAGTTGCAACAGTGGCTTCAGCCTCACCCACGGAGCGCTCTGAACCAGCCATGGAGGGCAGACAGCCCCCAAAGGAGAAACTCTGCTGAGAGCTGTCAGCAACCCAACACTCCAGACAGCTGGGTGAGGGAAGGAATGCCTCCTGCTGATAGCCGCAAGGGAGCAGGACACCACGGCCGTTCATGAGACTCAAGTAACTAGAGTTTCAAAGGATACGATATGAACAAGTAGAGTGTATTCCTTTTTTTTTTTTTTTTTAAAGTGTATTCATTTGAGAGAACGAGTCAGGGGAGGGGCAGAGAGAGAGGGAGAAAGAGAGAATCCCAAGCAGGCTCCACACTGTCAGCGCAGGGCCCAACTTGGGGCAGGAAATCACTAACCATGAAATCATGACCTGAACCAAAGTCAAGAGTCAAATGTTTAACCAACTGAGCCACCCAGGCACCCCATTAGAGTGCATTCCTGATTATAAGGGTGGTTTGATTTCAAGAAACCTGTCATCATTATTCTTTGCATCAACAAACTTTTAAAAATTGCAAGAAGATCACACAATTATTAGATGCTGAAAACACATTTGAGAATTTTGTTAATTCATCAGCCATTTATGATGCGTCTAGTTTTACATATTGCAGATTTGCGAACATATCATATTCAGATTTATGTGCGTGTAATCTTTTCTTTTTCTTTCTTGGCTTTCCCTCTACATCTCCACCCACATCAACCCCAGTACAGTAAGCAGAAAATAACTATAATATGCTGGCTCTGAGTGGATATAGATTTAAACTTGTCCTAGATTTGTTTCAGGGACCAGCATCCTTGCTCTATCAGGTTTGCTTTTACATAGGCATGTGCTGGAGAATTTTTATCTAATTAAAAACGTCTATCTCCAAAGCCACTCTCTAGCTGTGCGTTGAGCACACCACCAATGGTATTCCCTGAAGTTAATTAACTCTGCCAGGATATAAATAAAAATAAGTAAAAGCTAGAAAAATCTTCAATGTGTGACCATATGTCCAAACAGAAAGCACATATCTTCGTGGAACTATAGGTGTAAAAGTAAATCATCACCTAGTTGTCAGAGAATTAAATCAGATCCATTTAGAAATTCTCAATCTACCTTTATCAATGGCAAATGTTCCCCCAACAAATACCCTCTAACCGTAAGAGATTTACAAAAAAAGACTCACATAGGAAAAAAATGTGCAGACTCTAGGTCTCTTGCAGATATACAACACACATCAAAAATTAATCTGGATCCTTACCTTTGCAGATTTCATCTGGGGGCTTTATAGGTGGAGAATCTCAATCACTGGAAGAGCAGGTAAGACTTAAAAAGCACATCTGGGTTCAAAGATTGTTAGAACCATAGCTTGTCACCTATAGAATTCACTAACTCTGGAGGCTTAACCACTCTAGGCACAGCTCAGAGACATACTCTCTGAAAGAGCAAGAATGGCTCAGGCTCTGTGTTTGGCTCCCTGATACCTGTTTGCACACGCCCCAGCCCAGGTGTGGATCCTTAGGATCACCAGCTGAAATTAGGAAGCACAATTGCTTTCCCCTGCTTGTCATACACAAACCAGGACAATCTCAAACCAAAAGAATTTTTAGAGGCTGCTCATTCCCAGAATAAGTTTTCTAGATTTGATTCTAAATGTTTTCTGGTCTGTCCAGGGTCAAGATGATTTTCTCCTTGTAGGCAGAGCTTCATGGAAATCCTAATGATAATAGAAGTTTTCTTGATAAGTATTTTATCAGGGCCCAATTGAATTTCAAGTTTAATATATGCGAGTTAAGTCATCTTAAAATATTGATCTCAAAATAGAAGTGAGATGCGCATTGTGATCTCAGTCCTTCAAGTCTGGTGACGAACACTCCTTTTCCTCTGGATAGGGGCTGAATGAGTGCCACTAAGATTTTCTTCTACAGTTTTCCTTTTTCAGTGTTGCCAATTCTAACTAATCCCCCTTCAAATCAGTTCATTCTTTTTTACATATGTAGAGCTAAATTCATATCGGCTGGGAAATTTTTAGTATGTTGCTGGTAACTTGATCCTTTTCTTAGTATTGATACAACATAAAAACAGAAAAAACCAAACCTAAAACTGAGTCTAGATTATATAATGTTTCAGATAATATTTTCTTTAAAGAAATTTTAAAAATCAAGAAGAAAAACAGGTCATCTTTTTTTATTTTTTGTTTGCTTGTTTTTACACAAAAGAAAGAGCTAGCAAAAGTAGATAGGAACCACTTATTTCAAGCAGTTGAGGTCTTCATCCTACTGGATACAGAACTGGACTGGACCAGTCCTCTGGACCCTTTCCCAGCTCTATATACATGGCTCATGTGACAAAAGATACTTGTTCACATATCATTCTTCCACTGACAGTGAGAACATTTGTGAAACAATGTAAATAATTCTGAAGTGCAACAGATTTCCAATTCTTTATAAGAAACAGATTTTTTTTGGACTAGAGATAATTAATTTCATATTTTCCATCCATTTCAGTGCTACTTTCCCAAGCCTTTATTTCTTTTCATTTTAATTCTCCACAAATTCCTTGCTGGAAATCTACAATTACATTTAACTACACAGAGGTAGTTAGATGGTGCATGCATAAATTTCATGTTTTAATTATTCTTTCATCCTTTTGTTAAATCAGAGTAATATGTATCTATTCAACTGATCTAAAAACCAAGGTCAATTTAGTTAAGCTGTAATGTTAAAACAACCCAAATCATGTTGTATTGAATCCATCTTGCTAACAACATGATTACTTTTGTCTTTATTTTATTCCTTAAAACAAACACAAACCAAAAAAACAAAACAACAAAAACAAAAAACCCACCTTGCAATGCCAATCAGAATAATGTTGTGGCATTGAGTTAAGGTAGAAGAATCTAGATGGAGGTTTAGCAATAGTGATTGGCCAGCTTCTCAAATGCAATTTTGTGCTGAAGAAAATAATTGCCACATGGTCTGGCTTCCACCTGTAGTCCTGCCCTAGGAGTGATTCTGTAGCTATACCTGCACAACCATAATGAATACAGGAGTAAGATTATATTACCAGTCCTGATCACCCAAAAGTCAACCAATGGTTGAGTTTTATTTCTTTGCCCGAATGGACTACTCTCCTTTCCACCCGTGCAGATGTTTGCCCATGTTCTTTTCATTCAACACTCATTCCTTTCACCTACCCTACACATATAAAGGATTTCTTTTTGACAGCGCTGGAATTTGTATATAGGAGGAACCTATGGACAGTACTCTGCTTAGAACTGCGAATGGGGAGAAGCAAACATTCTGTTTTTCTTAGTTGTATGTTAACTGAAAATGAGTTTGTGGGAGTGCTTAAGATTATGGTGGAAGGTGCTGAAAAAAGAGAGACCTTACCCAGGTGATAGATGAGCCACAAGTCAAGACTCCTACAGAGGAATCATGTCACATTTTGAAGTGAGACCACCAGGATAGAACATAACTGGAGTCCAGAGTCACAGACAGGTAAAGGGAAATGGAATGCATGGAGTATGGTTGATGGCAACCACAGGGTTCCATTAAATACCTTTAAATAAGGCACATCCTTTTGCCAGATATTGATTGTCCATTAATGCGCAGCTGAGTACCACCAGGGGCGATTCCATAATTAAGTCGTCCTGAGCCTCAGGAGTGAGAAATATACGTACTTTGAGTTCCTCTGTAACATTTTCCTGAGGATCTGCCAGGAAACTAATGTGTTACAGGGTCCTTCCTCAATTTCTAGTTATGACATACAAACCTTTGTACGGTTTCCAAGGGGTCTACCTCAAGTCATGTCAGTTAATTGGCAACACAATAGAAAGCTTCCAATGGAAGAGAGAAATGAAGAGAAAATATGCCCTTTCTGTGTCCCTTTTTTAACATGGTTTTCCTTCAGGGTGATAACTCCATTATAAAGATGTTGAGATTTTGCTGCTTTCCTTTGGCTTTGCTGGAAGATTTCTCTTGCAATGTGTTCACACGGCTGTAGCCTGGAAAGTATGTCATGTATTCTTACCTGCCTTTCCCTATCTTTTAAGAGGCAGGGATATAGGGGAACATGTTCTGAGACTGAAAATCAGAAGAACTAATTACCAGTCCTACTTCTATTATTTTTTAAATGTGTAATTTAAAACAAGTCACTTTATAACTCTAAGCTCCATTTATAAAGTGGAAGAGTTACTAATACTCTCGTTTTTTTCAACTTGGAGGGGTGGGGTACTGGAATCCTTATTAGCAAGTATATTTTTATTCAATAACCCTAACAAACAAAACAGATCAAAGTGGAATGAATTTGAAGGGGGGAAATGGTGGGTGGTATGTGGATCCCTATCTACTTCTGCTGCGTTAGCCCCTGAGTCACTTCGCTGAGACTGAGAACCCATCTGAAAAGCACAAATCTAGATGAGCCTTTCCAGATCTCTCCACTCGGATGCAGAACATCTGGCTCAATTTCAATTAGTGTGTATAATGTCAGAGAAAGGAAAGTCAGGAAGCAAAAGCCTTGAAAAATATAAAAAAGAAAAACATGTTTTTTTCCTAACAGCAGAAAATAGACTTCACATCTCTGTAGGAGTGTTTGTTAATTAGGCTTGATTTCCCGTTACATTTCCAGGTCATCTTTTGGGTTTGGATCTGTGAGGCCAGCTTTAGAGTGGAGACCCTCCTTCAATGTTGAATACAAGGATGCCTTCTCCCTATAGACTTGGGCTTGCCCCCTTTCCCACGCCCTGATCAGTGAAGGAGAGACCCATACAAATAAACCAAGCCTCACCCCCACCTGCCAATTCATCTTGTAGCACCAGAAACTGTCATCCAGAATCCAGCGGCCTAGCTAACTCTGCAGTGCCCCTGTGTCTCCATAGGTCCTCTCTATGGCCAGCCAAAGAAAGGGACAGCAACAATGTAAGAAAGCTCTGGTACAAAGAAAATAACTTAAAAGATAATAATTATTCTCATTTCTTGAGCATTCACTATCTGGCAGTTATTATGCTAAGAGCTTTCTTACTATACAAGTAATAAAACATATGCAAGGTACCCTGTAAGGCAGGTTTCCTTATCCCCTCCTCACAGGTGAAGAAACTGAGACTCAAGAGTTCTTTTTAATGTTAATTTATTTTTGAGAGAGAGAGAGACACACACAGAGTGTGAGTGGAGGAGGGGCAGAGAGAGAGGGAAACAGAATCTGAAGCAGGCTCCAGGCTCTAAGCTGTCAGCACAGAGCCCAACCCAGAGTTTGAACCCACAAACCATGAGATCATGACCTGAGCTGAAGTCAGACACTTAACCGACTCAGCCACCCAGGTGCCCTGAGACTCAAGAGTTTTTAAAGTCACAAATATAATATCTAGCACACCACAATGAGCCCTAAGCAACTGTAGTCTCCTTTCCCTGCACTGGAGCTATGCTTGGGACGCCAACCTGCTTAGCTAAAACCCAGAGATCCTGACAGACCTTTGCAGCCTTGGATGACTGGTCTCCTGGTCTCTTCCATGGTGTGGCTAACAAGTTGGTCACAGGGAGACCATCAACCAAATATAGGCCATTTATTCATAAAATGATCTAACATTTAAAGTACCACTAGCTGTTTAGAAAATATTTTACAGCACTATGATGGAAGGTAATTTAAATTATGGAAGCAATCATTTAATCACTGCAATTAGCCAAATGATTACCTATTTAGCTAATTATCTTTTAATTATGTAATTAAAAAATTAAACATTATATTATTCTAGCCAATGCCAAATTCTTTTTTATAATTTCCCAATGAAAAGTATAATTTACTATATGGTACAATGTAATTTCCTACAGAAATTAAGTTTCATTTTATTTTAATTACAAGGTAAATCTCATAACTACCATGACCTGTACATAACAACCAATGGGAGAACTTGGCCTTTCAGGAAACTGTAGTTCATAAAGGCTAAAACAAAAGCAGCTGGGTTTTTTCAGACATGTTAAGAACGTGCTGACTTTCTGGGGCTCCTGGTTGGCTCAGTTGGTTAAGCGTTGGACTCTTGATATCTGCTCAGATTGTGATCTCTCAGTTGTGAGATCGAGCCCCGTGATGGGCTCTGTGCTGTATGTGGGACCTACTTGGGATTCTCTCTCTCTTCCCCTCCCCCACTTGCCCATGGAGCACTCTCTGTCTCTCACTTCTTCTCTCTCTCTCTCAATAAATAAATAAACATCATTACAAACAGAAAGTGCTTACTTTCCATACAAAAAGATGATAGCATCAACCTACCAGTGGTTATCAACTAGCTGCACATTCAAATTCTCTGTGGAGCTAAAATGACAAAAACACCTCATGACCAGGGGTCACCCCCAGGAACTCTGATTTAATTGGCCTAAGGTGAGGCCCACCAGATTATTTAAATCTCTGAAGGTGATCCTGATGTGCAGCCAGGGTTGGGAACCACCGAGAAAGTAATTTTAGTTTGTGCTCCCTGTAGTGGTGTTCATTTGTTTGTTTGGGGGGCAGGGAGGGTGGATATTGGTAAACAGTCAAGCACCATTTTGTTGGGCAGGTAGGAGCAGTTAGGCAGCGTTTCAAGGATGAATGTAAAAGAGCCAAACAACCCAATCTGACTGAAGGCTTATAACCTAGAGAATTAGGAGTTTGCAATTATAGAAAGGTGAGAACACAGGCTACAGCCCAAGATTCTAGATAGCCACACTCAGTTGCTACATAATCCAGTATCATTTTTCAGGCACTTGTAAATAGTCAGATAATTTATCTGCTGTAGGGACTATGCACCTTGAATCCAAAAGTAAAACTTACGTGAGTTAGTAGACTCCTTAAAAAATTCTTGGCCAAAGTAAACCTATGAGTATATTCAATAGCCATAGCAGAAAACTGTGATTCCACTCAATTCATTTCAGTATACAAATACCTACTTCACACCTTCCAGGCCCTGGAAATGATGATTCCATGATCACAAAGTTGAATGATAGGTAATTTCTGCCCCAGGGGGCTCACAATCTGGTGGTATCCTATACTTTCTGACATTGTCTGGAGAATAGATGGAGGAGCCTTGGCTACAATGGGTTCTGAGTGAAACAACAAGCAAAGTTAGGAGGCTGTCTTCAGACACCAAAGATGTTTCTATGGGGGAAGCTCAACGATCACATCGTTCCACATGCTAAATAGTTAAGTTAACCAACCCCAGCAGCCCCCAAAGCATGTGTGTATGAAACCTGAGCACAGAGCTCAAAAGGAGACATACATGAGTTTGTTCGTTTTTAAAATAGTTTTCTGAGGCATAACTGACAATCAACTAACTGCACATATTTGAAATGTACAATTTTAGAAGTGTGACTCCTGTGAAACCATCACCACATTTAACATAATAAACATCTCCACCATCCCCAAAAGTTTCCTCTTGCAACTTTGTAATCCCTGCCTCTACCCCTCTCTCTGTTCTGAAGCAACCACTTAATTTTCTATCACTATTTATATGATTAGTTTGTATTTTTTTAGAATCTTATGTAAATGGACTAATACAGTACATACTACTCTTTTCTTGTCTGCGTTATCACCCAGCATGATTCTTTTGAGATTCACCCAATGTTGATGGGCTGCTGAAAAGTTCATTTCTTTTTATTGCTGAATAGTAGTTCATTGTATGTGTAGACCACGATTTATTTATTTATTCACCTGTTGATGGGTACTTTGAATATTACAAATAAAGCGACTATGCATGTTCACATCTTTGTAAGGACACATGTTTTCTTTTACCTTGAATAATTAAGAGGAAAATGACTAGTTCTGTGGTAGATGGAGATTTAATTTTTTAAGAAACTGACGAACTATTGTCTATAGTAGTTATACAATTTTACACTCCCAGCTGTTCATAAGAGTTCCAGTTTCTCTGCACCCTTGCTAACAGTGGACATGGTCAATTTTTTTTTTAAATTTTGGACATTTTAATAGGTGTGCAGTGGTATCTCATTGTAGTTTTAATGTGCATTTCCCCAAGGACCAATGATGTTGAGTGTCTTTTCACGTGCTTAGTAGCTATCACCAATATTCTTTGGTGAAACGTCTATTCAAATCTTTCAACACTTTTTATGAGGTTGTCATTTTCTTATTGTTGAGTTTTGAGAGTTCCACATATATATACTGGACACACATCCTTTATCAGGAATATAATTTTCAAATATTTTTTTCCCAGCTTGTGGATTATCTCTTTATTTTCTTAATGGTGTCTTTTGAAAAGCAAACATTTTTAATTTTGATGAAGTCTAATTTACCAACATTTAACATATGATAACTTTGTTGTCATACCACAGTTTTGATCACTAAAACTTTAGAATAAGTCTTGTAATCAGGTAGTATTAGTCCTCCATCTTTGTTCTTTTTAAAAATTGTTTTGGCAATTTCTAGATCCTTTACCTTGATTTGAGACCTTCTTTTTTAACATACATGTTTAGTTTTATAAATTTTCCATTTACATATTGCTTTAAAGGTACTCCACAAATTTTGATATGTTGTGTTTTCATTTTCAATCAGTTCAAAACACATTCTCATGTTCTTTTTGATTTCTTCCACCTATGGATTATTGATGCCAGACAAGTATCTGCAGATTTTTCATACATCTTTCTGTTATTGACTTCTAATTTAATTCTATTGTAATCAGAGAACATACTTTATGGGGCCTGCATGCTTTTAAATTTATTGAGACATTTTTATTACACAGAATATAATACTTTAGTAAAAGTTCTGTGTGCAACTTGAAAAATATATATTTTGCTTTTGTTGGATGCAGTGATCTATAAATTTCCCTGCATATGTTTTATTGTCCATTTATTATTAAGTTTTGAGATCAGTTATAAAAACCAATTAAGATTGCCATCTCTTTTAGAAAAATGTGATAAAATGATTTACAAGAAATATATATTTGGTCATTCAGATGATATTTGTTTGGTCAGCCCTAAAGGAGATGGCTGCTTACCAGGAGGACTGACCATGTGATTAGTAGGTCGGGACTTTTAGTCCCACTCCCTGATTTCTGGGGAGAGAGGTGTTGGAGGGTGAATTAGCCTATGGATGATGATTTAGTCAATCATGGCTATGTAATGAGGCCTCCATAAAAACCCAAGAGGACACTTTTTTTTCAATTTTTTTTGAGGCAGCTTTCATGCATTGAGAACCAGAATGCTTCAATGTGCCACCAAGCTGGACCCCAAACTCCATGAGGACAGAAGCTCTTTTGCTAGGGACCTCACCTTAGCTATCTCTTTATCTGGTTGTTGATTCATATCTTTCAGTCTGTCCTTTAATAAACTGGTAAATGTAAGTTAAGTGTTTCCTTGATCTGAGTGAACCTCTCTAGCAAATTATTCAAGCCTAAGGAGGAGGTCACTGAGGCAACAGCCTGGGATTTGCAGCTGGCATCTGAAGCATGAGGGGAGCATCTCATAGGACTGAATTCTTAACCTGTGGAATCTGATGCTATCTACAGGGAGATAGTATCAGAATTGAGTTGAATTCTTAGATACCCTGCTGGTGTCTGAGAATTGCTTGGTGTTGAGGGGCCAGCCCCACCACTACATTAGAATGGGGTCCAGGAACCTAAAAGGAAAGAAAAAAGAATTTTACATTGTGGACTTAAGACTCAAGCAGTCTAAGTGCAGAACAATGCATATTCTTATCCACCATCTTAAGCATCCCCCATATTTAATTATGAAGAAAACCCTAGAAATATCTGAAGTGAAAAAAAGTTATGTAATAGTCTATTTAATATTATTTCACATCTAATTTTTTAAAAATTTCTTCTTGCACAAGGAGTGGAAGAATACATTACAAATTATCTCTAGGTGATAAAATTGTGGGTGATTCTAATTTTCTTTGTAATGTTTTCTCTCTCTTTTCTTTTTTTTTTTTAACAAAGAGCATATATTTTACAATAAGAGAAAATTTCAAAGTATTTTAAAGAAAAAGTCCTATGTCACATGAATATAGGTTCATCAATTATGTACCAAGTTTACCAGCAGAGGCTAAATTCATGTCTAACCTTATTCCTCATATAATTCAAAAAAGATTACAAATATTGGAAGATGGTCAACTTCATCCCAAAACACAAATTCATAACCAGAAAAGGCAGCATTTATGCAAATTATTCTTGGCTCTCAGGTGTGGTGATCTTTAAAGCTGGACTCAGAATCTACCATAGCTAGGAAGCACATTAAAAGACACATCACTTAAGAGCCTTGCTTGAAGCTTTTTAAAAGTATAATAATAATAATAATAATAATAATAATAATAATAAACTTTGTAAGTCAATGGAGCATCACACTTATCCTTGCTCTTTTAGCAGCATTCTGCTATACCTTGGGAAGGGACCCCACCACTGATTACGCCCTTGACTCAAATGAGCACAGAGACACTTTTCAATTAAGACCTTGAGTTACATTAAATGACCAACCCTGACACAAAATAATTGAAATAAACAAAATAAGCTGAAATTATTTTAATTGACTGGCTATTTCATTCACTTATTCACCTTCCTAACAAATTTTTATCGGCTCCTAGTAGTCATTGAGTTAGAAACTAACTCAAGAAATGGTCTTGGCCAATTGCAAGAAAATGTGATACTTGACTAGATTTTTGCCTGTTAAAACTCTTTCCTTCTTTTTTTTTTTTTTGTCATTATATTCTAGATACCCTCACTTTAAAGAAATCATTAAGCAAATGCAATACTTAACAAATACAGATGTTAGAATTTCATGCTGAAGAATCACCAGGTCCCACCTTGCTTGCTCCCCAGGCTTCCAAAATTTCACTGGCCACAAGTTACTCTACAGGGATGCTTGCTATACTAGCTGCTAGCTACATCTTTGAATCCAGTTTGGTACCCTACTATATGGGTGCTCTGTTCATGCTCAAATAGGGATTATAGGGAAAGTTCTCAGAGAGCTTTTACTTCTGCTTTGATTCTAAAGAAAATCCCAGTTCTACCATCATATGACTTCTCTGAGGCTTAATTTTGTCATCTGAAAATGAAGCAATAGAAGCAGAGGTTCTCCAGGTCGCTTCCAGCTCTAACATTCTCTGACTAGACCACACTAGGATAAGGTCACAGGTATGAAAAGTCAGCACTGTAATTCCTGCTTCTCCATTTATGCCTTTGCAATCTCTTCTACTTCACCTTGTTGTGTTTCCTCTATGCTTCAACTAACAGTGCCCAACACCAAGGCTTCTCTCTCCCTCGATATTGGTAATTTTACTAAGGATTTTAGATTGTGGAGCAAAATGCTATTCTCAAACCATTAGAGAGATATATTTTCTGATAGCTTGGAACCCCTCAGACTTAGCACACTTACTTAAAACTGGCTGAAATTGACTACACACACTTTCATAGTCCTGTCCTTGCAATAGTTGTGTTTTCCTACAAAAATATTAGCCCATGTATAATCATTCCCTTCCTCTGATGAAGGTTTGTCTTATTTTTAACAAATGAGTGCTTTCACAGCCAGTTATACCTTTTCTATTTCCAACTTCATTTATTTTTTTCCTCTGAATTTCCTTTTTTTTAAAGTTTATTTATTTTGAGAAAGAGACAGAGAGAGAGAGAGCATGCGAGTGGATAAGGGGCAGAGAGAGAAGGAGAGAGAGAATCCCAAGCAGGCTCCTCACTGCCATTGCAGAGCCTGACCCTGGGCTCAATCTCCCCAACTGTGAGATCATAACCTGAGCCGAAATCAAGAGTCAGATACAACTGACTGAGGCAGCCAGGTGCCCATCTCTGAATTTCTTAATAAGAAAACATTTCTTAAACACTTCTTTGGATTTGGGAATCCCCTTGTTTAGTCCTTTCCTTTCTTTTCTTCTAGATTCAATGCTATTTTTCCCAAATAAAGATACTACTGTAGGGATATATAGGAGTCAATTATTATACAAATTATCTTATATATTATTGTTTGATATTAAATATACATCTGTTTTCAAACATCACAAACTAACCTGGGGACTCTTTTTTACACACAAATACCACTATCAACATGGCAAGGCAGAACTTATGATTGGAAACATAAAGATGGAAGGATATTGCTTGCCCCACCCCTGCAAAAAAACCACTACACATCAAAATCACACAATTAGTCTGAGTTTACAGGGGGTATCACAGTTTTCCTAAAAGATCAGAATGATTATCAGTTGGAAATGGATAGATATGTTTATGTTGGCACCAGAGATTACAGTTATGACAAATGGATTGAAGTTAAAGTCATGTTTTTTAAAGTATAAGTAATATTTCCATTAACTGTTATATGGAAACTATTTTATAGGCCCTTCAAGCATAAGGTGTCAGGATTTGAATTTGATGACTTTCCACTTTGAGGTTCTTTTATTCTGCTCCAGAATGATTTGAAGCTGGTAATGAAATCTGTTAGTGTTTGGTGAATTGTTTAATAGCTTGATTTTAGAGTGTAACATAAATAGGCTTTCTGATCTAAGAGTCCAAGCCTCAAGGAAATAAGAATGTATTTAAATGAATTCTTAAACCAAATAACAAATAGGTAGTCTATGTGATTTAATCTTAATATTTTTGTCAACATAAACACACAGCTTGATATTTAAGGAAAATATGGCTTTGTTCACATGTTGCTTGAGAAATTGAAAATGGGTTAAAGTTTAGCTTCAGATCTGAATTTGCCTAAGGTACATTATTCAGCAACTCAGAGACCTGATTAAAGAGCCTAGAGCTGTTCACAGCTGGGCTGGAAAGACCACTTCTTGATAGTTTCTTATTTCAAAACCTGTGCTATAAAAACTCAGCTTCTTAGATATACATTCTCTAAATAATATAGAGCCTTAAAGAGGTTCCTCAGGTAACCTACTCCATTTTGATGTCCTGTTCCATGAAAGTAAATCTCCTAGACATTAAGATAATAGACTGATCTTACTAATTAGGTAAACAAAATAAATCTTAAAATAGAACCTAAATGCACAAAAAGTGCATAAACATTAAAACATCAAGAGTCAACATTCCCATCACTTCCTCCATGAAGCTCAAGTAATCACCAAAAGCCTACAGGGAATTTCCAGCACTTAATTTTTCTGACCTCCAAAAACAGCAGTTTCACAGTCTAACCTGATATGAAGTGGGAATACAAGCAGCAGGTGAATAATTTAAACTAGTTGCTCAGAGTACATTTTTCCAGTTGGAAGGAAATTATCATAGGATTGGACATAGTTTCTAGATGCAACATGATCTTTTCAGATTATGACTGAAAGGGGGAAAAATAGAGATTGAAAGAAATGGTAGTTAGAGGATCACCTGGGGAAGAAGATGAATCAGGTAAGTGAGGAGAGCCAAGCCCCGACAGCAGGTCACTCTGATGTAGGCAATGATCTTGCGATGCAGCTTGCAAGAGAAGGTGGGACAGACCCTAAATGTAGTATTCAGACAGCTGAAGGCCAAGGGCTTTTCAAAATCTGGAAGAACCAGGAGCACCTGGGCGGCTCAGTCGGTTGGGTGTCCAACTTTAGCTCAGGTCATGATGTCGTGGTTCGTGGATTCAAGCCCCGAGTTGGGCTCAGTGCTGACAGCTCAGAGCCTGGAGCCTGCTTTGGATTCTGTGTCTCCCTCTCTCTCTCTGTCCCGCCCCTACTTGTGCTCTGTCTCTTTCTCTCAAAAATGAATAAACATTAAAAAAAATTTTTTTTTAATCTGGAGGAACCGTAAGCAAGAGAAATAAAAGGTCTTCCTGAGGCTATAAAATCAAAGCAAAGTGATGACCATTGAAGTTAGTAGGAATGCTATTTAACTTACATGTCACTTTTATCATTATTTTGATTTTAAGCTAACATAACTTTATTAAAAGGTTTTTATTAGAATTAAATGAAATCACGTAAAGAACCTTGCATTGATCACTGCTGAGAAGTATCAGTTCACTTCACACTCTCTCCTGGCTTCTCAGATCTTGTTAAGTGAGGGAAACTTCTTAAAACATAGCCTAGAATGATTACTCAAATAGCCACTAGCAGGTCTGTGTCAAAGAGTGCCATTCAAATGTAAAGACTGTGACACTTTTCTTACAATACCATGAAAATATTTATGTTTGCTCTCCCTTCTTTCTCAACCAGCATAAATTCTCAACAGCAGTAACTTGGCCTCCACCCAACACTGATCTAAATTAGACTGATGAATGTCACCAATAACCTCCTCGGTTCCAAAGTCAATGTAAACTTTGAAATGCTCTGCAGCATTGGCTTCTTCTTGGTGCTCTCTCTTCCCTCCTTCTTCTGTTGCTTCTCTTTCCTGGTTGATTTCTACCTCCTTCCATCTTCCTTTTCTCTGGTTTCACTTGTAAATGTCAATGCTCCCCAGAGCACTCAGCTCATTTTCATGAGTTTCTCCATAGCTTTCTCTGAACCCACGACTTCCATGCTACCTATACATATTCCTGTCACCTGTTCCACCACTTAGGTTGTCTGCTCCAGCCTCTGGCTTGTAAATCCAACTGCCAAATGAGTAGAGCCACTTGAGGGTCCCAAAGACACCTCAAATTATACATGGCTCCTAACTCCCCAGTCCTCTGTCCCCATGGCACTTTGCTGATGACTTACCTTTGCATTTATCACACTATGCTGGGGTTTAAAGAATATATTATTATCTTATTGAAGACAAGGACTATTTACTATTCAAATTAGAATTCCTACATCAAAGCACTGGCACATAGTAGGCATATACTCAATACGAATAAGCAAGTACAAGTCTTGTTACTTTGCTGCCTTTAACCTGACACAGAACATCTCCACTCTGCCTGTAGTGTTTTCTTCTTTCCTTGACTCCTTAGTAGGTCTGGGTTATGTTTTGGTTACTGGGTTGCTTTGTTTTCAACTTTCTGATTGTTGCTGGGTGATTTCCTTGGGACTCTCTCCTGGTTGCTATGCTTCACACACTCTGAGATTTCCATTTGTAGCTAAATGGTAACATTTTTTATCAGCCTCTGGAATGGATCAGGGTCTCAGAGAAGCTCAATTGCAACATCACACATATTCATGGGCTGTAACAGGCAAAGAACAGGTTTGGAAGGGGTCTCCTTATCCCTGCTCAGAGGCATCCTTTGTGTGTTATTTCACCGTCTGCTTCCTCAAAAAGGATTTCACTTTCTCACTGTTCAACACTCCAGTCTGAATGTATAGTCCACTGGTAATGAATCTATAAACTTAAAAAAATGGAGAGATTTGTTAACTTCAAAATAAAAATAAGAGAGTTGAAGGTTTTACTAGCTTTTGTGAGATAAGGTCTTTCTGTTGTTTGTGTTTTGAACTTTAAAACAGATATTCTAAAACTGACCTTTTGCTTGTTTTTAACAGAAGCTTTCTACCGAAATCAGAATTTGGGACAGACATCTGCCTTCTACAAACATGTTATAGGAAACTTCCTTCATCTGGAAATACTGGGAACTGAGATATTCTGATTAATTGAATACCCTACTTAATCCAAAAACATTTATCAATCCTGTGCTAGACATCAAGGGAAATCAGAAAAATGTTAAAATACAGTTGGGTGTGAAAAGTCCAAGACACATGTAATAATTTGTGAATAACTTAATAGTCACAAACCAGATAAATCCTTAAATGGGCTCTTGAAATAGGCAAAAATACTACTATATCCCACTAATCAATTTATTCTCCCACTTTCCAAAATGGGTATTCAAGATTTCTTCACTCTTTTCAAAACTGTGATTCACTGCTGTGGCTGCCACTGCCTCAATCCCTAACTTCACCTACACGCCCTCACCTTCACCCCTTCCACCTACCCCGTCTCAGAGTAATCTTAACTCAGGCTTCATAGGAGAGAAGAAAACATAGAAACCCTCAGAAACTTCCTCATCCTCCTGATGCCAAATATATCAACCCACACCCATCCCTTTCACTCTATTCTGATATAATAAAGGAGATACCCTTTCCCCTCCAATCCCTCCAGGGTGTGATGAATCCTGCCCCTCCCTTTCCAGAAATCTTAAATAGCGATATTCTTTCTTACATTTTTGTTTTTAGTTTCACCTTTTCCTCACTGCCTCCATGAGAATTTCCCAACAGTTAGTAAACATCTTCAAGACTTCTTTGCAAAAATGAATTCTCTCAACTATCATTCCCCCACAGGGACTGTGCTATCTTTCTCTCCCCCTCCATATTTTGTAGAAGAGTTATCTACACCTGCAATCGCCACTTCCTCAACTCTCACCCACTCATCAACCCAATCTGGCTTCTGCCCCATCATTCCATCAAAAGAGCTCTAGCTATGGGAGCCTGCGTGGCTCAGTTGGTTAAGTGTCCAACTTCAGCTCAGGTCATGATCTTGCTGTTCATGAGTTCAAGACCTGTGTTGGGCTCTGTGCTGACAGCTCAGAGCTTGGGGCTTGCTTCAAGTTCTCTCTCTATCTCTCTGCCATATGCACTCTCTCTCAAAACTAGATACTAAGAAAAATCTTTTTTAACAAAAGAATTTTAAAAATTAAAAAAAAGAGCGCTAGCCAATGTGAGTGATGTGTTCCATGTAGCCAAATTAATGGGTGTCTTCAGATGGCTTTAATTGTTATTGATGACAATAATTCACAGATCTATTTGCTCACATAGTCTGTGACCAGACTCTTCGCATCTGAGTCATCTCTCTACCACTTAATACTTCTGTGCCTCAGAGAATTTATTGAACCTCTCTAAACTATGATTTCCTCATATGAAAAATATAAATAAAAATAAATAACCTCAAAGACCTGTAGATAACAAATTCGTTAATTCTCTCACACACATATAAATTAATTACAATAGAGCCTAGAAATCTTTATTATATTGCCTGCTCAAATTTTTCTTCTGAACCCCAAACTCACATATTGAACTGCATACTGGACATATTTCCACTTGAATGTCTCAAAGGCACTGTATTCATTCTCTGTGGTTGCTGTCACAAAGAATCACAAACTTTGTGGTTTTAAAACAACCTAAATTTATTAGTTCGCAGTTCTGAAGGTTAGAAATTTGACATGGGTCTCAATGGGCAAAAATCCAGGTATCGGTGGGTCTGGTTTCCTTTCTGGAGGCTCAAGAGGGGAACCTTGTTTCTTTGCCTTTTCCAGCTTCTACCTGCATTCCTTGGCTCATGGTCCCTTCCCCCCTTTCCAAGACTAGCAACACTGCATCTCTTTCTTTGACTCTCTTCTGCCTCCCTCTTCACTTTTCTTTACATTTAGATGTAATTCACAGACCATAAAATTCACTATTTTAAAGCATAAAATTCAGTGGTTGTTTGTATATTTACAAAGTTGTGTGTCACTGCTAATTCTAGAAATTTTCCATCTCTCCAAAAAGACATCTTTTACCCCTTTCCAGTCATTCTTCATTCCTCCTTCTCTCAGCTCCTGGCAACCACTAATTTACTTTGTGTCTCTAGACAGGTTTGCCTATTAACGGAAATATAAATGGAAACATGCAAATTATAGCCTTCCATGTCTGGTTTTCTTTCACTTAGTTTATCCATGTGGTAGCATGGATCAGTAGCTCATCCTCTTTATGACTAAAAAATATTCCATTGTACGGATATACCACATGTTGTTTATCCACTGATAACAGCTGATGAATATTTGGGACATTTTCACCTTTTGGCTACTATGAATAATGCTGTTATGAACATTCATGTACAAGTTTTTGTATCAACATGTGTTTTCAGTTCTCTCGGGTATAGATCCAGGGGTAAAATCATACTGCAACACTATATTTAACCTTTTCAGGACCTGCAAACAGTTTTCCAAAGTGGCTGAGCCATTTTACATTCCCCCCAGCAGTGGAAGAGGATCCCAATTCCTCCAAATCCTCACTAACACTTGTTATTCTCTCTTTTTTTAAAATTAATTTATTTATTTTGAGACAGAGAGCACATGGGGGGCAGAGAGAGGGGAGAGAGTCCCATGCAGGCTCTGCACTGTTGGCACAGAGCCCCTCGTGGGGCTCAATCTCACGAACTGTGAGATCATGACCTGAGCTGAAACCAAGAGTCAGACACTTAACTGACCAAACCACCCAGACACCCTTTTTAAAATTTCTATAGCCGTCCTAGTGGCTATGAAGTAGTATCTCATTGTGGTTTTGATTTGCATTTTCCCAATGACTAACGATGTTGAGTATCTTTTCATATGTTTTTTGGCCATTTTTATAACTACTCTGGAGAAATGTCCACTCAAATCTTTTGCCCCTTTTTCATTCTTTTTATCGTTGAGTTGTAAAAAATTTTTTATATTCCGGATACTAGATCCATGTCAGATTTATGATTTAAAAAAATTTTTTTCTCCTATACTGTGGGTTATCTTTTTATTTTTTTGATAGTGTGCTTTGGTACAAAAAAAGTTTCTAATTTTTTTAAAAGATTTTATTTTGGGGACACCTGGGTGGCTTAGTCAATTGAGCGTCCGACTTTGGCTCAGGTCATGATCTCACAGTTCGTGGGTTCGAGCCCCACATTGAGGGGAGCCTGCTTTGGATCCTCTCTCCCCCTCTCTTTGGTCCTCCCCTGCTTGCATTCACTCAAAAATAAAGCAAGCATTTAAAAAAAAATTTAAGTAATCTTTTCACTCAGCTTTGGGCTCAAACATACAACCCTGAGATCAAGAGCTGCATGCTCTACTGATTTGAGCCAGCCAGGCACCCCAAAAAGTTTCTAATTCTGATGAAGTCCTATATAGCTATTTTATCTTTGGTTGCTTGTGTTTTGGTTTCATCTAAGAAGACATTGCCTAGTCAAAAGTCTTAAATATTTAAAGCTCTGTTTCCTTTTAAGAGTTTTATAGTTTCAAATTTTACATTTAGGTCTTTGATTCATTTTGAATTAATTTTTGCATATGATGTGAAAAAGGGGTCCAAATTCATTCTTTTGGACGTGGATCTCCAGTTGTCCCAGCACTATTTGTTGAAAAGACTACTTTTCCCCCATTTGAATGGTTTTGGCACCCTTGTCCAAAATCAATTGACCATAGATGTATGAGTCAATTTTTGGACTCTGATTCTATGCCACTGATCTATATATTTATATTTATATATTTATTTATATAAATATATATTTATATTTATGCCGGTACCATACTGTTTTGATTACCGTTTTTTTGAAGTTGGGCATGAAATAAAGAAGTGTGAGTCCTTTAACTTTGTTCTTCTTTTTTAAGATTATTTTGACTATTTGTAGTTCCTTGTAATTCAATATGAATTTTAGGATCAGCTTGTCCATTTCTGTTAATAAATCAATCAATAAATAAATAGCAGTTGAAATTTTGATCTGTAGGATCAAATGAGATAGTACTTCACAGCCATTACGATGGCTATAGAAATAAAAAAGGGGGCACCTGGTTTCCTCAGTCAGTTAAGCATCTGACTCTTGGTTTCCGCTCAGGTCATGATCTTACAGTTTGTGAGATTGAGTCCTGCATCGGTATCTGTGCTGACAGTGCAAATTTTGTATCTGTAGATTAATTTGGGTGTAGATTAACTGCCATCTTAACAATATTAAGTCTTCCAATCCATGAGCACTGGATGTCTTTCTATTTACTTAGGCATTCTTTAATTTCTTTCAGAAATGTCGTAATTTTAAGTGTACGAATTATGTGCCTATTTGGCTTAGTTTATTCCAAAGTATTTTATTCTTGTTTATGCTATTACAAGTGAAATAGTTTTCTTAATTTCATTTTTGGATTACTCATTCTATTGTATAAAACACAACTCACTTTTGTATATTGATCTTGTATCCTGCAAACTTGCTGAACCTTGTTATTATTAACCATAATAGCTTTTCTGCAAACAGAGATGGTTTTACTCCTTCCACTCCAATCTGGATTCCTCCCTTCCCCCCATTGAATAGAAGTTATAAAAGCAGACATTCTTTACTTGTTCCTGATCTTAGGGGGAAAGCTTTGGGCCTTTTGCCATTAAGTATGATATCAGCTGTGGGTTATTCATAGATGTTTATTAGTTTGAGGATATTCCATTCTGCCTCTAGTTATTGAATATTTTTATCATGAAAGAGTACTAGATTTGGTCAAATGCTTTTTCTGCTTCTATTGAAATGGTCATGTGAAGGTTTTTTTCTTTTATTCTACAATATGGTGTATTTCATTGATTCATTTTTTATGTTGAAACAACCTTGGATTCCTGGAACAAATCCCACTTGGTCATGTTGTATAATTCTTTTTATATGTTGCTGGATTTGGTTTAGAGTATTTTGTTGAAGTTTCACAAGGATATTGGTCTGTAGTTTTCTTTTCACATGATGATGTCCTTATCTGGCTTTTGTATCAGGGTAATGGTGGCCTTATAGAATGGGTTAGGAAGGGTTCCTTTCTCTCCAGTTTTTGAAAGAGTTTGTGAAGGATTGGTGCTAATTTTTCTATAAATATTTGGTAGAATTAGGGGCACCTGGGTGGCTCAGTCAGTTAAGCATCCGACTTCAGCTCAGGTCATGATCTCATGGTTTGTGAGTTCGAGCCCCACATGAGGCTCTGTGTTGACAGCTCAGAGCTTGGAGCCTGCTTCAGATTCTGTGTCTCCCTCTCTCTCTTCCCCTCCCCCCAACTCAAAGATAAATAAACATGAAAAAAAAATTTTTTTTTAATATTTGGTAGAATTCACCAGTGGAGCCAAATGGTCCTGGGTTTTTCTCTGATGTAAGGTTTTTTGATTACTGAATCTCCTTGCTTCTTATAGAGCAATACATGTTTTCTATTTCTTCTTGAGGCAGTGATGGTAATTTGTATCTTCATAAGAATTTTTCCATTTTATCTAGGTAATCTAATTTGTTTGCATATCATTATTCATAGTATTTCATTTTAAGCTTTTTAAATTTCTATATGGTTGGTTAAAATGTTCCCTTTTCATTCCTAATTTTAGTAATTAAATCTTCTCTTTTTTATCATGGTCAGTCTAGTTAAATGTCAGTTTTGCTGATCTCTTCAAAAATTATCTTTCAGTTTCTTTCATTTCCTGTGTTATTTTTCTATTCTCTATTTTGTTTATTTCAGCTCTAATCTTTATTCCACCCTTCTGCTTTCTTTGGGTTTTATTTGCTCTTCTTTTTCTAATATCTTAAGGTAGAAGTTTAGATTATTGATCTGAAACACTCCTTCTTTTCCTCAGAGCTTACAGCTATAAATATCCCTTTGTTAACTGTTTTTTTTTTTCCTATTTCCCATAAGTTTTGGTATGTTGTGCTTTCACTTTCATTCATCTCCAAATACTTTCTAAATTTCATTGTGGTTTCTTCTTGGAATCACTGGTTCTGCAGACGTTTTGTTTAATTCCCACATATGCATGTACTTTCAAATTTTCCTTTTGTTTTTTATTTCTAATTTCCTTCAATTGTAGTTGAAAGAACATATTTTGTATAATTTAAATCCTTTTAAATTTATTGAAATGTGTTTAACATAATTGCCTAACATAATGGTATATCCTGGTAAACATTCCATGAGCACTTGAGAAGAATATGTATTCTGCTGTTGTTGGATGGAGTGTTCTATAGATGTGTTAAGTCTAGTTGGTTTATGTTATTCAAATTTATTTCCTTGTTGATCTTCTGTCTAGTTCCTTATTCATTGTGGCAAATGAGATATCAAAGTTTTCAAGTATTACTATTGCATTGATCATTTCTTTGTTCAATTTTGTCAGCTTTTGCTTCATATATATTGGGTCTCTATTAGGTATATATGTGTCCATATTTGTTGTATCTTTCTAGTATATTGACTTTTTGTCACTATAGTATGTCCACCTTTGTCTCTAGTATTATAAATTATAAAGATAATTTTTATTTTTGCTTATTTTGTCTGATATTACTATAACCACTACAACTCTCTTTTGGTTACTATTTACAAGTATCTCATTTCTATCTTTTCACTGTTTTTTAACGTTTATTTATTTATTTTTGAGAGAGAGAGCATGAGCAGGGAAGGGGCAGAGAGGGAGACAGAGAATCCCAAGCAGGCTCCATGCTAATAGCACAGAGCCCAACATGGGCTCGAACAACACGGGGCTCAAACTCATGAACCATGAGATCATGACCTGAGCTGAAAGCAAGAGTCAGACACTTAACTGACTGAGCCACCCAGGTGCCCCTCTATCCTTTCACTTTTAACATATTTTTGTCTATTAAAGTAAGTCTCTTAGGAGCATACTGTTGGATCATTTTTGTTGTTTTGTTTTTAAATCCATATGCTGATCTCTGCCTTTCCCCCCCAATCTCTGTCTTTTATGTAAAGAGTTAATCCATTTACATTTAATGTAATTATTGATAAAACAGGATTTGCTATTTATAGGTGTGTATTAGGTCTATAGATAATAAATTTTATTCTATTTTATTTTGCAGTTTCTTTTATAAATGTTTTGTCTTTTGTGTTCTTCAGTTCCTCAATTACTGCCTTCTTTTGTGTTAAATACTTTGTAGTGTACTATTTTAATTCCCTCATAGACTTTATCTTTTACTATATATCTTAGTTATTTTCTTAGTGGTTTCCTTGGGGATTACCATTAATATCTTAAGTTCAGCTCATTAACAACCTTAATTCCATCTGTAACTTTAATTCCTTTTTGCCATATAACATAATTTATTCACAGGTTCTAGAGATTAGGATGTGGAAAGTTTAAGGGGACCATTATTCTGCCTACTACAGTCACCTAAAAGTCACTATGTCCAAACCTTTTTATTAAATGTTGCCCACAAATACACAAACACACACACACACACACACACACACACACACACAAACACACACACTAATAGATTCTACAAAATAAACAAGCAAATGACAAACTCCTGGTACTCTTCCAGTGCTTCCTGTATCTCAGTGTCTGGCTGAATCATTTGTTATTGTGCAAACTAGACCTAGGAATTACCTTTCACACTTTCCTTTCTCCCATTCTCCAAATGTCACTCATCATCAAATCATAGTGCCTTACCTCCCCCAAATTTTCTGCATTTCTGCATTTCTACTTCCATCATCCTAATCTAAATCATCTTTACTAATCTTTTCCTTATTATTATGCCCTAAGAAGCCTTTTTAGGGATTTTTTTCTAATTGCCCCATCCACAAAATGTAAGCACCACAAATACATTGCATAGCTGTAATTTATATATAAAAACAGTAAGTATATTGAATACAGGAGTTTTTTGTTTACTACAGGATTAAGAATGGCTGAGTAAAAATTTTAAGTTAAAAGATAATTTGGAAAGCTATCAACATTTAGCTTAACATTAAAACTATATTTGCTGAGTAACTCTTTTTTAACAAATAAGAAAATGTTATTAGCTATTCATTACAAACCAGGTAGTCTGATACATGCTTTTGAAACATGTCATTTAATCTTTTTTACAATATTTAATTTTTATCAACATCGTATATGTACATTGTTTAAAATGTTAAATGAAGCTTACTATGGAAAATAGCAATCCTCTACTTTTGTCCTTTCCCTTTTCCAATTTACACGAGGTAAATTTTAATGTAATTTATATGCTTATGTAAATCATAAAGTATCAAATATGTGCATATATGCAAATGAATGATTTATATAAATACATACTATTAATAGACACAGAATCAAGTTCTTTTTTAATCATTAAATTGTATTTTCCAGCAAAAGTATAACTTTAAGAACTGAATTAATTTCTTAAAAATTATTTTAGTTAACTTTTGACTCTTGCTTGACATTGGAAAATAAAATTTAGCTTCATTGGCTGCTAGACATCTATTCAGATATTGTTAAAATTTTTCTTTTCAGCATTTGACAAGATGAATGATGAGTTGATTAACTTCTGTCAAGTTAAATAACAAAATATAAACTGTTTTTACTTAATTCTCAAAGCCCAACTCACACACAAGATCATTAAGATCAAACACAAACAACATCTACAAGGTAGCCAAAAGCAGCCTCTACCCAAGCTCAGACAATCTTTTGCAATAATTAACCCAAGAACAAATAATCCTACAAGAGAAAGTCCCCAGTTACAGCCACATATTCCTGTAGTTATACAGCACTGATCTTGCATACATTTTGTGTATCATCCGTAAATCCAATGCCAATGTTGCTCATGTGATACCTCAAAACAACACTAAAATGCAATGAAAGATATTAAATACTGAGGAATAAGATTTTATCAATTAGAGTTGAGTTTTGGAGGGTCACAAACTATAATAATAATAATACTGAAGATTTTTTTCCCCAATGAACCAATTTTTGCTCTGTTGGGAGTGATATCGTCCCTATGAAGAGTTCATGGTCTAAACAATTAGCATTTATCACTTGCATTCCTAAAATAATCTCCTGATAGTTCTCAATACCTCCTTCTTGCCTCTCTGATCTGTTCTTTGCAAAGCTGTCAGACTGATTTTCCAAAACAAAATTTGATCACCTCACCTCCTTCAATGCTTTCAGCAGCTCTCCAAATAGAGCAAAAAGGCATAACATTGCCTACAAATTATGCATGATCTGGTCCTAGTTCACATAATCTCCTATAAAAACCTCCAACTCTCTCTGCACTCCAGCAACACTGCCCTTTATTTCATTGAGCCATCCTTTCACCACAAGGACTTTGCACATGCTGTTCTGCCTGGAAGACCCTTCTCTGCCTTCTTTGCTTATTTAAATGCTATTTCTTCAGATTTTTGCTTAATCATTCCTTCCTCAAGGGATCTTTTTCTGTTATCCCCAATGTTATCAAATCTGCCTTTAATAAAATGTAACATCACCATACCCTCCCTTCAATGACACTCATCACAATTGTAATTTTATATTATTTGTTCTGTAAGTTCTATAGTCCCTAAGTTGTATGTGTCTTTTTTCCACCAGTATCTCCGCAGTATCTAGAATAAATCTGGCACAAAGTAAGTGCTCAATAATTTACTGAATGAATCCATAATTGATGAATTGTGTTTTAAAGAACTCAACAGATTAACTAGTTTGAAGTAAAAAAAAAACAAAAAACAAAAAAAACACATTGAAATCCATACCACAATCATAAGCAAAGGCTTCATGAAGCAAAAGTAAAACTATAATAACAAGTATAAACTATAAAAACAAGCAATATGAGTCTAGACCTTGAGTCTTCTATTATATTGTATTCCAGAAATCTTATTTTAGAGTCCAATTAAGCAAAACGTGTTTGACTGAGACTTGCCATATTGTCACCTTAGAATGCTATCAAATGTAGTAAATGCTAAAACTGTTCCAAATATAATAAGTCTTTGAAACTTCAGATCACATCCTGAGAACCTGCAGTGCCTTAGGGACATTGTTGCAAACCACAATTATCACAGCACAACTCAGCAGTCACAGACAACACGAGCTTGCTTTCAGCGATCTGTCAAAAATGCTGCACCAGTATTCTGCCTCCCAGCCTTCTGCTGTGTCTGAGCTGACGACAATGCCCTGGCATACAAGCAGGCATGCAGAAGTAGCTCTTACAAGCCTTAGGGTGTGAAGGCAGCCACTAACCTCTATCCACAAAAAACGGCCTTCATGCCACTTATGGCACAGCATTTAATACTGTCAATGCTGAGGACAGCATTAATGTAGTGAAAAGAATGACAGGTTTTAGTCAGAAATTTGGACTTAGTCCTATCCCCATCATTAATCAGTTGCAAGAGCTTAGAAAATGCACTTGACCCCATTTTACCTCTGTAGAACGTTAAACCAGATAAGTAGTTGAAACATTTTCACTACTAAATTCTCCTGCTAACAATTTTTAACCATGGACCTTGTATTTCAAAATACTAGGGTCTAGAAAAAGTCACTTAGTGAGCAATAATTGTTTCATTTTCTGTTTTGCTAAAAATTCTGACAAATCTCTAAGGGGGATTAGGAATGGCGGCCACACAGACAGGGGAAGCTGTGGGAGGCAGAGGGCAGTGTAGGTGACTAGGCTAGAAGGAGATGTCACTTTCATCAAGTAATTAAGCAACAATTTGATGTCCTGTTTTTATAGAACAAAGACCCATAAAACTGAGCACATTAGGGGGAAAAAAGCCCAGCAAGAGTATGATTTTGCCAAGGCATTTTGAAATATTGAAAATAGCTCACGACATCCCATTACCTTTGTAATTATTCAAAGATCTCAGACTGGACGCACTGCACAAGATGATTCCCCAAGTCCCTAGAAAAAGTGCACTCCAAAATGAATTTCTATTTAATGAATTTCATGAATTCATTAAATGAATTAAATGACTTCTGTAATCAAGTTAGGGAAATTTTTTAGGAGGAAGGCAGTCATCCCTTATCCATGTAAAATTATATGTAAGAGGTCAAAAGAATTAAATTATGTAATTGAAGGGAAAATATATTTTTCTTGCAAATATTCACTTTATAAATATTTTCTATCACTGTTTTAAATTGTTTTAATGTTTATTTATTTTTGAGAGAGAGAGAGAGGGGGTAGGGAGAGATACAGAGACACAGAGAGAAAGAGAGAGAGAGAGAGAGAGCAGGGGAAGGACAGAGAGAGAGAGGGAGACGCAGAATCCGAAGCAGGCTCCAGGCTCTGAGCTGTCAGCACAGAGCCTGATGCGGGGCTCAAAATTCATAGACCCCAAGATGATGACCTGAGCTGAAGTCGGAAGCTTAACCCACTAAGCCACCCAGGTGCCCCTTCTACTGTTTTAAATTCATTTACATTAGGCATTCTCAGTGGGGCACTGTTGCACCAAACAGGACAAAAATTATTCCTTGGGGAGTGTTAAAAAAAAACAACAACAACTTAATATTATAATGGTATGTGGCTCTCCAAAGTGCAACTGTACCTTATAAAATATTATTCCTTCGTATTTCATTCCTTTCGTTGGGTTTTGAGTCCTTAGGGGTATCACACGAGCAGCATTGACATTGAATTCACAGAGGGTACCAAATGTATTCCAGGTCAGTTCTACAAAACTATGGCTAATAGAAGGCTGTGAATTGAGGACTTTCTCTTGCTCAATTGATCTTGATCTCAAAGTTGCATTGCAAGAGGTGGTCTGCACATGGCTCTGGGATGCTGTTGGCCTGGTGGCTATTTATGTTTGTTCCTCATGCTTTTGGGTACAAGTTGAAGTTTGAAAATTAAATAAAAATAGTTCATATTTTACCGCTTAACTTGATAAAAACTATTTGATATTTTATTACTTATGTCAAGTGCTAAAAAGAAAAAATTCAACAATATCTGCATGATAAATTAGCAGCTAAATGAAAGGTTATATTTTCATATCAAGCAAAAGACTAAAGTTTACTTAAAAAGTTAAGAAATTATTTTATTTTTTTCAATAGTTTTAGTTTTGCTTAAAAATAACACTTTTGAGGGATTTCTTTAAAAATTAAGCTACATTGCTATCATTATTATATATTTATATATATTGCTAGGATGGAATTTAGTTTCTTTTGGCTTTTTCTTTTTTTTTTTTCTTCATTTAATAGCTCTCTTTTTTTTTAAATATGATTTTCTCAGTTCATGTAATTTTTTTTCTATTTAAGGATGGAAGGGATTGTCACACTGTCTACATCATAACTGGAACAGAATGTCATTTGTTTTAATTTTGCCATTTTGATAAAGGGAAAAATCAATAGCATACAGGGATTTTATATGTTTGATTTAAGCCTTTAAGAAAGAAGGGGCATGTCAACATCTGAAATGAAGATTACTTCTCCAGTCTAAAGACACTGACACACAGGTCATTTACTCTGAAGGGCGTCTCAGTACAGGGAGGTAGCCAAAATGAAAGTTTTAGAAATGGGCTACAATTCTGTGAGCAATGCTAATTCTCAGACTGTGGGACAAGAGCTGTTCACATCCTTCCTGTGTAAAGTCAGTTGCTCCTCACCTTGTAACTAAACTGTCTCATGGTTTCCATTTTGGGTCAAAAGCAAAAATGAAGCCTCATTAGAGTTTTTCCTCTTTGGCCTAGCAAGAGATGTGAGTCAAAATAGTATAAAATGCCAGACTAGACCAAAGATCTACAGAGGGGTTCTACTAAGTAGAAGAGACGTGTGGGATTTAAGGGATTTCTCCCTTGGACAGAAAGGGAGTCTATTCTATGTGAAGAAAAAAGGTGTGCACAGATATTTGGGTTACCAGAGATGCTGGTGTACTAGTTTTCTATTGCTGCTGTAACAAATTATCACGAACAGTGGCTTAAGACAACAAATAATTATTACCTTACAGTTTTATAGGTCAGCATGTCTCCCTGGGTTAAGATTAAGGTGTTGGCTGGCCTCCTTTTTGGAGGCTCTAGGGAATAATCTGTTCTCCTGTTTTTCCAGCTTCTAAAGTCCACCTGCATTCCTTGGCTCATGGTCCCCTTTCTTCAAACCCAGAAGTGGTGGGTTGGGTCTTCTTCACATGGAACTTTTCTGACCCTCCTTCTTGTCGCATCTACCTTCTGACCATAGCCAAGAAAAGTTCTCTGCTTTTAAGTTTTTATATTGGACCCACCTAGATAATCAATAATAATCTCCCCATCTTAAGGTCCATACTGCAAAGTCATTTTTTCCATGAAAAGTAACATATTCACAGGAATATTCTGGGAATAAGGGTGTGGATATCTCTGGGGGACAATTATTCTGCTTGTCATAGCTAGTTAAACCTCAATATCTATTTTCCTGTCCTTCAAAAGTAGAACCTCCATGTTATTTACTGAAAGGAGGGAACATCACTGCTCAGAAAGAGGACCATGTTTTCTAGCTTCCTTTAATATGTTTAACGTGACTAAATTCTACCGTAGGATATAAGTGGAAGTGCTATATGCAGCTTTTGGAAGCTGCCTTAAAGAAAAAGAGCAATTCTCTTTTATCCTTCCTGCTCACTAAAATGTACACATAAGGAATAAAGCTGGATCAGCCATCTTGGAAGAGGACATAGAAGCTGCATAATGAGGATGACAGAGTAATGAGTTAAGAGACTGAATCCTAATTTGTCATGGAGTTACCACATCAACCCTGTGATTTTAATGTGAAAAAAGTTAGCTTCTATCTTCCTAGCCTCTGTTATTAGGGAATTTTGATGCCCAAACATACTCATATCAAATATAGCGTGCAATGACATTGACCGTTCAAAGTATACAAAACAAGATAAACAGGTAAGGAAGGAGAAAGGGGGTCTTGGGATTTCTCCAGGCTTTGGCCAGCTACAGAAAAAAAAAGTCATGTGTATGACCATAGAATACAAAACAAGAACAAACAAAACACAGCAAAACAAAACAAAACAAAGCCCTCAAGAAGAAGGTGTAAGTAACCAAAGAGACACAATGGAGGTACAAGGTTCAAATACAGCAGCCTTTGCCACTGCAAGAGCCTGTTCATTATTTTTCTCTGCAAACTTTGAAAGAGTCAAATTTTAATTTTAAAAGTTAAAACCTTATCAGTTTTCCGTAGGGGGAGAAAGGACCCCAAATGTCAGTGGCTTAAAATAACAAAGGCTTATTTCTATTCACTGTGCATGTTCCATGCGGGTCAGCAGGGAGCACTGCTCATTTCTATAATTCAAGGATCCGGGCTGAGGGAAGCTCATCTTCATGTGTGCCTCTTTGTTCATGGCAGCAGGAAAAAGAGAGTATGGGGAATCATACACTGACTCTTAAAAATGGTGCTCAGCATAGCACACTATTTACAATAGCTAGCAGGTGGAAGCAACCCAAATGTCCATTGGCAGATGGATTTGTAAATAAAATGTAGTATAGTCACACAATGCAATATTATTCAACCTTAAAAAGGAAGAAAATCCAGGGTGGCTCAATAGGTTGAGTGCCTGACTTTGGCTCAGGTCATGATCTCACAGCTTGTGAGTTTGAGCCCCACGTGGGGCTTTGTGCTGACAGCTGGGAGCCTGGAGCCTGCTTCAGATTCTGTGTCTCCTCTCTCTCTGCCCCTCCCCCACTCAGGCTCGCTCTCTTGCTTTCGCTCTCTCTCTCTCTCCAATGGAATACTACTTGGCAATGAGAAAGAATGAAATCATGCCATTTGCAGCAACATGGATGGAACTGGAAGGTATTATCCTGAGTGAAATAAGTCAGTCAGAGAAAGACAGGTATCATATGTTTTCACTCATATGTGGATCTTGAAAAACATAACAGAAGACCATGGGGGAAGGGAAGGGGAAAAAATTAGTTACAAACAGAGAGGGAGGGAAGCAAACCATGAGACTCTTAAATACAAAGAACAAACTGAGGGTTGATGGGGGGGTGGGGGAGAGGGAAAATGGGTGTTGGGCACTGAGGAGGGCACTTGCTGGGATGAGCACTGGGTGTCACATGTAAGCAATGAACGACAGGAATCTACCCCAAAAACCAAGAGCATACTTTACACACTGTATGTTATCAAACTGACAATGAATTATATTTAAAGAAAAAAAAATTTTTAATTAAAAAACAAGGCAGAAAATCCTGTCACATACTGTAACATGGATGAACCTTGAAGACATTATACTAAGTAAAATAGGCAGTCCAGACAAATACTGCACAGTTGATTTCATTTATATGAGGTACCTAGAGTAGTCAAATTTCTAGGGACAGAAAGTACAACCAGGGGCTGGGGCAGGTGGGGGAGAAAGAGAAGTTGTTGTTTAATGAGTACAGGGTTTCAGTTCTGCAAGATGAAAAAACTATGGAGATCTGTTTCATAAGCATGTTCATGTGAACATGCTTAACACTACAGAATAGTATACTTAAAAATGGTTATGATAGTAAATTTTGTTATGTGGTCTTTACCACAATAAAAAAAAATGGTGCTCAGAAAAGACAAATGACACTTATGTTCACATTTAATTAGCCAAAGTAAGTTATATAGCTGTGCCTAACTTTAAAAGTGGCAGGGGGTGAGGGGCACCTGGCTGGCTCAGTCAGTCAAGCATCCCACTTCGGCTCAGGTCATGATCTCACAGTTCATGAGTTCAAGCCCTGTGTCAGGCCCTGTGCTGACAGCTCAGAGCCTGGAGCCTGCTTCGGATTCTGTGTCTCCCTCTCTCTCTGCCCCTCCCCCGTTCATGCTCTGTCTCTCTCTGTCTCAAAAATAAATAAACATTTTTTTAAATAAATGAAATGAAATGAAATGAAATAAAATAAAATAAAATAAAATAAGGTGGGAGGGGGAGAATGATAATCCCATTAGAAGTAAAGCTGACACAGGTGATGAACAGTACTGACTATTATCACAGTCTCCTCTTCTGGAAGTGAAATCTTTCTTTCACTCTCCTTCCTGCAAACAAAATGCACTTATTAAATCCCTCTGCAGTGAAGAGAACTCGAAAGTCCCAGTGATGACATTAAGCTCAAAGCCCAGGGTCTCTGGGTGATGTGTGGTAGTCTTTATATCAGAGAATAATGGCCTCTGCAACAGGTCCATGTGCATGTCCTCTCAATCCAGGGACCTACCCCTCCCTGTGGTGGTGGAACAGCATTGGGATGATGTCAATAAATACTCATATGAAAATAGGAAGAATGGGAAGCACATGGCAGTCACTGGCCTATTGCAATTCTGATATTAGACTCAGCAGAAGTTGGCCTCCTACCCCAAAGGTGAGGAATTTTTTCCCTGAATAGGCTTCATGTAGGTTTCCTAGGAGGGGCTCCCCTGTCTATTCAACTCCATGGTACTTGGATCTGCCCTTTGGGAAGTTCCTCCTTTTCCATTACCCTTCTGGGCGCCTTGTCTGAAGTAGGCATTGGAGAATATATCTGCCTTAGAGACTGAGCAGTTTTCTCAGCATACTTCTCATCCATCAAAGGTATGGAATCTAAGGGTCATTTTAAGTCTCATACAGCTACAGTGGCATTTAATCCAGGTTGGTGTCTCTTTATCAGTAAAACCATCTTCCAAACTTAAACTTGTTTGACTTCTTCCCTGCTCTCATGTTTCCTTTCTAGACATATGCCTTTGCCATATTTCTGTGTTCTCTTGCCCCAATGCCTGTCTCCCTCTCCCTCCTCCTCTCCCTCTCTGTCTTCCTCTCTGTCTCTGTCTCTATCCCTCTTTCTCTCTTTCCCTCCCTCCCTCCTGCCTTCTCTTCCTAATTGTAGGCTTTTTGAGCCTAGTAGTGCCAATACCTTTCCCCCTGAACCATTTCATGTTATTTTGAGCCATTTGGTCCAATTGAAAGGAATTTCAAGCCAGCACACCCTAATCCATGTTCAGTGAATTGATCCTTGCTACAAAGCTGAGTTTTAATAGTCCCTTGTGGCTCAAAGTATGAATTTTATCCTTTAATGTTTGAGTTGAGAAGCAGTTGCATTTGAATCCCTGAATTTGTAGACTCTCTCTTTTATCCTTACAAACGGACCAATTTTTCTCCAAACTTATCTCTCTCTTGTATTTTGCCAAATGCAGTTGATGGCAGCCAGTTAAATGGGAATAATAATGTTTTCAATCTCTTCCCTAAAATTAGGTAAATTAGGTAATACCTTCGAATTTACTGAAGGCAACACTTTTACCAAATGTTTCACCACTAGAAAATCCATTCTTCCAGTCTTCAGCAATGGTTTCTTTCATACTCTCTGACCAGCTATGAAGTCAATGCCACATATTTTAGGCTTTATTTTATTATTAAAACAGCACCCCAAGCTCTTAGGTTCTAAGTTCTATGTCACTTTGGAATAAGACAGATAAACCTGTGGTAACAAATCCCCCCCAAATATCAACAGCTTAAATAAAAGGTTTATTTTCACCTGTGTCCCATATCCACTTGAGAAGACTTCAGAGAGCTCTGTTCACAGTGGTCACTCAGGGACACACATAGACAGTCTGCATCGCAACATCTGCTTCTATAACCACAGATTCAAATGGAAGAGAGGGTGTCCCTTAAAGCAGGAAATATTTCATAAACAACACTAGGAGAAGTTCTATAGCTCTGATTTCAGATGCAGGGAACAGAACCCATTTTACCTAACTTAAGGAGGAAGAAATACATTCAAGGAATCAATGGCTCATGGACGGTAGGGAGGGCTAAAGAAATAGACTTGACATTGAACTTTCAGGAAACTCCCCCAAAGTCACACCCCAGAACCAGGTTGTCAAAGGAGCTGTGCGCTCTTTCTGCCCTCAGGACTCCACCAGTGTCAAGACTCCATGATAATAACAATGCTTTCTCAGTCAGGAAGCCACTATTGTTCCCCGTTCCAGACCACACCACACCTGCTGCAGTCTACGTGTACAGAGTGGATGCAGAGAGTCCTGTCTATCAAAACCCACAAAGCCAGTGCCTGGGATCTCTGCTGATATTGTTGCAGGAAAACAGAAAGCAGCAGACACAGCAGACGTAGCCTAGTGTGGCCTCCTCCTAATCTCTACTTGCTAAATTTCATGCTAGTGCATCTAATTGGCCAAATCCAAATCACACCCAAAACCCGAGCTGCAGCGAGCTCTGGGATATGCTTTTTAGATTCTAGCATCTACAGTACAAGGAGGCCTACTACCACAAAGATGGAGTTGAACAACAAGCCAAAATATCCTGGCCTTAGGCCATAGTCTAGGGCAGCACATTCTACAGCATCAGTTTATAATGTTTATCTCTGCCTATTTTAAAGTAATTTTAAGAGGTTTACACTAAACATTCATAATCAGGCCCTCAGGGATTCAGGGAAAGTTAAAATTTTTCTGTGTTCTCTTTTATAATCTATGGGGGGTTATAATACACTTTCTTGAAACAAAATATGGTAAGTACTATGCTGCAGGCATACAAGCGTTCGCATAGTTACTGTCTCCGGTTTTCACACCAATTCTGTGAGGTAGTCTACCAGTTAGGGATTATATTCAGCTGCATGTCACAGGCACCCACCTACAGTGCCTGGATCAAGCATGCTGTTTATTTTCCATGCATTAAAAAGTAGTAGAGTGGTAGCCAGTACAGGGCCCGGGATGTCTTTCTCTTTCATCCTTGACTTGTCAGGCTTTCATTCTCTTGGACACAAGATAGATGTTCTACTTCTAGACATTATTATCAACTTCCAGGATGGAGGAGGGGGAAGAACAAAGGCAGAAGGCAGCTGTGGGGCTGGGTCTGCCCCTGTCCCTGTCCCTGTCCCTGTTATAGGTGGTGTTTACAGCACTACCTTGTGACTTTGGCACACATCTCATTCACCAAAACAGTGTCATGTAGCAACCTCTCTGCTGGGGAACCAGAGAGGTAAAGTTTTTGCTTTGCTTTGGCCAGGCCCATTGCCACAATCAGAATTCTGTCAGTAAGACAGAAGACTAGTGTGATTACTCGGCCAGTAACTAGCAGTGTCTGCCTTGGATAAACATTATTATCATTTTACGACAACAACAACAACAACAACAACAACAAAACAGAGTTCAAAGAGGTTAAATAATTTGATTGCAGCTCGATGACTTGGGATTTTGAGTTCAAGCCGTATGACTCCAGATTCAGGTTTCTGGATAGGCATTTATGCAAAAAAATAGTTAAAACTTCAGAAAATTTTTGACATATAATATATATAAAGAGGTAAATTGGATTAATCAGAAAAAAATTTTTTTGTTAAAGTTTGCAAAGAGCAGAAGTGGGAGTAGGAATGAAAAAGAGGGGAAGGATGAGATTTTATGTGGGAATAACACAATTCCATGTTTTAAAAACAACAACAAAAACAGCAACAACTCTGTGCTTAAAAGCAGCCTTAAAGACTATGGCACGTTTCAGGCTAGCTTTCCACTGCTGTATAAAAATGTATTGCCTTGAGAATTATGATAGTTATTAACCACGCTAACCTGAAAAATCATCTCCAATTGCCTTATGGTGTTTTTCAGAATGATTCTCATTTCTCTAAGCCTCAATTTTGTTTATTTGTTTTCACTGAGAAAAGGAAATGGTCTGATCTGCCCTGAAAGGCAGGACCACTGTGAACAGTGACAGGAATGGGGCTGTTGGATGTTTCTTACAAGATTCCAAGGATTCTGAGGTTTGAAGGAAATGCAGAAGACATTGGACATGGGTAGCCAAGCTCCCCAGCTTAGAAGGCAGGGTGTGGTCCTGACTGAGAGTGTACTGGCAATGGCAGTAGTCTACAAGAATGTGTAACTCCGTCTCAGAAATCTGCAACAACCCCTAAACTAGTCTCTGGCACTTTGCAGCTTGTGGCTTGTCCCCAAAAGGGAAGAGATGTGTCTTTTCCTTGCTGTGTCCTCACCATGAAGCTTCAGGAGTCCCTTCCCTTAACTTTAACCTCCTTGAACATGGTTGGATCTTGGCACTGGACATGTTCTCAATCTGGCAGAAAGGGATGGCTGAACAAATGTAGCCCAATCCCCGGTTCTAGTTACTAAGCATGGCTAATTCATCCCCAAATAGTCATTTGGGAGCTACAAAGAGCAAATTAATTACACTCTGATGAGTTTAAGCGGCAGCAACAAGAAGAAGGAGAGGTAGATAACACAGAGATTGAACCTGAAAAGGACTGGGGGTGGGAAAACTGTATAGAAGAACTGTGTAGAAGAACACACATAGGGTAAAGAATGTGCACATAGATTAAATTTGATTGAAGGCTGGGAAAAACAACAAGTTGGTTCCTGTTGGAAGATCACAGAATGCCCTGGCTCCCTTGCTGTTAATGCAATTACAAGGTATGCTTGTACAACCACTGAAATAATACAACATTGAAAGGGTGTGGTTTGTGGAGCTTTGGGCAAGTTAGGTTCCCTTTGAGGATGTGGGGTCAGGGAATTTAATCTTATCAGAGGCTCAGGGAGCTGCCTAGAGTGCTGCCTGGGAAGATAGGAAGAGGCGCTATTCTAGGGACCTCAGGGTCTACAGTTTTCAATGATCCTTCAGGCTCCTTGCAAGACGAGAAGAAGAGGGAGAAGAATGTGGACTAAGCATGTAGTGCCAGGCTAAGCTGGAACTGAGGAGAAAGCACAGGGGAGGCCCATGGTAGGGAAATTTCACCCACAGAATTATGCTCCTTCTCTGGAAGTGTGTTAAGGAGGCAGCAGCCTTTTATATCATTTGAATCTAAGTACCAGCGGTCAACAAAAATTTGTTGAGACCTAAGGTCGAGTCTAAACTTCTCAAATTCCAGTATAAAAATCATAGGAGAAACTTGTTTGAAGTGCATATTCCCAGGTCCAGGCATGAAAAATTCTGATTCAGTAAGCTCGGGTTTGGGCCTGGGTACCTGCATTATCATCAGGCAGCTCCTATGATTTGGGATTCATGGCTCTTAGAGTATCCTGGTTACTTTGTAAAATTAAACATGGTGTCTTTAAAAGTTAGCATCCAATCAAACTAGAGATTTAACTGATAAAAATACAAACAAAATAGAGTATTCCTTTGCTACCTCTTGTCAATTGTTTTTGATGTTGTTTTGTTATACTCCTGAATTCATTCACTTCGGGAATTCTTTGGCCGATTACCGAATAATTTATTCCAGAATTAGAGTTATCAGAAGCAACAGTCTACAGATTCTAGATATTAATTCTCCAGAAATTCGCCATTAATTACAGCAAAACCCTGCCTGTGCCTGCCTGAAAGAGGGAAGAAGTGACAGATCAAGAGGGAGGTGGTCCTTTCCCTTCAAATTTTCCTTTCAAGATTTGAAGATTAAACACCCTTCTTCCAGAGGAAGAAATTCCTGGAACCCCAAAGATCCACAAGATTCATTAGGGCTGTGAAGTAGCTTTAAAGTTTTTTCACCAACACCCATCTTAAAATACATTTCAAGTTACAACCTAGAACACACACACTTACACACACACAAACACGCACATGCGCACAACTATATGTGTACATGTGTGGTGTGCATGTTTATGTGGGAATGTGTGAAAAATGGAAACATTTTATAAAACACTACTTAACTTTACCATGTGAAACACTCTGATATTTTCCATGCTCTGCCCTTTCTTTTCTTTTCCCTTCTCCTTTCTCTTTCTTAATGATACTCATGATACCATCAATGACTTTGTCCTGCTGTTTGAAAAATGCTGAGGCAGGTTTAGGATTCCAACTGTTTCAAGTAGGAAAGAAGTAGAGAGGAACTGGAGTTGGAAAAGAAGTTTGTTCACTAATTTTTCCTTCTTTCTTCCTCAGGCAGTAACTCCCTGCAGTTATCCATCATCTGTCTTCACTAAAATAGTCTCATCTTATAGAGAAGACTTTATTGGCTTAGAGGTTGATGTTTCAAAGCAAGAGAAACACTCAGCAGAATATACTGCCAAACAAATGAGTCTTTACTTCTTACCACGTTGACCTTGCCTCCTCACGTGGCATGCTCCTTTCTGCTCAAGTGTCTTATCTCCTAACCTGGAATTCTAGCTACCCACTAAATCATTCTCTTTGCCTACTCTTCTTTCCTCCAGAGGTCTGTGCTTATTTTCTCAGACGTTGGAAGATATTGAAGATACAGGGAGAACCCTCTATTCCCCAGTGTTCTGCTCAAGCAGGTGTAATCCACTTCAAAGGAAAGAGAATTCATGCTGTTATTCATTTCAAAACTAACCTGTTATTTTTGTCACTTATAAATGCACTAAGAGGCTCAAATGACCCAAGGTTCCCACAATCAACTTTCTTTATCCAACTAGCTAGTTTTGTTTTCATTGCAGTTATTTTATTATGTGCAGTAAAAACATTCACAGTTTTGTTTGTTGTTGTTGATAGTTTAGCCTTGAAAAATATAAACTAAAGAAGCCAACTTTGCACTTACCATCACAGAGGGAAAAATTCACCCTAGACTACCTTTGTTGTGAAGCCTTTCCATCTCCGTAAAGAAAAAAATTTTCAACCCAGATTACAAGTGCTACCGAGCATCCTTCCACACATATCTCATTAAAAGTGTCTTCACTGGCTTTTTTCTTAACCACCAAACATTTTGCAAATTAACTCTCTTCCAAGACAGCTCCATTATAAATATTATTTTTATGGTAAAATTATTAACCTCAAAGTTTATCCAATTCTCAAGCAATGAACTGGTTTTATTCAGATTATTTTTAGTATATTGTGATCCACTGAATGCCTGAAAGTGAAAAATCTATCAAAGACAACTGGGATCATGTCAAAATGACCAATTTGGGCAATATGAGTATAAAAAATAGTAATAATAGCAATAGATTGAAGTGTACCAAATACATAAAAATCCATGAGTTCTTAAAGATATTACAAAAAGAAAGTCATTGACCACTTCTAGAGTTTGCTAGGATGCTAATTTGTTATTCTGAAAATTAATAAAGAAAAAATCCAGGCATTAAAATTATTTAATGACATTGTTTAATGCATATTTTCATTATCTGCATGACCAAAGTGAATTTGGCCATGTTTGTGGTGTAAGACTTCAATACATTTTCCTATGAGGTGAACTTTTGCCTTTCAATATGATTATGAAACTAAGCTTGCCTAATTTTACCTTTTCTGTAACTTCAAAAGAATGAAATTATTCAATATGGTCTTTTGTATTTGACTTCTTTCATGTGGCATTTTGTTTCTGGCATTCATTCATGAAGGAATATTTTATTCCTTTTAATTGCTGAGTAATATTCTATTGTGTATGGTTACCATAATTTGCTCACCCATTCACTGGTGCTTTTCCTGTATCTGCTGAAATGATCATATTGGTTTTTTTCCTTTATTCTATTATTATGGTGAATTACACTGATTGGTTTTCAGATGTTGAACCAACTTTGAATTCCTAGGATAAACCTCACTGGTCATGATGTCTTATCATTTTAAATGCTGTTGGGTTTGATTTACTAAAATTTTGTTCAAGATTTTTGTGTCTATGTTTATAAAGGAAATCAGTCTCTAGCTCTCTTTTCTTCTGAGGTCTTATACCAGTTTTGGTATCAGGGTAAAACTGATCACATAAAATAAATTCGGAAGTGTTTCTGCAAAGCCTGTTTAATGCCTTGCAGAACTTTGAGAAACATTAAAATATGTATATTTTAAATATGCTTATTTAAATGTTTCAAATGTAAAATAATCTGTTCTGACCTTGTTCATTCTTTTTCTGATTTCCATAACAAATATATCCTATTCATCTTTGAGCCTAGTTTGAAGTTGGCTGAATTAAAATGAACATTTAAAAAAAAATTTTTTTTAAGGTGTGCCTGGGTGGCTCAGTTGGTGAAGACTCAGACTTCTGCTCAGGTCATGACCTCACCATTCATGAGTTCAGTTCATGAGTTCAAGTCCCCAGTAGGGCTCTGTGTTGATAGCTCAGAGCCTGAAGCCTACTTCAGATTCTGTCTCTGCCCCTCCCCAGCTCACGCTCTGTCTTTCTGTCTCTCTCTCTCAAATATAAGTAAACATTAAACAAATTTTTTTTGAAGTTGACTGAATTAGTGATTTGTAATCACAGATTTTAAGATATTAAAAGACCCTCTTAAAATCACAGATTTTAAGATATTAAGACCCTCTACAGGTCTCCATCACGTAACATTCATTACAAGCCTTTATGGGTAGGAAACCTATAAAGTGCCTCCTGTGCATATACTTACACTATAAAGTTAATGTGTCCGTCCTTACTCTTTTTCCTGTCTCTAAAGGCCCACGCTGTTCCTAGTGACACAATCCAAAAAGGGAGCAGGAAAACAATGAAACTCCAGGACCCTGTAGCTTGGAGGTTACTAGTTGAACTGGGCATGCCCAGTCACCAGGCAGATTTTTTCGATGAAGTGGAAACTACAACAGCGCTTACCGTGTGCGCGGAGGTGGGCGTGCCCTCGTGGAATTTAGAATATTGCCGCAGCCAATGGGGCCTCGCGGCCGGCTGCTGGGGCTCCTCATTGGGTGAGCGAGGAGACGAGCGAGTAGAGGGCCCCTGGAGGAAGCCGCGGAGGTGCAGGTCGGAGAGGCCGGGTACGCCGTGCCCTGCGCGTGAGCAGCTGCAGGGGCAGCGGCAGCATCCAGCGGCGGTGTCTGCAGTTCCACCCCGTTGCTTTACTTTTTAGCTGCACGAACGTAGTCATTATGCCGAAGAGAAAGGTAAGTCTCACCAAAAAGATTTCAAAGGCCTTCAAATTGTGCTTACAGCAGATCTTGTCATTGCAATGGATTGCGCGGAATGCACTTGGTAGTAACTCCGGGTTTGCGAATCTTTTTGCTTCTCCACGCTTGTTTTCAGATGCCTGTTGCAGACATTCCTCCTTCCCTCCCTTCCTCCCTCGGTCCCCAAGGATTTCTGAATGTTACTTTCTCTCCAGCGACGCCGCTTCCCTTCTTTTTTGAACTCCTGGTAACTGGAATGGTTTCCACCTTCTAACAAGAAGAAGCAAAAGCGCTTTCCATTCCCCTTTCCAGGAGGGGAGTTTCCTCTTTGAAACTGCCGGGTTGTGGAAAAGCAGTGATTGGGGGAAAACAAGTCCATGCATAGAGAGATCGAAAAAAATAAATAAGTCGGGCAGATGTTGGGGTTATTCCCAGGTGGGCCTAGCCCACGGCTGGGCGCGCCGCGTTGGCTCTGAGGCCAAGAGAGAGGGAAAGCCATGTTTAAAATAGCACTCACCCCCCTGCTCGCCTCCGCTGCAGACCCGTATGTACCAACTCCAGTGTCAATCAGGGCTGGGGACGGCGCAGGCGGGGCCGGGCTGCCGGGACCTGCTCGCAGTTCGCCGCGGGAGCGGCGGAGTTAGCCACGCACCGGACGGGACGGCGCCAGTGGCGCCCACTCTGGCTGCCAAGGGCAGGGGCCACCGGGTCCACTCTGGCGACCCAAGCCCACACTCAGTCGGGCAAGGCGGGGTGCGCGAGCTCCCAAGTCCCTCGGTGCTCACCGGGAACTGGGATCATTTTCGTCTCGGCTTCGGTTTCTTTTGGACTATTACGTCCCCTTCCGCGCGGGTCGCGGACACCAAGTATCGCACACCGCGACGCACGTTTCCGTAGGTGCCGGGCTCGGACCCCGTCATTGTCCCGGGGAGGGAAGGGAAGGCTTGCCTCCACCCTGAGAAAACCGGTGTGTGGCGGCTATTCTGAGAAAATGCTTTGCACCCTCCCACCGCCTGCTAGCAGTGTGAGCCAGTGAGTGTATTAAATTTGAGGCAAAATTACAAATAATATCCTGCATTATCAATTAAAAACTGTGGACTGATTGGTGTAAATGAATGCGTTACTTTAAAATATTGAAGTTTTAAAAATACAGAAGGTTTTGCTTTCTTACCTACCATTACTAAGAATTTGGTGGAAACTTGTCTCCACTTTTTAACAAATATAACGAAAGTGGTTTTTTTTCTTAGAGTTTATCGTGCACATACTATGTGCTTCATATTGTGGGAAGAATTTGGCTTGCATGATTTCATTTACTCCTCAGTACACCCCATTGAACTAGGGCTTAGAGACATGAATTACCCAACATTTCACCAACCAATTGCTAGTAACCAAGGTTTAATTAGATACTGTAGGTTCAGAGTCCTTACTTTCAAACATTATTCACTCATTCTTTTCATTTAGTGGTGGTAGGTGAAGAGGAATTTAGGAAATGCAGAGATTCCCAGCCCTAGAAAATGGATGGCATTTACTGATATTTGAGATTCATTATTTAAAGTTAATGTTTATGAAAGTGTTGTTTTTCTAGCCCTGTTTTACTAGAACTTAGATATTTAAAATGATGCCACTATTTTCAGCATTTTATCTGAGGTTCAGTGACAGGATTGGGAATTCTAGTAGAGTCACATCCTTACAGAGTGAATGGTGCCTTCCCCTTTCCTGAGAATTATTAACAAATTTAAATGAACGGTAACTTAGATATGCACAAAACCCATTATTATAATGGACCCTGATGTGCTGGAGTCCTTGTTGCTAAAGGGCCAGAATTGGTGAAATCATTCTTACCTTCCCTTGCTGTCCACCTTTCTAAAGGAAACAGTAGGGAAGAAAAGAATTACAGTAGAGGAACTGTCTTTTGGTTATTGTTTTATTTCCCTGGAAGGCAGGGAGCACCCCTATGAAAAAGCTAGCCAGCCATCCTGGGACTAGAGGCAAATCTGTGTACAAGTACCTGAATGTCATCCCTCAGGACATCAGAGTATTCTTCAGAGATGGAAAAACTGTCCTTGATTAGTAAGAAGGCTCTTCATTTATACCTGGAGCCCAAAGTTGATACCTGAAAAGAAGCAGCCACAAATTAAACATAGCTAATGTGGCCATCCCATCTATCAGTCAGACCTTAGAGCTGCCTCATAGAATCCTGGAGTTTGTTGGAGCTTACATTGGAAAGCACTATCTTTAGGTAAAGCCTGCCTGGATGCAAAGAGAAGAACTGAAAACAATCTGTGCCTAGCTTTTTGAGATATGTAAAGCTGGGGCAACTGCTAAAGCATTTACATACTACTCCACATTATTTTTCTTGACTAAAGGGACTGCCTGTTCTACATTATAATACATTTGAGGAAAGTGCCCCACAATACCTTTTTTTTTCTCCATCTTGGCCCTTTTTTTTCAACTTTTCCCAGAAATCAAGAAAAGTTATTTAATGAACACCTGTTTAGGCTGTTCTGTAGTGTAGGATCTGGAATCCTACCACTGCTTTAATGTCGTAGGGATACATAGTTTGCTCTCATGGAACTTATATTTAATTCATTGAAGATGATAAGAGTGACAGGCACTAAACACTTGAATAATGTTAAGACTGTATATATGTGCCAGAATATATAGTATAGGTATAGATTCTAAATGCTGTAGAATTGATAGGGAAAAAAGGTTGAATTTGGGCTGGTCCTGCAAGGGTGGGTGGGACTCAAATATATACAGAGAAAAACAGTCATTTTCTGTTATCAGGCATTTCAATGCCTCTTCTGATTATTTCTTAACCAGCTATACAACTTAAAAGCCATAATATCCACATTAATATAAAATGTTCTTTTATTTCTTAATCCTATCTTTGTTTTATCTCTTTGTGTGATAGTTATAGCTATGTTAAACCAAATAGGTGGGTTTTTTTTTTATAACTGCTGTAGAATTTTTTGAAGCACTCAACAATAAGGAATTCTTTCGTTAGCATTAAATCTCCTTCTGAGTTTGTAAAATAAGAATGAAATTCAGTGTCCTGTATTTATTACCTAATGGGTGATGGGTCATTCACCACCTATTAATAGTGAGTGACATAGCAAGGAAAATGATAATATGCATGAATGCTGTGGTTGTGAGATAATGAGTGACTGAGTTCTAGAGTGTTCTGGTCAGACATCCATGAATGCCTACACTGGTCACGTTGTTATATGATGATATGACATCCTACAAAGAGGCATCAGCCAGTGAGGCCTAGAGTCATAGCCTGGCATGATTAGCAACAGCAAACACATTTTCACATCCTTCTTTTTATTTTTCCAGTGTCTCATCACTAGAACTATTGGAAATATCCAGTGTATCACATCAGAAGTTCTATAATGAGGCACTTGTCCATGAATTTGGGGTATAAACATTCGTGTTTCTTTATACACTTAAAGGCTTAAGGAAGAAAAGGCTGTCTGCCTCTAGCTTTGAAATTTGAAATTAGAGTTTTTTTCTCTTAAAGTAGAAAGGCCCGGTAGTGCTGGGCTTGGCACGGAGGATGATTAACAATATTCAAGGTTTCTGATTACTGTTTCAAAAGAATATCACATGTCAAAACACCAGAGACAGACTCTGGAAGTGAAAATACAGATGAATGTGACTACATGAAAATGAATATTTCTGTATGACAAAAAGAAAAACCTATTGTTAATAAAATCTAAAAAGTTACGAAAAACTGGGAAAAAATGTTTGTACCACAGATCACCGAAAAAAGTTTGCTAGTTTAAAAATATAAAAGAGTCTCACATGTCCTTATGGAAAAGATGTATATTTAGAAACTAGCAGACCCAAATAGATGAAATGTTTAGATTTGCTAGAAATCAAAGAAATGTATATTATTAAGAATAAGGAGATGTGATTTTTTAAAAAACCAGTCTGGTAAAAAAGATTGGAAGTATCACTGCTAAGTGCTGAATTGTACTGACACTCCAACAACAGTCAGGCTATATGGATGGGAATATAATTTACTTTAAAAAAAAAAAAACTTGGGGCGCCTAGGTGGCTCAGTTGGTTGAGCGTCTGACTTCAGCTCAGGTCATGATCTCACAGCTCGTGAGTTCAAACCCCGCATTGGGGTCTGTGCTGACTGCTCAGAGCCTGGAGCCAACTTCAGATTCTGTGTGTGTCTCTCTCTCTGCCCCTAACCCACTCACATTCTGTCTCTGTCTCTCTCAAAAATAAATAAATACTAAAAAAAAAAAAAAAAAAGTTTTATTGGAGGTATGATCTACTTTCCATAATGTCCATTCATCTATGCAAATCAGTAATTTTACATACATTTATAGAGTTGTATGACATTACCATAATCCAGTTTTGAGCCATTCCCATCACTGGAGAAAGGTTTCTCAAGTTTTTTACAGCCAGTCCCTGCTCCCACCCCAGTCCTAGGCAACCACGAATCTACCGAGATTTGCCTTTTCTGGAAATTTTACATAAAAGGAATCAAACAATATGTAGTCTTTTGTGTCTGGTTTCTTTCAGCATAATGTTTCCGAGGTCCATATGTGTTCTAGCATGAATCAGTATTTCGTTCTTTTCTGTTGCCCAGTGATCATCCATTGTTCATCCTTTCACAAATGGATGGACATTTGGATTGTTCCAGGTTTTAGTTATTATGAATAACGCTGCTATGAATATTTATATATAAGTCTTTCATGGGCACATTTTCATCTGTCCTGGGAACTTTCCTAACTGTAGAACTGGTGGGTGGTTTGAAAGTCTATTTTTAACGTTTAGGTAACTTCCAAACTGTCTTCCAAAGTGATTATACATACCATCAATGGATGAGGGTTCCAGTGTTTCAACATCACTGATATTGTCAGTTTTAGTTTTTTTCTTTGTAAGGTTTGCATTTATTTTTGAGAGAGTAAAAGTGGGGGAGGGTCAGAGAGAGGGGGGACAGAGGATCCAAAGCAGGCTTCATGCTGACAGCAGTGAGCCTGATGCGGGCAAACTCCTGAACCATGAGATCATGACCTGAGCCAAAGCCAGACACTCAACCAACTGAGCCACCCAGGCGCTCCTGATATTGTCACTTTTTATGCTTATAGCCATTCTAATAAATTTAATTTGTATCTCCATAATAACTAATGACGATGAGCATCTTTTTGTGTGCTTACTAGCATAATGTATGTCTTAGGTGAAATGTCTATTCAGATATTTTTGCCCGGTTTTTAATTGGGTTGTTTCTTATTGAGTTGTTAGAGTTCTTTAAATGTTCTAACACAGGACCTTTATCAGCTATGTGATTTGTAGATATTTTCTTCCAATCTGTGGCTTTTTAAAATTTGGAAAAACAGATGTTTTTTTAATTTTGATAAATCCATTTAGTGTCATGTTTAATAAATCTTTGCCTAATCCAGAGTCACAATTATTTTCTCATAAAGCTTTATAGTTTTAGCTCTTATATTTGGTTCTATGATCCACTTTGAGTTAATATTGTACCTAGTGTGAGATAAGGGTTTAAACTCTCTTTCTCTCTCTCTTTTTTTATTTTTTGGCATGTTGATAGCCAGTTTTCCCAGCACCAGTTGTTGAAAAGACTGTTCGTTTGCCACTAAATTGCTTAGGTACTCTGGTGGAAAATCGGTTCATCTTAAATGTAAAGGTTTCTTTCTAGGCTGTCAGTGATATTCCATTGTCTATATGCCTGTCCTTAGATCAGTACTGCATTATCTTGCTTACTATGGTTTTAGAGTAAGATTTGAAATCTGGTAGTGTCAGTCCTCCAGCTTTCTTCTTCTTTTTCAGAATTGTTGTGTCTATTGTATTCTTTGCATTTCCATATAAATTTTAGAATCAGCTTATAAACTTCTACAAAAATACCTCCCTTGACTTTAATAGGGATTGAATTGAATCTGTAAATCAATTTGGGGTGAATAGCCTTTTTAACATACTGAGGTCTCCAGTATGAATATGAAAGGGTCTAACTACAGGTAGTGTGCCATCCAGATGCTTACTGAGTTTAATTGAGTTAATATTGAGATGGTACCTATGTTTGAGTAAAGGCTCCAAAATGGCAGAGTTGTACATTTTATTCATTCATTCACTCATTCCATGTTAAATAAACATTTATTGAGTAACATCTTTATGCAAAGTATCATCATGTTGGGAGAAGTGAATTGGATTTTTTTTCCAACCCTTTTTGAAGTCAATGAGTAAATGCCCCTATTTTTAAGGATCCTTTAGTCTGATAGGGTAGGTAGTATACGTATGTAAATATTTATAATTTATGGCAAGAAATGATAATGATCCACAAGAAAAGATAAAAGCATTGAAAGGTTTGTCCAGACCACATGTCCAGAGAAAAAATACTGACAAGAAATTGTTTGGTTAAAAGGGTTGAAGGTGATAGTTTTTTTTTTTTTTTTTAAATCTCAAGAGGATCAGTGCTAGTTCATTATTAAAGGTGATCTGTCATTGGTTTTTCTGTGAAGTCTTGCTTTCTTTGAAATATGAGGAAGTTAAATTCAAGGCCTGTTAACAGTTGAGATTAGATTGTATGCAGTAACTACCCTCCCTCATTAGTGCCTTTCTTTTAACTACTGTCTTGTATTTTTATTTTTATTTTTTTACTCTCTTCTATTTTAAAGGTAGTTGTCTGACAAGCACCATGTTTCTAAATTGGGACACATGGTTTGATTACCTAATTTAGATTTAACTTTGTAATCTTCCTAATTTGACTTGACTGTGAAATATTTGATGGCTCTGATGTTTCTCATATCCCATGCACCTAGCACAAGTAGTATAACTATTTGTTGAACAAGTGCATGAGTGAATCATTTCCAAGGAAAGAAAGTAGTAAGTTTAATTATTTCATATGTTTGTTGAGGAGGTAGTCCAGTAGGGTTCTGACATGTACCGTTTACTGGCTGTATGATTTAGGGCACATTACTTCACTTCCCCCTAAACTTCTAAGTTCCTAATTCTCTAAGACTCAGTTTTCTTGTCTATCAAACTGGGATACAAATATGCTTTACCTCATTGGGTTGTTGGAGAAATTAAATGAGAATGTGAATGCAGAGTACTTCGCATAGCACTTGCCATGTGTAAAACACATGGGGTGTTCGTTATTGTGATAATGATATTTTCAATTATTCAGAGAACTACAGTGAAATAATAATAAATAAGCACCATGCTTCCATTTGGTAGGAGGATAAAATGGCACACAGTGTGGATAGGGAACAGGTAGATCGCACAGTTTAATTAACTGCAGTTACAGAAATAGATGTTCAACAACTGAATAACAAATGTAGTGTTTTTGAAGGAACATAAGCTTTAATCTGGTGCATTTTTACAGGGTTGTGTTTTCTCAAAGAAAAAATATGTTTAAAAATATCTCCATATAACATTAAAATTCCCTTGGCAAATCAGTTATCAAGTGATCCTCTTTTCCTATACTTTCCACCTAAAACACTGCTTTTGTTTATACCCAAGTTAAATATATTCCACTTTCCTGCAGGGTACAATTTGGAAATGGTGACTGAAATAAACACCATTTAAGCTGTCTGCTTTCACAGTACCTAGTATGTTGAAATATGATGTTAGTCTCCTGAGTAATTTAAAAATCAGTGTTGAAGATAACAAACCAAATCAAAATGTTGAATTCCTTTTTCACTGGCTGCTTATTTTTTGTACATTTCACTGTCTTCTTAGAAGAGTTCAGTCAAATCAAGTATTGGTTCCTGGTCATGGTATTTATTGAGTCCAGTGTTATTATATCTTGTGGACACATTCAGAAATGGCCATTTAGAGATGCCTAAGGCAAATGCATATTTGATCACACTTAAAGTAAATGATACACTATTCAGAAGTCGGGAAATAGAAAAAACAGTTTTAAATTTCAAAATGAGTTGCAAATTTAATATTTCAAGGGAAACACAGCAGTAACAACATATAAATACATTTATTACTATTAAAATTTAAGTAGCTACCATTTATTAAATGCCTGGATGTACCAGACCTTAGCTTTTATATGCTTTACATTCATTAGTTTAAACCCAAGTATGTGAAGCTACTAGAAACAAACATATATGGGAAGTATTATGGTGTAATTTCATATTATTTCATGTTATTCTAACAACAGTTATGTGAGGCTATTCTCATCTCACAGATATGGTAACGACAGCCACGATAACTAACATTTAGATGGCTTTCTGGAATTCAGACACTGTTCTGAGCACTCTGCATTAATGAACCTAACCCTCCCAACCACCCAGTAAGGTATGTACTCTTCAGACTGTGGTCTCACAGAAGGCCCCCTTGATAAGAAATGGCCCAGCTGGGATTGCAGTCCTGGTAGTCTGGCTCCAAAGCCTGTGCTTTTAACTGCCGAGCCCTACGGCCTTTCTCATACACAGAAGAGAATATTGGGATTTAGTAAGATTAAGGAATTCCCCCCAGGTCACACAGCTAGGAGGTAATAGATCCAGGAATTCTAACCCAACCCTCTTTACCCAAGAATTTTGCTCTTAACCATTACACCACAACACGTCCCATAAATGTTTATACCTAGGAACCTCATGTAGTTTTACTTAAACGAAGATGCCCAATGAATGAAACAAGGAAAAATCAAGAGTTATATAAATACGTAAATGTTCCTTTGATTAAAATGTTGTCTTTATTAATAGACATAGGCTGATGGCCATTTTTTCTAGGTGCCAGTACAAGTTACCCAAGAAGTATTTATTATTTATGATCATGCCCTAAGGTTGGCCTCAGGGTCAGGCCTCTGCTTCTGAGAGAGGCACATACATTATCGTGAAGGCTTCTGGTATGCCAGTAACTAATAGACTGTAGAGCCATATACAAGATATATAGGTATACATGCACAATTTCCTCACCCCAGTATTAATATCTTTGAGTGTTGAAAGTCTAAGACTCAGTGTTTCTTCAAATTACAACAAACTGCTGGATTTACTATTTCCAAGATATATTGTCTTCATTAATTTGTTCTATATAGGCTAATAGAGATACTCCCCTGTGATCAGAAACACATAAGTACACTTGCATATTATACAATATATTGAGAGGTTGCAACGTAAATATTACATTACCATTACTTAAGCATTGCGTTTAAAAAATGAGCCGGTGCTTTTGTTTTGGGAACTCTTCGAATAGAATAAAAGCTTTATAATTTGGAAAATCTATTGAACCTAGGACTGAATGGATTTTTATTTCAGAGTTCTGGTTTACCAATTATTTAATGTTTAATCACAACATTTATTTTTTTAATTTAATGTTTGTTTATTTTTGAGAGAGAGACAGAGAGACAGAGTGCAAGCAGGGAAGGGGAAGAGGGAAAGGAAGATACAGAGAGAGAGAGAGAGAGAGAGAGAGAGAGAGAGAATCCCAAGCAGGCTCCATGCTCACTAACTATGAGATCATGACCTGAGCTGAAGTTAGAGGCTCAACCAACCAAGCCACCCAGGCTCCCCACAAAATTTGTTTTTAAAAGGTATACTATAAAGTGATATTAGTTTAAAATTATAATTTGATTATGTGACCCCATGCAAAGATAAATACAAAGTCTACCCTGGGTTCCATATTTATTTTTCTTTTTTTCTCTTTCTCTCTCTTTTTTTCTTTGTGGGTATAAGCTGTGTTTTTTTTTGTTTTGTTTTGTTTTTTTTTTACAATACTGGGCAGAATTCTAATTTGTAGGAAATCATGAGTATTAAGCGTGGTGTATGTGGGCGATAAACATACCAAAGATTTGAGGTGGTCAAAATGTGAAGCTTTGAAGGCTCCTTCTGAAGTTCTACATTCCATATAATACATTCTATTCTTTCTACGTCTCATGGCTTTCCTTTACCTTTTAGTTATAATTTTTAATTTTATTATCTCCCTTTTTTGTGGCCACAGGTCAGTCACATCAGAGCTAGCTGATTAATTTTGCAAAAATACAAGGACATCGTAACTGTGCTTACCATTTGCTAGAAATTAATTCATACCAGCGCAAATAGGAAAATAAAGTAACCATCTGGAAAGATCCCTGGTATAAAAGTTGGAAGACTTGGGTGTAGTGTGGACTCCACTACTCTTTAGAAGGGGAAAGTCACTTGACTCTTTGAACTTCTACTTTTCATCTGTAAAATGGGAATATTAAGGTCACACCTCTGTATTCCCATGCTATTGAGAGGACCAAATACAACAACAATGTAAAAGTACATTGAAAAATGTAAAGTGCGGGGCACCTGGGTGGCTCATTCGATTGAGCCACCGACTTCAGCTTAGGTCATGATCTCACAGTCCGTGAGTTTGAGCCCCACATCAGGCTCTGTGCAGACAGCTCAGAGCCTGGAGCCTGCTTCAGATTCTGTGTCTCCCTCTCTCTCTGCCCCTCCCTTGCTAATGCTCTGTCTCTCTCTGCCTCAAAAAGAAATAAAGACATTAAAAGAAAAAAGAAAAATGTAAAGTTCTACAAAAATTGATTGTTTTAATAGATAAAAATACTTTTATCTGTGTATGTAACCATTTAGAAACCCTTTTAGAAATGAGATGTACATTTATGTGCATCTCAACATACGGTATTTTTAAATGGGACATTGTTTATTGTTATTCCAAGAGGCTCACCAGTGAGGGGGGAATAGGAAACACTCCACTACATATTATGTGTTTGTTGGCTACATCTATAGATTAAGATATTTCCCAATCTGGAAACCCTTTGCTCTTCTAGCATCCTAGATCTGCACCTAATTTTTAAATTCGGAAAACTAACAAATCAGTCTGAGTGTTGTAGTAGTTTAGTTAAGGGAATGAACTCTGAGGACACCTGGGTTGTTCATCAGTTAAGCGTCCGATTCTTGATCTCAGCTCAGGTCTCCATCTCAGGATCATGAGTTCAAGGCCCACACTGGGCATAGAGCCTACTTAAAAAGAAAGAGAGAGAGAGAGAATGAACTCCGAACCAGCCTACTTCGGTTTAAATCCCAGGTCTTCACTTACAGGCAAGTTTACCAGCTGGGTAATCTGGAGCAAGTTACTTAACCTCTCTGGTCTCAATTCCTCATTTATAAAATGGACATGATGCTAGTTTACCAACTTCACAGGATTGTGGTGAGATTTAAAACATTTAGATCATTGCCTTGCACATAAGTGCAGTATACATTGTTTATTATTATTATTATTCCTCTTGGTCCCTTGTCTCTTTCACTTGTACTCATGAAGAAACTTGGGCAGAGGGAAGTGAGATGTGAGCCACACTGGAATTCAGGCTTCTGACTTCAGCCAAGTGCTTTCCCATTGATGCAGTACAACTCACATGAAAAACGTAACTCGGGTAGAAAAGGCAATTCAGACCAAGGAGATGTGTGAAATATTTAAGACTATTTCATTGAAGATATACTTCCGTTACTGCATTACATATATGTATATATATATATATATATATATATATATATGCTAATAAAATTTCACTGAACATCCTAGAACATGGCTTATTCTTTATTTTTGGTTATCTTTTGTACCTGAATACAATGTGAGATATTTTCTCTAAAAGTATCCCTCAGAAAAGAGATAGTTGCTATTTATTTCATTTCATCCAAAGTCTTCTAAAGCAGAGTTTTTAACTCAATTATTTTTATCTCTAACAAAAAAAAAATTGGGGGAAGACATACTAGCCTGACATGACATTAATAACTGCAATTTGGATTTATATAAGTTGATGAAATTAACAGGCATAAGCAAGGAAGGAGGTAGGAGAGAAATGTAATATTAGTTTGATTATTAATCCTCTTAAAATGATCTCTCAATTGTAAGTATTGGGTTTTTAAAGATTATTTTACAAAGCAGTGAAGTATTGGAGGATCCCAAACATAGGCCTACGGGATGAATGAAAAACAATCATGCTAATGTTAAATAATGATCCTGTGGCTTTGAATCAATATTTTAGTATCTGTTTCATATGTCATAGGAATATTTGAATTTAAGAGAACTACCTGTTATTTTAAAAAACCTCCAGAATTTCATGGGCATTGCCCCCATTTGAGGAGGGGGGGAATTCATACTGTGTTAAAAAGTTGAGTTCTGTGTTCATTTTAGCTGAAGAGTGATAAGAGTTAGTTATGGGCACATTTCTCTGGGTGGATTACTTGGATTTTTTGTCCCAGAATTTCCTCTGCTAACCAGCTCACTATTAGACTGCTTCTTTCCTGTAGCTTTGGGTTTATAACAAAAAACATAAAATTAATTTTTAAAGAAATTTTGATAAAGAGATTTAAAAAAAAAAAGTACTGGCCAGGGTGCCTGGGTGGCTCAGTAGGTTAACCGTCAGTAGGTTAAGCTCAGACCATGATCTAGGATTCATGAGTTTGAGCCCCACATCTGTCTCTCTGCTGTCCACGCAGAGCCTGCTTCTGATCCTTTGTCCCCCTTTCTCTGCCCATCCCCCGCTCGCACTCTGTCTCTCTCTCTCTCAAAAAATAAACTTTAAAAAAGAAATACTGGCCAGCAAGTTAGAGAAGAATCACCTCAAAGTAATACCTTTCCTGGGTTAAAAGAAGTAATTACTGGTTTATTTGCACTGTTACGTCTGCTCCCTAATTTCCTGCATTGGCATGGACAACCCAGGAGTTGAGACTGGATTTGTTCTGTGGCTGCTGGAAAATGATTGCTTGAATTGCATAGATACTGTAGGCTCTCAGGTAGTGCACTTATAAAGCAATAGCCCTTGTCTCTCAGTCTTAGAAGAAAATCTCTGAGAGCCGACACTTACCAATCATTAAGACTTTTTGGAACTTTGACATAAGGCCCAGCATTTGTTGCTGAGACTCCCGAGCCCTCCCCTTTCTTCTCTTGTGTAGCTTAGAAGAAACATGGCACAAGCCGGGTACTAGCCTCACCACGTCCAGCCATCTGCCACACCCTCCATATCTCTCTGCTGTGAGAAGTCCACAGGCTCATGCTGTTTGAACTGTTCCCAAGCAACTGTTGAAGGGTATAAGGAATTTCCCATCTTCTCTGATATCTTCCTGAGTTTGGAGAGAGAAAGTTTGGCTTCTGACCACTGCCACCACCGGTGCCTTTCAGTCCAGTGGTAACTGCTATTTACTGGAAGAGAAACTCAGCAGTTGGGGAGTTTTTGCCTGTTGATTCCTTATGGATTGTCTGTGGGATAAAAATTCCAAGTTTCTTTTCTTGGTTTCCTAAAAGGACTGCTGGTCCTGTTTAGTCTTCCAGAAAATGCAGTTGTGTCCTCTCAATGCATTTTTGTATCCTCAGGGGCGGGGCTGAGGTATGTCCGCATAAAGAAAGAATGGGGATGGAACAGTTGGTCAGCTGCTGAAGGAATCTGTGCTCCCCGTCAGCTCTCCTACACTAGCCCAAGGAGAGCTCTGCATCCTTGTGGTAGTGCCCTTGGCTTCCCATCTTGCCCCACTCCAGAGCCTTCATATAGGATGAAACAATTATGAATGATATGTCTTTAAAAAAATTTGTTTTTGATGTTTGTTTATTTTTGAGAGAGAGAGACACAGAGTGTGAGCAGGGGAGGAGCAGAGAGAGAGGGAGACACAGAATTCAAAGCAGGCTCCAGGCTCTGAGCTGTCAGCACAGAGCCTGATGTGGGGCTCAAACTCACGGACCACAAGATCATGACCTGAGCTGAAGTCGGACACTTCACAGACTGAGCACAGGAGCCCCGGAATATGTCTTGAACAGAAAAGGAAGAGGCAGTATATAAGCTAGGTTTATAAGCCATTTAAGAAATGCAGAAAATGCTGTGAGTAAACCTAGTCATGGAATTTGTGTGAGGGCCCTGTTAAACTAGACTTAGTGGAACAAGTTTGCCTCTAGTCTTTTTTTCTCTCATTATTGGTAATATTTTTATTTGGGAAAATTTAAATACAGAAAGATCCAGAAAATAATATACTCATTTACCCACCTCTCAAATTCACACATTTTAATGTTATCATTTTGCTTCAGGTTTCTTTTTAATAAAATAAAATGTTTCAGCTAAAGTTCAGTTTTCCTTAGGACCCTCCCCCCCTTGGTCTCCTTCCATTATCAGCCTCCCTAGAGGTAACCATTATCATGAATTTGTTGTGTATCCTTCCAGTCCATGATTTTATACTTTTATGGTACATATGTCATATATAAATCCTTCGTATTGACTGGTGCATGTTTTAAAATTTGTAAAAGTGTAGTCATATGCATATATTATTCTGTTTTTTCCTGTCACTTGACATTATAATGGATAAGTATAATTTGTTTAGGTATATTGTGATTACTAATGTGTTTGGACTTTTTCTAATGACTTATTTTTTGTGGGGTGTTTTTTTTTTTGTCATTTGTTTTTTTTCCTTCCTTCCTTATTGACATAATAATTGCTTAATTTCACTCCTCTTGATTTGGAAGTTTATAGATCCTGTTTCTTACGTTAAATTTTAATGGCTATCTTTAAATTTTATTTTAGCAAATCTAAATGATTCTGTGACTGTATCATCCTCCAGAATAAAACCAGGACCCTAGCATGCTTTACCTTCTCATCTGTTCATCCTCCTCTCGTTTTTTGTGGTTATTATGGTCTAAAACTGTGCCATCCAGTATGGTAGTCACTAGCTTTGTAAGGAAATTAAGCACTCTTTTTTTTTTTTATGTTTATTTATTTTTGAGACAGAGAGAGACAGAGCATGAACAAGGGAGGGTCAGAGAGAGAGGGAGACACAATCTGAAGCAGGCTCCAGGCTCTGAGCTATCAGTACAGAGCCCGATGCGGGGCTCGAACTCACGGACTGTGAGATATGACCTGAGCCGAAGTCAGTCGCTTAACCGACTGAGCCAGCCAGGCGCCCCAATTAAGCACTCTTTAAAAAGAAGAAGGTGAATCTTTTAAATTTCAATTTTAACTTAAATTCAAAATTTGTATTAGATACAGTTATTGGAACAATTTAAATATGTTTGGGACAACCCAGATGTGTGAAACTACTATAAACTTGAACTCCAAATATAGATAGGTGAGAACCTAACACTTGCATGGAGTATGCTGTTAAGTGTCAAGTACGTGCTGCATTTTGCAGATTTAGTGTTAAAACTTTGTGAAATATCTCATTAATAATTTGTAAATTGATTACATGTTGAGGTGATAAAATTTTAGATAGATTCAGTTAAATAAAATATTAAAATTAATTTCATCTATTTCTTTTTGCTTTTTTAATGTGGCTATCAGAAAATCTGGAATTAAATGTTATATTTCTATAGGACAGCACTGGTTTAGGATTTCTAGGGAAATTTTTTTTTTTTTTTTTTTTTTATGTTTTTTTTATTTTATTTTTGGGACAGACAGAGACAGAGCATGAATGGGGGAGGGGCAGAGAGAGAGGGAGACACAGAATCGGAAACAGGCTCCAGGCTCCGAGCCATCAGCCCAGAGCCCGACGCGGGGCTCGAACTCACGGACCGCGAGATCGTGACCTGGCTGAAGTCGGACGCTTAACCGACTGCGCCACCCAGGCGCCCCACTAGGGAAATGTTTTTAAACACAAAAAAAACAGGTATTATTTACAAGTAATAGTTAATTGGATTTGCCAGTATTTTATACATTACTTCTTACATACTTTTTCATCTGAATTCATTTTTCTTATTACTGAATTTGATTCTTTACTAACAGTTCCTTATTGAAATGCTCTGCTGATGGCAAAGTCTCTTAAGTATTCATGTTATGAGTTGTCTTTATTTTTCCTTCATTCTTTTTTTTTTTAAGTTTATTTATTTTCAGAGAGAGAGAGAAACATGAGTGGGGGAAGGGCAGAAAGAGAGGCTCGCAAGCAGTGCAGAGCCTGATGTAGGGCTCATACTCAAGAATCGTGAGATCATGACCTGGGCCAGAATCAAGAGTCAGATGCTTAACTGACTGAGACACCCAGGCACCCCTGTTTTCCTTCATTCTTAAGTGATAGCTGGATATAAAGTTCTAGGTTGACAGTTAGCCTCAACTACTTGAACCTTACTTCATATTTTCTTAAACTTGTATTTGCTGGTAAAAGTAATTCTTTGTAGATAATCCATCTTTTAACTCTGATAACTTATGTTTTTTAAATGTTTATTTATTTATTTTGAGAGAAAGAGAGCATGCATGCAGGGAAGAGGTAGAGAGAGCAGAGGAGAGAGAGAATCCCAAGCAGGCTCCATGCTGTCAGCACAGAGCCCAACACAGGGCTCAATCTCACGGAACACCAGATCATGACCTGAGCCAAAACCAAGAGTCAGATGCTTAACCAACAGCCACCCAGGCACCCCTTACTCCGATAACTTCTAAGATTTTTCTCACTTTACTACAGTTTTACTACAACATGTTTCATGGTATCCATTTGTTTTGTTTCTACTTTGTTCCTTGTCATAAGCTTTCAACCTGGAAGACTTATGACTTTAATTTGGGAAAATTCTCAGCCACCCTGTCTTTGCCTTCCTTCTAGTACCTCTGTTCCTGGCCTCTGAAATGTCTGTTAAGTATATTTGGAGCTTCTCTATTAACCACCATATCTGCTATCCTCTCTTGCGTATTGTTTATTCCTTTATTGCTCTTTGTTGCATTCTGGGCTAATTCTTCAGCACTCTCTGACAATTTACTATTTCTTCTGTCCCTGGTCTAGAGTTTGTTTTGAGAGGTTGTTGTTTTTTTTTTAATTTTTTTTTATTTCAATGAGTCTACTTTTATTTTCAGAATTTTGAATTCAAAGATGTTCAACTACCTGTTGGTTTTTGCCAAAGTTCAGGCCTTCTAATGCCGATTCTCTGTCCCCATCTGGTCACCAGGTGTTCAGTGATCCACCGTCCTGCCGCCTTGCCCTCAAATCAACACTCACTGGTACTCCAAACTTCCTAGAATCTCTGCTGGGCCTTGCATCTGGCCACTGTGTATGTCTGCCCCCCCCCCCCCCCCCCCGCCTTGCTGGCTCTCAGTTCAGTACCTTTGCCTCTTGGGTGCTGAAGGAGCTTCAGATATGTGAATGAGACCTTTTTGTTTGACCATGGTTCTTTACTCTCTTGACCATGGGTTCTGGGTTCAAACTGGATTAGCATAAGTTTGCTCTGTCCTGGGAAATGATTTGAGAACCCCTCTGTCTTGGAATTCTTCAGATCTAACTCGCCTCATCCTTCCCATCAGCCTCCCAGAAGGTTGAAGTATACATCTGAGATCATCGCCATATACCCCCAGTCCCCATTTCCCCCTTTTCTTTGTCTTTATTCCTCACAGCCCCTTGGGACAAAAACTTTGGCCTTCTGCTTCAAGCCCTTCATACCATGTCCTGCTTCCTGTCTCCGGCCTCGTGGCTAAGTGTTAATGGTAGCCCGGGCGTGTGATAAGACAGCCTGAGATGATAAGTCCTTCTGAAATAGTGTATCTGTTACTCTGTGCAACAAAAACAGATAACAAGGGTACAGGGAGTTTTATGTGCTCACCTTTAAGGGTCTGTTGAATATAATTTGATATTTAATCATTTGGAAGACTCATTAAGATACATATTTCGTTGCATAACATCTGTATAACAATTCACCGACTCCGAAATGATCTAACATCTTGCTTGATCATAAGCCTGACGCTTGGAGTTCAGCATCATCATCCTCTGTCATTTATGGATGAACAGACTGAGCCACTGATCAGGTCACTGGCCCAGATCACTACAGCTCCTAGGTAGAGAGCCAACACTCAGGCCCGGGTCCTGACCCAGGATAAAGATCATTTGGCTTGTTTTGACTAAATTGGTTAGGGGCTTGTTAATAGAAAGCCCTTATGGAGAGATTGCCAGAGAAACCAGCTTAGCCTTGAGCTGTAGCTCTTCACATTTCTAGTCTTATGTTCATTCACCTGAAGCCATTAACATCTTCAGTTATAGCTGCTTTTTTTTTATGTGGTATCTTTCCGGGTTTCTTTTTTTCAGTAATTTGTACCTGACACAGACATTTGGTCAGTGTTTAGAAAGTGATCTCTCAATCATATTGCTGTCACTAATCTACTGCATAGAAGAATCTTGAAAATTTTGTCACTAACATCCATTTTTAACTTTTTTTAATGTCAGTTAACATCAGAATAGTTGTGTGCTGCTTCTTTAAATGCCCACCAGCTACAGGTGAATTGAAATCTACCAAGTGGCCTAACGGGTATGAATGAGAGCCCAGTGCTTCTTGACAACGGAGTGGCTGGTTTGTGTCCAGAAAGTCGAGTTTGCAGCATGGAGTTGAGCAAAGGGAAATAGCCCATGTAGGGACTATCTTCATATGCTGACACTTTCTAAGATTTTGCTATCTCCAATTTGACTGGCTAATAGGGCAAGAAGAGAAGCAGTGTTTCCCTTCATGACAGAGAAGTTTCCGGGGAAGAGGGGAAAACAGTTGGCTGTTTGGGAAACAAGAAAGAACTCCATGAATGTGGGAGGTTCTGGAGAGAAGTGAACTGACAGACTCTGGGTTGAAGGTTTAGTGTGTCCTCTGCCTTGAAGAAAAGTTTTTGACTTTCTAAAAGACTTTGTATGTATACTTCTAGCCTATGTTTTGCATGTTCTTTTATAATCTAAATTTTTTTAAGTTAGCATTATTTTATGTGGACTTTCTATGTATTCACATAGCCTAACTTTTTTTAATTCCATTGCATTAATAGTTACATAGTTTACTTAAATATTTCTCTGTCATTTACTGATCATGTGAGTTGTTTCGAGTTAGTCCATATTAGGAACAGTACAAATAAAATGATGTTTTTACAGGCTTTCTTTGTGTCCTGGTTCCAAAATAGGAATTACTGGATCTTTATATGATTAGTCGGTGTGTCTTTCTCATATTGGCATGGTGTTTTTTGAAAATATCATATTAATTAACTGTGTCACCAGCCCCACCAAACAGTGGGTTTTATGATCTTTAAAACGTTTTTCTCATTTTATCAGCTGAGGCACCACTACCTAGCTGTTTCATTTTGCTAAAGCCAAACATCATGGCAAATGTCGGTTTGCTGTTTTCTCTTGGAAACTCTTATTCATATCTTCTGCCCGTTTGTGTCCTAGAGATTGGGTATTCACCTACTACCTTTGTATGGTTTTAAAATATGTGAAATAGTTTAACATTGTAACTAGTTTAGTCATTTTCACCTTGTTTACTGTCTTTAGCCAGTAAAAATACATTGAGATCTGCAGGGTGTGTCACATGAATGTAAGCATATTTTTCCCAGAGTTGTATGCCCCCTAGAAAGTAGTCAGGTTTGAGCTGTCACCAGAGGGCAGGTGCTGCCCCAGGGGGGCGTGGATCAAAATTAGGAAACAAATTAGCTGGAGTGTCAGGGCGTTTGGCTGTCCTGCCAAGCCTGTGAATTTGGTCGAGATGCTGAAAGAATAATAATCCGTGACACATTTGTCAAGTCGTATCAAGAAGTGGGCTAGACATCAAAACTAGGCAAGTATGGGACAGAAATACGCTTTTGTGCTCAGGCTGGGCTTTCTTAGCATCCTGCTCTCATCATAGAGAAACAAAGTCACTGGAGCATGTGGTGGCTTCGTGGCACCGCTGCCACTGGCTCTTGGGTCCCTGTCCTTTAACTAGTGGTGAAATCCTCAACAATCCAATGAAAATTGCTGAGGGTGAACGCACATTAAAAACACATCAGTTTTTATGTGCATATCAGTTCTTGCACCACTCCTGTTTTAAAATTAGAGCAGTTATGCAGATTAAATGCTCTGTGGGGTGTGTGTGTGTGTGTGTGTGTGTGTGTATGTATATATATAAAATGTATCCTCTTACAGACTTACTTTTTTCCCCACAAAATATCTGTTGACTTACGTGGTCTGGAGAATTGAAAGAGCTATTTTTTCAAATCTGCCTCTAATGTGTGCTTTCCAGTTTAAATACAATTCACTGCAATATTTTCTTTCCAGTCTCCAGAGAATACAGAGGGCAAGGATGGATCCAAAGTAACTAAACAGGAGGTAAGTGTATCTTTGACTTCCTGTATTTAATTATTTTAACTGGAATTTTTTTTTAATATTGTTAAGATTGTATGCATCTGAATGAATGCAGTTCTGAATAAGGCTGTTGAGACTACATAAACCAGAGATAAAAGTGTCACTGTGTAGCATTGCTTGGCGCAGGTAAATTTCAGTTGAGATCACTGATGAGACATTTTCCACTTACTATGTTGTTTATGTTTCTACCTGTCGGTCCTGCTGTCTGTTAAAGTAGATACTGAGAATTCCTTCTGGGCAAGGAGCGAGATAATAGGTAAATTCATCAAGGAGAACAAAGTCTGCCTTTCACAGCAAGGAAATGAAAGATGGTTGATTTAATAAATTCTCTGCTCCAGTGAGTGAATTATACATTTCTTTTTTAGTTCTGAATATTTGCCTAAAAGGAGTCATCTCTAGAGTCAAAAACTGTGGAAGGACACACGAAATGTCGAAATACTGAACTTTTTTTTTTTTTTTAATCAGGAATATTCTTAGGGCTTTGGATAATGAATTGAGCAACAATTCAAAGAAACTCTGTATTAAAATTCAGAAACCTCCAAAAAAACTAAGAAATTGAGAGAGATGGTTGCATTTACCCACTGTGGTAATATCATGAACTTCCAAAAGGAGATGGATGAAAAAGTAGCAAATTAGAGGCTAACTCTGATGACAGCCATTCACTTTTGCACAGAGCTTTACAGTGTGTGGAACAACTGCAGTTCTTACCCTTGAACTTATAAACTAAAAGAGGTCACGTGAAAGACAGAAACAGTATTTAGTTACAGATTCTTTGATTGAGGGATTCATATTGTGGTTTAATAATTCAGAGGAGTTTGTCATGCATAGCAGAACCGCTCCACAAATGTGTACACGGAAATTTGTTCTGCCAAATGGAAAACCTTTAACAGAATCTATAACTAAATCAATGTAAAAGCCAAACGAACAAAACTGCCTGTCACCAAGGCCCCACCATGCATTGACCCAGCATTTAGTGTCACAGAGTTTGGGAGGTGAAGTTTCTAATCTCAGGTCAAGTTACTAAACACATGCTCGGACGAACCAACAAATGGTATGTGCTTGGATTTTCTTAAAAATGGCAAAACTATAAATTGTAGGGCAGTTGGCTAAGTATAACAGATCTTAATGTTTTTAGATTTGGACACAAAATGCGTTTGGATTTTTCCTTTAGGAACTGCTATTTAAATTGATCTGTCAGTCAGAAAACCTAGAAACCATTACACATGATAGATCTTGGGTAGTGCACACTGTCTTTTCCAGCCTTCTACACGGAGCAGCCAAGCTGGTTAGAATATACGTAAAAGATTCTTGCTTATACAGCTGTCTTATACATATTCTATTAGCCCCAGAATTTTAGTTATTTATGTTATTTATATATTTTATTATTTTTAATATTTTATTTTATATTATTGCATGTACTACATCGTGGCCAACAAAAATCGTTCCTAGAAAACACTCTTTCCCGGTCATGTAAGCTATGACCAGATTAAAACTCATGATTTGTCTTCAGGACATCAACGCGCTTGTTTGAAAAGTGAAAAAGGTCAGCCAGCTGGTGGTTTAGGGTAAGAACTCTTAAACAGTATATTGATTGATTCCCCCACCACCGCCAAAATTGACTGAATTTTCTAGTTATGTCATTGTGTATGCACAGCCTTGACTATAGTGAATAAATATCAGTCACAAAGCAGGATCCTGTATTGAAAATCCTCTTCCACTGCCATGATGTGTGAAGGGCATGGTGCAGCATATAGTTTTTGGATAATAAATGACCAAAACAGTACATTAGAAGCATTTCCCTTGGCAGTTTGCAAAGCCCTTTCACATTTGTTATTTTATCTGATCCATTTAATAACCCTGAAATGAGGGCAGAGCACATTCATTCCTCAACAGCAATGTATTGTGTACCTTTAATGTTCCAAGCACTGTTCCGGGCTCTGCAGAATCCACAGTGAACCAAAGAAGGAAAATCTCTTCCTTCATGCAGCTTCCATTTTAGTGGGGGGAGAAAGAGAGTAAAATAAAATCATTGGATATTTGCTATGAAGAAAAATAAAGCCAGGAAAGGGAATAATGAATATCAGAGAATTGCTGTTTTTGGTAACAGATAGGCGGATGTTATTATGTCCAGCTTTACTAGAGGAAACAAGGTCCTGAGAGAAATACATTATTTTCCACAGGTGTCACAACTTGTATATAGCAGAACCAGGAAAATTATCTGAGCCCTGATTCAAAATCCTCTGTCCTCTAGGGCACCTGGGTGGCTCAGTAGGTTGAGCGTCCGACTTCGGCTCAGGTCATGATCTCATGGTCCGTGAGTTCAAGCCCCGCATCAGGCTCTGTGCTGACAACTCAGAACCTGGAGCCTGCTTCTGATTCTGTGTCTCCCTCTCTCTCGGCCCCTCTGCCACTTGTGCTCTGTCTCTGTCTCTCTCTCTCAAAAACTAAATAAACATAAAAAACAAAATCCTCTGTCCTCATGCCACTTTTGTGGTAATCATAAAAACATGGTTATCCAGTGCCTTTTCTCTGTCCTCTCCATTCCTTAGCCAATGCTCTGATATCCATGTTTCCCCACTTCCCATTTTTGCAAAGAAGTTAATTTCTTTTCTTTTTTATTTTTTTAATTTTTATTCATTTTTGAAAGAGAGAGGCAGGGCACAAGCAGGGGTGGGCAGAGAGAGGGGGACACAGAATCTGAAGCAGACTCCAGGCTCTGAGCTGTCAGCCCAGAGCCTGACACGGGGCTGAAACTCACAAACCGTGAGATCATGACCTGAGCCGAAGTCAGAGCTCAACCAACTGAGCCATCCAGGTGTCCCACCAAAGAAGTTAGTTTCCGTTTGGCTCCTCATTTATCTTTGGAAATTAAAAGCAACTTGACTTTTGGCGTTTGTTTGCAAGTACACATGGTCCCTGACTTGTGATGGTTTGACTTACAATTTTTGGCTCTACTGTGGTGCAAAAGCAATACTCATTCAGTAGAAACCATGCTTCCTGGTTTGCTCTTTTCCCAGACTAGCTGTATGTGGCACGATGTGCCCTTGTGACGCTGGGCACTGGCAGTGAGCCGCAGCTCCTAGTCAGCCCTGCAATCATGAGGGTGAACAACCGATACGCTAACAACCCTTCTGTACCCACACCACCGTTCTGTTTTCCACTTTCAGTCCCGTATCCAATAAATTACGTGAGATATTCAACATTGTATTATAAAATAGGCTTTATGTTAGATGACTTTGCCCAACTGTAGGCTAATATACATGTTCTGGGCACATTTAAGGGAGGCTGAGCTCTGATGTTCAGTAGGTTAGCTATATTAAACGCATTTTCAACTGAAGGCATTTTCAACTTACTGGCTTTATCAGGATGTAACTCCATTGGAAGTTGAGGAAAATCTATACGTGGTCAAACTTAGAAGCATTAAGAAATCTTATAAAAATAAACATACTTCCAGACTCCATGGGAATGGCACATATGTTTCAAGCAGTATTCAGCAAAGTCCAGTGATTCTACTTGAATCCAGCTACACCAGTGAACTTTGCCATAGCGAAATAAGACTTCCATGTTCTTTTGCAACCAGGACGTTAAAGTAAAAGGCTCTGTGTCTTTTGGAGTAGCCTTCACCAGAATTTGCTCCAACCCAGGGAATGATGAATTAATCAAATGCTTTTTGAAGAATTTCATTGTACCCAGCACCTAGACACCACATTGACAAACCCTCCCATTCTTTGTCTCTGTAACTCTTGGTGGCATACCATTCTGAAAGTCTCCTTTCCTCCTCTGATAACCACTTTTGGCCACTTCTCCTGAAGATTCACCATCAACAAATCGGGAGAAATTCTTATTAGCTCTTTTTTCATAGTAGCCCTGCCCAACAGTCTGAGTCTCAAGGGAATACTTAAAATTCTAGTGCTCTAAGGAGGAAAAAAATAGCAGTCTAGTCTATTTTATATCCAATAAATATAGCCCAATCATTTATAGATTTTAAGGCTGTGAAAGCTGATGGAACTTTCCAGGAAGGTGTACATGCTTGCATGCATAACCATGCTGCTGACTGTGAGTGAAAGGTTCGTCTCAGCCTCCACTGTTTGCAGTGAAAAAGAAAATCTCTTATGATGGTTGCTGGAAAGGAAAATTTGAGAAAAATCCTTTTTTTATAGCATAGAAAGAAGAGCTGGTAAATTTTAGACAGGAAGTCGTAAAATGATTTTACAGTAAAAGATGTGATTTTTAGAGATTGTTGGTTTAGACAGCCTGGAGAGGCAGGCCTTGATTTTGCATTAATTTCCTAGGCTTTTTATTTTAAACTCTTGTACTGGGCCTGAATTATAAAAAGATAGGGAGTCCTTTGGATCAGAACAGCTTTCAGGCCCTGCAGAGCAGTGCTTGCTTAGGTTGGAATGTTTCTGGAAATCCCAGAGGGCTCTCTGACATCCGCCTCTTCAGTTTGCCCAGGTGTTCCCATGGAGAAGAAAGGAGCAACAGCACCAGAGTTGGAAAATCTGTCACATGATTTGGCTTTACTTCAATGAGATTTTCCTCAGGACAACTGCTTGGTGGATAGGAAGGCAGTGATGAGTAATAGTTAATATATTGGCTTCTTTTCAGGCACTAAACTAGACAGTATCCGAGTAGTGGCCTTAGCACACCTCACCTCAAGTTCACACTAGTACACATTTCTGGTGCTTACCCATGAGAAGTGCAGTAGGGGTACAGATGTGAGATACATGAGGTGAACAGTGAGGTAAGGCCAAGGCGGTACACGTAAGTCAACACGAAGTGGAGAGGGGTTCAAATAAGGTTCTTTCACCCCTTCTGAGCATAGAGGCTGCGATTTTTTTCCCTGCGATATTTTCTGAGCACTCTTCTGCCGGCTATGCTTCGCTTGGGAGATGGTGGTGTAGTTCTTCAGGTCATGCAGAAGCATCAAAGATGAACTCTGTTTGGTAATTAGTGGATGCTCCTTTGCTCTTCCGTGTTCAAAAGAGCATCTGAAGAAGCACAAGTTACACACTTGCTGCCTGGTTTGATTGTTACTGTTGTCTTTTCTTTGGTGATACCCAGTTCATTGCAATTAACGATACTGAGAAAGGCAGCACAGGATTTGGGTTCTGGTTCCCTGCGACTCATGGGTGTGTTGTCATGAATGCACCCATCAGTGCACTTACGATAATCCTAGCAGACACCGTGGTATTTCCTGTGGAGCGTGTGATACAGGCATGCCTCCCATACTACATGTTGCGCTGTACATCCCCTTACCTGGTGCAGTGAATATATCATGGCCACCACTTCACTGACACAGTCTCCTAGTCTCTGCACATTCTGTTCGCTGGCCTTAAGTCCAGCTCTGATTTTTCTTCAGGACCCCAGGGTTAAAATTATTCATGGAGGCTCTGGCCCTTCATTTCCTTCTGTAGTTTAAAGAGAGATGAGTTTAGCTTCCTCTGGCTATTTTCAGCCAGAAAGTTCTGAGGTGTGAAGACGGCATGAAATATTTCTTCCAGTTTGGCCTGACCAGCTGACCTGTGCTGACCTCAGCACGGCTTCAAGAATTCCATAATTCCTTACAATTGTGGCACGGGTTCCTCCTGACCATCTTTGCTGACCCCCTTGAAGAAATTATTTGAAACATTTAAGCCATTGTAAGGGGGCAAAGTCTGTATAAGGCAGCCTGAATTAGGGAAAAGATTGGAGTTCATTTTTTCAGCACGTATTTTTGAGAATCTACATGCTAGGTGGTACGCATACTATTCTACCAGAGACAGAGCAGTGAGTAAAACAGACAGAGTATGGAGTATTTATTTCTGGAACACTTTTCAAGAAAGGCAGTTATACTTTCAGAATGTGAAATCCCTTGGGGAGCCATGTTTTGCTGATGGTAAGTAGAATATCGGTTCTGTATGCTTATTTCTGAAACTCCTAGAACCGTTGTTGCTATTTTAAATTTTCTTTGCGGCCTCATTTGCTTAATTTGCATCCTTGAAGAGAAAAAGATTTCCTTAAAAATACTAATCTCAACCCAGTTTTTCTAAATTTTCTCAACTTCCAAATTAAAAGGAAAGATTAGTGAACCTTTTACTCTATCTCAATCTTTCATTAAACATACGCATTTAGCAGATAAATAAATGTGCTTATTTTGTTACAGATAAGAGGAAGTATTTCTTGTGAACTGCCTAAGATTTATAGTCATTCTCTTCTCTAACATAGTAACAAGTCAGGGAACTCCTATTTTGGTTTCTACACAATTATGTAACTCTTCTTTTGTATTAATTTATAAGTTTTAGTTCTGTTTGTAAGGAACAAGAGTCAGACCGGAACTAGTTCTTAAATAGCTCCTCAGTTCTTGTATTGTCATTTTTATCACACAAGTAGATTACAGGTCAGAACCTAAATTAATCCTCCTTTCTTTTTCTTACCTGCAACACCCTTAATTAGGAGAGGCCATTTCTTTGAATAGTGTGTCTGCACCTCTTTAGAAAACTTCCTGTTGAGTATTATGGTTCCCAGGGCACTTGAAGTATGTTTTAGTATGCTTGCTCACCTGGAGAGGGTAATGGGAGTCATACATTACACTCTTTCAACAAAGTAAGATACCAAGAATAAATTTTTAAAAATCAGCTGGGTTGTGTCTAATAAAACTGTATATTTTTCCATTTCCTTTATAGCCCACCAGACGGTCTGCTAGATTGTCAGCGGTGAGTACTTTAGAACCCTCTTGTTGTTAGTTCTTATGAGTAAATATTCCCTCTGTTCAGGACAAAGCAGCAGAAGGAAGATTAAGGTGTTATTTCCCTTGAGTTTTTTTGTTTCCTTTTTGGAAATCAACGTGGGTCACAATCTGTGGCAAATGTGACTGGTGTTGCCAAGCAATTCAGTTGATCAGATATGTCAGTGAAAAGTAGCTGCCAGCCCCATTACCAGGCGTACAAAACCCAGGAAGGTGTTTGATATTTCTAGATCTCTGAAACAAAAGAAGCACATTAGCAAAGTCCTACCCTTCTGATTCTGCACATGATGTGTTAAAGTGGAGATGAATTACGATCCTCTCTCCACGGCCTATACTTTATTCAGAAACATGCTAAAAGTCATCGGAATCCGTGCGCTTTAGTCCCATTTCAGAACTAGAGAATCTTTGGAAAAGTAATGATTCCACTTTGCCACTCAGAGTCTCCCTCTGTGGGCCAGGCCTGGGGAAGAGACCAGGGTTAAGATCATTAAAGCTGGGATGGGCAGCTGTGACCAGCCTTGGCCATAAATGCGCTCCAGGCCTTCTCACCAGGCTGTGCTCCCTGCTGGCTCTTGTGGTCCTCCTTGCCGCCCTGCAGAGGTACCAGCCATTACTCTGCCACGAGAGGTCAGCCTGGCTCTCTGGTGGAGGATGTTGGTTAAAATAGCCGCAGCCCTTGCTGAGACCTGAGATGTAGGAGGAAAGGCACTGGCTTCTTGGCTGGCAGGAGTTGCTAGCTGCTTTAGCCTTCGGGGGAGCATGGATTTCATGTCAGCCAACACTTGTGCCTGGCACAGTATAGGGAATCAATGCAGAAAGGGCTATGAGGGCACTCACAAGTTCCGAAGTATAGCCAATTTGGGGTTGGGTGAGAGAGTTTCACGTAAGTCCCAACCTAAGGAAGCAACATCAGAGCCACTGGAAAGATGAAGAGCCGGGAGATGCAGTTGTGTGTGCGCACAATTAATCCGGATTCTGCCGAAGTCCCTCAAGATGGTGTGCTCTATCCAATATTAACTCTCACCATTGTTCAGTACTTATGTTTTAACTTCCGTTAGGCTTAGCTGTAGATTGTACTACAAGCCGTTGTATTCTGTGGATCTCTGTCCCATTAAGGGAGTAGACCTTGTAAGTCAAATAAAAATCAAAATTTAAAACAAGGCTTTTCCTGAGCACCATGAACCAGCAGTATAAGCACCTTCCACTGAGATCATTGCCTGTGGTGCTGACACAGAGCCTCCTCAGTGGCCAGTGGGATTACAGCCTGCAAAATCTCATTTTTTCCTGTTCCATCAAAACACTTAAATGCTGAATGGAGGAGAGGTCTATCTTTACAGAAAATACAAAAGGAAATCTTTGCTGTGAATTGTGACAACAAATACATGTTAATGCAATATATCAAAGCCTCACATTACAAAATTTTTTAAATTCTGAAAACCTAGTAGCCATGCAAGCTGCTGTTTAGGTAACAGACTACAGATTCAGGTGGTAAGAAGCTTAATAAAAATATCCCTTACTTTTCAGACCCAGTTGTCCTTTTTTATTTGAAAAGTCCTAACAGCCAATCTTCTGGAATTGAACTGTCTACAATTTTACTTTATGCGTTTGATGAACAGGGCCAGATTCAATATGAACCTGAACCACCTACAGGCACCAGGGACGAACATGTATTTTCTCCAGAGGGGGATATCCTGGGCAGTGTTTTCTGTTCAAAAGCCATTCTCCCTAGTGTTGGGAGAGATGGACACTTATTTTTTTCTAGCTTGATGAGAGAAATATTTGCCCTAAAATAGCTATAGAAAAGCAGAGGCTTTAATGGGTTATCTTCCCCCATGTCCTCATGTGCCCCCACCCGCCCTGGAAAGCAGGTGAGGGCTGAAGCTCTATATGTTATGGAGGGAACCATGGCCACAGGGCAAGCAGTGCTCATGGCAGCAGGGAAGAGAACCGCATGAAGCAAGAGAAAAATAGTTGCTCAGTGGGCTCTTTGGCTAAGTTTAAGAGAAATCTTAAACTTTGGGAGCTAACAGTGGACGTTTTATTATAATCATGTTCTTGATAAAAAGCTCTAGAGGCAAATAAGCCTAGTGTCTGGGTGGGCGAGAGATTCTTCTCACCTTGAGCTGGCATTGGAGAGGATGCGAATAGGAAGAAGCTGAAGCTTGGCTACAGAACTTGAAATTGACATCAGAGGTGGAAGGATGTGGAAATGATTTTGAAATACTTCACAGGCAGCGGTCTTCATTACCGGATGGGCTTTGCCTGCAATTGTGCTGTGATTTCTAGACTGTTGGGAAGGCCAGTGTGACTGAATTCATTGAGTCATTTGGCCGAGGGCCTGAGTCATTCCTCTTGCTGCTGTGCTGTGATCAAAGGAAGTACAGAGACATCAGAGCTAGAAGCTTAAACCTGTTCCTGGAGAGCTACTCTGGACTGGGGAATAAAGAGTCGGCTTTTAAATCTCACCTGCTGTTCACTTGAGAACCCAGGATGAAAATAGTCACGAAATGCACGGATCTTTATGCTGCTACCTGATGCCGAAAATAGAAAGAGGTTTTTTTTTTTTTTTTTTTTTATGAACAAAATCGTAGTCAAAATGAACTGGTGTCTTCTGCAGTCTCGTTGCATTCCTTTTGGTCTCGAGGGTTGTCTTTTTCAGTATTTGTGTAATTTATCTTTGCAGAAACCTGCTCCACCCAAACCTGAACCTAAACCAAGAAAAACGTCTGCTAAGGTAAGAGGTGCTCCTTTGACTGACTTTGGCCTTTTAAACAATGAATAAATTATAATTTTGTATCGAAAAATCCCCCAAGGAAAAATCACATGTAATGATTCGGGCTAAATGTACTGACTAGGAAACTGTCACCATTGTTACAAAAGGCATAAAGCACGGTTTTACGCTTTCCCAGGAAAGTGCTTCCCATTTGGTCAGTAAAGGTGAAGGAAGTCAGAGCATGGTGCTCGGAGAAGCCGCCTGTCCAGGAGGGTTTGTTAGCAGTGCGCCAGAGTGGCTCGGGAGGTGGGAGGCTGGGCCCTGGTATTGCAGCTGCCAGTAGCTCAAGGGCTTGGGGGAGGGGATCTGACTTCGTATAACTGGTCTTAGTGGCTTAGTCTGATGACTGACATGTAATAATTAACACTAGCCCATAATTAATATCAGCAAACATTTATATGGTGGCTCTTATACTATGCCAGACCCTGTTCTTGCTTCTCTTATGAAACCCTCGCATCAACCCTATGAGGTAGGTACACATACCCCATTTTGCAGACAAGGAAACAAGCAGAGAGGTATGAAGAAACTTGTCCCAAATTGCTTTTCTGTACTCTGCCCTTCAGAGCAGTGTTGTGAATTGTTTGAAATGATGTGTGTTTGTGGCATGGGTAGGTGATTCTGAAGCAGAACTCGCCCCTGTGGCTTAGTCTTCAAATCAGGAACTTTTCTGGGCGCCTGGGTGGCTCAGTCAGTTGGGCATCTGACCCTTGATTTCGGCTCGGATCATGATCTCACAGTTCGTGGGCTCGAGCCCCGCATCAGACTCTGCGCTCCCTGACAGTGCGGAGCCTGCTTGGAATTCTCTCTCTCCCTCTCTCTCTTCCCCTCCCCTGTTCGTGCACATGCTCTCGCTCTCTCTCTCAAAATATATATATACTTGTTTTTAACAATCAGGAAATTTTCTTCACCTGGGACTTCATTTTCAAGCATTTTCTCAGCCTTCTAGTCACTCAAGTCCCACGTCCCCACATGAGATGTTTCTCTTGCTGGCTTCTTTCCTGGTTTCTGCCTCCTCCATCACTTCCCACTGCTGGTGCCCTCCACGGCAGAACCACTTCTCTGTAGTGAGAGACGAGGCCCACTGAACAAATACATGAGGAGAATCACCACCTTTTTCCCAGAGGAGAAAGTCAGTGGATATTCTAAGCAGCCCATTACATTTTCACAGAGACTCAGTGTAACTCACTCGACGCACTGCAAAATTGGGTTCCCCTCCCCCTGGAAAGCCACCATGTTGGCCCTGGTTTTGCTTTACCTTGTGTTTGGGCGAGGTTGGCTGATTTTTACTGACATCACACCCTAACATGCCTTGTTTCCCTCTATTAGAAAGAACCTGGAACAAAGATTAACAAAGGTGCTAAAGGGAAGAAGGAGGAAAAGCAAGAAGCTGGAAAGGAAGGTACTGCACCATCTGAAAAAGGTGAAACTAAAGCTGAAGAGGTACTTTCCATAAATACCCCCCACTGATTGAATCAGTGTCTTAAAAGAAATTGCTCAATCCTTCAGCCGGTGATAGCACGTTCATAATGACTCTTTTTATTGCCCGTAATGTTATTACAGATCCACATCTCTCGCTCAACTGTTAATGTCTCAACCTCCAGAGGTACCCCACCCAGCACACTGTCAGTAAAGGGGCAGATTGAAACAGTGAGAGTTAAGGGTACAGTAGAAAATTCTGCATGTTTGCAGTGACTAGAATCAGATAGTAGTGTGGTGTTTTTTTTTATTATGAACAGTGGGAGCTTACAGGTAAAGCTTCTGTGGTCGTTTGAAAACCAGAAAGCAATAAATGCAGCCAAGTGTTTGCCTACTATATTCCTGCCTTGTCTGTTTCACACCCAGAGTTGAAATAGGTTTTGCAATCGAGCTGCTAAAAACCAGATGTTCAGAGTGTGTGTGTTGGTCGGGTGGACTTTCTTTTGGCTGATAGTAGCTTTAATAGTAACTATATCTCCCCCCCCCTTTCTTTTTCACAGGCACAGAAAACTGAATCTGTAGATAACAAGGGAGAATGAATTGTCATGAAAAATTGGGGTTGATTTTATGTACCTCTTGGGGCAACTTTTAAAAGCTATTTTTACCAAGTATTTTGTAAATGCTAATTTTTTAGGATTCTACTAGTTGGCATACAAAAATATATAAGGATGGACATTTTATCTTCTCATAGTCATGCTTTTTTGGAAATTTCCATCATCTTCAAGTAAAATAAATATGAGTTTATTATTGAAAGCTATGTGTAAGGTTGATTGAGCATTCCATGCACTTGCTTTAAAAATCGGGTCCTGTGGATACTGTGGTGTTTCTACTGTGCGTATTTAAATTTTTCACGCAGTTTTTCTAGAGCAATAATCAGTGGTGCTTTTGTACCTAGGTTTTATGTGGTTTTAATGAAACATGGATAGTTGTGGCCACCTGCTGACTATTTGTGGTTTAAAATAAAAGGTTTTCTTGCCTGCAAAATACCTGCCTCTTAGTAGTGTCTTTACTATAAACTTGGGCAGTGTTTCATTTCGTTGTTGCAGAAGATGTGAAGAATATTTCCAGTGCGTGCCATAACAGCATTCTTAATAAGTCAAGTAGGATTATTTCTTAATTCTTTGGCCTGTAAAAATGTTATTATTTTAATGAAACCATTGGTGAGTGCTAGTGTGGAAGAATTACATCTAAAACACTTTATATCAGAAGTGGTCATCAATGATCACCATATAATAAGCTTTTAATAAAACATTACTTTTTCAAAGTTCTTTATAAACAGCATAGAGTTCTGTTAAACCAGAGAAAAACCATAAACTAGTGCTGATCCTTGAAAATCTCTCCCTTTCAAAATATACTAAGTCACATTTTACTAAAATACTTTCCCATTTGTTGAGGACTTCACAGCCTTGAAAGCTCTCTACCCGGCATGACCACATTTTAGCCTTGCATCAAGCTAAGAATGGAGGTAGCATAAGTAATATTAGAGGTCCTTTCTAGGCTAAGAAATGGGGACTTGGATGTTTATGCCTTACTTCAGGAAAGAGAAAAACCAGGATTTGAACCTGGTCTTTCGAATTTTAAACATAGCCTGTCTCGGTCTGTTCAGGCTGCTGTAACAAAATCCGATAGTTTGGGTGTCTCATAAACAAGAGAAACTCATTTCTCACTGTTTTGGACACTGGAAGTCTAATATCAGGGTATGAGCATGGTTTGGTGAGGGCCCTCTTCTAGGTTGTAGAATTCTGTGTGCTTACATTGTGGAAGCTCTCTGGAACCTCCACCGTTGTGATTTAAGCACCTCCAAAAGGCCCCACTTCCTAATACCATCATCTTTGGTGGGTGGGATTTCAACATAGGAAAATAGGGGGATCACAAGCATTCAGACCATAACAGGCTCCTCTTTCTGGAATGACATAGGTGTGCCGGGAACATAGGAACTACTTTTTGTTTCTTTTTTTTTTTTTTTTAATGCTTATTTTTTTTTATTATTATTTTTTTTAACGTTTATTTATTTTTGAGACAGAGAGAGACAGAGCATGAACGGGGGAGGGGCAGAGAGAGAGGGAGACACAGAATTGGAAGCAGGCCCCAGGCTCTGAGCCATCAGCCCAGAGCCCGACGCGGGGCTCGAACTCACGGATGGTGAGATCGTGACCTGAGCCGAAGTCGGCCGCTCAACCGACTGAGCCACCCAGGCACCCCTTTTAATGCTTATTTTTTGAGAGAGAGGCGAGCAGGGAAGAGACAGGCAGAGAATCTGAAGCAGGCTCACTGCTGTGAGCGCAAAGGCAGACGCAGGGCTTGAACCCACGAACCTTGAGATCATGATCTGAGCCAAAGTCAGACACTCAACCTACTGAGCCACCCAGGCACCCCGCCACCCCCCCCAACAGAGAACTACTTTATAAATATAATTATTTGGTTTTTCTTTGCATTCCTGAGAAGTTTGGAGACTGCATGAGCACCCAAGAAAGCTGAATTCTGGGGATTCCTCTTAGATGAGGACTTGAATCTTTTAAGATGGAAAGTAGCACCTGAATTGCTCAGAGGCTCTTGTAAGGAGGCTGTAATTCCTCAGGGCCTTAGCATATACTGTGGGGGCTCAGAACTTGTGTCAGTGCCCCCAATCTGTCCTTAATCAACTGCATTTACTATCCATATTATATCCAGAAGAATCTTATTCATAGCTTTTTTTTTTTTTGCTTCTGATTATAAAATGTACCTTAATTTGTGTTGGACATGCTGAACACCACTTTTACCCAAAGAAAAATAGCTGGTATCCAGTGAATACGAAAATATTTTCAATGTGCAGTCAGTACACAGTTGACCTATGTTCTTGGCCTGCTTCCATTTCACAAATGCAGTGTAAACTCCACAGGTCTACTTTTTAAACAGTAACAAAAGTGCCACAGGTGATTTTTTTTTAAATAAACATAACAATAGTACGAAGGAGAAAAAAGCCAACGTCCTCCTTTCCCGCACTCCTGTGTCCTAGAGGTAACACTGCACACCATTTTCTCTATGACTGTGTATGGATGTGTGTATCTATGAATGTACATTCACACACATGTAGATGCACATATAATTGTTAAAGGAGAATATTGTATACATTCTATTTTGAACTTATTCAGCCAATAAATTATAGTTATAGGTAAAGATTATTTCTAATACTGCAGTGATACTGCAGTAAACCTTCTTGTTCACAAAGCTTTTGCCTACGTAGATTTTTTTACTTAACTAATTTCTAGAAGTGGAATGTCTGAGTCAAAGGGAATGTACATTTGACATCTTGACTATGGCCAAGAGAGTTGTACTCATCCACTTCCATCAACAGTATATAAATGACATCTTTCCTTACCTTTGCCAGCACTCTTATTTTGGCCAGTCTAGTAATGAAAACTAATGCCTCACTGTTCTAATTTTAGTGGTTTTTTTTTTTTTAAGTTTATTTATTTTGAGAGGAGGGGGGAGGAACAGACAGAGAGAGAGAGAATCCCAGAGACCCTGTGCTGTTAGCATGGAACCCAACACAGAGCTCAATCTCACGAACGATGACCTGAGCTGAGATCAAGAGTTGGAGACTTAACTGACTGAGACACTCAGGTGCCCCAAATTTTTATTTTATTACTAGTAAAATAAAGTTTTTCATATATTTAATGGTCATTTGAGTTTCTTCTGTGAATGATGTTGTTTTTCTACTTTTCTGTTGGGGATCACTGTGTTTTAGTCATTCACACAAAAAAAATCATTATTTACAATGATCATTGATGCTATTACTTTTATGCAAACACAAATATCAGGGATTCTGTAGGTCATTGGTACATGTGTATTAAAGTTTATGGGTATTATCGTTACCACATTAGCAAAGTGAAGGAATACTGTAGAGCAGATAACTACCAAAATCACGTAAGAGCCTTAGTTTGGTTCCCCAAAATTTGATCTGATGGTTATCCTGCTGTGAGTCTGGATACACTGCCTGCAAACAGATGGAAGTTTTGGTCCTACCCATGACTGCCACATTGCTTACCTCAGCAGTGAATTTATACATGTTAAAAAGTAGCCACCTTCTCCAAAACACCTATCTGCTAATCTGACGGAAAATCCTAACCCTATGAATCTACAATGACTTTGAGTCATTGACGTTCCCTGTGGTTAAGCAGTGTACTGCTTGTATAATCATACGTTTTAGTTCTGATATTCTCCCTGGAGATGGCCCCATGGATTGTAGTATTAGAGTGCAATGTTCCTGAAATTCCAATTTTTAAATTCTAAGAAAAGATAATCTGAAAGTCAAAATCCATTGGTCTAACAATAGGTGAGATCTCCCATAAAATCTTGAATGTACATTTACATAATTCAGGAATTTGAAACAAGGTTATGAAACAAAGACTTTTTTTCCTGTCCCCAAATTTTAGGGGACTTCATTCTTAGCCCGAGGTACAAGTGCTGTCCCCTTTACCAATCCTAGCAGGCATAGGGAACTCATCTCAACTTTTAGCTGCCACATATGCTAACAAACATGTCTTCTGAATGCTTTTCACTTAATCATGAATTCCAAACTTGTATACTGTTTTCTATTATTTTATTCAGAACATTGACTTTAAATCTCTCAGAATAACTTTAATGATTAAGATAATAAGTAGTGGTTCGCCTGGGTGGCTCACTTGGTTAAGCATCCGACTTCCATTTAGGTCGTGATCTCATGGTTCATGGATTCGAGCCCTGCATCAGGCTCTGTGCTGACAGCTCAGAGCCTGGAGCCTGCTTCAGATTCTGTGACTCCCTCTCTCTCTCTGCCCCTCCCCCACTAGTGCTCTGTCTCTTTCTTCAAAAATAAATGATAAAAAAATTTTTTAACAGAAAAAAGGTAAGTTTTAATTTATTAATAATTATTAATATAAATTATATGTGAATATATATTAATATATAAATAATATAAATTATTTAATTTATTAATAATAAATAATAAACAGTTTATTCAATGCCCTGTGACAAATATTTTACATAAATTGATTTGGGAGAAAACTTGTGAATTCTGTATTATTTTAATGTTTCCATCTCCTAGTAAAAATGAACCCAATTTTCCAATGCCAAATAGAGTTCAGACTTACTTAAAACTGCTAAGGGAACTTTGTGATTATGTATTTCTCCTTCATGAGAGAAGAGTGTCTTTGAAATTCCAGTTTAAAACGATATTTATATATAAATGTCATGACGTTGAATTAAGCAATGGTTTATTAGGTATGACACCAGAAGTACAAGTAAGCAAGTAAAAAAGTGGACAGTTTCACAAAAATTTCAAGAGAGAGAACAGCCACAGAATGGGAGAAACTATTTCCAAATCATATATCTGATAAGAGTCTAATATCTAGAATATGTAAGGAACTCTTCTTACTATTCAAAAACAAACACTTTTTGGGGCGCCTGGGTGGCGCAGTCGGTTAAGCGTCCGACTTCAGCCAGGTCACGATCTCGCGGTCCGTGAGTTCGAGCGCCGCGTCAGGCTCTGGGCTGATGGCTCGGAGCCTGGAGCCTGTTTCCGATTCTGTGTCTCCCTCTCTCTCTGCCCCTCCCCCGTTCATGCTCTGTCTCTCTCTGTCCCAAAAATAAATAAAAAACGTTGAAAAAAAAAAACACTTTTTAAATATAATTTTAAAATGGGCAAAGGATTTTTAAATAGATGTGTCTCCAAAAACATACATTGATAGCCAATATGCAAATGAAAGGATGCTCTACAGTTAGTAATTAGGAAAATGCAAGTCAAAATCATTATAAGATACCATTTTACATGCACTAGGATGACTTAAAAAATAGCAAGTGTTGGAAAGGAAGTGGAGAAATTGGAGCCCCTTTTCATTGCTGACGGGAACCTAAGATAATGTAGCCTCTACAAACAACAGTTTGTCATAACCAAACGTTAAGGAGGGTTAAGGAGGGTTACCATACGATATAGCAATTCCACTCTTGGTATGCACCCTAAGGAACTGAACACATATTCCCACAAAAACTAGTACATGAATGTTTATAACAGTGTTATTTCTAATAGCCAAACGCTGGAAATAATCCTGATGTCCATTAACTAATGAATGGATAAGCAAAATATAGTATCTCCACACAATGGAAAATTAGTCATGAAAAGTGATGAAGTACTGATACATGCTACTACCTAGATGAACCTTGAAAACACCATGCTAAGTCAAAGAAGGCAGTCACCAAAACCACTGATATGATTTCAAGTATATGAAATGTCCAAAATGGGCAAATTTCATAGTGGTTGAAAGTAGGTATGTGATTGCCAGGAACTGGAGGGAGAGGAGAGTGGGGAATGGTTGATAATCGGTACAGAGTTTCTTTTTTGGAGTGATGAAAATTTTCTGGAAGAGTGATAATGGTTGCACAACCTAGTAAATATACTAAGAGCCAAAGATGCATACACTTAAAAAATGACATTTGCAAGGCCACTGTGCAAGCACAGGACTTAGAATCAGGAGGTCTGGTTTTAAATCTCCGTGCTAACTCACTAAGTGTGTGAACCCACATAGGTCATTTAATTTCTGCCTCTCAATTTCTCCTCCTTAAAATAGAATTAATACCTGTTTGACAAAGCTGTTAGGATAGAATGAGATAGTCACGGAGAAATCACTTAGTGCAGTGCCTAAAATACAGTAGGTTTTCCATAGATGCCAGTTGAATTGAAAATGGATGAATACAAATGAGCCGTGTAGGCTTTGATGAGTGTATATCATGTATGATCGTTGTAGGCTGTCAGCCTCTAGTCAATCTCCTTTGAACAGTACAAAAGGAAGAATTGTGTTCCACTTAGAAGGCAATATAGTGTAATGGTTAAGCTTATGAATTCTGAAACCAGACTGCCTGGGTTCAGATCCTCTTTGTTAAATACTGTCTGTGTGACCATGGACAGATTTACTTAGTCTCTCTATCTATACTCTGTATAACTTAGAGTTCCCATCTGTAAATGGAAAGAAAAATAGTTCCTACTGTATAGGATGTTATAAATGTTAATGGTACAAAGTAATGTTCAGGAAGTATTATATTTAGTCAAAACATGGAGCAGATGAGAGGTTAGGTCCTTGAAAGGAGCATTGTCTCACTCTCCTTTGTAACACACAGTAGAGGCCAAAATAATATTTGTTGAACTGAATGTGGCCTTCCAGAGACAGAGAACTAAGTTCAGGGTTGTTACCATTGCTATTTCCATCTCCAAATTAAGCTAATTGGATGGGGTAAATCAAACATACAAACTACAATTCTGGCCAGTCTTCCTTGAAATTAACATAAAAATTAAACCATTTTAGTTTGTATTTAATGTCTTTTAAAACACCAATGCCATAACTTTAAGAACATTTTTTCTGTTAGTTGTGGTATTATTCTTATAATAATACTTGTTTAACCTGTGTACTCACATACTTATTTTAATTTAGCACCAACTTTACTTTTCTAGAAAAATACACCATGATCTATAATTCCTTTATTTCTAGATCACAAAGCACTTAACAGTTAAACAGGGAACATTCTCTTAGAGATAAATACATCTGGACCTAAGGTAATGGGCCTCATTGAGTTCCTTGAAGTCAAATCATCAACTCTGAAGATGGGAAGAATCCCTGGGATCATGCAGTTCCTCTCTGATACGATTTAGATTCCCATTTACAACAGGACCAGCAAAGAGTTTCTCAGACTTACATCTGGTCATAAAGGAGTTATCCCTCAAACAACTCTCAAAGTTAGGAAGTACTTTCTTATTATTGAGCCAAGAGCAATCTCCTTGTAGCTCTCCCCATTGATCCCGGTTCCACCAGGACCAGGGACATATCGAAGTAACTGATTCTTCCCCCCAGCAGTCCCTCAAACGTCTGAAAACACCTATTATGGTGCCTCATAAACACTTCGGTTTCTCTCATTCTTATGGATTATGTTATTGGACCTAGATCTTTTTAAAAATGTATAATGCATTTAAATTAGTCTCATAAATTCAGATGGTTGAGAAATGGAAACAAAATTTCAACACATTAGGTTGAACAGTATGAAATAGCTATCTTATGGACCTTCAAAAATGGTGATTTCATATGGTTCAACCTACACTTTTCCTCAGTTTTTCCCCCTTTAGGAAACTTGATTAGTGAGTTCATCCTGTTCTCTAATTTAAGTATGTTTACAAGGCAAAGAGCACTTCAAGACTGCACCAAAGTCTGTCTTCCAGATTTATCCATTCATCAAAAATACACTGAACGTCTAAATGCTGAGCATTTTGCATGGCATTAGGGATTCAGTAGTGAGAAGGTCAGTGTCCCTACTTCTTAAGCTTAGAGCTTAGTGGGAAAACCAACATTAATTACTTAGTAACACAAATAAATACATATTTACAAGAGCGATTACAGAATTCTAATCTCTTCCATGGTAAACCCTTCATGTAGTTCCTGTAATGGACTCCATTTTGAGAAAGATATTAGCCACAAACAAACCCACAGGAAACTAAGGTAACTTACTGAATAGCATTTTTAAAGTATTATTTACATGGTTGCTATAAAGCACCTGTGAAAAATGACAATTTGGGTTTGGCATAATAAATGTTTCGTTGTTCTTCCAGGAGATAATTGCTCCTGTATTTCTCATGCCTTTTCCAGGGATATCTTTTTGACTTAGAAGACTCCAATCCCACAAGTGACTCCTGAAAATTAACTTGACAGGTGAAACAGATTCTTGAGGGAACAGAGGATGGGAGGAAAGTGGCCTAGGAGCTGGAAATCACAAAACTGGATTGACCTTTGTGGGCATCTGATTTAGCTTTGCTCTCAGAGCCAAGTCTCTTTTGAATTCTAGAAAAAACTTTTTTTTTCCTGCACAATTTTTTAGGTCTTTTAATAGTAGGCTCCAAATCAGGACAAGGTGATTTAAAAGTATATATGTACTGTTTTTGATGGAATTCAATTTAAGAAATGGGTAATGAGTGATACACTTAAAAACTGGTTTGCTGAGCACATACAAAAAGTCTCAGGAGCTGCACTGAACTAGCAACTGTTATGCAGCTATGATGTTCTGAGCACTTTGCTACAGAAGTAATAACAAACCCAAAAAGAGATGCGAGTTTTGGCTTCAGTCTTATGAGATAAGACACGCCTTGGCTCTATGCATTTCTGGATTCTTTTTACAAGAAGTTGAATACTGATTCATCAAAACTGAGAGTAAAATCCTCCATAAGTCAGCAACTGTAAAATGTCTACAATGTGCCCCGTGGTGAATAGCAACAAAAGGAAACTTTACTGACCTTTTCTGTCAAAATGAGTTGCTTTTCCCTTGCATTCTCATAGCACTTTTCTTGACCTATATTTTGTACTTATTTTATTTCATCTGGTACCATAAAACAATGCTTCTTTGTCTGTTTCTCTAAGTAGAAACAGAGAGGCAAGGAGCCTTTCATCCTTGTATTCTCCATAGCACCTACCTAGTGCTCAGTACATAGTAGTTACTTAATGAATGTTTATTGAAATGTTTAGGTACACTAAATTAAAAGTCAAACTTTCCTCTCCACTTTCAAAGTCCTGCTAACCTCAAAGGAAGGCAAAACTACAACACTTCATAAGAGAGGAAAAAAGACCCTAGCATACAATATTAAGTGTTAAATGTGTACAGTTCAGAACTATCTTGAGCATCTGTGGGAAGATTCAATGGTAGGGAAAAAGCATGGAGGCTCCTGATTTGTTAAGGAGGCATGGATGAGTCAGAGAGGAGCAAGAGGACCTGTCAGACAAGGGAACAGTCTTTATAAAGGCTGGAGGCAAGTATGTAGTATCAAATATATCTAGAGTAGGTTCATCTCCCAAAACTATGTTTTGGGTACCTGAGAAAATTGATTCACCGCTGCCTGCTTCCATTATGTAAAATGATTGGGTTGGATTTGATTAATGGCTTGTAAAACCATTTTAAAAACAGTAAGGTACTAATAATTCTCTCTTGATAATGATGGGAAAACTGCAGGGGGGTGTATGACTCACCCTCTTGACCATCACCTCATCCCTAGGGGCAGCTCCTAACGTTCATGGGCTGAACCCTTGGAACCCAAGTGTGTTGAACCAAGGGATCTCTGAAGGCCTGGGTGACAGGATGACTCTTCCCAACTACCAAACTTGCTCAGTTTGTGCAGAAAGACAGGGATACATGATGACCGGAGTAGAGCATTGATGGTAGGAAGCAGAGAACACTGAGACTTTGGACATAAATCACTCAGCACTGTGCCTAGCACACAGTTGCAATTCAGGAAATGTGATATAACGTATGTGGGAATGTGATATTATGGGCTAAGAATGTGAGCTCTACATGGTCATGGAAGCATTGAATGGCAGTCACCAGTGTTTGGATTTGATCCAGCAAGAAACATGGAGCCCTCCTGGCTTCTTGCCCTGAGAAGACACAGGATGAGCATGGTGTCCAAGGAAGAGGATTCTGGCAATTAATTCAATTTTTAACCCATATTTTCCCTTTAATTAGAATATAGTCTGGATATTGCATTTCACAGGATTATTATTAGTTTTTTCTAAGGTGTAAAATAGTATTATAGTTATTCTTAGGAAATCTATGCTGAAGTCTTTTAGGGATAAAGTGTTGTGATAGCTGCAACATTTTCAAATAATTCAGATACGTACACACGCATACATATACAAATATCCATCTACATAGATATAGCAAACACAGCAAAATATTAATTGTTGGATCTAGTGGTTTATATACGAACTCCTTATATTATTCTGTTCTGTATACTTGCATATTTTCATAAAAAAGAGTTGGAAAAGAAGTGGGGGGAAATGTTTTCCTTTGATCTTCTTATAGGAGGAAGAGAACAATTAATAGTGATAGTCACTAATGATACTCCTACACATTAGGAGAATACTTACTCTGTGACAGTCTGTGAAGTAAAAAAATTGGTCTAACCCAAAGCTCCTGAGAAGTAAACTTTTAAACTCTTACAATTTCCCAAGTGATAGGAGTGTTTTTGTTATTCCTGGTAGGCACCTTGGGCCATGAGTATCAATCTAAACTGGGGTGGAGGAGGATGAGGTAGAAGACTGGAGACTGATGGGCAGTCAGTCAATGGGCAATCAGTCAATTAGTCATGCCTATGTAATAAAGCCCCAGTTAAAACTCTGGATACCAAAGCTCTGGTGAACATCCCAGCATGGCAGTATTGCATGTGTATTGTTACACATCGATACCAGAAGGGTAACACATTCTGAGGAAAACAGAAGCTTTGCCTTTGAAACTCTGCTAGACTCCACTCTATGTGTCTCTTCCTATAGCTTGTTCTAATTTGTATTCTTCCCCTTAATAAATCATAACCATGACTGTAACTCACTTCCGGTGAGTTCTGTGAATCCTTCCAGTTTTATCACATTATCAACCCCAGGAGTGGTTTTGAGAACTCCTTGAACTTGCAGTTGGTCTTAGAAGTGACCACAGTCTTGGAGATTGTGCCATTAGGCTTTGCAGTTTGGTGAACACAGGCTCAGATATTCTCCTTAGTATTTTTGTATGAATGTTAAATACTCATGACCTAAGCATAAATGAATTGCAGTAGGACCTACTATGTGGCCTATTTCACAGATAAGGAAACTTAGGAACAAATAACTAATTTGCCCAAGCTTATATAGTGAGTAAATGGTGAACTAGAGTTTAAACTGTGGCAGGCTGCTCCAGAGCTAGTGCATCTTGTTGACAAGGAAACAAGTCTCTATCAGGAATACAAGTGAAAAGAATTCCAGAGGACATAGGTCCAGGGAGCAATGTAGGTTGAGTTCCGTGTCTTCCATTCTCTAGCTGCAGAAATGTATAATAATAATACACCTTCAGAATGAATACCCTGAGGCACAGCAAGACACTGCCCTGAAAGACAGATTCAGTGATGTTTAATACTACTCACTTTGTTTTGTAAGGCCATTAAGTGGACTAATTAATTTTATAAAGAAGTCCAAGAATTCTAACAGAATGGGCTTTCTCATAAACGTTCCCCTTATCCAAGTAACAAGACCTCCACATTCTCTGACCATTCTAGTTAATAGGAGGCCTGCTGTAAAATTTCAGTGGCATGGAAAAATTGCTTTAAAAGCGAGAGCAGTCCCACACCTCTTTCCACTAATTGATAGTTGACAGTAATCCAAATCTAAATGACATGTGCTTCAGAATTCAAAAATAGGAATGGTAAAAACTTTAACACCCTAAAAAAAAAATAAGATGAGGAAAGAAGACCTATCTAACAAATGGAGCTCCTATAGACTCTTCTTTGCAAAATTCAAAATGTTCCAATGGGAAAGGTCTAATTTTCAACAAGCCACAAATTTCAAGACTTTGCAAGCACTTTGGTAATTTCGTAAATCAACTAGCTGAATATGTGTTCAATTTTAATCAAATTGTCACAAAAGCTTGCAGACAAATGGTACTATATAGGTGCAAGCAAAAAGTGTGAATGACTGTCTGCAGTAGTCACCAAAGTCGGACATTTGCTCTTTGAATACGTGCACTGATGTGTGAACAATGTCCTTACACAGGTTGTGCGATGCTATTCTTCTCTTGCCACCCCCAAAAAAGCCTGGAGGTAAGCAATTCACTAGTGGGGGAAAAAATTAAGCAATGCCAAGAGTACATAAAAACAAGAGAGATCCAAGAGATTAAACTGCTGGTGCCGCTTTATTCTGCTAACTTGAGCCTAATGGCCAAACGACTCTCTTAAGAGGTTTTAGTTTGTGCCTCTCTATGGAATTCCTTAAGTGACTTATATTTCATCTAAAACATAAAACCCACAAGTCCAAACACTATGTCTTGACATTATGCTTTGCTCTGATCTCTGCTATCATCATTTTCTGATTTTTTTCCATCATTAAAAACAAATCGATTCTAAAACGTAATTACACACTGTTCCAAAACCTCATGTAGGAAAAACAGAAACAAAACAAAGAAAGAAGAAAAAAAACACGCACTACAAAAGGAAAACAGGAAACAGTGTTTCTATAAACTGAGAATAGTGCAAGGGCCTGAAATCATTATTACACCGTATGTTAACTAACTTGGATTTAAATTTTAAAAAATAAATTCAAAAAAAACTTAAAAAAACCCCACAATACTAAAAGTGCCTTTCTCATAGGAGTGTTGTGAGGATTAAATGAATTAATATTTTTAAAGTGCGTAGGACAGCACCTTGCACGTAGTAAGCTATATAACTTTGTTTAATACAGTTTTTTAACACAAGCAGAAGAAACGTCTGGGTCACAAGTGGAATGAAGTGAGTGAACATGAGAAACCCGCCTTTGTCCTCCTTCCAAGTAATTTAGCACCGTGAGGCAGTCGTGGAGCAGATAGAATTGAGGTACAGTGGGAGAAATGTGTTTCAAGCAAGTCTCAGCTAAGTGTGTTATCCCTCGGTTTATTTTCATTATATGAGTTTTTTGATTCTGCATACTTTGAAGTTTGCCTCAAGGGAAAAAGTTGAATTGGGACTCTTTGTGACTAGAATCTTTGGCCTAGAAGGTTGGCACCTTCGACTGTTTCTCATGCCAAGCCTTTGAGATTCTGTTCCCGTTCCAAAAGCTGACAGGAGCTTCCTTGCAAGTTGTTCTAAAAGAAATGAATGAGACTAAACTCCAACAGATTTCTGCCTTTATGGACCCTTAACTAGCCTAATTAGCTTGGTGAATTAGCAGTACGAAGGCCAGAATGCAGAGTGCAGCAGGCCCCAGCACTGGGGGTGGACACATACGAGGCCCACAGATCACGAAGCAGGACCAGTCCTGCGGCCCGTGGGGGACACTCAAGAAAGGCTGCCCTGAAAACACTGCAGAAAAGCTGCTGCCATCTTTTGGCTGATTGCACAGGAACATGGATTTTGAACCATGAGCTATGCAAATCTATACCCACAAAAAGGCTTTGTAATGCCAAACCTGGTGAGCATAAGATATTACATCGTTTATACTTTTGGACTTGAAAAAAATGAAGGAAAATGTTAATTAAGGTGGTTCTGAGTAGCTCTTTTCCATCCCCAATGGGAGGGAGGAAATGACTGCCAATGGAAAGTGGCATTAAGCAGGGACAGAAGGGACCCAGGGTTTCTTAGTACAGTTGTACTAGACCCAGTCAGAGCCACCCCCTTTGCATAACAAATATTTGTCTCCTCTATTATACTGTACTAATGCTTATAGGTAATATACCCATAGGTGTAATTTTAAAAACTCAATATACTGCTCTAACTGCAAAATGCAGAAGAATTTAAAAGGAAAGTAATTTATAATAAACTATTTCTATATGTAAATGTTTGATCATGATTTAACAAGAAGACATAATGGAGTAGATAGATGCACAAAATAAGTTTAGATTGAAGAAAACACAAATTCAGTGAATTATCAACATACTTCCTTTATACTGGAAACTTTGAAATCGGAGTTAAATATGTTTATATATGCATGGAATCACTGCAACACAAGAGCTGCAGTCGTATCAGAGACTCAAATACTACAAGGGCGCTGCAGTTGGTGATGTGGTGTTCTGAAATGGTGCACGACACTTGTTAAAGCTCCAAACTAAGCAGTGTTTAAAACTGTGCAAAAGGTATTCAGAATATTCAGTATGTATATGTTAAAACAGAGTTAGGTTCTAGGCTTAGAAACTTATGAGCGTGATTTCTTTTTTTAATCTACCTGAATATCTGGGGGGCCTGAGTGGCTCAGTTGGTTAAGCACCAGACTTCAGCTCAGGTCATGATCTCACGGTTCATGGGTTTGAGCCCCGCGTCGGGCTCTGTGCTGACAGCTCAGAGCCTGAAACCTGCTTCAGATTCTGTGTCTCCCTCTCTCTCTATCCCTGCCCCACTCGCACTCTGTCTCTGTCTCTCTCCCAAAAATAAATAAACATTAAAAAAATATATACATGAATATCCAATGGGGACATGAGAACATCATGAGAGATGTAAGAATGCTACACTCTGTGGGATTGTTGACGCACTGCAGGATGTCCAGCACCTCTGGTCTCTGCCCAGGAAATGCCAGCAATTTCCTTCAGACACCTCTCACCCACCTCCCCACTTCTGATCATTGTGACAACTAATAATGACTCCACAAGAGACCAGAATACCATCTGAGGGCATAGGGGTATGCTCCATTAAGGAACACCACTCTAGAACTTTAGTATCCTCTTGGTGAAGTCAGAATGGGAATGAATCTGGGCATGAGGTCAGGTCCCAAGTGATGGAGCCTCTGCTGTTGTTTGGGGGCCTGATGGCATCAAGGTCACAAATACACCTCCTTTCCTGTGTTTTTCCATTCTACCTTTTTAATTTTAGTGTACTTTATTTTTTTTAAGTTTATTTATTTATTTTGAGAGAGAGAGAGAGAAAGAGAACCTGCACACAAGCAGGGGAGAGGCAGAGAGAGAGGGGGAGAGAATTCCAAGTGGGCTCTGCTCAGTGTAGAGCCCGATGTGGGGCCCAAACCCACGGACAATGAGATCATGACCTGAGCTAAAGTTGGAAGCTTAACCAACTGAGCCTGAATACCCCTGTACATTATTTTTTTACTCAAATGTTTTGAAAGTCAAGTAGTACATAACAGTTACCTGCTATATACTTCCCCATCAAGCTCTTTCCCCAAAGGTATATACTTTCAGATATTTCCTCTGGTATTATGTATCCATAATTCTAAATATGTTTTTCTCTCCCTTAGGGATTGATGTCTTAAATCATAATCTTTTAAAATTTATATATAATTACATTATGATTATATATAATTTTATATTTTATATATAATTATGTAATTAAATAGAACTTTATATTATATATAATTAATTATAGATTAAATTATATTATTAAGTATAATATATAATAATACATATTATTAAAGTAATTTATAATCATAAATGTTATCTATTGGCTTTCAAATAGGGTATATAAATGTTTATGCCATATGTACAGCATATATTAAAATTAAGCTACTTTCATGTAGTGTTTTAGAATTTACAAGCATACACAACACTTGCACACACATCATCTCATGTGATCCTCACAGAACTTTTGAGAGGGTTATTGTTAGTGTCATTCTCATTTAAAAGATAGGAAACTGGAACACAGCTAAGTGACAGATCCAAGATCTTGACTTACAACATAGCAAAGACAAGACTAGAGCCCGGAATGTTTGCTCTTAATAGACTTGTTTTCTACCTTGCTTCAACACCTTATTTGTCTATAGACCTATTCTGCTTAGATTCCCTTCCAGCACTTCAAGGCCCTGTTCCAATGCCACTTTCTTCCTGAAACTTTGCTGACCCTCCCCAGGCTGTGAGTCCCCAGCACTTTGGCCCATACCTCCATAATAGCACTCATCACAATGAATCATGACTTGTCCTTTTCACACTGCCTGAAGTTGGATCATGAGCTCATCAAAGCCCTAGGCAGTTTCTGCTTCCTCTTTTTGTCCTCAGAGCCCAGCAGGTTATAGGGCACACGGAAGGTGCTAGTTATCCAGGAATGTGAAGAGGCATCTGTGTGTCAGGACTTGTGTTATGTGCTGGGGGTACACAGATGACCAGAACAGAACACATTCCCTGGCTTCCAACCCTCCAGTTGGTAAATACATGAATGCTTGAGTGCTACTTTCTGAAATGGATAGAGAAGCAATGATTTCAAGAGGATAGCCACACAGACTGCAGTCCACTCAGATTTGGCTTGCTTTGCACCTTAAAACTTAAAAGATTAGCCAAAACAGACTGCAAGAGATACTCATGGAGGATGAACTAGATTCATAAGGTAATGAAGATCTTGAGAGAGGAATGGAATTAACAAAAGAGGTCAGTAAAGGTATATTCTTACAAGAACAAAGATGAAAAATGATTTTGGTGAACAGAAGTGAGCTATAAGTAAGGCCAATAGAAGTTTACATTAATCAAGATGGGAATTTATAAATGCGTGGATTGATATTTTATCTGAAAATTTTTTAATAGCTTTAACAATAGAGAAGATATCTTTGGCTTTCAAGATGATCGGGGAGAAAGGAGAAGAGGAACAATTTTTTTTAGTATGAAATTTATTGTCAAATTGGTTTCCATACAACACCCAGTACTCATCCCAAAAGGTGCCCTCCTCAATACCCATCACCCACCCTCCCCACCCTCCCACCCCCCATCAACCCTCAGTTTGTTCTCAGTTTTTAAGAGTGTCTTATGCTTTGGCTCTCTCCCTCTCTAGCCTCTTTTTTTTTTCTTCCCCTCCCCCATGGACTTCTGTTAAGTTTCTCAGGATCCACATAAGAGTGAAACCATATGGTATTTGTCTTTCTCTGTATGACTTATTTCACTTAGCATAACACTCTCCAGTTCCATCCATGTTGCTATAAAAGGCCCGAAAAATAAATAATCCAGTGAAGAAATGGGCAGAAAACATGAATAGGCACTTCTCTAAAGAAGACATCCAGATGGCCGACAGGCACATGAAAAGATGTTCAACGTCGCTCCTCATCAGGGAAATACAAATCAAAACCACACTCAGATATCACCTCACGCCAGTCAGAGTGGCTAAAATGAACAAATTAGGAGACTATAGATGCTGGAGAGGATGTGGAGAAACGGGAACCCTCTTGCACTGTTGGTGGGAATGCAAACTGGTGCAGCTGCTCTGGAAAACAGTGTGGAGGTTCCTCAAAAAATTAAAAATAGATCTACCCTATGACCCAGCAATAGCACTGCTAGTAATTTACCCAAGGGATACAGGAGTGCTGATGCATACGGGCACTTGTACCCCAATGTTTATGGAAGAAGAACAATTTAAAGAGATAAGCCTTGGGGCACCTGGGTGGCTCAGTCAGTTAAGCATCTGACTTCAGCTCAGGTCTGTGAGTTCCAGCCCTGAGTCGGGCTCTGTGCTGACAGCTCAGAGCCTGGGAGCCTGCTTTGGATTCTGTGTCTACATTTATCTCTGCCCCTCCCCTGCTCACACTCTGTCTCTCTCTCTCTCTCTCTCTCTCTCTCTCTGTCTCCCTCTCACTCTCTTAAAAATAAATATTAAAAAAATAAAAGAGAGAAGCCTTCAGAGGCAATATGATAAGAGAAAAGGAGTAAGGCTTAGCAATAAGCTAGTAATGCATATGAAATTGAAAGGAGTTTATAAAGTTATCAAATCAAGTGGTATTGAGAAATTATGAAGGAAAAGAGAGGAGGCTTTGTAGGGGGTGAGTAATTTTTTCATTGTCCAGTTGAACAAGAAGTGAATGCAATGAACACCTAGTAGGAATTACAATATATAACATACAGACTTTATCCATAAATGCTATCAAAAGGTATTTGAATTGCCAGTTATGCATTTCTTTTCTTTTTCCGAGCCTAAAAAGGAAAATATCCTCCTTTACCTTTGGTAAATAAACACAGTTGTAAATAAATGTATTGGGGGAGTACTGTGTTAGCCAAATACTTTGGTTCAAAGAAAGCATTGACTATTTGTAAAGAATAATGTAATAGGGGCACCTGGGTGGCTGAGTTGGTTAAGTGTCCGACTCTTGATTTCGGATCAGATCATGATGTCATGGTTCGTGAGATCAACCCACATCAAACTCTGCGCGGACAGCATGGAGTGTGCTTGGGATTCTCTCTTTCCCTTTCTCTGCCCCACGCTCTCTCTCTTTCTCTCTCTCTCTCAAAAACAAATAAACTAAAAAAAAGAAGGATATGCATAATAGTAGATGCATACATGTGCTAGGCCTTGACACAAACTTGCCCTTATCTTCTGCAAAGAAGTTTTAGTGAGAAAATTAAAGTAACTTGCCTTTGGTCACATAGAACAGCTCAAAAGATCTGCTGTGCCAGGCACAGTGCTAAGCATTTCATATATAGTGTGACCCTTAATCTTTATAATAAATCTAAGGAGAAACTATTGTTCTCATTTCATGGATGAAAAAACAGGAACTCAAGAATAATTCTTGCCCGAAGTTGGTAATAATAGTTGTAGGAAGAATCTCCTGAAAGTCCACCTGGTTCCTCTCTTCCACCTGGCATCCAGCAATTCCTCTTTGATGATATGATGGATTATCAATTGTGCAAGGGTGTCAATGTAAACATGAATTATAATTTCCAGAAATATCTAGTTAAATAAACTCTCTTTTGTCAAAAAATCATTATCATCATTATCATCATCCTCATCATTGATGACAAACATCTGCCATTCTCAAAAAGAAGGCACTCAATTTTCATTAATGATGTTGAGTTGGGAAAATTCCTCATACACAACAAGTTAATGGCCACTTTAGATTCAAAACAGGGGCTCAATAAAAGGAACAGCAAAGGAAGATAATTCTTGTGGCTCCAATGCAAAGCATGCATTAAAAAGGTAATTTATAGGAAAGGCAGACTGAATGAATTTCGGGTTGAAATAATGAATGTTAAATTAGGCTTTTTAAATCTTAAAGGAAGCTTCAGAGTGACCAAGTGTAATTTTGTTTCACACTTTCTCCTTTTATATTAGCATTTGTTTTAGAACAGCCAGTAATTTATCTTTAGCTAGCTTCTGAAACTAAATAAATTGATTTAAAAAGAGAGAGTTTTAATAAAATACCTCTGTTCCTGATGCATTTATTTGTGTCTCCATCCACAACATCTTTGTTGAGAGTCCAAGAACTAAAGAGTCACTTGGGGCTATGCCCTTTCAGGACCAGGTGGAATGGCAATTATCAGTGTAATGGGGTCAGCAGAGGCCCAAATAGCTTTCTCTGAATTAGCATGTGAGGGGAGTGTGGGCAAATTAACTGTGTATGACTAAACTTCACTTTAGTTGCTGCTGGTGACACATTGCTGGAGCCAGATTCATCTCTAAAAATGGAACTCTTCAGGGATCCTGAAAGAGTTCATTTCACATTCTTGGTCATTAGTTTGCATAATAATAAAGCTCACAAGTATTGAGTACTTACATACACTGGGTTTTGTGCTTTACATTATTTCATTCTCACAATAACCCTAGGAGATATTGATTCCAACAGGATTCAGTACAAAAAACAAAAGGAACCCTTCTAAGTATTTTAAGCAAGGTAGGATATATGACAGGGAATTGGGTGTTTACGAAACTATTAGATGGGCCAGAGGAGCAGGTTCTAGATGGGGCCTCCAGAACTGATTCCCAGAGAAATAACAGAACCGGTCTACGAGGAGAGCAGTTACCTTCCAGGTTACTGAAGTTAGTAAATTTACAAACCATGTGCCAGAACAGGAATCCAAATTCAAAAAGCTGCTACCACTGCCACAACTTTTGACACCCAGGCAGCTGGAAAAAGAATCCCGGAGCACTGCTCAGATGAAACCTCACGCCTCCAGGATTTTTAGTGCCAGCAGTAAGATGGCCAAGTGAGATGAGAAGATGGCCTTCTCGTGTCTGCCTTCCAAATTTCAAACAAATCCATCTAAATGACGGGAACTAAATCACAGCCAAACTCCTAGTTGCAAAACAGTTTGAGAAATGCAGGATTTTAGCTTTTCAACCTCTGCAAGAGAGGAAGGACCGAGAAGGGAGGTGGAATATATGATAAGCAAGGTAATCCACATTATTATTCCAGGGGGGTACTCTATTACCATCCTCATGCCCCCTGTTAATAAATAAGGGAACTGAGGAACAGAGAATTAAGTAAATGGCCTAAGGTAACACCAAGGCAGTCTGCTCCAGAACCCGTGCTCCTACCCATGGGCCTTTACCGCCTCCTTATAGTCAAGTTATGGTCCTTGTGCACAGAGGCTAAATGAAAATTCTGGCAGCATTGCTCACCAAGTTGAAACTTTTTTTAACGATAAAAAAGTTCCCACAAGGTAAATCAGGAAAGAGCCAAAGCTATAGTAAGGGTACTATTGGATTCTTCCTACTTTAATAATACTAAACAAAATCCATTTAATTAGATAGATCCAGCAAAACTCTTGAATTTTACTTTTTTTTAGGACCTGACTATTGATTTAGGTACTATTAGATGCTATGGAAATGGTGTTTCAGCTTGGAGAACCAAGAATAAACAGGGACCCAACTGCAGATTAATCCCCTTTCAACACTAAATTCAACCCAAAATCTCAGAATTTACTACTACAATGTGAAGAGTAACCTCTTACAGAGACAATGGAATCAGACCTCCAGAGAGCAAAAGAAAATATATTTTATCCCCAGCCCAGAACTGGTGTGACTGAGACATTTCCAAATGTTTACCAAGCCCATTTTAATTTCCTCATGGGCTTTATTGCAGTTAGACTGGGGCATGTAAGTTCTGGACAATGGAGGTTGGGAAGTAACGATGTACATTACTTATAGGCCTGGCCACCCTTTCCACCCATCACTGGACTCTGATGACCAGTCCATGTGTTGATGATGGTGGGATCACAAGATAGAAGGAGCCGGAGCTCCTCACCACACTAGACCATAATGTGAGGAAGCAATACATTTTTATGGTATTAGGCCACTGAGGTCTGGAGCTGTTTGTTACAGCAGTTAGACTGACTAATCCAGCTGACCTGGACCTTCTGCTAAAGATCTTCTTGACAAAGACAAGACCAGGTCAAGAAGACCTAGCCCATGGGCAGAGGCACACCATGTTGGATTTGTAGGTGAGTACCCAAAAGGGTGTTACTCTCTGGATAGCCTCAATTTCATGGCATTTTACCTGCCTTCTCCTCATCAACATCAGACTCTTTTTTCAAAAATTCATTCAAATATTTCCATACCCTTTGCTTTGCTTCTGCTTCTCAGACCAGAGTAGCAAAGCTGGACACAGTGTTGGAGAGGAAAATAAAAGAGCTAAAATGGAATCAGGGAAAAAGTACTCTACCTGAAATTGCTGGACCTTTAAAATCTTTTGATAGTGTCACCCCTGGAAAAAGTAGTCCCTTCCATCTGCTGAAATCAGATCATTGATGAGCCCTCTTCCGCCTGGGGTGGGAGCAAGCAGCATGGGAGGACAGTAAGGACACAGAGGATTTGAGCTCCCTTTTCTGGGGAACATTGGTGATCACAGGATAGGACTTCACTGATGAGGGTCCCCTTCTGTACACCAAAAACATATGAATAGGCTAACTCAGAATTCACACACCCTAAAAATAAAACCCTAAAGCTCCTTAAAAGCACCATTTATATACAATAGCAAATACGTTTATTGTAGATCACTTTTAGCTGTTCATTAAACCAAGTTCCCTGGGGACATTTTATGTCAATGCTTTGGAAATTAGTCCTTGTTACTTTATGTAATTGAAAACAATAAAACTAAGGGCCTGTTATACTCTTCTGTAATTTGAAACAGGGACTCCCAACCTCAGGTCCTATCTCCAGGCCCCTCAATGGCCTCAGAGGTAATGATGGGAATCTGCATTATTTCCATTATATCAGAAAATCTTACAGAAATTGAACATTCAACTTAAAGCTGTATGACCTAAATAAAATGTTGTTTCTATTTTTTGACTGAGATATATCAGTTTAGTACAACAATTGATCATCTCAGAAGATAATTGATAGTTGATCACCTTATGCTACCTGGCCGTGCTGAATAGCAGTCATTTAATGTCTTTGATTAATCACCCAATAAGATCTTCATAAAGAGCAACCTTTAAGAAATGGGCTCCATGTAAGAAAAATTATTAGCAGTTTAAGAATCTAGCCAAAAAGTGGAAACAACTCAAATGTCCATCAATGGATGAGTGGATAAGTAAAACATGGTATAGCAATACAATGGAATATTATTCAACAATAAAAAGAATGAAATACTGCCACGTACTACAACATGTATGAACCTCACAAAACATGCTTAGTGAAAGAAACCCGTCACAAAAGACCATTTATTATATGACTCCATTTATATGAAATGTCCATCAGATGCAAATCTATAGAGACAGAAAGTAGATTAGTGGTTACTTAAGGCTGAGATGAAGGACAATAGAAAGTGACTATTAATAGATATTAATAGATTGAGGGGGCGGTGATGACAGATTACGGTGATTGCACAGCTCTGTATATATTCTAAGACCTTTTGTAGACTTCAATGGGTGAATTTTATGCTATATAAATTATATCTCAATAAAGCTATTAAATTTTTTCAGAATCATGAATTGAACTCCATAATTTTCCATTTGACCAAAATTTGCCTGGATTAATGGAATCTTATAGTCTTGGAGTAAAATTGGGCTCTGGAGAAACAACACAAAAACAAACAATAACTGTCTACAGCATCTTCTCTCAACCCTCTCTCCCCACTTCAATTGGGTCTTCTCCTGTACCCTGTTCCTTACTCACAGCAGGAAGTCATGAGAAGAGAAGCTGTTTCTCCCACTGCATTGTCCCAAGAAATGACCCGGGGCTTTACACATTTTCACTTCTATGCAGAGAATACAGCCTGTGGCCCTTCAACCACAGCAAAGTCAATCCTTCTCTTTGGCAGTTTTCCCTTTTCCCTCTATAGCTGGTTTTACCTGACACTAGATCTGCACACGTGACTTTTCCTTTTCTCTCTTTGAGTCATTTAACAAATTCCTACCAAAGTCACCAAGAGGCACAACAGCATTCTCCTAATTATAAGTTGGAAGCCAATTGTAAAAATTTCAGAAAATATACCACTGGCCAGTAATAACCTTTGTTAATGTTTTGGCATATTTCCTTCTATGGTTTTATATATATTTTTACTCTTTTTTTTTTTTTGAGTTGAGATCATACTAGAAATTTATTTTTGTAGATTATAGGAATCATGTAACTAGTCTCCTTGTCAGTAGCTGCTAAAAAGCCTAGAGGCAAAAGCACAAAATCTTACGACATTCATGCTCTGGATAAAACTCTCCTAGCTTAATTTTATGATTTTTCATTTAGTTTTTTTCTGTCCTACTTTCCTTGTTCTTTTATTTCTACATTTAATCTTTTATTATATGTAACTCTATAAACAATGCTAAAAGCTTTCCAAAATAAATACTTTTGTCCCTCATAATCATTCTTAAGTGTACAGTTCAGTAATGTATTCACACCATAATCTTGCAAAACTGAAACTCTGTACCCATTGAATAACAACTCCCATTTCTCCTTTCCTCTAGACCTGGTAGTCATCATTCTACTTTCTGTTTCTATGAATTTGACTACTTTAGATACCTCACATAAGTGGAATCATACTGTATTTGTCTTTTTGTGACTGGTATATTTCACTTAGCATAATGACTTCAAAGTTCATCCATATCGAAGCATATTGGAGAATTTACTTCCTTTTTAAAATTGAATAATATTCCATTGTATGTAAATATTTTTTGTCTATTCATCCATTAATAGACATTTGGCTTTTATTTCCAATATTCTTGGCTATTGGAGATAGAGCTGCTATGAACATAGATGTACAAATATCTCTTTGAGACTCCACTTTTAATTTTTTTTGTATATACAGCCAGAGTAGGATTGCTGGGTCATATGGAAGTTCTATTTTGAATTTTGAGGAACCACCATACTGTTTTCCAACATGATCGCACCATTATGCAATCTCACAAGAGTACACAGGGATTCAAGTTCCTCACCAACGCTTGTTATTTTGTTTTTGTTTTTGTTTTTGTTTTTGTTTTTGTTTTGTTTTGATAATAGTCATCCTAATGAGTGTGAGGTGATATCTCATCGTCCTTTTGATTTGCATGTCTCTAATGATTAGTGATGTTGAACACCTTATATGCTGTTGGTGATTTGTATATCATTTTTTTAAAATGACTATTCACATCCTTTGCCCATTTTTGATCAGATTGTTTTTTGTTGTTGAGGTGTAGGAGTTCTTTGTATATTCTGGATATTAACCCTTTATCAGAGATATGATTTGTAAATAATTTCTCCTATTCCATAGGTTGCCTTTTCACTCTAAGGATGTGTCCTTTGAGGCACATAAGTTTTTAAGTTTAATGTAGTCCCATTTATCTATTTTTGCTTTTGTTGCCTGTGTTTTTGGTGTCATATCCAAGGAATCATTGCCAAATCCAAAGTCATGAAGTTTCCCGTATGTTTTTTTCTAGAAGTTATATGTTTGGGGGTCTTATGTTTAAGTCTTCAATCTATTTTGCATTAATTTTCATATATGGGATAAGATAAGGGTTTAACTTCATTACTCTGAATGTGGTTATCCAGTTTTCCCAGCAGCATTTGTTGAAGAGACTGTCCTTTTCCCATTGAATGATCTTGGCATCCTTGTCAAAGACCATTTATTTGACCATATACATGAGGGTTTATTTCTGGGCTCTTTACCCTATTCCTCTTATCTTTATGTCTGTCTTTATGCCAGTACCACACTATTTTGATTACTGTAGCTTTGTAATATGTTTTGAAATCACAAAGTGTGAGGTCTCCACCTTTTTTTTTTTTTTTTTTAATGTTTTCTTTTTGGAGTATCTTCAGATTCCACATAAATTTTAGAATGATTTTTTTCTATTTCTAAAATAGTGCCATTGGGATTCTGATAGAAATTGCATTGAATATATTCATTGCTTTGGGTAGTTGACATCTTAATAATAAATTCATGAACACAGGATATCTTTCCATTTATTTTTTTCTTTTTTAAATTTCTTTCAACAGTGTTTTGTAGTTTTTAGTGTAAACGCCTTTTTTCACCTCCTTGACTAGGTCTGCTTCTACATAGTTTATTCTTTTTAATGCTATTATTAATGGGATCATTTTCTTAATTCCTTTTCAGATAATTCATTATTAGTGTATAGAAATAAAACTGATTTTTGTGTGTTGATTTTGTGTCCTAAAACTGTACTGAACTTGTTTATTATTCTTAACAGTGTTTTGTAGAATCTTCAGGGTTTTCTACATATAAAATAAAATCATGTGCAAACAGATAATTTTATTCTTTTCTGATTTAGATGCAATAAACAATTTTTTAATGGAATAAATGTGTTTCCTGTGTTATTGAGATATGACTGACATGTAACATTGTATCCACTTTAGGTGTACAATATAATGATTCCATGTATGTGTATATTGAAAGATTATTCCTACAGTGAGTTTAGTTAACAGCCATCACCTCAAATAGTTACATTTTTTTTTCTTGTGATGAGAACTTTGAAGATTTACTCTGTTAGCAACTTTCAAATATACAAGACAAGTACTGTTAACTATAGTCATCATGCTACACATTACATAGTCAGAACTTATTTATCTTATAATGGGATGTTTGTACCTTTTGACCACCCTTACCCATTCCCCCACTCCCCCACCTCTGGCAATTACCAATCTGTTCTCTGTAGTTCAGGGTTTTGTTGTGTTTTTGGTTTTGTTTCTTTGTTTGTTTGTTTGTTTGTTTGTTTTTGAGATTCCACATATAAGTGTGATCATACAGTATTTGGCTTTCTCTATCTAACTTATTTCACTTAGCATAATGCCCTCAAAGTCCACCCACATTGTTGCAAATGGCAAGATTCCCTTTTTTATGGCTGAATAATGTTTCATTATGTATTTATACCACATTTTCTTTTTTCTTAATAATTTTTTAATGTTTATTTATTTTGAGAGAGAGAGAGAGAGAGCTCATGGGAGGGGCAGAGAGAGAGAGGGAAAGAGGGAATCTGCACTGATAGTGCAGAGCCTGATGTGGGACTTGATCCCACGAACTATGAGATCATGACCTGAGCCGAAATTAAGAGTCAGATGTGTAACTGACTTAGCCGCCCAGGCATTCCTATACCATATTTTCTTTATCCATTCATCTATCAGTGAACACTTACGTTGTTTCCATATCTTGGCTTTTGTAAATAATGCTGCAATGAGCATGTGGATGCAGATATCTTTTCAAGATAATGATTTCATTTCCTTCAGTCATATATCCAGAAGTTGCATTATTGAATCCTAGGCTAGTTCTATTTTTAATATTTTGAAGAACCTTTATACTGTTTTGTATAGTAGCTACACCAGTTTACATTTCCACCAAAAGTGCACAAAGGTTCCCTTTTCTCTACATCCTCACCAATACTACTTATCTCTTGTCTTTTTGATAATAGCCTTTCCAATGGGTGTGAGGTGACATCTCATTGTGGTTTTGATTTGCATTTTCCTGATAATTAGTGATGTTCGGTACCTTTTCATATATCTATTTGCCATTTGTATGGAAATTGTCTTCCTGGAAACATGTCCAATTTCCTTATTTGGAAAAATATCTACTCAGTTCTCCTGCCCAGAATAAATTTTATATACCACCTTTCACTATCAAAAGTATTCTCAACATCATTAAAAATGTTTGTAAACATGATTTTTTTAAATTTTTTTTAACGTTTATTTATTTTTTTGAGACAGAGAGAGACAGGGCATGAACAGGGGAGGAGCAGAGAGAGAGGGAGACACAGAATCTGAAACAGGCTCCAGGCTCTGAGCTGTCAGCACAGAGCCCAATGCGGGGCTCGAACTCACAGACTGCGAGATCATGACCTGAGCCGAAGTCGGACGCTTAACCGACCAAGCCACCAAGGCGCCCCTGTAAATGTGATTTTTAATTGCTACATGAGTCTACCATCAAGGTGTGCCATAATTTACATGACCATTCTTCATTGTTCTATTGTTGGACGTTTAGGTTGTTTTGAACTTGTGTTATAAGGAGCAATATTCGAAAGCATGTCTTTATGTATAGTTCTTTGGTCACATTTAAGATTTTTTTCTTTATGATACATTCCTAGAAGCAGTACCACTGAGTTAAAACTTGTGAATATTAAGACTTTTGACACATTTTTTTCTAATTTGGGAAAGCATAACTTTAAAAAGATAATTGAACATACAACATTTGGGTACATTATATCTATCTTTTGAGAATTTACATTATATCTTTATATTTTTAGATGGCATGAGATACATCATATAGGTAGCTTCAAATACACAAATATGTGAATTTTATTTTTCATAACATTGAACTCTTTTGTTCCTTCCCAAATCCTTCCCTTCCTTGCTGGGGTGCTGGGCAGCCAGTACTGAAGAGTTGAGTTTTGTGGGGCCAGGATGGGAAGGGGTAGCCTACTTTAGGATGTACAAAGTAGGAAGCAACTATGGGGCTAGTTTAGACAAAGTTTTGGGGGGACAGATGGCAAGGCTGAGAGTCATTTTTCTGAGGAGATATAGAGCAAGCCTGAGAGGCCTGACCTACATTGGACAGTGCGAACCTAGTGCAGACCTGTGGGCCAAATGAGGCGTGTATCATAGCTGGGGGGCAATTGGAAAGGTGGGAGATTTGGGGCTGTCACAATGATTGGGAGGGTACTACTGGCATTTAATGGGCAGGGGAGAAAAATGCTAGAGATATTGCTTGGCTTCAGGCTATTTCCTAAATTAATTTTCTAGCCCTTAATGTCAGTATCTCTCCCACTGACATACACTGGACTACTTTTGTGTTGATGCTTCCAGACTCCAAGGGCTACCCTGTATTTGTTCCGTTAACCATTAAGGACCATAGAAATGTAGAAACTCACATTCAGTGATTTAATTAAGTGGATAACTTCAAAGTCCCTAAATGTGAACCATTTGAATGTTGGGTACCTTTTTAAAATGTACTCTATAGGGTTGCCTGGGTGGCTCAGTTGGTTAAGTGTCAGACTTTGGCTCAGGTCATGATCTCACAGTTTGTGAGTTCAAGCCCTGCATTGACAGCTTGGAGCCTGGAGCCTGCTTTGGATTCTGTGTCTCCCTCTCCCTCTACCCCTTGCCTGCTCATACTCTGCCTCTCTGTCTCTCTCTCTCTCTCAAAAATAAACATTTAAATAAATAAATAAATAAATAAAATATACCCTCTAGTGATGATGGGTTTGGAATAAAAGGACAAATTTTATATTTATTCAAAAACCTATTATAAACCACAAACTTTATGTATTAGTCTCTTATGGCTATGTAACAAATCACTACAAACTGAGTAGCTTAAAACAAAAATTCATTCTCTCAAACTTCTAGAAGTCAGACATGTGAAATCAAGATGCCACCTTTTAGAGAGGCTGTATTCCCTCAAAGGCTCTAAGGGATAATACATTCTTTGCCTCCTCCAGCTTTTGATGTCTGTAGGTATTCCTTGACTTGTATTGACTTTCCTCCAATCTCTGCCTTCAATAGCCTTCTCCTCTTCTATCTTATGTCCCTCTGTTTCACTCTTATAAGGACATTTGTCTTTGGATTTAGGGCCCAGCTGGCCAAGCCAAGATGATTCCTCGTGTCAAGATGCTTAACTTAATTAAATATCTAAGACCTTTTATAAAATAAGGTAACACTCACAGACTCCAGGGATTATGACATGAGTATCTTTATTGGGGGACCACCATTTAGCCCACTACTACACTTTACTTCCAGAATCTTAAATTTTATAGCAATTGTATGATGGAGCATTGTATTTCTTGTTTACAAGTGGAGACATTGAAATTTAGAAAAAATGAGTATTTGACCAAAGGGTCCTGGCACTTGAAGAGCTAAGATTCATGCCACAGCTCCCTCATGCTTGGATCCAGTGCTGATAGGATCTGCCTCATGCCTGGTCAGTTACATGGCACTGTCTTCACTAATGGAAAAGTCAGTCTCAGACAACAGAGTTCACAGATGGCTACGTACACACCACTAGTCTTGACCTAAAGAAATAAAACTTTTTTGCTAAAAGAACATTTAGTCTAATGCAAGAAAAATATAGTCAAGCCATTAGAGGTACTCTTTCCACAATCAATTCTGAGTATGTATCAATGCAACCTAAATTTAGATATTGCAATGTTCCAAAAGTGCCTTTTTCCATTTTCTTATCCCCTGAAAAAAAAGATACATTTTTCTAGCTCAGTCCAACTTATTCTCTCAACATTTGTTGAATACCTACTATAATTTATGATATAACCTCCCTTTAAATCTTTCTTGGGCATTTTTATTTTAGAGTAAGAATACATTTGAACTCACACACATATACAAAAAGGCATAAAGATAATTCTAGTATTCTCTATATCCTGGGTTATTTTTTAACATAATTTATTGAACATTAACTTTTTGTTCCTTTTGCTTAAATTTAGGATATATTAAATAGCTTTAAGATTTTACATAACTGTGAGTGGTTATTTCTAAAAAAATTTTTTTAAATAAAGATTTTTTTTCACAATTCAAATTTCAGAGTGTTTTGAAACAGGGCCATGGAGTACACATTCAGTCAGGTCCATCAAAGCAATTATAAAATAAAGAGAGTATCACACTGCTTTTCAAAAACAGTTCATTTTTCTACCAAGAGTGAGTTTTTCAACAGATACATATTAAGATATCTCATTATATACATAGTCAAAAAAGTTGATAGTTTAGAATCATAACACTTTTCAGGGAAAGGATAGATTTCCTGATAACCTTGTATGTTTAAGGAAATAATGTATTTAATGAACTTACACACAAATAACATCTGTTATTACTAATTGGGTAAATAATGTGGAAATACAAAAAATTGAAATGACATTAATTTGGCTACACTGGAGAGCATCCACAAAAGAGACCCCTTAGATGCTTTAAAATGTAAATAGTACCCATCAGGGGACGTAGCCTCACTTCACATAATAGGTTTTCAGATGAACAAGTAGGGGAAATTTGCACTAATTCTATAGGGGCATAATTAAAAATAATTAGAAAAAACCACATATTTTATGAAATAACTTCAAGAAAACATACAGAGATGGATTTTGCATTTTCAGAAAATGGTGAGCATGTTGCACAGTCTTGGGATCTGAAGTCCCCAATGATACAAACTTCCTTCCCTGTGTACCTGCCAATTTTCTTTAAAAAAAAAAAAAAGAAGAAGAAGAAGGAAAGGAAATACACACACACACACGCACACACACACACACACACACACACAGGACTCTCTAGGGAAGAAAAGGCATGTGTTTAATGACTCAGTCCTTGGCAACCATCAATAAGTATGCTAGTTACAGGCAACCAAAGAGTGTAATATGTATACTGCAAATCCAGGAAAATACTAGAGTGGATAGATAAATAGATAGATAGATGACAGATAGATGAACAGATTCCTTACTACGAAATAAAAGAGTAAACAGAATGACAATCACTCTTGGCCTTTGCTACAATAACAATGGCCAAATCTCAGTGCACCCACAAATATTTATTTTTCTTTCACATTACATGAAGGCTAAAGATTCACAGGGCTTGTGCTGAGTTTGTCTGTGTTCTACATGTCTTCTCGTTCTGGGACCCAGGTAATACTCATAGTAGAGAGCAGAAGCTAAGAGACAGAGCCAAATTACACAAGGACATTGTTCTGCTGGGACACAGCATACTCATCTGCCCACATTCCATTGGCCAAGCAAATCCAAAGTCAGTAGGGTAAGGAAATATGTTGTATTAAGAGGAAATATGGTGGGGAGCCTGGGTGGTTCAGTTAGTTAAGTGTCTGGCTCAGGTCATGATCTCATCGCTCGTGGGTTCTAGGCTCCTGTCTGTCTCTGTGCTGACAGCTCAGAGCCTGGAGCCTGCTTCAGATTCTGTGTCTCCCTCTCTCTCAGCCCCTCCCTCACTCATGTTCTCTTTCCCCCCTTCTCTCTCTCTCAAAAATAAATAAACTTAAGGGGCGCCTGGGTGGCGCAGTCGGTTAAGCGTCCGACTTCAGCCAGGTCACGATCTCGCGGTCTGTGAGTTCGAGCCCCGCGTCAGGCTCTGGGCTGATGGCTCGGAGCCTGGAGCCTGTTTCCGATTCTGTGTCTCCCTCTCTCTCTGTCCCTCCCCCGTTCATGCTCTGTCTCTCTCTGTCCCCAAAATAAATAAATAAACGTTGAAAAAAAAAAATTTTTAAAAAAAAAAATAAATAAACTTAAAAAAAATTTTTTAAAGGAAATATGGAAAAGTGGAGAGGAATAAACAATTGTGAACAAATAGTCTATCACACCTAAGATATAGAAAATAGCAAAATAATATGACCAAATATATTTATTTTAAAGAAATATTATTATTAAACATTTAGGCAATTCAAACAGGAAAGTGCTCTAGTCAGTGGTGGACCCAAGTTTTATGGGGTCCTAAACCTATGCATTTTTGATCGTCTTTAGAAAACTATGATCAAATACTACTATTACAAAATTAGGGGACTTGAAGCTTAAGCTTAATTAACATCAAGGTAAATTCAATTTTGTCTTCAATTTATATAATGTAAAAAAACTTAATTTCATTCATCGGTAAAATTGTAACCAAGATACATATCCTCTACTTCAAAACTTGTATTAGCATAGTTCTTTTTTTAAGCTGAATTTTGTTTTATTTTATTTTTTGTTTTTATTTATTTTTGAGAGAGAAAAAAGAGCATGAGTGGGGGAGGGGAAGAGAGAGACAGAGACAGAATCTGAAGCAGGCTTCAGGCTCTGAGCTGTCAGCACAGAAAAACTGAAAAATTTTAAACAATTTTATTAAGTTTTTATTTATTCATTTATTTATCTCTATATCCAACATGAGGCTTGAATTTACGACCCTGGCATCAAGAATCAATGCTGTTCTGACTAAGCCAGCGAGGCGCCCCCAGCGCAGTTCTTTAAAAATAAAATACCGTAATTTTTAATAGGCAAATGATGTTTATTCATTTGGTCCTAAGAACACAATACAATAATCTTCTGTCCTCCTGACGCTACACAGGGCACAGACTAAAAGGAAGGTGGGAGTTCTCTAAAGGTCCTCATCTAAAGAAACCCATCTATTCACAGTTTTATTTATTCAAAGAATCCAAACTGGTTGCCATTGTTAAGTATATTATGACCATCTCATACTGCTGTTTTAATGCGTATGTTTCTTTTGGAAAAAAATTTAGGCCCCTACCCCAAGAGACAACTGATGTGTAGATGCAAGATTGTTACTGAGAATTAACACATATTTTTACAGTTAACACAAAAAGCACATTATTTCTTATACATTTTCCACATCCTAGATATTGTTGAGGATAATAAGGGAAATCATAGATGGTATGGTTTTCAAGCCAGTGAGCTAAATAAAACTAAGCAATAAGAAGGGGGTAGTGTTAGAATATGTTGGAATGTATGGTAGTAGGCCCAGATCCAGTCAGCGTGGGTTAAGATCAGGAAGGTGGAGGCCAGAAAGATAAAGATTATCCTACTCTTTCTTCACTTGGTGTGGTAGGCAGGATAATGACCCCCTAAAAAACCTATTTCCTGTCCCCCCAAATCTGTGAGTTACCTTACATAACAAGGGTACTTTGCAGATATGATTAAGGTTATAGACCTTGAGATGGGGAAATCATCCTGAAATAGCCAGGTGGGCCCCATCTAATCACACGAATCCTTAAAAGCAGAGACCTTTTCCAAAGGTGGTCAGAGAAAAAGGTATGGTGAGAAAAGAGTCAGTGAAACTTGTTACAAGAGAGAGACTCCACCTGCTATGCTAACCTCCAAAAGCAGACACAGCTCGGCTGACGCATCTATGTTAATCTAGTGAGATCCTTACTGGACTTTTGACCTCCAGAACTGTAAAAATAAATTTGTGATGCTTTAATCCACTCAGCGTATGGAGATTTGTTACTGCAACAATAAAAATCTAATATATTTGGCAAAGGTGGGACGCGAGCCACTTGATGACATATGCAGATGGTATCCTGATTCACCAGTGGGAACGCTCTAGGAAGATTCATTCCTTGAAGCTCAGCACCAGGTCCTGGTCTTTGACCCTCCCCCCAAGTTTCTAGGGCTCTCCCAGGTACCCACTACCACTCTGCCATGGCCCACCAGGGGAAATCCTAGTTTATCTCTTCCAGTTTCTTCAGTTTGTTTGTGAAGTGACATTTCAAGATTACTCTTAGTTTGATTTTTCTGCATGAGGTACAGTGGGAAAACACGCTTCAGCAACCGCATGGGTCACATTCTCCAATGTGATCAAGCTGTTTGCAGTGGGTCAGGGAAATGATTTTGGAAGTACATTCATTTTCCACTGGTTCAGTGTTCGACGGTTTGGTTTGTTCACATTGCTGAAAAAAAGAGCATATAAGGTTAAGTTCTTCTGTGGTCTTTGAAATATGGATATATTTGAACTGTAAAACTGCATTCTAATTAAACCCATTTAAACATTGTTGCAAAAAACACAGGTCTGTATTTTTGTTCTCAGCTGGACATTCTGCTGTGCAAAACAATATCTGCCTAGCTCCAAAGGGGATACTCAGGAAGAAACCATAAGAAGAACCTCTAATTAAAAACAAAAGCAAAAAGTGAGTCATTTGGGAAAGTTAGAAAAAGATATAGAATATACACTAAGGCAAGGGATGGACCGATTCCAAAACATCTTTTAAAATAGTTTGAATAGAAATGGTCATTGACTAGTGGTGAAAAACAGTCACACACAAGCTATTATGAATGATTTTCCTCGCACATAAAATAGGCTAGAAAGTGAAATCAAGCAGCAGTAAAGTCATGATAGGTAAGTGGACTACATCTACTGAGGAGGAACAGAAGTCCTCAGGTAAGAAGAAACTATGAAAGAATAAAGCCATTTGCCAAATAATGGACCAGAATGATGAGCTTTGTGTTAACTGATATTATAAAGTTATTATATAATATTTTAGGATACTTTAATGCATATTCTTTTTCAACATCAAAGGATTTAATGTTGAGAAGAATGTTTACCATCCTCACAGAGCTTAGATTCTGGATTTCAACTGTGCATCACTGAGAAAACAGAATGTAATATTAATCGAGCATTACGTTGCCCAGAATATTGACTATTTATAATAGACAGTTATTAAGAAGAACCACTAGTATACTGACACTATTTAAATAGTAGAGATTGGCAAAAAAGGAGGTTATTTGTGTTCGTAAACTAGAGATATTTATTCATGCCAACTTTCTTTCCAATATAATCCAAGTAGAAGCACCAGGAGTATATTATGTATTTCCCCTTGAGAGATGGCTAAGTATAACAAGGAGCACTGGACTTGGTGCCAGGACACCTGGGTTCCAGTCCCCATTCCTCTGCTTCTGGCACTGATAATGCTGGGAGTCTCCCAGAGCCTATCCTTCACCTGAAAAACAGAGATAATGTTACCTATTTTTTGTCTGATTCACAAAAGAAGGTAACATGATATACCACAATATGAAAGTGCTTTGTAAATTTTAAAGGGTCATACATTAGGGTCCTCACATGATGCTTAAAAAAACATATATAGTACATAAGTCACTGAAATACCATTTAGCACAAATATACTTTGTAACAACTTCTGGTAGAATTTCGTCAAAACTTAATCTAATGATAGTTTTATAAGCTGGTTCTTGTTCTTGTCATGAACTTTGTGTGCTTGCACTGACGTCCTTTGCACATGAGTATTCTATAAATAAATGTTGCACTCTCCATAGTTTTGCCTAGAGCTAGCCTTTTACCTTTGTCTCCAAGTTCTCTTACAATTACTGTTCACAGCCAAATTGTGTCTCCATTAAGGTGCCAGAACAAATGTTAAATTCACAGATTTATTGACCAGCAAATATTAATCACTTATTATGTACATAGCACTATTCAAGGCGTTATTCAGTAAACTCAATGAAATGAACAGTTTGATTTTTTTCCCCTCTGCAAAACTGACTAGCTCTTTGTCTGAATTAATCAAATCAACCAGTAGGTTTTTGGCTTCCTGTAGACACAGCTTAAATGTCACTTTCTATCTTGAAGCTGCTATTTTGAGAATTGGTGATGTGTAGGTGGAAAACACTTTACTATTTAGAAATAGAGTACTATACAGTAAGGCTTATTAGACAGTTATTTTCACTTTGTAGTTTTTATTTCATTTAACTTTTTATTACAGAAAATTTTAAACATGTACACAAGCATATGGGATAATATAAGGAATTCATATAGACCTAACCTAGCTTCAACAATTAACAATTCATGGTCAATATTGCTTCACCTGGACCCCTACCCAATAGTCCGTTATCCCATATCATTTTGGTGTGAATATCAGAGTTTATATAATTTAATTATCAAGTGTTTCAATATGTATCTCTAAACATAAGGATATTGAGAAAATAACCACGGTAGCATAATCACACTCAAAATAAAATTAGCAGTAATTCCTTAATATCATCAAATATTCAGTGTGTGCTCAATATTCCAACTGTTTTGTAATGTGATTTTTTTTGTAGTTTGTTTCAGTAAGTTTTCAAATAAATCCACCCATTGTGATTGGCTGTGTCTCTTAATTCAATTTATACTTCAGCTTTCTCTATTTTCCTCCTTGCAATTTATTTGTTAAATAAATTGAGTCATTTGTCCTGTGGTCTTTTCTACAGATTAGATTTTACTGAGTGCATCCTATAATATAGTTCAATGTTTTTCAGTCTTATGTGTTTCCTGAATATAAGTATAGAACTGTGCTGTTCTTTATTTCCATGTGTAGCTTCTTTTTTAAGATGCACATTTTTCAGGGGCACCTGGGTGGCTCAGTCGGTTGAGCTACCGACTTCAGCTCAGGTCATGACCTCATGGTTCATGAGTTCCAGCCCCACATCAGTCTCTGTGCTGACAGCTCAGAGCCTGGAGCCTGCTTCAGATTCTGCGCCTCCCTCTCTCTCTGCCCCTCCTCTCTCTCTCTCTCTCTCTCTCAAAAATAAATAAACATTAAAAAAATAAACATTTTGCATAATAGTTTGATTTACAGAAAAATGTGAAGATTGAACAGAGTTAACACCCAGTTTCCCATATTATTAATATCTTCTTTGTTGTTGTTTTTATTCCAGTATAGTTAACATACACTGTTATATTAGTTTTTAGTGTACAACATAGTGATTCAACAATTCCATAGGTTACTCAGTGCTCATCATGGTAAGTGCACTCTTTAATCCCCATCACCTATTTTACCCATTCCTCCTATCATTAAGATCTTTTTTTTTAGTTTTTTTTTTAAGTTTATTTTGAGAGAGAGAGAGAGAGAGCAAGCGGGGTAGGGGGCAAAGAGAGAGGGGAGAGAGTGAATACCAAGCAGGCTCTGCAGGGTCAGCGCAGAGTCTGATGTGGGGCTCGAACCCACAAACCATGAGATCATGACCTGAACAGAAATCAAGAGTCGGACGCTTAACCGACTGAGCCGCCCAGCCACCCCTCATTAATATCTTAAATTAAGATGATTCATTTGTTACAATTAATAAGCAAATATGGATACACCATTAATACACCACTAATATCCATACTTTATTTAGATGCTCTTAGTTCTTACCTGATGTTCTTTTTCTATTCCAGGATCTCATCCAGGATACTAGATTGCATTTAGTTGTCATTATCTCCTCAGGCTCCTCTTGGCTATGACAATTTCTCAGAGTTTCCTTGTTTTTGATGACCTTTATAGTTTTGAGGAGTACTGGTGAGTTATTTTGCAGAATGTCCCCCATTTGGATTTGTTTGATGTCTTTCTCACGACTGATCTGAGATTAAGGGCTTTAGGGAGGAAGACCACAGAGGTAAAGTGTCATTTTCACCCCATCACATCAAAGGTACATACTATACAGATAATTTATCATTGTTGATATTAACCTTGATCACCCAATTGAGGTAGTATTTGTCAGGCTTTTCCAATATACAACTACTCTTTTTCTCCTCTTTCCATGCAGTCTCTTCTTTCCCCACAGTATCCTTTGGAAGGATAGCTCTATGTGAAGCCCCTGTTCGTGAAGTAGGAAATTATGTTCCATCTCCTATAGGTGGAATAGTACACACATTATTCCGAATTCTTCTGCATGGGCAATTTTTTCTACTCCTTTATTATATATATATATATAGGTATGATTAATGGATATTTATTTTATACTTTGGATACAATCCTATACTATTTTATTTTGCTGCTCAAATTGCTCCACATTTGGCCATTAGGAGCTCTTTCAGTTGGCTCCTGTGTCCCTTTGCCATACCCCATCATTGTAAGTGTGTGTAAGTTGTTTTTTAAGTAATTTCCTATTTTCTGGCATGTAAGACACCCCAGGTTCATCTTGCATGTTCCCTGCTCTCATCCTAGAACAAGGATTTCTCTAAAGATCCCTGGTTTCTTTTATTAGAGAATGGTATTAGAAACCAAGATCTGGGCACTAAGTTTAATAAAATATTTTTAATCATTCTTTTACCGACATTTTGTCTATTTCAAAAAAAATTTAATTATTTTGTTATAGTTTGTGGTAAAATTTTTATTTTTTAAAGTTCCAATTTTAAAAAGTCGGTGGGTGTTGGTAGCATAGTGGTGAGCATAGCTGCCTTCCAATTTTCAAAAATCACTTTTAGGGTTTTTTATTTTTAATTTTTTCTTATATAGAGAGAGAGAATGAGCAGGGGAGAAGGGTAGAGGGAGAGAGAGAGACAGAGAGGGAGAGAGAGGGAGAGAGAGAGAGAATCTCAAGCAGGCTTCATGCTCAGTGTGAAGCCCAATGAGGGACTTGATCCCACAACCCTGGGATCGTGACCTGAGCTGAAATCAAGGGTCAGATGCTTAACCAACTAAGCCACCTAGGTGATCCAAAAGTCACTTTTAGTCTAAAATTTCTGCCTATATTGAATAGTAAGTCTTTTTTTCAAGCAAGTAATTTACACATATATTTTGGTTTTTATATCTTACTATTAAATCTAGGGTATGAAAATTTGAATTTTTCTATATTTTGCCAATTCAGTTAGTTCAAGTATCTATTTGGTTAAGTGATGTTAAGTGTCTGTGATCTTTGACTCTTTTTTTTAATGAATTGACTAAATATTTTGATATGTATAATTATAAGGTAGCTAGAGAAAGTGGATAAAATGGCAAATGTCATAAAGAAAGATTATGTTAATTCTGTGGAAATCATACAACAAAAATTCATTAAGGTGAATCTGTTTAATGTGAACTTTCTGAACAGCTAGGTAAACTAGTCACTAAAATTTTCTCGTAAAATTTGTGAAGTGTTTGTTAAGAAGATAAACAATAGAAACATTTTAATCTAATAATACAAAAATAAAACATCAAAAAAATTTTGAGTATAGTTGAAACACAATGTTACATTAATTTCTGGTGTACAATGTGGTGATCCAACTTCTCTCTACATTATGATGTGCTCATCACAAGTAGCTACCATGTGTCACCATAAAACATTTTCAAGAATTGTCATTTCTATACAAGTATATTACATTTTTGCATTTGTTGTATCTTCATAGAATTCATTTTTAAAAAATAGGTTTATAAAAGTTATCCATTAGGATTCCAAAGCCAGGCAAACCTAGCAAAACAGGTTGGCTCATAGAACTTTACTACATACACTACATGTATGTATAAAATATATGCATATCTACATGTATTGACATACATGTATAATGTATGAATACACACAGAAAAATACCTAGAGCCCAGCCCTTCCAAATGTTCAGTGATAGCTGTGCTTTTCTTATCTTTAATAGTATTTTTTTCTACATACTCTAATATTACTTTTCCTTATTTTATTAATAGTTAATAACTTATACATTTTGCAAATTCAGACTGACCTCACCATTCAGTCCAAATTAGTGGAATTTGCTATAGTTAATATATTTTCTCTGAATCAATACTGTAATGGGAATGTTTTGATATATATTAATGAGTTTTTCTCCTTTGCGTTTCATAATGTGTGGCCTTTGCTCATTCTGCCCAAGGCATTAGGATTATATTATAGCTGGAATGCAAAAATAAAGAGAGTTTCAATATTCAGCTTTTAATATCCAAAGTAGAGGTTTTAAGTTTGCAGCAAAAAAATAATCCTGAAATTTGGTCTTTGTCAAAAGACTATACAATTTTCTATATTTTTTTTAGTTCCATGTTGACTTTGTCTATGGAAGTTATAAAGTGACAGGGATAGACAGAATTCAAGATAAGACCTGAGGGAGGACCTTATAACTTGGGGAATATCATAAAGAAGGAAAGGAGAGGTCAGGCTATCTCTTTTGGCTTAGGGGAGATTTGCAGCAAAGAGAAGAGAGACAGGGATAGAAAGTAAGACCTAGGCAGAAGCCCTTCCAAAAGGGTAATGCCTTAAATATGTTGGGGAATCCTGAAGGCAGAAGGCCTTTGCTTTGCTTCCTCTGGTGAGCCTTTGGAGAAGAGGTGGTGTGGTGCCCAGCAATGGCATTTGGTGGAAAGAATTTGTCTACACCAAAAAGTCTGATCTGCTGACTTGCCTGGCCTGTGTGCAGTAAGCAAGGGATCCAGAAGTTTCTGTGTGTCCTGGTGGGGAAAGCAAAGATCTAGAAAAACCCAGTAGACTAACAAGATCCAGGGGCAAGGTCCAGTGATGGGTGCCTACACAATGACACACAAGGCAGATGGGTCTGTCAGCAACCAGCAGTTGCAATTTCCAGGGACCAGATCAGGCACTCAACTGCAGAGATCAGTGAGGGTCCACTGATTCAGAGGTCACTATCTGAATCCAAAACCCGTTTTCACCACTACTCTTCCTACCTCCACCCCCTCACATGACATCATGACAGTATCTTAGAGTTGAGTAAGGGGAGGAAGAGAAAATCTTATATAATTAGCATTTGCCTAAAAGAGACTGGCATGCCCAAAAGAGACTGATTAAACCACCAGAAACTCAGTTATAGTGACTCTGTAAATTTAAAACACACTCACTATCTAGTAGGTGAGAAATAAAAAATCAGTTATGAGAAAAATATTAAGTTTGCAACCCCCTTAAAAATAGAAAAGCTTTTGCAATGATGAATGCCTTCCCTTCCCTGGCAGCTATGAAGATCAAATGGGTCAGTTGATGGGAAGCAATGTTGGAAAGTGAGAGCACTCACTGAGGGCAATGATAATGGCAGCTGCACATACTGCCTTGAACATGATGGAATTGGGACCATACAAGCAGCGGGTACATCTCAGCTCTGGGCCAGGAGGCAAGGGCATAGACAAGAAGCCAAGTTCAAGCCAATTGCATGGTATCAGGGAAAAAGAGACCAGAAATCAAGGGCTGCATGCAGATGTAGCTGAGAAGTTGTGGGAGGAGAGCCAAAAAGCAGCAAAGGACCAGGTCTGAGTACAACCTCCCTACATGGGGAAGCAACGTGGAGACACATTCTTCAGGAATGACACAGGGCCTAGGGCTATCTGATATATTCTTTTTTTATGTTTTTTAAAAAATGTATTCATTTTTTGAGAGACAGAGAGAGACAGAGTGTGAGACAGGGAGGGGCAGAGAGAGAGGGAGACATAGAATCCGAAGCAGGCTCCAGGCTCCGAGCTGTCAACACAGAGCCCAACAGGCTTGAACTCAAGAACCATGAACCACGAGATCATTGCCTGAGCTGAAGTTGGCCACTTAACCAACTGACCCACCCAGGCATCCCTATCCAATATGTTCCTTAAACATATGGTGAAAAAGACTGAATATGTAATAGTAGATTCACTAAAGATCCTCAACAGAGTGTGGCTCCTAGTCCCACAGAAAGAGTCTTGAATTAAAATTAAGAATCATCTTGTTAGGGTAGAGAAATATGGAAGGTTAAGTCATAAAACTAAGTGAAATCAGGATAATTAATTCATGGGAAATTTTCTCAAAGCTTGCATTTGAGGAAAGAAAGTCTTTACAAGAATAAGGGGAGAAAACAGATTCAGGGTTTCTGATGAACCATATGTTATTTGGCTCGTATTTATGGCACCTATGGTGCCAGGTTCTTTGATAGGTAATTAAGAGGTCCTTGCTAACAATCCAGTAGGAACAGATAAGTCAATAGACCTTTAAAACAAATGCACAATAATGGGAGAGGTATTGGAGAACAGAGGAGGAACAGAGGGGAAAATGGCATTTTTTTAGTCTGAACTGTCCAGGGTGGTACCTAGTTGGTCAAGTCTCTGAGCATATTTATTGAGGGCCTACTATGTGCAAATTGTACTAGAGGATATAAGAGTGGATGTGGGATGCCAAAAGAGGCTTCCCAAAAGGGGATTGCCATGAGAAATCCAAATGGTGTCCTGGAGAAGCAATTGACTGTTTGGATCTGGGGTTCTAAAATGATATCTGGCCTGGAGATGCAAAGCAGCTTAGTTCAAGATGCATAACTGTTAAAAAATAATGCTCATATTCTTCTCTTCTCTTCAATAGAGCTGTGTAAATGATTTTTATTTTTCAAACTGCATACCATAAAAACAAAGTTTTGAAATGTATTTGAAGTATGAATCGAGAATATTATTTCTAATATTGAATATGTACTTGGCAATGTAAAAAGAAATCAGTTTGCTAATTTAAAATGTTGGGGATTTTGTATGACAGGTTTTCTAACAAAATTATAAAATGTACGTTTAACTTTATATATTGTTCTTTTTACTCTCACAATTGAAATATTTTAATTTTTCTAATTTCTTATTATTGTTTAATTAGAGTCTAACCATAGTTTTTTAAAGTCACAGATCAAATTTTAATCATTTCCTGCAGAATTCCATTCCTTTGTGAGGTCATTTCTGCTTCAAATTTTTTAATTTTCACCGAGATATAATTGACATATAAAACATTGTGTAAATTTAAGGTGTATATGATATCATTGCTTTACTCTGTACCTTTATCCAAACACACATGAGCACTAAAATTTTGACAGTGTTTTGTCATCAGTAAATTTGGAAAATACTAACCTGGTGCACCCATGTTGGTGTGGCTGGGGTCTAATTTATAGCTGTGCAGTAACTTGTGACTTAAACCCAGCCAACTGCTAGACACTTAAAATGCCTTTGATTTGGAAATGTTAATCATTGTCCTTCTCTCAACAGAACTAGTTGCATTCAAGAGAGGGCTCCAAGCCTTGAGCCCCAACAGACCGTGATGCCCGATACAATCCCTGTCTTTGCCTAAGGCTGGCTCTGCTTGACTGTGAAACTAGTATCTGTTAGGTCAAGCTCTTACTAAAACACTGCTCAACATGCTCAGTCTTCACTGTGGTTTTTTACTATATGCAAATGGAATAGTTGGAGCTAGACAGAGAGCTTCCATATGTAAAAAGACAATTGTCTCTCCATGCATGAGTTTGTTTTATCATAATGTTACAAAAGTTCCAAGGAAATTGTGACATAAATTATGTATTTGAAATATGCTTACCAGATAAAATCCACCCAATGTTCCTGTCTACCACAGGCATTCATAGCTTGGCCAAGTCCCAGAGAGTGAAAACTCTCTATCAAGGCCCGTGTGTTTGTCACTTGTGAAAGGTGAGTCTGGGAAACTATTAGTATGGAAGTGGTATGAAATTGGTATGGAAATGCTATTTGGAGTTTCTATTTTAATTCCAGATGCCAGAGAAAATTTCAAATTGTTAACCATTATATAATTGGCAAGCCTTAGCATTTAGATCCACCAGCCATATTCATATGCCTCTCTAAACACCAGGAGAAAGTCCCAAAAGAAAGAGAAGTGGAGGATAATGGCATATTCAAAGTGTGGCTGGGCACCTGGGTGGCTCAGTCGGTTAAGCGTCTGACTCTTGATTTTGGCTCTGGTCATGATCTCACGGTTGTGGGATTAAGCGCCACTTCGGGCTCTGCGATGACAGCACAGAGCCTGCTTGGGATTCTCTCTCCCTCTCTAAACAAACAAACAAACAGGGGCGCCTGGGTGGCGCAGTCGGTTAAGCGTCCGACTTCAGCCAGGTCACGATCTCACGGTCCGTGAGTTCGAGCCCCGCGTCAGGCTCTGGGCTGATGGCTCGGAGCCTGGAGCCTGTTTCCGATTCTGTGTCTCCCTCTCTCTCTGCCCCTCCCCCGTTCATGCTCTGTCTCTCTCTGTCCCAAAAATAAATAAAAAAAAAAAAAAAAAAAAAAAAAACGTTGAAAAACAAACAAACAAACAAACTTACAAAAAATGTGTGGCTTACTTATCAGAAAACAGATATTTTGTTTTTACTTTCTTACATTAGCTGGGGACAACTGATTCTTTCCTGACTTCAAATCATTTATTAAAAATTCAGTATTAAAAACAGATATAGAAACCTATCAAAATACATTTATGGAAGCAATAATAAAACAACATTTGCAAAGCTGTAGTCATATAGATATACATTCAACATCACCCAGCATTTATTGGGCTTTTCTTGGGAATGTCCTAGATACTGAGGAAAAATACGTAAATAAAATAGAAGACATGGCCTATATGTGTCAACACTGTTTCTACAGTTAAAACAATTGTTTGATTTAAATCTGACTCTTCCGATGCATTTAATCATTTATTTGCATTTATTTGCGTGTGACCAGTTAATATGAAATGGAACTTTGAAATCACCCATTTGATTCAATGTAGCCTGACAGACTGTTTAATTTTTTTTTAATGTTTATTTATTGGGGGGGGGGGAGGGGCAGAGACAGAGGGAGACACAGAATCGGAAGCAGGTTCCAGGCTCTGAGCCGTTAGCACAGAACTCGACACTGGGCTCGAATCTACAAACTATGAGATCATGACCTGAGCCAAAGTCGGACACTTAACCGACTGAGCCACCCAGGCGCCCTGACAGACTGTTTAAATAATGTTCTCTACTGAAAGTTTTTAGCTTGAATTACCCAGTGTGTTATCTAGTTGATCAAATATCTCATTCATACATATTTACTGAGGGTCTACTTTGTGGTAGTTTGTATTAGAGGATACAGAGGAATGTAATCACCGTCCCCATCTTGGAGAACTTATACTCCAGCAAGATAATAATAGTATATACATAAACAACAACCACTTATCCTTCAGGCAGGGCATGATAAGGACCAATGATACAAGAGGGAGTGAATGTCACGGAAGTTCAGAAGAAGGAAAGGTGTCCATGGGTTTGAGGGTCTAGAGAGAATTCTGAGAGAAAAAGTTCAGGCTTTAGACTTAAGATTCTCATTATTTAATGAAAGATAATTCGGGGTGCCTGGGCGGCTCAGTCGGTTAGCCTTCCGGTTAGCTCAGGTCATGATCTCATGGTCCGTAAGTTCAAGCCCCGCCTCGGGCTCTGTGCTGACAGCTCAGAGCCTGGAGCCTGCTTCAGATTCTGTGTCTCCCTCTCTCTCTAACCCTCGCCCGTTCATGCTCTCTCTCTGTCTCAAAAATAAATAAATATTAAAAAAAAAAAAAGAAAGATAATTCTATAGTGACAAAAAAGTTATCTTTTACATCAACCTTCAAACATGTCTGTGCTGTGAAGCTATATTATGAGATTGGGTATGTCATGTTGTTTATTTTTTAATATTTTAGTCCCTAAATTCTTTCAGTTACCAGTTAAAGCCCAACAACAGCAACAACAACGAGACCAAAATTAGTTGCATGACTTTGTATCTCCAGATAATGTCGTTATATAAATTCATAGTTATAAAAATGAGTGGTACTAAGAAAACAAAAAACCCTATAATCAAATAAGAAATTTTATAACTCTTAATGATATTACTACTTAAATATGAGGGGGAGGAATGTGACAAGATTGTCTTACAAAAAACGTTAACATATTGTCCATCAGGTTTTCTTCAAATTCATAACACCTCATTTTTCACTTATTTATTATAAGTCAGAACTGCTAATCTTCATACAACAAAATAACCACACTTTTCAATTTTCAAACGTTTTCTTTTTCTGACCTAGGAAGACCCAAGTGGATCAGAATTTCTCCTGTTCTAGTTAAGCGTTAATTTTTGGCCAAAGATTCAGTCATAAAGGCTGGATTTGGGGGAGGTTTAGCCCAAGGTTAAAAAAAAAAAAAAGAAGCTATATAAAGGAAATGATAGTGTAATTTTAAGAAGAATATTTATAGCTGTGGGTACTAATTTATTCTTTTAAACTGGCTCTGTATTTTGAATTGGTCTAAAATAGACCAACCCTACTAAATTTACATTGGATGAGTGTTCAGCTGTTATGTATGTGCAGAGGTGGTATAGCATGGTGGTTAAATGCCCAGACTCCAGAGCCTGACTTGTCTGAGTTCAAATCCCAAACCTACCTCATTCTCTTCACATTTCCCTGGGCAAGTTGCCTAAATAAACTCTCTATCTTTTTCTTAACTGTAAAAGAGGAATAATAGCAGTGCCTGTCCCCGAAATAAATCGGTACATGGAAAGCAATTAAAACTGTGCCTAGCAAAGAGCAAGCATGAAGTGTTAGCCATTAATATTATTCTGTTTTCACGTAGTGATAACTGCAGGTGTGTTGTTTCTTTACTTTTCTGTCTACAACATCTTTTCTTTCCTCTCTCCTTCCTCCCTCCCTCTCATCTCCTAGACTATCTTTCATTTTATGGCCATTTTCCATTGCTGTGCACATGTCTTCACAAAGGTGCACAATAACTGTTGAAAGAATGAACCAAACTCCTATTTATTTTTTAAATCCCCTCAAAACCATCCCTGGCCCTCTAACACTGTTCTGTAGTGGAGAGGGTGCTTTCTTCCTTGCTCCCATAAGCCTTTATGTATACCCAGTCACTACAGTTAGCACTGGAGGTTAGGGTGATCTGTATATGACTCTTTCTCTTTTTCTTCAGGTTTGTTCAAATTCACGAGATCTTGTTTCTTACTTAGGAATTACTGTGAACCGATATCTCTGAACTTCTTGAGGGTAGTGGCTCTCACCTTCATCCCCTAAGGTTTGGCACACTGTAGGCCTGGCTAATGATTGATTGAATGAGTACATGGAAAAATGAATGGACTCATCCCAACTTCTCAGCAGGGGCTGGACATTCTCCTACCACTAGTCACCGTCCAGGAATGTAAGCACATGGGCCCATGGGTCCTCTGTTGAATGGCCTGACCCTGGGAAAGGGTGGCAGAAACCTATAGCAAAGAGCTCTGCCTGCCACAGAAATGAATGCTATAGCTAAAATTGTATTCTAACACCTTCATTTTTCAAATGAAGAAACTAAACCTGAAAAAAGGTTCAATTAGCCAAGATCTCTTAGCATATTAGAGAAACAACTGGGAATGTGATTTAGGTTTCCTGGCTTGTTGCCTGTACATATCCAAGTGCAGAGAAAGTTTTCATTTAAGGTTTGCATATTCCATTGAAAGCTTAGTAGTAACAAGTGGAAGGAGGAGGGAGATAGGATAAATAAAAAATGTCATTGGAATGCCTGGGTGGCTCAGTCAGCTAAGCATCCCACTCTTGCTTTTGGCTAAGGTCATGATCTCACAGTCTTGAGATTGAGCCTTGAGCCTCAAATTGGGCTTCACATTGACAGTGTGGAACCTGCTTGGGATGGTCTCTCTCTCTCTCTCTCTCTCTCTCTCAAAAACAAATAAACAGGGGCACCTGGGTGGCTTGGTCAGTTGAGCAACTGACTCTTGATTTTTGTCTCAGGTCATGATCTCATAGTTTGTGAGTTTGAGCCCTGCATTGGGCTCCCCACTGACAGCAAGGAGCCTGCTTGGGATTCTCTGTCTCCTTCTCTCTCTGTCCCTCCCCTGCTTGTGTTCACAAATGCCCTCCCTCTCTCTCAAAATAAACTTTAAAATAAATAAACTTTTTTAAAAAAAGAAATGTCCTTGTTTTTCTTGTTCATTATTTTTTTAAGTGTATTTATTTATTTTGAGAGAGTCTGTGAGCAGAGGATGGGCAGAGAAAGGTGGGGAGAGAGGGAATCCCAAGCAAGCTTCACGCTGTAGTGCAGAGCCTGACACAGGGCTCGAACTCACAAACTGTGAGATCATGACCTAAGCTGAAACCAGGAGTCTGACACTTAACTGACTGAGCCAGGCACTCCCTTATTTATTATTCTTAGCAAAAGCCTTGCTGGCTACAATATCCTCCCACATGTTCTAACTGTTAATGATCAAAGCCATAGATAGCAATTACAAATAAATGTTATGGTAGTTACAGTATGTTATATTTCAGAATCTAAGAACATGTACTACTCTCAACTCCCAGAATCTTTTCCTGTTTTTGGTAACCATGCCTTGATTTACCTCTGGAGATCTATGTCTTTCCAACTCCCTGCCTTCTTCGTCATAATTTCAATGAAGATGTTCAGAATGTCCCAGTCAAGGGGTGGCCTTGTGAACTCTCATTCTGGGAATCTGGATCCTGAGCAGAATGTTGCTGAGACAGGGTGTAGATTCACTCCAGTGAGCTTCCTGCAGACATTGTCCTGATCCTTTTTACCTAATCCCTAGAACTGCTCTAGGTCTGCCATTCCTGGGGCTGCTCAGCAGCTTTCCTTTTGATTCTGTGAGCTAGCCTGTATTCTTCCAACAAATTTCTTCTCTGTTTAATTAGGCAGAGTTTGTTTTCATTGCTTGCAATCAAATTCTGGTACTGGTTGGACTTCAACTTGTAAGTTCCACTTTAGCTATGGTTTGTGAGTACAAACCAAACTGGCAGAAAAAAGAAATAACTAGTAAAATGTATGTGTGTGCATGTGCGAGAGAGAAATCTACTAAGCATATAATTGCTTAAGAAAAAATAGATTTTGCGCTACAATATATTCAAAGCAAAACAAGCCAACAATATTTTTACCATGGAATTTGTATACTTCTTTTTTTTTTTTTTTTTTTTTTTTTCAACGTTTTTTTTTTTTTTTTTTTTTTTTGGGACAGAGAGAGACAGAGCATGAACGGGGGAGGGGCAGAGAGAGGGAGACACAGAATCAGAAACAGGCTCCAGGCTCCGAGCCATCAGCCCAGAGCCTGACGCGGGGCTCGAACTCACGGACCGCGAGATCGTGACCTGGCTGAAGTCGGACGCTTAACCGACTGCGCCACCCAGGCGCCCCTGGAATTTGTATACTTCTTAAGATGGTCTGGAATTAAATTATTCAATTTAGGTTCTTTGTTACCTGACCTGACATATATTTCCCTTACAACTTAATATTTAAATTAAACTCGTTTATTTATGTAGGTAATAGTAAAACAAACAAATCAAGTTCATAAATTAGAGAAAATAGTATGTATAGTTTAATTTATTCACATTTATTACACTAAGCTATAAATATATACATTTTATAAATAATAGACATGAAAAATTCTGTGTAAATCCAATGTTAATGATTTCACTATGAACTGTAGCTGTTCTTTAATTTTAAATTGCACTTAATAGGTTAAACTAGAAAGCACATAAAACATGTTCATTTTAAAAAGTATTTATGAAAACTCCTTAAGAATTAAATTATAAGAACAACCGTCTATGTTCTCTCTGAAAAATAATTATTTTTTGGAAGAATATGACACAAAGGTCTTGAATAAATAATATTTGGGGATTTTTTCCATCTCTCCTTTACATTATGAGGTTTTTAAACATGTTATCTATTTAACTCTTTCTCAGGTGAATGTGTTTTGCAGGCTGAATGTTCCACCAAGCACTGGAAATAATTCCAAAGGGGTATTTATAGTAGTAGCAAAAAAGTACTTAAAAAATTTATGAAGAGGTCTTTACAGTTTCCATAATGCACATTTTTATAGTACATGTACACATATTTGAAGGAATTTTCTAATAGCTAATGTGTCAGTCTCTATGGTTGGCATACTCTTCAATTTTTAAAAAATGCATACAGAAGCAACACTAATTTTTATTTCTTCCTCAATACAGGAGCTTAATGCATAATATTTACAACTCAGAAGCAGAAAGATAAAAGAGACACAAAGCTGATACCATCTGCCTTGCCTTATCTGGGGTTACTTTCCATTGCCTTTCACACCCTGACCTGTGTAGAATGAGGCTCGAGCACTGGTCTTCAGCACAGGTTGACACCGAGGTAATGTGTGCGTTGCCATTTAGCACGTGTTCTCTGATAACACTTAGAATAATGGTCTTTCATGAATTGGCAAAATCCGTAAGAAGACAGTCCTGGTTTCCTCAGATTCTGGGTATTTTGATTTGTGAAAACTGCTAGGACTATGAGTGTGTGTGTATGTGTGTGTGTGTTCTCTTTAGTTACCTATTTGGTATTGCTTTTCTGTGCCAGTTTTCAACAGCAGGGGGACTTTAAAAAAAACAAAAAATTACTTTTGTATTGTTTGTGAGATAGGAATTTTTACGTTAAAATTTTTTTAAGTTTATTTACTTTTGAGACAGAGAGAGGGAGAGAGCCAGAGCATGAGCGGAGGAGGGGCAGAAAGAGGGAGACAGAATCCGAAGCAGGTTCCAGGCTCCAAGCGGTCAGCACAGAGCCTTACAAGGAGCTTGAGCTCATGAACCACGAGATGATGACCTGAGCCCAAGTCAGACGCTTAACCAACTGAGCTACCCAGGTACCCCAGGAATTTTTACATTTAAATGGAAAGTACATTTTAAGATTCAGAAAAACATACATCAAAGTCTTATTTCATGATTACATTAGGAGGAGAATGTTTCTGGGGAGGGAGGAACAATAGCCTGGAAGGGAGAAATAGAAAGGAGATCTTTATTTTCAACTCAAGATTTTTATTTAACTATACGTTTGGATTTTTAGAACAATCATACACTACCTTTTATACTTAAAATTAAATTTTAAATGTTTGAAAAATAGTTACTATATACTACAATAAAGCCTTATAAAAATTGGAAAATGTATGTTTTTCATTTGTTCTTATAGCTTTTAAAGTTTGACACTAAGTAGTTTAAGTTTTTTCATTTGAATATAGTTGACACACAATGTTACATCAGTTTCAGGTGTTGATTTTTAATTTTGATTGAGCTTTTACAATCCTTTGTATAGATAAGTAATATAGTAGTATTAATAATGATAATGGTGACAGCAATAGCGTCAAGGGCTTGTGCTAAGTGTTTCCTATACATTGTCTATTTCATTCTTACAAAACCCTACCAGTAGAGGCAGAGCTAGGTTCAATGGGACTTGAAGTTGATAGGGTTTGGGGAAGGATGGATCTTTAAGAAAATAATACAAAATTACCATGGCCCTTTACAAGGCTCTGGAAAGGGATCTGTGCAGCTTTAGCTAAGCTTCATAGGCTTCCTAATAAATCCATCTTGACTCATCAATCACATACTAGTTTCATTATACATACAAGAAAATGAAGCTTAGAGAGATAACTCACCTAAAGTTATATACCTATGCAATGGCCAAGCAAGCTAATTGCAATATTTTATTATTTTAATACAATTCTCTGTATCTCAGTAGTCTATGATCTAAAGTATTTCTAGTGGAAAGTTGGAAAGAGTATTCAACTCCTGCCCAGCTCTCATTACTACAGATCTCTGCTTCCCTTAATGACTTACCCAGTAAGAAAAGTAGAGGAGAAAGAGGGAACACTGAAGGAAAGCAGGAAAGAGTAGGGAATGGAACAGGAGTGACCAGAAGTTGTGCCATTGAGAGAAGGAAGGAGAAAACAAGCAATGTCCAAATTCATGAGCATGTGCTTTAATGGCTGTCTATAGGCTACCATGGGCTTGCTGAAAAAGGCAGGGGAGGCCTGAGTCAAGGGTTCTGAAGGTCTGAAGGAACAAGGGTGTTCTTGCTTGAGATACACTCATGATGACGTACAGGGGTAAGACAGAATGGGAAATGACCATGTTAGCTAATGGCATTAATATTATCAGGCTAAAGGTCAGAAAAATCAAAAGGAGCCCCGAGTAGCATTGTTTGAGGACTTGGAGCAGAAAAGAGTTGAAATAGCTGATATAGAGCTTAATCTCCACGAGAAGCAGGAAGATTCGCACTTGGAGGAGATCAAGAGATCTCCCAAATGAGGGAAGGAAGGTATATTGAATGATTTCTGATCTAATTTGAAGAGTTCCCTATTTTCAGTCCAACACTAAGGGTGATCCTTTAGGACTAGCGATTCCAAGGCAGACTTGAAAGAGCTACCAAGGGAGTCTGTGCCCTCTAATTGCTAGTCATCCTTAGATCTTTCTTTCACAAGGTCTTGCATGCAATGTGCCTTTAATATAATAAGTACTCAGTAAAAGAGTTTGAACGAATCAATCAATAAGTAAAGCTCACCAGAAAGTATAACCTTGAGCTGCCAAAAAAGTAAACTTCCTTAGGACCCCCCAAACCTTTCCTCCCCTCTAGTCTCCTATTTCCACCTCGCTTTAGCAAAACCCTTCCTTCTAGGAAGTCACTGCACATGAATGGAATCCCTAAGTAAACTCATAGTCATGGTTTTTCTCTCTAGGTCTATGAAGATGCATAAATAACTCCATAGGAGTGGAAAGACCAAAGGCAGAGAGGTCTTCTGAAATAACCTGATTTACAGGTATGTATGAATACAGAGCTATTATTTACAGTATATTCCCAGAGAATTTGTGTTACTGTAAAGTTCTTGGTCATCATCCTAAACCAGGTACTTGATATTTCCTGACAATCCTACTAGATCTTTCATATTTGCCACAAGCTCTTTCTCATTCCCACAGCAATCAATCACCAAGTCTCATCAGTGCTACCTCTCCAATCTATTTGATTCCATACATTCCCAGGGCTCATCTGGAGTTCTGACCACTATCCCTTCCCTATCGATTACAGCACTAAATTCCTAATGAATCTGCCTACCTTTCCTACTGTTCCTCTTCTTTCTCCATTCTAGTAATCATCTTGGACTTCTCTTGACTTCTAAAACATGCCACATGTTCTTCCTTCACAATTTTCTACATGTGCTCCTATTCCCTGAAACACTTTTCTCTCTACTCTCCATTTATTTATTTTTTTTAATTTTTTTACATTTATTTATTTATTTTTGAGAGACAGAGCACAAGTGGGGGAGTGGCAGAGAGAGAAGGAGACACAGAATCTGAACGAGGGTCCAGGTTCTGAGCTGACAGCACAGAGCCCAATGCGGGGCTCGAACTGTCTACTCTCCATTTAGACAGCATCTACTTATGCTACAAATTCCCAACTAAATCTCTTTTTTAGCAAAGCATTCCCAGACGTGTATGCCTAGTTCAGTTCCCTTCCTGTATGTTCTATCATAATAGTCAATTTGCTTTATGGCGTTTATTTGTTGAATGTATCTTCTCTGCTAGTCTGTAAATTCCTTGAGGTCAGGGACAGTGTGGTCTCTTTCATTCCTGTGCTCTGAGCTCCCGAGTTCCACCCCAGGAATTCACAGTCCTCCAAGGTCTCTATTTTTCTTCCTGCTTTTCCTTGCCAAAGCCCATGAAATCTTTATCTAGTCTGGGAAAAGTTGAGAAACCTTCTCTTCTTACACAGCCTGCTTTCTTTCAGATATGTTGTCTTTGCCAAGGCCAAACCTTTTGAAACTCAAAAGCAAAGAATTGATCTTTGTGTTCTCTGTATTCTGCTGTTTCATCCCTCTGCCAAGATAATAGCAGATGGAATGGCAGACAAGTATGGGGTACAGGAATATCTATGTGGGGGTTGGGGTAGCAACCAAAGGTTATCTCAACTGTCAGTCACCTCACATTCGCAGCGAGCACCTTACCCAAGAATGACATCTATCCTCCATGACTTCTGGATCCAGTGCCACACTGCTTAGATTGTCTCTCCATGACCAAGGATCCTATTCTCCTGGAAGCTAGAAATTTTGCTTGCTGACAGCCATCAGCTTTCAACTTTCTCTGGGAATTTCCCTCAGGCGTAGTCAGCCTCCTTTCCTAGAGTGGAGTCCCTTCCTACAGCCATCTCATATCCAGTATAAAGGTGGGCCTCTTTCCCTAACCCAATCCCAGGAGTTGGCTGAAGTCTTGTTGTGACTATATATATTACAGGCTACCTTCTTGGGCCCATCATGCCTCTTTCCCTTCCCCTGGAAGTGTCAGTCCCAAGAGCAGTCCAGTAAATTTTGTGCATAGAGATCTCTATCTCAGGGACTCCTTCCTAGGAGACTTGTCCTATAGCAGCCACCTTTAGATCCATTTGCCTATGATTATATATATATATATATATATATATATATATATATATATTTCACCTATCTGCCAATTCTAGAAATCTAAAGAATATAGGGGGAATTTCAGGTCATTTAGAGTCTTCCCTCTTTTTTAATGTATATATAAGAAAATTTAGTACATTCTCATATATATACATTGATTGTATGTGTATATATAAGTCACATAGAAAAACAGTTATAGTTTATTTCTGTTTACTTTAAATTTCAGATACAGTCAATGGGGTATTGTTGCAAGGAGAGAGAAAAGATAGGAGAGACAAAAATTCTGCACATTTATCTCTTTCTAGATTGCATCGGAAAGGACTTTATATGTGTGTGTATATATATATATATATATAGAGAGAGAGAGAGAGAGAAAGAGAGAACTTGTAGAATTAAAAATAAGAAAGAAATATAAATGAAAGTTGCTGGTAATTTTTTAAATACGAATTATAAAATTTTATAAACTTCTCTATAAGCCAAAATAACTCAAGTCATCTTGAAGAGTAGAGCTGATGTTTGTTATGCAGATTACAAAATACCATTTGCCAAGACTTTTAGTGTTAATTGCTTCTCACTGAAAAACTGAAGAAAATCAAGTTGAAGAGAAGGTAAGATTTAAAAAGACAACATTCATTGTGTTTTTCATGCAAAGGAATGATAATATTACTTTTTCCTGAGAGTTGAAAGATCTTAGAAGTCTCATAGTGTCAAGTCCTGGCCAGTGCAAAAATACCTTCTGTGAATTGTTTTATTTTTGCTTAGAACACATAAACATGTTTCTAATATTAATTTATATTTTCTTGTTTTGAAGTTTAATTAATAATCTTGGCTAAATATCAACTTGAGGCCCTGTGCACTACATTGCTTTTTATCATTCTTTGATTGTCTTAATATTGGTGCATTTACATATCTTTTGTTTAATTTTACCCATGGGAACTATTATATTTAGTTAGCAACGAGTGTCTAAAGGACATACATTGATTTGCTCTCACACTTACACTACACTTACCCCATGTTCATGAGAATCCAGGTTTCCCCTCTTTGCTGAGCAACGACAAAACAGAGGTGGACAGTGTCAGAGTAATGCAGTAGAATAACTCTCTTGAGCATTGCCTCATTATGAGTGGATTATGTTACCAAGAAGACACCTGTAATTTTTTTCCTGTATGTGAGTGTATGTGTATGAGGAACAAGAGCGAGAATGTCCCCCTTGCCAAATAGTTTATTATTATTCTTGCCTCTTTATGAACAGTAGAGCAATTCCATTCAGAACACAGAAATTAAAACAAAGTAATAATAATAGCCACTCCTTATAAGTGTTTCCTATGGTCTAGGCACCATGCTGAGTGTTTTACATATATTTGGCCCATTTAAGCCTCATAACCCTCTGAGGTAGGTATTTAAAACCTACACTTTATAAATAAAAACCTGAGGCTCAGAGAGGCTTAAGTAATTTGCCTGAATTAACATAGCTGGAAAGTTACCATAAGTCATATCTGATTTTTTTAAAACCATTTTTCCAACACTCAAAGATTTTCACTTCAGGTCTTGACCAACTTCTCCAGAAACAGCCTCTTTGCCTTTACCTCTCCCTCTAGGATTAAGTAACTCAATTCCATAGCTGCTCCTCCCCTGCACATGAAAATGACCCGCGCTCCTTCCCTCTGCCAGCTACCTTTGCTTCACCCAACCATCTCTCACTACTCAGCGTTTTATCTGTTCGTTATCTCCTAGACCTTGCTAACTGGATGACTAGCTGCCAAATAAAATCACAGGAGGAAAAGATAAAGCATCTCATCTTTCTCTCTTAAGCCTTCCCTCTCTTCGACTTCCTTGTTGGTGAGTGTTCAAGTTCTCCAGTTTCCACAGGGCTAAAAATAGCCCACTGTGTGTGGCAGTACCGTGCCATTTCCTGGGGAATGAAGGCTCCAGTAAAGACAACTAGTGCAGTGAGTGCGGGGTCACCCTATCCCTCGTCCCTGCACCCGCTGCCGGGGGGGGGGGGGGGGGGGGGGGGGGGGGGGGGGGGGGGCCCTCAGCCTTCCCCCGGAATTTGCTCACAGTCGCTCTTACACAGATCAGATCAAAAGGAACTGGTGTGTTTCCTCTCTCAGATGAGAGTGGTATAACTTAGCATGGCTTCAAGGACATAATATGAGTACACTTGTTGAGGTACAAATATAATTCAAGCCTGTCAACCATACCATTGTTCCAACTAAGCAGAGAGGCTTGGCGAGAAGTAAATGTTAATTGTACTGCTAATGTATAACGAAACATAATTAAACTCATTGCAAATTGTTGGAGGAAAATCTTTCCTGGTACATACATAGTATTTGGGGGACCATTTTTAAAAGGGGCTTACATTAAAAAAGACTCCCTGCCAGGACAAAAATAGAAACGAAATGATACAGAGAAAAATATATATAAATCCGTACTCTCCTCAGCAATCTGTTATGAAATAACGTTTTTCCACAAAAAAATAGCTTTATCATTTTTTATTAAGTAACAATCCCGTGAACTTCTAAAAATTAATCTGATATTAGAGAAGAAAGTAAAAATTACACAAAATCCCCCGCACTGAGAAAAACAAGTTTTGTGACAATCCTTTCTGCATACACATTTAGGCCTAAATCCCTCAGTTCATTTCCCTAGCCACAGGGATTCAGAAGTGCAGCCAGTTGGGGCCAACAAGATGTGAGAAGAAACTGGCTGAAAGGTTTTATTTCCTCACTCTTAAGAATAGGTCATGGGGGAAAAAAATGGCTCTTTTTATCCTGGCCATTGTCAAGTGTAGGTGTCACTTCTAGAAAAACTGCGGCTATAGCTTTCTTGATACCAGCTTCAGAAGGAAACCAATTCAATGTTTATTTATTTTTGAGAGAGAGAGATAGAGAGAGTGCAGGGAAGGGGCAGAGAAAGGGAAACAGAATCTGAAGCAGGAACCAGGAGACCATGACCTGAGCTGAAGTCAGACGCCCAACCGATTGAACCACCAGGCACCCCAGGAGGAAGCCATTTCAAAAAAAAAAATGAGCAAAGATGAGAGAATCACAGAAAAATGATTTGGATATAGACACTGAGTTAAGCCATTCTTAATGACCACCCTGCCTCTGGACTTCTAGGCATGTGAGCCCATAAATTCCCTTCTTGTTAAAGCCTGTATGACTTGGATTTCTTGGTACTTCAAGTGGAATGCATCTTAACTAACACAGGTATTTTTTGCCCTAAGAAAAAGCTTAATATTTGTATAGGGTCAATCATGCATTTTCTTAATAATCTGGTTAGTAACTTAATAATAGTAAGTACTTACTAATAGCAAAACGATACTGCTTTTCACAATATCCCCAACATATAGGTTATACACATTATCTTGGAAACTTTATCTCTTAAACATTTTATTATTTTATTTTTTACCTTTTAAAATTAGTGGAATGCTTTTATACATCATATGAGGTAATGGTCCAATATTAATCTTTTCAAATGAATAACTAATTAAGCAATTTCTAATATGAAAATAAAATGTACTAATTTACTAAACCATTCTCTCCCTTTTGAAGTGCAATATTACCATTCTCCTATATTGAGTTCCCATGTATTCTGCAATTTTTGATTTGGTCTACTAATCTATTAGTCTATCCGATCTATCTGTATGCTAATACCTAACCATTTTGATTATGCTAACTTTATAACATTTTAATATCTCGAAAGGAATCTCATCATTATTTTTCATATTCATATATTTCTTAGCTTCCCTTGGACACTTATTCTTGCACATAAAATGTAAGATATTTCAATTTTTTAAAAACATAGAGATATAAATTACAATTCATTAAATATATATAACAACATGGGCAGAAGTGACAAATTTGTGAAATTAATCCTCCCTTGTAAGAATGGGGTATATGTTTCCATGTGTTCAGCTGTTGATGTAGTTCTTCAGTAAGATTTTCTGGTTCTCTTCCTATAGACCCTGAACTTTTCTTATTAAATATATTACAAAATATTTAAAGTTTTTATATTATTGTCTGTGGATTATTTCTTACATTTCTAATTCTGATTATTTCTAGTATAGAGCCATACCATTACCTTTAAAATAAGTATGATATATAAGCATGTTACCAAATTCCCTTATAACAGTTTCAAACTTGAATCTTTAAGTCTTTTGGTTAATGTCTAGAATGATATTTGCTCTTGGTTTTGCATAAGTAGTATTTATCACGTTAGGTAGTTTCCTTTTATTCCTAGTTTGATTGAAATTTTAATAGAAATGGCTGGTGAATTTAACCAAATGCCTTTTCAGCATCTATTAATATCATTTTAATACATTAAAATAATGATGTAATAAATTATGTTATTGAAAAAGTTCCTGCCACAAAACCATCTTTGCATCTTGGCAATGAATTATACTCGGCCACTACTGACACCTACTACACTTTATTTGCTAATATTTTTATTAATAATTTTGTATTTAGGGGTGGGTGCCTGGGTGGCTCAGTCAGTGAAGCATCCAACTCTTGATCTCAGCTCAGGTCATGATCTCACGGTTTGTGAGTTTGAGCCGCACGTTGAGCTCTGCACTGACAGTGAACAGAACAGAGCCTGTTTAGGGTTCTGTCTCTCCCTCTCTTTGCCTCTCCCCTGCTGCTGCACATGCACAGGCTCTCTCGCTTTCTCTCTCAAAAATAAATAAACTGGAAAAAAATTTTTAAGGTGCCTGGGTGGCTCAGTTAGTTGAGTATCCAACTCTTGATTTCAGCTCAGGTCATGATCTCAGGGTTCGTGAGTTCAAGCCCCATATCAGGCTCTGCATTGGCTACTCTGAGCCTGCTTGGGATTCTCTCTCTCTCTCTCTGCCCCTCCCACACTCACACTCTCTCTCAAGATAAATAAATTAAATTTAAAAAAAATTAAAAACAAATCTTGCCCAAAGTGGCTTTGTGACTCCTCATTCATATGAAGCAAAAATTCCTGAAGACTCTTTTTTTAATATTTTATTTATTTTTTTTTTTGTGAGAGAGAGAGAGAGAGAGAGAGAGAGAGAGAATGAGTGGGGGAGGGGCAGAGAGAGAGGGGGACAGAGGATCTGAAGCGGGCTCTGCACTGACAGGCTGAGAGCAGCAAGCCCGATTCTGGCTTGAACTCAAAAATTGCGAGATCACCACCTGAGCCAAATTCAGACACTCAACTGACTGAGCCACCCAGGTGCCCCAGTTCCTGAAAACTCTTGAAAGAAGAGGTTGTTCATGTTCTCAAAACCCCCTGTGCCTCTGTGAAAAGTTTTAGGAATGGACAACCTTCCCACACTATTGACTTACCAATCTTGAACAATGCCATAGCTATACCACTCTCCTCTCCCATCCTCATGGTCATTACCTTGTGACATCACATTATCTCACAATCTTATTTTCTTTGTTTATCCTCAGCATCTTGAGAATACACAACATCCACATTGATGATTCACCAAATCCCCACCTTGCGATTCCTTAATATTTTTTCCATCTACAATGCTCATCTCCTTATTCCTCAACACCCACTTCCATAGCTACATAAAAACTATCATTATAACAGCTTACATTTACAGAACACTTTTTGCCAAGCACAATTCTAAAAGCTTTATGTACATTAACTCATTCGGTCCTCACAAAAATCCTTCAGTGTAGCTTAAAATGTCCTCTGAGCAAAACTGAGGCACAGAAAAAAATGTGACTAACTTGCCTAGTGCCATATAGGTAGCAAGGGGCAGAGTTGTTATCTAAACCCAGGTAACCTGCTCTTAACCACTATTACATTATTCTCCTTTCTCTGTAAGCATAATTTCCTGTCTTTTAACTATTTCTGCGCCAATAGTCCTGCTAAACTTTTTCTTTAACCACATTAAACATACAGTTTCTTGTAGAATCTTTTGCCCTATCAGATTCTCTGGACTTTACTTTCTTCCTATTTGGATTTAACAATACTATAAATCACTATACTTTTCCAAGCCTTCTTAATTATTTCGAAATATTCTCTTTGTACTAAAACTTATTTTCCAAGCCTTACTGTGGGCATAATTATTTGATTTTTCTGTTCCTTCTCTCAGGCTGGCCATCACAGCTATATAAAATGATACACTAGTGTTGACTGACTCCACTATAACCCTATGACCCAGCTGACACCTGCCTACCACTACTCTGTGGTTCTTTTCCTTCTATCTACTTGGCTGTCTTTCCCATTCTGAATAGTAATAGTCCCCCTCAACTGCTCAATAATTTTATTGCCCACAGTCTTGCTATTCACCTTCTCAGCAGATGACTTAATTTCTAATATCACAAGAATGCTGTGTCCATCATGAATAAACTCCTTTAACTTCTCCTTTTCTGCCTCCAAATTTTTCTGTATTTTTGTCCCTCTCTAAACTTTTCAACATTTGTGAGAGGAAGAGGTGGTCCAATTTCTCTCCAGACCCCCTAACTTACCATCTTGAATCCATTTTCTTCTGTCTCCTTTAAATTGCATGCCCATTAAGTACTGACATTCAGATTTGTGTTTTGGTCAGAATCATCTACGCTATACTGCAATAACAAAAATCCCAAAATCAAGTGGCTTAATAAAAAAATGTGTTCATTTATTCCTTCCACCAAAACTACTGTGGATATAGGCAACTCTCCAGTGCAATTGACTTTGATATGGTGACTCATGAATTCAGGTAGCTATGATCATGTGGTTCCCCACATCAACATGAGGCCCCAGTGGTTCCCACGGCAGGGGAAGTGAGAAACTAAAAAATAACACAGGGGTTTTTCACCATCTCAGCTCACAAATAACACATCGAACTTTTGCTCACAACATATTCACCTGCACTACTCATATGACCTTGCCTAACAGCAAGGTAGCTGGAAATGAAGCTTTCAAAGAGATTTGAAACAGATTTGAGGACCATGTGGAATTGTTCTTCCATGTTTGTATCAGTCATCTCTCTCATTTTGCTGAATCTTTTGCCTCTATCACAAATAGTGCCAAGTCTAAACCATCTTGAAAAATGCCCACCCACCATTTCATCTACATACCTTCCCTGATATATTCCCCACATTCCAGCCACTCTGTACTGGTTGATGTTACCCACAGGTCTCATGCCACATGCCTTATTTTCTCTACTCATGAGATTCCAGCTTCCATGTAGATAGATGCTCCTTCCTGGGATACATCTATATTCCTTGCCTCTGCAGCATTCCTGCTCATTCCATATGTCCTATAGACAGAAAGAAGGTCTTGTATCTGCAATTTATAAACCTATATCATAGTATAATTATTATTTGTATGATTTCTTGATTTTCCATATAAACAATGAGATCACTGAAGGAATAATTGTATTTTATTGACTCACATATCCAGCACCTTACATAGTAGTGCCTGGCACATAGAAGACTTTCAGCAAATGTTTAGAGCATAAATGGCTGAATAAATCCATGAATAGTAAAATTTCTGAAAACCAATAGTGGAGAGTGTATGTTGCAATTTTTGAAGTATTATTTATGTCAGGGTTATGTCTTATTTTTTAAAAAGAGAATACAATAAATATTTATTTTAAAAATTAGTTGGTAGCAGGGGTGCCTGGGTGGCTCAGTCAGTTAACCATCTGACTTCAGCTCAGGTCATGATCTCGCAGCCTGTGGGTTTGAACCCCGTGTTGGGCTCTGTGCTGACAGCTCAGAGCCTGGACCCTACTTCAGATTCTGTGTCTCCCTCTCTCTCTGCCCCTCCCCTACTCATGTTCTGTGTCTCTCTGTCTCTCAAAAATAAATAAATGTTTAAAAAAAGGTTTTTAATTAGTTCGTAGCATAAGTAGCGTGAGATAAGGAATTACTGATAGCATTATATTATTTATGCAACAGTAAATAAACATAGCATGATACAAAATACATACTAACCCAATCATCCATTTAAAGGAGTTAAAGTAGGGGCGCCTGGGTGGCTCAGTCGGTTGAGCGTCCAACTTCAGCTCAGGTCACGATCTCGCGGTCCGTGAGTTTGAGCCCCACATCAGGCTCTGGGCTGATGGCTCAGAGCCTGGAGCCTGCTTCGGATTCTGTGTCTCCCTCTCTCTCTGCCCCTCCCCAGTTCATGCTCTGTCTCTCTCTGTCCCAAAAATAAATAAACGTTAAAAAAAAATTTTTTTTAAATAAATAAATAAATAAAGGAGTTAAAGTATGTCTCAATATTTATGATACAATGCCTTGCAATAAAGGCTGGGGGTGCTCTGGCATGTCCTCTATGACTGGTGATAATGTTTATAATATCAGGAATATATATGTGAAATTTGCTTATATGTGAATTTTGCTTATATATGTTATAAATGAACATGAAGTGAAAATATTAATGTTGGAAAAGAATTGACTAATTGATAATAATAAAGCTAAACAAATGTTTAAGGAAGATCTTAAATATACTGAGGAAGCTTATAATTGTAAGTTAGAATCCTTTAAACTTATATTTGATATAGGCATGAAGGCTTGGGCTATAGATAAAGCTGAAATATTAGCATATAATTTCAACCATTAATTTTGACCATTTCTATAATGCTTATTCACTTAATTATGACATTCCACCATTTGTCTTGAAGTGTAGGATAAAAATTATTATCCTCTGAATCTTTCTTATGTTCTAAAATAGAAGCACGTAGATAAGAGGATCTTGGCCAAAACAGACAGTGTTTTATTTGTTCACTTATCATAAGCCATACCATATAGAATTTAGCCAATGAGGACCATGCTTTTGTTAGAAAATGCTTTTTGAAAACTAGGATCATTTCATATGTTAAGTCCATTACTAATCCTCAAAATGGAAACTATTATTAAGTTTGAGATATACATATATATGTTATATATTTATATATATAATATATGTATATATATATATGTATATACTGGTCCATACTCTAAGACTGGCTGGAGATAGCTGAGGAGGAAAAAGGCAGGAGACAGTCAGGAGGGGTAGCTATGTATGCAAACATTTAGCAAGAGTTTTCCCTAAAATGGGAATCAGAAACTGGAAGGAGTCAAGGTAAGCCTGGTTGAACACAGGTACAGAGCAAACCCAGAAGCTGGAGCCAAGGATCAAAGGCAAGTTGAGCCCTAACAGTTATTGAAAAGAAAAAATAAATAAAAAGGAGCAAGCAAGAGGATGCTAAGTAACCAAGGTGGTGAAATAAAAATATACCAAGAGAGAGAATCAAGGAGAGGGCAGAGTAATTAGCTAGAAATGAATTAATGTCAGAAGGAATGTTCAAAGAGCAAGAGGGTCTGTTCAGAATTCTGCTAGACATTGCCTTCTGCTTCCACTTTTGTTTATTCTTAAATCTCCCCAGCCCAGGGCTTTTGATCCCAGGCCTTGAAGGCACCAAGAATGACTTCTGACATTTCAACTCCTACAAACATTTTCTTTCTCTCCAAGAGAAAGAGCAAAGGTCTTAACATTTCAAAATCCAAAGGTAAAAGCATGCAATTGAGAATTTTTTTTAACACTGAGGAATTCTTTAAAATTCATAGAAGTCTTATTTTGTCTATATGTTATTTCATATTTCACCCTGCAAGAGGACTATATATATGTTCCTCTTTTTGTATTTATGTATTTATATATAAATTACATATTTATTTATTTTATATATATTATATATTATTTTATATATTTTTTCTTCTTTTATATATATACTTTCCCCCCAAAGACAGTAGCCAAATACTTGTCAATCATCTGTATGCTCTATTCCATCTCACTGATTTATTCATCTCCTTCTAAATTGGAACAAATGGAGAGTATTCAAGTCAACTTTTTGTTATTTTGTTTTCTTATGGAAGATTATGAAGAAAAAAACTTGTTTGACTTGTTGCTGTCAGATGAGCTTCACTAAGTTCAAGAGTCACTCAGTCCTGCTCCCATTTCCTTTTTGTTTTTCTTTTCTTCTTCCTTTCCACCCTTCCTCCTTCCCTTCCTTCCATTATGTTAAAGAAATAAAGAAACAGTGAACATCTAGTCATTACATCTTAAAGCCTAAGAGAGGCCTAATGCAATGGGAAGCCTTTGAAGGTTTTTGAAAAGTGGTAAAGTTTCTTGTTTTGTTTTATTTTTGATGGACTCTAGCTGCATAGAATTAGATTGACATAATCCTTGCTTCATGAGATAGTTTCATCATTGGTCTATGCAAGGCCTATTTTGCTTTATTCATACTAATTTATTTATAATATTATTATGTGTTATTAATGGTACTAATTCCTAAGAAAACCCATTACCCTGCCAATTTAAAAATATATAATTATGGTGCATTAAGAAAAAGACATATAAATCTACACAACTAATGGTCATATCTTGCAGTTACTGTCACCTTGGCAAGATTAAATTTCAGATTCATTTCCGGGAGGAAACTGGGGCCAAGTGTTCTTTCTTGATGAGATAAACTTCATGGAACATTCCCTCTTTAGATAACAAGGAAAGCACATCCCAGGTGATATCTGTGAATGCCTGGAGAGAAGTGGGCATTATCTTTTCTCTTGTGTGAGACTCACAAATCGAACTCACAATAATAACTACCTTCATTGGGCAGCTACTCTGTAGCCAGCACTGACGTAGGCTCTTGATTAAATATTCACAATAAGATCCTGACAATTAGGTACCTATTATATAGGCATTTTTATCAGCATGGTTTAAATGCAAACAGAGGCTCAGAAAGGTTTAAAAATTTAGTGAAGGTAGCAACACTAGTGAACGGTGGAATCCTAAGTTAAACCTGGCTCTGGCTGTAAAATTGCGATTCTCACTTTAGGCAAGTTACACATTTACTCTGAGCTTCCATTTCTTCAACTGTTAAGAAAAATAGAGATAACTTGTTCTAATCTAACACAAATCCTGGTACACAATTTCAGGTTGTCTGGGGATGAAATCTTTGAAGAGAGCATAAAGATGACAAAGACACTGAACCGTTCCCCTCTTCTAGGACTAGGGAGAAGAGTATATTCCAACCAATTTCCTCCCTAAGGAAGAACTACTTTTATAAGAAACATTAAGAGGTAGTGGTTAGAAGCACGAAGTCTCCATTTCCTCCTCAGTAAGGTAGGAAGGGTAATATCTGGCTTATAGGATTGTTGTAAAGAGTAAATAAGATGATACAAAGGAATTATCAGAGTTTGCAAATAGTAATCATTCAAAACATATTATATCAATATCATCATCATCATCATCATCATCATCATCATCAAAAAGCTATATACGAATCTTGAATTATAATTTCCAGAGGGAGTTATGCTGCTAACAGATTGAAAAATATAAAACTCCTAACTAATTGTAAGTTACTCTTAAAAACCGTGGTTTTCATATCCCTAATTTCTTGAAGAATTTTGCTTTGTAGGATCCACCTTTCTAAGTAAAGACCACGCCAGATGGAAACTGGTTCTCAAAGAACTGTGCCCAAGATGCTTCATTCTGAAAACATGATTGGCCAGTTTTGGGGGCTTCAGCACATGTTTGAAGGACTAGGGATCTGTGGAGGCTGAGCATGGCACCCGAAGATATGATACTTGGCTCCCATTCTCACTCTTAACCATCATCAAACTGGTTATATTCACAGAGAGCTCAAGGGCCAACACCTTTGATCTGTGCATAATTTTGGCCATAGAGACTTTTCATCTAATTAAGACTTTTTTTATTAAAGGAAATTAAATGGAAATAATAGGCAAATGATTTGGTTGTAATGTATCAGGAATCAGTTTAGGCTTTGTTTTTATAATATAGACTAGGTGAATACACCCAAAATAGAAATGTAAAATACTGTATGAAATATATTTCTAATCTTTCCAGTGCTATGGACCTCCATATGTAAATCAGATACTTGCTGAATCAAATAACATATTATTCATAATTATATGATCATGGCGTGAAAATCTAGACATATTGCACATGCACAGCTAATAGAATTTCATGGCTTTAATGGATAAGCAAAAGTGAAATATTTTACTATCTCCATCAAACATTCAAAAGATCATACTCCTACTGAGATTATTTATTATGATGATGATGCTTTTTATAAAGATCAAGTATGAGTAACCCCCCTCCAAAAAAAAAAAAAAAACTTAAGCTGTTTCTAAGGGCATAACATTTAGAAACAACATATGGTTCCTGTAGTCAAGAATAGGTTCCTTAAATTAGCCAAAGACATTCACAGAGAAATGAGTTGGAGGAAATAGGATCATGGGCAAGAGGGAAAAAATTGTCATCTCTCATCCTTCTGCTCTTCATCTTCCTTGCCTGGCTGAATGTGGTTTTGGTTTGATACCCAATTTTAGATGTAAAAATAAAACAGGTGTTGTTAGCCTCATAAAGAAAGATCTTTTAATGCACTTACCTTTTGTTTAATGACTATTATAAATGTTATTAAAGTAAAAAAGTGCACCAGATCATAAAATGTAAAAATTACATTTATCATTTAATAAGCATACATTGGATGCCTTCTCTGTGCCCAGGGCTAGGCCCTCAGGGGCAGCACCGATTCTCTTCACTATTAAAATCTAGTTGCAGCCTTGTTTTATTTTGCCAGCACTGTATTTCCATTTGGGAGCCAACATTTAAAAGTAAATAGATTTCATATTGTAAAAAAATAAAAATAAAAATAAAAAATAAATAAAATAAAATCTAGTGGCAGGCGCGAAGACAGACTTAACCTGGCTCCTTTTACTCTTGCATTCTCTAATCCTTTCAGGATACAGAGAATCGTATTACGTACCTGCTGAAAAATCCTTCAGTGGTTTCCCATGTCAGTAGAATAAAATCCAGACCGATTACTTTTTTTTATACAGTCCTGCATCATCATGCCTCTTCCTCTTAAATTTCAGCTCTTGCCGGTATCACTCACTAGCCTTCTTTCAGCCTCTAATTTTGCCTTGCTTCTTCCCATCTAAGGGCTTTACACATGTCTGGAACATTCACACACACACACACACACACACACACACACACACACATCCTAGCTAGCTCCTTCTCATTCTTCAGATTTCAACTTAAATATTACCTCCTGGAAAGACTTTCCCTGAAACTCAAATGTAACTCAAATCACTTCACATGCTTTCCTTTATTCCTATTATTTCCTTCATTGTACTTCCTGTGATTTGTAATCATTATCATTTACTTGTTTATTTTTATGTATGTTACCTTTATTATACACACATTTTTTAAGACTTTATTTTTAGAGCAGTTTTAAGTTCACAGAAAAATTGAGAGGGAGGTGTAGAGATTTCCCGTAAGCCCCCGACCCCATGCACGTCCTCTACCATTACCAACATCCCCCAACAGAGTGGTACATTTTTACAATTGATGAACCTACATTGACACATCATACTCACCCAAAGTCCATAGTTTACATTAGGGTTCACTCCTGGTGTTGTATATACTCATTCATTTATCATGGTATGCTTCTCCCACTAGATTATATATTCCACAAGGGCAAACACCTTAAGCAGTGTAATTCCTGGTCTGTCATATCGTGTTCAATAAATTTTGTTTAAAAATGACTACTGAACAAATGACTAATTTGTTAAGGAAATAATTGCAGGGTAATATTTACATGAGCATATGACAATTTAGTACAAATTCTAGATATATATTCCAAGAAAGGCTTGATCAGAGTGGAATGGAATTTGCAGTAAGATCTTTCAGTAGAAGTGAGATAATTTAGCTTGGTAGGTTGTATGTTTCCAGAAGGATCCTCTTCACTGAGTTCAATGAAATGAAAGGAAAGAGAAAGATCCTTTGTGACTACTATTTTGCTCCTTCTGAATGTACAAAGTATAGAGGTGGTCTTGGCTCTGTGCAAGGAGCTTCAGGTAAGCAGGACTTATTTTATGAGAAGGGAATTAAAATTTTCCTTAAGTGACTCAAATAGTATAGCTGACTGGAACCTAGAACTCAGACCTCCTTCTAGTTCCTTCCTGCCCCTCTCCCACCTCGAAACCTGAGACTAGAAAATCATAGACAATTCACACATTTATGTATGGCTTTTCTCATACTTATCATCTCAACCTAAAATGATTTTCAGGTATTTGTAACAGGGTGTCTTATATATAACCAGGAATAAGGGGATGAGGTTTTTGCTTCTATACTGTCATGTTTAAAAAACAAGCAAACAATCAGAACTATATTCATTTCCATCAGTAAGATGACCTGCTTTAAAATCTTGGTGTCATTGGAGAAAATTGAATATGTTAACTTCAGACCAAATTCTGCACTATAAATCCTTTCTTTAGCATGCTAGTAAGAGTTTTAGAAGTTGAGGCCTCTGTGCACCTGTCTTCAAGTTCTTACATTTCAACTAAACCATTATTTTACAGATCTAACACACTTAAAAACCATACACAGTCACACATTGCTTGTCCTACACACTAACTAAATCCTTTTGTTTGCATGGTTAGGAATTTCCCGATAATGACATTTAACTCTAATTCTGGAAGTAAGTAGGTAAAAAAACAAAAACAAAAACAAAGAGTTGAGTTAACTAAGGCGCTTGCCTCATACAACATTGAATTTGGTCACATGAAAAGTTCTTTTGCATAAATTTCTTGGTAACTTTGCACTTAGTTATTTACAAACTAATGTAGCTACCCTCCAATTTTAAAGGAATTGTAGGCATGAATTTATTTTTTTCTCTTTGGAGAACTCGATAAAATGGGTTGCTTTACTATTTATTTAAATGTCACTATAGCAATGGTTAGAAATTCCAATAACAACTCTCTCAAAAGACTTGAAGTTTGACATTCATCTTTGTAGAAGTTGATTCATTCTGTTTTTAACTAGTTTCCATGTGAGGAATTTGGGGCTCATTCACTTCACAAACCTAATAATTATCTAGGCATAACACTTCTCTCTATGTATCACATGATAGATGGGAAAAGAAATTATTCATTTAACAAATATGTATTAAGAATCTACTATATGATAACTATTATCGCAGGTGGGTAAAGGTCAGAATCAACTAAGAAGGGAAAATAGACATGAAAACATCATTTCAATGCAGAGCTAGCTACAAGGGAAGATTGTACAAGGTATGGGAGTAACACAATCCTCCAGTTAAGGGAAGTCAGGAAGGTTTTCTAGAGAAGACATTTAAGCTGGGGTTCAAAGTAAAAATAAGAATTTTGCTGGTAGATTAGGGTTGGAGGGTGGTTAGGAAGAGAATGGAAACATTGGACAATCCACGCAGAAAAATGTATAGGGGCATGAAACAATATAATGTACAAAGCTTGGATGAAGCAACAAGTTTGAGAGGTAGAGTAGTTAGGCAACAGCTATTAGGTGATTTTTAAGTGCCAGGTACCCTGCTTGGTTTGGGGGAATCCAGAAGTGAATAAGACAGATCCCTAAGACAGACCCTTAAAGAGATTACAGGCTAAGCCCAGAAGATAGATATTAAACAAATTATTTCAAGTGTTATGTTCTTCAGAGAAGAAATGTAGGATGCTAAGAGAGAACACTACTCAGTCTGAAAGGATAATAATTTTGAAATACCAACAGACGTTTTCCTCTCCTTCATGTTTGCCCATTCTTGCCTTCTTCCATAAATGCCTCTTTTTCCTTTCTCCATTCCCAAAGCCAATTCAGGTAGCTAGTCTTATTGCCTAATAACCCTCGACAATAAGGAGAAAATAAATAACCTCTGTGGCTTTTCCCAACTTTGCAATCATTGGTATAATAATTAAAACCATGGAAGTAGATGATTGACCTGAAGAGGGCAAAGGGTATAAAGTGAATAAAGGGTAGTACCAAGCATAGAGCTATGAGAAGCACACAAAGGAATACGTGAAAGAGTTAACAGAGAAATAAGAGTGAAAACAGAGAATAAGAGGAAGAGTAGGTAAATTAGATGGCGAGGTAGACAAGCCTCAGCTCAATATATGTAAATAATATAATATTTGGTTCTCCTTTCATGGTTCCATAATCAAAATGGCTCTCCCTTAAAAGTTCCTTAGTCACTCCTTCTCTATTACCCAAACTAGCTTATTCCTTTTGCCACTCCTCTAGGTACATTTCAGAAACTCCTCTTATTCCCTCCTTGTTCCACATCCATGCCTTGAAGCAGCCTTTCTCTTACCCCCACTCATGTGGCTACTGTAATTTACTCAACAAACTTCACCCATGAACAAAGGAGAGTCACTGAAAGAAAGGTCTATTTTCTCACACTCTTTTTTTCCTATTAAACATTTTTGTTAGTTTTACTGAAGTACAGTTTATATAAATAATATTAATCAAATTTAAGTGTGTACGTTAATGAATTTGGACAATTGGATACAGTAGTATGAACACAACACAATCATGATATGGTTTCCATGATTTCCATCACCATGAAAAGTTACCACATGCTCCCCTTGCAGTTAATTCCTGACCCTCACCCCTGGAAAATGTTGATCACTTTGCTGACACTATAGTGTTGTCTTTTCTAGAATTTCGTTATGATAGAATAATATAATATGTAGCATCTTACGTGTGACTTGTCTTACTATAATGCTTTATAGAATCCTCAACATTGTTGTGTGTGTCAGAACTTTGTTCATCTTTATGGTTAGTAGTAGTCCATAACATGGATATCCCACAATCTATTTATTCATTCATAGTTTGACAGTATTTTGATTATTTCCAGTTTGAGGCTATTATGAATAAAGTTTCTATAAATATTCCTGTACAAGTTTTATAAAGATATGTGTTCATTTCTCTTGGGCAGATCTCTAGAAGTGAAACTGCTGAGTCATATGAATGTTTAATAAAAGTAGTACAAGTAGGTATCCTCGCCTTGTTCACAAACTTAGGGGAAAAGCATGTAGTTTTTCACCATGAAGTATTATGGTAGCCATAGGTGTTTTTGTAGTCACTTTTATCAGATTAAGAAAGTTTCCTTTAATTCCTAATTTTCTGGAAATTTTCATAATGACTGGCTGTTAATTTTGTCAAATGCTTTTGTCTTCATCTATTAAGATGATCATACCATTTTTCTTTTTTGTTTCTTAATATGGTGAATTAATTTATTAATTTTCTTTTTATCTTTAGGTTTATTTATTTATTTTGAGAGGGAGAGAGAGAGCACAAGCTGGGGAGGGACAGAGAGAATGAGAGGCAGAATCCCAAACAGGCTCCGTGCTGTCAGCACACAGCCCAATGTGGGGCTCGAATTCACAAACCGTGGGAACATGACCTGAGCCGAGATCAAGAGTCAGATATTTAACCAACTGCACCACCGAGACACCACACATTGATTGATTTTCTAATGTGGAACCATCCTTGCATTCCCAAGAAAGGCTACACTTGGTCCTGATGCATTGTATTATTTTTTTCTCTGTACTTGATTTGCTAGTATTATGATGATGATTTTGCATCTATGTTCTTGGGAGATATGGGTCTGTATTTTTCCACCTTGTTACGTCTTTGTCACATTTTATTACTAGGGTAATGCTAGCCTTATAAAACCAGTTGGGAAGCATTCCCTCCTCTCCTTTTTTTTTTTTTGGAAGAATTTGTATAAAATTTGTATTATTTCACTGAAAATACTTGATGTAATTTGCAGTGAAATCATCTGGGCCTGGAGTCTTCTTTATGTACAGATTTTTAACGATAAATTCATTTTCTTTGATAAACACTAGCTATTCCAGTTACTTATTTCTTCTTGAGTAAACTTTGATAATTTACTTTCAAGGAATTTGTTCATTTCATCTAAGCTAATTTATTTTCATAAATACTTATTAGGGGCACCTGGGTGGCTCAGTCAGTTAAGCATAAATACTTATTATACCTTTAATATATGACCTACACTGATGTCTGTTTTCATATTTCTGATATTGTTAGTGTGTCTTTTCTTTTTTCTTTTTAACCAGCATAGATACAGGTTAATCAATTTTACTCACTTTTCTAAGAATCAATTTTTTGGTTTCATTGATTTTTAAAATTATTTTTCTCTTTTCTATTTTATTGCTTTATACCATTTATTATTTCCTTTCTTCTACTTGCTTTGGGTTTAATTGCTCTTCTCTTGCTAGTTTCTTAAGGTAAATGCTTCGATCATTGATTTAAGAATTTTCCTCATTTCTGATGTGAACATTTAATGCCGTAAACTTATAAATTTTGTAAATAAAATACTATCTTTGCTGTGTCCCACAAATCTTGATATGTTGCGTAGTCACTTCCATTCAGTACAAAATATTTACTAAATCCCTTTGTGACTTCCTCTTTAGTATTTACAAGTATGTTGTATAACTTCCAAGTATTTGAGAATTTTATAGATATCTTTCTGTTATCAGTTTTTTAGCTTAAATCCATTGTTGTTAGAGACCATATTTTGCATTATTTCAATTCTTTTAAATTTACTAAGGTTTGAGGTGCCTGGGTGGCTCAATCGGTTAAAGGTCCAACTTCAGCTCAGGTTGAAGCCCCTGAGTTCAAGCCCCACCTAGAGCTCTGTGCTGACAGCTCAGAGCCTGGAGCCTGCTTCAGACTCTGTGTCTCCCTCTCTGTCTGTCTTTCCCCCACTCATGCTCTGTCTCAAAAAATGAATATACATTAAAAATAAATAAATTAATTAACTAACTAACTAACTAAGGTTTATTTTGTAGCCTAAAATATGCTCTATCTTGGTGGATGTTCTATGTGCACTTGAAAAGAATATGTGTTCTGCTGTTTTTAGGTGGAGCATTCCATAAACATCAATTAAAACAAGTTGGTTATTAGTGTTGTCCAGGTCTTCTATATTCTCAATAATTCACTCTCAATTTTCCCATCAATCACTAAGAAAAAAGTGTTGAAATATCTAAGTATAGCTGTATTTTTTTGTCTATTTCTCTTTCCAGTTCTACTACTTTTTGATTTATGCATTTTGAAACTGTCATTAGGTACATATACATTACATCATGTCTTTGTAGTTAACTGGCTCCTTATTATGTAATGTTTCTTTTTCTTACTATGAATTCTTTGTTTCATATTAAAGTAGTGAATTCAGCTTTCTTTTGATTTTTTTCCTAGTACATGTTCTTCCATTCTTTTGCCTTTTTTCATCCTACTTTTAACCTACCTATGTTTTAACATTTAAAGTGACTTTTTGTAAATAGCATTTAGTTAGGTCTTGCTTTTAATCTAATCAGACAATCTCTGTCTTTCAACTTGGATGGTTAGTTAGATCTGCATTTTTCAGTAAGATAGCAACTAGCCACAGATGCCTTTGGACAACCTGAAATATGGCTGGTCTGAATTGAGATGTATTCTAAGTGTAAAATACCCATAAAATTTTAATAAACAGAATGTAAAATATCATAAAAATTAATAATTTTTATGATGACTATATGTCAAAATAACAATATTTTACATAGTTTTTGTTACATATATTATTAAAATTAACTTCATCTGTTTCTTTTAGTTGTCTTTAATGTGGCTACTAAAAAACTTTAAATTACATACCTTACTCACATTATATTTCTTTTGGACAACACTGGTTTAGACCATTTTCATTCAGTTTCATTTTTAATCGATTTAATTAAAATCCACCATCTTGCTGGTTGGCTTCTATTTGTTACTTTTTCCCTTTTGTTTCTCTTTCTCTGTTTGCTTTTGAATTAATTTGTTATTTAATTTTTTTTCCATTGCTGACTTGTTACTTATAATTTTTAAATTTTTTAGTATTTTCTGTAGAGTTTACAATACCTACCTTTAAAGTATATTTTACTTCTTTTCGTATAGTGTAAGAATCTTATAGCAACATACTTCCAATATCTTTCTCCCTTCATTTATGTTATTTTTGTCATACATTATACTTTTACATGTACTAAATACACACAGTACATTGTTTCTATTTTTGCTTTAAAAATCCATTGCTCCTTAAAGCAATTTAAAATGGGGAAATATGGGGCACCTGGGTGGCTCAGGCGGTTGAACATCCAACTCTGGCTCAGGTCATGTCTCACGGTTTGTGGGTTCAAGCCCCGTGTCAGGCTCTGTGCTGACAGTTTATAGCCTGGAGCTTGCTTCAGATTCTGTGTCTCCCTCTCTCTCTGTGTCTCCCCTGTTTGTACTTTGTCTCTCTCTCAAAAATAATTAAACATTAAAAAAAATAAATTAAAAAAATGAAACGGAGAAATGCCTTTCATATTTACCTTTATTTTCACTATTGCTGGAGCTCCTCCTTTCTCTGGATAGCTCTAGGTTTCTGCATGATATCATTTTCCCTCTGCATGAAGAATTTCCTTTAACATTTCTTATATCACAAGTCCATGGTAATAATTTCATTCAGCTTGTATTCTTATGAAAAAAATATTTATTTTGCTTTTGTATTTGAAAGATAGTTCTTCTGGGTAAAATATCCCAGGTTGACAGTTTTTTTCTTCAATGCTTTAAAAATGTCACTTCATTGCTCTGGCTTGCATGGTTTCTGATGTAAAATCTGCTTTAATTGTCATCTCCATTCCTTTTTATGTGTGTGTGCATTTTCTCTTGATACCTTTAAAGTTGTTTCTTTGATATAAGTTTTACACACTTTGAAGATGATATACATAGGGGTTAATTTTTTGTATATTTTGGGATTTTTGGTATACTGTGAGAATTTTGGATCTAAATGTCTTCTTTAATTTTGGCCATTATATTTTCCAAAACATAGTTTACCCCATTATCCCTCTCTCCTTTTACAAGTCCAGTTACATGTATGTTAAACCATTTTTATATTGCCACAATTCTTGGATACTCTGTTATGTTTTTCCCACTGTTTTACTTTTTTAATGGAACTTTTTTTTTTTTTTAGAATGAGAGAGAGAGCATGAACAGGATAGGGACAGAGAAAGAGGGGGGCAGAGGATCTAAAGCAGGCTCTGTGCTGACAACAGAGAAGCTGGTGTGAGGCTCCAACTCATGAACCATGTGACCATGACCTGAGCTGAAGTCCATTGCTTTACGGACTGAGCCACCCAGGTGCCTTTTTTTCTATGTGTTTTAATGAAGATAATTTTTATTCAGCTATTTTAAAGTTCACTGATTATTTCCTGTATCAAGTTAAGTGAGGAACACATTGAAGGCATTACATATCTCTGTTGCTTTGGAGGATTTTTTTTTTATTTCTAGCATTTTATTAGATCTCGTAGTTTTCACTTTTCTGCTAAAATTTCTTATGTGCTCATGTATGTTGCCCACCTTTTCAAGTAGAACCTTTAGCATTTTAACAACAGCTATTTTAAATTCACTTCATGATTTCTGACCTCTAGGTCATCTCTGATTCTGATTCAGTTAGTTGCTTTAACAATGTGTTGCCTTTTCTTAGCTTTTTATGTGTCTGATAATTTTTATTGAATACTAGACATTATATGTAGAACAGTAGAAATTGAAGTAGAGGGCACCTGGATGGCTTAGTAGGTGAAGCATCTGACTTCGGCTCAGGTCATGATCTCATGGTTTGTAAGTTCAAGTCCCACATCAGATGAACTCAAGCCCCACTTTGGGTGAGCTTGTGCCCCACTTTAGGTGAACACAAACCCTGCTTCAGGTGAGTTGAAGCCCCGCTTCAGGTGAACATGAGCCCTGCTTTGGGTCAGCCCCACTTCTCTCTCTTTGCCCCTCATGGAATTCTCTCTCTCTCTCTCTCTCTCTCTCCTTTTCTCTCTCTGCCCCTCCCTCACTTGTGCTCTTTCTCTCTCTTTCTCTCTCTAAAGAAGAAGAAGAAGAAGAAGAAGAAGAAAAAGAGAATAAATGGAAGTAGATGTTACTTATATTTGGAAATAGGCACACCTCTTCTACTAGATTGAGTTTTCAGTGTTGATTCAAACTTGTCAGAAGTTAAACTGGTTTTGGTTTTGTTGTTTCTATGATTACAGTTTTCCACCAGTTTCAGTATCCTTTAGTAAGCTTACCTTGTGGTTAGGGTTGGGGACTCTGTGCTGAATGTTTTTTTCCAATGATCCTGATATACCCTCAGCTTTCAGCCTTCCTTGTGCAACTATGGCACATTGGAGATTTTTCCCCACAATCTTGCCTCCTCCCCAGTGGTAGCCTGCTATTGATTATTATTCAATGCTTGCTATCTGGGGAGGAGGCAGGAAGCTTCTCTGTTGTCCTGGTCCAGCTCAGTCTTTGTTATACTCTCTGTGCCTCAGCCTTTGTGATGGAGATTTCTCATGATCTTGTCCCTCTTCCCCATGACCGTCAAACTGTGCCTTGTATCCTTAGTGAGTCTTGTTCAGACTCTGCTTCCCTGCCCCCCACTACATCCCAGTAATAGGAGTACTTTAATGGTATAGATTTATACAGGATCTGTGAAATAGAACTATTTCCTGACTAAGTACAGGGTATTTTTCTTTTCCCAGTCACCAGCCACCCGTGGTACTTCAAATGTGTCCTGAGAGTATCATTGTTTACTGCTTCTACCCCCATGACCTTAAGCTTTTATTCCATAGAGGTAAAGGATCCAGGAGAAGCTTCATGCTTTTTGCACTGGAGCACTCAATCCCCTTCAGTGATCCTGCACCACTGAAGGAAGCTCTTTCTGGTCTCTTGTCCTGCCCATAACCTTTTTGTGTGTGAGTTCCCAGTGGAAACCATGGAAAAGTGTTTGCAGGTTGGTACACACTAACCTTGTGCTTGTGACTCTCAAGTAGGTATACTCTCATGCTAGCCCACACTTAACCTTTTTTTTTTTTTAACCATTTCTTAAATGTTTAGCTAAACTCTTCTTACATATTTTTATGGTGTATATCATCTTTTTCCCATGTTATGCCACAGATGAGCCAATTCTCACATTCTCTCTCTTTTTTGGAGGGGTCTGTCTGCTTTTGATTTCAGAGCTTATGGTTGCCCTGTAATAGCTCTCTGATAGGTTCAGGAAAATTTATGAGTTTGTAACTCGTTGTTACAAACATGTTCTCATTGTTATGATAAAAACAGTATTCTTTCTAGCTTTCTACATCTGAAGAAAAAAGCAGAAGTTTTCTTCATTGTTGCAAGGTTTTTTTTTTTAGGTTTTTTTTTTTCTGGGTATAGAAATCTGGGTTAAATTTTTTTTTCTTTTGGTTTCATTTCTTTAATCAACTTCTATTATCTTCTGGTCTGCATGTTTTCTGATCAGAACTCTGCTGCCATTTTTATCTGTATTCTTCTTTATCTATGGATGCGCTTAAGATTTCATTTTAATCACTGGTTTTTAGTATTTTTAAAAATTTTTTTAAAATGTTTGTTTATTTTTGAGAGACAGAGTGAGAGTGGGGGAGGGGCAGAGAGAGAGAGGGTGGCACAGAATCAGAAGCAGGCTCCAGACTCTGAGCTGTCAGCACAGAGCCTGATGCGGGGCTTGAACTCACAAACCATGAAATCATGACCTAAGCCAAAGTTGGACACTTGACTGAGCTACCCAGGCACCCCACTAATTTTTAGTAATTTGATTATGATGTGTCTTGATGTGATTTTCTTCATATTTTTGCTTATAGAGGTTCATTGAGGCTCTTAAATCTGTGGGTAAATGTCATCAAATTTGGAGCAATTGTGGTCATTATTTTCTAAAATATTTTTTTGTTTTGCCCTCACCTTCTGATACTCCAATGATATTCATATTATTAGACTATTTGATATCATCCCACAACTCATTAATCTCATGTTTGTTTTTAAAAATTATTTCTCCAGGTGCCTGGGTGGCTCAGTCAGTTTAAGCATCCAATTTTGGCTCAGGTCATGATCTCATGGTTCCTGGGTTCAAGTCCCATGTCAGGCTCTGTGCTGACAGTTCAGAGCCTGTTTGGGATTCTCCCTCTCCCTCTCTCTCTGCCCCTTTCCAACTTGTGCTCTAAATAAATAGATGATAGATAGATAGATAGATAGATAGATATTTCTCTTTACTTCATTCTGGATAGTTTCTATTACTGCATCATCAAGTTCACTAATCTTTTTTCTACAGTGTGTAATATGCTATTAATCTCATTCAGTTACTTTTCAGATCTTGTCTGTTTCAAATCTGAAGCTTAATTTGCTTTTTAATACCTTCCATTTCTCTCATTCTCATGTTTATGTTTTCCTCTACTGTCTTGAACATATGAAACATATTTATAATAGCTATTTTAACATCCTTGTCAGTTAATTCTATTGTCTCTCTCATCTCTGGGTCTGTATCTATCGATTGATTTTTTTCTCCTGCCTATGAGTTGCATGTTTTTTGCTTTTTTGCATGCTTAGAAATATTTGATTGAATACTAATGTAATTAATTTTTACATTGTTAGACACTGGATGTTGTTGCATTCATTTAAGTATTGTTGGGCTTTGTGGCTTGGAATCAGTTTGATCCTTTTCCATTTGCTTTTAAGCTTTGTGAAGCAGATCTAGAATAACATTTTGTGTAGGCTAATGTGTCCCCATTACTGAGACACCATCCTTCTGAGGATTTATTTAATGTCTATGTATTAGGAGGTTGTTCCACTCTAGTTATTTAGAACACAAACTATTACTTGACTATGTGAGCTCAAGGATTCTTCAGCTTATTTCTTCCAAACAGTTTTTCTTCAGTCCCAGGCAGTTCCTTCCATACATTCACAGATCAATACTCAGCCTTGACATTCAGGGAACCCTCAGAAGCTTTCTGGGGCAAGTCTCCCCCACCCAGCTGAAGCTCTCATCTCTTCAGTATTTTGCTTCACGAATTCTAGCTACTTTCATCTCTCTGAACTCCAAACTCTGTCTCTTCAACTGAGCAAGAATGCCAAGCTTTGTCCTGGTTCTCTCTTACTTTGCTATGGCAGAAAATTTTTTCCAGGCAGTAAGCTAGAGCAATAAAAGGGTTCACTTTATTAGTTTCCCTTCTTTCTAGGTTCAGTGCCTTGTACTGCCTATTGTCTAAATGTCTAAAAATTGTTTTGTCTTGTTTCTAATTGTTTAAAACAGGAGGATAAACACACTCATTTTTACTTTATCAAATCTGTCATGTGGCCGACTTAAAGGTTTCAAGGTATATAGAACATGGTAAAATTTGTGTTAAGTCATTCTAATGGGCAAATATAGTATTAATTGGAAGAGAGTGAGTTAGGCACCAAAGTCGGGTTAAGATGTCAATAGTCCCAACAACGTATAGCAAGAACATGAATTCTTGGCAGTAGACAGTGGCATGGTATATTATGCCCAAGAAGTAACAGATATTATAAGTATTTAGAGCACTAGGAACTAGTGACTGATTGAATCTAGGAAAATCAAATGCGATAATGAGCACAAAATTATTTCCAAACATCCATTTAAACATTGATTAAATAACAACTGTGTGCCCAGGATTATGATAGGTTAACAGACTACATATATAAATAATACATAGTACCTGGACTAAGAGAGTTAGCAGACTTATAAATATAATTTTAAAACAATGCAGGGACTGATTTGATGGAAATGTAAACAAGGTACTATATTGCATAAATAATGGCACAGTAGCAGCTGAGGGAAGTCAAAGAAGCCCTTAAAGAAGAGGTCATACTTGAGATAGTTCTTGAAAGGTAAGTGGGAGCTCTTCAGGCAGGTAAGGAGGAAAGGACATTTCAGGCAAAGAATAATAAAAGCATTGTGATTTCCAATAACAAAGACAGTTTCACAGTGAATGAAGTATAGAATATGTTGGATAATTAAGGTATGTAAATATCAAAATGTAATATTATAAAAGAAAGAGGTTATTATTTCATTTCTAAGGATTGTTTCTCTACATATATACATACATCATGTGAAATGTATGAATAAGTTTTGGTGATGTTAAGGTACTCAAAGCAGAGTCCGTGTCGTTAGTTACATAGAACAGAAGAAATCAATATTTATGTGTATTTTCAATCCAGGATACAGTAAATGCAATTACTTAAAATGTCTGCATTCATGTACTGAGATAATGTTCAAACAATCCATGCACTTGAAAAGAAATAGAAATAAATATTTTAAATGGCTCTAAGAAATAAAGAACAGTCTATATAGCATTCATTTTCTTAAGTTCCCTTTATGTTGGTAATTCCATTGCTACCCATCAAAAGAGTGTTCTTTTTCTTCTTTGCCTCCGTATTCATAAGAAACATATAGAGCTCCTTCTCGATATTTCAATGTTAAGCATTCGGATGTTAACTTTGACTTAATCTACCTATTTTTCTTTTGGAATTCCCATCCTCAAGTGTGTCTGTGGTTCTTCTGTCAAGACTCTCTACTTAATCCTCTCCAGCAAATAAAGCTCCAGTCTGTTGCTGTATAGTAGGGGGTTAGTCACCTGCAGTGCAGAGTGGTGGAGGTTTCTGTGGGTGTAGCTGCTTCTTAGATAGACTTTCAGCCAAGTCTGTTATTGCCTGACATTTACCTTCTCTACCAGAGGTGCCAGACACCCATTCCTGAGCCTTTGGGGTGGGGGTGAGGACAGGATTCTGCATTGTAAATCAGGTTGCTTCTTGGCTTTTCCCCACCACAGCTTCAGCTTTCATGAGTCGAAGTTAGTTGCCATTCGTCTTTCTTCTTTCCAGCTTCCTGTATTCTGATGCTATTGTTTTACTCTTGTTCTCTTAGTCCTTGTGGGTTCATACTTTATTTTTAAAAATCCATTTACTATCACTAGAGTGGTCTTCAGAAGGGAGCTGAAAAATGCATGTACTCAATACTTCCTTTTTAACTGGAAGTCCTTCAGTTCATTGTTTTTTAATATCTATGTCTTCGTATTTTATAATGTATATAATATATTTGAACAATAATACATATAATTTATAAATAAATAAGTACCTTCTTTCACACGGCTCAATTTATTTTTTCTTCTTCTTACAGATAATGCTATGTGATTCTAAAGGTTTGGAGACCACGGGTTTCCTGGACTCTAACTGATGGAGTCTCCAGGACTCAGAGCTTGGCATTTTTCTCTTCTTATGTTCATACTCCCTCAGGTGATCTCACCTAGTCCTGATGTTAATGGCTCTAAAATGCATATATTTAGGAGCACCTGGGTGGCTCAATTAAGCATCCAACTTTGGTTCAGGTCAAGATGTCATGGATGGTGAGTTCAAGCCTCAATCAGGTCAAGATGTCATGGATGGTGAGTTCAAGCCTCAAATCGGGCTATGTGCTGACAGCTCAGAGCCTGGAGTATGCTTCGGATTCTGTGTCTCCCTCTCTTGCTGTCCTTCCCTCAACCATGCTCAGCCCCCCTCTCTCTCAAAAAGAAACAAACATTAAAATATATATATATATATATATAATGTATACATTTAGCCCTGACCTCTGCATTCTGCATTCAGGCCCAGATATCCAGATTCCCACTTGATTTCTTCACCTGGATGTCTAATAGGTACCTAAGATTTAGTATCCAAATCAGAATTCTTGATTGCCACAACCCCACACCTTCCCCAAACTGCACCTTGCCCAGGCCACCCGGTTATTCAGTCAAAAATTGTATTGAATATCTGTATGATTCAAAACTCTGAGAATACAACACTGAACCCAACTGAAAAGACTGCTGTCATACAGCTTATGTTCTTGGGGCAGGGGGTGGGGAGACAACAAAAAATTGAAAAGCAAATATATGTCTTGTGTTTATATGCATCTACATTTATCTAGGTTGAGTGCTATTAAGAAAAATAAAGTAAAAGGAATGGAAAAGGGTGTGTGTGTGTGTTTTTTCTGTTATGTCTCCTTTCCAGCTTCCAAAATTTTGTCATGAGTGTCTCTTCTTTTGTTGTCTTTGTCTTTGTGAGTTCATGGGCTTAGAAGGTATTCATTTCATTAACCGCCATTTCATGGAGTTTGAGGAGAGTGTTGAAGGAAATGCATGTGTTCAATCTTCCATCTTCACCTAGAAGTTGAAGAGTGTTAAGGGAATATCTTTATGAGAAGATGATATTCAAGCAGAAACCCAAAAGAAGTGAGGAAGTAAGCCATGAAGATATCTAAAAGAAGAGCAGTCCAGATGGAGGGAGCTGCAAGTGAGAAAGGTCCTAAAGTAGGAGTGTGCTTAATGTGTTCACGGAACAGCAAGGAGTCGTGTTGCTGAAGTGGAGTTGAGAGGTGGGATGGAAAGGGAAGACTGTTAGGAAACAAGGTTGGAGAGGTGGCAAGAGACTAGATCCTTTATTGGAGGCCATGCTAAGGATTTTGATTTTTATTCAGAGTGAGATGGAAAGGCCTTGGAAGGTTTTAAGCAGACATTATTAAAATTACTTTTTAAGTAAATCACTCTGGCTGCTATATAATGTCTTGTAGGAAGATGAAGGCAGAAGCAGAAATACCAGTTAGGAGTGGATAAGGCAAGAGATGATGATGACCTGAGCTAGAGTGGTGGCAAGAAATGTGGTGAGAAGTAGCAGGATTTTGGATAGTCTTTGAAGTTAGAGCCAGCAGAATTTTACTGACGGACTGAGCAACAGAGTGCCAGCCATATTCTAAGATACTTTACTTAAACACATAGAATTACGATATTACTGGTGATGATGGTTGTATGTGGAACAGATGTGGGAGGAGTGCAGGGGACAGGAGCTCAGTTTGACTTGTTAAATTTGAGGTAACTGTTAAACAACTAAATGGTGATGTCAAATGATTGCTGGATGTATGAGTCTGGGGTCTCAGGGAGCTGGCAGGTAGAAGATACTTATTGGGGCTTATCAGTGTATAAAGAGTATTTAAAGCCACAGAGGCTGATTGGATCGACAAAGGAGTGAGTGTAGACAGAAGTTCCAATGAGTGAGATTGGGAAGGTTTCAACATTAACTGATTGGGAAGATGAGGAAGAACTTACTGAGCAGACTGAAGAAAGAGTGACCAGTGAAAAAGGAGAACCAAGAAAGGATGGTCCCTGGAAGAAAAATAAAAAGTATCTCAAGGAGAAGGGAGTGGTTGACTCTCTTAAATGCTGCTGAGAAGGTGAGTAAGATAAAGTCTGAGAAACGATCATTACATAAACAATGTAAAGGTCATTGAGGCCTTTGACAAGGTTATTTCCATGGAATGGAGGGAGTAAAAACCTGAATTGGAGTACTGCAGATGCCAACTGATGACTCAGGAAAGACAGGAATTGTCTGTTGAAGCAGTGCTCACAGTTAGGCAAGAAACACGGGGTCCAGGGTTTAGACGCAGATGGTTGTCTCAGGTAGAAAACCAGACAATTCATCCATTGCAATGAGAGGTAAGGCTGAAGGTTCATTTTGCAGTGGTTGGCAGGTGTGATCAGAAGTGTGGAAGTTCGATTTTTATTGAAATAGAAAGCAGGTCATTATAGGCTGAGAAAATGGGGAATGGAGAGGTATTGGAGGTTAAAAGAGAGAAAATAAAGTGTACAATAGTTATCTGAGAGAGTAGGAAGGTTAATTAGCTAGGAAATTATAGTAGGATTGCATGGCAGAGCAAAGGTCCACTCAAATTTTGAGGCCATGAAGAGAATCAGTTAGCCTGAGCATGTGATTTTTCTCTATCCATGTTTCATTGTTCCGATGCAGATGAAGAGTCAATGGAGATTTAGATTTGAGCAGGTTTGGGTTTTGCCAGGAAGGAGTGATGGAGAGGTGCAAGGGAGCTAAAGGTGTGTCAGTGTGGTGAGCCATCTCAGCAAATGCACCCTCAATCACTTGGTTTCTTTACTCGAAGACCCAAGAAGGAATTTTGACTCCTCCCTTTTTCATTCCCCAAACCAATATATATATATACATTGGAATCTATCACCTTTTCTCAATCTCCATGGCCCCTACCGTGGCCTAGCCACTTGCCTCCTCTTGGTGCCAGTGTCTTCCCTATCTAACTGGTCTCCTTGCCTCAACTCTTATTACCAACTTACTACCATGCAACCCATCCTCAGCACAATAGCCAGAGTCACTTTTCTTCACTCCAGCCTTTTGTGGCTTCCTAATGGATTTCTGTTTTAATCCAAATCATTGTCATGAAGGTCCTTGTTCCTCTGCCCACTTGTCCAAATCCTCTAGCACTGTTTTCTCTGATGACTGTTCTCTCTCAGCCACTTTGGCCTCATCTTTGGTTCTCAAACATGCAAACTCTTTTTGTCTCAGACTGATGCAATTCTTTCTCCTTCTACCTGGAATACTCTAACTCTGGCTCTCTAATTGGCCACTTTTACTTATTTTCCAAGTCTTAGATCAAATAGTAACTTCCTCAAAGGAAACTTCCTTGAGCTTAATACTTAAAGTAGTCTTACCCATGTACTCCGTATCACATCACTTCATTTGTTTTAATATTTACACAATATGAAGTTATCTAAATATATTTGTTCACCTGTATACCCCAACTAGAATGAGGGTAGGGACTTTGTCTCTTTCATTCTCCTCTCCAGCCTTAGAGCAGTGGATCTCAAACTTCTTTATCTCAGGAAATTTATACTCTTAGAAAGCATTCAGGACCCCAAAAAACTTTTGCATATGTGAGTTATATCTATTATTAATCTACCATTAGAAATTAAAACTGAGAAATGTAAAAAATTTTAAGTATTCTTTTATTTTTAAATAATAAACCTATTACATGTTAACATAAGTAACATTTTTATGAAAAGTAATTCTATTTCCTAAAAATATTAGTGAAAACAGTGGTATTTTTCTTTATTTTTGCAAATAACTTTAATTTCTGGTATAATAAAAGACTTCTGGATTCTTACATCTATTTCTGCAAAATCTGTTGTGATATGTTATGTTGGTTAAAATCTGTCCTCAGGGCACCTGGGTGGCTTAGTCGGTTAAGCATCCGACTCCTAATTTCAGCTCAGGTCATGATCTCACGGTTTTGTGAGATCAAGCCCCCCCACATTGGGCTCCCTGCTGGCAGCACAGAGACTGCTTGGAATTCTCTCTCCCTCTCTGCCCCTCCCCCACTCATTTCTCTCTGCCCTTCCCTCTCCCCTCCCCCACCCAAAATAAATAAATAAAACTTGAAAAAAAATCTGTCCTCATACTGGCTTGTAGTTGGAAAGGGAAGAATATTTTATAGGTTTTTCAGACATTTGTGTATATTTTCTTTGATACTACACGAAAACTCAGCAAGTAGTAGCTCCTTAAAGGCTTGCAACATGGAATTTGAAATCATATCAATTAACTTTCTCTTTTTTTTAAGTTTATTTATTCTGAGACAGAGAGAATGAGCAGAGGAGCAGCAGAGAGAGAGGGGAACAGAGGATCCAAAGTGGGCTCCATGTTGACAGCAGAGAGCCTGATGTGGGGTTCGAACTCAAACCGTGAGATCATGACCTGAGCTGAAGTAGGATGCGTCACCAACTGAGCCACCCACGCACCCCTCAATTAATTTTTTCAATGTGCATTAAAATTTATTGGTCTATTTTAAAATTTGAATGGATTGTTTGCCTATGTATGATTTTGTAACTTTATGCATTGGTCATTTGATCATTTAGATTTTTCAAATGTTGACACATTTTACTATATAATATCAAAAAAAATCACATTTGGTTCTGACCCCATCAGAAAAGTATTGGGGAGCCATCAAGCTCATGGTAGTGAATAAAAATTCTCCAAAATTCTAATTTTCACTTGGAACCTTTAGGTTTTTATTGACATTAACTGTTGCTTCTTTTGAAATGAAGTACTCACTTTTTCATTTTTGAGAAAATATTTGCCAAATATCCAAGTCTGATAATCAGTTTGTCAGCCAGTTGTTCTTTCAATATATAACGATATTCCATGAAAAAATTGATTGTTTTTTTGGCAAAAGTGCTTTTCTTCAAGATGACCATTGTACTTCAGTATGTATACTTTGCATTCTATCACAGAATATTAAAAAGTCATATCCAAGTGTTAGATTTAATAAATTAATAATTTTATTGCCTCAGCAAGAAGACCTTAATGAATAAAGCTGGTGTTTTTTTGTTTTTGTTGTCTCACTATGAGTGCATGTCAGTGAAGAATACAATGACTATTGGTACATTTTGGTGCTACTGTCTGGATTCATGCTAAGATACTGGGAAGTTTCACCTCTTGAATTGTTTTTGCACCATCAGTGCCAATGTTAACAGAGTTGAAAAAGCAAATAACATCTTAAAATTGTTATAAATAGAATTTTTCTCTTACAGCCCTTCTGAAAGGGTCTCAGGATCATAGGGATCTACAGATGATCCTAGAATACCTGATAGCCTACCATATGGTAGGAAGTCAGTAAAAATTTTATAATATAAATGAGGGATTAGATTACTCTACTAGTTGAGTATATTATTATTGAATCAAAACTCTTTATTATAAAAATAAGTCTTTATTCTAAAAATAATAATAAATAATAAGGATTTTTCACTTTGAGGGATCTTATGAGAGGCAAAATAAATAATCATTTAATTAAAAGTACATATCGATATCTGTCTTTACATAGAGCTGTGTAGACATTGAACTTCATGCACAGATGAAGTTTGTAAACATATCTTGTTTGGGGGCACCAGGGTGGCTCAGTCAGTTGAGCATCAGACTCTTGGTTTTGGCTTGGGGCATGATCTTGTGGTTCATAGGACTGAGCCCTGAGTCAGGCTCTTGCTGCGAAGCCTGCTTGAGATTCTCTCCCTCCTCTCTCTCTCTCTCTCTCTCTCTGCCCCTCCCCGTTCACTCTCTCTCCCTAAAAATGAATAAATAAACATTAAAAAATAGAAATAAACAGACCTTTTTTTAAGGAGTTTATAAACACTACAGGTATACAGGGCATAAATGGGGCTGATATTGAACATATACATTAAGTTGGTTCATAATGCCAAATTTGTAGAGGGATAATTACATTTTAGATGAGATATCATTAATGCTTCAGTTCGTTAGGGAGAAAATTTAAAATTCTACTAAATGATGTTAGAAGTCATTTGAAGATCTGGGGGTGCCTTGGTAGCTCAGTCGGTTAAGCATCTGACTCTTGATCTTAGCGCAGGTCTTGACCTCAGGATCCTGAGTTTAAGCTCTGCATTGGGAAAAATTGGCCAGTTCTATGATGCTAAGTGTGGCTGGGGTACCAGCAACTCCTTCATACTTGAACACTGCCATTTTGGAGAACAATCTGGCAAAGCATTTGCAGATGTACCAATTATGTTTGATTATCCAATCACACTTCTAAAGTAAAAGGGAGAGAGAGAAACCTTACAATAAGAAACATGTAAGAGAGTATGTTTTTCACAACACTGTGGAAGCAGGGAATTGGAAACAACCTCGTTGCCTACCATTAGAGAAAGGAGAAGGCTGTGGATGAACACTGCTGAATATGACCCCGCAGTTAAAAACAACATCACTCTTAAAACATAATGCTTGGAGAAAATGGAAGAAAATACATGAGATCTATTTGCATACATTTTAAAATCCACACCAAAAAAAAAAAAATACTACTTATTTCCAAAGACACATTTAAACTTAAGAATACACATTAAACACATTAGAGCAGTTATCTGTTGGGGAGGGGAAGATAGGAGTGAAGAATGTGATCAGGGGAAGAAATCCATTTAAAATTGCTTTTTTGCCTTGCTCAGATTAATGATGATACTGTGCCATGAACCAGAGAGTTAGATTAACTCAACCTCTGCATTTATCACACCGTCTAAAACAAACAACAAAACAAACAAACTAGATATATATATTAGGATAGTAGCAGAGTCATGTAGTGAGTACATTTGGACAAGGATAATTAGAAACATTTGCTATCTACCTATGTTGTGATAATTCAAGTGTGTTAGCCAGAGAACTGTAGAATTGAGAGCTGAGAGAAAATCTCAATAGTTCAGACTTTTAGTTTCCTGATTGCAAGTATATCTGTTTCCTGCCAAAACCAAATTGATGTTTTGTCTATTTTTCTGTGGAAAAGTCATCAACAAAAGAGACTTCACATCTTCTTTTTATAGCTTATTTTAATATTTAACAAAAAACCCTATCAATAAACTCTTTCTTATGTCTGTACTATATTTTCACGGTTACTTTTAAGTCATTTATGAGAGAAGTTGGATAAAAGTCGCTCTACATTTTTCTTATGATAATGCCTCATGTATTAGGAGGCAATTATTGTCTCCAAACTAATTAATTCCAACTCCTTCTACCTGTTCTCATGGGTCTTATTTATTCACCGCTTTAATCATATTATTAAACTATTCTGAACTTCCCCATTTCACGGCATCCTCAAGGTGAGGAGACATAAACTAGATGCAATACGAACTCCACAATGGCCCAATGGGTGCCTAATTGAGAGAGAAATTACTTCCAACTATTGCTATCATGAGTCCTTAAAGCTAATATCTAGTGGCTGGTAAATCTCATCAACCATTTTCTTTATGCATTTCAATTATAACAAACCCTTATATGTGTACATGTTATTGTTAAAAAGCACTATCTTACTTTATCTTCCAACAACTCAGTAGTGACAGGAAAGATCTCCTCCTTCTCATTGCATAGATGAGTCATGTGAAGTGCAAAGAGGTTAAAGTAACTTGCTTGACGTCGCTGAGCTAATAGGTTCTGGGGGTAGAACTTCTGATTCTCAGTACATAGAAAGCATGCCTGATCTCAAACATGTAAAGAGCTTGAGGGGGAGGCATTATAGAGTAAGAAAAGGTACATTAATTTGTTGCCAGAGGATGTGGATTCATACCCTAGCTCTGGCATTGGCAGCCATGTGACCCAACAGGGATAATAATAGGCTGGATGTGAACATTATTGGTTAAGGTGTAATGAGCTCCATAAACTTTGATTTTCATGTTTTCTTTGTTCTGATGATTTTCATACATCTGACTTTAAAAAGTTATTCCCAAATAATTTTCCTTTGTTTGTCTGCTCCCACATCACCAGTGTATTCTTCTGGAAAATACGTTTCTTTCTGTTGTTAATAGTTGTTTGGTTTTCTTCCTGTTCACCTGGGAGCAACATTCCCTTGCTCCTCTTATTTTTAAGATATTTACTAACAGCATTAGGAAATTATGAAACACATTTGTCCTGACAATTTTGTCCTCCCTTAGATTATTAAACAATGCAGTCTCAAAATATTTATAGACTATGAACCAAAGAAGAAGAAGAAGAAGAAGAAGAAGAAGAAGAAGAAGAAGAAGAAAAGTATGCAGTTGAAGATGGAGTGAATGATCACAGGAATTGAGGAAGAAATATTTTAATATCAATCTAACTTTTGCCATGTCTAATGACTTTTTGAACTTTTTTTTTTTAACGTTTATTTATTTTTGAGACAGAGAGAGACAGAGCATGAACAGGGGAGGGGCAGAGAGAGAGGGAGACAGAATCTGAAACGGGCTCCAGGCTCGGAGCTGTCAGCACAGAGCCTGACGCGGGGCTCGAACTCACGGACCATGAGATCATGAGAAGTCGGACGCTTAACCGACTGAGCCACCCAGGCGCCCCTGAACTTTGAAAAGTTAGCATTGGTGAGAGTATTGGTGAGCAAAATTTCAGAATATGTCAGTGATTCACTATTGCAATACTTTATTTTATTGAACCTAATTATAATACTTGTACACCAAATTTTCACAACTGAAGCGTCACAACATCTTCACAGATTATAAGCAATGCATAAACTTTATTTTTGCTTTGTAGGGGACATCTGGAGGTGTATGATTAATAGTCCTCTTCTAGAAAATGCCCCCTTTTCACTCACATAATTAAATTGGTCCAGGGCCTCTGCCCATGTTGCCAGTGTTTCCTCAGACTCAGTGATTCCTGGCTTATTATTTGCTTGTTCAGTATTTCCTTAGATTACATAAGCCAATTTAATTTTTCTGTCGCCTTAATACGGTAAAATTGATATCTCTTTTGCCATCCAACCAACATCTGCCACAATTATGGTTTACATGGTTAAGATGGTATCTGTCAGATGGGATGCTGAGCTGAGTAGACCAAGTGGGAAAATGTAGAGTAGGAATAAGGGGCTCCTTATTAAACTAGCAACAAAGAAAAAAAATCATGGGACATATGCATGCAAGAACTTTACCTAGTGAGTATTAAAGAATCTGTAGTCAAGGCATCAGCAACATAGTGTTGAAAGAACAACTAAGTAAACTGTCTGATTACTTTCTCTGCTTTTATAGATACTATGAGTTGTTGTTATAAAGTTCCCATTGATTATGTCCCAATTATTGCTCTTATTTTTTGCTTCAAGTCTTTAACTCTTTCAAATGTGCTGCCATAGCTGTAATATTCAAAAGGAACACAGAAGATCTGAGAACTCTTGCTTCAGATTCTGTCTCCCTCTCTCTCTGCCCCTCCCCCATTCCCATTCTGTCTCTCTCTCTCTCTCTCTCTCACAAAAATAAATAAATATTTTTTAAAAAAAGCAGGGGGGGGCGTGGCTTAGTCGGTTAAGTGTCTGACTTCAGCTCAGGTCATAATCTCAGTTCATGAGTCCAAGCCCTGCATCAGGCTCTGTGCTGACAGTTCAGAGCCTGAAGCCTGCTTCAGATTCTGTGTATCCCTCTCTCTCTGCCCCTCCTCATTCACACTCTGTCTCTGTCTTCCTCTCTCAAAAATAAATAAACATTAAAAAAAAAAAGATCTGAGAATACAGACTGATTTACAAAATGGCAAAGGAAAAAGTTGAAACATACTATATTTTCTCCATTCTAGTTTTCTGTCTTCACACTTAATGCACCTAGAGTTGGGTTATATTTTATAGTGATATTTTCTTAAAACCCTGCCAGCCATCAGAGAAAGAAGGGGAAAAAAACAAAAAACAAAAACAGTACATTGTCATTGTCTGTGCATGTGCCAACCTGTATTTAGAAGGAATCTGTTCAATCTTGTTATTTGCTGTTGAATTTTAAGTTAAATGGGGATCTTGTTTATGTGAAGTGAAAGCCATTAACTAAAGCATTGAACATCTATCTGTCAAAAACTCCCAGCTGGCTTAAGAAAAGTAATTTTTTTTTTTTTTATTTATTTTTGGGACAGAGAGAGACAGAGCATGAACGGGGGAGGGGCAGAGAGAGAGGGAGACACAGAATCGGAAACAGGCTCCAGGCTCCGAGCCATCAGCCCAGAGCCTGACGCGGGGCTCGAACTCACGGACCGCGAGATCGTGACCTGGCTGAAGTCGGACGCTTAACCGACTGCGCCACCCAGGCGCCCCAGAAAAGTAATTTTTAATTTACAAAAAAACCTATGATTTTACCCAAACAGAAAATGCAGGAAAAACACATATTCCTCAATGTGCCTAGGAAATTCTATCAAGCCTTAAGACGTTAAAGAGGTCAAGGTTTGGGCAGGAACTATGAAATGCAGTTGGTCACTATGGTATTATCCATAACTGAAAATACCCAACATAGTGCAGACTTCTTAGATGTCAGACATGCAGAAAATTTACTCTCAAATTCTGATTTGCTGCTGAAAGAAAAAAAAACCCTAATTATATGGATAAAATATATTGGCAAGTTAAAAAAATATCTTCATTTAATATAGTTTTTTTCCTCCTTAAAAGCTACTGTAAAATGGATGAGGTGTCTCAAAATTGCTGGCAACTTATAATTGAGGGATTCATGTGTTTTTTCTGTGCTTCCAACAGATTGCTAGTTGTGACTTGAGTATCTGTTTTTCAAATATATGGTTCTAAAAAAAAATGTGGTTGAATTAAATATACCAAGGTCCAATTGAATTGCTTAACAAATAATTTTGTTTTCTTTATCCTCTAAAACTTCTAGGACATGATTAGTTAATAGACATTGTAGATTGACGGTTCTGTAAGTTTCTGCCACCGTATTTTTAAAAATTATCTTTTAAAAAATGTTTTAAAAGTTTTTATAAGAGTTTTCCATCAGGAGGCCTACTGAAAACAATTGGTGATCATTAAATGAGTTCCACTGCCACTTTTTAAGAACTGTCATAGAAGGATGCCTGGTTGGCTCAGCCAATAGAACATGTGGCTCTTGATCTTGGAGTTGTGAGTTCAAGCATGTTGGGCATAGAAATTACTTTAAAAAAAAATGGTCACAGAGATTGGAAATTAATTGGGATTGAAACAAGAAGAAATCTCCAATTTTAAAATATTTGAATGTCCTGGCTCTGGAAAAATTGAAAACTGTATGCTTTGAAGCTAGTGATAATTGAGATGATAAGATCATTACTAAAGCAAACAATAAATAGAGCCTGCCATTACTGGTCCTTTTATATCCTTGTTTTTCTTCCAGTATCACTTAGCCCAACCAGCAATATTTAGGTGATCTTTAGCTCAGAGTTGCAACACTATTGGGACATTTTATTTTATAATCTTTTATTTAATTAAATTTCATAGCCTATCTAGAATTTGTTTCTATGTCAGGAATACATTGCTTTCTTAGATCTTTCATATTGTTTTATGAATAACTGTGTCATGATATGTTAAAGTCAGTATGACCTTCTGTAAATAAAAATTTCATTATGTAAAGATGTTTAATTTTTTAAAAGTAATCCAATACCTTTGTTTATCAAGACCTTAGTAAAAAGCAGCATGAAGTATTGTAGCTTGATACTAACAGATCAGATTCAGTTCCTTTGATCTGCCTAAGTTTCCACAGGGATGGATCTTAAAATAGTCCCCATATCATGCTAAGATATTGCAACTTGTCACTTTTGCCACCTGTGCCACCAACTGCCCACCATGTTCAAGGGAAGCCACATGCAAGCACAACCAGACTTTATTATCTTTATCGTTATCATGGTCCATAAAATTCAGAGAATACATTAAAAGCATTCCTTACAAACATATACTGCTTTTGAGATTATAATTGCTGGTATTAAATTTAGCTTTTTTCCTTAACTTTAACATTTTATATCAATTTTGCATAGATAAATGATAATTTCCTTTTAGGATAAAAAAATACTTCACCCAACACAATCAATACAATGGACAAACTTAAATAATGATTTAAAGTAATAACTTCAGAAAGAACATATATAAAGGATGAACTTTCATTTAAAGACTTGGCATTTTTAGAAATCAATATTCATTCATTCATTTACAAAATTTAAAAGAAATGTACTCTTTACCAAAACAAAGAAAGAAAGAGAGATTTCGTAGAAAAGTTTGGAATCTCTAGCTCTTTTTATTGTATGGAAAAATTGGCAAATAAGACATATCTTCAAATATTAATAATGCAGTAAAATACTTCAGTGATGAAAGGAAATACCTTGAAATATATTTTATTTTGGTATATTATTGACTCTGTTGTTATGAGTGACCTGCTTTTTTGATATATACTGGTTAATTCTGGAGTTGAAATCAAAATGGGAAACTGCCAAAGAGAGAACTGAGTTTAAGTTGAGTCTGAGACATGGCATGAAAAACAACGAATGTGATTGGATGAAGAAATACTCTTTTGAAGGATGATTTCATTGTTACCCTTCTTTTTGCCAAAGAAATATCCCCAAGCATCAGAAATGAAGCTAAAGGGAGCTTTAGATCAAAAGATAGTGCTTAATAAACAGATTCAGTAATAAGGAGGGGGGCGGTGCCTGGGTGCCTCAGTCAATCAAGTGTCCGACTTTAACTCAGGTCATGATCTCATGGTTGGTTAGTCGAGGCCCCCATGGGTCCCTCTGCTGTCAGTGCAGAGCCCGCTTTGGATCCCTGCCTCCCTCTCTCTGCCCCTCACTCACTCACACTCTCTCTCTCAAAAATAAATAAAAACATTAAAAAACACACACAAGGAGGTGGACTTCTCTTATGAACATAAGCTTTTTTGAAGGTTCCACTTTGTTAGAAATGACATAGAAATAATAATACTTCCCCTATATAATGATAGACCGATTTATTACAGAGTAATTAAAATGACTAGCCTACATTTTGAGATTTAGTGTTGCTTAACTGGACAGGGAAAAGTAGCAAAGACATGGTTGACTGTGAGGAAGAAAAATGTGACTTTAAAAAATCATTCAAGTCTTGATATATAGTGCAATTAATCTTATCAAACTTGCTTTATGATTTAGCAATACATTGGTTAACTAACATCTCCTTGCTTTCACTTAAAAGGTTAACCATGTGGATAAGCAACCTTTTCTTTCTTTTTTTAAATGTCAGTTTCCTAGAAAGTTTTGCAGCTTTGAGCAAAAGTTTCACCTGAATATATATTTATTTACATGGTTTTAACGTGACAGAAAAAAATAAAAACCAAACACAGGAATGGTTATATTTTTAAGGCACAAGAAGAGCTGATTATCTTGGTGTTAAATTACCAGCTATAATTTGGGTTGTGTCAGGAGATCACTGGGCCAAAAAATGTCCACTCTGAGGCTTGAGTGATAGAGATTCTTAATTTATTCTCAGAGGATAATTTTATGGGGGTGTAATTCTATATTACTTTGACAGTACGTCTGGTTGTTCTATTGTTCCCCTCTGCAGTCAGACTATGTGAAGGACTCATCATTTAACACTCTCTTTGAGTATAAATAAAAGTTATGGATTCTACGTACAGAAAGTATAAACATATATACAACATTTGCATACAATTTAAAAATGTTCTTAGATTTCAAAGCACCTGTGTATCTGGTCCAGGTTAAGAAACTATTCGGCAATGATACATATGCCATGAACTTGCCTTTTCCCTGCCACTGAAGTCTATATATCTTCCATAATGTGATATTCTCAGCTGCCAGTAGGTATAATGCTCACTGGAAGATAGAACAGCAAAAGAGAGGAGCTTTGCCTGCCAGTATAAACCCCAGAAGGGTACATGCCAGCACACAAAAGGAATGAACAAGCCCTAAATATTATAGTCTGTCCTCACTGACAGCCCCAAAGAAGTCAAACTTAAATTTGTCTAATGTTCAAATTTTAGCTCTTGATTTTATGGTAGATTTGACAGACAAATGTATACTTTACATAAATAATTGTAGAAGAATTTACATCTTTCCTTGTCTAAATGGTTAAGAAATATGTCTTTATGACTTCTCAACTAATCAATATGGGGGGAAAAATGGACACAAAAGAAAACATGGCTGGTTTCCAACCTTTTTTTGCAAAAGCAGTACAGTGGCAAAGAAGAATTAGGCACAGCAGTTAAATCTTTTGCTTAGGTTTTTTTCTTTTTCTTTTCCTTTTTTTTTTTCCCCACAATTAGGGAATGCATTCATCATACAAAGTCTTACTGTCAAATTGATCCCAATAGCTTACACTGAAGACCTTTTATGAAGCTGATGGGTAAAAATTGTATGAGTCAAGCACCAAGATGAATACAACAATGAAAAGCTTTTTTCTCCTCTCGGGGGAAAGTCAGATTTTTTTAGTTTTAAAATATTACTAAAAAATAAGCATAATGTAAGAGAGATAAGTTAGCCAAATTTGGGTGAGATAAATATTTTTAAAGTGGAAGAATGTACTTCTGCTTCCAGCCAAAATGGAATAGCAGGGACTGGATTTACTCTCCTGCCTAAAACAAATTAAAAAACTGAATAAATATATGAATTGTTGGTTTTCAAGAAATTGGACTTTGGGAAATGAGTGACAATGATCGATGAAACAGAACACAAATGAGATGAGCACCAAGATTTCCCCCAGCTTATTGCCTATAAGCAGACATGAAGTCTGGCTATCAATAAAAAAGTACGGAGGCGCCTGGGTGGCTCAGTCAGTTAAGCGTCCAACTCTTGGTTTTTGGCTCAGGTCATGATCTCACAGCTCGTGAGTTCAAGCTCCACAGTGGGCTCCATGCTGACAGCACGGGACCTGCTTGGGATTCTCTCTCTCTCTCTCTCTCTGCCCCTGCCCTGCTCATGCTCTTTTTCTCTCAAAATAAATAAACTTAAAAAAAAAGTACAAAGCATACTAAAAAGGCTAACCACCTCAAAACAAAACAATAACAACAATAACAACAACAAACCCAAAACAATTTGAAGAAATGGCAAGCATCAGAACCAGACATGCCAGGTATGTTGGAATTATCAGACCAGGAATTTTAAACAACTATGATTAATATGCCAAGGACTCCAATAGATAAAATAAACAGAATGCAGGAACAGAAAAAAAAATGTGAGCAGAGATATAGAAATTTGGTTCTAAGAAAGAATCAAAAAGAAATGCTAGAGACTAAAAAAGAAAAAATACTGTAACAAACATAATAGAATAGAAAACATAATAGAATATCCAAGGACTGTGGGACAACTGCAAAAGGTATAATGAGAATACCAGAAGGAAAAGAAAGAGAGAATGGAATAAGAGAAATATTTGAAACAATAATGATCAAGAATTTTTCTCTAATGTCAGACACCAATCCACAAATCTCAGAGATTCAAAGGAATCTCAGAGAATACCAAGAAGGATAAAACCCAAAACTCTTACACCTAAACATATCATTGTCAAACTACAGAAAACCAAAAATAAAGAAAAAATTCTGCAAAAAGCCAGGGAGAAAAAACACCATACCTATAGAGGAAAAAATTTAATAATTATATCCAACTTCTCCTAAGAAACTATGTAAGTAAGAGAGTAGAGTGAAATACTTAAAGTATTAACAGAAAAAAAAATCTACCTGGAATTCTGTATCCTGTGAAATTATCCTCTAAAAGTGAAGGAGAAACAAAGACTTCCTCAGACCAACTGATATTAAGGGAATTTGTTGTTGGTAAATGTGCCTACAATAAATGTTAAAAGAAGGTCTTTAGCGAGAAAGAAAATAATGTGGGTTAGAAACTTAAATCTACATAAAGAAAAGAAGAGCAGTGAAGCAGTGAAGAAGGAATAAATGAAGATAAAATAAAAAATTTATTTATCTTATTCTTAAATGATCTAATAAGTTTGCTCAAAATAACAATAGCAACAATGTATTTGATGATACATTCCTATGTATGTATGTATGCCTATGTTATCCATACATATAATTGTGTATGCTTATATATAAGTGAAATGTATGATGTCATACATAGGATTGATGGCATAATTAGGATTATTTTGTTATTATAAGGTATTCACACTATCTGTGAAGTTGTATAGAGTAATTTGAAAGTGGACTTGGATTAGTTGTAAATGTATATGGCAAACTCCAGGGCAACAACGGAGAAAAGTAAAAAAAAATACCTCTCTCTCTCTCTCTCTCTCTGTCTATATATATATATATATATATATATATATATATATATATATATAAAATTGATATGCTACGAAAGGAGAGAAAATGGTACCATATAAAACGTTCAATTAAAGCCATAAAAAGCAGAAAAAGAGTGGAAGACAAAAATAGGAACAAAGAATAAAGACAAGTAGAAGAAAGTAACAAATATGGTAAATATTGATCCAACTGTATCAATAATCATTTTGAATGTCAGTATTATAAATGCACCAATTAATAGATGGAAAGACAAATATAAATTAAAAGATAATTGGGAATGAAATATAAATTTAAAAACATATAAAGACAAATATAGATTAAAACTTAGTGGATGGAAAAATATATGCAGTGTGAACACTAATTAAAAAAGAACAAGAGTAGCTATATTAATTACAAACATAGCAGACACCAAAGCAAAGAAAGTTATCAGAGATAAAGATAGGCATTACATAATGACAAAGTCATTAATTCTTCAAGAAGACATAACAGCCTTTAATGTGTATTCACCTAAAACAGAGTGTCAAATGACATAAGGCAAAACTGACAGAACTGAGAAAAGAGAGAAATAGATGGATTTGCTATCATGGTTGGAGACTTCAATACCCCTCTACCAGAAATGAACATATTCAGCAGGCAGAAAATCAGAAAGAGTCAACAACAACAATCAATGACATAATTGACAGCTATATCCTATTTCATCCAACAACAACAGAATATACATTCTTCTCAAGTTCACATGGAACATTCACCAAGACAGACCACATTCTGGGCCATAAAACACACCTTAATTTAAAACAATAGAAATCTGGGGCATCTGGGTGGCTCAGTCAGTAGAGCGTCCGCCTTCGACTCAGGTCATGATCTCGTGGTCTGTGAGTTCAAGCCCTGCATCAGGCTCTGTGCTGACAGCTCAGAGGCTGGAGCCTGTTTCGGATTCTGTGTCTCCCTCTCTCTCTGCCCCTCCCCTGCTCATGCTCTGTCCCTCTCTGTCTCAGAAATAAATAAAACATTAAAAAAAATATTTTTAAACAATAGAAATCAAACAATGTCTGCTCTCAGACCACAATGGAACTAAATTAGAAATCAATAACAGAAAGATAATTGGAAAGTCCCAAAATATATGGAGATCAAACACACTTCTAAACAACAGAGGGATCAAAGAAGAAATATTAAGAGAAATTTTTTAATATTTTGAATTAAATGAAAATGAAAGCACAATTTATCAAAACTTGTGAAATGCAGTGAAAGCAGTGTTTAGGGGGAACTTTACAGCATTGAATGCATACATTTAAAAAAGATAAAAGAGCTGAAGTCAACAATACAAATTTACACTGAGAAAACTGGAAAAAGATAAGCAAATTAAATCTAACGTAAGCAGAAGAAAAGAAATAATAAGAATTAGAGCAGAGTACTCACTTCAGCAACACATATATTTTAAAAAGTGGGAAAGATACAGAGATTAGCATGGTCCTTGTGAAAGAATGAGACACAAATTTCTGAAGTGTTCCATAGTTTTTCACTATATTGTACACCTGAAACTAATATAATACTGCATGTTAACTGTATTGGAATTAAAATGAAAATGTAATTTAAAAAATTGTCACAGATTACATAAAAAAAGAATTACAGCAGAAATAAAAACAGGAAAAAATGGGATACCAATAGGAAAAAATCAACAAAATCAAACCTGGATCTTTGAAGAGATCAATGAAATCAATAAGCTTCTAGCCAGACTAACAAAGAAAAACAAGACACAAGTTGTTAATATGAGAAATGAAAGAGGGGACATCACTACAGATCCTATGGACATTAAAAGGATAATAGAGTAATACTATGAAAACTCTATTCCAACAAATTTGAAAAATTGAATGAAATGGACCAATTCTTTGAAAGACACAATCTTCTAAAACCCACACAAGAAGAAACACAAAATCAGAATAGATTTGTCTATCTAGTAAAGAAATTGAATCCATAATTAATAACCTTCCGAAACAGAAAACACTGAGTCCAGATAGGTTCACTGGGTGACTATATCGAATATTTAAGGAAGAAATTATAATTCTTTACAATCTCTTTCAGAGCAATAGAAGCAGAGAGAATACCTCCTCACTCATTTTATGAGCCTGCACACTAAAACCAAAGACATTAAAGAAAACAAGACTATAAACCAATATCTCTCATGAACACAGATGCAAATATCTTCAACAAAATATTATTTCCTATATGTCAATAGTTAACAAGTGGAATTTGAGATTAAAAAATACAATAACATTTTCATAGCACCCAAAAACATGCAACATGTAGGTATAAACCTAACAAAATGTGTACAAAATCTGTGTGAGGAAAACTACCAAACTGATGAACAAAATCAAAGAAGAACTAAAGAAACGGAGAGATATTCCATGTTCATGAATACAAAGATTCAATATTGTCAAGATTTCTTTTCTTCCCAACTTGATCTATAGATATGATGCAATTCCAATTGAAATCTCAGCAATTATTTTGTGAATACTGACAAACTGATTCTAAAGATTATATACAGAGGCAAAAGATCCAGAATAGCCCACACAATATTGAGGAACAAGAACAAAGTTGGAGAATTGAAACTACTGATCTTTAATACTTATTATAAATACACAGTAATCAAGACAGTGTGGTATTGGTGAAAGAATAAACAATGGACCAGAGCAGAGAGCCCAGCCAGATGAGTCTACACACAGACCTTATACCCTTCACAAAAATTAACTCAAAATGGATCACAACCTACATGTAAAATGCAAAACTATAAAACTCCTAGAAGATAACATAGAAAAAAACCTAGATGACCCAGTATGACAATGACTATTTACACTCAACACCAAAGTCACAGTCCATAAAAGAAATAATTGATAAGCTGGACTTCATTACAATTAAAAACTTTTTTTTTTTTTTTAAATTTTTTTTCAACATTTTTTTATTTATTTTTGGGACAGAGAGAGACAGAGCATGAACGGGGAGGGGCAGAGAGAGAGGGAGACACAGAATGGGAAACAGGCTCCAGGCTCCGAGCCATCAGCCCAGAGCCTGACGCGGGGCTCGAACTCACGGACCGCGAGATCGTGACCTGGCTGAAGTCGGACGCTTAACCGACTGCGCCACCCAGGCGCCCCCAATTAAAAACTTTTTTGTGAAAAGCAATGTCAAGAATATGAAAAGACAAGCCATGGACTGGAAAAAAATATTTACAAAATATACATCTGACTACAGATTGCTACCCAAAATATACAATGAAGTCTTAAAACTTAATATGAAAACAAATGATACAATTTTAAAAATGGGCCAAAGACCTTAGTAGGCACCTAACCAAAGAAGATATACGGATGGCAAATAACTATATAAAAGGATGCTCAACATCATAAATCATCAAGTAAATGCGAACAGTGAGATACACTACACATATATTAGTACTTATGGCCAAAATTCAGAACACTGACATACCAAATGCTGGCAAGGATGTGAGAAAACAAAAAGTCTCATTCATTGCTGATGGAAATGCAAAATGGTACAGCCACTTTGGAACACAGTTTGAAGGTTTCTTATAAACCAAACATATTCTTACTTTATGACCCAGTAATCATGCTCTTAGTATTTACCCAAAGGAGTTGAAAACTTATATCCACACAAAACCTGCACACAGATTCATAGCAGCTTTATTCATAATTGTCAAAACTTGGAAGCAACCAATATGCCAGTCAGTAGGTGAATGGATAAATAAACTGTTACATCCAGAAAATGGAATATTAGTCAGTATTAACAAGAAATGAATTATCAAGCTCTGAAAAGACAGAAGAAACTTAAATGCATATTAGCAAAAGAAGCCAATCTGTAAAGGTTATGTGCTATATGATTCCAAACGTGACATTCTAGAAAAGCCAAAATTATGGACACAGTAAAAAGATCGGTGGTCGCTAGGGATTGGAGGTGGTTGGGTTTGGGATACACAGGCAGAGCACAGAGGATTTTTAAGATGGTGAAATTACTCTATATATCATAATGATGGAGATATGTCATTATGCATTTGTCTGAACCTTTAGAATATATGATATCAAGATTGAACCCTGATATAAACCATGGACTTCAGATGATTATGATGGGTCTATATAGGTTCATCAATTGTAAGAAATATACTATTCCAGTGGGGATGTTGATAATGAGGGAGGCTCTGCATAATGACGGTAGAGGCTATCTGTGAATTCTCTGTACCTTCCTCTTAATTTTGCTGTGAACCTAAAACTGTTCTTAAATTTTTTTTTTAAAAGAACAAAAACTGTATTGGATTATGTAAAATCCTAAGTGTATCCCAACTTCTGGTGTGATAAGTATAATGAAAAAATGTAGACAATTGTTGAAGCAGTTATTAGCATTAGTTGACCATTTTTGGTGTCACATTTAAGCAGCTTTAATTAAAGTGACTCATCTAACCAGCTGGTTAGATACCATAAGTGATGGTACTATATTCCTTTTGCTTGGAGGTGACAGAAATCAAATGTGATCTATATTAAGCAAACAGGAGAATTTTTAATATGGATATAGGATTTTCTCATCCAACCCAAGGATGGGAACTTGGTATCAAGTAAAAGAAGGAATTTGGACAACATCTGGTCTAGCACCTTTCACACAAAGGAAAATTTAGTAAATAGTAAGTATGATCAAGCAACTGGTTTGTTCAAAAAAGAGAGATGGTTCAGATGGACCATTCTGTTCTTGGATCACATCAAAGAATTTTTTTCTGGTCAATATAACAATAATTATATAAAACTGACACTTTTTCATGTGATATCACATTTAATTCTTATAACAACACTGAAAGGTAGGTGCTATTCCATGTTACAGATGTGGAGGATACAACTTAAAGAAGTTAAACGATTTGTATGTAGCTAAGAAGCTGGAAAGCAAGTGTTAAGGTTTAAATTCTTTCTGCATCAAAAATCAATGTTGATTTTATTTCATATTGTCATGAAAAAATAAGTAAATTTCACTTTGGAAATTTTGAAAAAATTAGTGATTGCCTGTATCTGCTTTCAATTACATGCATCTTACACCTTGCCCAAATTTGGGGGATTTAGGATTGTTAAATTAAAGAAATATACACTTTGGGAACCTGGCTGGCTCAGTTGGTAGAGCATGCAACTTTTGATCTCGGAGTCATGAGTTCAAGCCTCACATTTGAGGTAGAGATTACTTAAAAACAAACAAACAAATAAACTTTAAAAATATATATGTACACTTGAGGACACTGTGGATATAGGTAACTTAGAGTTAGCCAGTCTTGATATATAAATCCTCTTTTCTCAAAGATTTTAAAATCTCTTCAAATATAGTCTGAAAGGAGCATTTAGAATAAACTTTGCAAATGCCTAACAGACTGGGATTTGGTTTTGTGAAAAAGAGGGAGATATTAGAAAACACCATTTTTAGTCAAGCTAGCATAGCATAGTCAGCATTCTGTCCTTGAGAGTAATGTCGAGAGATATAGGTATACTACACCCTGTAATGTTACCTGCAAAAAGCTAAAGACGTTTTCTGAAACATCTCTTACCTCTTAATGGATCTGACTTTTTTTTTTTTTTTCCAACGTTTTTTATTTATTTTTGGGACAGAGAGAGACAGAGCATGAACGGGAGAGGGGCAGAGAGAGAGGGAGACACAGAATCGGAAACAGGCTCCAGGCTCCGAGCCACCAGCCCAGAGCCTGACGCGGGGCTCGAACTCACGGACCGCGAGATCGTGACCTGGCTGAAGTCGGACGCTTAACCGACTGCGCCACCCAGGCGCCCCTGGATCTGACTTTTATATATTAAGAAATTTTATTTTAAATGTTTTGAACCAATAGGGGCGCCTGGGTGGCTCAGTGGGTTAAGCTTCAGACGTTGGCTCAGGTCAGGATCTCACAGTTCCTGGGTTTGAGCCCCCTGTGGGGCTCTGTGAGGACAGTTCAGAGCCTGGATCCTGCTTCGGATTCTGTGTCTCATCTTTCTCTGTCCCTTCCCCACTTGTGCTCTGTCACTCTCTGTCTCTCAAAGGTGAATAAATGTCAAAAAAAATTTTTTTTAATGTTTGAACCAATAATATTACTTCCTTTGTCTTCTCCTGGAAATAACAAATACAATTTGGGGGTACAGTGAGAATTCACCGGTCCTAAATTTCTCCTCTTTCAAGCTTTAAGAAGTGCTCACAGGACACAACATTACTTATGTAGTATTCATGCCAAAAACTTTAATCTAACCATGAGGAAACAATCAGGGAAATTCAAATTGAGAAACATTCTGCAAAATAATTTGTCTGACTCTTAAAAAAACAATCAATGATGAGAAAGATGAAAAGCTCTGGCTGACTTTTCCATATTAAGGGAGAGTAGAGAGTTATGCCAAATAAATGCAGTAAGAGCCATCTGATTGGGTTCTGAATCAAAAAAAGAATACAAGGAAAGAAGGAAGGTAGGAAGGGAAGAATGGCAAACTACAGAGGACTTTGTTGGGACAATTGGAGAAATTCGGATCAGATTATATAATAGATAATAGCATTAATGTTAAATTTCCTAACTGTGATAATATAGGGTGATGCTGTAGGAGACACACTTTCTCTTGAGAGATATATTCTGAAGCATTCAGGGGTTAATTAAGAACAATAATAAGAACAACTTGCTGGGTTCTGGAACTCTAGATCTTGATGAATAAGTTTGTGTTCATCGTACCCATTTTCATCCTAAAAGTTTTCAGTTTTCAGAGTATTAATATTTTTAGTCCATTTTCTGGCAGACAACTTTCCGTATCTTTATGTCATTTTAATTGCCTTTCTCTAGATGGGTTGGCTTTGTGGCCTTATGATTCCCTTCAGGTATGGTGAATAGAACCAAAAAATATTCCTAACGCTTATGTACAGTACTATGGGATAATGCTTTATATTTCCAGTGCTCTTCCTTGTGACACTTTGCACTCATTTTTGGTACAAAAGCTTTTCAGGACAATGTTTTACAGGGAATAATGTAAAATTACTATAGATCCTTTGTCTAGCAGTTCATCTGGGAATCCTACCATTTGATATCATTGGTTTGGCCTTTTTCTTCCCAGAAAAGCTTAGGGTCAACTAAAAATTAGTCAATTTTAATGTGCGTTTGAATGCCCCATCATGTTCTAAAACATGAAAGTCAACCGGCTCCAGCACTGACTCTGGGGCATCAGCCATCAGCTTCTGTTCTTCAGAAACTTAGTAAAAGTTTCCCTTGCTACTGTTCAAATTCTCTTTACTAAGTATCGCTTGCCTATAGGTCAAAAAAATATTGATATTATGTATATATGTGCTTTATGTATTCCATATATATCTGCTTATACATCTAAGTGTGGTTTTCGTAAAAGAGGAATAACAAGAGTGTGAATTCAAGTAAGGGTATAGGCTGAAATGTAGTAAAAACAACATGGGCTTTAGAACAAGACTATTATCCCCTTAATCTCTCTTCTCACCTATACTGGCTTCTGACCTTGGTGGGACCATGGAAACTGTCTGGGTGTCTATGGCCTTCCAGGCTGGTTTTAAAAAGAATGTCTTATGCTTAAAGTAGGTCTTCTGTCAATATTAGGCCTCTCTCTCTTTTTTTTTTTTTTCCACTTGAGAAAGTGTGAAAGTATTAATAGCTTACATTTACTAGGTACTTATTATGTACTTAAACTGTGCATGAAAAGGCGTTTGCACATACTGATAGCACAAGAGTCAGAAGTTGACTGGTTAAAAGTAGGGGCTCCAGAACTAGCCTTCCTGGGTTCAATTCCTGACTTTACTAACAATTAGCTTCATGATTCAGGATAAGTTACTTCACCACTCTATACCTCAGTTCTCTTATCTTTAAAGTGGGGAGATGATAACAATATTTTCCTTACTGGAGTCTTGTGAGGATTGAATGAGATAATATTTGTTAAACACTTAGAGCAGTGTCTGATATATAATGAGTACTTAACATATAGTAGCTTTTATTATAAAGTGTTATTATCTCATTCAATCCTCTTAGCAGCCTGGTGGGTTAGATAAAATTACTATTCATACTATTTGTGAGAAACTGATCATAAGCAAGTTTAAATAATTTGAACCAGGACACTCAGTAAAAAAAACAGAATTAGGACTTGATTCTTGTCGGTTATTAACTACTAAAATTTCTCCTTAAGTCTCTCCAATCCAATTTCTTATGGGGATTGTTTAAACAGTCTGATATAGGAACTTGTCAAAAAGCTTGTTGGAAATTTAAATATAGATTTTTCTCTCTAAATCTCCTTAGTCATACTTATTTATTCTCTCAAACAACTCTAGTGAAGCAAACAAACATCATTTCTTATGCAGAAGTCATGTTGACTCATTCCATGCTAAATTATTCTCTTTTAGCTATTCAGCTATCCTACCCTTACACCAATACCTCAGAAAAATTGCAAGGCTGACTGAAACTTGAAAAGGAGGTGTGAGTTTGGACAAATCATTTAACCCCCTTGAAAAGGTATTTGGACTAGATAAGCTGTAGGGTTTTTTCCAGCTCTAAAATTCTATGATCCATGATTATGGATGTAATGACTGAGACCCTCTTTTCCACTTGCTATAGGAGCCCTGCTGAGGCACTATTCCATTTATTTGATACTCTACTTACACGGATATTTGTTTTTCTTCTGATTCTTTAGGGTACAAAATAAAAGATAGAGACAAAAGACATGTAAGGAAAATGTACTAAAAAAGACATGTTAAAGTTAAGTAGCAAAGGGAATTTCAGAGGGAAAAAGAGGGATTTGATATTCACTTTAAATTAGGCTTCCTTTTTTGTTGTTGTTGTTATTATTTTGGTATTCTGTGACCTTCTTTTATTGACCATATCATTCCTTCATTTTATATTCAAATAATACTGTAACAGAATTTCCGAGAAGGCAGAGCTAATATCCAAATTTGTGGAACATTCTGGTGTTTCTTTTAAATACAATGCATACTTTGTTTCCTTCCCTCTAATGGCAAAACCGTCAGTGTTTCCATGTGCCCATTTTAGTCCTGTCAAATTAGGCAAACTAAAATTAGGTCATTATTAGGAACCATCCTACTACACCTTCAGAAATGACCACAGTTCATCTAATAAGCACATTCTAAGAAAAAAAAAACCACTGTATTTATTAAATATCTGTTGTCTATTCTGAACTGTTGCATATATTGGGGATACAGAAATCCAAAATTCAGAGACTTTCCTAAAAAAACTTAGTGACTAAAAACAATATAAAACAATAATATGCCTCAAAGCTGTGCTACAAGAGACACACAGAAAACTGTTCTGGAAGCACAGAGGATGAATACCTGGTTTGTTTGCTAGGAGGAGATGCATACAGAGTTTCTCAAAGAAGCAATGGATAATTGAGTGGTGTCCTGAAAACTACATGAGAATTGGTCTGGTTTTGAGATGAAGGTTCCAGAAAGAGAGACCAGCATGTGCAAAAATGAAAGAAAGGCATGTTTGGAAAACTAATTCCATATAGGAGGCATTTAGACTGCTTATGGTCCAGTGGGTAAAGTTGAGTGTGGAGAGGTTGAGACAGGCAGATTATGAGGGGTTTCACATATCCTACTACAGATCGTCCAGGGGTTCATAAAGTATCATTGATAGGTTTTAAGCAGTTGAATGGGATGATCTGATTTGTTAACTGTGCATTTCCTATCATAAGAGAACTGCTTAGAAAGGGTCCTGATGACTTTTTCCAGCTAATCAATTCCCAGGACTTAATACAGTGTCTAAAATATGGTACATATTTTACCATATGTAAAAAAAATTTCACATGATGGATCAATCCATCAATGAAAGAACTAAGCTACTTAGTATTTGCTTCTGGACTGCATATCAAATTATTTACAGGAGTAATGATGAGATTTTCTTTAAAACATTTAGGCAAGAAAGGGGGTGGTAGGGGAGGATAGATAAAATAAGATTGTCCAAATGTAAATAATCATGAATACTGGGCATCTAGTACCCAGGGGATCATATTTCTATTTCCTTTACTTTATGTTTGATATTTTTCCATGATAAAGAAGTTTTTAAAAATTGCTCCTGAGTTAATAAGGCAACTTGATTTCTAGATTCCAAATGTTAATGTTTGAAGCATAAATATCTCAGTTAAAAAGAACTAAGCTTTTAAAGAATGATAATACATTTGCAACTTAAAAAAAATACTATAAAAATACTAAAAAATACTAATAAAAAAGTACTATAAAAATTTTTGGAGTTTTAATGTAATTCTTGACACTAGATTTTTAAGTTTTCAAACTAATTGTGGCTAGAAAACTTCTTGACTCAAACCTCTTTATAGTTTATATTATAGAATTGCAACTAATCTGTTAGAATTCTTAATTTTTTTAATATGGAAATCATACCCTTATTCAAAAACGTGTTGTGAAAGAAATGCTTTCACATTAATCTATATCACATGCAATTGATTTCACAAGATTTTATGTTGTTAATTTTGCAGTTACTAAAAATAACTTGCTGGAATTTATTCCTGCTAGTATTTGTAAAATATATCCACTTAGTACTAAAAGCAATTATATTAAGACACACAAAAACATTGGGGCACCTGGCTGGCTCAGTTGGTTGGGTGTCCAACTTCGGTTCAGGTCATGATCTCGTGGTCCATGAGTTCGAGCCCCATGTCGGGCTCTGTGCTGACAGCTCAGAGCCTGGAGCCTGCTTCTGATTCTGTGTGTGTGTCTCTCTCTCTGACCCTCTCCTGCTCATGCTCTATCTCTGTCTCTCAAAGATAAATGTTTAAAAAAACACACACACACAAAAACATAGTCTACATGTATAAATGTATCATAGTTTCTATTTCAGGAATGTGAATTCATCATCGTTAAATTTGAATGGTATGTATAGCCATTGATTCTATCTCTTGCAGTCCGTTCAATAAATTGGGATATTGCTGCTGATAAAGTCAGATTTTAATAATTGACAATTTCTGGGGACTGGCCAGACTACCACCAAAACCTTTTCTTTCCAGATGCAGCCATTTTGGGGGAGGGAGGAGGGTCTCAGCTACTTCAGATTAGTGTCATATCTGCAATCAGTGTCTGGTGAGCTGCGTATCTCCATGTGTTGTATGAAAGTACACAATGAGGGTCCAACTGCAAGCTAGTGTTTAAATGCTGGTTCTTCAGTTAATGCATGGAGAGAAAGTAAGCATGTTACAAAGAGGATTGCATAGAAGTAAGAATGGCATATGGAGACAAGGGCAGACATTAAAGGTTGACTTTTGGTCCTTGTATCACTTCAGTGTTGCCCAAGAAAAAGAAACACGGCTTCACAGAAGTGGTACATGTCACAACTTGTGATGAAGTTCTTATTTTTCTTTTTAACACTTACAAAATAAGTTTCTATCAACATATTTTCTTAATAATAAAAAGGAAAAAACTAAGAAGCCACATGAGAAACTGGCTAATTGAAAGGGAAAATGACCTTTATAATTATTCAATAGAAGAATGCTATGTTAATAGGTGTTAGGGGGAAATATTTTACTATCGTGCCATGGAAATTTGCCCTTGTGTGTTCATCAAGGATGCCTTTAAAATTTTTTTTTGGCATGATGGGATCCGGCTCTGGAAATGAAGTAAGTTTCCCATACTAAATATCTCAAAGAGGTTAAGTTAAGCACATCACAACGGGTTTTGAGTCAATGTAAGTTTTCTTCAGCCACTATTAGATTGAAAACTTTACAAACGAGAGTCTGAAAGCTGCATTAATTACTCCAAAGATTATCTCTAAAAAATCAGTAATTCCTCTAACTCAGCAAAATTTAACATCTAAAGAGGCCACATTTATCTTGACTTCGGCAAAAATGTTGAAATAAAAATTTAGTAGTACAAAAATACATAAATATACTTCAGAAACAGAAAATGCTTCCTGCTTAGCACCTCATTTCTTAAGGAAAAGTAGAGAACAGAAGGCCTTTTTCTTCCTTTTCACACAAGTTGTGTAAATTATTTCCCTAGCCTTTTGTGTAAATAACCAGGAGAGCTGAAAATAAGAGATCTTGAAGATTTTAATGTGTGGCACTCTCAACTATAAGAAGCATAGATCTTCTTTATATTTTTAGAGCTCTTAGGATATATCCACATTGATTACATATCTTAATTCCTATGCTTGGTTTATCATTGGAAACTAAAGTTTCAGTGATGGAAGAGAATGAAAATTTTATGGAGACCCTGAAAAAACTGAAAATATGGGGATATTGGGGAAACACAGAAATCTTATATGTACCGAAAAACCCAAAACACTGAATGACAAAAATAAGTGTAAGGTGTAATGTATGCGAACTGGAGAGGTAAGGATGGTGAGACATTTAATGAGGCAATATATTTCTTCTTTTCCATATGATACCACTTACTCAATATTCTTAACAAAGATGTTCCCTAATGATGTTCAGTAACATCACTTCTGATAACTATTGAGAGAAAATAACACATACGTGCTTACAAGGAGATTCCATTTAAAGGCTATATTAGTTTTTCTATAAATCATTGTTATTTGATAAGTTTTGATGATCATTAAAAAATCTACTGTACCCATTTCATCTACATCTATATTTTTATGTGCTTAAATTTAAGTATGAAAACTATGACTACAATGGAATTCGTAGGTGTAATATCAAAATCAAATTGTAAGCTTTCTTAAATTTTGCGCACACACAACTCAGCTGAAAGATCTACTTGTTATCAACATTATTTTAAATTTTATAACTGTATAATAGAATGCATTCTTTGTTTGAGCTAGTTAGCTAATCACCATTTCAAAAAATATAAGTATACCTATCAAAGGGACTAAAGTAACAGAAACATAAGTTAAGAAGATCTTTGCCAAGTATATATACATAAGAAGAAAAATAAAGGCAATTTACAAGGAAGGTGGTATAACTTGACAGACCTTTCTGTAGGAATTCAGAAAATGGAAACACTTTTTTTTTTTTTTTTTACAAAGTCAGTTTAAATCTAAATTGGCTTCATTCTCAATTTTGAGTTGTATCTTACTTTTATAATATCTTACTCTCATATTTGAGTATCAGGTCAGACTTTTGGGCATTATGTCAATAAGATCTTACTCTTTAAACAACCATTCTCCTTCTTCACCAACAGTATCTACTTTGTGTCCTTGATTCTGAGTGTTCTTTATCATGTAGAGATTACTCACTGTCATATAAATCCCCCCACCCCCTTTCTTCCCATATAAATACTTTTTCTTCTTTGGGGTTTTCAAAGTTTATGAATTCAGGCATATGGAAAGGCAAGTGACTACTTACCTCTTGTCCTCAAATCCCATCTTTAAATCACATTCATAATAGTATGTTTTATCTAAGACACCACCACTAGCAACTTTCGAAGCCTCTGCATCTCTTCCCCAGAGTCTACCTTCCCGTTTCCACCGTTCTGTGTTCAGTCCGGCCCACTCTTGATCCATCAGACATCTGCATATGATAGAACATGCCTACAGACTTCTCCTTTAAGTTTCCTCCCATCTGGAACAGCTTTTTCTACTTCATCCACTGTGCTGCTCCAAATCTTGTGGGAATATGTTCTAAAATTGCTTTTCTTCTTTAATCTTTGTAATTGTACTGTTAACTCATGCATGTTGTTAAAAAAATAAATAAGTCCATGAAGATGTGTATTTTTTGTGTAAACCAAGACTTACATATAAAATATGTAAGCTACTAGGATTATTTAATTTGGAGGAAAATTATTTGAATGGAAGTTTTTTGAATGGTGAATTACTAATAACATTCAAATAAGTAAGGAATTATACAATTGTTGGTAAACAACTAATTTTTGTTACATATTAAAAGGAATTGTGCTCTAACATAAGTAAAAAGGTTTTTCAGTGAGATACAGGGAGGCGATATAAATTGTTAAATAATGGATTGGTTTATTAAAGCTGGTTATCTTTTTCTTTCTGGAGTAGCCAAAGAGTATATCTGCTCATATGTTTCAAATTTGATATACATCCAAGCTTTGTGAAGGAAGAATGTCTGTGTAGAGAGAAAGTCAAACAGACATGGACAGAAACATACAGTATCAGGGAGCAAGCCAGGAGGAGGAGTGGGGTGTGTTAAATAAGACTCTATTGATAGTTGTGTGTTGTTGTTAGGGCAGATGAGTATTAAAAAAGAAGGTATTTTCTGAAGAAGAATGCTTTCTACTTTTCCATTTCTACACTTTATAGGATGAAGCTTTTGCTATAAAATAAAAGCACAACATCAAAATAAAAACAAGACTTAATATATAATTTCAAAAGTTGTGTTTGCAGAATCTTTTTGGAGTTATGTATTATTTCATCATCCTACTGGAGACAAACCAAATTTCATAAAGGTAGTGGGATCTTTTCACTTATAAATATCATCCCATCTTGTTCTAGGAAGGACTTAAATGGCAACATTTGATTATTTCATTAGAATAATAGCTTATCATGATCAAGACAAACTTTTTAAGTGTTTATCTTGTTTCATGTGATGCCAAATGAATTTTACAGAAACTGACTTTTCAAGAAAAGTTCATAATTCTCCGAAACAGAGTGTATTAGATAAATACATTTGTTGTTAGCTTTTCAAACTTTTACTATTTTTGTTAGCCTTCTAATATAAAAGGCATGAAAATCTTTTTAAGTTGGCATTTTATTTTTGAAGTCCATGAAAAAGTTAAAATAATCAACAAAAAAGGATATAGATGGAATCTGAGCTATCCTCACATGCAAAAGAGTTAATACTGGAAGAAGAAGTGCAAGGTCCATGGCCTTGGGAACTAAAGCATAGGACTTCAAGGTCAGACTTTCTTTCTATCTGCTATGTACAGACTTTCTGCATACATATGCACAATAAGTGACTTAATGTAAACCTTATAGTTAATTGATGATGCCAGAATCCAGAAATGTGTTTCATGTTTAAAGAAATTAAAAAATTATAAGGGAGTATTTGTTACATTTGAAGAACTTAGAAAAATCCAATTTAACATCTACTGTTAAAAACAAATAGTTTATTTGGTTGTAAAAAAGTTTTAATTTTTAGCTGGTAACCTGTATTTTCTTGTAACAGACTGATGGTAATAAATTAATTCAAAGACAAGCTTACAAATGTCTTCAAATTAGGTATTTGAAAAAGAAACCATAAACATTGTCCAAGGTTAGTCAAAATGACAAGAGCATCATTTCCAGAAAACTTAGAAGGGAAATTTTCCTTAACAATTTTTCAGGAGCTAAGTACTGGTAGCAAGCTTAGGAAAAGTTTTCGTGGCTTCTAAATGAAAAGCATACATGAGATAATCATACTAGCTTTCCATGTTTACATAACACTCGCAAGACATATATGGAAAACTTTACCCAGAGTAATTTTATATTCCATGCCATAATTTGGTTTATTTTCCTTTGCAAGGATAAAACATCTATTAGTAAGAATCAGACTAATACAAATATTTCAAAACCACAAGATTATGACTATAATTTTTAGTTCCTAAAATCTGTTTGTAATAACATCATGATGATATAAAATATCACAATTATTCGAAGAATATAAGACTTTTTAAAAAGTTAAAATAGAAAGCATCAGTCATAGAAACAAATAGAATTGCAAAAAGGTATATTAAATGTCTGTCTTTTCAAAGCTAACTATCTAGAAGCAAGCCACTTACCTACAATAGATAGAATGGAATTCATGTCTATAAAAATGCAAATATTTTCAATATTTGAAGGATAGCCATTTCAATAAATACAGTAGCTCTGATAACCAGGCTGCAGTAGGACGAGTCATGGTAACTTCTCTTTTTTATTCGATTAAGATTGTTCTAAAAGGCAATTTTTACATCCTATCATTCCAAAGAGGTTGAGGCTTTTTTTCTTCTTCCTCACATGTAGGATGATTTCTGGATATTTAGTATAGGGCATCACACCGGTTCAGTCTTGCAGTGCAACACAAGGCAGTTGCAGCAAGTATTTCCCACTAGTAATGTAAGGAGCTAGGAGGGAACAAGGCTTGAGGAAACAATCTAGAAAACCATAATACAGCTTGTTGGTCCTTTACCCACAAATAACCTTTTTAGACCTGATACATAAAACGCAGTTTATTATCTAAAATTTTAAAGGGGAATCTTTTGTTAAATGTTAACAAAGAACGACTATCCTAATTCCCTTTAAAATGCAACCCTTAAAAAAATCAACTATCAAGTCTTTTTGAAAAGTGCTTAAATCATCTGGAGATAAAAATCACTTGGTGTCCTTGTTTTCTAACAATTGGCTTTTTCCATTGTTTCCATTAATTTCACCCATATTCGTTTTTTAAAAAACAAGGCCCTTACCCTCATCAGCAAAACACAGATGTATGATTTAGCATATAAAACCGGTAATTACCTACTAATTTACGAAAGATTAATTTTTTCTCTTTTAGTCAGTTTTCAAGAAGTCTTCCCGTGATTAACTGTAAACAGGAATGGTTTACACCTCAAATTAGAAGCCATTAATTAGCATGACGAAGTCAACTGCAAGATACACAGATAATTTAAATTATTTAATCACTAATCACCTTGGTTAAACTGTAGTATACTCTTTCAATATCCTTCGGTAGGGTATTGATCTGTCAGTAAATTACCTCCCGATCAGTTAGAGATAAATATTAGCGTTCTTTCCTTTCTCTCAGCTTTACATTATTCCTTCTTGTAAATACTTAAAAAACCTTTAAGGTTCTTTAATCCCAAGTCGCTAATTAGCCATCACTAGCCTTTTTGTAACCAGGAAAAAGAGTATCTGAAGTACAGATCAGGAGTTCGCTTTGCCCGTAAACAATAAAATAAATTAAAATAAAACATCTTTAAAATGTAAAATGCTTAAGGCAACGGCAATAATAAAAGATATACGCAGAGGTGGCTTCGGCAAATAACGGGCTTGCAAACGCCAAGTGCTTAACAAAAAAAGCCGAACCTCTATTGCAATATACAGCACTCCAATAAATTACACAACACTTTGCATAGGCTGCAGAAATAACGCAGGACAAGACTTACACAGATGCCAATCCGCAGCATTTATACACATGCACATGGCAAGAGACAGAAACCAAACACTATCATTCAACTCGGGCCGGGGAGCGCGATCCCGAGTTTGCCCAGCGCGAGAGGGCTCTCTGCGTGTGTGTCTGTGTGCGCGCGTGAGAGTGAGACCCATCCTCGGGGCATTTCCCCTCTTTGGGCAGTTTTGCTTCATTTGTTTCCCATTTCTGCTACATAGAAACTAACTTCCATCTCAGCCCCAGCCAGCGCCACTGAATAGAGCCTGTGCTGCGGCTTCGTGTGCGTCAGATCCCTCCGCGGAGCCGTCCCCGGCCCCCTCCCTCCCGCGGTCGGCCTCCACAGAGAAAGCGCCTTTCAGCCAACCGGCGGCTCCGACTCCGACATCTTCTCCGACTGGAAATAAATAAATAAATCGCACCTTTGGCCGGGGAGGAAAGGGCAGGGATCTCGTCACACTGGGCGCGGGGGCGCTGGGCGCGGGGCCGGAGGCACTCTTTTTTGCGCCGGGGGGCGGGGGCGCGGGCCGAGGACCGGGCCAAGCCCGGGCCGCGAAGGCGGCGGACTCCTTTCTGCGGCGGAGGGATCCGCGGCGGAGGCGGCGGCGGCCGTAGCCGCTGCCTGAGAGTTGTTGTTTCCTCCTCCTCCTCCTCCGCCTCCGCCGCCGTTGCTTGAATGGTGGAGCCGAGGCTGGGCTCGTGAACACACACTGACAGCTATAGGGCAGGCGGCGGCACCATCCCCGCTTCCCCTCGGCGGCGGGGTGTCCCGCCGGCGGCCCTGAAGTGACCCATAAACATGTCTTGTGAGAGGAAAGGCCTCTCGGAGCTGCGATCGGGTAAGTCGGGGGGCTGCTGGGGCCGCTGGCACCGGGCGATTCCGCCCGCGGTCCCCCGCCCCCCGCCGCCCGGCCGCTAAGCCTGTGTGTCTCCCCGTCCCCCTCTCCCGCGCAGAGCTCTACTTCCTCATCGCCCGGTTCCTGGAAGATGGACCCTGTCAGCAGGCGGCTCAGGTACGGCGGCGCGCGGCGCGCGGCGCGGGCCGAGCCGGCGCTCGCCGCTCGCGGGCGTGGGGGAGGGCGGCGGCGGCGGCGGCGGCGGGGCTGCGGCCCGGGGCGCGGGGCTCAGCTCTCCCCGCTTTGTTGTTGCAGGTGCTGATCCGCGAGGTGGCCGAGAAGGAGGTAAGGGCGGCGGCGGCCCGGCGCGTCTCGCCGCCGCGCGGCCGCCTCTGGGCCGTGCCGCCGCCACCGCCGCCGCTGGGGCGCGGGGCGCGGGGTTCGGGGTCCCCGCCGGGGCGCGGGGCGGGCGGGGGAGGGGAGCTGGCGGGCCCGGGCTGGGGGCCGGGCTCACGGGGCGTCCTCTCCCCGCAGCTGCTGCCCCGCCGCACCGACTGGACCGGGAAGGAGCATCCCAGGACCTACCAGAATCTGGTGAGACATTCACGTCGCGGAGCAAAGAAACTTTTCCCCGAGTCGAATAAAAATTGAATTTCCCGCAATTTTTTACAGAGACAAAAACTTGGCCCCAGAACGTGAAAGCTCCAAAGGCCACGGGGAGGGTTGGGAGGCCGGCGCGGGGGCTTCGGGGGGCAGTGGTCGGGGGAACACGCACCCCGAGGCCGCAGGGGCTGCCAACAATTTATTTGTGATATTTTGTTAATGTACTAGAAATAAAGATACGTCATGAGTGTTGTGCAGTGCAAGGCCGGAGGAGGAGGGGCCGGCGCGCGCGTCCGTGCGGGCGCGGGGGCGCGCGCGAGGCGGCGGCGGCGGCGGCGGCGGCGGGAGCGGCGCGAGGAAGGAGGGCGCGCTTGCTCGCTCGCTCGCTCGCTTGCTTGCTCTGCACGCGCGGTCGGCTCGGCTTTCTCCTGCCCCACACAATAGCTGGTGACTAACTGCTCCGAAGTGGCATTAGCATTTCACAAGCAGGCTATTCAGCCGCAGCGGAACCGTAGCAAGGCGTTATTTTTTTTTTCCTCTCTCGATTCTTTTGCTTTCCTTAAATTCAGAGCTAGGTTTTTTGTTTGAGGGGTTCGGATGTATGATGATACTCGGCCGGAGGCTCCTCTTGCTTTTTTCCAAAACACATTCGCAGAAGTGTAAAAGCCTGTAACCCCCCTGAAAGCCAGAAGTTTAACCGGCTTTTTCTAATTTTGCTGATTCTCGTGCTATTCCGCGACTTCAGTAAAAACGGTTATTGGAAGTCACTGAAGAGTTTTGATTTTTATGCTTACATTTATTGTGGTATGGAACTTGGCAAGTAAAAGTTTTCCAGCTTATATTGGGATGCATTTTGTTTAATAGCTTGAAAAGTAGCTATTTTTTTTAATTTTGTGGGGTTTCACAGTGACTATGTTAGTAATTTCTAAACATGGTCTTATGAAAGTGGACCTGTTGTGGCTGGACGAGTAACGTATTTGTGTTCGGTAGTTGTATTTTTTCATATTGTCTCTCCTAAACCGATTTAGGTTGTTTGTATGAATATGTGTGTCTGGAGCAGTAAAAGAAATCACACGGCGGGGGTGGTGGGGGCGCTTAATCTGTGCAGTGCAACTGACTCGGAACTGATGTTTTGAGGTGATTCTAACGAGTATAACGTTATTTCATGAGGGCTTCTGAAACGATTAGGAAGTTTCACCTACCTTGGAATTGAATGTCTTCTGTGAGGTGAAAGCATGACAAGATTTTGGTGGCATTTGTTTCATTTGGATGTAGAACATCTAACTTTTGAGTTTAAATCTCTTACGACTTAATATAGATTAAGCGTCCATTAGGTTTAGGAAATTTAATGGAGCCTTAACAATATATTTATTTCCACACTCTGTTTTCAAGTAGTGATCGAGGCTTTCATTCAATACTTTGCTACAGTGAATGGAGGGAGTTTGAAGCAAACTCTAAGATTCAGTGCCTGCAATATTTTAATTTGGAGGGGGGGGCGTAAATATTTGACAAAATCCTAAGTGGGTTCCTTGACTTGTTACTTGAAAAAATTATGGAGCTTATAGTATTCTGTTTTTAAGAATTGGGCAGATTTTACAAAACTCATTCTTGCATCTCATAAAAACCTCAGTCACTGAAGATTGCTGTTTTCTTGTAAAATTAAAATGTAATATTACTGCATTTTTAAAATGAAGCAGCTGATGGTATTTTGCTAAATTATGGGAATGTGTAATACTTGCATGAATATCATGTTTTCTCCAGTAAAAACAGGGGCACTAATGTTCATTTTTAGTTTCTTGAGAGGGTTTTTCATTTCATATATTAATAAAATGAATTTATATTCCTTGTCTCTTTAACAGATTTAGAATAGTAAGTGGTGTCTTCTTTAGTGTGTTATTTTTCAAAATCCACCTATTTTGCATGGAAGTGGGGTTTTTTGCCTGGAGTGTTTTCTCCTTTTACCAGAACAGTCATCTTGGCATACTTAAGAGGCAGTTAAGAATTCTCGTTAAAATGTAAGAGTTCCTGGTTCATTTTCTCTTTTTGTTCATTCAGCATATTGTTCACTCCATATCTACTGGATACAAGACACCTTTTGAAGTGCTTTTATATCCATCAAACTATATAACTAGGTGTGTGGGTATTTGGTTTAACTTAATTTGGGTTTTTGAAATTCAGTTAGCTCTAAGACATTTTGGAACACCATATGTCTAGGTGAGCACATGCAAAATCTCTTGTATAATGTTCTCTATTGTCTTAATTTATTCTTATGACTTAAAAAACTTCGTTGCCTTCAAGTTGAATTTACTTAACATTGGTTTTAAGTTAATTTGGTGAGTGAAACCAAAATAATAACTATTATTTGTGGTTTCAGTAGTGTCTATCTCTATCTGGAACTATGTTGCTCTGTTAACTGATAAATTGACTAATATGTTAAGTGGAAGAATATATATGTCAGATTTAAATTTCTAGAAAACCTCAAATTACAGCTGTTTAACATAGATCAGCATCTGTAGTCAGCCTACATGTAAATCACAGCAGTTGAGTTTTGACCAAGAGGAAAGTGGAGTTTTAAGAGCACTTTTAAAGGACTACAGGTTTAAAAAAAAAAAAAAAAGGATGCATTTATTGCAAGTGTGATAAAGTTATTATAAAACATCATTGTATTACCATCTACCTTAAGATTTAAAACATTTTTAAGATTGAATGGAATTTGATACAAAGTGAAATGGTTTGTTTCTTATAGTATATGTTTAATCAGAGTTTATATTTTTAAAAATAGGTTGGTCTTAAAGCAAAAGGGTATATTATAAGCTTTCATCAGAATTGTTATTTTTTAAACGGAGCCAAGCATAGGTAACTTTTTATAGAACAGGAAAACTCAGATAATTTTTGGGCAAAGAGAAAGCTTTGTCATTTATTTCTTATTTTGAATAGTGAAATTAGTTGGTGTATTAAGTTTCACTGTCTAGTTGTCACTTTAGTTAGTGGTGATTGCATACTTACGGGATCTTGAGGCAGAATCTTTAAACACTTTTTACCAAATTTGGGATTCTGATTACATTTCTTGCTTACATGGCTGTTTTGTTTTGTTTGTATACATATACATATATATATATGTGTATGTGTATGTATATGTATATACATAAAAACTGCGTTCATGTTAAACCCAGTTAAAATGTTAAATGTTAAAAATGATGTAATTTTAATTTTATGTAGTGGTATTTACTTTTCCTAAAATCATTCCACTTACTAGAAATTTTTCTATTCAAATGAAAGGATTGGGAGTTAGATATGGATTGTGATTTTAGTCCTGTCAGCAGTTAGCCTGCAGGTTACCTCAAGTAGTTATGGAATTTCTCTGGGTCCCAGTTAGCTCATTTGTAAAATGAGTGAATTGAAATTTTTGTAATCTGAAAATTGATTTTGAACAAGAAATAGCAATACATTGTCTCTAAAAGCTTAACTCTTTCATTTTGTTGATGGTTATCCAAAACACAAAAAAGTAGATACGGAGAAAACCTACAGATTAGAAAATTATATAAATGCTTTTTATAGTGCCATTCTTAGGTTGTAGTATATTTCTTCTTAGAGACAAGTGAATATTTTTGATACCCTACCCACATTGTAGACTGCCTCTTTACTCTGTAATTAGTATATTTTTCTCCATGGTTTAAGTACTAGTTTTCATAAATTATTGCTAGTCTTAAATTCAGAGAAAAATAAGAACCATGAATAAGATATATTTAAGTATAGATCATAAGTGTGCATGTATTTAGAGTATGCTGATTAATGTGAAAGTTAAGATTCAAAACCTAGGAGACAAGTTTTAGAAAAAAAACAAAAACTTGTTTTTGAATGAGGTATTTCTGTTCTATATTGAAGATAATACGGCGCTTTTAAAACTTAACCAGTAAAATTTTGGGGGTGGGGGATGATGAGTAATGAAGTGAATGTGCAGAATAGAGTTACATTTCGTTTTTTAATAGAGTATCAGTGAAATAGTAAGATTTGCTTGGTAGTCGCTAAAACACAGCTTTTGTATCCTATAGTCCTTGGGGTGCCTGGGTGGTTCAGTCAGCTGTGTCCAACTTGATTTTGGCTAAGGTCATGATCTTACGGTTGATGGATTCGAGCCCCTCGTCGGGCTCTGCGCTTATAGCACAGAGCCTGCTTGGGATTCTCTCTCTCTCAAAATAAATTAAACTTAAAAAAAAAAATCTCCTAATTCTTTTAATGAAAACTACAAAGTTAACATGTTAGGGAAACATGCTGAAGGGCTGAAATGGGCAAAACTTGATCCTTTCTTATCTATGCAGTTATTCTGTTGGTATATATACCATTATTTTAAGAAGTTGGAGGCATTTACAAATATTTTTAAAGGAAACAAAGTACCCGTTAAATTCTTTATACTCCCAAATGATTGTAAAGTGGCCTGAACATAAGGAGGAGTTGGATTATCCCATCGCCAACTACATAATGGTGTTTTACATGACTGTAATGAGGCAGAATAGTATTGCAGGAGCTTGTTTCCAGTCTGTAAAATGGGCTAAAAATAGCCCTGTTTTGTAGGATTCGGTGACTGATAACTGACTGGCACAAATCAAGTACAACGTAAAGGTTTGTGTTTGCAATTATCAGGACTTTAATCGTGGTACTAAAGGTTCCAATTATAGTTTTATGATGCATTAAAGTTCAAGAAAAACATCTTTATTTGAGAAGTAAGTATGCATAATTTTCTGAACATAGCAGCTGCAGCGTAAGACCGCTTTAAAACTTCAGAAGATACTATCGGTAGAATTATATTGTAGATCCAATAATTAAGTCTAAGGTAGAAAAAAGTATAATAAATACCAAAAGTAAATAATTTTTAAAACACTGTGGCTAGAATTCTAGAAAAATTTTGGTGGTCTGTATAGTGATTCTATGACTGTTTTTTGTGGACTAATTAACATTAAAAAATGTTTGGGTAGTTGAAGTATCCAAAACTGGTTAGAGAATACATGAAACTTTTTCTTTTGGTAGTCAGATGACATTTAGGGATTTGTGAAGGGAACTTGGCTGTTGCTTCTGTCTCCTTCTGTTCAAAGATTTGTATAATTTAAACTCCTCACAATGGTTTGTATTTTTGAAATTGTCAGAGAGCTCGTGTTTTGTCAGTCTGGTTTAAAGTTACATGTTTTAAACAGAGCTTAATACAGACTTTTTGAATTAATCTTTAAGTGAGCACTAGGTTAAATTAATCCTATGAATGCCAATTTTTTAATCCACTCAAAATTCCTTTGTCAGATCACAAGTTTTTGTTTCTTTTATGTAGAAGCACCTTATCTAGTCTACTGCAGTCATTTTTCTTTTTCCCAAATATTATAGTTACCTGTCATTGTCACTGCAGAATTGTAACAGATAAAATTGCATCCTACACAACTTGTTCTGGACAATTAATACCAGACAGGTTAATTTCATTCTTGTAGTTTCCCTGTTTAAGTTTCTGAATTCACAGAAAAGTATATGTAATACTAATAAGCAAAGTGGACGTTAGTTAACAGTACTAAGTATCCATTTTAATGGGCTTTTTAATTATATTCAAGAAAATCAGGCATTAAAATGAGTGTATTTTTCTTCTAGGGTATTTAAGTTGCTTTTATAATTACATCTAAAAGTAATAAAGGCTATTATATGATACAAACCAAATTTAAAATTTTAGAAAAAAATTTAAAATGTGTAAAGATTATCGATTTCTGCTTTGTGAAAAGCTATGTTATGGGTACAATTATGAGTAATTTGTGAAAACTAATAAATTATCTTAGAATGGATAAGTATATGTTACTGAGCATATGGAATATAGAAGAGTCTATTTTAGAACAGATTGGAGAAAATGATACTTTTTTTTCTCTATGGAATTTGAGAATTCAGTGTACTAAAAAATCAAAATTATGATATAGAAGAATGAAATATGTAAGTGAGAACGTTTGGTCTCTGTAGTGACAGAGAAGGCAATCTTCAGATATGATGCTGGTCCATCTTTATTTGCCTTACACACACAGAAGCAGCCTATTTGAGCTCAGGGATGACAGATAGGAAAAGGGTGGTTGGTTGGATGAGAAGTTTTTCATACTAAGAATATGTAGTTAGCAACATGATCTGATGCTCCTTCTGTTTAAGTTAAAACTAAATTGTAAATGGAATGAGGTTTATAATATAGCTTAGGTTATTCGTGATAGCATGGATGATGGCAGCAGGAGGCACGTATTCTGGACTCCAGGTGGCCTGTGATCATGGTGGCATGACCCATTTGATCTTTATCAGGGATAGAGAACAGGCACATAGCCTGTCTTGGCAGAGGTTATAGTAGAAATGCAAGAAATATTTACCTTGTGTCATTTGATTCTGGTTTAGATTTTGAGGAAATACTAAATTCTAGGCAACTTGGAGAAACATGCATTTTTTTTTTTTTAAACAACTTCACTGCCATTGTATGTGTGGTGTTAGTTATTTTGAGTATACTGTTTGAAACTGAAACATGACTAAAAATGAAACTAGTCGTTCTCTTAAGAGTATTTATATTGACATTTTAAGAATAGTTTAAGAATTTTCCGTCTTTAAATTAATAGACGATGACTTTTCCAACAGAATCCCGAATTGGAAATTTAAATTCTAGTTTAGTAAATAATGTTTTAAAGAGGATTTCTTAACTGTACAAATTTTGCTTAGGAAACATGATTTAATTTAAAAACAAAACTTCAAAATGTAATATTTCAAAAAGTTAAATTTTATCATGTAGTGTTTTAAATTAATTTTTATAGAGAATCCTTTGTAGTTTCTGGACACCTAAATTCTTGATAAAGTTTTTTTTTTTTTTTTGTAGCAAAATATAGTCGGATTGTGATGAATAAAATTTGGAAGAGCATCATGAATATTCTTTAAAAGATTTGTATTGATAATACTAGCCGAATTATCTAAATGAATTCTTAGGTGGTTGATTAAATTGTGAATAGAAGACAGTCTTTCAAGCATGTTTATTGACAGTTAATTAAGGGTAAATAGGCCACCAAGATTAATTTTGACACTTAATAAGATTCCGTATTAATTTTATTATACTTCTAATTACAAAGAAATCATAGGCATGTAAAGAGTCCTTGTGAGAATAGTTACCAGATTAGAGGATTTGACTCGAAAAATGTTTATGTAGGTTCTATTGAGTATAATCCTAAGAGCTGTGTGACAGTGGAGCAGGGACTAAAGTTTTGAGAAGGAAACTAACGTAGTGAAAATAACAGTAATCTTGGAATCAGGAGACCTTGGGTTTGATTACTAATTTTTCCTATTTTCTAAATGTATGACTTTTAAGAAGCTGTAACCTTTGGACTTCAGTTTTCTATATCTGTGAAATGGGGAAAATACTTGATCTTATTTGCTTGTGAAGATAAATTTTGAGAATACTTGACACAAAGTAAGTATTCCGTGTATTTTCTACGTGGAAGGCTATCACAATTTTTTAAAAAATTGCTCAGAAAATGTAAACTAGTTTTAAAGATGGTGGATGTAATTTTAGCCTATATTTTGTAAATCTGTTGATTTATAATTAGAAGTTTCAAGTTTTGAGAATTTGAGATCTGGTTTTAAAAATAGGTCTTACAGAATGATTAATGGTAAATAGGGCTTTTAAATTTATGATTTTGTTCATATGTTAGAATAGTTGTAAAAATAAGAATTGTATTTCACTAAGCTGACCTTTTAGAATTTAGAACTATAGTGGAGAGCAGAAGTAACTAGCCTTTCAGATTTGAAAAAAATTGAGAAAACGTGAAAAAACTGACATTTTTAGAACAGATTAGGTGTTCAGGACCTAGTAGTGCTAAATATTTGTGGATCTTATTTTCATAGGGACTTCTTAAATTATATGCTAGAGGAAGGACTGATATTTCTAGATCTCATAGGTAAATCAAGTAGTTTCATTGTATTGATCTGCCTAATTTTGGAAAGGTCCTTAAAATGGTTTCCAAAATGTTTTTTCCCTGCGTAGGTCTAGAAAGATTCTCAACATGAAAGATCAACATGGAGCATGTAATGTGAAGTGTAATTTAAATGACAGACAACTCCATGTCAGCTACCATCACTACCTCCCAAGGTGGTGACTTGGCAGTCTCAGTCTTGTAGATGAGGACATTGAGATGTGGAATAAATGTTTTCCCGCGCTCAGCAAGTTTAAACGTAGACTGTTGGACTTTAGAGCTTTCAATCAAACTACTGACCTTTTCTTTAAAAATTGAGTAGAATTCTTAATGACAGTATGTCTGGTGGAATGCAGTGGCTTCCAAGTTTTTTATATTTTCTTCCCACTGATAAAATTTACCTTTTAACGGTAATTTCCATTGACAATGTCAAAATTTTCTTGGCTGGGAAGAACGGCTGTTTATATGAAGTAGCATAGCAAGCAGAAGCAGATAGTTTTAGGCAGGGATGCAAGAGAGTAAACTACTCAAAGACCTCAGTCTTTCCTTGCTCCTTCCTTGCTATAGTTTACATTTTCAGAAGAGGATCCTGTTGTTCAAATTGTGATAGACAATTCTAGAAATGTTTTAAATATGCAGCTGGAAAAAGGGGTGATAAAGGTTTATGATTTGGGCGAAGGCTTGAGCAGAGTTGTCTCTTGCACAGAATTCTGCTATCCTTGCTAGTGGAAATGTTGATAGAACCAAGAATTGTTTAGATCAGGGGTGGTAAACTATGTTGGTTGCAGGTAAATTGTGTAGGAAACCTGTTTTTGTAAGGCCTCGAAGCTAAAGTTATTACATTTTTAGAGTTGGTAAAAATATGTATGTACAACTGATAGGCGCCTCCAAAGCCCAAAATATTTACCATCCGACCCTTCACAGAAAATGTTTGCTGACCTCTGTTCTAGATATCCTAACATATTTACACAGGGACACCTTTAATTCAGGTTTTAACCATTAATTATGGACCCTTAACCCAAAGATTGTTGTTACTGTATCAAGTGATTTTCTTTTGGGATTGGAGGTGGGAGTGGGGATATGAGAAGTTTGAAAAAGCTCTGACTAGCCCCCTGGTGTAAGAGTGAATCTCAGTGAGATGACATCAGAGTTTGCATCCTTAAATCAGGCTCTTGCATCTGAGTAGGAGAGAAGATGAGATGTTTATGAAAATTTAAAAGGGGAGCACAGCTAAAAAATAGTGCATTTTCCTTATTTTCAGGATAGTAATCATAAATTTTATGGTTTAATCTGTTTGTACCTTCTAGCTTTAAGAGTTTAAAATTTTAATCTTAGAAATATTGAGAAAAGTAGGGCTGATCACATTGATTTCCTTTAACCATAGTAGGAGATAACCATAGTAGGAGAGAGTATTTAGGGTTGTCACTCTATCTTTGTAATTTTATTTTCCATCCTTAGTTGTTTATCTTTTTAAAAAAGTTTTGTCTATTTACTCTGTACACCCAGCGTGGGGCTTGAACTCACAAACCTGAGATCAAGAGTCGCATACTCTTCTTACTGAGCCAGCCAGATGCCCCTCTATCCTTAGTTGTTTTAAGTGTCGCCCTTTACCTGTAGGAATTTGTGCCTTTGTGCTAATTTGTTTAGTACTGAAAGTGAACTTTAGAATGTTTCTTTTTCGGCGTAGTTTAATGTCTGTGTTGAAAACTATTCAGAATGTCTATTTTTAAGCTTTCTTCTATATTGATATATATGTATTTGAGGCAATAGGTACTACAGGCAGTGTAAATGAGGGCTGGAGTTACAGTGCCTTGGTTTGATTCTCATCTCTGCCATCCACTAAATGTGTGTGATCTTGGGAACCTTGTTTTATATTATTGTATAATAATTTCTTCATTAACGGGAATAATAGTTCATATCTCTTAGGGTTATTAAAATAACTGAGCTTTTACATGTAAAATTTACCAACTTACCACAAGGCCTAGCATTTAGAGTGTAGTCAATATGTGTTAGCTAGATAGTGTTATTAATATTTATCACCCTTAACTTTATAATTTGATCATACTTTTTATACATTGAATGTCTTAAGAAATTGAAAGCAACATGGGTCATGGAAAGTAATCAGTATATTAGAATTGAGGATGTTGTTTTGTTTTTCCCAAATAATAGTGTACAAACCATTACCAAGAATCCAAATATATACATTTTGTTTAAGGGATTTTATTACAATCTCATTTCCGATTTCCCTTTTGATTTTAATTTCCTTTTAGTTATTTACTAGTATAAACAAATAAAAATTTATTCAAACTAAAAAGCTTAATATTAAAGATACGGTATCTTACTAATTTGAAAATTAAAAATCACATATATGTGTAGTCATATATGAGCCATTTTAATTTTTTGAACCATTTTCATTTTTTAAAATTTGTGTTTGTCTTTACATTTTATTGACCATAGTGACATGGATTAATACTCCTTAAGAGTAATGATTTAAGGTAGCAAAAGAAAGTTTTCATTTATTTTTATAAGTATGTATTGGGTGTGTGTGTGTGTGTGTGTGTGTGTATGTATGTATGTGATGCAGTTTGGACCAAAAAGAGACTTGATTCTTACACTCTTTTAGTTAATGGCGAAGTTGAGAAGAAAAACATTGAATTATTAAACTTTTAGATGTATAATAACAAACTGGTACATGAGTTAAGAAAAAGTTGCCAAGGGTATGTACCCAAGATAACACATTTAGACTGGTAAGATAAAGGAAAACTAGGGAGATTACATTGAAGAGAAGATTTGAAGCACACTGAAGAGTTGTTTGGGCAAGGAAATGTGGGGAAATGTAGAGAGTATGCCACATGGGAAAAGCCTGAGAGCAGAGAGTGCAGGTAAAGAACCTGAAAAAAGGCCAGTGTGTCTAAATGTGGTAAGTGGGGGCTGGAGCGTGTAGGACTAAGAATGTGCCAGATGAAGTAGAGAAATATGAATGGACCATACGTGCCTTTCAGGATTTGTAGACCATGTTAAGGAGTCGGATATCTAAAGAGCAAGGAAAGTCTCTGAAGTGTTTGTTTTTGTTTTTTAATTTATTTTTTAATGTTTATTCATTTTTGAGAGACTGAGCGTGAATGGGGGAGGGGCAGAGAGGGAGGGAGACAGCATCTGAAGCAGGCTCCAGGCTCTGAGCTGTCAGCACAGAGCCCCACACATCTCTTGAACTCACTAACTGCAAGATCATGACCTGAGCCAAAGTTGGACGCTCAATCCACTGAGCCACTCAGGTGCGCCCCGTCTCTGAAGTGTTTTTAAATTTTTTATAAGTGTTTATTTTTGAGAGAGAGGCAGAGCGTGAGCTAGGGAGGGGCAGAGAAAAAGGGAGACAGAATCTGAAGCAGGCTCCAGTCTCTGAGCGGTTAGCACAGAGCCCTGTGCAGGGCTCAAACCCACGAACTGCAAGCTACAGTCGGACACTCAACTGACTCGAGCCACCCGGGTGCCCCTCTGAAGTGTTTTAAGTAAGGGTGACTTGACCAGATAAAGCTTTTGGAGAGATCATTATGATTGCAGTATACAGAGTACCTCTGGGATAGAAGAGATTATAGATTCGAATGAGGTTGGAGGCATGAGTAGATGTGGGAGGGATAGGGGTTTATTGCAACGATGATTGTGAATTGGATTGTTGTGGAGAATAGGAAGGGAAAATCAATTGAACTTGGTGACTACTTGGATATTGGGAAGGAGATGGAGGAATGGGCAATGTAAAAAATACAACTTTTTCACTTGAGGCTGGATGGATAGTGTTGCCGTTTGTCAGGGTAGAGAACATTTTGGGAGGTGAGTGTTGACATGAGGATTATGAGTTCATTTTGCATATGTTGAGCTGAGGAGGGCTTGGGATCCAAAGAGAGATATCTTTTAAGGAAGTTTGATGTGTAAGCCTAGGCTACAGTTACAAATTTTGGAATCATTGGTATAATAATTGTCCAAGTAGGAAGTATTGAGTGAGAAGAAATAGGGTCTGGAGCTGGACTCTGGTAGAACTCTGGTAGAACAAGTGAACGAGATCTAAGCCTGTGTTTACCTATATAGGTAGGTCATGGACAAGTAAATCGGCAGTCTTAGGATATTGCAGGGGTCTTAGGAACCTTCAAAACAGGGCAAGATAGAGTTGTTGTTTGGGGGGAAGAGGATCATAGCTATGATTAGATTCTCACTGAGGTCTAGATAACAAAATATATGAAGAAAAATATGATAGAAGTACTACAGACTTCTGGTTAGTGGGGTAAAAGAACATTTTGGGAAGGAGTATAATGTGCTATGGAAATACAAAGATAGAATGTCCAAAAAAGGGGGGCAGAGGTATTGTAGTAGGTCATAGAAGGCAGTGAGGCATAGACTGAGACATGAAGGAGAATGAGTTGGGGAAGGTGGATGGGCAGAGAAAAGATTTCCAGCAGACGGATCAGCTTGTATAAAGTTTCAAAAGCCAGAAAGCCCCTGAGGATTTTAAGAACTGAAAGTATCTGACTTTTAAAGTGAAAGTTGATTTTGGAAAATTGGAATATACTAAATCACCAAGGGAAGACTAAGTCTGAGAAAGTGGATTCATAGTATTTTATTCAAAGACACAATTCTGCAATAAAGATATTCAGGTTCACTACCTGAAATGAGTCTTGCAAAATGACTCCAAAACAGGATAATCACAAAACTAAAGTTATTAAGTAATGAACTTTATGGTTAAAATAAAATTTTTAAAAGAAATTTTGATTAGTTTAAAGAAAGCACATTAGAATAATGATATACAATTTAGAACTAGAAGGGACTCTAAATATTCTAGGCTTTTTCCTTTAAATTTTATTTTTAAGCAAATTAGGGAAGATTAAATATAATTTTAAAAATTCATATTTGGTAATTTCTTCTAATTTTTTTTTTTTGCTTAGCTAATCACCTTAGTGTTTGAAAAAGTATGTTTTGAGTCAAGATGGTGATATTAGGGAAAAGGAATCATAGCTTAATAAGTTTAGGAAATTGTATTAAAATCAAACATTTATCTCAGGATTTTTCAGAGGTACATAATATAGTATATATAGTTTGTATTGGGACCTCTTTTCTGCCATCCTTCATTCCACTAGTACTTACTGACCATCTACTATATGCCACACACTGTATTATTTTAAATTGTCAGTGTAACAGTATGGCTCTCTGTTGTCTCTATGACAGGAATGTATTATGATAAAAAGTAGGTTGGTTTCTCTTAATTGGCTTCAGCTTAGAAGGATGAATAGTAGCTAACTTTATAAAAACACCATTCATGTTCTTCTATAGTTTGGGTATAACAGATACTGCAAGATGGAATGAAATGATTTAACCCTTCACTTCCCTCCCCAGATCAATCTTATAAGGAATTCATATTAAAAGTGCCATTACCGTGTGTACTTGAGTAGCATTTCTCAAACACTTGGCCTCAGAACCGCTTTATGTTAATAAAAATTACTGAACTTTCTTTGTTTACATGGAATTATCTGTTGATATGATTTAAAAATTAAGGTAGATTATAAAATATTTTATTCATTTAAATATAATAAACTCACTTCATGTTGATTAACATTTTTTATAACAGTTTTCTAAAAGTTTTGAAGAGTGGCATTGTTTTACATTTTCAGGGATGTTTAATGTCTGGCTTAATAGGTTTCTTATATCTGCAGCCTCATTTAGTCTGTTGTGATATCACATGCCACTTGACCTTTGGAAAAATCCACCATGAGAAAGTGAAAAAGAAAGATAATATATTAGTATTATTTATGACTTTTACTTTAGGAACCTTCAGGAGTTCCCAGAACTCACTTTGAGAACAGCTGAACTATAATATTTAGGTGGTACATTGACAAATTTTTTATAACTTGATACCCTAATCATGAAATGATAAAATAGTATACTTTTTTTCTGTAATTCTCTTTAGATTCTTCTAAAAGACTTTCAGGATGGATAATAAAAATATTAGAATTTCATATCTTGGTTTCAAATGCTATCATAAATTAAACAGTGTTTTGAAGTTGTTCCAAAGTGCCCAAACTTTTTGTGGTAGGTAGATTTATTTTATAGTCGAAGCTTAGTTAAATCAGTAGTTGCAGTTTGGCCTTTCTAAGGTTTTTTGTGAATTACAAAATTCATCATAGAGGCTATATAATTGTTTTTAAATTTTGTGATGAGTACATGAACTATCGGGTTTTTTTTTGTTTTGTCCTTAATTATTCTGGAGATATTCCTTATGTAAAAGATTCAAAACATTTATTATATTTTGTAGTTGGATGACTTGTTTGAAGCTTTTGAAAATTAAAATTTAAACATCATTTTAGGTTATAATGCTGTATAGTTTTTCTTCAGTCAGTATTTGCATTGACTAGAATCTGCTAATTTATAACTTGCTATATTTAGGTTACATTAATTCTTTAGCAGTTTTTCTCCTCACTGAAGTAAATGATGGTTGGGGTAACTATTCTGTGAGTTAGGTGGTTGAACAGAACAAACATGAACTTTGACCCCAAGTAAAATGAAATGTGGACTAGCCAGAACAAATTATTCTGTTTTTTAAAGTATATTTTATTTATTACAAAGAACTGTATCACTTTATTTAGCAAGTATTTTATATGTCTTTCACATAATAGGTGAAGTATTACAGACATTTAGCACCTGATCACTTGCTGCAAATATGTCATCGGCTAGGACCTCTTCTTGAACAAGAAATTCCACAAAGCGTTCCTGGAGTACAAACTTTATTAGGAGCTGGAAGACAGTCCTTGCTACGCACAAATAAAAGTATGAACAATTTGTAATAGGATTTAGACATTCTTTTTTGTGTATGTGTCCTACCTTTGGATCCATAAAAATATGTGTGTTTAATAGGCTGCAAGCATGTTGTGTGGAAAGGATCTGCTCTGGCTGCATTGCATTGTGGAAGACCACCTGAGTCACCAATTAACTATGGTAGCCCACCCAGCATTGGTGAGTTGTTTGAGTTCATTACCAAGTTGATATCCTCTTGGTAAAGAGCTTTTGAATATAAAAATGTTTTAGTTACTTCAAGAGAATTTCATATTATGTGCATTAGCATTCAAGTAAGGAAAAAGCTATCATTTCTTTTTACTATGTCAGTGATCTTAGTAGTGAAGTCATGATACGTAATTATGGATTGTATGTATTGTACGTAATGTAGGCTAACTAGCTTATTGATATTCTATTTTTACAGAAAAACTGTTTTCCTAAAATGTATTAGATTGATTTTGTGGGTGACTGTATCACAATACACATTAGTTACGATGGTGGAAAACAAAAATAGTTCAGTTATTTTTTTTATAAAGCATAGTGTATTTTTCTGCCTTTAAAATTTCAAAGAAGGAAAACTGATGCAGATAGGTCTTCCTTTTGAAATACCTCCTAGATTCATCCCTTGTCTCTTCTATCTGGTCCTTGGTCTTCTGGATTACTGTAGCATTTCCAAACCAGTCTTGCTTTCAGTGTCTTCTCCCTCTTTCCCTTCCGGGTCATACTTAGAATACTGTAATATTAATCTTCTTTAATTCTACCCTTGCTGTGTTGTCCTTCTACTCAAGGTAGTATAAAGAGGTTGTTTAAGGTATTTTAATGGTGTCATACTTCCTCTAGCACCAATCTAAACTTCTAATTTTCAGAGACTTTCATATTTTAGTCATAGCCTTTTCTCCCACCCCCACCCTTTTGCCTATCCAGGAGCGTTATTCTCCCTCTCCCACCTATCCAAATCGTACTTACTTCTTCCTTTTCTGGATACTTATACTGATCATCAACATTGCAGTTCTGCCTTTTGCTTAAGATTTATATGGTATATCTTTTTTTCACTGTTTTACTATTAACCTTTTTGCGTCCTTTCATTTCCCGTATCTCTTAAAAATAGCAAAGAAGTGGCTTTTTAAAAATATAGTATGGCAGTCTTTATGTTTTATGTAAGGCATTTTGTTCTGTATGTATAATTATTGATATATGTGAGTTTAAATCTCCTAACTGTTGCTGCTTGGAAATCTTGCTGATTTTCTGCAGTTTGTCTGTGATATGCCTTGGTGTCTGTGGGGTTTATTTTTCTTGTTTGAGATCCATTAGGTTTCTTGAATCTGTAATGTCTTTTACTGGCACTGGAAAATTCTCAAATATTATCTTTTAAAATGTCATCTTTGCTCCATTCTCTCTCCTTTGGGACTCCAGTTGAACACATACTAGACTCCCTTACTTTATCTTCTCTATCACCTCTTTTTTTACGATTTCTATCTTTTTGTCTCTGTGATGTATTCTGGTTTGTTTTCACTGACCTATTTTCCAAAGGTATCCTATGTGACATTTGTATGGCAGACAATCGTGGATAATTTTTTTTTTTCAGTATATTGTCTTGGTTACATAATGATATTTATTTATTATCTATATATAAAGAACAACTATTAAAACAAAGGATTTGAGACACTAGAGTATATTTGCACTTAGAAAATTATACTAGGGGCAAAATGGTTTTGTTGAAAGAAGGGGAAGGTAAAATATTAAAGGAGTTTCACTGGTAGGGAGAAGTTTATCCTCTCTTTGAAAAACTACAGGTCTGTATAGTAAAGAGAATGTGTTATGTTATTCTTTCAACACATTGTCACGTAGCCCTGTGGTAGGCAATGCAAGTGCAAGAATGATTGACGGTACATAACTTTCATCTTAACGTTTCCTATGTGAGTAATTACTATGTGCCAGGCAGTACTCAAAGCATTTTTCATTTATATTCTCTTTTAAAACCTAAATGGTCTATAGGAGGAATTGTTCTTACTTTATAGAGAAGGAAATTGAGTCAAGGAAAACGTCGGCATTTTGACCAAGGTTACACGTTTAGTGAGTCATGAAACCAGCCTGACTCCATTATGCTGTGTCTTATTTTCAGTAAGCTAAACTTTCAAGTCGTAGCATTTGGCTATTCAAGAAAATTGGTGTTAAGTCTCATGGTCAGATCAGTAAATATTGCTGACATGGATGTAGGTAATATGACCAAAATGTCTTGAGTTTTTTGTTACAGCAGAGTAATGCAACTGGTATATTCAGGTATCAGAATTAATTACCAAGCTGGTAATTTTTGTACCTTTCTGAAAGACTTAATTTCATAAGGGTTAAGATGAATGCTTTTTTCTTCCATTTGTATTTTCAGGAAAATACTAGTTCTTTGTATTTAAAAAAGTAACTATTATAATGCCAATTTTACCTGCTTTTTCGTATTTGCATATAGTTTTTTAAGTTCCCAAAGAAAAAAAGCTGGACTAAAAATGAGTCTATTTATTATAGTCATAGTTTAGTATCATCTCTTTTCAGTTCACCTTGGTGACAGTCTTGAATGTTTTGTGACTGCTACAAAATTGGGAATAGGATGGAAGTGGAAAGAAAAGTTCATCAAGCTTTTGGCCTGCATGGTGATAAGGTGTATCATTTTACGTTATCGCAGAGTATGGGTTAGAAGATTTTTTTTTTTTTAATATGAACATTTGTAGTACTGACTTAATTCTTTTGTTGATTCCTCTTTGCTATTTTCTGTCTAGCTACTTTTAAAGATTTTCTTTGCTCTTTCCTTGATCTATGTAATACTACCAAGTAAAAAGGGACGTAAGGAAAAAACCTTAACATTTTAACTTTTCATAAACTATGGATTTAAATGTTTAATATACATCTAGATATTTAAATTTTGAAACATTTGAGATACAGAAGTTTTAAAAATAAACTTTTAACTTGGAAATAAATTATTTACTGAAAAGTTGCACAGATAGTTCACAGTTCCTTTTATACACCCTGTGCAGTTTTTCCTAATGTTGTAATCTTATTACCTGGTACATTTCTCCAAACTACAGAACCAGCATTGGGACACTATTATTAACTAAACACCAGATCTTATTCATATCTCACCAAGGTTTTCTGTTAATTGTCTTTTCTTGTTCCAGGTTACCAAACTGCACTTAGGAATTTAAGATTTTTTTTTTTTTTAAATGAACTTTCTCTTGTAACTCAGAAGATCATGTAAGATAAGTGTGGTGATAAATTGGATTTTCCTTTCTTAGATTTTTGCAGACTATATGTAAACTTTTGTACTTCTCAATTTGAGTATTTCACATTTGTCTGAAACTTTAAAATGTGTAAAATAGAACTTCTAACCCTGTGAAACTTGTTATTCCAAGCCTGGGAGTTAGACTTCTTAATTCATTTCTTAACATTCATTTAGTAAATAAGGCACATGTATTTTATTCTAATCTCTTGAGTCTGTTTTTCATTACCATTGCAATAGCCACATTTGAGGCCTTGGTACTTCTTGCCTGGAGCTGTAACATCATTCATTCACTTACAAAGTAATTACTGAATCTCTCTGCATTCATTATATCTGGCATTGGGCTAGCATCTGGAGTTTTAGGATAAATAAGAACATGCTTGACCTTTGCTCTCCTTGAACTTACAGGCTACTTGATCCCTTGCCTCTAGTCTTATTCCTGTGCCCTAGGATTTAGCTCTAAATCAAGGTTTTGTAACTTTGGCATTGTTTATATTTTGGGCCAGAGAATTGTTTGTTGTAGGCTACTGCCCTGTGCATTGTAGGGTGTTTTATCAGCATCCCTGCCTGTGCCCAGTAAATGCTAGTAGCATTTCCCACCTTCTGCCCCTGGAATTGTGACAACCAAAAAATATCTCCAGATGTTCCCAAATGTCCCTGGGGCAAAATTGTCTCCAGTTGAGAACTCTAAAAGTTGTAAAAGGCATGTGTGATCCTATCATGCCTCCTTTCCCTCATTGACTTTGAATAGTTTTAACCATGTAATGTTGCTCATAAGACTGACCTTTTCCCATCTTCCCGCCTTTTCCTCGCCTCTACCTGTACTCTAGTTTTGTACAACTCCTTGGCAGTTCTTAACAGTCAACTAAACCCTTAACCCTTTGTCTCTGCACGTTTTATTTCTGTCTGCAGTGTCTCTCTTTTTTGTTAGTTCTATGAATATTCATCCTTTAAACTTTAAATGTCTGCTTATACTTACCTCTTCTATAGCTTTTGTCACATAGTTGTGTCTATTTCCTTTTCTTTTTCTACTATACTGTTAGGACATGGAGGTTAGAGATTATGTTTCATTGCTCTTTATAGACCCAACTCCTCGGCATTAGTAAACGTTAAATGAAGAGGCAGTTGGTAATTGATGAACTGGAGTGGGACTCAAAAAATTCAGCAGTGTATAGGGGGTGAAAATTGGAATAGATGGTTGGAATAGCCAAGAGAGAGACTTGGTCCAAGGATATCATTGAATTAAGGGAAAACCTCAGAAGCTGGTTTTTAAGAAATTAAGGTTTATTAATGAATTATCAGTTCATTACACTTGAGATGTCAAAAACCCATATCTGTATCATTTAAGAACCAGGTATTGAGCTTATCTCAGTGTGTCTTTACCCTATTTTATTTTATAAATCCCGATTGCTTTGTATCTCCTAGTCCTTGATGTAAATTGTGAAAATTGAACTGGAATTCATTCTCAGGACAGGAGAACCAAAGCAGTCAGCTACTTTCTAGTCCTCTAGAACCTGTCTTAATGGGAGAGAAATAAAAGAAAAGAAAGGTCCTACTTATCTGTTATCATTATCTCCTAACTCATTTTCTATGGAAGAGATACATGATCATGTATTAGGCATAATAACAGATTTACTTTCAAAAATACTTATGATCTCAGGTGTTGTGCTTTCTCCAATCTCCTTACCCATATTATGCCTATTTTCAGATATAATTTACTCTGTATTTGCCTATGTTAATAGGCATAATTTAATAATAAATGACATTAGTGGAGGGAAGCTGGGAAAGAAGAGACATAGGTACATTAAAGCTGTTTTTAAAGTTAAATTTGGGGATTCATTTAATGCATGTTTATCTTGTGGAAAAGGTTGTAATAAAGTAAAACAATCTTTTGCTAATTGCCTGTTTATATTTTTTGACATTTACCATATTAGCCAAGTAAACTTTTTATGTTTAGGTTTTCCATATCTCATCTTGTTTGTTGTTTTGCCTATGTAGTTCTGCTTGTTGCTTCTGTCATTTTACTTGCTGCTTCTGCTGCAAAGTTCCAGTTTTGGTGGGTGAGGATAAGGAGTATTGAGAAATCTCATTCTGTGTGAGTGTAAGGAAAGCTTTACCTTGAAAAATAGCCTTGCTACACAAACATGCAGTTAACATTAAGAAGCTTTTTGCATGAAAAGAAGTTTTAGATCTCATCTACATTTATAGTTTTTCTGAGAAAACTAGTGTGAACAAACGCAGCAAAGATTTGCTTAAAATTAGATTATAAATCTTGACTCGGCTTTAGTCTAGATGCGTGGCCTTAGGCAAATTATTTAAATTTTAGCCTCTCAACTTCCTCATTTGTAAAATAGGGGTGAAATTTACCATATATGGTAATTTGGAAACTTAAATGAGATAGCAAAGTGACTATGTATGCACAATGTAGACTACACTAAATGTAACTTTTTGCCCTTTCTTCGTGTAATTCTCATTTAATGCATTATTTTGCTAGTAAATCTTGAGTACTTTTAAAGAAAAGGGTCTTTTCCCCTTCTATTTTTACTGTGCTGTTTTGCCACATTTCCAATATTTGACTTATTCTACAGTTGGTAGTTTTTGTTTTTTTTTTAAATTTTTTTTTTCAACGTTTTTTATTTATTTTTGGGACAGAGAGAGACAGCATGAACGGGGGAGGGGCAGAGAGAGAGGGAGACACAGAATCGGAAACAGGCTCCAGGCTCCGAGCCATCAGCCCAGAGCCTGATGCGGGGCTCGAACTCACGGACCGCGAGATCGTGACCTGGCTGAAGTCGGACGCTCAACCGACTGCGCCACCCAGGCGCCCCTACAGTTGGTAGTTTTTTAACATAATTTGGCACTGGGCTGAGATCTGGAGGTTAGAATTAATTTTTTCCTCATGTAACCATGTTTCTTACATAAGTATTAATAACATTGTATGTTATAAATCTGTAAGATTTAACATATAATTTAACATTTGACATATAATTCAGTAATTTGTAAGATTATAATAATAATCTGTAGTTTCTTTCCTGTTCATGTATTCTTTACCTCATATTCTGTTAAGTTTTTTACCTTTTTTACCTCAGTCCATACTTTATCCTAAGTTAGGCATCTATTCATCACTTATTTAAATACATTCATTTTGACCTATTTTCTCAGTAACCATTTTCTCTTTCAGAACTCATTTTCTTCTATTTTTCTAATCTTAGTAGTTTTATAATTTGTGTTGTTTAATCATTTCTGACTTAGCTATATTTTTTGGATTTTTATTTTTTGGTCTTGGTTTCTGTTTTTTAATCTGTCCCTTGAATGATATTTATTTACCTTTGTTTTTTTCTACTGTACTGTTAGGGCTTGGAGGATAAAGATTATATTTTATTGCTCCTTATGGACCCAATTCCTCAGCATTAGTAAATATTAAATGAAGAGGAAGTAGGTAATTGATGTAATTAATGAATGAGGTGGGACAAGAAAAGTTCAGAATGACATTCATATTTCCATTTGGCACAGGTTTTTGTTATTTTAATTCTCTTCCTTGCTCCCCTTCCTCTCCTCCCTCCGCCTCTCTACTTCCTTGTTTTGCCTTCTAAGAATAGGTAACTGTGAGAGACTCCTAAGATGTATTGCATTTTTGTTTTAAGGGAAATAAAGCTAATGTTCATTATGCCAAAGTGCCAAATATATAAAATAGACATTATTATTTATTTTTTTCTTTTGCTTAAATTTCTTTTCAAATTTATGATTGACCAGAAAAAGGGAAACACTTTGAAGAATGACAGTTTACTTAGGTGAGTTCAAATTGTTGCTCTTGTAGCTGTGTTTTATTTTCTTTTGTTAATAATGAGAAGAAATTCTTTTTAAGGTCATAGATGTGATGAGAGGTATCATCTGTGCCCCCTGCCCTCTTGTTGTACTGTGTCTGGCAAGCAGTGTCAGTAGTAATTAGGAAGCACTAGCCTTTCATTACCCCCTTTTAGTTTGTGTCCCATATTTTTCCAGATTGTTTACTTTGATGTTGAATTTCATATCTGTTTAAGTGAAGCAAATTATCTTATTTTCTTCATAAAGTCTCTGACTTTTTATTTTGAATTTTGAAGTTAAGAATTGAACGTTTTCTAGGGCACCTAGGTGGCTCAGTGGGTTGAGTGTCTGACTTCGGCTCAGGTGACAGTCTCACGGTCCAAGAGTTCAAGCCCCGCATTGGGCTCTGTGCTGACGGCTTGGAGCCTGGAGCCTGCTTCAGGTTCCATGTCTTCCCCCCTCTCTCTCTGTCCCTTCCCCGCTTGCACTGTCTCTTTCTCTCACAGAAATAAACATTAAAAAAAAATTTTTTAGGGGCGCCTGGGTGGCTGAGTCCGTTAAATGTCTGACTTTGGCTCAGGTCATGATCTCACACCTCACGACCTCACAGCTTGTGAGTTCGAGCCCCATGTCAGGCTCTGTGCTGACAGCTCAGAGCCTGGAGTCCGCTTCAGATTCTGTGTCTCCCTCTGTCTCTGACCCTCCCTATGCTCGCTTGCTCACTCTCTCAAAAATAAACATTTTAAAAATTAAAAATAACATAAAAATTTTTAAACCAAAAAAAAAAAAAAAGCAAGGAATTGAACATCTTCCTAGACATCTTGAAACTAGGAAATCCATGATCAGGCTGAATAGATATTTATATGAAGAGAGCAGCAGTTTGTTCAGCTCCATAAGGAAGATGAAGGGGAAAAAATGAAGTCCCATAAAGTCTTTTAAAAAGTAAAAGAAAAACTGTGGTTAGTAAGATTTAATTTTACAACATGAAGATTTGATTGTTCAAAGTCAATATTGTGGTAGTATATAATACCTTTGAGTTTATAGAACATGTTGTCTCATTTGCTTTTCATAACAACATTGCAAGATACCCCAACTTTATCAAAGAAGCTGAAAAAAAGAAGAGGTAGTGACCAAGTCAATTATCCCTGGTTGTGTTTTTCTGAAATATGCATTTAACTTTATGTCACATTTATTTAGCACCGTTTTGCCTTCTCTGTGAAATTCTTTATGCATTAGCCTTGTACCACTTGTGTCCATTTTATTGATTTGGGTATAGGAGCCTTTGAATTCAGAATGTGAACTTTAGAAAGATTGAAACATGGTATGTTGTTTCAAGTTTATCTCTTTCCATATAAATAACTTAATTTGAGAGAAAATAATTCAGTTCCTTGAGAAAGCATTATTAACAGTCTTGTTGGCAAACTGATTACATTCTATTTTAAAATGAAATTTTGTTTTTTGAGCCCTTTGATTTCTTTTGCAAAATCAGCTTTTGCTTTTAGCCATATTCCTTGTGATCTGTTCTCATTGTGGTCAAGAGATAAAATGGCAGTCGGTTATCCCAAAGCAAATCTTACGTAATTCCCACTTCTTTCTCCTTAATAACCTTTAACTTCCTAATTTGGGGGAAATAGTCCAGAATGCCTTACCATAGCTTACAAAACATTCTGGAGTCTGCCCTACCTTCCCATCTCTTCTCTTGACGCTTTACCCAGTGTGCTCTGTGTGCTAGCCATACCTACTTCCTTATATAGTTTGAGTGCCATGTTCTTTCCAGCCTCAGACCATTGCACATGCTCTTGCCTCAACCTAGAATATGCTCCCTTCCCACCAACATTCTTTGTTCCACTTTCAGGTCTTAGTTTAAATGTCTGTTTTTCAGAAAAGCCTGACTCACTGATATGCAACCCCTTCCCTCCCCTGCCATATATTTAGGGCCCTCTGCTGTATATTTTAAGGTTTTTCTGAACCTTTTTTTTGTTTTGCTGACACTTCTTGTTATAAGTCCTTGTTTCACATCTGTCTTCCCTGCTAGACTACAGTCTTCATGAGGGTAAGTACTGTGCGTTTTCTTTCTCCGTTACATCCCTTAGTCCATACTTGGCCCATATAGGTGCTATATAAATGTTTGTTAATTTAAAATTAAATGATTAAAATGTTTGGCATAAAACTATATAGCTTTAAAAAATGAATTTTTATTAAAATTACTATAAAAACATTTAAAAGTTTTATGGTTGAAATACCATCAGACTAGTTTCCAAGAAAGAAAAGAGGAGGAATAATACAAATCAAGTAATTTTACAATTCTAGTAAATTTGAATCCTTGTAGTTGTAATGTCTGTTTTGGGGGTTTGTTTTGTTTGTGCTTATGTACTTGGTTCATGAGATTTTTTTGCTTAACTCTTGGAATCATCTCTTTACTTTCTGTATTTTATTTTAGTATTTGTGCTCTCCTTTTTAGAGCTTATTTGTCTTTGTGGTATCTGTTAAATCTTAAAAACGTGATGTCTTTCATATGGGAGGTACAACTAAACACCAAATTGACTATGTAGAGATTTGGAGGGTAGCTACTGTGCATACTAATTATTTTAGTTAGAGTAGTAAAATAAAGAGAGACGCTCTCCTGGGTGCTGTGTTGCCCAGGTGATTATTTTACTTTTCTATTCTGTCTTTCCTTTTTTGTGGACCAAAAGCTGTTTACAGGATTGTCCTTGTAATGTTACAGACCCCTTTTACTATAAAACTAAAGTTGGGAATTTTGTTCATTATAGTTAACGGTGATTTATTTGCCTTGTTCTCGTGTTGGTTAGTTGCTAGTTACTGGTGCAGAATGATACAAAGATCAGATGATGATGTAGAAATAAGCCAGTTTGTGTTGAATTATTTTCCAGATTATCTGTGGCCCTCAAATTATGAACATTTGGTTGTTATTCCCTACTAATGTCTATATTAGTAACCTCAGGAGAATTGTGGCAAGCTTATCAATTGTGGCTCTATGGTGAATTAATGTTAAAAGTTCTTTCTTGGGGCGCCTGGGTGGTGCAGTCGGTTAAGCGTCCGACTTCAGCCAGGTCACGATCTCGCGGTCTGTGAGTTCGAGCCCCGCGTCAGGCTCTGGGCTGACGGCTCGGAGCCTGGAGCCTGCTTCCGATTCTGTGTCTCCCTCTCTCTCTGCCCCTCCCCCGTTCATGCTCTGTCTCTGTCCCAAAAATAAATAAAAAACGTTGAAAAAAAAAATTTTTTTAAAGTTCTTTCTTATAGGATTCCTTCCCAAATAAAATTGAACCTACACTGTCTTTGATATATTTCTCTTTTACTTTAAAATTTTATTGGGAAAGATTTTAGAAACAAAACTTACAAACAAAATTAATGGTGCTTTGTATTATTTTATGGCTTTTGAATCAAACCAGGTGTAAATTCTTTGTAGTCTTATCATTCAATTCATTGTCATATAGACAGTGGTTATTGTCTGTTTTATAGTATACAATTCTGATGCTTCGGTATGCTTAGTCTTAACGGTTCTTTTTTTATGCTTAAATAAATTTAAATGCTTTGCATCTTTATCCTTGGGCGTGTTTTTCTCAGGTTTTGAATTTAAGTTAATCTCTTCAGACAGTTTAGATTTGTCATATTGCTCTTTTGAGTTCCTTGAGACAGACTGAGCTATACTTTATTTAATTAAAATTAATCAGAATGAATAGAGGAAATAATCAGTAGAGGAAACTTGGAAATCAGAGAACAGTTCAAACAGCAGTCATTGTCACTGGTTAACTGCTATTACTGCTTTGGCATATTTCCTTTCAGTCATTTTTTTTTTCTAATATTTGTTTACCTAACCACCATGGTAAGAGTGCGCTCTTGGGAGTAGATGCCTGAATTCAACCTTGGACTTCACCTCTGGGAAAGTTAAATTTTATCTTTCAGTTTCCTTGCTGGTAAGGAATATCCCCTTCTTGGAGATAATAGTATCTGCCTTAAAAGACGGGTGAGATTAAATGAGAATCAATGTAAGATGCCTGGTATGTACTAAAGCACTCAGTAAATATTAGCCATTATTTTCCAAACCGTTATTTCATAATAGTGTTCTATAGCCATTTTTCTCCCCACTTTAGTAATTATATTGTATTTTGACATTTACCCACATTATTTGAAGCAGATAAGACTTTTTCTGTCATTAGATTTTTTTTAAATTTTTTTTAACATTTATTTATTTTTGAGTGTGAAACAGAGTGCAAGTGGGGGGGGGGGGGGCAGAGAGAGAGGGAGACACAGAATCTGAAGCAGGCTCCAGGCTCTGAGCTATCAGCACAGAGCTTGATGTGGGGCTCGAACTTGTGAACCACCAGATCACGACCTGAGTTGAAGTCAGACACTTAACTGACTGAGCCTCCCAGGCACTCCAATCATTGGATTCTTGAAGTCTCTAGCTCTAAGCCTTGGTGACTTTTTCCTCATCACAGCCATTTTCGCAAGGTATTTGATTCCTGGCTTTAGCATAACTTCTCTTCTAGAGATTCATATAGCTATTTTTTTGTGACCCCATAGTCATATCTTCTTTTCATTAGAACATTTTTGTGGTTCTTTAAAATGAATAAAATTTTATGTAATTTTATGCCTTATCAAATACCTTACACCACACATTTATCTAATGAAAATTTTGAAATCACCAACACACTAATAGGCAACTTTTTGAACTTGCAGGGTGTTTTCTATAGTAATTATTCTGTAAGTGCCTGGTCATGGATATAGCGTTATTTTGTTGGGAAAACTAGTTATCATCTAGCAATAAAGCAGTTTGGAATTTGTTTTCATGTGGTCTTGCTTACATGTTTATTACCAGTTTTGTAGTTCACTCAAGTTTAGTTTTATAGGTTTCCAAATTCTTGTTTTATAGTTATGAGTTCCTAATTTTACATTTAGGAAGCCTTTATTAACACAGATAATGGAGGTTAAAATGAAACCTTGGTAGTGATTATCCAGAATTCACTCTTTTCTACTTTAATTTAAGAATTGTTTATGTGGTTATTAATTATCAATTATAACTATTTTGCATTTTATTTACAGAAACTCTGGGAGGTTTCCAAGATTTTTGTTTTGTTCTGTTTTTAGGTTTATTTATTTTGAGAGAGGGAGAGAGAATACCAAACAGGTTTTGTGCTGTCAGCACAGATCCTAACACGGGCCTCAATCCAATCCCACAAACCATGAGACCACAACCTAAGTTGAACTCAAGAGTCGGATGTTCAACCAACTGAGCCACCCAGGCACCCCAAAGTGTTTTTTTAACCAGAATCACAGAATAAAATTAGTCAAAATATAGTACAAAAATAAATTTAGTAAAAATCAGTTATTCTTCTTATAAAATACCCTGAGGTTTTTTTATCTGAGTACCCCTTTCTCTGTATAAGAAAAGATCCCAGGTTACACTGAGATACCTGCTGAATTACATATTCTGTCTTTCCTTTGCTTCTTCATCTATTGTCATAAAAATTCTCTGGGTTTTGGAATCTACAGCCACATGCTTCTCCTTGCATTCATTATGGCACCAGCAGGACTCTGCTTTCATGAGCTGGCAGAAGTTGCAAACACTAGTTATACTAGTTTAGATTGTTAAAGGAAAACAGTTTTCCTTCACTGGATTAGACATTGTACAGCATGTTATATTGTTCTTTGTTAAGAAAAAACAACAAAACCCAGAAAAACTAACCTCTGCATTTTTGTTAATTCATAATAATTAAAATTTTTTATCCAACTCTTTTTTTTTTAGCAGTTTTACTTTTTTTTCTTTTTTTAAGGTTTTTATCATTTATTTTGATAGAGAGGGGGAGGGAGAAGGAGAGTGAGCATGAGTGGGGGAGGTACAGAAAGAGAGAGAATCCCAAGCAGGCCCCATGCTGTCAGCCCATTGCCTGATGTGGGTGGGGCTTGATCTTGCAAACAGATCATGACGTGAGCCAAAATCAAAGAGTTTGACACTTAACCCACTGAGGCACCCAGCAATGGTTACTTTTGATCTTGGATAATTTATTGCAATTCCACGATGTGTTCTTCTCCATTTTAAAAGTACTTAGCAGAAGGAGAAAAAATTCTAAACATTTTGGAGGGAAATGATAGTATTTCTATTTCAGTTCTTTTTTGTTTGCAGAGATTTTATCATGTATTTTTCCAGTGTCCTCAAAATCATAGCTACTAAGGTTATTGCAGATGCTCTTTCTTGGCAGCTACCCAGTGTTTCCTTACAAAACTTGGTTCAAATAGTACAGATTTGTATACAGATTTCCCAGGAAGTTGGTTCAGATGGTCCAGATTTGTATAGTGAGGAAAATCGTAAGGTTACTTTGATTATGTTTATCTTTTCTTAAAATCATCTGTATTGAAAACTTAGTCCCAGGTATAGGAACAGAGCATCATGTTCCTAGATAGAAAGATGTCAGTTGTTTATCAGGTAATGAAATTATCCTTACATTCCCAACAAATGGATTTTTTTTAACTTATCAGTGATCCTCAAATAGGATAATAATCTAGACTAAGACTTTTAAAAATGGTTGCATAGTGATGAATAGCCAGATAAATACTAAAACATTATTAGTTACAAAATTAAATTTTTGGTACTGGCATATAAATAGACATGTGGTCAGTGATCTGGCACAGGTATACATATGTAAGATAATTTAATCACGATTTTTAATAGAAGGATTCATAAATGAAAAGTCTGGAACAAATGGTTATTTGAGGTAGAATAAATGTCTTTAGAGACTCACTTCTGTATATACTAAAACTCCAGATAAATTAAGGAGTTAAGTGAGAAATTTAAACCGCAGAGAAGTAAAAGAAAATGTAAGTGGATATTTGTTGTATTATTGGCTGGTTAGGAGAACTCTTCATATTAAATCAGTAGAAGAAATTATTTTAAAAAGGGAAATATACTGAAAATTGTGAAATTGTGAGATGTCAAAGAACTACATAACATGAAAGTCAAGTATATTGTGGAAGATGTTTCTAGAAATATAACTGGAGAAATTGAAATTGAGATAAAATCACTTGCTTAAAGTCCCCACGGTATGAAGTTTGAACATGAGTCTGTCAAACTTAAAGGTTAATCTTACTTCATTAAGGAATATAGCATAGCTGTTAAAATGCTGTTTATGAGGGAAATCTTTGCAAAATTTTAGAAGTGACTGCGTTAGGTGTTAGAATCATGGATTTTTCTTCTTTCATTTGTGCTCTTATTTTCTGCACTGAATACCCATAGTATTATGATTAGAGAAATGAATCAATTCTTCAAAAATAACTAGGTATAAACTGGGGAAAAGTGACCTGTGGGGAGATTTGATTTATCATCCTTATACTTACAGAAGTAATGAACATGAGCCCACAGGTTAGATATGTATGTATTTATATCTAACATTAAAAATTTGTGGGCCTTTTGTTTATCTCTAATAGTTCTGTAGGCTTGTGCACATAGACTTTGTTTCAAAGACTGTTCTGAATGATTTGGTACAGATGGTGGTTTTCACCATTTTGTTTCTTTTCTCTCTTCACACTTTAAGAGACTGATATTTCAAATGTTTAACAGTGATTTCTGAATGTTTATTTTATTTGCTGGTCTGTTTACTTAGGAATTTGAGTAATATGTGTTTAGTTTTCTCTTTCCCTCCAAATTAAATCCATTTAGCAGAGGAGTTGAAATGAAGAACTATTTAGAGATATTTTGGATATGTAATCAGTTTGACAAATCCTCCATTTTTGTTTTATTCCTTAAGCCTAATTATCTTATTATCTAATAAGATAATTTATTATCTAATAAGATAATCTTATTATATATTTATATGTAATTTGTTCATTGAATTTACCAAATATATAGTGATCATCTACTAAGTGCCAGCCATCATTGTCAGCTCTATGGTACAGCTCTAGGTAGCATTGTCAGCTTTTATTTATTTATTTTTTTTTTAATTTTTTTTTTCAACTTTTCTTTTTTATTTATTTTTGGGACAGAGAGAGACAGAGCATGAACGGGGGAGGGGCAGAGAGAGAGGGAGACACAGAATCGGAAACAGGCTCCAGGCTCTGAGACGTCAGCCCAGAGCCTGACGCGGGGCTTGAACTCACGGACCGCGAGATCATGACCTGGCTGAAGTCGGACGCTTAACCGACTGCGCCACCCAGGCGCCCCATCATTGTCAGCTTTTAGATAATACAAGGACAAAAAAGACAAAAATCTGGAACATATGGAGCTTGTTATATAAGTTGTAGTTTAGGGAGGCAAGAAATAAACATTGAACATAATGAGCTAATAAATGTATACCATCAGCTGATAACTGATGGAAAAAGAACAAATATAGAGCTAAATAAAGGATGACCAGGAGTAGTTGTGGGTTGTGATAGGGAATGAATTGCAATTTTCAATGGACTGATCAGGTTAGGCTTCATTGGGAAGTGACAGAAATCTGAGAAAAGACTTGGAGAAGGTCAAGGCATTAGCTGTATGGGGGGAGTGTATTCTAGCCAAAGGGAACAGCCAGTGCAGAAACCCTCTCTTAAGAGCATGCCTCCTGTGTTGGGAGAATGGGGGAGAATAGAGTGGCTGGAGTAAACCAAGTAAAGGGTTTCAAGTAGCAAGTGAAATCAGAGAGGTAATGAGAGACAAGATCATGCATCGCCTTGATAGGCTTGGTGTAGGAATTTGATGTTTATTCTGAATGAAATGAGCATTGTTGTAGTTTTGAATAGGAGTGATATTATAAGGTGACCAGTTAGGTTGCTTTTGAAATTCACTACAGTCTTACTAGAAGAGGTGACATTTTAATTGGCCTTAGAGGGTAAGAAAGAATTTGCCAAGTGAAGGAAGATAGAAATTTGCTTTGGCAGGCTTAATTTAAGAATATTTCCCATCACCATACTTAGGAAAATAAATGTACTTTCAAACCAAGTTCTATATGTTACTTGATTTATAATAATGTCATATAAGGAACTTACTCCTTTGTGACCCCTTATATCTGTTTAACCATGCTCATTTTAAAAATTAATGTTCTAGTTTAATAAAATTTAAGGAGTTTCTATACTCCAAGAGACATTTCCTTATTACTCAGAAATCCAATTAGTCTATTAACAGTTTCTTTAGAAAGTGAATAATTGCCATTTGCCTTTTTGTCATAAAACTACAGATTAAATTGACCATCATGTGTATGTTATTAACTAAGATTCATTTATATACTTTTTTATTTAAAGGCTCTATACTCAGTTGTGGGAAATATGAGTAAGAATTTCTTTCCTTAGGGTACTTAAGATCAGATAAGGGAGATAGACATTATGCAAATGGTATAGTAAAAGAAAATGTTGAATTCATTGAATGGGAGTCCTAGAAAATCCTTCTCTCTACCTTTGTAAAAATTTTTACCTGTTTAATTTGGTCAGGTCTTCAAATTCAGCCTCCTCAGGTTAACTTCAACTATTGAACCATACTTAAATTTTCTTCTCTAACTCCCTGTATCAAGTTTGAACCATCATCTTATTACCTGCTAATTCTACAGACTGTTCTGCATAGGTTATCTTTTAGTTACTGTTGCACAAAGTTTGTAATTTGTCTGAAATCTAAGGACTTGGCTAAAATAGTTAATTGGTAGCCAAGCATAACAAAAGGTAGTGTAGAATATAGTTTTAACTGTAAATATATTTTACTTAAATATATTGTTTCTGATAAGTTTTACTTGAAAAGTTAATTGTAAAGTAGCTTTTTGAAAGAGATATTCTTTTTTTAGCCTCCTAAAATGAAAATAAAGATTTAATCCCAATTTAGAAAGATTCAGTAAAAAAACTATGTTTAAGAGAGCAACAACATTTTCTCTTTACTTAGGGCAAGGATTTTTTGCTTAGAAAATACTTCATTAACTCGATTTTTAAATGGTCTTTATAATGAATTTATTTTTACAAATTTTGATGTGCATATGCCTGATCATCTTTAAAATAATAGTTTTGATATTGTAATTATCTCCAATAATCATATTTTTATGCCTGAACGGTGTTAAATACCTCAATAAAATTTGTGATTTTGAAAATTTTGTAAATTTTGGTTGGAGGGAATTAAACTACATCTTAGTAACACTGTCAGCATTTGTGTTTTTTGTCATCACTTACTTTCTTATAAAATAGACAGGTAAGTTTGGGATGTCTCATTGATCTTAGTGTTTGGATAAGATCATTTTGAGTTCTCCTTTATCAGGACATTTGATGTTTGGTGGATTTTGCTGTAAATCAGTTTGAACCAAAGCACTAGAGGATGTCTTTTACCGGCTATTTCTGTGCATAAGGAAAAATGTGTCAGGTTTATTAGAAAATTAATGAATTACTGTTGTTGTATAAGTAGCTGAAGCCTAAATATGTTAATTCACAACTGTCAAAGCTTATCTCAGATATCCCAGATGTTAAAATAGATTGTAGCATAGAGCTTATGTGCTAACAGCAAAAGGTACACTCTTAGAATATAAAATAATTGATGTAGTAAAAGAACATGTAAATATGTAGTTATTCTTTGACGTATCATACAAAGCATTTTTCTACATTTCTCTTCGTAAGCCCCCAAGATTTGTTTTTGCTTTTAAATGGAGTGTGAGCCAAACATTTGTTGTACATAAATAAAATAATACTGATTTTTTTTTTTTATGGTACACCAATATACTTGTATTTCATCAACTTTAGGATATAATTGCTAGGCTCTGAATCTAGGTTAAATAGTATTTTGTATGTATATTTAAATTTTCTTTGGGACCAAATTCAAGTAAGAAGCTGCAGTGTTTATCCAAAGTAGATGGCAGTCATAGTCAGAAATAAAAAGTCATATATTAAAATAATTTTAAAAAGTGTATTAAAGGGAATCTATCGTTGAATAACATCCCTGCAGATTAGTCAGAATGTATTTATTGAGCATTGTCTTTTGTCTATAATTATCAGAATAGAAAATACAGTAGTGATTTAGTTAGAAGAGAACATTTTGGGCTGGAGTCAGCACATCAGGCTCTGGGCAGAAGATAAATTTCAGACATATCATGAAAGATGGTTAAAATGGATGAGTTGAAAAATAGAGCTAATAGGTTCTAGAGAGGGAATCATTATGCAGGTGTTTGGCAAGATCCCCAGTTTAATTATTTCTTAAAATAATGCAATATATTATTCCTCACTTTTCATTTATGCAAAGTTTTTGAGTACTAGCCAGAGAATAAAGAAGTCTAAATTTAATCCTAGCTTCATGTCTTTCTTATTTTGTGACTTCAGACAGTCATAAACTGACTTTGCTTGTTTGTAAAATGAGGACAATAGTGCCTGACTTACTTCTGGTGAAATAATGTGTTTTTCTTGACTATTTTAGGGACTTTTAACTAGGAACCATATGCATTAGAAAAAGTGTCTTTATTTTTACCAACATATGAGAAGTTGGAGTATGTGAATTCTTGAAAGATGGTAATTGAGAAAATGAATTTCTGAATTACACTCCTATTTCCCCTTTTTCTTGGTAGCGGATACTTTGTTTTCACGGAAGCTGAATGGGAAATACAGGCTTGAGCGACTTGTTCCAACAGCGGTCTATCAGCACATGAAAATGCATAAGCGAATTCTTGGACACTTGTCATCTGTCTACTGTGTAACTTTTGATAGAACTGGCAGACGGATATTTACTGTAAGTAATTTTTGAAGTACTATCTTAATTCATATAAGGCATTGAAGAAACACTGCTTATAGTTGAACTTGAAATAGAGCTTTTGATTTTTTTCTTTTAATGAAAAACTGAATATTCAGGTAATTTAGCTTACTATAATAAAAGATATTACTTAAAGTTGAACTTGATCCAGGTTTGGAAAGTTCCTAAAGGACATGTTGTAATACAGGCACAGCTATATGATAGTGCTACATTATGGATAAGTGTAATTCTGAGCATTATATCAAATTTGCAGTTTGACATTTTATAAAATGTCATATAATAATCTAAATTGTATACAGGGGCATTTCTAAAGTGTGTTACGCAAATTAGAAGAGACTATTAAATGTATCTTTTTATATTATCCTTAGCACCTCATTTCTTCAGTGTATCTGATGTTGTGTTTAAAGAGGCTCTTTGGGTTTATTTGCTGTTGTTTCTTTTAGCTTGTTGATGGAGAAAAGCAGCTTTTCAGCTTTAACTTAGAAAATTACTTTTGGAAATATTTTTATTTTTAGTTGCTTTATTATATCCATTAAGGGTAATAGTTATTACACTGTTCTTATAATTAAATACTACCCTGTGGGCTGAAGGTATGCATTCATTCACAAAGCCCTTAATTTTCTTGAAAGTAAGGAAATAGGAAATGGAAGTTAAAATAGAAATTCCTATCTCTGTCTTTGGAGAGCAGCTGAGAATTTTATACAGTTTGGGACAATTACAGATTCTTCTTTTTTTAATGTTTACTTATTTTAGAGAGCGAGAAGGAGAGAGAGTGAGCATGCAGATGGGGGAGGGGCAGAAAGAGAGGGAGACACAGAATCCAAAGCAGGCTCCAGGCTCTGAGCTGTCAGCACAGAGCCCGATACGGGCTCGACACAGGGCTCCATCTCGAGGACTGCGAGATCATGACTGGAGCCGAATTCAGATGCTTAACCAACTGAGCCACCCAGGCACCCCCAGATTCCTCTTTTAAGTAAATGTGCTTGTAAAATAAGATTTACTTATATCTCCTTCTCTACCCATACACCCAGTCATCTGTAAAATGTTTGCTTAAACAGCAGGATGTGGGAAAGGATTTCCATACATATCTTTTCCCTGGTTCTAATCTACTCAGGCATTTTCAGATCATTTCTTAGATTAGTATTCTCTTTCACCTTCTTTTACACCTTTCCCCATTGTTCTCTGTGAAGCAAAATAGAAGCGAAATTTTCTGACAGGTCATTATTTTCAAAGTGGAGAACCGGTATCTATAAATTTGCCCAAGTGCTTGATATACCTACAACAGTAATTTGCTTTCAAATGGTAATGGGGAATCACATTTAGTTTTTTCAGGTTCAGTATACTAATATTTAAATTCAGTTCTCAAAACAAAGTAAATTTCACATTTGTCATGTTTAAAAGGATTCTTTGAGGGGTGCCTGGGTGGCTCAGTCGGTTGAGCGTCCGACTTCGGCTCAGGTCACGATCTCGCGGTCCATGAGTTCGAGCCCCGCGTCAGGCTCTGGGCTGATGGCTCAGAGCCTGGAGCCTGCTTCCGATTCTGTGTCTCCCTCTCTCTCTGCCCCTCCCTCGTTCATGCTCTGTCTCTCTCTGTCTCAAAAATAAATAAATGTTAAAAAAAAATTAAAATAAATAAATAAAAGGATTCTTTGAAAAATAGTAATAAGCTGAAATATGAGAAAGAAGCATTATGTTGTGTTTGTACTTCATTTTGGTGAGTATAAAGTTAATGCCATTGCATTGAGGCTATAAAAATATATAACTTGGGGCGCCTGGGTGGCTCAGTTGGTTGAACATCCGACTTTGGCTCAGGTCATGATCTCACAGTTTGTGGGTTTGAGCCCCACGTCAGGCTCTGTGCTGACCGCTTGCTCAGAGCCTGGAGCCTGCTTCAGATTCTGTATCTCCTTGTCTCTCTGCCCCTCTCACACTTTGTCTCACTGTATTTCTCAAAAATAAATAAATGTAAAAAAAATAAAAATTAAAAAATTAAAAATATATAACTTACTTAATTTTTAATGTTAGTAAAATACCTTGTGGGGATTCTTTCTTTAAAAATGATAGGGTGGTAAGCATTTGTTTTTGTAGTTTATGATGCATTATGTGTATTTTAATTTGATTTAGATACATAATCTAGAATTTTTTTGCAGGAAAATGCAGTGAAATAATGTGCTGATGCTATCTCATGAGTTTGGTATAGTGGTAGGTAAGAAGTTTGGAAGAGCAGCTCTTTCAACTTAAGGGGTAACAAACTACTCCTGTGGGTCAAATACAGCCTTCTACCTGTTTTTGCAAATAAAATTTTATTCCAACACAAGCATGCTTAGTTGTTTACATGTTGCCTATGGTTGCTTTTGCACTACCAAATGGCAGAATTGAGTAATTATGACAGAGACTGGCATGTTTGAGTATTTATGGTTACAAAGCCTAAGATAATTAGTGGCCCTGTAGGGAAAAAATCTGCATGCAGCTCCTGTTCTAGATTTGGGGAGAAGGAATGCTGTGTGAAGAAGAAGCTGTTTTTGGGGGCTCCTGAGTGGCTCAGTCAGTGGTTATGCTTCCGACTTCAGCTCAGGTCATGATCTCACGCCTGGTGAATTCAAGCCCCGTGTTGGGCTCTGTGCTGACAGCTCAGAGCCAGCCTGGACCCTGCTTCGGATTCTGTCTCCCTCTCTCTGTGCCCTTTGCCCACTCACAATTCTGTTTCTCTCTCTCAAAAATAAACATATAAAAAAAAAAAAAGCTGTTTTTGATTATTTTTCTACAGTTGAAGGCACATACTTAAAGGGAGGGAAATAATGTTTATATTATTTTATATGGTCTTACCAGAGCCTAAAATTGTTGATGTTTTATGTATGTGATATAATTTGCTAGTTGGGCCAAACTCATAGTACTGTAATTTTGTACTGGTGATTTGCAGTTATAGAGTCCAAAATGTTACCATGTGATAAGAAATAAAAGGTATGAGAGTACTCTTATTTAAAATTTCCTTGTATTTTTATAATTCCCACCTCAAGTGGCAATGTGGTACATATGTGTTCACTGTTCATATTAACTTCATAAAGTAGGATGGCTGCTCATCCCACTGGAAACACACTAACCACTGACTGACTTTTGAAAATCAGTCTTGAAAACTGATGGGATAAAGCTTTAAGATAGTAGATCATGATTGACCAATGAGACATTCCTGTGAGAGAGCACACTGTTATTTATTGGAACAACAGTTCAGTAATAGATCAACTCAGTTTTATCTTTGTATGTATTTGGTATCTTAAGACCTTACATATTTATTCCTAAAGTTCTTGTGTAGATGTATTTGAAAGTTTTTGTCCAAGGGACGACAAATTCTCTGGAGTCCTTTCTCAGTAGACATAGCTAGGGACAAAATAGATAGCACTGTGTTTAAGGGTGTCAACTTTGGCATTAGGGGGTGCTTAGTTTAGCTCACAGCTTTACCACTTCCTAGCAGTGTAATTTGGACAGATTACCTCATCACTTTAATCTCTAGTTTTCTCATCTCTAAAAAAGGGAGGGAGGGGAAATAATAATACCAACCCCACAAGATTTTTATATGATTACATGAAATAATGCATGTAATCAGTGTAGAACAAGCTCTACAGTAAGCAATCATTAAGTTTTACCTACTGCTTTCGATTTTATAGATTTAAATTTTATCCATTTCATTTACTTACTAAAATCTTATTTGTAAATTCTATACAAGATCAAAAATGAAATCACTTTAATTGATAAGGGAAATTCTATAATAGGATAATTTACAAATATTTTGTACTAGAATGTTGTGATAGATATTTCCCAGTAGAATAATGAGAAGAACCCAGAGAGGGAGACAGCATTACTACCAAGTCAGACTTGCTTCCTAATTCTCTTAGTTTGTAAGTTGTTTTACTTGGTTTTAGAATCATTTCCTTAAATAATATTTACCAAAGAAAAGCAGAGTTAATGAATTTTCTCAGGAGTAAGCTATTCACTCATAATACACAAAGTATGTTGAGAACCATATACAAATATTCTTCCCCTTTATAGAAGAAAAATATATCTCTCTTTTCAAATTAAGGCAAAAGGGCATAAAATATTTCCATAAATGCTGTAGGTTACAGCCAGACACTCTTCCAGACACTTAGTATCTAGAAATGAAAGAGTATCTGTCCCTGGAAAGTTCATCAGTAGTCAACAGACAATATTGATACAATTGATAAGAAACTTGAAAGAGGCTATATAAGATACTGAATTGTCATAGAGGGAGAGGTATCTAATGCAGTGTGTTGTAGAAGATGGTAAGGGAAACACTAGGAGTAACACCTCAGCTGAATTTAGCTGGGTATTGCAACTTAGGGAAAGGCATTTATAAACCTTAGAAGAATGTAACAGGCAGTTGTGTATTTTTAGATATGGCAAAGAATAAATATAGATAATCATTTAAGCAAGAGCTGGAGATATTAGTGGGAGACAAAATCATCAAGATCCTTTTGATGATGTATGAAGGGGAGTGTGTTTCTTTCCTGAAGGCAAAGGAGAGAAAATGACAGATTTTGACAGAAGAGTGAGTGTAATTTCTCTTTTTAACAATCTCTTGGCATTGTAAGGATGGATTGAAAGAAACAGAGTCTATATGGAGAAATTGGTGAAAAGGTTCTGGCATTGATCCATGAAAGAAATCATAAGGCTTGAACAGAGTCACAGTGAAAGTAGGGATGGAATTAACAGATTAAAAATATCTGTAGGATTTAAGAGCTTCATTTGAGTATAGGGAAGAATTGAGTGGGAAGAGTATGGGATCATGTGTTTTTAACTTATGTGACTGGATAGAAAGTCCTATCATTTACTGTGGTAGGGATTTAAGTGAAGTTTGTGAAGGTGGGCATGTTGAATTTGAGATACTTACCCATATAGCCAAATAGAAATGTTCAAGAGGCATTGGGAGCTCAGGAAAAAGATTAAGGCTAGAAGATTCAGCTTGGGAATCATTGAATATGGAAATTGATTGTATTACCTCATATGTATGTAACCTAAGGCTGAAACTTTAACTTTTAAAACAGGTGAAAGAAAAGGAGAGGAGTCAATAATTGAGACTGAGAGCTGCTTAAGAGGCCAGAGAAAAATAAAAGAAATGGTGTCTTAAAAGCCAAGGGATTAATTTTTTTTTTTTTTTTTTAATTTTTTAACGTTTATTTATTTTTGAGACAGAGAGAGACAGAGCATGAACGAGGGAGGGTCAGAGAGAGAGGGAGATGCAGAATCTGAAACAGGCTCCAGGCTCTGAGCCATCAGCACAGACCCCGACGCGGGGCTGGAACTCACAGACCGTGAGATCATGACCTGAGCCGAAGTCGGACGCTCAACCGACTGAGCCACCCAGGCGCCCCCCCAAGGGATTAATATTTTATGAAAGATGGAAACCTAAAGTAAATTAGAACTGAAAGGCATTTTTTGGTTGTCAAAACCATTAATGACCTTGACAAAAAACAGTTTTAATTTAGTATTAGGAATAGGAGTAAGATTGCAGTGCACTGAAGAGGGACTGGGAATTGAAGAATGGAAGAGACAACACAGACTATTCTTCAAAAAGTTTAACAGTTAAAAAAAAAAATCGTTTTCTGAATGTGGAGTACTATCACTTGAACTGCATACTTCTATTGTATTTTTGTGTTATGTTGCAATGAATTTATTTAGATGTCTCTCTTTTAAGTTATGAACTTAATATCAAAGGTTTTTTTATTGAACCTTTTTAGATCTTTAATGCCTCAGAGTATCTTGTGCATACATTAAGGGTGGAACAAATGATGAATGAATCAACCAGTCAGAGATACAAAAATGAATAATGTTCTTTCTTGTAAGAAACTTAGAATCTGTTAGGGGAGATCTATACAGATGTCTGTAAGACTGATTCCTTTCTTGTATCCTCCTTTTACACTGGTCTTTTTCTGTACTTCACACTTGGAAAGCCCATTTATGGCTTAGAGCCTTTGTAGTACCTATTCCCTTTGCATTGAATTGTTTTTTCCAAAATATTCCCATGACTAACTCCTTTATTAGCAGTTCTCTGTTCAGACACCACCTTCTTACAGACTTTTTCCTATCTTCCCTCCCATACTTCAACATCGTCTATTCCATTTAGACACTTTATTATATTTCTCTTAATATAGATATCATTGTCTGAAATTCATATTTTTAAAATTTGAGTTTTATGAGCTACCACGCTGGAGCAAGTGAGAGCCAGATAGGCGCTGGATGGTGACTGCCTCACTGAGGAAAATAATTAAACATGGACAGAGGAGATCCTTAAAAGCCAAGAGGCAGATGTCCTCATGTGCTTTCTTTATGCAAACTCACTGGGAGGAGCACAAGAAGCACCCAGATGCTTCAGTCACCTTCTCAAGAGTTTCTAAGAAGTGCTCAGAGAGATGAAGACTATGTCTGCTAAACAGAAAGAAAAATTAGAAGACATGGCAAAGGTGGGCAAGGCCCATTAAGAAAGAGAAATGAAAATTTATATCCCTTCTAAAGGAGAAACGAAAAAAGAAGTTCAAGGATCTCAGTACACCTGAGAGGCCTCCTTCAGCCCTTTTCTTGTTTTGTTCTGAGTATCACCCCAAAATCAAAGGAGAACATCCCAGTCTCCATTGGTGATGTTGCAAAGAAATTGGGAGAGATGTGGAATAACACTGCTGCAGATGACAAGCAACCTCATGAAAAGAAGGCTGTTAAGCTGAAGGAAAAATATAGAGGACATTGCTGCATAGTGAGCTAAAGGAAAGCCTGATGTGGCCAAAAAAAAAAAAAAAAAAAAAGTCAAGGCTGAGGAAAGCAGGGAAGAGGAGGAAGATGAAAAGAATGAGAAGGAGTAGGGCAGTTTTTTTTCCCCTGATCTGTAAAGCATTTAATGCCTGCTGTACACAACTTTTAAAGAAAAAAATTGAAATGTAGGGTTGCATAAAAATTTGTTTTTAAACTGTAGATTGTCTTTTTTTTTTTATATAGTTAACACAATACCAAATGTGTCTTTAGATAGCCCTGTCCTTGTGGTATTTTCACCAGCCACTAACCTTGCCTGGTACAGTATAGGGGTTGTAAATTGACCTAGAAATTTAAAGCAGGTTCGGAGCAACTGGGTGGCTCAGTTAAGTATCCAACTCTTGGTTTCAACTCAGGTCATGATCTCATGTTTCAAGTTCACGCCCTGCACTGGGCTCTGCACTAACAGTGTCAAGCCTGCTTGGGATTCTCTCTCTCTTTCACTCTCTACCCCTCTCCACTCATGCTCTTACTCTCTCGAAATAAAACTTAAAAAGAAATTTAAAGCAGGTTCTTATTGGTACACAGCAGAAACTAGTTATGCATGGGGATGGTAGCTTTTTTCATCTTTAGTTTTCTTGGTGCAGCTTATAGGAAATAATTGTTTTGTTGATGGAATACCACTCTAATTGCAAAAAAAAAAAAAGTTACAGCTGTTTTGTTGACATTGTAAATAATTGTTAATGGAATACTACTCTAATTGCAAAAAAAAGTTAACAGCTGTTTTGTTGACATTGTGAATGCTTCTAGGTAAATATAATTTTTTTAATTAAAAAAAGTAAATAGAATTGGGGTTCTGTTCTATTTTCTTAGTAAGCACCATTAGGATAGTCAGGGATTCTATCTTATTAGCATTGACTAAAATAGGAACCCATGATGGGGCGCCTGGGTGGCGCAGTCGGTTAAGCGTCCGACTTCAGCCAGGTCACGATCTCGCGGTCCGTGAGTTCGAGCCCCGCGTCAGGCTCTGGGCTGATGGCTCGGAGCCTGGAGCCTGTTTCCGATTCTGTGTCTCCCTCTCTCTCTGCCCCTCCCCCGTTCATGCTCTGTCTCTCTCTCTGTCCCAAAAAAAAAAAAAAAAGTTGAAAAAAATAAAATAGGAACCCATGAGTCTATACTGATATAAGTAAGTAAATGAATAAATGAGAAAGGAGGAAAAACTCTTACTTAGGTCAAATGTCAACTGATAATTGTAGAAAGAATGATGATTTGGCAACTATCACAGTGGTAGTTGATTCATTTGTGTGTCATTAACAAAAGCTAACTAAGACTAGTAGAGGATCTTGGTTTGAAGATACTGGCTTAATCTAGCAATATGTTCCCACAACATGTTAATCAAAAAGGGGAAATTGCAACTTTACAGGGGAGAAAACTTGAAAATACATGATAAAATTAACTTCACAGGTGGTGAGATGAGTTGGCACGGTGTGTTCTCTCAAGTGGTACACTGAAAAATACAGTATTTTATTTGTGGGATTCCTGTCAAGACAGTAATTACCTAGATTCATTCGTGAAGAAACATTAGACTGAGGCTTGAGATCATCCTACAGAACTTAAGGTCTGTATTTGTAAATTTCTGAGGACACAAAACAGAAAGCCTGAGGAAATTTTCTACAATGAAGGAAATTGCAGAGATAATATAACTAAAATATAACATGTGTTGCTATATGGGATCCTGGACCAAAAAGGAAAAGGAAACATTTTCATAATAGTTGACCAAATTTGAATGGGGTCTGTGGATTGGATGGCAGTTATATAAATATGGATTTACCAGCTTATGTAGATGAGTATCCCTGTTTTGGAGAAATATAGACTGGGATATCTAGAAGTGATGGGGCATCAAGTCTGCAGCCTGATCTTAAATGGTGCAGGAAAAAACTAATGGTAATGGGTACGTTGATCAATCTGGGTTACGGAGATATGGAAGACATTGGTACTGTTCTTGAAACTCTGTAAGCTTGAAATTAAAAATTATTTTTTTTAAGTGCATAAGAAGTATAGTGGGTATTCAGTAAGTTTGGTAGTAATGGAAAGGAAAGCAAGAGCATAGTAATTTATAGGAAGATAAATTTGTGAAAAACTGTTGGTCAAAGAGATGGAACTAGAACAGTAGACTTGATATAGGAAGATCTAAGGAGGATGGATAGAATAAATAGATGAAGATGAGATGTGTAAAGAGCACTTTATTTTGGCCTATTTCAAAAGAGAGTTAATTAAGTTCACAATGAGCAGATTCTACTTTCATTGTGAAATACTTTATGTTAGGAAACAGAACTGGGTCCTAGAGGTATGTGATAAAGCCTCGTAATAGGAAAAGAGTGACAAATAGGGACCAGTGAGCTTTAGCCTCCCAAATAAATAGAGGGAGGGTTCATAATATTTTCAGTGTTGCAGATTTAGTACGCATATCTTCCTTTTCCATAATAGTACCTAGTATCTTGGGAGCAGGATCGGAGTAAGTGATAATTACATGGATACAGGTTAGTCATTGGTGGTGTAGGTGGATGAGAGAGTGAGAAAATTGGGCGTGTGTTGAAATGATTGACACTGAAGTTTGGGATTATTTGTAAGGGAAATGAAACAGGTCTGTAGTAGATTGGTAGGAAAGAAAATCAATGGCATCTTTTTTAAAAAAACATTGAACTACATTTAAATTACAAGCAAATTTTAGCTGCCTGAAGAGCAAGGTACTTTTTAGCTTGAATAAGAAAATGATACTGTAGTATACATGACAATATACATGATGTTTTTAACATTTAATTCTGTTCTAAAGACATCAAGAGTGAAATCTGATTCAAATCTGTGTTGTAGTAGCAAGAAAAATTAGAATTCTCTTGATTTCTGCCAAGGAATGCTAGATTTTCCAAGATATTATAGGTTTAAATATCACATAATTTCTTTTTTTATTTCAAAGTAGTAATGTTTGGTTGGTCTGCACAGTTGATGGCTCCTCTTAGCACGGAAAAGTTTATAGATCTACTTTTTCCTTTTAAGATAATCTGTAGATGTAACCTGCTGTACTGTTTCCAAATGTGTGCGGTTTTCTGCTTGCAGAAGTCAATCATTCTTTGGCATTTACTGTTCCAACCTGTAAAGGACTTTCTTCATCACTGACTAGTTCACATAATTGTCACTTCCAATCTTCTAGCTTTTAGTTTAAGTAAATACATAAATACAAATTCGGTTAAGCCTTTAAAAGTTGCCTAAAAAAAGCCTTTAAAATTTAAATTTTGGGAATGCAGACTTTAGGTTCTGCTTTAGTTTCTGCATAGAATTTAAGTGATTCAGAGCCCTATTACTGATTGTTTCATAAAGTTTTCATAACATTAGATAGGACATTTTTTTCTAGATTTTGAGAGTTTTAATACCCAAGTCCATGACAAAGTAGAAAGCCATGTCACAGAGACCTGTGGAGTACCAGAATACCAAAGTCAGATGCGTACCTAACATTGCCTAGGCTTCATTATGGAGAATGTCGGTATTTTTATTTATCTGAACTTTACCTCTCAAACTTTTTATTTTCATGAAACTTCAAAATTTCCAAGAGGGATTCACAAAATAGAATTTGTTGTTGTTAGGAATTACCTACAGTGTAAGAGAACCAGTTTCATTGGTGTGGCAGTGGAATATACAAATTAATAGGGTACTTCAACCTAAGTCCTGTGTTCAGGCAAATCTGTTTTCTTTAAGTCCCATTCTTTCTTACCAAGCCTTTTCATAAATAACATCTACACTGCTGTTTTTCCAAATAAAGATAAGTTGTTGTTTTGTTTTTTCTTCTTTGGCTTTATCTTTGCATTGACAATGATGTCTAAAAAAGTCACTGAAAATTTGGTGTCACATCTTATTTGAGGATTTAAATAAGTGAAGCTGCACATTCTTCTCATTGTAATTTTTTTCAGATTTTTTGAATGCTAGGTTTGACATAAACACAAATGACAACATATTAATGAGCACACTTTTCACAGTAATTATGACAATTTAACATTATTGAAGAGTGAAAGTAGTGATACACTGCTGTCTTATGTTTGCTTGTCATTAAACACTAGCTTAATATTTAAATTTGACTCAAAAATGAATTCCAAAAAAAGCATTTTCTATTTTGCACCTAGCTCATAGTTTCTTAGAGTTTATTGTGGCTAAAAATATTGTGGTAACCAAGTCTTGTCTGCTTAATATTCTTCAGTAGCTACCTCACTGGGTTAAATCCAAACTCCTTAACAGGTATTTAAAACCGTCTATTATCTTACTCAGATAAAACCTTTCCAGCTTCGTTTCTTGTTTCCACTTCTACTTTGTACTCCCAGCTTTTCTCACTTTGCCAATCCCCTGTCCTAAGAGCAACATCTAGATGTTATTGAAAAGAAATGACTACTCTGTTTTCCCCTAGGCATTGGAGCTTTGCTAAAAAAACTGTTAGTTGAAGTTTTTCTAAAATCATGCTATCTAATTTTAGCAGGACATTCCCCTTTTGCTTACAGAGTTTTTCCTTTTTTCTTACTGCTCTTCTTCCACTTTATTTCCAAGCTTTGTTCACTTTTTTTTTCTGGTTCCTTATTTTGTTTCTCCCTTTCCCCATTTTAGGAAATAATCCTCAGATAATTGTATTGTTGCCGAGGTTAAGAATCATCTAATTTCTTTCCAGTTTACTTTAAATTTGCTATTTCTGCCATACCTCTTTCTTCTTCATACATCTTAGAAACCTGTGTAATCCTCGTAGCCAAGGCCAACCACGATGACTATGTTTTTCATCTTGTTCCTTTCACCATTACATAACATTGGTTTATTTTAATGTCCATAACACTTTTTTAACATTTTAAGACTGTAATGCCCTACTCTTTGGTTTATTATTGACCCAACTAACATTTGAGGTAGGCTTGGGGAAGGAAAGTTTTTCTAATTCTGCTCTCTACGTTTTTTTTTTTTTGTTTTTTGTTTTTTTTTAAGAATAATCAGTTTTTAATATATCCTTCCACATTCAATTTAAACATGTGTATAGTGGTTTTAGAAATGTTTTCCCAGGGGCGCCAGGGTGGCTCAATCAGTCAAGCGTCTGACTTTTGCTCAGGTCGTGATCTCATGGTTTGTGGGTTTGAGCCCTGCATTGGGCTCTCTGCTTGTCAGTACAGAGCCCGCTTTGGATCCTCTGTCCCCCCACACCCGCACCTTCCCCCCTCTCAAAAATAAACATTTAAATATAAAAATGTTTTCCCAGTAAATTTTTCTTGTGCAGTCCTTTTCAGTCGATTTATGTGTATTTATGTTTCTGATAGCCATTTTAAAAGAACTTAGGTGAATTTGTCAGATCATCTTTAGTTTTACATTCCCATTAAAATAAATTAATGATCACAAGTAATGATGCATGAAATAGAAATTGTTTAAGGATGCTTTAGAGTTCTGTTTGAAATTCTGCCAGGAGTTCCGGGGAGTAGGGGTGAGGATGGGACAGCACACTATTGTATAGGTCATGGAAGAGGATAGTAAAGGGAGATTTCCCTAAAAGGTCAAAGATTTCTCTCCTGCAACCAAATGGAAGAAAAGAGGTCAATTGAAATAAAACACACTTGGGGAAAATGTGCATAATGTTGTTTTATTTTAGTACTTGTCTATACAGAGCAAAATTATTAAAATATTAAATTGGTGATATTACTAATAATGAAGTCAATATGAATATAATGGGACTTTTTGTTCTTTTAGTTAGTGAAAAGTCACTGAACGCTGACTTTCAGGTTTCTACTATTTTCATTAAAAACTGGCATTTTGGTCAAAAAGGTGTTTGGTTTTTGTTTTTCCCTCTTTGTTAACATGAAAATATGTGAAACACCCTCTATAGTAGAATGTAAAGCAAACTTTTATTCAAATACATAAGAACAAAATGATTTCTATCAGTATTATGAAGCACAATGAGATGTCATGATTTTACTTTTTCATATATTCTACCAGTATTAACATAAAATTTTACTTTGTTGTGAGTTTAGGTCAGAGCCAAATATTTACCTTAATTTTTAGAAGAAAAAGTGAATATATTGACTTAATTTGTGGAATTAAAAGTTGAATAAGTAAGTTTAAGAGTTGAATAAATGCTTTATTGCCGTTTTTTATTCAGCTAATACTTAGTGCAATTCCCATGTGCCAAGTGGTATGTAGACCACCTTTCTGGAAGTCATAGTCTACTACCATTCCTTCTTCTCTTTTCACTGATAGTAGAGATACAATCTTCTTTCCTTTAATTCCCCAAACAGCTCTGTATTCTATCTCTTTTGAGCTTTCTCTGCTATCATAATCTGTTTTATCACTTCTCTCACCTGCCTGTACTGTTCTAACAACTTTCACCTGGCCTCCGATTGTTTATCCTAATTCACACTGATGCCAACAGGATCTTTGCTGATACTGACCTGCTTAATAATCTTAAGTGATCCCCTTTAGAAAACATATTTTATAGTATACCATAAAAGGTCCTTTACAGTTTTTCCCTAACTTCATCCTTGTGCCTTTACCTCACACTCTAAGTTAGCGTACAGACTACTTGGAGTTCTCACATTGACATTTTCATGCCTTTGATCAAACTTTTCTCTCTTGCCATATGGAATGTTTCTGTTTTTTTAAAGTAGTAAGAGTATTGCTAAAGTAGGGGCGCCTGGGTGGCTCAATCATTTAAGCATCCAACTCTTGATATTGGCTCAGGCCATGATCTCATGGTTGTGAGATCGAGCCCCAACTTGGGGCTCGCACTCGCTCTCTCTCCCGTCCCCTCTCCCCCCACGCCAAATAAATAAAGAAACTTAAAAAGAATATCGCCAAAGTAAAAATAAGAATACTAATACCAATAGAAGCAGTGGTAATAGTCTTACTGTGTACCAGGTACTACATCCTCACTTACTTATTTAGTTTTTGCAACAGTGCGATGAGATGCGTAAAGAAAAGAAAACTTAGGCATAGGAAACCTGTAACTTACCCAAGATTAAACATATAGAAAGTGGCCATACCAGGTCATGAACTAAGATGTTTGACGCTGGAGTCTGTGTGCAAAGCTTACTACATTACGTTGTGTCTTCATGCAGAATGCTCTGTCCAGGCATCACTGCTTCTGGATTCTTTTCCAGATCCTATTTCTTTGCCTCTCAGGAAAAACACCCTGTTCCCTTGTTTGAATCTCTTCTGATCAACAGTATAGCACTTCAGACATGTTATTGCATTTACACTCTTTTGCCTTGCTTCTTAAGGACAGGAATCCTGTGTCTTTGTATCTCTAGTGTTTGGCACATACTTAATCTTCAGGCAAATGAATAAATGAGTGCATGAATCACTGAATTTTAAAAGTAGAAGGAACCTTAGGAATCATCCAGTTTAACCACCTTGTTTTATAGATAAAGAGCCTGAGATAAGTGAATGGGATACAAATACCAAATTTTAATGTAGATAATTTACCAAAGTTAAATTTTATCACTAGTCTTTAGTGGTTGGTTACCCACTTAATTTGCTTCAAAGCTCAGAAGAATGTGAGTTGAGACTATTCTAGGTAGTGTTGGCCGACTCTGGTTTAGGATATAGCATTTAAAATGTTCTGTTAGGGCGCCTTGGTGGCTCAGTGGGTTGAGTGTCAGATTCTTGATTTCAGCTCAGGTCATGATCTCAGTGGTTGTGAGATCAGCACTTACAGTGTGGAGCCTGTTTGGGATATATTCATTCATTCTCTCTCTCTCTCTCTCTCTCTCTCTCTCTCTCTCTCTCTCTCCCTCCCTCCCTCCCTCCCCCTCCCCCTCCCCCTCTTCCTCTTTCCCCCAAGCCCCTGCTCGATCTCCCTCTTTTTCTCTCTCTCTCAATAAATACTTACTTAAAAAAATGTCCTGTTAATACTATGTTTGTGGTCATTTATATGTCATATCAGTATGAAGGTGATAATACATCTGTACATTTGCTTTTGTGGATCTTCAAACTACTTTCTAATATCAGATATAAGGAGGGGGTTGTTTTTGTTTTTTAAGAATTAGATTGGATGGTTGTAACATGCCACCTTTGAAACCTATTGATAAGTTTGAATTTGGGAAATGGATAAGGCTAATGACAATATTCTCCACTTTTTTGTGTATTTGAAACTTTCAGGGGCGCCTGGGTGGCTCAGTCAGTTAAGCGGCCGACTTCGGCTCAGGTCATGATCTCACAGTCCGTGAGTTCGAGCCCCGCATCGGGCTCTGTGCTGACAGCTCAGAGCCTGGAGCCTGTTTCAGATTCTGTGTCTCCCTCTCTGACCCTCCCCTGTTCATGCTCTGTCTCTCCCCGTCTCAAAAATAAATAAAAAAACATTAAAAAATTTGTTTAAAAAAAAAAAACTTTCAAATAATGGAAAATAAGAGGAAATAGAGGTTGGTAAAAAAGTATAAATTTACAGCTATAAAATGAATTAAGGAAACTAAGAAAAAAAATAATAAAGCCTAGAAGTTCTAATCTCTGGTTTTGATTATGTGAAATTGAAATGTTTATTTGTAAATATAGATATTCCTGGAAAATGTGTATCTTTTACAATTTCTTTCTGAGCTTATGCTAGTATAGCAGAATGTGTAATTTATGTATTTTTATTGACTTCATGGGAGATAAAATGAACTTTGTTTTGGTAACTAACAAATCAGCTTTGGTGATTTTATATGTAACATATTTAGCTGAAGATTACTGATGGGGAACTCATTTATGAATTACATTTTTAACTTCCTAGGAGAAAAATTAGCTTTTGTTTCTGTATAACATAATATCATATACAGTATTAATCACTATTGTGTATTACATTATGTTCTCTTACTACAATTTTGTTTTGTTACTTCAGAAGTTCAGATTCTTTCACAAGATTCCGGATAGAGGTTACCAGAGGTGGTGGGTAGGAGATCATAGGTAAATGTTATTATTAACATCCTGTTTCTCCTGGTAGATTGGTGGACACACAGGTATTGTTTATAAGTGAATGATTTAATAAAAATAGACTTGTATAGAGGAAAATTCCTAATATAAGTATTTAACACTTAAGTACTTAAGAATATGTGTTGGGAAGTGAACATAACAGATACAATTTTTTATCTCTGTTCAGAATTTGAATTACAATTTATAGAGTTAATTCCATTAATACTAATTTTTTTTAAGGGTTCTGATGACTGCCTTGTGAAAATCTGGGCAACAGATGATGGAAGATTATTAGCTACTTTAAGAGGACACGCTGCTGAAATATCAGACATGGCTGTAAACTATGAGAATACCATGATAGCAGCTGGAAGTTGTGATAAAATGATCCGAGTCTGGTGTCTTCGAACATGTGCACCTTTGGCTGTTCTTCAAGGCCACAGTGCATCTATAACATCACTACAGGTAATTTGCTTAATCCCTGTAAAATCCTTTTGATTATGATTTAAATTTCAAGTCACTGTTATAATCCGTTGTGTGAAGCCAACTAAAATGAAGAAAGGAATATTTCTTTTTTCTTTATAAATATATGGACTTTAAATACATGGTAGTCATGACCTTCATCCATAGCTCTGTTTATTAGTTGCTATTTATATGGTAAAAAGTGGGTTATTTGGATTGTGTCACTCTTATATTTTTTTTCTTCAATTGTTTTTCAGTTCTCACCATTGTGCAGTGGCTCAAAGAGATATCTATCTTCTACAGGGGCAGATGGCACTATTTGTTTTTGGCTGTGGGATGCTGGAACCCTTAAAATAAAGTCAGTTGCTCTTTTATATCATAGAATCGATTATTTAATTTAATGGTTAAAATTGCAATAATATAAAGTAGTCAACAATAAGTATAAATTTATTCTCCTTGAGTAAAAAACAGAAATGCATTCACTGACCTCTTTGATTTTCATGCTTCTCCCCACACCCCCCTTTTTTTCCATGCTTCAAAGAAAGTTTATGTTAACAGGTGTGGTTTTTGGTTTTTTCTCTTTTTCCTAGCCTTAGCCATTTCCTTCAGAACATACCTGTTTCATTATCACTCCTTTCTGTATACGGCATAATTTCATCTCAGTAGCTCCTTCTGGTGTTGAGAACATAATCTTAAGAATTCCTAAGGCTATTCTTTAGAAGAATTGTAGTTTATTTGTGTCACTGAATCTACAAACTTTAGGTTTTATTGAAGATCTCAGGAAATGTAGGAAAACAGATTAAGTTTTTACTAAATTACATCAAGGTAGATAAATGCATCCTCACCTCATCCCATGATAGCATTTTGCATTTGTGCTTTCTCTTGTTCTAGTATCTTGGTTTATTAAAACAAGGTGGTTAGACAGAGTTCTCTTTCGATTAAGGACAATGAGGCAAAACAGTTCTTAAGAATTGGCATGGCCAGGACTTAGAACAACACTTCTCTGCCCTTTGGTACCATGCTATCTATGCCTTGCCACCTCTCAAGTAGGTATAATAGGGAGAGGAAGTGCTGCATATTGCCCCATAGGCAGTCTGTGAATGGGGAATTGGTGCATTCAGTGATTCTGCAGTGTCTAAATGGTCATCTCTGTGCTCTCATGGTAGAACATCATTCAGATTAGAAGGGATATCTCAATAATTCTGTCTGACTTTTGTTTATAAATATTAACTCAAGTTGAGTAATTTGAGAATGTCTTTATAATTTTAAAACAGTATTTAGATAAGCTTCGTGTATATTAACATTCCTGTAGAGTGCTGCTAATGGCAAGGCATTAAGAGGCCATGGAAGGTAGAATAATATAATAAAATGTACTTCATTTGAAAAAAAGGATTCTGATTAAGACATGATTGTTTGGAGAAAGCAAGTTGATTTCTAATTTTAGTTGCATTCTTAATATTTAGAATATTAAAGATTTTCTGTAAACATTAAATAAAAGTTTAAATATTTTACTGATGTGTGTGGACAATAGCAAAAGTTAATTGTTGTTTTCCTTTGAGTATTTTTTACCTTCTTATGGACCAGATTAGGATACCATTGTGTTTTCATGTTTGTTTTTATAGAGAAGAAAAATATGACTAACAGTCTTCAAATTATAGGAACAAAAATGTTTTCAAAAAATTAAACTCTTCAACTTTGTGCTTCTTGCGGATTACATTGCTAAGTACGATAATATTTATCTGGATTCTTGAGAAGTGAATTATTCCATATAAGTGATATTTTTTTCAGAACCTTTACAGAGATTTAGCCATTAACCAACTATCCTAACAGCTTTTTCACATAAATGTGTATTTTTAATGTAGATGCAAGTAGAGAAATGTATATAATTTTCTGCTGTTTTTTTCTTAACATTTTATTATAGGTATTTATAATAATTTTAATAGCTGCGTTATGTTCCACTGAGTTGTTATGCTATACTTTGCTTCATGTTTTTCCTATTTTTGGACATACAAATTTTTTTATAGTTATTATAGGTAGGATTCTTTTCTATTCTTGTAATCATCCCTTAAAAGCTTTTAACCTACAGTCAGGCATAAAGGAGTAATTTTTTCTTAGTTATAGACTTGGGGACACTTAGTTTCTTTTCCATATTTACTCATGGCTAATAACTGCCAAAAATTTTAGCAGGATGTAGATTGTTACTGTCACATGGGTTTTAATTACTGATCAAAGCCAAAAATTGTATTGAACTGTAATGCTTTTGTATAATCTGATGAGGAGGTGCCTTCAGCAACCCAGTCTGCATTGAGAAAATCAGTTCTTTTAGAAGTTAATGAAACCTATTTTGAAACCCAAACCTCTTGATAAATTTGTTTTTATACAGAGTTTATGTATGTGGTTACAACTTCCACTAATAAAGATGCTGCTTCTTAGATGAGAAATAGGAGTGGCTGTGTGACTCAGAATCTGACTGAAGAGATCTCTGAGTAGGAGAGAAAGGCTGTCCAAGCATATTTAGATGTAAGAGGAGAATGGGAATCCTAAAATATATAGATGATAATGATTACAAATTTTTATTAAGCACTTAGTCTGACAAGCTTGTACTAATAAGCACTTTCTATTTGTCATCTCACTAATCTTTATGACAACCCTATGAAGAAGGTACAATTATTTTCTTTAGGACAGATAGGAGAGAATATAGAGGTGGATACTGGAAGTATTTCGTCAACCCCCTCTCAAGCAGAGTGCCAAACTAAAAGCAGTTATTCATTGGTCGACTATCTAGAACTGGTTGAATTAAATTAATTAAAATACTAATGATACTAATACTTATTGAGTGTGCAGTACTAAGCATTTTACGTGGGTTAAATTTATTCAATTATCTCAATAACTCTTAAGATATGCTTTGTTTTTACTCCCATTTTATAGATGAGACTGAGGCACAGAAATGTTAACTTGCCTAAGGTCATAATGCTTGATAAGTGGCAGAGCTGGAAACTGGACTCACAGAATCTGATACCAAAGCTTTATCTTAAAATATTTCCTCAGATGTGCTTTTATTTTATTTTTTTTTTTCTTCAACGTTTTTTATTTATTTTTGGGACAGAGAGAGACAGAGCATGAACGGGGGAGGGGCAGAGAGAGAGGGAGACACAGAATCGGAAACGGGCTCCAGACTCTGAGCCGTCGGCCCAGAGCCTGACGCGGGGCTCGAACTCACGGACCGTGAGATCGTGACCTGGCTGAAGTCGGACGCTTAACCGACTGCGCCACCCAGGCGCCCCATCAGATGTGCTTTTAAAAACAAATTATTTGTGGGGTTCCTGGGTAGCTTAGTTGGTTAAGCTTCCGACTCTTGATTTTGGCTCTGGTCATGATTTCGCAGTTCGTAAGATCAAGCCCCACTGCTGACAGCGTGGAACCTGCTTGGGATTCTCTCTCTTCCTCTCTCTATCTGCTCCCGCCCTCAAAATAAATAAACAAACATTTAAAGGGGGCGCCTGGGTGGCGCAGTCGGTTAAGCGTCCGACTTCAGCCAGGTCACGATCTCGCAGTCCGTGAGTTCGAGCCCCACGTCAGGCTCTGGGCTGATGGCTCGGAGCCTGGAGCCTGTTTCCGATTCTGTGTCTCCCTCTCTCTCTGCCCCTCCCCTGTTCATGCTCTGTCTCTCTCTGTCCCAAAAATAAATAAAAAACGTTGAAAAAAAAAATTAAAAAAAAATAATAATAATAAATTATTTGTACTTGTTTATCTATTTTTTCCTTTTAAAAATATTAAAGTCCATTTAAAATGGCAATTTGTATGATTATTTGTATATTCTGATTGTAAGTTACAGCTAAATGGTTGCTTAACACTTACAAGAATGAATGTGCTAAAAATTAACAAAAATGGAGAGCTAGATTCCATAAGATATTAATGAAAGTAGTGTATTTAGTTGTCTTTATAATTTCAGATTACTTAAATTATGGTTACTTAATTCTACTCTGAATAATTGTTTAGGTTTTAAGAGTGTTTTAATAACTTTCTGTTCTCTAAACTATTCATGCTCAGTTATGTCAGGGCTTGTGACTATTAGGAAAATTGTATAAATGTCACTTTAAAAATTTATTTAATTAAAATTTTTAACAAATACTTTTGTGTTCTGTATCACTTTGACAAAAATTCCTTTTTCTGAATGTGTAATTGATAGATCATAAATATTTTGTCCTTTTTTTCCCTGATACGATTACAAAACTGAAACCACTCTATTTTCAATTGCTATGGATTATACAATTTATGCAGTGCACTTTGATTGAAAGCTCTAATTATTTCTTTGAATTTTCTCCCCTGATATCTTAAGGAAAAACTAGATCAAAATGTATGTTAAGTAGGGCTCTAAATAAGATCCCTGTATTAGAGCATTACAAATATATTGTGTACTTATTGGACCTGGTATGGTATAAAATCTACAGTTTTTCTTTCTTCAATACTGTTGATTGTAACAAACATGTAACGTCAGTAGTGTAAATATAAGACATTCAGTAATACAAAATTATACAGTTAATGTACATATATTTAAAGGAAGATGATTTTTCTGTAGATGTCTATTTTGAATGAACATTATAGTTGACATAAGATTCAAACAGTCTTCAGATTTTCACTAGGATAAGTGTTTAAGATTCTTTTTGGAGTCTCAAAAGGCATATTTTGTCACATTGGAAGATAAACAGAGGGAAATATTTAATTAACAGTGCCTAATATTGAAAAAGTTTAGTTAACTGATGGTACTTATGCCACAGAGGCAGTACCTATTTTGCTGGTGTATTCATGTTTTCAAATGACTTATTTTCTAACGTATTTGTGCATTGCTACGGTACTGTATGAAAAACTAAACCCTGTTAAATTTGATTAGAAGTAAGTATAACTAATAACTGCATGTCTGGTGTGACAGTGGCTTTGAGAGTGTTTCATGTGTGGATTGTTGTATAATCTGGGGCTCCTATGAAATCTGTAGAGCTTCCATAAGATCTGCTGATCACGACACATAATGATTTCCAACTTGTTTAGGAAGGGAGCCATCTGTTGCTTCTTATTTAATTTTGTCTTTCTGTATTTAGTTTTTGAAACAGCTCATTTCTGGTGTTGCTCTTCCCTTTAGGGATATTTTTAATTGTTTATTTTTTACATTATAGTCCAAGACCTGCTAAATTTACAGAGCGCCCTCGGCCTGGAGTTCAAATGATCTGTTCTTCTTTTAGTGCTGGTAAGATTTTTCTCTCCCTAATTTTCCACTTAAAGTTGTACATTAGAAAGCTTCTAGTGGAACACATAAAATTTTAGAAAATATTTATTATCGTAATATAAATCATATTCACATACATAAACCAGGGGATGGTCATAAATTAATTTAGAAATATTTGAACTTTGCTAGAGTCTTTTTATGTATTCACGTGACTAAGAATTTTCCTTGAGACCATAATGCTCTGCTCTGGAGAATAAGAGTTTCAGAATCGGCTCTGTTAAAGAATATATCTTTGAATAGTTATCTCATTGTGAGAAAGGTATTTTAAATACGTTTTATATTTTCATGACATTTGGGAGGTATCCTGTAGCTAAGTAAAATAAATTTGATTGCTATTTGTAAATATTAAATACTTCGCTCCAAATTCTTGTTCTTGCTCTTTAAAAAGTAGCTATATAGCAATGCTGATAACTCCAATTATGTTTTGAGTTTGTGCAGTAGCATTTTGAATGGACATGTCTTTTTAAACAAACTATAATTTGAAGATTTGAAATGAATTGATGAGAAAATGAAATGAAATATTAATAGATTTAACACCTATTAAATGTTCCTAGTACCAGTTCCTTTTACATTTACTTCGAGTTTTACTTGTCTTTTCAATTCATAATTGTGAATAGCAGTAGTTCCTCAGATAAGTGATAGCATACTAATGACATAAATCTGTTTTTTCCATATTAATATCCAAACGTGTTTAATTTCTAACTTCTAGATTTCCACTTCTACTGCCATGAAGACCATTTTCCTTTTTGTAATAACACAATTACAGGCTTTATACATGATTTCAGAGTACTCTGTAAGGAGTTATATACAGCACTGTTTCAGCACTGTAGGAGAATATTGATTCAAAGTGGAGAGAGCAAATTGCTATATAAATAACTGTAATGTAAAGTAGAATGTATGTATTACAGACAAAGTCTTAATAAGAGTTCTTAGGATAGCAGGCTCATTTGATTGCAGGGTGGCAAAGACAACCCATTGAAGAAATTGGGCCCTAAAAGTTTGATAGATTTTAACATAGGAAATGTGGCAAGACAGGGACTTCAGTAGAGTTAAAGGGCATGTTTTTTAGGGAGAGTGACAAATTTTAACAAAGAATTATGTAATCACTTAATGAAATGATTTGTAGTGGAAATCTGTAAATATTGAAAATGCATCTTAGTTAAAGCTGTGTTAGTTAAATGTATTTTAAGTTCATTAAGTTCAGTTTTAGATGTAATTTTTATGCTTAGGATAAATATGCATAGTTTTAGAGTAAAATATTAATCATTATATATTATGGTAATATTGCTTGCATTTTATTTTCAGTGATTTTGAAACTGTTTTACTCACAAATGTTTGCTCCTACTCCTCAGGTGGCATGTTTCTGGCCACAGGAAGCACGGATCATATTATTCGGGTTTATTTTTTTGGATCAGGTCAGCCAGAGAAAATATCAGAATTGGAGTTCCATACTGTAAGTACTGATAAAAAGAATAAGATAGGTACAATTTAAATGAGTTTAACAGTTTATATTCAGGATTTTTTTTATCTCTTTATATGTAGGACAAAGTTGACAGTATCCAGTTTTCCAACACTAGTAACAGGTAAAATAATTATTTTTGTTTGTAAATTTAATTCCAATTTTAAAGTTATCAAATACATTTCTTACAGTCAGATTTTAATTAGAACTGTACGCTTAGCTACTAAAATAAGGATCTTGAGCAGTTACACTGAAGAGTGACTATAGCCTTCACATGCATGTGAGAACAGGTCTTATGTTTTATTTCTATAAATGTTAGTTTATTTGGGCACTTTTAACAACAGGGACTTTTATCCACCCTATATATTTTCTATACATATCAAAGTGTAGGGAAACTTAGTAGAGTTTGGAAATGTATCATAATGTAATATTTGAGACAGAACTATTTACTGAAGATAAATGATGTTTCGTAAATTTTCCCAGGTTCTTATTTGAAAATGAAAGAAAGCTATTCCTAAGTACCTTTTACCTTGAGTAAAAGAAGTCAAGTTCTTTAACATTGAGAGGAAAATCAGTATTTTTCCATTGGAAAATACTCATTTTATTTGTAAGGTAGTAAATGGTGGCCGTGAATCCCTTTTGAATGTCCTTTTGCGACCTAGCCATACACATTAGAATATGTGTATAAAGTTTTAAAAGCCCGTTAAGTTGCAGAAGTTGTTAATTTAGTAGAGAATATCTGACAGAGACTAATCTGTATTATATTAGAATGCTGTGTAAATAAAGATGAGTCTGTCTTTTAGTATTTTGAAAAACAGCTCTGGAAAAATTCATTTAGTAAAGTACATGTGTTTTTTTGGGGGGGGGTGGGTTTCCTTTAATTCAGATTTGTGAGTGGGAGCCGTGATGGGACAGCACGTATTTGGCAATTTAAACGAAGAGAATGGAAGAGCATTTTGTTGGATATGGCTACTCGTCCGGCAGGGTAAGAGATCGAATTTGAAATATTACATAAATATAGATAGATCATTTAAAGTATGCTGTATTACAGGCTGGTGTGACTCTCAGCCTATAGAAACATACGTCATAATCCATGTTAAAATGATTACTTTTCTGTAATAACTAGAGGTGTTACTGGAGATGGAAAGGGGATATTTCTAAAATTATTTATTGCCATATATATACACAAAGATCTGCATTAATGACTTTTTTCAGTTTGATTTATTAAGATGATGATAGTACTACAGGAATACTCCTAGTTTTCTTTAAAAAGTAGAACATATCCTAGTGTTAATCTGTCACAGAGAGATGATGTAGTGTATCTAGTGGTTTTCTCCAGCCAAGAGAAATTATATTACACTTTGTAACTATTATTTTGGTTTTAATATTTAATAAATAATTCTATATTTATATGTAGTGGTCTCAGGTGGATGGGAGAACAAAGCAATTAGCAGGGCATGACAGCAGCAGAAGATGGAGAGTGAGCTGCATGGCATAGAATTCTTGGATCCAGATCGAGTTAAAGCATTAATAACATGTTCAAGGTCATCTATTACTAAGGGCTTAGGCTGAAATCCTGGGTGTTTGCTGACTCAGTGCAGTGTTTTTGCCCTCATTCTTTGTTGATGCAGATAATTCTTAATTGCTGTTAAGTGATAATTATTCATGTAATGAACTTAAATATAGATTATAAGAAAACAGATTTAGGTTTTTGTCATAATAGTATTTTAATAATATTGGTGTAAACAAATACTGCCTCCATCACTTTCAGCCAAAACCTTCAAGGGATAGAAGATAAAATCACAAAAATGAAAGTAACTATGGTAGCCTGGGATCGACATGACAATACAGTTATAACTGCAGTTAATAACATGACTCTGAAAGTTTGGAATTCTTACACCGGTCAACTAATTCATGTCCTGATGGTGAGGAAAAAAAAACTCATTTTTATTTGGTATAATGAAGCTTATTATAGAATGGCATATTTTCATTGAGGACTAAAGTCTTTTATAAAGTTAGCCAAAAAATCTTGCTAGATGGATAACAGGTCTTTGTGGGAGATTAGAAATAATTTTAAAATGTAGTTAAGCAGGTTTGACTTGGAAATCGAAATTCTTGCTGTTCTTTAATACGTAGGGCTGCATCAGTAGTATTCTCAGGTTTCACCAAATGATAGCAAAGCCCTGAATAGTGGTATTAGCTCAGCTTCATTATTATACATTGATAAATTTGAAGATTTTTGCCACTTTAATAATTCTTAGAATTCAGATTCTAGACATGTTGCCATATTGATGTTTGATTGAATTTTCTTTTTTAAATTCATAATTCTGTGCAACTTCAAAAATATTTCAGGGTCATGAAGATGAGGTATTTGTCCTTGAGCCACACCCGTTCGATCCGAGAGTTCTCTTTTCTGCTGGTCACGATGGAAATGTGATAGTGTGGGATCTGGCAAGAGGAGTCAAAATTCGATCTTACTTCAATATGGTAATTATCAGTCTCTTCATTTTAAAGATTTGGGGACTTCATGCAGGTACTCTGCATATCACAAAGGAAATCCATTTAGGAGTTTATTTAGACTTTTTTTGCCTTTAAGTTTTAAAAAACAATTCTGTATTCTACACTTATATTTAGGTGTTAAATTTAAAAGAAAATTGTGCATATTAACAGTACATGTATATTGGTGATAACTAATTTGGTTTCTAAAATAGTTTTAAGAGTGATACTTTGAGAAACTCACAAGTAGAAACATACAAAATAATATAGATTAGAAAATAGTTTGGAAAACCATGTTAAGAAATTATAATTATATTGTGTTAGTATACTTCAGCAGCCTTCTTGTGCACAGTTTTATTCCAGTACACCCATTTTATTTGTTTTACAAAGTTTTATTTAGGTAATCGCTATACCCCACATGAGGCTTTGACTAATGACCCTGGTATCAAGAGTGTCATGCTCTTCCAACTGACTCATCCAGGCACTGCCCCAATGCACCCATTTTAAAATTAGAGCCAGATTAAAGGCGTTCTTGTCTTTTATAATCGAATTGTAGTATGTTAGATAATTACTGTGTTTAAGCCCTTTCCCCTCCAAATTTTGCTTCTTATGTAAATTTTTAGTATAATTTGCTCAGTATATACGTAGCTTACTGTGCAGCATTGTCCACTTGTCTCTAACCACTGTATGAAGTTTTCTTCAAATACTGCTGTTTATCGTCACTTTTTAAAACATCTACTTCCTAGGTATTAGGGATACCTTTCAACAAAAGGAAAAAGAAAAACATTTATTTCTACTATTTCAGCATCTTTAGATTTTTTTTAATCAACTATGGAAGCCTCTTGTAATGAGTCATGAAAAGGTACAATTAATAGTGTGTATAGTCAGTTATTTTGAAAAGAAAAAAACCTCAAAGTGTCATTTGTGAAATGCCATGTTTTGTGAAAAAATTTCATGAAGGTGATACTATACTTCATTGATAATCATAGTAAAGTTCTACATAGTAAGAAGTAATTAAAAAGTCAGAGGGAGGAATAAGAAGATAAAAGCATTATTAGTGAAGGAATTCAGTTACCTGCCTTTATAGATATACCTTAGTGTACATAAGGTAAGAACTTAAGATTTGTCAAATTCTTATTTTTCTAAAAAGACTGCTAATTATTTGGAGTACAATTTTTAGTGACAGGTGGATTTCCTTAGTGATATGTGTATAGAGAGTTTTTTTTTAAGCAAATCCTTAAATATGCTGGTAAAGAATTCTTTCTTTTCTATCCTTGTGTTTCTGGTTTGCTCTTTTTTGAGGCATCTCTGTTTAAATAAAAATACTATTTTCTCAATTTGTCTTTATAGCTTCAAAAGAAAACAATTTGTGTCCTATACATATATTTTAGTGACTTTTTTTTTTTTTTAGTAATTTCATATTTTCAAAAGGCATTGGTGGGTTAATTGAGTGGGGGGAAAGTTTTATCTCATACTTGAATACTCCTTTCACCTTTAAGCTACAAAGGTGAATTTTTCCTGTTCAGGTAAGTTGATCACACTAATATTCCACCTTATGTTATAAAAATTGGAATACATTGAGACTTAAGTGATTTGCTCTTAGACCATTACAAATAAGTGATGTAGCCGGGAATTGAAGTCAGACATACTATATTGCATAGTCTTTGAAATTAACTAAGGGATTTAGTTAACATTATTGCCTTACAAATTGTTTTAAGAGTTTTAGATAAGGATATTTTTCCTGTTCCAAGAATAAGAGAAAAGTCTCTAAAGGGCAGAAGAAACAACTTTATGTAATAAGTAGCCCATCTATGGATGGTATCCATGGAATACTCAAACTGAGAAAAACAAAACATAGACTAAAAAGGATTAAAAATATATCCTGCACTTAAAAAACTAGAAAATGAACTACATTTTATCTAATTAAAATAAAGATACTCCTTTAATTTTTTGCATGATTTTTAATGACTTCCAAAATACTTCTGTGTATTACCTCATTTGGTTTTCATGAAAACTTTGTAATACAATCAACAGTAGATTTTACTATTACTGGTTTTATGAATGGAGAAACCGTACAGAGATGAATTGCTTTGCCCAGGTTTATCTAGGTCACACACCTGTTACAGGGGAACTTGGGGTTTTGAACCCGTATTTTTTGGTCCATTGTTACTGTGTTCTTAATGCTAACTCTAGTTAATGGTTGGCCATTGCACAGCTAACTTCCAAATCTACCTAGTCAGTGATATGTCACCTGGAGGAGATGTTTTTATAATGGTATTAACTCTGAGTAGATCATTTGAGATCTTAAAGTTTAGCTTGATGATTTTTTTCTGTCTCTTCATTTATAAGTTCTCTAAGTGCCCTCCCTGCTTTTTGCTCTTTGCTTTTTTGTTCATTTCATTGTTTATCTATGGACAGATGGAAGATAAAGCATCCAGCATTACTATTAAAATAAAAACAATTTGAGGGGAGAGTAGAAGCTTGTGTTCACTGTCCGCTATCATGAAGGTAGCGTTTTGGTTATATAGTTATAGTAGTTATAACTATTTAGCTCTGTGTAGCAAGTCAGTCATTTTTTCAGTTACTAAAATACCATAAAAGTTGAAGAAGTACAAATTCAAACTCTAATATTAAATTGTACCAGTAATCATAAGTTCAACCTAGTAAATAATTTTTGAGTGCTCTGTAGAGGAACTATTTATAGCATGCCTTGGAAGACCTCTTTTAAGGATGAATAATTCTAGTGGAATACTCTCTGTTTAGAAATGGTAAAAGTTTAGAAGAAGTATCATTAGGGCTACGTAATATTTCATGTGAGTTTTAAAATCAAAGCTTTACAACATGAAGAAAAAAATCACCATTAAACAGATATACAGCCAGAAAATATGGCATGTAAACTGCCTTTAAAAGAAAAAAAAAATGTATATATAATTCTTTAAGATGCAGGTTTTTATCAATTATATTTTGAGAATACTTTAATACTGGTTTTTCTTTTTTATGATACTTTGATTTTCCACTTGAAATTCATAATACCTTTGTAAGAAGTTTTGAAATCATGTAACAAATAATTATTACGTGTTAATCAGCATTTTACTGTCCCTTTTTACGTATTACAAAAACTAAACTTTTTTTGAAATTTTAGATATAGTCAAAAATTCTATGTCATCAAAAATGCCTTTCATGGGGGAAAAGTTGAGTTTTGTAAATGCCTATGTTTGGCATGGAGTAAGTACATTTTAATAAAATTATATATACATTTAATAAATTTAAAGTATGAGGCATTGATGTATTAATATTGCACTGATACTTGTCATTCTGATAAATATTCTAATTACTTCCCCCTCCCCCCCCCCGTATCAAGCCTTGGCTTATACTTTTAAAAATCTGACACTTTATTTTAGGACCACCTAAATTTGTAAACAAGGTTTGAGATTAAGAATTGAGATAAAGAGTTAGTTACTTATTTGCCCATAAAACCCCCTAATTCATTTCATTTCAAAATTTAATAAAAAGATTCTTAACCTGCTAGTGGTATTGTCTAGAAAAAGTGATGGAGTTACCTTGCTTATTTTTACTACTAGCTTTCATCTTAATGGAAGATCTGAATGACAAAACAGTTAGGGGTGGGTGGGTGTTAGGTTTGCTTTTGTTACATACAAGAAGTATATGACAAGTGAAAAGAGATAACAGAGCATGAAGTAGAATAGACAGTTCATGTTCCTTGTAACACGCCCCCCCCGTTGTCTCATCTTTAAAAATAAAATAATCTTAAACATTGAATAGCATTTGTTGGAAAAGTATATGAGGAAGAAACCTGAAACCTTTCTTTGTTTATTATTATTATTATTATTATTATTATTATTATTATTATTGTATTTGAGAGACCACACAAGTGGGGTACAGGGGCTGAGAGAGAGAGAGAGAGAAGAGAGAGAGAGAGAGAGAGAGAGAGAGAGAGAGAGAGAGAGAGAGAGAATCCTAAGCAGGCTCCACACTTACACAGACCTCAATCCCACGACCCTGGAATCATGACCTGAGCCAAAATCAAGAGCCAGATGCTCAACTGACTTAGCCACCCAGGCACCCCTCCGTTTTTTGTGTTTTTTTTGTTTTTTTTTTTTTTTAATGAACCAGAGAATGAAAGTAAAGAATATTGTAGAGACAATTATAAGACAACTTTATTTTCTTTAAAAATATATATAAATTTTAGGCCTTAAGCTTTGCTTGTCTACATTCCTCTAAAAACTGTGTCAGTTATTCATGTTCTAGTTGAACAGACCTTATATACCTATATAATATACTTATATATATTCAGGATAAAAGTGTATTTGGGTATTTTGTTGAAGACAGATAGTATATATTAAGAATATTCCAAACTATTCAGGCGTTGTTTAGCAAGCCTAGTATAGATGTGTTTTAATGAGAGTTGTTCTAAACTCTAGTTTAAAGGCTCTGAAACTTAAATGTTAAAAGGCAGATAAATTGTTCCCAGAAATAACTTGAAAATGTGTGCAAACTCCTTGAACTGAATTTAAAGGATTTTGTACTGTTCCCATTTCCTGAACGAGGTAAGCAAGTTTGAGAGTTTAATATAACCATAGATGGTCCTAAATAATAAAGTTTTTTTAGCCCTTTTCCCCTTAAATTAACACAGTATAACTACATTTTAACTACAAGTTTAAATGAACAATAAATTAATTTGAAAGGGGACTTTCAAATTTCTTAGTTTGATTTGATTATTAGAAAGCAAATAAAAGCTATTTGAAGTGGGATTGTAGACCCCACATTAGTAGCTTTCCTCATGTTTCTGGTGCTTTTATCTTTTCTGTTCCCTTCCTTTTCTCCGTATTATTCCTAGCTGTGTCTATGACGTTCTCTTTTCATATCATTCTGTTTCTCTCATGTTACTCAAAGCTGTAGTTTGTTGCCTCTTGTCTGGTTTTGTTTTTAATTGAAGAGTACAATGTCTCTTTCTAGACAGCAATTTACTGAATTTGAGTTTTGCTTTACTTTTGTTGTTTCATGAGTAAATTCCAAATAACAATTTTTATTTATTTAATTAAAATTTTCCTTATTTTTATAATTAACCTTTCTTTTACTTGAGATTTAAAAAAAAATGTTCCAGTGTCCACTAATCCAGAACAATATATTTCTCCTTGCAACGTTCCAAACAAGCAGAGGCTGCCAATCCACCACTCAGAATTTTTGCACATGCATACTTCTGACAATATGTTCTCAGTGTGACCTCTAATTTAGTTTTAGACAGTTGTAGCTGCATATATCTAGGAAAGGGAGAAAGAGAAGCTCAAAATAGGTAATCTCGTATTGTGTTCTCTTGTGAATCAAGATTTCAAGATAAATCTTTCTCTCTTTTTCTCCTTCTCTCTTCTCCTTCCTTTTTTGCTTTCATCCTTCCATCTCTTTCATTACCTATCTATCATCATCTAACAAGATGCCATATATCTGCACTCTATGTTAAAAGGATTCTTTGATGCTTCCAGTCCTTGTTTCAGCCTCCCTGGGTAAGGAATTACCTTCAATCTTCTGAGTATAAACTTTATTGTCACTTTTTTTTCAGGTTTCTCCGGTTCTCTAGATTCTGTCTCTTTCTCATCTTTGGTATCAAAAACATATCTTAAAATTTGTTGCCATGAATGTGAGTTTGTCTCTCTAGCTTGTCATACTGTATTATATTTAGTGAATTACTTTTATGTAATTCTTTGACATGGTCTATGAATTACTGTCACAAGGGTTTTGGAGATTTGATAGTTATACAGGGAAATATGTAAACATACACATGGAAGACACTTTGATTAGCAAACATTTGAGTATTTTGTGCATTAGCACAAAATACGAGAACCACAAAGAAGAATAAGACATTGTCCTTGTTTTTAGCTGGCAGTGGTAGCATGGCATGTGAGAAAAGAGAATTGTTGTATCTAAAGATGTGTAAGGATCACTTCAGGATGGATGTTCAGAAACAGTTTTTTTGAGGAAAAGAATTGGAATTATGGCTTGAAAAATAAAAATTGAGTCATTAAGAAAGATACTTAATTTTATAAATAAAAGGAATATTATAAATAACCAAGTAAGATCTGTTAAGATGTAATTTAGAATGGTTGTCTGGAATAGATTTTGAAAAGTGGATGACAAGCTGAAAAGTGTAAGTTGGGGTGGATTGTTGATGGCCTCGTATTACCTTGTAAGCATAAAAAGAATAGTTAACATGGTGGGATTTTCATAAATTATACTTCAGAAACAAGGGAAGAGGTTTGATTGCCAGTAGTAGTATTTCAGGTGTGAAGTTGAATAGGTTGGGGGATAACTACTTTTATCATTGAAATCATAATGAAAATTTATAAGGGTTAAGGTAGTAGAAAATTAGTGAAAGAAAAATGTGTATAAGACTTGGAGTTTTGTGACTAATAGAAGGATTAGTGCTGGAGAGTGCTGGAAAATTTAATAAATATGTTGGGAGTGTACCGCAGGTTGCATTGAAAAAATGATATTAATGGAAATATGAGTTACGTGAAGAAAAACTGATTTCTTTTAGCTCATCTTTATGTTTATTATGATGTAGTGTTGGAGATCTATGTGGAAATGGCCAGCCAACAATTGAATATAGAATACTTAGAAGGGCTAGGAGTGGAAAGAGATGTTGAAATCTTCCATGTAGAACGCTGTTTACCTCATGGAGATAGAGCAGTACTGTAGAGGGCTTACAGCTAAACTTTTAAAATATAGTCCTATTTAGAAAATGGAGAAGAGATCATAATCTTTAAAGAGTGTGTTAGAAAGATACCATGCTAGTATTATGTCAGAGGCCTAAGGAGGAGAACAGATTACAAGGAAGACTGATGAATAATATTACAGCCCTCAGTGAAATCAGAATATGGGTAAGCAGAATGCTGTTAAATTTGAAGATTAGTTATTTATTTTGATAAGAAATGTTCCTTTGATGAAAATTAGAGCTCATTCTTCAAAATCACTTTTATGTATCTACTGGTTCTATCAAGATAGTTACAGCAGTTTCCTTTTTTATATAAATTTATTATCTTAGCACTCCATAAAGTTACCTTTAATTCATATTTAATAATGTTTATACATTAAAGAATTTTCAATATTAAAGGAAACATTCATTTGCTAATGGTCTTTAAAGTAATGTGATGACACCTAGCCTATTACAGTGTGGGTAATTTCCCTGAATATCTGTTTTTTGTTTGCACTGTAACTATCATTATGATTAAAGTGGCCAAAGCATATTTTAGGCATATGTATGACAGTGTCTGTCTTCAGTATTTAGTATACTTTCTTAATTAAGTTTATTTCTCCCCTGGTAGATAAACTTTAAAAGTTCTTTATACATAAGGACTTTCTAAGGATAATTCTTAGCATAAGTTCTGTTTCCCAGCTATTTTATTCCTGGGATGAGTCTGTATCACAGCATTGTTAGGATGTTTAAAGATTCATAATTTTAAATTATGGAGTATTTCTAGGTAAGATGCTCCCTTCTAGACAGTGGAATAGTTTTAAAAATGAATGAGGCAAAAAACAAAACAAAACAAAACACCTGACCCTGGTCATAAACCTGGAATAATTCCTTAACAGGACGATTCTGCTTAAGATAGCCCATATTTTAAAAAAAAATTTTTTTAATGTTTATTTTTGAGAGAGACAGAGACAGCACAGTCAAAAATAAATAATGTTTATTTTTGAGAGAGACAGAAGCAGTCACAGAGACAGTGAGTGGGTTAGGGGCAGAGGGAGAGGGAGACACAGAATCCGAAGCAGGCTCCAGGCTGTGAGCTGTCAGCACAGAGCCCGACGCAGGGCTCGAAATCAGGAGCTGTGAGATCATGACCTGAGCCGAAGTTGGACACTCAACCGACTGAGCCACCCAGGCGCCCCAAGATAGCCCATATTTTTAACATTCTTGAATTATGTTGAGTTTCTCCACGACTGCATACTTCTCATATTCACCTGTGTGTATATTCTTCATGATTGATGTAATTTAGACTCTGTAATTTTAGTCTGCATTGTAGTGCTTTTACTATATACCTCATTTCCAGATTTGTCTAATTTTTCCAAAAAGTCTTCCTGAATATCAGATGTTAGAATTTTAGAACTGGGTAGGACTCTGGCGATCATTTAAATTATCTCTATCGCAGAGAGATTAAGTGATTTGCCAATAACCAGAGAAGTCTCTTAGGTCTTAGGCCTCATTTCTCTGTCTCCTTTAATTATTCATCATTCTATTTCACAAAAATTACATTGGTAGTTGTGGATAGTATTCTGCCTTAAAAAAGATACTAGTATTCTTCATTAAATATGACAGTTCTGTCATCATCATGGCTTTTCTCTCATAAGTTTTTGTATTATTTTAAATTCAGTGTAAACCTCTAAATAGTACTCCTCATTTCTTGGAAATATTTTGAGAATTCTTTGGTCAGTAATGAGAATTTCCCTAACAAAGGAATTATTATTATTTTAACTCATCTAATCCTTTTATCTCTTGCTTTAAAAATAAAACAGAATGACTTCTGTATCATAATTGCATAATACATTTTTTATTTTAACTCCTGTTCTTTTGAAATTTTTGCACTTACTGGTAAATACCATCTCTTGGATTTTCTCAGCTCTCCTTATTGTGATTTAATGTGTATGAGTTTTATTATGTGGTCTGTATTTACATATGCTCCAAATGTTTCTTAAACATGCTTGATTTTATTAGGAGTAGTTCATCCAAAATTTACTTTGAAAATTCTGCTCTTATTATTCCTTTCCATTTTTAATTTTCTACAACATACATCAAATATTAGTATAAGTTACATGCTGTATTAAATTTTATGTTGACTTATTCTTGGTCAGTACATTTAGTTTTATGATAGGCCCATATAACTTTAATATGGATAGAGAAGATATTTTCATCCTTTTGGTTTTTGAATAGAAGCTTCATTGTTTTCTAGTTGCGCATGAATATTCAAATAGTACCTTCATTATTTTTTTTTTCCCCTTTGGGAATTCTTAGAAATACTTTCAGCCTGATTTAAGAAGGTGAAATCATTTTTCAGAGAGAAATACGTAAATTTCTCTTTTGGTTGGCTTACTTAATCATAGCATAAAAACAGTTACAGTGTAGTTATATAGGAAAAGTAAAATAATTTTTCTACTTTGTATCAGCTGGAGAGCCTAGTCTGCATTTTATAGTTGTGTGATGATTATATTCTGAGGAGCAGTTACTAAAGATAAATTTGGCATTTTAATAAGGTTATGGACACCTTTTCTGATTCATGAGTAGATTCTTTCAATGCCTTCTTTAATGAATAATGGTTAAGCCAAATAATGTGCTTTTACTTTTTTCTGATGTTCTGGAAATATACTTTTAGTTTGTCCGTATGAAAGTCATAACAGATGCCTTAAACCAAGAAAATTGGTACTGTCCTGACATATTCAAACATCATGTGTTATATAGGAAAGACAGTGACCCTCAGTAGGACTGATTTTTTTCTTTGCTTCTTTAGAATTTTATAAGTTCCACATCTCCCCATTATTCTTTTAGAGATCTAACTATAAATGTGGCAACATTGGTAGATTAAATGGAAATAGGGTTGATTAATCGTCATACAGCCCACTCCACAAAAAAAAAAAAAAAAAAAAGGAAAGAAAATGTGTAGAGTTGCCTAAACATGTAAAGGATACCATGCTTATGAACATCTATTAAATATCCTTTGTCATTGCTGATCAGACTTGTTTCAGATCTCTTCCTCTGTTCTACTGTGTACTTAGAACTGTAAACTTAGACTTAAAATAATAGTATTACATTTTGGGGAGCATTTATTATAATAGAGGAGATTTATAAAGTAGTTGCTTTTTTGTTTTCACTTTCATTTTTTGTGAAATTTGGAATGAACTGAGATAAAACATGTAACAATTGCCAAGGCAATTTGAATTGTCTTGAATTTTTTATATGAAATTCTGTCTAGAGGTAAACTTTTTCAAGTGGTTACTTGCTTATAATAGTTTGTGTAACTTTTTATTTGGTCAGAAAACATTGAAAAAGAAAGACCTGAACCCTGACACTTGTTTTTTGTAGTCTTTCATTTTTGGCATATACTAAGATGTGTGCATCTCCTAATGCTTGTATGCTACTTAGGGGAAATCATTCTATTCTTTCTCTTTTTGAATAGTTTTAAGCAAGACTTGGAATCAGTTCCCTTTCTCTACTGTCTTATCCTCCAACCTTCTTCATAACCATTTTCTTCCTTGTATGGTAAATCTTTAAGTGTATTAGTCATTAGGTAAGTTTACCAATTTTCATATGATTAATTTTAAGAAAATTCTTATTTCTTTCCCATTATTACCACTATCCAAAACATTAATAAACACCAGTGGTCTCTTTCCTTCTTTTCAAAAAGCTGAAGAAAAGCTAGTGTTCTTTTTGAGTCAGTCCCATTTGTGATATTATGTTAACTTCTTAGGCAGAGCCCTTTCTTTTAGAGTGATAGTTTCTCTTTTGACCACAATGCAAACTTTCCTTGAGAAATTAACTTTTCTTCTGAATTTTAACTTCACTTCCATTTTTGGTGAACTACACATCCATCCCTATGCCATATTTTTAACACTAAAAAAAGAAAATTACCATTTCTCTCTTCTCTAAGCATTTCCTGGAATATTGGGATAGTACTAGTACATTTCAGTTGTTCTAGATCAGTGGATACCGGAACAGAGAGGAGGTATTTCTTACCTGATAATGTGTGTGTGTTCCGATTCTGCTAATCCAGAAATCCAATCGCATTTGTTGAAAATCATCCTTAGTTGTTATTTGTTAGGGAGTCGACTCCCTATTTTAGTTGTTTTCTGAAATTCAGTCCCTAGATGTGCTTTAGATAGGGTAGAACTTTTACCTCTTTCAGAACACTGCTAAAGAAGTTTTCAACTGGAACATAGTCTGAAGAAGCACTGAGAGCAAAAAAAATTCAGAGTGGTGATTGGCCACCTCTGTTTGATTGACAGGTTGCAGGGAGAAACCCATTCGTTCTGGATTAATGGAACTGGAAAACAGAAAACAATTATCAGGTAAAAAAAACCTTTTCTTTAACCTTTGAAATTCACCATTTAAAAGATGAGTCAGACCATCAAGGGAATTTATTACCAAAAGGAAAAAATTTAGTGTCTTGTGAACAATAATCTCTGGCTACTACTTCCAAGAGTTAAGAAAAAATCGCTACAGTTACTACACATTGTCAGCCTTTGCTGAAAGGGCTTGATTAAATGCAGATAAGTTGGAATGCAAGGTGCAATTACATTTTAAATGTGGCTTAAAGACATGAAGCAGAATTCTATGGGTGGGGGAGATTGATGTTTTATTTCCTGAATTGTGTGTGGTCTGTGTGTGCATAAAGAAAACACTTTGTTTTTCAAGGCTATTAATCTGGCACTTTTCATGAATATTCACAAATTTTGTTACTGTACTGTGTTATACTTAATCTTCACTTCATTGGGATGTATACTTTTACATATCTTTTACCATAAAATTTTAGTAACAGTAACGACCAGTCTTTTTATTTTAATGGTACCTTTCTGATTGTTGGTTAAATATATTTCAGATTGAAGGCCAAGGACATGGTGCAGTATTTGACTGCAAATGCTCTCCTGATGGTCAGCATTTTGCATGCACAGACTCTCATGGACATCTTCTAATTTTTGGTTTTGGCTCCAGTAGCAAATATGACAAGGTAGAGTATGATGATGATGATTCTTCTTTTTTTTCTTCTTCTTCTTCTTTCTTCTTCTTCTTCTTCTTCTTCTTCTTCTTCTTCTTCTTCTTCTTCTTCTTTTCTTTGTTTTTGTTTTTAATCTGTGGATGCTTAGGGGTTGTATTTCTTCTTCAGGGGTGGGTAAGCATCATTTATGCTTTAAGAATCATATTTTAAGTATTCTGGAGACTTAAGTTTCAGTGAACATAGCAGTTGTTAAATTCCTCTTCTCTGTAATAGACATTAGATAATATTTTATTCAGTCATCTATATTTCAGAAAGAATAACTTTTTACTTAGGTTGCTAGAGCAATCTAGCTTGTAATTCTAAAGCTGGGCATGAGAGAGGTTGTCCATAGAGAGACTCTGAAATTATGTAAAATGTTTTATCTGTATGGATAAAATACATTTATTTAGGGGCGCCTGGGTGGCGCAGTCGGTTAAGCGTCCGACTTCAGCCAGGTCACGATCTCGCGGTCCGTGAGTTCGAGCCCCGCGTCGGGCTCTGGGCTGATGGCTCGGAGCCTGGAGCCTGTTTCCGATTCTGTGTCTCCCTCTCTCTCTGCCCCTCCCCCGTTCATGCTCTGTCTCTCTCTGTCCCAAAAATAAATAAAAAACGTTGAAAAAAAAAAAAATACATTTATTTACCTGGGGTAAAAATCTGTAGCTTTTATATGATTCCCAAAAATGTATGACCCACTGATGTAGCTAATATTTTTAAATACTAAAGAGCCTATTTAAGTTCATTGATTAAAAGACTTAAAAATTGAATAGGTCATAGTTTAAGAAATACCAAATCAATAAAATTGTGAAGTTACAGATGTGTCAGGCATGAGTTCATGTTAATAATTTTGTGTTAATTTAAAAAAAAAAAATTCTTTAGCGAAAATGCTTATTAACTCTTGGAAAATCTTGTCATGTTGATTTTTAGGTTAATATAAGTCACATGTACAGTATACTTAAGAGTTTTCTTAAATTGTGTAAGTGATTGCATTAGAGTTTAATTCAAGGAATATATTCATTGAGTGATTTCCCCTTGCAAAATGCTAAAACAATTACTGTTTAATAATTTAAAAAATAAGATAATGCATGGTAGCTCTATGAAAGTAATAGTACCCCTGAATGATTTATACCTAGATTTTATTTTACCATTTAATTTGAAATTACACAACTTTAATTATGTTAGTGTTTTATGTATACAGTCTTTTCCTTGTTCCAGAGAAAATTGAGAGCAGCTGCTTTTCTGATCATAAAATTTAATGTAAAAATATAGTAAAGATTTCTTTACCATTAACTCAAGAATATTCTTTTATATTGTTGCTTAATACCATGATTTACATTAAAACATTGCCTTCCATTAGAAATTTATCAATGATAAATTTTTATTTTCCTTGTCTTTTATGGGTCTTTTCTTTTTACAGATAGCAGATCAGATGTTCTTTCATAGTGATTATCGGCCCCTTATTCGTGATGCCAACAACTTTGTGTTAGATGAACAGACTCAGCAAGCACCTCACCTCATGCCTCCTCCTTTTTTGGTTGATGTTGATGGTAACCCTCATCCATCAAGATATCAGAGATTAGTTCCTGGTCGTGAAAATTGTAGGGAGGAGCAACTCATCCCTCAAATGGGAGTAACTTCCTCAGGTAAATGCTCATTTTCATAGACTGCCAAATTTTCCATTTCTACTGATGTCCTGTAAAACTGCTAATTGGGTAAAATTTTGTTACTATTTTGAACAAATGAGAAGTAAAGTGATTTTTTAAAATTTCTCTTAAGTCTTTTGAATAATGCTTAAGTATGTACTATAAGATAACTAAGGAACATTGGAGAGCAATAATCTTGGTCATTTATTTATTTATTCAACAGCATATATTGAGAATCTTCTCTGTAACACCTCTAAACTGGTTTTCAGTAGTGAATTAAACAGACACAATCCTTGTTCTCCTGGAGTAAAATTCATAAACACAGTTGTAAACAAATAGTTAAAACTTGTGATACATGTTCTTGAAGGGAATAATAGTATGAGGTGAAAGATTAAGACTAGATAGCCCGTTCATATCAAAGATTATTTTAAGAAGTGATCAACTTTTAACAATTTTAATTAAGTTAGGGGCAAAAGTGTTGAGAGCTTATTAGTGAAGTAATGGAGAGTAAAAGTAAAATTAGTTGAAGAATTGAAAGGAAGTTGAAATGGAAACAAGGTCTGCAGACCTTTCCTTTTGACAAGAAATGTGGGAATAATTAATGAAGTGAAAGTAATGGAGAGACCCTATAAAGAAGATTAAACCAGTTTTCTAATATATGAATCTGTTATATTTTAGATTAGAAAAATACTTATGAAAATATTTTAAGTTCTGAACGCTAGCATAATGGACAAAAGTTCTAAGTAGATGGAAAGGACACATATGGGATGTAATATGTACTGAGTAACTTTGAAATAATGGATTTAGATTCTATTAAGGCTGCATCAAAAACCCATCTCACTGTATTACAGAGAGCGCATCTCTTATTTTCCATGAAGGATTGGGCATGAAATTGCAATGAAGGTGAACATATTGGATAGGAAGGGCTACTCTTTAAAGTAGATATGCCCACTAAGGATGGAAGGTGAGGAGAAGCATTAGAAGAATAGTCCCTGCTGCTACTTGCAGTGAGTAGTACAATCCAGCAGGCCTGAATGTCTGAAATATGTGAAACTAAAATGTCTCATACATGGACATAGCACAAACTCAAAGAATCTAAGAACAGGTAGTATTTGAGAAATCTAGGCAAATATTCAAATTAGAGAACAGGTAGTATTTGAGAAATCTAGGCAAGTATAAAATTAGAGAAGTCTCAATTATTAAAGAAGTCTTGATCATGGGACTGAAATTAGGATAAATGTCTTCAGTCTCTTGGAGGGGAACTGGCAAGGTCAAATCTTGCCCAGGTCTCAAAATAGGTACCTAGGCTGGGATTTCAAGGAAAGAGAAATAATTAAAATATCAGTGCAACATGATTATCATGGTTATCACTTTTTTCTTCCATTTAACAGTTTGTATTGGACTTTCATAAATAATGTCATATATAGACATATATATGGCATCCTTATTCTAAAAGTTGAGAAAATGAAAATTTAGTAACATGTCTTATTTAAGTATATGGAACCACTGGGACTTTAAATCCAGCTCTGACTTTTAGTGCATTCTTTCTTCCATACTAAGCTGCCCTTACAGTAAAAGAGTGCTCCTGTTCTTGACAGTAAGTTAGACACCAGTTTTTATAAAGTACAGGACCACAAGAGAACCCATAGCAATAATTATGGCTTCAACGTGAGTCATAAGATTAAGTGTTCTAGGTCACAAAATTCAAGGTAAACTTCATTTTTTTTTCCATTATTTTAGACTTAACCTAGTGTAATGTAGGACAGAAGGAAAATATTTTTAGCATCATTTGTAACTATATTTTTATTTGTAAATCTAAATCTGCAATAAAATTTATTGTGGAAATCCCTTAGAATTAGGTAAAAATAGATGGCTGTTATGATAATAAGTTGGCTTCAGTGCAGTTTATATTTACACTGTTAAATTTGTATTTGAGCAGTGCACTTTTTAAATATGCTGCTTCAGTTATAACTTGAACTATCAGATTAGTCACTGATGTTCAGACATGAGACACTACCCATCAGCCTAACAGGAAAGGAACATCCACAGGCATTTTAACTTTTACCTCTACTTTTACCACTTTGTAGCTCTGTGACTTTGGGCAAGTTCATTTTATCCCATTGAATTTTACTTCTCTCATAAAATGAAATAACATTATGTGCTTATTAATACATGTAATTTTCCCTTTCCTTATACCTTCCTTACTACTAATTCTTCATTTCAGAATGTCCTTTGTATCTTCTGTTCCCAGCCCACTCTAGAAATCCATCTCTTAAATACCCACACACCCAATACTAATTGCTCCTTTTTTCTCATGGCAATGTTTTCATGTATCTCAATACACATTTTTTATCTATTCAGCAGGATTGAACATTCTTATATCGCTATTTAAAATTAGAATATTAAGGTAAATAAAGCAATCCATGCTTTTGAGGAACTATCTAGTGGGCTTCCTTTTTATATTGGGCTTGAGGAAATGAAAGAGGATAGCAGCTAAGTGTTTCAGGGGTAGTCTGGAAAAATTTCACAGAGGAAGTATAGAGTTGCCATTTCAGTTGGTGCTTGAAGGATAAGTTAGTGTTTTTCAGATTTATACTTGAACTGGGAGTATTGTGGTTAAAATGTCCAAAGCATAAAAGTGTTTATCCTGTTAGGAGAGCAGAAGAGTCAAGTAGTCCCATATGACGGATACAGGTGAAAGTTGATGCTGGAAAATTATGGTGGGTTAAAACACACCAAGTTCCTACCTACCTGAGGCTTTGTTCCAATTCTTACTTTCTGTCTGGAGTGTTCATTTTCTTGCTCTTCACCTGGACGACTGATTCTTTTTCTTCAAGTCTTAGCTCAAATGCTGCCTTCTCAAAGAGGGCTTCTTTGACTTTTCTGACTCACCATAAGTAGTTCCCATCTCTCTTCCCCATTTTCTTTTTCTCATTATCATCTTTAACATTTTTCAGTCTGCATTTTTTATATGGATTTATTGTTCCAACTTTTCCATTAGGATGTCAGCGCTTAAAGTCAAGGACCTTGAATTCTACTCACCACTGCATCCTCACTTCTTTGGTATAGTTCCAAACACATAATAGACACTCAAGGATTTGGTGAATAAATGAAGCAGTAAAGTTTTTTTGAGAAAGTTGGGTAATGAGATTTGCCTTTTTCAAAAGAAACTGGTCTAAGATGAAATCCTACTTTTGCCATTTACCAGATATGTGACTTTGAGTAATTATTTTGGTTTTCTCATCTGTAAGTGGAGTTAATAATACTTATCTTACTGAATTATTGTGAGGATTATATGAGTGCCTGAATCATGGTAAACAGTAAGTTATCCATGTCACTGTTATTTGTAGTAAATTAGGTTTGCGTTGTCATGTTCCTGGTGTGTGTGTGTGTGCGCGCGCGTGCGCGCATTTTACTGCCATTATTTCAAATTAATCATTTTAGGTCTCTTACTCAAGCAAAATTTATGTTTAATTCAGGACTCAAAGTGAGCTCAATTAGTAAAATGGTTTGACTAGTGGACTAAAGTGTCCTTAGCATTTTATGTGGTATTAAATAGGACTGAATCAAGTTTTAAGTCAGCAAGCAAACCAGGAGATCAGCCCACTGGACAGCATGATTCAAAGACTACAACAGGAGCAAGACCTGAGACGTTCTAGTGAAGCAGGTATCAGTAATACCAGCCGTTTAAATAGAGGTAAGCAGTGATTGCTTTAAGTAAAATATTTTAAAAATTGTAATAGTTTAAACAGTAAAGAGGTGATGAAACAAATTCATGGCACATCCATTAAATGAAATATTTGGCTGCCAGAATGATCATGTTTTTAAAAACACATAATAGCTAAGAAAACCCTCATAAGGTTTCAAACTGTAGATAATGAGTCTTTAAATAGATATATTCTTCAAATTTCCCATAGTAAACATGTAGAACCTAGAAAAACTTAAAAAATAAATGTATTCAATAGTGTATGAAATACACTCCACATTCTCAAATATCTCGTCACCCTACTGTAACATATTATTTTAAAAGTTAAAGCAAATTTATGAACCATAAATATTTTGGGTTTATCTGTTTTTGCTTCTTACATAGGTTTCCCAGAGTACAAAGCATATTTTAAAAATTAATGATTTGACATGTTTACAGTCAGTTAGTAGTTATGATTCATTAGCTTATTTAATTAACTGAATAACTGTGTTTTGTTTTCATTAAACTTTTGCCTGTGGTCTGGTTCCTGGTTTGGTAGTTTGTTTGCCTTAATATGAAGTTTCATGTGGAATATAGTATAGATTTTGTTTTTTCTGTTATAAGCTTATGTTTCTAACTAGAACTTACTATATTAATTTTTTCACTTAGGCTCTGTAAGTTCTACCTCAGAGGTTCATTCACCACCAAATGTAGGACTAAGACGTAGTGGACAAATTGAAGGTGTACGGCAGATGCACAGCAATGCACCAAGGAGTGAAATAGCCACAGAGCGGGATCTGGTAGCTTGGAGTCGAAGGGTTGTGGTACCTGAGCTATCAGCCGGTGTAGCCAGGTAAGGGGGGTTGTGAAGTTTACCGCAGTTGTTTATGTTCATTTTGAATTACAGCCTTGAAAGTACCTTTTCAAATTTCTAATTTATTTTAAATTTATCTGAAGAGCTAGTGTTTTAAACTAGCCATGACTCTGAAGGAAAGTTAAGTTTCAATTATGTCCTTTTCTAGAATGATTCATGCAAATGATTCATGTGAAAGATGTGGATGGGGGGGTTAAGGTGAGCAGCATATTTAAATCTTAGTTTATCTTGTTTAACTATATTTTAAAACATATATTTCATCGGGGCGCCTGGGTGGCTTGGTCGGTTAAGCGTCCGACTTCGGCTCAGGTCATGATCTCATGGTCCGTGAGTTCGAGCCCCGCGTCGGGCTCTGTGCTGACAGCTCAGCCTGGAGCCTGTTTTGGATTCTGTGTTTCCCTCTCTCTCTGCTCCTCCCCTGTTCATGCTCTGTCTCTCTCTCTCTCAAAAAAATAAACGTTAAAAAAAATTAAAAAAAAAAAAACAAAAAAAACACATATTTCATGAAGTTATAATTTTTTATGGATTTTGCTCTGCACACCATATATAGGTAATTATAGTGAAATTATAATGAAATAATTATAGTGGAATTATAAATATAGTGAAATGCGTGGTATTTATTGGTAATACATTATATAATCATTTTTTTATATATCAAAATGGTTCCTTAATGATTATTTTTTATATTTGGATGTATACATATATAAATTTTGATTTGATATAATTCTGTTCTGAAGGTCCATGTTATGAAAGAACTTTATATCCAGTTGCTTTTGATTTCTTTTGATTTACTAATGCATTATTCATGAATGTGGTCCATATGAACCCAGCTAGTACTAACTTAAAGTTGACCCTGGAACAACATGGGAGTTGGGATACTGACCCCTGTATGACTAAATTTGCATATAACTTTTGACTACCCAGAAGCTCAACTAATAACACAAACAGTTAGCTAACACATGTTTTGTGTATTATATGTATTATGTATGGTATTCTTATAATGAAGTAAGCTAGGGAAAAGAAAATGTTATTAAGAAAATCAAAAGGAAGAGAAAATGCACTTATACTACTTTACTGTAAAAAATCCACATGTGGAGTACCTGGTGACTCAGTTGGTTGAGCATCTGACTTCAGCCTAAGTCGAGATCTTGCTGTTCCCAACTTCGAGCCCATGCCGGGCTCTGTGCTGACAGTTCAGAACCTGGAGCCTGTTTCAGATTCTTTGTCTCCCTCTTTGTTTGTCCCTTCCCCACTCATGCTCTCTTTCTCTCAAAAACAAATAAACATTAAAAAAAAAATTTGTTTAATCTTCTAAAAACAAAAATCCATTTATAAGCGGACTTGAACTCAAAAGATAGTAATGATACAATTTAAAAACACTTTTAAGGGTGCCTGGGTGGCTCAGTCGGTTAAGCGTCCGACTCTTGATTCGGCTCAGATCATGATCTTGCAGTTCCTGAGGTTGAGCCCTGCATTGTATCAGGCTCTGCACTGGCAGCATGGGGCCTGCTTGGGATTCTCTGTCCCTCCCTTTTCTCTCTGCCCCTCCCCTTCTCGTGCATAGTCTTTTTCTGTCTGTCTCTCAAATAAACTTCAGGAATAAATAAAGAGATAAATAAAATTAAAAACCCTTTTAACCTGAATGTTTATATAGATTATGCTTCTTGATTGGACAATACTTGAAATTTGTGTCAGGATTTAAGATTAATTATAGAAATAAAGTATAAATTTGAACAGCAACGTTACTTGATGACAAGTCTACCCAGATGTTAATAAAAAATTAACTCTCATGGTGTGTGTGTGTGTATATATATATATATATATATATATATATATATATATTTTTTTTTTTTTTTTTTTTAATGTTTATTTATTTTTGAGATAGAGACAGAGCATGAACGGGGGAGGGTCAGAGAGAGGGAAACACAGAATCCAAAGCAGGCTCCGGGCTCTGAGCTGTCAGCACAGAACCTGACGCGGGGCTCGAACTCACAGACCATGAGATCATGACCTGAACCGAAGTCAGACACTCAACCAACTGAGCCACCCAGGCGCCCCTCATGGTATATTTTTAGTTGGATTTTTGTCTACCTTTTAATTCTAATGTTAAGGTTTGAAGGGGGTATAAGTAACACGCATCTTTTTAACAATAGTTCTATAGTAACTGAAAACAAAAAAGAATGGGATATGAAATCCGAATGTTACTCTTTATTATTGCTACAACTGTGGAGGATGAGGGTTTTATCTGCATGAAAGTGTGTTCCTAGTCCTGAACCCTAAACACCAGTAGCACTGGATCACAGTATTTCACCCCATGTGAGGCAAGCAGGTTTGATTCTTTAAAATGCAGAACAGAATGTATACATTGCAAATAAGAGCATAAGATTGGGAAGAAACCAGAGGAGTGGGGAAGATGTATTTCTCTTCATATGTTGTCTTTTTATCCTTTTTACATTGTGCTTAACCATTGAGCTGATGGTCAAGCAAGGCTGTGACCAATGACTTCCTGGAGCTTTTCCCCCAATACTTAGTACTCTCACTTTGAGAATTTTCCTGGGATATTCCCCCCTGGTAGGTAGTTTACAGTTTGCCCCTAGAAGGCTCTTAAGTGGGTTAGACCTATTACGTTAATTAAAATTAAATGCAAATGCACTGATTGGATTCTAACAGATTATTGTCTATAGTATATAAAGAACTCTCAAAACTCAGCAGTGAATAAAACAATCCAGTCAGAAAATGGGCAGTAGACAAGAACATTTTATCAAAAAGGATATACAAGTGGCAAGTAAGCATATAAAAAGATACTTGACATTAGCCATTAGCAAGATGCAAATTAAAAACACAAGGAAATAATTTCTGTATACCCAGCAGAATGGCTAAAATGTAATAATAGCACTGAGTGCTAAGGAGAGTGTGGAGAAACTGGATTATTCATGCATTACAGGTGGGAATGTAGAATATTACAGCCACTCTGGAAAGCAGTTTGGCACTTTTTAAAGAAATCTAAATGTGTAACTACCATATTATCCAGTAATTGCATCTTGGGCATTTATCCCAAAGAAATGATAACTTGTGTTCACACAAAAACCTGTACCAAAGTGTATAGCAACTTTATTTGTAATAGCCAAAACCTATAAACAATCCAGATGTTGTTTAGTGAGTGCATGGTTAAACATATTAGCTATATCCACACTGTGGAACACTACTTTGCAATAAAAAGGAATGACTTATTGATAAACAAATTGAATGAATCTTGAAGAAATAATGCTGAGTGGGAAATCAGTCTCAAAAGGCTACACACTTTATTATTTATGGACTGTTCTTAAAATGGTAGAAGTATAGAGGTAGATAACCAATTAGTGGTCCTAGACTTTGTGGAGAGGAGGTGCTGAGAGGGAATACAAAGGTGTGGGCATGATAATTAAAAGTATACCACAAGGGATCTTTGTAGTGATGGAAATGTTCTCTATCTTGACTGGGGTAATGGATACACAAACTTGCACATTGATAAACTGGAATAGAACTAAATATACATACACACATGAGTAGAAGAAAAACTGGGGAATTCTCAATAGTACTAATATGTTGTATCAATGTCAACATCCAAGTTGTGATAGCGTATTATAGTTTTGCAAAATACTATTGGGGAAAACTGGGTAAAGGAGACAAGGAATTTCTGTATTAATTTCTTTTTTTTTTTTTTTAATTAAATTTTTTTTTTTTTCAACGTTTTTTTTTTTTTATTTATTTTTGGGACAGAGAGAGACATAGCATGAACGGGGGAGGGGCAGAGAGAGAGGGAGACACAGAACTGGAAACAGGCTCCAGGCTCCGAGCCATCAGCATAGAGCCTGACGCGGGGCTCGAACTCACGGACCGCGAGATCGTGACCTGGCTGAAGTCGGACGCTTAACCGACTGCGCCACCCAGGCGCCCCTGTATTAATTTCTTAAAACTATATGTGACTCTATGGTTATTCCAATAAATTTAATTTAAAAAGAATAAATAATGGGGCTCCTGGGTGGCTCAGTCGGTTAAACATCTGACTTTGGCTAGGGTCATGACCTCATGGTTTGTGGGTTCGGGCTGTGCTTCAGGCTCTGTGCTGAAAGTGCAGAGCCTTCCTGGGATTCTCTCTTCCTCTCCCCAAACTTGGGCATGTGCTTGTGTGCATGCTTGCTTGCTCACTCTCTCAAAATGAATAAACTAAAAAAATAAATAAGAAATCAAGATCAAACAAAAAGTTAAATCAAGGCCATTCTTTTTACAAGATTTAAATTTACTCTATTTTCCATTTAGAATTATGACCAGCTGCATTAGAGATTCTTCAGTTAAGTAAAATGACAACATTCATATACTCTAGTAATAAAATATCCACATTATAGAGCTATTCCAAGTTTGAATATTAACTCCTTTCCAACTGAAATCTCCAGGGAAAAATTAAAGTTCAAATATTAAATAGCCCTGCAGGTCAAAAACTTTAAAGGTGTAAGGAATTAAAGTAAAAAATAAAATTCTCTTGCAATTGTAAGCGAGGTTCCATGAAATTAAAGTTCACAATTAATGTTCTTCAACTTTTTTTCTGTTGCTCACTTTCAGCTTGATGCCTGGAATGATTTGAAGTTTTTTCAATAGCTGAAGCTATACCTACTTTTCATTGCAGAGGACATAGTTCTTTCAGGGCATTAGAAGTTATATTAGTTCACCCTCAAGGTTCTCTTCTAATTCTTTTTTTAAGATTCTAGCTATCCATGGGCACAAGAGATCATCACAGCCCAAAGATCATCACAGCCCTACACTGACATAATGTTAAAAAATACAATTTCTAACCCTTGGAGTAGTTACCTTAGGAATAACCATGTTCCCAGGACTGAGTACTTGATTTGCTAGGGACCATAAGCAGAAACAGTAGTATCAAGTTCAAGTAGACCATCTGTCTTTCCAGTATTCCAGTCATTTAATGACAAATGTCCAGAGCTCATAGCCTATGCATTTAAACTTAGAAATGGTTATCATATCCTCTGCCTGAAAAGAAAATTATCAGGGGTAGCATTTCTTCTCTGACACTGAACATACCTTTTAGAAATCATTTATAATAATTCTAGATTAACGTGTGACTTATAATTCTCTTTCAGTAGGCAGGAAGAATGGAGAACTGCAAAGGGAGAAGAAGAAATAAAAACTTACAGGTCAGAAGAGAAAAGAAAACACTTCGCTGTTCCAAAAGAAAATAAAATACCCACTGTTGCAAAGGTAAATAATAATTACTTGGATGTTTAATATTTTGCTTCATAAGCATAATGAATATTTTAAGGCCCTTTGGTAATTAAAAATGTTAACATTTTTAAAAGACTATTTCATTAATGAAATAAAGTTTATATAGTTAATTCTTGATTATCTCTTTGGATGATCAGTTATCACTTTATTTTTTTATTTTACTGCCTTCAAGCATACCTTTTCCCCAAATGCCAATTATTACTTGCCCATTAAATGTAATAAATTGTATTATAAGTCTAATAAGCAAGATCCTTTTAGTTCTGCCATTGATTGCACACTCTAAAAGTTTTTTAGTTTTGTTTTGTCCTATCCATTTTTTTGTTTTGTACCTGTTCTTCTAGGTAAGTCAGTTATGCTACTATAAATAATAGTTCTGGGGCGCCTGGGTGGCGCAGTCGGTTAAGCGTCCGACTTCAGCCAAGTCACGATCTCGCGGTCCGTGAGTTCGAGCCCCGCGTCAGGCTCTGGGCTGATGGCTCGGAGCCTGGAGCCTGTTTCCGATTCTGTGTCTCCCTCTCTCTCTGCCCCTCCCCCGTTCATGCTCTGTCTCTCTCTGTCCCAAAAATAAATAAAAAACGTTGAAAAAAAAAAATTTAAATAATAGTTCTTATTATCTCTATTAAAAAAAAATTGTTTCTATGAGTTTGCTTTGTTGGTTTCTCTGTCTTCCTACTCTGGAAAAGCTTTTGGATCTGGTAGGTTTCTCTTAGTCATGCCCTAATCTGAGAAAGATATGTACTTATCTTCTTGAATGTCAAAGAATCACAATGACCTATTTTTCCATTCTTTCTCTTTTTCAAACCATCTTCGCTTAGAAGGTTCAGAGCCTTAGAGTGCAAAATGGAAGTAAACTATGGTGCTTCTTTTCTCTTAGAAGTCACCATCTAAGCAGTGATCTAAACAAAAAATAACTGATTTCTTTACCCTGCTTTGTCCTCTTTCCTCTTTCTATTTGAGTTCCTTAAAACTATTGTATATTAGTCTTGCTTACAAGAACTCTTTTTTTTTTTTTTTTTTGTGACTCTTCTTTTTAAAGGACTCAGGTGGTCCTTTGCTATTGTATATTTTCCTTTATTTAGGGGTATCATACTCTGGGATCAGTAGGACCTCACAAAGGTTCATGTTAGTGTAATCTGAGGTAATCTTTTGTTTTCTGGGGGTCTTTTTGTTTGGTTGGTTGGTGGTGGTTTTCGTGGTGGCTAAACAGCATGCCCTTTTCTGGATCCTTTGTTCAGAATCCAAGGATGTGGAGATATAAACTCATGTAATGATGGTGAGAGTTTGTATGGCTAGCACTTTTTTGGATGAGATATGGTAATATATATTAAAAGAACATGCTTGCTTTTAATCCAGCGGTACTTGGATTACTTTAAAGAGCGGTTTTTGTGGGGGACACCTGGGTGGCTTAGTCGGTTAAGTGTCCGAGTTCAGCTCAGGTCATTATCATGTTTCGTGAGTTCAAGCCCTACGTCAGGCTCTGTGCTCACAGCTTGGAGACTGGAGCCTGCTTCAAATCTGTGTCTCCCACTCTCTCTGTCCCTCCCCCACTTGTGGTCTGTTGCTTGCCCTCCCAAAAATAAACATTAAAAAAATTTTTTTAAGATGGGTTTTTTTAAATAGAAAACTACTGATGTACATGTATGTACGTGTATATGTGTGTCTGTGCGCTCAGATATTTATAGTTTCTCTGATGGGAACAACTAGAATGACTTTAATGTCCACTGGTGGAAGAGAGGTGAGGTAGGCTGTCATTATGTATCCATGGAATATTATACAGCTTTTTAACAAAATGAGTTAGAACTCTGTTGCCTTAGAGAATGTTTATGATATATTTTTAAGTGAAAAAAGAAATATGATAGTAATGTTTATGACCTAGTTTTTTGTTTCTCAAATTTTATCAAAATAAGGGTTTGAAAGCATACCTACAGGTGTATAAATTATGAGATGGCCATCTTTCATCTCAGAGTTGCAATGTTTTTTTCTTCTAATAATAAAAGGTACTTAGTATGCAGGTAGGAAGTATAAATTAATACAAGAAACTGTTTAGAAAGCAATAATAATAAAAGGATTTTTAGCAGTAGGTTTCGTCCTACAAAATTACTTGGCTTAAATAAATAGAAACTATATTTTGCTCTGATAAAAGCCTTAGTTGGTGGTCCTGGTCCACTGGTCCGTAAATTTTTAAATGAATTTGAATTGTAGGTGAAAATGTTAGATGAAAGAAGTAGGTACATTACATTCCTCGTGCATTACTCACAATTATGATTTTAGTTGACCACTCTTTCCTTTTTATACCCCTTTGAATTTCCCAGAATTCCTAGAAAATTACAAAACCCTTCAATAATCCTTTTAGAGAGAATCCAGGTGGAGTGAATCTTGTGTCCTTGTATGTGAAAATGTCTTTTATTTCACATGGCTATTGCTAGTAACCATTTGGACAAGAGTAGGGCTGAAGTGCAGGGCAGTGTTGTAGTGACGAGTGGTTGCGGAGAAGGAACTGGAGAGTGGAGAGTTGGATGAAGGAACAGGGAATGGTTGAACTCAGATTGCAGTTTTGATGAGTCTTTTTTTTTAAGTCTTTACATTTGCTTTATTTTTATTAATGTTTGTTTATTCATTTTTCTTTTTTTTTTTGTATGAAATTTATTGTCAAATTGGTTTCCATACAACACCCAGTACTCATCCCTCCTCAATGCCCATCACCCATCCTCCCCTCCCTCCACACCACATCGACCCTCAGTTTATTCTCAGTTTTTAAGAGTCTCTTACAGTTTGGCTCTCGCCCTCTCTAACTTTTTTTTTTCCTTCCCCTCCACCATGGTCTTCTGTTAAGTGTCTCAGGATCCACATAAGAGTAAAAACATATGGTGTCTTTCTCTGTATGACTTATTTCACTTAGCATAACACTCTCCAGTTCCATCCCCGTTGCTGCAAATAGCCAGATTTCATTCTTTCTTATTGCCAAGTAGTATTATTCCATTGTATATATAAACCACAACTTTTTTATCCATTCATCAGTTGATGGACATTTAGGCTCTTTCCATAATTTGGCTATTGTTGAAAGTGCTGCTATAAACATTGGGGTACAAGTGCCCCTATGCATCAGCACTCCTGTATCCCTTGGGCGAATTCCTAGCAGTGGTATTGCTGGGTCATAGGGTAGATCTATTTTTACTTTCTTGAGGAACCTCCACACTGTTTTCCAGAGCGGCTGCACCAGTTTGCATTCCCACCAACAGTGCAAGAGGGTTCCCGTTTCTCCACATCCTCTCCAGCATCTAAAGTCTCCTGATATGTTCATTTTAGCCACTCTGACTGTCATGAAGTGATATCTCAGTGTGGTTTTGATTTGTATTTCCCTGATGAGGAGTGACGTTGAGCATCTTTTCATGTGCCTGTTGGCCATCTGGATGTCTTCTAGAGAAGTGTCTATTCATGTTCTGGCCATTTCTTCACTGGATTATTTGTTTTTCGGGTGTGGAGTTTGGTGAGTTCTTTATAGATTTTGGATACTAGCCCATTGACCAGTGTGTCATTTGCAAATATCTTCTCCCATTCTGTCAGTTGCCTTTTACTTTGTTGATTGTTTCCTTGCAGTGCAGCTTTTTATCTTGATGAGGTCCCAATAGTTCATTTTTGCTTTTAATTCCCTTGCCTTTGGAGATGTGTCAAGTAAGAAATTGCTGCGGGAGAGGTCAGAGAGGTTTTTTCCTGCTTACTCCTCTAGGGTTTTAATGGTTGCCTGTCTCACATTCAGGTCCTTCATCCATTTTGAGTTTATTTTTGTGAATGGTGTAAGAAAGTGGTCTAGTTTCATTCTTCTGCATGTTCTGTCTAGTTCTCTCAGCACCATTTGTTAAAGAGACTGTCTTTTTTCCATTGGATATTCTTTCCTGCTTTGTCAAAGATTAGTTGACCATACTTTTGTGGGACCAATTCTGGAGTCTCTGTTCTATTCCATTGGTCTATGTGTCTGTTTTTGTGCCAATACCACACTGTCTTGATGATGACAGCTTTGTAGCAGAGGCTAAAGTGTGGGATTGTGTTGCCTCCCACTTTGGTCGTCTTCAATATTACTTCGGCTATTTAGGGCCTTTTGTGTTTCCATACAAATTTTAGGATTGCTTGTTCTAGCTTTGAGAAGAATGCTGATGCAATTTTGATTGGGATTGCATTGAATGTGTAGATAGCTTTGGGTAGTATTGACATTTAACAATATTTATTCTTCCAATCCATGAGCATGGAATGTTTTTCCATTTCTTTATATCTTCTTCAATTTCCATCCTACGCTTTCTATAGTTTTCAGCATACAGGTCTTTTACATCTTTGATTAGGTTTATTCCTAGGTATTTTATGATTTTTGGTGCAATTGTGAATGGGATCAGTTTCTTTGTCTTTTTGTTGCTTCATTATTGGTGTATAAGAATGCAACTGATTTCTGTATGTTAATTTTGTATCCTGCAACTTTGCTCAATTCATGTATCACTTTTAGCAGACTTTTGGTGGAGTCTGTTGGGTTTTCCATGTATAATATCATGTCATCTGCAAAAAGTGAAAGCTTGACTTCATCTTTCCCAATTTTGATGCCTTTGATTTCTTTTTGTTGTCTGATTGCTGATGCTAGCATTTCCAACACTATGTTAAACAACAGTGGTGAGAGTGGATATCCCTGTCGTGTTCCTGATCTCGGGGAAAGCTCTCAGTTTTTCCCCATCGAGGATGATATTAGCTGTGGGCTTTTCATAAATGGCTTTTATGATGTTTAAGTATGTTCCGTCTATCCCGACTTTGTCGAGGGTTTTTATTAAGAAAGGATGCTGAATTTTGTCAAATGCTTTTTCTGCATCGGTTGACAGGATTATATGGTTCTTATCTTTTCTTTTATTAATGTGATGTATCACATTGATAGATTTGCGAATATCGAACCAGCCCTGCAGCCCAGAATGAATCCCACTTGATCATGGTGAATAATTCTTTTTATATGCTCTTAAATTCAATTTGCTAGTATCTTATTGAGAATTTTTGCATCCATATTCATCAGGGATATTGGCCTGTAGTTCCCTTTTTTCCTGGGTCTGTGGTTTGGGAATCAAAGTAATGCTGGCTTCATAGAATGAGTCTGGAAGTTTTCCTTCCCTTTCTAATTTTTGGAACAGCTTCAGAAAGATAGGTATTATCTCTGCTTTAAATGTCTGGTAGAATTCCCCAGGGAAGCCATCTGGTCCTGGACTCTTACTTGTTGGGAGATTTTTGATACTGATTCCATTTCTTTGCTGTTTATGGGTCTATTCAAGTTTTCTATTTCTTCCTGTTTGAGTTTTGGAAGTGTGTGGGTGCTTAGGAATTTGTCCATTACTTCCACAGTGTCCAGTTTGTTGGCATATAATTTTTCATAGTTTTCCCTGATAATTGCTTGTATTTTTGAGTGATTGTAATTATTCCATTTTCATTCATGGTTTTATCTATTTGGGTCTTCTCCCTTTTCTTTTTGAGAAGCCTGCCTAGAGGTTTATCAATTTTGTTTATTTTTTCAAAAAAAACAACTCTTAGTTTCATTGATCTGCTCTACAGTTTTTTTAGATTCTATATTTGTTTATTTCTGCTCTGATCTTTATTATTTCTCTCTTTCTGCTGGGTTTGGGGTGTCTTTGCTGTTCTGCTTCTATTTCCTTTAGGTGTGGTGTTAGATTTTGTATTTAGGATTTTTCTTGTTTTTTGAGATAGGCCTGGATTGCAATATATTTTCCTCTCAGGACTGCCTTTGCTGCATCCCAGAGCATTTGGATTGTTGTATTTTCATTTTCATTTGTTTACATATATTTTTTAATTTCTTCTCTAATTGTCTGGTTGACCCATTCATTCTTTAGAAGGGTGTTCTTTAACCTCCATGCCTTTGGGGGTTTTCCAGACTTTTTCCTGTGGTTGATTTCAAGTTTCATAGCATTGTGGTCTGAAAGTGTGCATGGTATGATCTCAACTCTTGTATACTTATGAAGGGCTGTTTTGTGACCCAGTATGTGATCTGTCTTGGAGAATGTTCCATGTGCGCTCGAAAAGAAAGTATATTCTGTTGCTTTGGGATGCAGAGTTCTAAATATATCTGTCAAGTCCATCTGTTTGTTTGGGCCCTCGTTTCTTTATTGATCCTGTGTCTAGATGATCTATCCATTGTTGCAAGTGCTGTATTAAAGTCCCCTGCAATGACCACATTCTTATCAATAAGGTTGCTTAGGTTTCTGATTGTTTTATATATTTGGGGGCTCCTGTGCTTGGCACATAGACATTTATAATTGTTAGCTCTTCCTGATGGATAGACCCTGTAATTTTATATAATGCCCTTCTTCATCTCTTGTTACAGCCTTTAATTTAAAGTCTTGTTTGTCTGATGTAAGTATGGCTACTCCAGCTTTCCTTTGACTTCCAGTAGCATGATAGATGGTTCTCCATCCCCTCACTTTCAATCTGAAGGTGTCCTCAGGTCTAAAATTAGTCTATTGTAGACAGCAAATAGATGGGTCTTGTTTTTTTATCCATTCTGATACCCTGTGTCTTTTGGTTGGAGCATTTAGTCCATTTACATTCAGTGTTGTTATTGAAAGATACGGGTTTAGAGTCATTGTGATGTCTGTAGGTTTCATGTTTGTAGTGATGTCTCTAGTACTTTGTGGTCCTTGCAACATTTCACTCACAGAATCCCCCTTAGGATCTCTTGTAGGGCTGGTTTGGTGGTGATGAATTCCTTTAGTTTTTGTTTGGGAAAACCTTTATCTCTCCTTCTATTCTGAATGACAGACTGGCTGGATAAAGGATTCTTTTTTTTTTTTTTTTAGTTATTTTAAATGTTTGTTTATTTTTGAAAGAGCAAGCGAGTACGCAAGTGGGGGAGGGGCAGAGAGAGAGGGAGACACAGAATCCTGAGCAGGCTCTAGGCTCTGAGCTGTCAGCACAGAGCCCAACGCGGAGCTCGAACTCACAAGCTGTGAGATCATGACCTGAGCTGCAGTCAGACGCTTAACCGATGGAGCCACCCAGGCACCCCTGGATAAAGGATTCTTGGCTGCATATTTTTTTCTGTTCATCACATTGAAGATTTCCTGCAATTCCTTTCTGGCCTGCCGAGTTTCAGTAGATAGGTCTGCTACTACCCGTATGTGTCTACCTTTGTATGTTAAGACCTGTTTATCCCTAGCTGCTTTCAGAATTCTCTCTTTATCCTTGTATTTTGCCAGTTTCACTATGCTATGTTGTGCAGAAGATCGATTCAAGTTACATCTGAAGGGAGTTCCTCTGTGCCTCTTAGATTTCAATGCCTGTTTCCTTCCCCAGATCAAGGAAGTTCTCAGCTATGATTTGTTCAAGTACACCTTCAGCCCCTTTCTCTCTCTTCTTCTTCTGGAATTCCGATGATAGGGATATTGTTCCATTTGATTGCATTACTTAGTTCTCTAACTCACCCCTCATATTCCTGGATTTTTTTAATCTCTCTTTTTCTCAGCTTCCTCTTTTTCCATAATTTTATCTTCTAATTCACCCATTCTCTCCTCTGCCTGTTGAATCTGTGCTATGGCCAGCTCCATTTTATTATGCACCTCATTGATAGCATTTTTTAATTCCTCATGAGTATTTTTTAGTCCCTTGATCTGTGTATCAATAGACTATCTGCTGTCCTCTATGCTTTTTTCAAGCCCAGCGATTAATTTTATGACTATTATTCCAAATTCTTGTTCTGTTATATTGCTTAAATCGGTTTTGATCAATTCGTTAGCTGTCGCTACTTCCTGGAGTTTTTTTGAGGAGAATTCTTCTATTTCGTCATTTTGGGTATTCCCTGCAGTAGCTGCAAACTGCAGGGTACTTCCCCTGTGCTGTCCAGAGAAACTTGTGTTGGTGGGCGGGGCCACAGCCAGACCTGATGTCTGTCCCCAGCCCACCACTGGGACCACAGCCCCTCTCCTAGGGGCAGGACTTGCAGTATGATGAGTCTTGAAGTACACATCTCTTTCACCCATACACCTCAATAATCTTTTTTAGGAGTACAATACAAGACCTAGATTTTTGCTTTTTTCTCTCCTCCTCCTCCTCAGTGCAATATTAGCGCCCCAACATGCTTGTGAAGCCAAAGCATGATAGGTTAAAAAAAAAACCACACTACAGATGGACTTACATGACTTACATAGGGAAACTAATTGGATGCACAGAACAGATAGTTGAAATAACATATTCTCAGAGAGCTAGGCAAGGATATTGGGAACATGTAACCTTAAGCAGTTTTGGAGAGGATCCCATTAGATACATTGGGATGAAACACATCATTATTGAAACCAAGAACTCAGTGGATGACCTGACTAGAAGAATGTAAGACACTGAAAAATTAGTAAGCTTGGAAAGTCAAGTTGAAGAACTCCCCCAGAGTGTATCAACAGGGAATGAAATAATGGGAAGAATGAGGGAAGTATAAAAAGCAAACATACATAGTTATGTAATATGTATGTAGGTATATGTAAAGAGAGCATGCAAAGTATTAATGAGTCTCTGAAGAAGAGACAATAGAGGGAGGAAAGAGTTGAAAAATAATAAACCAGCATTTTCTTAAAATTAACCTGGCTGGTGTGCCGTGCCAAACAGTAGAAACAGGGAGTAAATGATATAGAATTAAAAATTTTAAAACCTCAACTAAGCACGTGATAGATTTGAAAACATGTAAAACAACATTCTGAAAGTTTCCTGAGAATCACCTGAAAATGAACACAAAGTCGATTAATGTTACATAATTTCTTATTTTGTGTTAATAGCATGAATTCTTGTGAGCACCTCATAGAAGAGATATGAAGAAATTGTTAAGGAACCAGCACCTACATTAAGAAAATTGGCTCAGGCAGCTGGGGTGGCTCAGTTAGTTAAGTGTCCAACTTCGGCTCAGGTCATAGTCTCACTGTTCGTGAGTTTAAGCCCTACGTCGGGATCTGTGCTGACAGCTCTTAGTCTAGGCCCGCTTTGGATTCTGTGTCTCCCTCTCTTTCCCCCCCTCCCCCACTCACTCACTCTCTCGCGCTCTCCCTCCTCTCTCTCAAAAAGGAAATTGACTGTAACCTCTACACCATAGCATTTGTGCCAGTTTTCGGTTGGACTGGTACATGTTAGAACCAGGTGCTGACGTACATTGGTTCAAGAGATGGAAAATCACCTATAAAGATGACAGTGCCAACGGAACCATGCTGCTTGTAGTTCTGGACAGTTTTGACATTCTACCACCAACTCATCCAACTTACAGACATTTGTGCCTGCCCTTCCCTGTTGCCTACAAAATTGGGTAGTATTAGTGCTGTCCCTGTAGGCCCAGTGCAGACTGATGTCCTCAAACCTGGCATGGTGGTCATCTTTGCTTCAATCACTATGGTTGTAGTAAAGTTTGTTGAAATATGTGTACCATGAAGCTCTCTCTGGTGCTTATGTGGGCTTTAGTGTCAAGACCATATTTATAAAAGATGCTTGCCATGGCACTATGGCTGCTGATAGCAAAAATAACCCACCAGTGCAAGCAGCTGGCTTCGCAATGCAGATTATTCTCTTTAGTCATCCAGGCCAAATTAGTGCTGGCTGTACACCTGTGCTGAATTGTTACACAGTTCACATTGCTTACAAGTTTGCTGAGCCAAAGGAGAAGATTGATTGGTCTTCTGGGAGGAAACTGAAAGCGGACTCTGAATTCTTGAAATCTGTTGATGCTGCCATAGTTGATATAGTTCCTGGCAGGCCTGTGTGTGTTGAGAGCTTCTCTGACTGTCCTTCTCAGGTCATTTGGTTCTTTGTGACATAAGACAGTTGCTGTTGGTGTAATCAAAGCAGTGGACAAGAAGGCTGCTGGAGTTGGCAAGGTCACCAAGTCCGCCCAGGAAGTAAAATGAATATTATTCCTAATACTGGCCACCTTGTCTTAGTAGTGGAAGAGTAATCTCAGAACTGTTTGCCTCCGATGGCCATTTTAAGTTTAAGAAACTGTTTAACGATAGTAATGCATTGTAAACTCTTGAAAGAACCTTTTGTGGATCATTTGGTGTGTGTTGGGGCGGGGGGTGGCAATTTTAAGGTAATTTAGTTTTTAAATCAGTACTTTTAATGGAAACAACTTGGCCAGAAATCTGTCACAGAATTTTGAGACCCATTAAAACAAAGATTAATGAGAAGGGGAAAAAAAGCCGGGGCGGGGGCGGGGGAATTGGTTACAGTCTCAAAGTTATTTTCTGTCACTTTAAAGATTTTCTTATTGTATGATATATTGTATGCATAAATCTCATGGCAGTCTGTTTTTAAAAGTAATCTTTATTTTCTTTTTTCTTTTATATTCACAAGTAGTCTTTTTTTTTTTTTTTCAGGTGTGAATTCTTAGGTTTGTTGGGTTTGTCACCATGTTGGATTTTCTCAGTTTTTGATCATTGTTAGTTGTGTTCTCATCTGCTGCATTCAGTCTGCAGCAGAAGAGAGATAGCCAGCCACCTGGTGTCCTAGCCTCACAGTGGTAGGGTAGTTTTGTGATCACCGTTTTGGTTTCAGTTTGCCCCTACCTAATGACATATGTCTCACAGCCCATGGTCCTCTTTCTTTTATCTGTTCTATAGGTTTAATGTGGGTATAGGAGAATTGTTAGTCTGCCATTATGAATCTTTTAGTCTGTATCACTTAATCAGAAAAAAACTTTTTCTAAGCTAATTTATCAGTAAGTGAATTTTAGAATTTCACAAACCTGTGATTTAACCTAAATATTTAATATTAATGGTTTACTATTAAAATACTTGAACTGGAACTATAGTCCACTTATGTGATTATCTTAAATATGAATGTATTTTTTAATAATTAAAAAATAGATAACTTCTACAGGAAAAAGCATGCTCTTTGATCACATTTTAAATAAATAAAATTTAATTTACTTTTTTCCAGAATCATGCTCATGAGCATTTCCTGGATCTTGGAGAATCCAAACGGCAGCAGACAAATCAACACAATTATCGTACAAGATCTGCATTGGAAGAGACTCCTAGACCTTCAGAAGAGATAGAAAATGGCACTAGTTCTTCAGATGTAAGATCTCAGCACATTCACAAATTTGTTATCAGTTTTACTTGTTTTTTTTAATATGACTTTCATTCTTTGCACTCATTGATGTATTATAGATGTAGCTCAAAGATGATGTTTTCTAGGTCTTACAATGATAAGATAGCTTCCATTTACTGAAGACTTATTATATATGTTCCAAGCATGGCACACATATTCATAATACCAAATCCACAAAACAAATGCATATGAATGAATTATTACTATTTTATGTATGAGGTGTCTGAAGTTCAGAGATGTTTAGATTACCTATGTACCTAATTATTAAATGGTAGAGCGGGAGTTAAACCCAAGTTCCTTTCTTTACGCTAAAGCCAACCTTTTAAACTAATACCATGAAGCTCTAGTTTGTAATTATAATAACTAATTAAGAGACATTTGGCAATTTTGGTTAGCTTTTTAGCTCTGTACTAGTGTATGACTTTCTTAATTTAATCTTTTAAATTTTCCTTATGCATAATTATTTCTATAAATATCATTGTCCCTACTAAATTATATATTCTTTCAACAAAGCAACCAATTTACGATCATAAATTAATCTTAAGTATTTACAACATTTCCCTTACTCTCTCCACCTTCCCAATCATCCCTCCCCCAGTTGGGTCAAAGACTATGATCCTATTGACTACTATATGTTTATGAAGCAATGTTAGACATATACGGGAATTCTCTGAGTATATTCTACTTTGTAGACATGGCAGTAAAACTCAAACTGTGAGAGTATGCTAACCACAGTTGAGAAGTTAATCTCCATTGGCTTCAGGTCCTAGTATGGCCAGGTCAAAATGATAATGTCCAATCTAGTAAAATGACCAAATATACTAATAACATAATTTTGACACATGACAGTTTAGATATACACATAAAATATATGTGAGCTAGTTATTTGCCTTTATAAAATATTTCCTTATTTTTGAAAGATTTAGTATGATTCTTTTAGTAATATGTTTCTATAAAATATTCTAAATGTGATTCAGCTTATTAGAAACATTTTCACATATATCTGTTACATAGGAAAAAGTTAACTAATCCTTCATTTGTCTTCAAAACTAATTTGCTTATACTTTAACATTCATTCAGAGCAACTGAATAAATTTCTAGAGGAGTACATGGAGAAAAGAATATTGCGTATGGTACAATATATTAACGGAAAGAATCCTGGTTTTTTTTTAGTTCAAATATTTTGTACTTCTGTATAGTACTTAATTTTCTACTAAGAATATAGAAGTACATTTCTTTTCTCTCCCTTTAAAGAAGTAATATGTATAGTAATGATGGGAATAATCGGATCATTTGTTTATTTTTTCAGTTATATTGAGCAGAGATTAAATTTACTGTTGGGTTTGATCTTTTCATATTTGCTTAGTTCTCAAAACATTGTGGAATAGTTGTATAATACATATACTTCATTATTAAGACATCAAAAAGAAAAAATTCCTCCCCAAATAGGCTATTTTATTGAATTAGTAAAGGAATACATCCCATTATCATCTTGGAAAATTCTGTGAATATGCCCAGCAAGTGATAATACTGAACCATTCTTGTGGAGAGGAGTCTAAGCTTTGGAGTAGCTTATTAGTTGCTTATTAATTATGCTGCCTAGGGTAAATTGCTTAACCTTTTTAAACTTTAATTTCTTTAAATAACTGCTCCCTATCACCAGCAATGTTTTGTCTAGGTCAAATGGGATAATGTATACAACATGCTTTGAATAATTTCTGAAATACTAATAAAAGCTTAATTAACGTGAGCTGTTATTTTTACTGAAGCATAAAGTTTTATTTGAGCAAGGGAGAAATTGTGTAAGATTTTGTGACCCTGAAAAACAATTTTTATAAAGAAAATGGCTTCTCTGGAATATCCTACGTTGAGCGGAGTATATTTACTGAAGAGAAACAGTGTTTGGGTATTTTTTAATCCTCTACTATTTGTATAGAATAATATCAGAGTGTAACAATAAGATATAAATTCCTAATTTAAGCTTCTCATAACATCTGTAGAAAAACCTTAAGTTTTTAAAATGGGCCAAAAAGTAAAATTGATTCCCATTGTTATCTATAGACTTTAACATCCAATCTCAAAGATATATTGAGGCTTAAAAAACAGTAACAAACAAAATGTTAATCACCTGAGAGATTGCTCTGAATCCATTATTAATAGGTATTATTTTGTTGGCTATGTTTAATAATTTTGTTGGATAAAAATACAAGACCTGTGTTTTATAGCTAATTAAAATCAGGTTTTAATGGTTGTAAATATACTATATGATTGGTACTATTAAATATCACTGATATTTCTTTTTTTAAATTGTTATGTAATAATAACATAGAACAAATGAGATTAAAAAAAGTTTTTGACATTTAAGTTGCTTTAAAATATGCTACTTACTATTATGTCTGTATCTATATAATCACATATGCATAACCATTTAGCCAGGGATACATAAAGCAAATATTTGTTAGGTATATTTCCTTCGAGCTACCTCCCCCATTTTAGCCTGCATTTTTAAAAAATCGTTAGTTAACATGTAGTGTAATAATATCAGGAGTAGAATTGAGCGACTGATACTTTCTATAATCATAGAATGTTAATGTAAAATTACACAATAAAATATATATTAAATATTTCTTAGGAAGGGGAAGTTGTTGCTGTCAGTGGTGGAACGTCTGAAGAGGATGAGAGAGCATGGCACAGTGATGGCAGTTCTAGGTAATTCATCGAATTTTATTTCTACACATGTAATATAAAATCTTTATAAACCTGAAGGTTCGTTTTTATCAGCAACACATTTCAAATTTTCTTTGGGTTTAAAGTTATTTTTGGCGGCACGTGGGTGGCTTCGTTGGTTAATTGTCCAACTCTTGATATTAACTCAGGTCATGACCTCACTGTTGTAAGATCGAGCCTTACCCGTGTCAGGCTGCAGGCTGAGTATGGAGGCTGCTTAGGATCCTTTCTCTCCCTCTGTCTCTGCCCCCACCCCGCCCCAAATAAATAAATTAACTTAAAAAAAATAAAGTTGGTTCTTTTTTGGAGGTCTTTTTGTAGTCCAAAAGTTAGGAGATTTTCTTTCTGATATGTTTATCTTCGCAGAAAAAAATTTTGGTCATTGCAACTAAATGTGCAAAATGATGCTTTTAATTTGTCTTCTTAGTTGATCTTTTATCTTCTGAATCCTATTATTTGTAATAGTGAACTACAAATTAGTTTCATTACTGGTTTTGAGAAATACTTAAGCATTAAAGTAATGAGATCTTGTAGAATTGTCTATTTTCATATAGTATAATTTGTTGAATGATAATTATTTCTTCCAGCAATGAGAAGTGAGGATTCCTTTATTTCCTTACAATGGTGATCTACATTGTTATAGTGCTGATCTTTGCTGACCTTATAAGGTCTTAGTACCAAGAAAGTAGCTTTTGATTATATTTAGCTCCTTACACTTATCCCTGTCAGTAGTAGCTCTTAAAATTGCCAAGGAAACGAAGAGGTGGAGGTTATAAGAATTGCTTATATCAGTGTTAAAATCAAGGGCTTTCTTATTCCTACAACATTGACTCCTAGTGATGATATATGCATGTACCCGTGGTTGTGTCTGGGAGATTTCTATATTTGAAATGGCAATAAAAGAAAAACTCACTTTCTTTTGGCTCAGCAATGGAAAATAGAGTATCTCAAACCATGAGACAGCATAGAAGTTCATATATTGAGAAAGTAGTAGTGGCTTCAGCAGTTAGGGGAAGTTGTAAAGACCACGGGTTCTGCAGTTTGTAGTCAGACCTGTGCTGGCATCAGATTTTCTGTAAGTGCCAAGTGCTCTGGAGAGTAGCAGCTGTGAGTATTTGGCAGGTGCCATTTTTAGTGACCATGGGCTGGAGTTAGTATAAATAAATGCTCATAAGTTGAGGACAGCTTATTCTTGGATAGATGTTTGCTCTGCTGATGCATTCCCATGCATCCAGTATAGAATCTGAAAATATTTTTTAAACCAAGTTCTTTAATATTGTTTTCAAATTAAAATGAAGTCATGAAATCATACTAGAATGCACCTTAATTATTTGATTCTTATCTGTAATGATTATTCTTAGGGAGATATAGGTAGATGTCTGTTAGGGATATTGCGGACAGGGGTTAGAAGTGGTGGTAGTAGAATAAAACTCCAGACAAATCTGTCCTTTCCACATTAATCTTTTTAGAGAAGTAAGGTTATACATCATCACTAAATATAGGAAAACTATTGATTTTAACATAGTGTTACTTAGATTTCTTTAAGGCATTTATAGTTTTAAAATTGTAAAAAATCAAGTAGTATTCTCATGTACTAAAATTAGAACAGAAGATAATATAACTGCATTATTTTGCACCACCATCAGTTCAATAAAATTTGAGTCTTTTGAAGGTACACTGAAAAGAAATGGCAAACATGCTTAGTAGTGATACATAAAACACTAAGGCATGTAGTTTTCAGAATCATGGCATTCTTTGAAGCATAAGCTATGTCTAAGGTATATGTAGATGTTGAGTAAAAGTTGCAAGCACAACCTTCCTAATAGGCCGGAACACTTGGGACAAACCCCACCTCACCCCCATTTAATATCCGGCTATCATGAAGGCACCAGTGCTCTACCATCAAAATACCTATGGTGAAGAGTTCCCTGCTCCTCTCAAATAAGTAATCCCTCTGCTTCCTCCTCCTTAATGTTGGTATCTCTGTGGCATCCAAGACTATCTGCCGTTGCTAGAATTGCTCCTTATTTTTGTATTCCCCACAGTATTTTGCCCCAGAATGCAGCACTCTGCAGAAATTAATTTTTTAAGTCTATTTATTTATTTTGAGAGAGGGGGAGAGAGAGAATCCCAAGCACGCTCCCCACCTATAGTGAGGAGCCAACACAGGGCTCAAACTCACAAACTGTGAGATCATGACCTGAGCTGAGATCATGAGTTGAACACTCTTCTGACAGAGCCACCCAGGTGCCCCAGAAATTAATATTTTTGTTAAAATCATAGGAGGCACTTAAATTCATTGTTTCAATTAAAGCTATAGCCTTACTTAAAGTTTTTGAGATATTTAAGTTAAGCTGACAGAATTTTAAGAAACTGTTTAGAACATGAGTTGAAAGGGAAGTGTTTTTAGTTTATTTGTTACTCTGTCATTGTGATCTCTTTATATTTATAAAATAGTCTTACGGTATATCTTCTGTTTGTATTTTTTAATCCCTTTTGCCTTTTAGTGACTACTCTAGTGATTATTCTGACTGGACAGCAGATGCAGGAATTAATCTGCAGCCACCAAAGAAAATTCCTAAGCATAAAACCAAGAAAGCAGAAAGCAGTTCAGATGAAGAAGAAGAATGTGAAAAACAGAAGCAAAAACAGATTAAAAAGGAAAGGAAAAAAGTAAATGAAGAAAAAGATGGACAAATATCACCAAAGAAAAAGAAACCCAAAGAAAGAAAACAAAAGGTTTTTTTGTTTTTTTTTAATATAAATTGTTTTCTATGTAAACAAAGCACACTTTCTAAAAGTGCTGCTGATAAACATAAATGCTGTTGAGGCGTACCAGCAAGTAGTATTGGAAAAAACTCAGAAGTATACAGTAGCAAAATATAGTATGCCAAACGTATTTAATTTTCTCAAGTTTTAAATTAGCATGTGCGAGTATTTACTTATAGAATTACCATATTCTCAATATTAAGCATTTAATCTTATGAGCAGATTTTTTTTGATAATCTCTTGGGATTTATTCATTTGTATATATAAAAAAAGTTTAAAAACATATAGTTTTATGAGTCTTTTAATTTCCTTTGCTTTTTGACCATCCTTATTGATTGTTAATTGCTGAAAATAACCAGCAAGCATAGAGCACACATGACTTGGAATAATAATGGCAGAACTTGTCATAGTTGACTACAAGGCAGATACGAATCTAAAATAGGATACTACAGTTGTTAACAAGCTTTCATTAATTTATAGAGAAGATGAGCCATAATTAGATGATCCTTAGGTCAGTAGCAGTATTGACGTGATTACTTCATCTTTAGTCTGGGTAATTTGAGACAAATCAGAACGTAAGAGATAAATGTTATGGAAATAAGAACTGTCAGCTCTTATGGAAATGGAATTCTTTTAAGAAAAATAAGAGCTGTTTAACTTTTGCTCTAAAGTAAATGAAATACAAGGGAGATGTTTTCTATTCCCCAAAAGACTATAAGTAGAAAGTATTTTTGGTTAAATAAACACAAGGAAGATTTTTTTTAACCTCTTTCATTTTTAGAATTAAATATAAGTTGTTAATTATAGGATTAAATACTAGGGAGGCTGTCTTTATCTCCGGAGAGCTTTCAAAATTTTAAGAATACTTCTGTTTTTAATGTTTATTTTATCTGTATCATCTGAACTCTTGTTTCAGCTTTATAATTATTTATTAATTTGGATTCCACAGCCTACTATTCTTATTACTTACTTTGCTTTTGTCTGGGGATGATTTACCAAAGAGAGTGTCACACATATATGTGCTCAGTTTTCTCTTGTGTGTCAGTGATGATAAATGTAGGCTGACCCATTATTTTATGTGGTACACAGACTGGTTGAAGAAAACTGATTTAGCCTTCTGTCTGACTAATAAACATTTTTTTTCTTATCTCAAGACAGTTTTGATTAACTTTTGAGGTTTACAGTGTTAAGTCACTGTGAGAAGTAATTTTTTTGTCTCAAGAGTGCAGTTTACCTGACTCACCTGGTTCCTTTTGATTGATAATTGTGTGTAAACTAACACCTTGGGCTTTTTCATGCAATGCCACATTTAGATCCACTGTTGCTGTTTGGCATATTTTAACTTCACAATTTTTATTGAAGTATTACAACAGGATCTGTGTGCCACTGAATTTATGTGGGACAGACTTTAAATATCATGAGGTAAGGATATTATAGACTGTTCCCTTTAATTTGGTTTTTGTACACATGGTTTGGTATTAGTCTACCAATGGATCTAACAATAGAATTGTTCTTATTCTTTAGTCTCTTTGTTATTCTAAATAAACACAATAATATTTCCCTTCTTACGCATAGTGTCATAGAGTTGGAAAGTAACAGATTCATTAAGTAATATTTACTGCAAGTATGAACAGATGAAGACATTTTCCATATGACTAATTGTATTCAAATTAATTAAGAGCCAGTAAGGCAGATAAAGAAAATGGTTATTAATAGAATTCTCCAGAGATGCAGTAAAGTCATCTCAGAGATGTCCATTATATTGTTAGGAACTCTGGAAACCAGATCAATAAATTTTTATTGAAGGCTTACGGTTTATAAAGCAATACAGTGGATAAAAAGAAGTGTAAGACATAGTACTTACTCTGAAAATAATGTGTGATTAACAAGTTGCTTTAATCCCCCAAGATAAAAATAGAATATCACATTGTCTAATATGTTTAATTATCAGATTAATTTTAAAGATGATAGCTCGAATCAAATAAGGACATCTTTTCTTAGAGTTTCAGGTAAGGCTTCCAGAAGTAAGATGTGAGGTAGACCTAGAAGAATTTCCATGAATACAAAGGAAAGATCTCAATTACCTGTATCTCCAAAATGAACAAAAATTCAAATGATGAGGCTGGAAATTTTGAGGAATATTCAGTGCATTTTATTTCCTAAGTGGTTTTAAGTACTAAGTGATAGAAACCTACTTTAAAAATTCTAGGTTTCCCAAGAATTATTGAGGAATAAGATGTATCATCGTAATGATTCTTGGCTGTGCCATACCAAAGTCTTAACAGTTATAAATATTATTCCTATTTAATAGCCAACTTAACCTGGTTTCATGTAAGTGTTGTTCACTATTTCAGTCAATATAGGTATTTTCCTTACAGGGAGAAATATTTTTCTGCTATAATTAATAGCCCTTATTGAGGCTGGAATTAACAATTTTCAGACTTTTCCTACCTTTTTTTTTTTTTTTATTAATAAGTCAAAGGAAACCTTTTTCACACATACTTTAACTCAAAACCTCAATGTATAAAACTGAAATCTGTGGCTCTAATTTTTTTTTTCAAGTTTTTATTTAAATTCTAGTTTAAATATAGTTAACATATAGTTTATGGTTTCAGGAGCCAAATTTAGTGGTTTAGTGATTTATCACTTATTTTAACACCCAGGGTGCTTATCACAACAAATGCCCTCCTTAGTACTTGTTACCCATTGAGCCCATGCCCCACTCACCTCCCCTCCAGCAACCCTGTTTGTTCTCAATAGTTCAGTCTCTAATGGTTTGCTTCCCTCTCTTTCTTTTCTTTCTTCCCTTCCCTATGTTCATCTGTTTTGTTTCTTAAATTCCACATGAGTGAAATCATATGGTATTGGTCCTTCTGTATTTCACTTAACATAGTACATTCTCGTTCCATCCATGTCGTTGCAAATGGCAAGATTTCATTCTTTTTGGTGGCTAATACTCCATTTTATATATACACCACATCTTCTTTATCTGTTCATCAGTCAGTGGACACTTGGGCTCTTTCCATAGTTTGGCTATTATTGATAATACTGCTATAAACATTGGGGTGCATGGGCCTCTGAGTATTTTTGTATCCTTTGGATAAATATCCAATAATGCAATTGCTGGGTCATAGGGTAGTTCTATTTTTAACTTTTGAGGAGCTTTCGTAGTCTTTTTCAGAGTGATGCACCAGTTCACCTCGTTTTCTGAATGTTGTCTGTAGGTTTTAGTTTATCTGGTTCTTTTTTTGTGGTGATTTGGAGACTGAATAACTATACTGCCACTGCTGCCGTCTTCCCAGAATAAGGTTTTTAAAAGCTGAATATATATTTTTGTTCAAAGATCTCTTCCTCCTTTTATTTAACTACCTTTATAGTTATTTCAAAGGGCAGATTGAGAGATGAATGCTTTTCTGATAACATTACTTTATAATGTTCTAACTTTTAGAGATTGGCTGTAGGAGAACTCACGGAAAATGGTTTGACGTTAGAAGAATGGTTACCTTCAACATGGATTACAGATACTCTTCCCCGAAGGTGTCCATTTGTGCCACAGATGGGAGATGAGGTACTTTAAAATTTTTAAAAACAATCTTATCTTTAAGCCTTTTTTTTTTTTATAGCTCTTATAACAGAACTGTAGAAAACTGTAGCAGTCTCATGAAGTATCTCATTTTTAGATGCTTGTAAGCTTTGTATGGAAAAACTGTAATTAGGAGGAAAGCTCTAATCTTTTTTGAGGCCACTTGCCACTTTAAATATTGCAATAGCAAAAACTAAATATTGTAAGAGAATGGGAATTGTATTAACATTTTAAAAACTAGTATTGTTTTTAACAAGAGGATTCTATTGCCAGTTTTCTTTTCCTTTCTAAAAATATTTTTTTTTCTTAGCTTAAGGCTTAAATATATAGCATGTTAAAGGAAAAATGCAATTCAGCATTTTATTTCTATTTAATTTTATTTCATAAGTTTTCATTTAAATACAATGTTTATAATTTATTTATTAGATCTTTAAAAATATTTATTGCCTTAGAATAAGGAATATTTCATTTTTTAAAAAATGTGATTGGCCATCATTTTGGACTATGCACTTATGAATTTGAAATGAAAATGTAAGATCTTAGATCAAAATTTCCCACTCCAGGGTTCATGTGTTCTTATTTTATGCATAGATGTTCAGAAGCAGAGTCATCTGGTATCCAGTAGATTAGCAGTAATAAATTAGGAAGTACAATATGACCTTCTTTAGCAAACCACACTAATGAGCAGTAGAAAGTGGCAAGTGACAGTGGACAGTAAAAAAAAAAAAAAAAAAACAAAAAAAACAAGGGGCGCCTGGGTGGCTTAGTCGGTTAAGCGTCTGACTTCGGCCCAGGTCATGATCTCGTGATTTATGAGTTGGAGCGCCCCCCCCCCCCCCCCCGCACTGGGCTGGGCTCTGTGCTGACAGCTTGAAGCCTGGAGCCTGCTTCGGATTCTGTCTCTCTCTCTCTCTGCCCCTCCCCCACTCAGGCTCTGTCTCTATCTCTCAAAAATAAATAAACATTAAAAAAAAGAAAACATATAATGCAAGAGTAACTCTAAAGAGCAGTCCAAAAAAACTCATTTAGACACCCTACTAAAGAAGACTTGAAGTGCACAGAACATTCCTGTGTTGTTGTAACTGTACGGTGATAGGTTCTAACAGATCCTTGAGCATCAAGAAGATGCTTGGTTAAATTATATTTATTATTTCCAGTAAATTATATTCACTATTACTAGAAAGTGTGTAAATCCTTGTTAAATAATTTTCTTTCAATATGTTACACTTGTCTTTTTGATCATTGATGCTTAAACAGGTAAGTTCTCATTATTCAGCAAGCACTATTCCTTCATATGAAATTTCAAACAACTGGAGCAAAAGTATGTAGAATAATGGATATCCCAAAATGTTACTAAGAACTCAGTAACATCTTTAAAATTTTAAGCAGCATTTCTTAACAAGCTCTATTTTTTTTTTTGTAGTGGGAAGAATAGGTGGTGTCAGACTACTATGTCAAGTACCAGTTTACAAGATGGTAGTCAAGTGTCAAATTTGACCTTCATAAAATTGGAAAAAATATATGCCTTGTTCTCTTTTTAACAATAAAATATATTTATATAAATACATTTTTCATGTTAAAGTTTTCTGCATATGTACATACCACTTGCTACCAAAATAAGTGAATAATAAACTGATGGTGACTCCTACTTACAATTTACTTTGTTATACAACATAGGTCAACTTACTTTGAATCCAAAAATAAAACAGTGAAACAAACTGCTCATTTTATCCTCTTAATGTGTAACCAAAGTAATGTTATTTAGAACACTTTGTTTATGATTAAGTGACATTAAGACAACTTTAGGAAAAGAAGGGGAAAAATAACAAAATACTAGAATTTCTTTCTGTTCAAAGAACATTAAATTCTCTCCTGCAATTTTAGCTGATACCTTGCATTTGGGTTAAAGGAAACATTCAAGTTTTAAAACTGTGACTTTATTTACTTTTTAGGTTTATTATTTCCGGCAAGGACATGAAGCATATGTTGAAATGGCCCGGAAAAATAAGATTTATAGTATCAATCCCAAAAAACAACCGTGGCATAAAATGGAACTACGGGTATGGTGTTTATTATTTAAAAAGTTCCAGATTATGTAGAAAATTGTATTGAATGGTACTCTTTTCACTGTAAGAAACTGTTCCATGAAGATACCTTTTTTAGTTGAAGCAGTGCTAGAGAGTAGAAGGTATTTAATTTTCAGAGAGACACAAGATTGAATTTATATATTCCTATAGTTTATAAATTGGGTACAAAATGTAATTATAGAGAAAATTAGTACTAATGTCTAACGTAAACTGCGTATGTGTGAGTATTTCTAGATTTATCAGACAGAGTTCAAAATTATGTAGAGGTCTTTGGAACTATATTGGAAACTTTTATTTCAATAAAGTTTTCCCCTTTATAAATTTTTTATTTATTTATTTTTTAATGTTTATTTTTGAGAGAGAGCTTGAGTGGGGGAGGGGCAGGGGAGGCACACATGATCTGAAGCAGGCCCTGCACTGACAGCAGTGAGCCTAATGTAGGGTTCAAACCCACAAACCGTGACATCATGACCGGAGCCAAAGTCAGATGCTCAACTGACTGAGCCACCCAAGCGCCCCTCTCTTTTTAAACTTTCTGTTGAGATATAATTTGTGTACTATAACATGCACAGATCTTCAGTACACAGGTCAACAAATTTTTACATGCACAGGATAATCACCACCTAGATCAAGACAGAAATGAAGAAATGTTTTAATTATTTTTATCAGTTTATTTTGTGATTTATTTTATGAAGATGGTTTCTTATTTTTTATATCTTTTTTCAGGAACAAGAACTGATGAAAATAGTTGGCATAAAGTATGAAGTAGGATTACCTACCCTTTGCTGCCTTAAACTTGCTTTTCTTGATCCTGACACTGGTAAACTGACTGGTGGATCATTTACCATGAAGTAAGGACTATTGAAAGAGGCAGTGGTTTCTTAGTATTGTAGATTGTTTTTCAAGATTCATATAAATTTGAACTTTTAGATATTTTTAGGTATGTGACCTAATCAATTTGTTTCTATTTGTAATTAGATACCATGATATGCCTGATGTTATAGATTTCCTAGTCTTGAGACAACAGTTTGATGACGCGAAATATAGGCGGTGGAACATAGGTGGGTAATTTATTTACAAGCCATACATGTTCGTAATTTTTTTAATCTAATAAATTATTTACTATTTTTAATAATTTAGAAAAAGATAATCAGAAATCTTCTTGCCATTTGTGGGAACGTTGATAGCAAAGTAAGATATGGTGTCAGGTATTTAACAGTGGACCCTTCAATGCAAGGATTAAGAGTACTGACCCCCTGCATAATCAAAAATCTGTGTATAACTTTTAATTCCCCAAAGAGTTAACTACCAATAGCTTACTGTTGACCAGAAGCCTTACTGATGACAATTAATACGTATTTTATATATGTATTATATACTGTATTCTTAAAATAGAGTAAGCTAGAGAAAAAATATTAAGAAATAGTAAGGAAGAAAAAATGAATTTACAGTACCATATATATCAGGGGAAAAAATCCATGTATGAGTGGACCCACACAGTCTAAACCTGTATTGTTCAGGGCTCAATTCTCCTTTAAATATAGTTCATGCTGAAATTCTAAACATTTTCTCTCTCAGATTTGGTAACTCATTAGATTGTTTATAGCTATTTCTTCAGCTGTTTTATGTGTTGACTTAAATTTTCTTTTAAAAATATAATAATTCAAAGTTGAAGCAGAAGATGTCTTCCAGTTCATAATGTTTAATAATTTGGACTGGGGCCAAAGCTAAACTGACATTTTCCTTTCCTTTGTTTAATCTGTTAATAATCTTTAAACTTAATATTGTAATCAAGACTCAAAGAAACTTTAAAATTCTTCAAAGATTCCAGACATTTAAGATGTATTCATTTATGTACACATGGATGTGCAGTTCATTAGAGTTGGGTTTTTTGTTTTTGTTTTTCAATTTTCAAATAGGGGCACTCTTTGGAGTGGTACATATATGGCATATTTGGTTTGTAAAACCACATCAGTTGATATGCCAGTCCACCTCTCTTCCAGTGCCATTGGAAGGCATTGGCAAGGTGATTTGTCTTGTTTGGTCATGGTAAACTTAGAAATTTACATATGTGTGCTCTAAAAAGAAAAATTAGAGAAATACAGTTTATCAAAATTAGTGACATGGGAGCTATCAAAAAATTTACATTCCATGTAAATTCTATTACACCATTTTTCTGGAAACTTTGAAAGGTATGTTCCATCATATAAGGAAATGAACCAAGGAAGAGAAAGACCTGGAATCCCCTCCCCTCCACCAGGAAACAGGAAATCTAGAACAAGAAAGAGCCAAAATGAATTCCCAGTAATAGTCCATAGAAGTCTCAGGATAGCATCTGTCTAGCAAGATCTATAAAATGATAGTTCAGAAGATGTTGTCCTCTAAGAGCAGTCTTTAGAAAAAAAAGAAAATGGAACTGATGAATTATCTAATGTGTTTGACTTTGTTGGAAATTAAGTTGAGGAATGTTTTATAATTTAAGCCTTTAGAGAATGTGGGAAGACTTTATAAATACAGAGAAAACCAACCACAAACAGTGAAGCAGTTATTATACAAAACTATAGAAGAAGGGAATTGTATGTTTGGCTTTGTAGCAAACATAGTGCTGATAAAAACAAAATAGATTAAATAAAATACACATAAATTGTTTATACAATTATATGGAGAGGTCAATACTTAATGTCTAAAATTAATGAGTGAAACCATAGCTGTATACTCATTTAGAAGTCTAAATAAATTCAAGAAGAAATCTTTGCAAGAGTTAGAGGTTTTTCTTGGTTTTGGTTATAAGCCTTTGGTATACTTGGTTGTTTAAACTATTTGAATGTGTTACTGATAAATTTTATTTTATATATTTTTTTTTTATTTTAGAGAGCATGAGTAGGGGAGAGGGGCAGAGGGTGAGAGAGAAGAATCTTAAGCAGGCTGCATGCTCAGCATGGAGCCCAACACAGGGCTTGATCCCATGACCCTGGGATCATGACCTGAACTGAAATCAAGAGTCAGACACTCAGCTGACTAAGCCACCCAGGCACCCCTAAATTTTATTTTTTTAAAGACATGCATCAGCCAATAAAATGCAGAACAAATACTAACAGTCAGAATTTAGGAATATTCCAGAAATGAGCTGATAACCTATGTCTTCAGAAATGTTTAAAGTTTACTCTGAATGGTGTACTCTATTCCTTGCTTAATTTCATTGTTATTCTGTAGTATTGTTTGTTGAGGTTAGACATACATTATCCAGTTCTTCCTCTTTAGCATAATGTCATCAGTATATGTAAGATCATAAAAAATAGCTTTTTGAAACTCATGTTTACTGTAAGGTTGTGGTGACATCAAGAATGCTGTTTATTAATTATATGGTAGCTTCTCACTAAGCTCAGTGTCACTAATATATATGCATCTGAAGAGCAAGTAGAGATCTGATCTGGTAGTAGATCCTGTTTACTGCTTAACACTGGCTGTTAGAATGCTTGAATCTGCATTTGGGTCCCAATGCATACCCATTCAAAGTTAGATATAATTCAGCAACATGCACTTGTGTTCCATTAACTTACTCCTGGCTCCAGTTTCCCTGTTTGTCATTAAATTTCTTTTAACTTTTTTTGTTTAGTTTTTTTTTTTGTTTTTTTTTTTAGTTTTTAGTTTTTAGTTCATTTTATGCTGTATGTCTCCCTAAACTTCTAAATCTTTTTTTTTTGTAAAAAATGAGAATATAAACAAATGCTTGCTTTTTTGGGTTTGAGAATGAAACTTATTCAGATGAGTTCTAAAATACCTAATTTGTTCAAAGTCACACAGATAAGTTATTTGAACTCAAGTCCTTCAGACCCTAACCTATGCTCACCAGGAGAAAACCACTCTGTACTGTGAAAGCAAGGAAGAGGAAAGAGGGGCAGAAAGGAAGACTTGATTTACAGTTTTCATATGACACAGAAGGAAGTTGAGAAGATAGCTTATTGGGTCTTTTGGGAAAGCAGTTTTAGTAAGATGACAGTAGCTGAGTGCAGTTGGGTAAGGAAAGAGACACAAGGAATGATGTCTAGTTTACAAAGATTAGTTGTTTTTCTTTTTGTTTCTTGTTTTTATAGGAAAGGGAAAGTGAGTATATATAGGAGTGTTACAGCTTCAGGGTGATTGACATGAAAGGGACCAAACAGATTGGATGTTTTATTTTTGTTTCTAGGCTGGAGTCTTGATTGTTGGAGGAACTTGCCTATAGGAAACAAGAAAATAAAGATAGACTCTAAATACTTGTTGGGTAGAAATTATCTAAACTGTGCTTTTATTTGAATGAAAAGTTTGGGCATAGTCCTAATGATGAGCTTAAAATTCTAGAATGGTAAAAATGCTTAAGAGTGAATTTCTCCTGGCCCTAATAAATATAAGAAATGGTACTGGAAACTGGTAAGTCATACTGATGTGTTTATTAAATAAGTTTTTTCTTCAATATTACTAATTTTATTTATTATTTGTTTATTTTGGAACGTATAGGTCACTTTTTATATGTTTTCTGAAATTATACAGGCAGTTTAGATTTGGGTAAAAAGGAGTAAGTACAGCAGCAGTACATTTCAGAGTAATGAGATGGCTTTTATTCTTATCCAGGTGACCGTTTCAGATCAGTCATAGATGATGCCTGGTGGTTTGGAACAATTGAAAGCCAGGAACCTCTTCAGCCTGAGTACCCTGATAGTTTGTTTCAGTGCTATAACGTTTGGTAAGGGAGTGTTTGTTGTATTTTAGTTCAGCTTGAGTTACTTTTAATATTTTCCCCCATCTATTAATAAAGTGACAAAGACACTTCTTTTTTTTTTTTTTTAATTTTTTTTAATTTTTTTTTTTTCAACGTTTATTTATTTTTGGGACAGAGAGAGACAGAGCATGAACGGGGGAGGGACAGAGAGAGAGGGAGACACAGAATCTGAAACAGGCTCCAGGCTCTGAGCCATCAGCCCAGAGCCTGACGCGGGGCTCGAACTCACGGACCGTGAGATCGTGACCTGGCTGAAGTCGGACGCTTAACCGACTGCGCCACCCAGGCGCCCCTAAAGACACTTCTTTTAAACACTTAATGTTATTTTGTAAAACTTACAACACAATATTTAGATTTTTTAATGTAAGGATTTTCCTTCCTTTAAGCTGGGACAATGGAGATACAGAAAAGATGAGTCCTTGGGATATGGAGCTTATTCCTAATAATGGTAAGTGTATGTTAGGCTTTTTGTGTCTGTGTTACAAAATTAGTTTCTTAAATAAGGAATCTGATTTGCTGACTTGCTATTGCGTAGGGTTGTTATGAAGAGCAAACAAAATATTCAGCAGTTATTTATTGCACACCTGCTGTGACCTTGGATTGGAGGTAGAGATGGCATAGCATTGAACATGATAGACATAATCTTTGTCCACTTGGAATTTATAATCTTACAGTGAAGATTGAAATTAGTTAATTATAGCAAAATATGAAAATGTTTTGCTAATTATTGTTCCCTCCTAGAAGGTGAGCATTTGGGAGCAAAGTTTTTTTTTTTTTTTTTTTTTTTTGTAACTCCAGCGGAACACTTAAGACTATAACATAATATTAAGATTCAGCTTTTTGAGTGAGACAAATACTCATACCCTGTCTCTGCCATCTTCTATCTGGTGTCATCTTGGCAAGTTCGTTTTTTTTTTTTTTAAATATTTATTTATTTTTGAGAGAGAGACAGAGCGTGAGCAGGGGACGGGCAGAAAGAGAGGGAGACACAGAATCTGAAGCAGGCTCCAGGCTCTGCACTGTCAGCCCAGAGCCTGACACGGCTCGAACCCATGGACTGTGAGATCATGACCTGAGCGGAAGTCAGACACTGAACTGACTGAACCACCCAGGCACCCCTTGGCAAGCTCTTTAAAAGACTTAAAACTTCAGATTTTTAGGACTTCAGCCTTTGAAATTAGGTAAACTAATACAATACAGGGCTGTTGTGAGAATTAAATGCCATCATGTGCATAAAGAGCTTAATATAGAGCCTGACACATGTAAGGGCCTCCAAGAGTAGGTAGTTTGCTACTAATAACAACTGTCTTCTTGCATATGGCCTGATATATATTGCCTTAGAATTAGGGAGTCAGATTTGGGCAGTAAGCAGATCTCTTCCTGGAACTGAAAAAAAGCCGGTGTGGGTGAAGCCTGTAGATTGCATTTTCCTTCTACCTCAGTGCCCATTTTTGTTTCTATTTTTTAAAAAATATCGCACACATAAGTGTATATGCATAAAAGGACTTAAAAAGCTGTATATTCCAGAATATTAAGAATGATTATTTATAAAGGTTGGGGATTTTTCCCAATGTGTCACTTTTCCTTTCAGGTAAGAATAAAGACTTTAAAAAACAAAAGGGAGGAGCTCTTGTGACATAATAGAAATAATCATTTATAATGGAGTTGTTCACTAGTTATTGTATTCTCAAAAGTCAGAGAAAAGATAACTTGGAAATTTAACCCAGCTGGTAAACCTTAGGGATGATAAAATCATGCTCATACATTAAAACTAGTTCTTTCTTGAAATTATCGCTTTGAAAATTTAATACCAATAACATATTTTTTGATCTCACTACTAAATTAGAGCTGTTTGAAACTATAAAATATCTTATACAACTTGTAACATTGTTACATGGCTTATCTTCTGATTTTATTTATCTTGTAAGCTTGAGTTTGAAGTCACATTGGACTATATATGAGAGAAGTGATGCTAGTCAGTGTTGTAATGCTTGGGGTATTTCTTGAAATGAATTAGTGGCATTAATTAATACGGTATTTCCTACCTAAATTTATCTGTGGGTGAAGGGGGTGATTTTTGTTGGTTTTGTTCTGTCCTGATATATATACACACATGCACCTATGGAGTTTAATTACATTTTGTAAGAGGAAGAATTTTGTATACAAATAGTGGCATATTTTCCAGTGTTCTCTGATGAAGTTTAGCTCAAAGGAAAAGGTACTTGGCAGATTTGTAAATTTTATGTCACCATCACCTCCTAATGATACTGTTAAAGATTCAGGTATGCAGAAGGCATGCCTTCATCATTTAAAAGCAAGAAGCATAAGAATCATCTGTTAGTATTAATAATTCTCTGTTTCCACATTTTAAAAAGTTGAGACTTCGATTACAGTATTCATGAAAAACACCACTTTAGTTCAGTTTTACCTTGTGTATGTTTTATCAAAATAAATATGAAGATTATATTATAAAATTCAGAAAATCTTTAATTTCTATCATTTTAAAGAAATATTTGTCCTTTATCTGAAACTGATAGTAGAGCAAGTTGTCTGGTATAATTTTGGAAAAGTAATTATATACCCATCTAGAGAATTATTTATAAAATTAATGTTTTAAAAATTAATGTTATTGACCCTTAAAACATACTTCTCTTTAATGAAAAAAAGGAATATACTTACCAGATCTTTACAAGATTATACTTTAGGTTTTTTTGACAATATCAACTCTTTGTAAAGATAACCTAAATATTAACAAATAACCTAAATATTAGCAAGAAAGACATATATTAACTAAATCTGCTTTTTTTTCTGTGTATTTCAGCTGTATTTCCTGAAGAACTAGGTACCAGTGTTCCTTTAACTGATGTTGAATGCAGATCATTGATCTATAAACCTCTTGATGGAGAATGGGGTTCCAATCCCAGGGATGAAGAATGTGAAAGAATTGTTGCAGGAATAAACCAGTTGATGACACTAGGTAAATAATAATAGTAACACAGCAATGCAGGACAAGCTGGCAAAAAGCAAAGGAAAGGAAAACTGTTAGTATTTGAATAAAATTTTTCTTCACAGTGTCATGTCAGTGGTTTTCAAATATTATTAAGTGGAGTGTTTTTTTAATGAGGTATTACATAGAACTCAGATATCTAGAACAGGTAAAACTGGGATTGCTCTAGGTGAATTTTAGAGTGAGGGCCCCCAGAAATGCCAGGGATACCTCTGAAAAATCTGGATCCTCCAGAACCCAACTTGAAATCCCTCAACATATTTAAGCTGACATGATGTGAATTGGGAGAGTGGGGCTGAATGCTGAATTATAATTATATGAATAGCTGTACCAGTTTTCCCCTTAACTTTATGAATATATACACAAGAGAATACTTGCAAGGTAATAGGAGAGAATGAAATGCTTTGTCTCATATGAAAAAAAGAAAAACAATGGCCACAAAATGTTTGGTTATCTGAATTAAGGGTTTCCAAAACAACTCTAACTGGTGTGGTGGTTGGTAGCAACCCCTTCTGTCGATAGGGAATCAAGCTTAAAAGAGGGAAAAATGATGAATAAGAAGAGGAAAATACTCTGGAGACACATATTGGATGATATTTTCATTTGAAGTCTTTTTAAATATGGCAACACTTCATTTAAAGAGTCTATAAATATAATCCTAAATAATTTTAGTAGTAGTTTAGCATAAGAAGTTGTCTTATACTAAATGTGGATAAGCAAAAAATGGAGAGTGATCTTTATCAGGTTTTAGATTTTACCAGTTTACTGTGTGCCATTTGGTCAGTGACGTTGAGTCAGAGACTTCTGGATCTGTTCTTCCTCTGTACTTGTCTGATATTTCACAGAATTAATGTTGTTAAAGTAAGGTAAGTTTTTGAGAAAGGTTACATTTGAATGGAATGTGTTATTATAGTGTTACTGAATGATTGTGAAAAACCTACAGATTCAGGACTGGCCATGTTTTAAGTATAGGAATATATGTATACTTAATAGGTCAGATTTATATACTATCTGTCATGGCTTTTCTTCTAAGAAATCTGAATAACAAATATCCCTAGAATTTTGCAGTATAAATATAGATGTAATAAGAAGTGAGACTCGATTATGCTAGCTAAACTGTATGTATTTTCTATGAAAAGACAGTGGCAGTCTAAGGGTTATATGAATCAGAACTTGTCTTAACTCATGCAGAATTGTGAAGTCTTGTTAAACCATGAAAATTAAACATACAAACTAATTTTTTTATTCTAGATATTGCTTCAGCGTTTGTGGCCCCCGTAGATCTGCAAGCCTATCCCATGTATTGCACTGTAGTGGCGTATCCAACGGATTTAAGTACAATTAAACAAAGACTGGAAAACAGGTTTTACAGGTTAGAACCCATTTGCTGTAGCTACTACCAAAAGAATACTAAATGATCCTTGGGTGTTTCTCAAACTTTAATGTCCATACATATCACCTAGGGATTTTGTTAAAATGCAGAGTCTGGTTCAGTAGTTTTAGTAGGACGTGAGGTTCTGCATTTCTAAGTTCCCTGGGATGCTGATGCTCCTGATCTATAGACTTGGAATATGGTTCATAGATACGGTTTTTTCTAGTTGCTAATGAGTGGGACCTCCCTGTCTTCATACTGTATTTTACAATTCAAGCCAGAGTATTTCATTTCCCACAGACATCACATTGAAATATTTGTTCATGGATTTTTTCATAGAACAATATTAAAAAGTTGTGGGTTTTTTTTTTCTTATTTTGCTTATAAATACTTAAGAACAACAAAGTTGGGAAAATTAGGGTATTTTTCATAGCTGTACTTTAGCTTGAAATATAGAGTTTAAAAAAAAGACGTCTAATTTAAATTAATTTGCATCTTCTAGTTAGCGGTTTGAGTAAACATTGAGTTCTAATCTGAGACACGCATCGTAGGCTTATTGCCTAGAATATGTTTTTAGAAAAGTGAATTTAAGTCTATAGTTTTCACATAATGAAATCACATTTCCAGTTTTCATGACTTTTGCTTAAAAGACAACATTTTAATTTAAATCAGTGCATTAAAAAATTTCTTTGGGGGGGTGGTCCCTGGCTGGCTCAGGTGGTTAAGCATCTGACTTTTGATCTTAGCAAAAGTTCCCACATTAGGCTCCACTCTAGGAGTGAAGCCTGCTAAAAAAAAAAAAAAAAGTTTGTGAGCACTTTCATTTTTTTGCAGTTCTTTACATTACTATTCATTTTAACTTAGGGGAATTTTTATTCATATTTCATATATTTTGATATAAAATGTGCCTTCGGTTCTTTTTATTCCTTAAATTATAATTCTGATTTGGTACTTTCTGTGCCTGCACTGAAAACACCATTTATTATTCCTTAACTTACTAAGCAAGGTTTTTCAACAAAAGCATTATTGACATTTGGGAGCTAGAAAATTTTTTATTGTGAGGGGCTGTCCATACCTTTACCCTTTGGGTGCTAATAGTAACCCCTAGTTGTAAAAAGGAAAAATGCCTTTAAACATTGCCAACTAAGATGTTAAGACTTCAGGTTCTAAAGATTTTTCTGATCTTGTTAGGTGCTTCTGCTGTTGGTATATTGATATTTGTCAAAAGCATAGAGATGAGGAGGAAATCACAATGATGTGCGCCTCCCAGCCATCTTACCTTCAAAGTACACTTCTTTAAATCTTTTTTAACATCACATGTTATAAGTTTAAGAGAAAAGGGAGTAGTTATTTTTAACTATATCCTTCCTTGTCCCTAGACCCCTAAAATTGCTAAGCCTTAAGAATTGTACTTAGTGCTTCAGAGATGGAACAAGATAGGGGAGGAAAACGGGAGATAGAGTTGTTCCTATACACTAATTGTTGGATTACAGCTAAAAAGATAAGCTCCTGACATCTCCCACTATTGTTGTAAATGTACTTTCTCATAGAAATACTACTTAATATGGTAATTGCTAACGTGTAGTGTTTTTTAGGGTACATTATAGCTTAAATAGGCTTTATTGGCAATTGTTCAGCTTAGTAGTCACTTTAAGAAAAAATCTTGGAACACAATCCTTACATAAATTAGAAACAAACTGCCTGTTTTTGAATCTGGTAATAAAGACCTGAGTTATGTTATTTAATAAAATGATGCCTTCATGTGCGTTTTCACTGCTTCAAGTTTTTTGTTTTTCCTTTACTCATTGGCTACAGATTTCTTGCAGTTTATGGTTTTCCTCTCTGATACCTCTGGTTCAGTCTCATTAAACTACTACTGTCAGTTTGCCCTGCTGGGCATTAATCTAATACCTTATTTTACACAGTTTTCTATAGAGTATCCTGAAGATGCCTGTGATTCTGTTACTAGAATAAGTCTTGCAATGCTGTATGAAAAGCACACAGCTTTCTGTATGCTTCTGTACCCACAATTGTATATAATATTTGTAAAATTACATATATTGTGTTTCTGTTCACACATCAGTATCAGTAATATTTTCTGAGCATTTTCTTCTTTGCTATTTTAAGTGGGACCACATATTGGATGATACTCTAGAAGTCATTTTTGGATTTTTCTTTACTTTCAGAAAGAAAAGAAACCACTATTAATAGTCTAGTGTGTCTAATCTAGGGTGACATTTTCTATGCAAATACACAGTTACTGTTGCTACTCCTTTTTTTCCCCTGCCCAAATGAGGTATATATTTTTTCAGAATAATTTTTTAAGTGGTGAGTTTTGTAATTGAATTGAGACTGCAGTTGAAAAGTTGGAATGTCTTGGTTTTAAATTGTGTGGAAATATTTCTAAATAAAATGAGGCTAAGACTTCTGTATTTTGTTTGTTTAAGGCGAGTTTCTTCCCTAATGTGGGAAGTTCGATATATAGAGCATAATACACGAACATTTAATGAGCCTGGAAGCCCTATTGTGAAATCTGCTAAGTTTGTGACTGATCTTCTTCTACATTTTATAAAGTGAGTAGTTTTTCCACACTTAATTATAATTAATTAATGTCAATATTTTAAGGTTTAAAAATGTCAAAATATAAAATGCAATTATTTTTTATATGTATAGTGTTGCATGCTGTGCTATAAATTAGCTCCACTCAAGATAGGAAGCATACAATGTCTGTCTAAACACTTAGTTCATTGGCTGATATTAATTATGAAATCATAAAAGTTGTGTTACAGTTATATTCTATAGTTAATATTAAAAAATATGAATCATTCTCTAAATCTAGCTGTTAGATAATAATAGTAAGGGGTTAAGCACTTATAGAACATAATAATGTTTTACCTAAAATAGTTCTAAACCAAATAATAATAATACAGGTGGCAGATATCACTATCTGGAATTAACAGTTAAGAAAACAGTTGTAGAGATTTACATGTTTAATTTGCACAGGAACAGAGTGTCTGCCATCTAAGAATTTTTCATCTTAACATTATATTGCCCTTGACAAGTTTGTAAATAAGTATTTATGCAGTCCAGCAAGAAACTAAATTTAGCTTTCAAGATTCTTCTTAAAAGTCAGGTTTACTTCCTCATTCATTAATTTCCTACCAAGAATGATAACTGCAGCTCTATAAGGGAGTAGCTCTTTTATTTTTTTATCTTAATGAATTTTATATAGCCACAGAATGAATTGAGCTTTCTAAACTGAAGCCAGAGGAATGACTCAGTGGTATGTTTTGTCTAACATACCACTCTTGAGTTCATACTGAGGTTATTTAAATTGGATAATTTTTTCTGGCTAAGAAAAAAATATATTTTATAATTTAAGTTTAAATACTCAGCTGCTGACAGCTTTCATTTTTACATGAAGATATTATTGAGGCTTTTTAAAAAATATCTCCAATTTCATTCTCATTACTCAGCATAATCATAGGGCCCCCTTTTGTGGTATTAGTTAGGGTTTTTTTTTGTTTTTTGTTTCTTGGAAGTTTTTTGGTAAAGAACGTAGGTAATTTCAATATAAGAAAACACCAAAGAAAATTAGTAAGATAAATGTTATGCCCTACTCTCTACCTTACTCTGTAAAGAAATGTGTTGCCTTTCAAATGGTTTGGGGGCTATTTTTACTATGCCTTTTTTTTTTTTTATTTTTCCCCAGTTTTAATGGGGAAACTAATTGAGACTAATTAAGGATTAATTACCCCTGGAAGATTGTTTACATAACTTAGTTATAAGGGCTTATAATATTTTGCCAGTGAAGTTTATAGTCTGTAATTTTACTATATGTGTGTGTATGTACATTTCTCTTTTCCAAAGAGCAATCAATAGAATTGCGTGATACAGTAATTTCACACTTTAGTGAAATAATTTACATGAAACAATTATTTTTATATTTGGAATAGTCTATAAAATATTTTTCAAACTGTTACTTTGAAATGTCTTGTAAGAATAGATTAATGTTTAAAGCATCTATATTTTATGTATCTAAAAATAAACCCCTGCATTTTTTTAGAAGTATATAATTTGTTTATACATTTTTAGCTAACAGTAACTCTTAAATATTAGGTATATCTTGAAATTTTTATTATACTTTGAGTTATTTCTCAAAGTTTGAGATAACTCATAACTTTGAGTTATTAGCCAAATTTCAAGCAATAGGGTATATAATGAGGTGATGTAAGAGATAAATGAGATAGAAATGTGTATTTATCATCTTAATACAATTTCATAGATAAATTTTAAGTAACTATAAGGAAAATAACAAGAAAATCTGTATGAAAGTTTAGATGGGGATTACTTCTAGCTTATGAAAGTGGGGTTTTAGGTACAGGAAACATGGGTTAGGATGTTATGGACAAGGTAGATATCGATAGATTCAGAAGTTAGATGAAAGCCATTCTAGGGACAAGGAGTGTGGCATAAGGGGTAGGAAAGGGTAAGGAGTTATTAACGGAATTAAGCAGTTTATACCAGGTGAATTAGAGAGTACGCGAGCAGAAGTAATAAGGATACAATGCTATAAGCATGAGTTGGAGCCAGATCATGTAGGGCCTTGAATGCATTTCTAATATTAATTGATAGGGAAGAGACAGAAAGCCTAAATAGCAGATTGATTGCTACAGCTGACCAACTAAGAGGTGATGAGGGTTTAATGTATGGAAATGAGAAAGAAGCAGAGACCAAGAGATTTTGAAGGTAGAATCACAGAACTTGGCCAATGATTGGGTTTATAAGGAGGCAAAGGAAGGAATAGTGAAAAATCATGCATTACTGTAAGAATGGTAATGCTGTTAAAAATAGGAGGAGGAAGAGTGGGGAGTGAAAATTAGGTTTAGACATGTGGAATTCTAGATGATGATAGGAATCTCAAGAGAAGAGTCAGACCAAATTATAGAATTCGGAATTCATTTACACAAGTAAGGTTATCAGGGCAAAAGCTGTAGTGTCAAGAAAAGATGACTAAAGGACAAAATTTTAGGGAATGACTATAAATATTTAAGAATGAAAGGAAGACGGAATTAGAAGACAGGAAGTATCTTAGCTTTCCTTTGTGTATTGAGGAATGAAAGAGGGCATCACACACACAGCAGCAACCTGAGCAAATACTGGGAGGTAAAAATTGGGTTTGGTGTATTGAAATAGGCCAGAATGGAAGCTCCACATAGGGTGGAAGGGCACGGGCAGGTGTGGGGGTATAGGGTTTTGGAGTTAACCAATGAAAAAAGCCTTCCGCTTCAAACTTTATCTTAAAATCTGGTTTTGTTAACAGATTTAAAGGAAAAAAAATAAAATCTCAGGACTCTAATCTTACGTACTAACATTTCCTTGCTGTTTAGGGATCAGACTTGTTACAACTTAATTCCACTGTACAATTCAATGAAGAAGAAAGTTTTGTCCGATTCTGAGGTATTTAACATTTCATTATGATATTGATATTGGTTTTTTTTCTATATATATATATAAAAAGAAATGTACACATAGTAGTTTTCAGGTAAATGCTGTAATGAAAATTATTTTGGCTAATGCTGTAGTTTCCAAAAAGTGGTTCAGCATTTTTTTGCTGTAGTTATTAAAAATATTGTGGGGGACTCTCTAATGAGCCCATAAAGTATTCCAGCATATACATTATGGGTTTTCCAAAGTGTAAAAGTGATAATTGGTATATAAATAACTATGGTAGATTCTCTAAACTCTAAAACATGTAATGAAGTCTAGAATGTTTAGTGAATCTGATAAACTCTTATTTCAAAGGAAGAAGAGAAAGATGCTGATGTGCCAGGAACTTCTACCCGAAAAAGAAAGGTAAGATTTTTTTGTTTTAGCAGAAATACTTTATATGAATTAAAATGTATTAAAGGCAGTTTTTTAACTCTTAGTATTTTTAAAGACAGATTAAGTATTACTTCCAAATCATTTTCCATTACAAAATACATGCTTTTCAGAACTAGGTGAATAATATTTTCTATTTGAGTTACTGTATATGACCTAATTATTTGAGATTGCATTAAAAATACAAATTGTACTGTATAAATGTTACTTTATTAATTTTTTATTTTAATATATTTGAAGCTTTTATACATTTTATTTTATTAATATATTGAAAATTTTCATTTCAGGACCATCAACCTAGAAGGAGATTACGTAACAGAGCTCAATCTTACGATATTCAAGCATGGAAGAAACAATGTCAAGAATTATTAAATCTCATATTTCAATGTGAAGATTCTGAGCCTTTCCGCCAGCCAGTAGATCTCCTTGAATATCCAGTAAGTATTTTTGAAAATATTACCTTACCTGTCAGCTTGCCATATATCTCACACATGACAGTTAGCTATTTATTTCTTATGGTTATAGTTTATTTCTTCATTATTAAATACGTGTTCTCATCTATTTGGCTAAATGGAGCATCTAAGTTGAGTAGTGTGGTATTTAAAACAGAAAGAACCCCAAATTAAGACTCTGAAGTATTAGATTATGGCCCCAGCACTCCCACTTACCAGCTGTGCAACTTTGAGCAAGTCATTTAGTTTGTTTATCTGAATATTATTTTTTACTATTTTCTTTCTCAAACTAATTCCAAGAATTTATTATGGCAGTTACAGGAAACAAGAATAATAATACCTAACCTTCCCTACAGGGTTATGGATGAAATGAGAACACATTAAAATAATTTTTCACTTGTAGCACTATATACAAATGCAAGGTGGCATAATTATATTTATGGAATTCAAGGTAGGGAGGTTCAGTAAAACTGATCTGAATATTTATTTTTGCGTGCAGTCTTAGCAATCTAAATATAGTTTAAAGTGATTTTTTTTTTTATTCCTTTATTCAGTTATTAAAGGTTGTACATTTCAGGTAACATTCATTTATGGTTTCAAATGAAAATAAAAATGAAATATTTTATAAGAGATCATGACCCAAACGTGATATCATCTGACTTCATTAATTGTTTTTTATGTGTGTGTTCTAATTCAAAATGATGAATGAAAATAGAGAAATTTCATCAGTAGATAAATATCATAAAATGCCTTTTTTTTTTTGTCATTTAAAGATCGAGAAACCTGGAATCTTGAATGTACAAGATAAACTTTTAATTCCAGCAATGTAATAAACTGGGCTAATTTGAACCCTATATTCCAAAAAAGTCATAAAGAAGTAAGCTAATGCTACAGTACTCTGGTTTTCAATTCTCTTTGCTTTTGGAACCTGTGGATTTCCCTTTGTTTCTTACAAGCCCAGCTATGTATTTTAGAAAACATTATAGTTTTTCTCGTGCTTGCAGGTGTTTGTATTCTAGACTTTTCCCCAGAAAAGAAGAGATAGATGTAAGCTTTAATGTTTTGATTCTAGAGGCACAAGAATAACATGACGTAGAGACAGAAAAAGCCATGCAATCCACGCTGAGGAAGGAAATTAGAACTGAGACCCCCCCCCCCCCCCCCAGGACTGTTGAAAGACTTCACCCTCGATGAAAACAATAGTATAATTCCCTCCACAAGGAAAAATATCTCTGTTGTTCTGATGTCAGGAGAGAAATCTCTAATAGCTGGCTCTACGCATAGATTTAGAGCCTAAATTTACAGTATCCATGTGTGTAGAAATTCATCAGAGGGAGAAAAAAACCAAACCCTAAACAAAGGTGAATTAATGATAAAAAGAAATCGCAAACTATATGAGGGAGTGATCCATCATAAATACTACAGAAACAAGTGGAAATACTAGTACCCTCTTCCCCAAAACTTGACATAATATATTATTTCTGAAATACTATACTTTATCAGATATAAAACACCAATGACTTATTTTATGCATCACCAAGAAAGGAAAAAATGCTGCCAATGAAACTTGGTTGTTATTTTGGTTTAATAGATAAATGGAGGTATAAGAAGCATAAGGAAAAAAAGACGTTATTTGAGGGGGAAAAGGCAGATATTTTTAAAAATTTAAACTAAATAAGGGGACCTGGGCGGCTCAGGCGGTTGAGCATCTGACTCTTGATTTCAGCTCAGGTTATTTCAGTTTGTGAACTCAAGCCCTGTGCCATGCTCTGACAGCATGGAGCGTGCTTGGGATTCTCTCTCTCTACCCCTCTCCCACTTGCATGTTCTCTCTCCCTCAAAATAAATAAATTTTTAAAAATTTTAAACAAAATGGAATTTCTGAGAATGAAATGTGAAATAATTGAAATTAAAACTCTCTGAAAGAAAGGAGATACAGTAGATAGGATGAAAAAATTCAAAACATAACTTACAGGAGTTTCAGAATGGGAGAGGGGCAATCTTTGAGGAGTTAATGGCTGAAGGTTTTCTAGGTTTCATAAACATTTGACAAAGCATGACTCCTGAGCAGGATAGATATGAAAAAAAAAAAATCTTTACCTGGAATAATAGTGAAAAATCAAAACTCTAAGTACAAAAGAAAAATGTTAAAACAACCATACAAAAAATATAGAAGAGACCTATTCTCATGACTACATATAGTGTTACACTTGTGCATCTGGAATCTAAACGTTAAAGCTTGTATCTTTCTCTTCCTTAATGGAGAAAAGTCCAGAATACAAACACCTGCAGAGAGAGAGAGAGAGTGTGAGAGAGAGAGAGAGTGTGTGTGTGTGTGTGTGTGTGTGTGTGTAAAATATATATATATGATAACAATACATATATTTATATATGGATACAGGTATAGCTGACTCATTGTTGAACTGAGGGTAATTTTAAGCAGCTCTCCAAGATACACAGCTATTTGTTGACAAAGTGAGGACAGGAGCCCCTATTTCCTATATCAGGTGCATCAGAGCTTAGGCAGGGTTCTTACAGAATAACTAGTATATAAGAATGTAGTCTCTCTGAGGTACTGAGGTATTCAAAATAATGAGAACAGTATTTAGAGGTTCTTCTAGCAGCCAAAAGTATTAAACAAATAGAAGAAGCAAGAAAAAATTTTAATTTGATCACTTGTCTCTTACGGTACTCCTTGATGGAGGGAAGTGTAAAGACTTAGGATTATTTGCTGTTTTTTATTATTATCACTGAGAAGAGAAAATAGGATTTATCTGCTTTTTATACTTCAGAATTAACTATAAGTTAACTGCCAGCCTAACTGTACTAGAATATTTATGGCAGTCATATTCTTCATATTTCAGCTTTTGTATGAAAATGTTTGTTCACATTTTGAGTTTAGTCAAATACGTAAAGCAGGAATTTAAAAATTAAAATTTTTTGCTGGAAATCAGCATGCTAAATAAATATTCTACCCCATTTATTTAACAGATACATTAAATGGTTATCATATAGTGTATGGAGTAACAGAAACCCAAGATATGAACCAAGAAGTGTTCTATATAAATATATTTAACATTTTCCTAAAATCTGCAAAGTTTATAGAGCCAGTATGTCATAATATTCAGTATCCATGTAATTATAGTTTCTGTTGAAGTGGTTAGTTACCCTTAAGGAGAGAGAGAGGTTGCACAGACACTGTTCAAATGACGTTACCATTGCATAAAGCAGTTTTCTAACTCCTTTAACTTTGCTGCCCCCCCAGCCCCTCCCCCTACAAACTATCTTAAGAATCAGGGTTTCAGTCTTTGGAATGTCTTTTTTTTTTTTTAAAGGTCATTTATATGATTTTATTACACAGGAAAATCTGAAATTACAGTTTTCACTTTGGATATGTTATTCTTTTCTATTTCACTTTTTTAAACTTTGTTTTTATTTTAAATCCAGTTAGTTAACATTCAGTTAGTTTCAGCTGTACAATATAGTTATTCAGCACTTCCATACATCACCCTGTGCTTATTAAATAACCACAAGTGCATTCCTTAATCCCTTATGGTAACCATTAGTTCTCTATAATTAAGAGTCTGTTTCTTACTTTGACACTCCCCTCCCTCACTTTTTTCCTGTTGCTTGTTTTATTTGTGAAATTCCACATGAGTGAAATCAAATGGTATTTGTCTTTCTCTGCTTCATTTTGCTTAATTAACATTATACTCTCTAGCTCCATTCATGTCATCTCAAATGGCAAGATTTCGTTCTTCTTTATGGATGAATGATATTCCACTGTATATATACACCTTCTTTATCCATTCATCAATAATACTGCTATACACATAGGAGTGCATATATCCTTTTGAATTCGTGTTCTTTGGGTAAATACCCAGTAGTGTGATTGCTGGATTGTAGAGTAGTTCTATTTTTAACTTTTTGAGGAACCTCCATACTGTTTCCCAAAGTAGCTGCACCAGTTTGCATTCCCACCAACAGTACGAGTGTTCCTGTTTCTCCACAGGAGTGTTCCTGTTTCTCGCCAACACCTGTTGTTTCCTGTATTTTTGATTTTAGCTATTCTGACATGTGTGAGGTGATATCTCATTGATGAGCATCTTTTCACATATCTGTTGGCTATCTGTATGTCTTCTTTGGAAAAGTGTCTGCTTTTTTTCATTTTTAAAATCAGATTGTTTTTTGAGTGTTTTATAAGTTCTTTATATATTTTGGATCCTATCCTTTATTGGACATGTCATTTGCAAATAGCTTCTCCCATTCCATGGGTTGCTTTATTTTGTGTATGACACCAGTATATTTTGATAATTTTGTATATATTATAAATACCTGATCAACCACTTAAAAGGTGTATTCATAGAATTATAGTCATAAACACAGTACATAAATCAAATGGAATCTGTTCAAGTGACCAAGGAAGATTGGGAAGAAAAGTAAAAAAACAGCAGGACAGATGTAATTGAAATCATTACAGAGTGTTTTCCAGCCACAGTGGAATCAAACCAGAAATAAAGTAACAGGAAAATCTCTAATCACTTGATTGATGACTAAATAAATATATATTTCTGAATAATCTGTGAGATCAAAGATGTCTTATGGGAAATAAAACACATTGAACTAATAAATGAAAATGAATACAATATAAAAATTTGTGGGATGAAGCTAAAAAATTGAGGAAAACAGAGAGCACTAAATAGTACATGAGAATAGAAAAAGTCTCGAATCAGTCATCCAAGCTCTCTCCTCAAGAACCAAGAAAAATTAAAATTAACCCACAGTGAGCAGAAGAAAGGAAATAATAAAAAGAAATCAATGCAACTGAAAACAAAAACAATAGAGAAAATCCATAAAACCAAAAATCTGGTTCTTTGAAAAGATCTATAAAAGTGACAAATCTCTATTAAGAAAAAAGACACAAGTTGCTAATATCAGGAATGCAATAGAGGATATCACTACAGACCATACAGATACCAAAAAGATAAAAAATACTACAGGCAACTCTACACATACAGATTTGACATCATAGGTGAAATGGACCGTTTCTCAAAGTACAGACTACCACAACTCCCCCAATAGAAAATAGATCATTTGGATAGCCCTGTAACTAGTAAGGAAATTTAATTTGTAATTAAAAGCTTTCAAAAAAGAAATGTCTTAAGTCCAAATATCTTCACTGGACAATTCTACCAAAATTTAAAGAATTAACACAAATTCTACATAGTCTCTTTCACAAGACAGAGAAGGGACTACTTCACCCATTCTGTGAAACCAGTATTATCCTGATTTTAAAACTGGACCAAAAAAATACAAAAGAAAATGCAAAAATTCTCAATAAAATATCAGCAAATAGAATTCAGTGATATATACAAATGATACTATACCATGACCAAGTGGGTTTTTATCCAGGGATGTAAGGCTCATTCAGTATTCAAAAATGAATCTCTGTAGTTCATCATATTAAAGGAGAGAAGTCTCCTTTATGATTGTATCAATTAATGCATATGAAAAAGTATTTGACAGAATACACATTTGTTCTAAGAATGCACATATTGGATATGGGATTAGATGGTACAGTCAGCATTCCCATAAGAGGAAATGAGAATGGGGCTTAAAAGGAAATTTATTACATTCACAAGTCCCAGAGATGGTGTCACTGAATGCCACTTAGAGCCACAAGGGAAACATCAGGTTTTGGTCAGATGGCAAAAGGCAGGAGCAAGGAAATGCTTAAGCCAGAGCCTTTATTGGGGTTTTTATGAGAAAGGCAAGGCAGAGCAGGGTAAACACTTTAGGACTGGCTAATTTGAATAATTCCAGTGGGCTTTGGGGCATAGGGTTGGTCTATCTCTAAGAATTGGTTAGTCCTGGGAGGGGCAGGCTCTCTTCAGGTCTGTAAGAATCCCAAATCACCAGAGCATCAGGAACACAAAAGATAGGAAAATATAATTTACATAATTAGTCCTGTGATGAATGGATGCAATATAGACAAATACATAATGTAAGATAACCACCATTAATGATAATAAAAAAAAAAAAGAAAGAAAAACTCTTAAGTAAACTAGGAATAAAGGGGAACTTTGAAAACGTGATAAAGAGTCTCTGTTTAAAAACCTACAGCTAAATTATACTTAATCATGAAAAACCAAATGCTTTCCCCCTAAGATTGGGAATGAAGCAAAAGATGCCTGTTCTCACCACTGCTTTTCTACATAGTACTGCAAATTCTAGCCAATGCAATAAGGTAAGAAAAAGAAATAAAAGGCATATAGATTGTTACAGAAGAAATAAAACTGTCCCTATTTGTAAAAGGTAATAATGCTATTTCCCTTATGGTCAAACATACTTGATCATAATTTAAACTTGATGGTGCAAACTCAAGCTACGTGTTGAAAAATGTAGTTACATACTTCTGGTCTATGGAAAAGATGTATTACTCTTTCTCTTTTAAAAGATACCATATTCAAATAATTTTATACCCTTCTGTTTCTTTCTGCTTTCACTTGTCTGTTTTTATTGCTTCTAATCTATTGCCTTATTTTATACACAGTTGACTAGGTAGATACTTTAGGTGATTCCACTTCTCCTTTGTCTGATGAAGTGTATAGGCTTTGTGACAACTATTTACATTCACAATTCCTGATTAATGCAGAGTTCCCAATTGTAGTACTGAAGTTGAGGTTAGAATTCAGGCCTCCACACAAATGGAGTATTAGTGTATTTCTATTGTTTTATCTCCTTATTTTATTTTTTATTTATTTTTTATCTGCTTATTTTAAAGATCTATGTCAGAGCCTTTAGAGTTCATAGCTAGTATAAAATTTTGAGTTTTATTATATGAAATTTGTTAGTTGTGGATCTAAGGTTTTTTTCAGTACTCTTAATCCTCTTTTTCCAGAAAAACTCTACCCTTTACCTCTTCCTCAAGAAAAAGCAGCAGAACTTAATAGCTTCTTGAATGAGAAGAACCTATGTTGACTGCAATACAAGGGAGAGGGCATGAAAAAAGTAAAAATTATTAGGAAAAAAAAAGCCTTGATGAGGAAAGTAAGGGATTATTAATAGTTCTAGGACTTGTACTTATCACAGGAATTGTATGTCAATCACTGTGCTGAGTATTAATGCCTTGTGGTAGTGATGTTAATAGTAATACCACCTGTTTTTCTTCTTTTAGGACTACAGAGACATCATTGACACTCCAATGGATTTTGCTACTGTTAGAGAAACTTTAGAGGCTGGGAATTATGAGTCACCCATGGAATTATGTAAAGATGTCAGACTTATTTTTAGCAATTCCAAAGCCTATACACCAAGCAAAAGATCAAGGGTATATACTTAAAACTGGTTTTGTCTATGTTTAATTTAAATGAAATTAGTAGCAAAGTATGTTAAGTAACTAAATGTTCTGTTAATTAAATATAGAGCAAAATTTATATTATGTTCTTAATGGTATCCTAGTGGAAAAAAGAATTCACATATTTTTATTTCTTTCCTTCTATAAAATAAAAGTGATGACATTAATGTTTAGGGATGGTTACTTTTCCTTAACAAATACCACATACTTTTTGTCCTGATATATATTAGGGCTATGTGGGCTTAACTTTTCCAGCTATTTTCTGCATTAATGGAAAGGTATTTTTGTGAATCATTTATAAAAATGAGTAAAATTATAAATATCATTTACCTCTCTTTGGGCAGACAAGATATCACAAAAGGGTGATATATGGAAATGAAATGAAAAAGAATAGGGGCACTTGGGTGGCTCAGTCGGTTAAGCGTCTGACTTTGGCTCAGGTCATGATCTCACAATTCATGAGTTTGAGTCCTGCATCAGGCTTTGTGCTGACAACTCAGAGCCTGGAGCCTGCTTTAGATTCTGTATCTTCCTTTCTCTGCCCCTCACCCACTCGTGTTCTGTCTCTCAAATAAATAAATGTTAAAAAAAAAAAAGGAAATTAAAAAAAGAAAAAATATAGATGATAGTCCTAGGTAACAGGTTCAAAACCTCAGGGATAGTTTCAGTGTGATAGAGTTCAAAGGAATTTTGTCTGTATAGGCCGTGTGAATTGATACTAGGGCTCTTATTTAAGAATCTGAAATCCAGGGCCCTTGGGTGGCTCATTTGGTTGAGCATTCAACTCAATTTCAGTTCAGGTCATGATCCCAGGTTTGTAGGATCGAGCCCTGCATTATAATGGCTCAGTGCTGAGCATGGAACCTGCTTAAGATTCTGTCTCTCCCTCTGCTCCTCGAACAACCCCCCCCCCCCCAAAAAAAAATAAAAACTTAGACTCTGAAACCTTGGAAGATTCCTAATCCAAATGTAAAAATAGTTTAATTGTCAGGGCACCTGGGTGGTTCAGTCAGTTGAGTGTATGACTATTGATTTCAGCTCAGATCATGATTCCAAGGTCATGGGATTGAGTGCTATGATGAGCTCTGCACTGAATGTGGAGCCTAGTTAAGATTCTCATTCATATTCTCTCTCTCTCTCAAAAATTAAAAATAAAACTTACAAAAAATACAGTTTAAATGTAAAAAGGCTTTAGTTTTACTCTTCATCTAAAGAGATTGGAAAAATGTAATGTTTAAATTGTTGAAACTTTTTGCTAAAAAAAATACTTAAGTTCTATGTTAATATTTACTGAGCAGGCATTTTCCTTTCCACATTTAAACACTTTTTTTCTTATCGTAGATTTACAGCATGAGTTTGCGCCTGTCTGCTTTCTTTGAAGAACACATTAGTTCAGTTTTATCAGATTATAAATCTGCTCTTCGTTTTCATAAAAGAAATACAATAACCAAAAGGAGGAAGAAAAGAAACAGAAGCAGCTCTGTTTCCAGTAGTGCTGCATCAAGGTATATGATTTATTTTAAAAAACATCAACTGATCTATAACTTTGTCATCTAAATGATAGAACTCGGTGTTTTTTAATACTTCCTTTACTATTCCCTATATTGCAGAATGATATATTTGACATGCAAGTTCCTATGATGTGGAGGATTTTTAATCTTTTAACTAAAGCTATACTAGTGTAAGTGCTTAAATTCAAACTGCTAAATCTATACAGTAAAACAGCATTTTTAGGATAGTGATGGCATCATGCTTTCTGTCATATAACTGTAGCATTTATGGCAATCCTTCACTAAATATTCACTTTCAAAGGCTCACAACCATATGAAATCCACTACAAATCTCATATTTTAACATATTTCATAATAGTACAAATATTGAATCCAACAGTATTATAAAACTATTTTATTTATCCGCATAGAGCTATAGGAATGACTAATGATATTATTTTATTTACAGCCCTGAAAGGAAAAAAAGGACCTTAAAACCCCAGCTAAAGTCAGATATCTCTACCTCTCCATTCTCTACACCTACACGATCAATACCACCAAGGCATAATGCCACTCAGATAAATGGTAAAACAGAATCCAGTTCTGTAGTTCGAACCAGAAGCAATCGAGTGGTTGTAGATCCAGTTACCACTGAGCAGCCATCTACTTCTTCTGCAGCAAAGGCTTTAATTTCAAAAGCTAATACATCTGCAATGCCAGGGAAAACAAGTAAGAATCATTCACGGTTTCTAAATTGAAGTATATATGATTTTTAAATTTAGCTTTTATTTTGCCAAATGAAATATATGAGATTTTTGTAAATTCCAGCAGAAAGTGTTGGTTTTGCTCTTTTTTGCTTATTTGTTTTTGCTCTTAATAAGAAAAAAAAATGACGTTTAGTAATGTTAGCATAGAATACTTAAAAATGGTAACTCTGATCCAAACTGCCTGGATTAAAATCCTAGTACCCAGACTTGCTAACAATTTGCTATGGCTTACCTTCATAATCTTGAAGTTACTGGACATCATCAGAAAGGTCTGAAACTGTTAAAAGAGTTTATTTGTGTATTCCTTTTTCCTGTTTGAAAGTAGATTTCCTAAGAAAGCATTAAGCAACTCCTAGGTTTTATCCTTTCGCTAATTCAAGCAGTCCAAATTACAAGTAATCCCAACCTCCTTGCTTATTTATAGGTTAAATAATTTAGCTTTTAATTGTGTGTGTGTATATGTGTTTCAGTTCTAGAAAATTCTGTGAAACATTCCAAAACTTTGAATACTCTTTCAAGTCCTGGTCAGTCCAGTATTAGTCATGGCACTAGGAATAATTCTGCAAAAGAAAACACAGAAAAGGAAAAGCCAGTCAAACGTAAAGTGAAATCATCTGTACTCTCAAAAACATCCACTCTTTCAAAGTCATCACCCATCATGGAGCAAGGTAAGGTATTATTTGTATCTTCCAAGATAAAGTAGGTATTTCTTAAGAATGATGCTTTTTGTTGGAGGTAGCATTTATATCCACTTTTTGTTAGGTTGCTCATTTAAAAGTCACATTCTGTATTAGTTGGTGCATTCAGTGAGACATCTTTTGATTTGCAGCTTTGTGCCCAAAGCAAACTGTATTGTCATTAAATTTTCGGGGCGCCTGGGTGGCGCAGTCGGTTAAGCATCCGACTTCAGCCAGGTCACGATCTCGCGGTCCGTGAGTTCGAGCCCCGCGTCAGGCTCTGGGCTGATGGCTCGGAGCCTGGAGCCTGTTTCCGATTCTGTGTCTCCCTCTCTCTCTGCCCCTCCCCCGTTCATGCTCTGTCTCTCTCTGTCCCAAAAATAAATAAAAAACGTAGAAAAAAAAAAAAATTAAAAAAATTTTAAGAGCCAAGAAAAACTTGCTTTATGGAAATAAAAACAAATTCTAGAATCAAAGGCTTTTACTGATGTAAGTTAACTAATTCCTGACTTCATTATTACAAAACCTTAAAAAGTATTTTCAGGTAGTTTAAATTAAATTAGATTTACTTAACCAAATGTATACGCCTTTCCTTTTTAGAAAAATTAAGTTGTTCTTACATCACAAAATTCAGCACACTGCCCTGCCCTTCACTAAATGTTAACTCATCAGGGTTGTCCACAGCCCGACCTTTGTTCTGTCATAAAACTTTTAACCCTTTACAGTTATGCTTCCAAGTTCTCTCATCTGCAGATTTTCATTTTAAAGGCTTTATGTTTGAACAATGGAGAAAGAAACTGATATAGTACACCCTATGATGTGTTAAAACAATTATGGCTTATTGGCAGTGAGCAGTTCCAGAAGAAGCATTTTGTATCACAGCTTCCAATGTATGCCTAAACAATTTCCTCTTCAATGTTCTCCTCAGACACCTCTCAAAATTTAATATTTCTACTGAAATGTCCTTTTATATGTATAATGGCATTGGGATATACCCCTCTATGTAAGCTTAAAGTCAGGGAGTCATCTAGCCTTCTCTTCCAGATCTACTTCACAGTCGTTAGTTTCTGTTATTTCTGCCTCCTTAATTTCCCTAAAATCGGTTCCTCTCACTTCCATGTTTTTAATTCAGGCCTACATAATTTCTCATCTGGACTGTTCTAGTTTTCTAACTGGTCTTGCTGTCTTGATTCTCAACTCTTCCTTACCCAGTACGTCTTCCACATTGCGTAAAAGTGATCTTTCTGATCATTTATCTTTAGCACAAATGCATGCATGCCCATACACACACACAGTTGAAATCCTTCCCTGCGTTCAAATCATCCATAGAGTCAGATTTTAATGTTTTTGCTTATTATATAAGACTCTTCATTACTTGGCTGCTGCCTAACATTCCAGCTTTCTTTACTTTTCCCTCTCCTTTTTATGTCCCAGCTATCCTATACCACTTGAAGTCTCTGAAATATCATTGTCCTTTTCTTCCTTCTTTAGAATGTCTTTTTTTCCCTCCCAATTTAATGGTTTCCTATTACCTTTCAAGTTCCACTTTGAAATATTATCCACTCCAGGAAGCCTCTTCTTGGGTTCTTTAGACAGAATCAAGCACTTCTTTTATGTTCCCAGAACACCCTGTTCATTGCTTTTTGTGGTAACACTTATTATTCTTTTTTACATGTGTTTGTATCCAGTGGAATCTGAACTTCTGGGTTTAATTACTTTTTCAGTCACTTATACTTACTATATAGTGGTCAGTAAGTGAATAAAGAAGCAAATGACTTTGTATATCAGTGTTTTACATTTTTATTATTTGCTTCCTTTCTGAACTAAATTCAAAGTTTTTTGTATAGTATATTCGCCTTGCTTCTGTCACTTTGAACCCTACGGAAATCAGATGTACATAGTGAATTGGTTCTAGCATTACAATAGGGGGTCCAATAACCAATTTGATTTATAAGTTTTGCGTATCACAGATATATGAGTTACCACTGCAGTATAGAAATATAATTAGCTAATAAGTCATTAATGATGACTTATTACATAAACATTGACACCTGGATTAACTGTTAGAATCAAGAGGCAATTCTGTCCAGTGGAAATATAATATAAACCACTATAAATCATGTGTATTATTTTAAGTTTTCTAGTAGCTACTACATCTAATAATAAACAGGTAAAATTACTAATTTTAATAATTTATTCCATCATATCAAAAATACTGTCATTTCAACCTGTAATTAATATTCAAAATGTACAGTGTTTCAGTATTCACATTTAAATTAAAAATTGAGTTCCTCAATTGCATAGCTGTTTTAATTGCTCAGTAGCCACATGGTTAATAACTACCATACTGAACACAGGCCCATATAAAGAGTGTTACATTCATTCTTAACCTTTTTACTTAATGCATTGCTTTGCAAAGTTGATGAAACCTGTAGTCCTTTCCCCAGAAAATGCCCATAGGCATATTCACACAAAATTTGGACATTTCAAGAAATTCATGGAGTCCTTGAAGCCAAGCTGTAGAATTTCTATAGTGAGTATGTGGACTGGTTATTTACAACCTTGTCAGCAGTCTTAATGTAAAACAAGTAAGATATACAGAATCCTCAGACAGGTTAAGTGTAATTGTGTGTTAGAAGATACTTAATTACTTTATTCACACTCACACACATTTCTCCCCTCTTCCCACTCCCCTCCTTATGCTGGAAAACCACTAAAGAAAAGTATTTGTATCATGGGGGTCAGGAAATGAGGGCTTTGCCTTTTCCCTTTGCTTCTGGCTCTGGCCTCTTGTGACCTCTTGATTTTTTTCTTGATACATATGAAGTATAATTCAAGCTATGACAGATATCATTATGAGGAAGCATTCTCTTTAAAAGCAGTGTTCATCTCTTTAAAAGCAGTGTTCATCTCCTTATGTATTTTCTTTAGAATATTGCAGTGTAGATCACCCACCACAACCAAACAAAAAAACTTAAGAACTTTAGGAGAACAAAAAGGTAGTAGTAATACATGTTTGTCATCTTTTTCCTTCATCTAAAGGGGTAATAGCATTTATTTTTAACACAGAAAGGCAGTTCACCATGGTCTCTAGATAGATTTAGAGTTTGATCTCTAGAATTTTATATTTTTTTATAAAGCACAATAGCCTTTATCTTGGAGTTTGTTGCAATTATAATGGCATACATAATAGATTTGATTGATACATGGATTCAGTACTGCTTATGATAATAAATCAATTGTTTGCCATTCAATTACGTAAGGATATAGGACCATTTCAAAGAGCCTGTGAAGGAAACTGTTTAGTTGTTTACTTCATCCTTTTTAAACTATTCTGAGAACATAGTTCATAACCAAGAGTAACTGATTTCTAGTGTTGTAGTTAGGATAGAGGAAGAATGTCAATGGAATGGTAGTTTTTATGGGGAATAATTGATATAAATTATTCTAATAGATGTACTCAAAAACCTCTTTTGTAGTAGGATTAGGAGAGGAAATTCTTCTTACCTCTGAGGAACATAAGCAAATATTTAAATTGTAAACTCTTCTCTGATACCAGAGAGGGTATGATGATCGTATCCAAAAAGGAATCAAATAAGAGCTAGAAACATTCCAGTCTTGATATCCCTTTTTCTTCCATCCCTAGTAGAAAAAGTTATTAGAGGTAAGTGGAAGGAGATGTTATGCTTACTATGTATTCAGATTACCAAGTTAAAAGGTCATGGATTTTATACTAACATCATTTTCCATGATTGAGCTGCTTAAAGGTAGGAATACCGAAAACTTGTTAATGAGGTAAGCAGTAAAGTTCTTTGTGGTTGCTAAGCTCTATACAAGTGAATATGGTCATTTTGTGTAATCCAAACAGTGTTCATATATTAGAACATGTAGTAAAGGTAATAATGCTAAGAAACGTTGGCTGATCTCAGCTATATCATAATTTACAATGTTAACAGGTTATTTGCTGAGTGTCATTTCCCTCATGTGAGGTCATTAATGATTTCATTAAGGGTCTTTCTTCCTCTGTGAGTTTTAAGTAGAAGATAATATCATTAAACTATTAGCCTTCTGTTAGTTCCTTTTCTCATTTTAGTAAAAACAAAAATTAGAATTACGTGCTTATGTAAGTATAGCAGTGTCCTTATGACTAGTTTGAGAGTCAAATAAAAAAAGCAATTCCCTATGTTAAGTGTACTGTTGTTCCTTTTTAGCAGATTGCAGGAACAATGCTCTTGTACCAGGAAGCATTCAAGTAAATGGCCATGGAGGGCAGCCATCTAAACTTGTAAAGAGAGGACCTGGAAGGAAGCCTAAGGTAGAAGTTAACACCAATAGTGGTGAAGTTATACACAAGAAAAGGGGTAGAAAGCCCAAAAAACTACAGTATGCAAAGCCAGAAAACTCAGAGCAAAATAATGTACATTCAATCAGAGATGAAGTAGTTCCTTCTTCAACATGCAGTTTTCTTTCTGAAACTAATACTGTAAAGGAGGATCTGTTACAGAAAAAAAGTCGTGGAGGCAGAAAACCGAAAAGGAAGATGAAGACACAAAAACTAGATTCAGATCTCATAGTTCCTACAAGTGTTAAAATGCTAAGGAGAAGTAACCGAAAAAAGACAGATGATCCTATGGATGAGGAAGAAGAGTTTGAGGAACTTAAAGGCTCTGAACCCCACATGAGAACTAGAAACCAAGGTCGAAGGACAGCTTTCTATAATGAGGATGATTCTGAAGAGGAGCAAAGGCAGCTGTTGTTCGAAGACACCTCTTTGACTTTTGGAACTTCTAGTAGAGGACGAGTCCGAAAGTTGACTGAAAAAGCAAAAGCTAATTTAATTGGTTGGTAACTTGTACCAAAATATTTTACTTCAAAATCATAAAGCAGGTACAGTTAAGGAATACGTAGAACTAAGGCTTCTGCTTCCTTGCTGCTATGGTGGATTAGGGAATGTTTTGATTTGCAAAAAAAAAAACAAAAACAAAAAAAAAACACAAACAAACAAACTTACAAGACACTTCACTTCTTTAAATGAATATATATATATAAATATATACATATATATTTTAAATGTTTGCTATTTATTGCCTTTAGATAGGTTATGCATTTCAACATTCATTTCATTCACTGTTTGAAACAAAAGAAATTGAGGACCTATAATGAATTCCCAGTTTATTTCTGGAAAAGACAGTTCTGCTATACTCTTAAGGAGCATAATATTCCTAGTGATAGAGCATTTCATGTTAAAATGAATTATTTTTGACCAAGCCAGGTACATTTCTATTGATACAGAAGGTCGTGCCCCTAGGAAGACAGATGTTACCAGAGTAGCAGTAAATTCAGAAGTGTGTTTCCTCTAAAGATAAATATAAAAATTCCCACCATTTGATAACCCTAAAAAGTTTAATTTAACTATAGATTGTTCATCTACAAAGAATCTAGATGAGGCTTTTGCTGTATTCCATTTCTGCCAAACATAAGAGAAAATGTACTGATGGAAAGGAAACATATCCACATTGGAAAACATTTGACTGTCTAATTTTTCAGACCTTGATTCTTATATCAATCACTCAATCTCTGTTTATTGTGCCAAAGACTGAGAATCAGTGCAGTGGAAAGCCTGTTTTTGACTGTCAGGACAGCATACACTTTTCAATATTGGAAAGGCTATATATTATTCTAAAGAGCACGTTATTAAAAAGAGTTATGCTGAGATGTATCTTTTTTTGGTACTTAATAGTAGAAAATAATGCACTGGTGGGTCCTTTGACAGAGATGTTTTAGAGAAAATGTTTAAGTGGTTAAAGGATTCAAGGAGAATACAGGAAAAAGGTATGGGATTTGATGTTTACTTGTTGATCTGGATTAATGTCGTTTCTAAACTTTAGACATATCTAATAGGCTAAAATGACTTACAAAGAAATGTGTCTGTGTGTGTATGTGTATATATTGATAAATGGGTATAATTAAATATATATACAAACACATACTTATATACTATTACCCAGGTATAAATTCTTTTTTCAGGATTTTTTAGATAGTGGTAGAATAAAAATAATTTTAAAATGTCATACTTTATAGTTTAATTTTAAGGGGAAGATTGGTTATTTTCAATTATTAAAGGTTAAAATAGGCCAAATCACTTTTTATGCAATCATGTTTTATACAGTGGTCTCATTGCACATTGTGTTTTTTCTGCACTTTTTATGGTATCCTTATCACGCTGGTATGTCAATATACACCCTAAAGAAAAATTCCATTTAATGATTGTGCCTTGTATTCTATTATTTTTTGCATCATTAGTAAAATTGAGTTGTCTATTGTAAATGATAACTATATGACTTAGGAGAATGTATTGCTATATGTACTGCTATGAAAAAGGAAAGCAGTTATTTATTTGTTTATGGTACAGTAGTTATTTTATACCTTAAAAGCCAACATAAATACCATTTCTATTGTTTAAAATTGTCCATTTTTTTAAAAGTTTAAAGAATGTAGTATTTTCTGAGGACTGGTATGGTACAAAAATGTAACCAAAATTTTCAGATACTACATTTTTAAAAAGTGAGGATGGGAAAATCTGTATCAGCATGACCCTGATGTAGAAAAATAAAGTCTTTAATTGAACCTTGGCAAAATACATTACATAATTATTTCTTTACTTATTTCTGGTAGGGATAAATGTTAGCCGTCATTTAATTGTCTTGAAGAACAGTGGAAAGTGATGCATTTGGGCTTTTTAGATCATTTGTACCTAAATTTGTACAGAAAACCTCCTGTGAAATTAAGTAAACCATTTTCCAGATCTTAACTGGATTGCTGTGATTTTGCAGTCGAAAAATAATTTCAAATTTTTCAGGTTTTTTGTATATTTATTTTTTTCTAACAAATATATTTAACTATATAATTAAAAGTCAGTAGTTAAACTCTTCATAATGCAGAAATGGATGGCTTGGTTGTATAGTAAAATGAGTCTTTCAGTTACACCATTATTGAGAATAATGTGTATGTTTGAAATTTAAGTCATTAAAGTAATTAGTTGCTTTTGAAGGCAATCTGTTTGAAACATGTAATTTCCTGATGTTATCTGCATTGTGTTGGAAAAAAAAATAGACTATAAATCCATTTTTGTAAAAAATAAGTGTACAGTTTTGAGGTGTGTACAGAAAAAGGAAGAGCGTACACAGTCTTAGAGTGGAATATACCTCTAGTATGATGTATGGATTAGTTCTAACTCTTGAGCAAAGAAATGAGTAATTACCATCTTACATGCAACAAGTAAATGTATTATTTCTGTTCTAAAGACACTGTATATTTATGACCTTATTTGGACATTATTAGACATTGGTTTCTTAGTAAAGCAAAAATGACATGGATTCAGATTCTTTGTAATTAAAACATTTAAAAATGTATTAGTAATATCAGATATATTTAGATTTTATATTTTTATAATTTAGCTTCTATACATTGCAAAAGTTGAATTGAGAAATTTATGTCATCACCATATTTTTGTTCTGTTTGACCAGATATCAAAAGCATTGGAAAAAATTATCCTCTTTAAGACAGTGACACCATGTATGTATTCTTTGTAGGCCAAAAGAAAATTTGGCAGTTGTCTTAGGTGAGCAATAAAAACCTCAAGTTTATTGAAAGCTTCAGAAATATAACTTATTACATACATGGAAAATATAAATCAATTTCTGTGTTTTTAAGTACCTAATAATCTCTCCACCTGGTAGTCTCCAGTCCCAATCAAATCTTATAAAATTATAAAATGTTGCAAATGAGCAGTATAAATCATTCAATCAAATTACAGTCTCATAACTCTGGGCAATAGATCTATACCTTCTTAAAATTTTATCCTGTTTTCTGCTTAAATTTATGTACTAAAGATTTGTTGGTCTTGTTTCCATTGTTTTTATTATTGGCACAGCTTCACAAATTTGAAGGCTCTTTGTTAACATTATTATGAAACTATCTTCCTCCTTAAATTTAATTAGAGTAACTGTATAGAATTATTGTGGGCTTGATCATGTCACATCTGAAATACGAGTTTGGCAGAATTTAGTGTCGCTTGGAAATGAATTGCGTTAAGATAGACTGGTCTGCAAAAAGATCCTCATGCAGCACATGTGTGTTAACACCTAGAACTGACCCTTATCTGGAGTGTAGTATATTAATCAGACATTTTAACAGATGTATTCAAATAACATTTTGCTTATGTTGTATTCACATTTACATGTTTTAAAATATGATTAATAATATAAATTAGTTCTTCTAGCTAATGTTTAATTCTAGCATTCCATTTTATACAAACATAGCTTGTATCTCTCAAATGTCAACTAAAAGCAAATTGTTATTCTGAATGTTTTTATTCACCTGAAGTTAATTTTTGAGTAGGTTGAAAGGACCAAGATACTTGAGTGTTTAAAGGGCTATAAGCATTCTTATATGCAGGAAATACATGGTTGTAGAGTCATAAAAGGGGAAGTACTTAATACGTTCTGTGAATTACCCCCATACTAAGAAAGTACTTTTTACATAACAGGTTGTGATGTGGTTTAGTTACATTTAGGTGAGAATTTATTTTCCTATTGAAATTAGAAAAATACACCTTTTCTTTACTTTCCTCCTTGCACTTCTCCAAAGTTCCCCAAATTTCCAAGTGATTTGAACTGAATATTACATTTACTAAGAAACTACTTATGTTCTTAATTATACTAAGCTAAGCACTCCAAATGATGTTTTGTACTATGTACAGTAACTAAGAAGAGGTCAGATTGAGTCAGAAGACTGTAAGTACCACTTTTGACGCTCCAGAGATAAATCTTGTACACACTACAGTAAAACAACTAGAAAATATTATGAGCTATAAGTATATATTATTTTTAGTTTTGATAGCTCTGTGTTGAAGTACTTCTTTTAATGCAGATATAATCATCAGGAAATTAACCTTTATATGGCACAAACCAAATACGTAATAGTGGGTGGCTATGAGTTTCTACATTTAAGGAGCTAAGAGAATAGGTTTGAGATGATATATAGTACACGATAGGATACAGAGGCACACACATGCTCATGACTTTTAAGATTGTGTGTGATTAATCACAATGATAAACTATAAATTGAGGCAAAACACAAAGTTACATTTTTGGACCATATTAAAACTGCAAGAAGATGAGGTCTTATTAAAGATCTTTTAGAAAACTGTTAAATCCTGTCACACGATATTTAGACGTGTAGAATGTAGCTCAATTTTTTAAAAGTAACTGACCTAGAGGGTTAAAGTTGAAACTGACACATTTTCAAATTAAAATTATACTTATACTTATTTTGTACAGAAAACAATGTTAAACACAAGCAAATCTGTTGTATGTAATAAGTAACAGAGTTTAAAGACAAATTATTTAGCTTTATTGAGGTTTTTGTTTTTTTCCTTCCAGAAACCTGGAAGTATCATGTTATAAACGGCAGTCTCACACCAGAATAGCAGTGCCCTTTCTTTTTGTACATATTGATTGGACCTTTCTTTACTGTTATGTGGACACTTTCTATGTTAGTTTTGATGCATAATTCTTTGAATCCTTTTATACAAACTAGAATGTATGTGTAAGAATTCCTGTCCCTGCAATGTAGTAACTACAAACTTATTTTTAAAATAAATAGAAAACTTGTTTTTCTAAGCTATTTTGTAGAGCCTCCTGATTTCTTATTTGCTCTTTTTTTTGGGGGGGGGGGGGTAACACATAACGTGCTCAGTACATAATTTCAACAGGCACTGTACCAAAGAAGCCATTATGTGAATGCTGGTGCATTAGAGTTTTGCCCTATTTAGCAAAATGTTAAAATTAATAGCCAGTTAAAGGATTGTGGGTACACTAATTCCAAAATAACCAAAGGTTGAAAATAAGTAAGTCACTTGCCTTTTAATGTGTACATTTTATTTTAAATTATTAATTTGTTACTATGTACAAGTTACTGTACTGGGTGATAAATAGTATTCAGATATGTAAGATAATTCAAAGGAACAGTTTGTGTAAGTATTTTTTCAAAAATGTGAAGTAAAATTTCTGCAAAAGAAATGGAGGAATGAGGAAATATTTCACTTGTTAAACAGTTATAACAAGATAAGATTTATGAAAGCATTGCTTATTGACTTCCCAAGAATCCCAATTATAGTAAAAAGAATATATAAGGCTATAATAAATGACAATTCAGATTAAGCAGCTAAAGGGATGATTTGTATTTTTGTGCTATTGATCATTTCTCCCTATGAAATTTTGTTTAAATGACTAAAATTTCTAAGTTGAGGAAAGCAGGTATGCATTCCTGGGGCACTTTTTTTTTTCCTCTTTCTAAAATAGACGGATACTTACATGTGGTACATACTTAGAAGAACCAGTCAAGAAAAATTCATTTTCAGCAATCACTTTTTACTGGTTTCTTTTTGTAATAGCATCAATTTTATGTTCGAGGCTGTTTCCCTATTATTTAAGGACAGTAAGATTAAAACCCAAAACACAAGACTTCTGTCCCTTGCAGTATAATACCTTGTATTTGTAATCTTTCTGCACTTAACACATTTACTGTGTATTGATTGCTCTTTGGTTTTGTTTGGGACAAGAATAGAAAGATTCAATGAAATACCTTTTAGCCTGATGAGCTAGACATGGTGGCAGCAGCGTAATGGAATGAAGTAGGCATAGAGTTGAGTCCTTTCATCTCATCTAGCTTTACTTTCTTCATCTGTAAAGTTAAAAAAAAAAAAATTTATTAGATAATTTCCAAGGTCCAATTCATTTCAAATAGCCTATGGTTACTTCTCATTTGTATATTGTCCGCTGTACTCATGGATCAGTCTTGGCTTTTCTGTTTAGTCCATAAATAAAATAAGCCATTTAATGTATAACTTCCAAGCAAGCTGATTGTAGTAAGTGTACATGTGACCATGACCTAATTGTAGGGAGTGTAAAATCTTGTGAACCCTTAGAAAATGGAGTTTTGAGTTGCAATATTTGTTTGCTACTAATAAAAAGTACTAAAGTTTGTGATTTTCCCAGGGCCCTCTGGGAAGTCTCAAAGACAGTTTCTGTGTAAAACATACCTTGAAATTTTTAGGATTCAATTTTGGGAAAGCAAAATCAAAAGTTTTCAGAGATTTAATCACTTCATTAAGATAGGATCATGGGTGCCTGAGAATAATAGTGGGTTTCCCACTTAATAAAAGTGAAAGAAAATATTTATTTTTTTTTTATTTTTTTTTTAATGTTTATTTATTTTTGAGACAGAGACAGAGCATGAACGGGGGAGGGGCAGAGAGAGAGGGAGACACAGAATCGGAAGCAGGCTCCAGGCTCTGAGCCATCAGCCCAGAGCCCGACGCGGGGCTCGAACTCACGGACCGTGAGATCGTGACCTGAGCCGAAGTCGGACGCTTAACCGACTGAGCCACCCAGGCGCCCCCCCAAAAAAGTGAAAGAAAATATTTAAAAAGAAACCTAGAAAGCAGAGCAATTTCAAGGAAACTCCTCTATCGCAAATGGGAAACTTGTTCTTTCATTTTGATCTTTGTTTTAATAATTAACATTATAAAGTTAAAGCCAAGCAAATTATTCTGATGAGATATGGGATATTTGAGCAAATTATACAGAAATTATAGAGCAATTTAGTCTTCTTTTGAGCTCTTTAAGAACAATTTATTATTTTAACAAAATCAACTTCTAGTTCAGTATTGACATAAGTACTTGGCAATAAAGTTTTCACACGCTCTTCTCTCCCTTGTGAATAAGTGCATCAAAACTGGAGAAGTTTTGTAGTACATTTTGTAGTTTCTTTTTAGACTCTTACTTTTTCTTCTAGATACTCAAGTTTTTCATATTTTGGAGCAAATAGACACTTCAGGAAAAAACTGAAAAACTCATTCTATTATTGCGATACTTAATTGTATTTTTCCATCAATATTTGTTCCTGGTCTCAGCTACATACGTTAATTACAAATTTTAAGCAAAGTAACTATTTAACTGAGAAAACTGAAAGGAAAGTAATTGAAAACTCATATGCAAGCATTTTTGTAGAATAGCAAAGCTCATGAATACACAACTTTGAAACCTTAACGTTGCAAAAATGAACATGTTCATTAAATACATGACTCAAAGATAACCACTCCGTAGTATATAAGAAGCAAATGTAAATGAAATTATGCTGAGCAAGCAGTATTTTAGTATTGAATCTTACAATTAAATAAGTAATGATTGCCCATTAATATTAGTCCAAAGTTTTAAGTTACCTGAGGATCTTGGAAATTATGTTCAAGCTGGCATAATATGAAATGTTATTACTGTTAATTAAAACATTTGTCATGGGACACCTGACTGGCTTGGTTGGTAGAGCATATGACTCTTGATTATGGAGTTGTGAATTTGAACCACGTGTTGGATGTAGAGATTGGGTAAAAATAAAATCTAAAAAAATGAATAATAATTTGTCAGAAGCATAATTCAATTTGAACACATTTTATGTTTTTCTTCCAAATATGTAAGTAATGTTAGCTTATCTAGTCAGTAGACCGACATAAATTTAAGGACTTAAGATTAACTAGTCTTTTGAGAAAGCAAATCCAATCTTCATTTTAAAAATAAAATGTATTCTTGGATTATACTGTATACATAGAAAAGATGCAGCCATTGTTTATCTTTTAAAACCAAAACTACTGGAACACCTGGGTGGCTCAGTCAGTTAAGCATCTGACTTCGGCTCAGGTCAATCTCAAGGTTTGTGAGTTTGAGCCCCACCTCAAACTCTGTCCTGACAGCTCAGAGTCTGGAGCCTGCATCGGAGTCTGTGTCTCCCTCTCTCTCTGCCCCTCCACCACTCACCCTCTTATGTCTCTCAAAAATAAACATTGAAAAAATGTTTTAAACTAAAATTACTAAATCAGCTTAATTTGCCCAGAGATTCACCTTAATTATATGAACTGGGACCCATTTTAAGACGTTTGTGAGCCAGTGGTTTTTGTAAGAAAGATTGTTTTAAAATGTATTTATTTTGGGGGCACCTGGGTGGCTCGGTCGGTTGAGCGTCCAGCTTCGGCTCAGGTCATGATCTCACAGTTCATGGGTTCAGGCCCCATGTTGGGTTCTGGGCTGACAGCTCGGAGCCTGGAGCCTGCTTTGGATTCTGTGTGTGTGTGTGTGTCTCTCTCTGCCCCCTTCCCTGCTTGTGCTCTCTCTCTCTGTCTCAAAAATAAATAAACTTTTAAATAAATGTTTAAAGTTTATTTTGAGAGAGGGCACATGCACATACAGGCATGCACATGACTGGGGGAGGGACAGAAAGAGGGAGAGAGAATCCCAAGCGCAGGGCTCAGTCTCACCAACCGTAAAATCATGTCCTGAGCTGAAATCTAGACTGGGATGCCCGACTTACTGAGACACCCAGGTGCCCCAGAAAGATTGCTTTTAATGTCTCCTACACGTACTAGAAAAAGTCTGGGTTGGGAGGCAAATGTGGTTTCCAGTTACCATATTACGACATTTTAAATGTCCACTTTTTAAACAAAAAATTGCATGCAAAGACGAAAGTGGGGCTCATTCACAGGAAGGTAAGATCGCTGGATACATAAAAAACCTGGTTAATGTTTTACAGACCAATACAATAGCTTTGTAGTTATCTTTTCCAATAAACAAATGATTTTTAACTCTACTAGACAAAATCTGTAAGTCAACATGTAACTTTACTTGATCTGGGTGGGACCTTTAACCAAAATCTTAAAAGTCTTTGGAAAGGACTTCATATACTCAGTTAAAACACCATATCCAGACTTATAAAACATAATTTCATCAAGCTTTCTGCTGTTCTCATCGTATAAGGACAACCCTATTAAACCCGTGTAGGCCATATTTATCCCAGAGAAATAATAAACGTATATAGCCAATTTGCTTCTAGAGTGGTATCCTAAAGACTCTGAGGTCCCAGTTTTGTTTTTTCATGATTCACTAAATTTTGCTAATCCCCATGGCGATCTATTTGCTCCTTTACTTTAGCCAGTCTTCCTCACTTATTAAGACCACTTGAAAGGTTGGTCTAGAATGTATTTCTCCATCATTGCTATTAGGAAACCAATTTAATGCTAATTAAATTATCATAGTAGAGTAGCCATATTTTATAAAATAAAGTGACATTATTCACCAGATATCAAATTACAATTAATAAATAAGCTTGCTATATAAAAACAGTGCAAAACTTAGAGCAAATGAAAGAAGTTCTCTTTCCCTTTTCAGACATGTCACTGAATGAACAAGCTCTAGCTTTTTTCTAACCACTCTGACCATCTCTTTTCTGACTTTTTTCACTTACATGTAGATTTTTCTATCTTAGCTGTGTTTGCAATCTACGTGTTCTCAAGTACCAAATTCATACTGATAGTAATAATGATTGCTAACACACTAAACACTATGTGCCAAGCACTGTTCTACATTCTTTACATATAGCAGCTCTTTTTCTTTTAAGATTTTATTTTTAAGTAATCTCTACACCCAACGTGGGGCTCAAATTCACAACCCCAAGATCAAGAGTTGCAGGCTCCTCCAACCGAACCAGCCAGGCACCCCCTATAGTAGTTTTTTTAGACTACAGAATAATCTTATGAGTTAGGTACAATTATTATTCTCATGTTACGTTAGGGAAACTAAAACATACAGAGATTAAGTAACTTGCTCTCTACTCCCAAATGAGTTGACTAGATTAATGAGTGATTTCTATTTGTGATTTATAATATTGGCTCTAAAGGTAATTTTTTCTAAGATTAGGTCTTGTTACAAAAGGCCAGGACACAGACCACCAAGAGGTCCTACTTGTACTACCCATGATCATTTTCTGATATCTTGGATTAAAAACATCACTAATCTGTCATGGATCACATTACTGTTAATCCCCAACAGTATATTTCTAGACATACATTAGTCAAAGTCCTCTAAAGAAGTATACACCAAGATGGGATTAAACATGTAAGGATTTGAATAAAGGAAATGCCTCTGAAAGAAAATTGGGAGGGAGCTAGGAAAAGCTGAGATCCATCAGATGCAATGTAAGTGTGACCCCAGATGAAGGAGAGAGGGAAGTAAGTTTGGATGAGAGTACCTTTGAGTGGGGTGCCTCAGTGGCTCAGGAGGTTGTCAGACTCTTGATCTCTGCTTAAGTCACGATCTCACGGTTCATGAGTTCAAGTCCCTCACTGGGCTCTGCACTGACAGCACAAAGCCTGCTTGGGACTCTCTCTCTCTCCCTCTCTCTGCTCCTCTCCCACTTGCACCCATGTGTGTGCATATGTGCACTCTCTTTTCTCTCTCTCAAAATAAATAAGTAAATAAACTTAAAAAATTATCTTTGCTGTGTAGTCTAAGGAAGTTCAGCAGGACAAGTGGGGAGTCCTTGAACCAAAGTTGACCACCAGAGGAGTCCCCCCCCCCCCATCTCCCAGGTATGTATGCACCTGCTTTAGTATCCCTGCATGCCAATATTGGCTGGAAGCAGCTCCAGGAAGATGGATCTATGGCACAAACACAGCAATGGAGTTCAGAGTGTGGCTGTGGGGGCCCCTGGCCTATGAATTCTTCAAGGTGCATTCTCAAGGCCAACACAATATGCTTAAACAGCTGAAGAGCTTTGGCTTTATTTTAGTCTAAGTTCAGTGTAACATTTTTGCTACATTATTGCCATCACTCCTAACCTCTTGATGTATTGCATTGTTAGGAATGCAGACTCTCAGTCCTTCAATATGTTTTTCTGCTAATCTCAGTTGTTCATAATTTAATTCATGATATGCAACCCAGTATCCCATGACCCATATGATGTGGCCAGAAGTTCGTATGTCAAACATGATGACAATTCTGTCTATAATACCTAAGATATAAAAACTATAACTTAATTGTTAATATTATTAGTATCAGTAAAATTTATTCAGCTTATTAAGCCAAGTGTCATAATCACCTTACAAGGGAGTTGTTCCATCATTACATATAGGCAATGGATGATTCACTAGAAATCTTGAGAGCAATTCTGTATGTGCCATATATCACAGAAAGCTTTAAAACTGTTTAGGAGTGTTGCCTTGAATTAAATTTTTTTAATGTTTGTTATCTTAGAGAGAGAGAGAGAGCATGTGGACGGGGAGGAGCACAGAAAGAGGGAGACAGAGGATCTGAAGCAGGCTCCACGCTGACAGCAGGGAGCCCAACGTGGGGCTCAAACCCACCTACCATAACGTGAGCTGAAGTTGGATGCTCAACTAATGGAGCCACCCAGGCACCCCAACCTTGAATTAACTTTTTACATGATAGAGGCCATCAACCAGGACACTTGCAGAAATGGAACTTAGGCAGAACAACCTAAAACACACTAGACATAATACAGAAATGTCAGATTATAACTGCATAAATAGACCTTGCAATCTGACATTTTCTTTTCTCAGTTTGGATGCCTGCCTACCAATAGCCTTGGTATGCAAAAACTAGACTTTATTTTAGAAACATGAAAGTATTGTACAAACAGTTGTAATGGATATTACATTTGCTGGGTATTATGATTCCAAAATTTTCGAAACATGAAAGTATTGTACAAACAATTGTAATGGATATTACATTTTGGATATTATGATTCCAAAATTTAGAAAATGGCTCATTTTTAAAATTAAGATTCATTTCAGTCAAGACTTTAAAAGAAGTTAGCCTCTGGGTTAATCTTTTCATAATTTTTGTTAGGTGAGAGGCAAGTTAAGACACATGCTTTTTCTTGAGTTTTGAGAAAAATTTTCAATGTTCTCTTACAAGTTTTTAAAATCATCCAGGAGTTAGCTAATAAACATATTAACTTTTTGATCACTAGTTAAAACAAGTTTCTTTTAATTTAGAGGAGTGGTTAAAATGGTCTATATTACAAATGAAATTTTATTTTGGAACAGTACATATCACTCAAGAATTTTGGCAATTATTTGGCAAGTATAATATGGCAATTATTACAAATATTGATTCTTCATTCTGTCATCTTGTCATTGCTAGAAAGTGTCAAAAGACATGGGAGTGTATCACCTGCTCCTTCCTATTTACCCCTCCCCATTTTACTTACAATTTTACCTAATAGCTGTATTTTTCCAAGAAGTCTAAGAAATAACCAATTTAACTCCTTTGACAAAAATGGGTGAAATACCGCTAAAGAAAAAGAGAGGAATTTCATTTTAAATATGTGTTAATTAATTTGTTCTCCTCACTTTTTGGTTTAAATTCTTATTTTTTCTAGACTTATTAATGTATAATTGACAAAAATTGTATATATTTAAGGTGTGTAATGTGATGGTTTGATGTATACATTGTGAAATGATTACCACAGTCAAGTTAATGCATACATCCATCACCTCACATGATTACTTCAGTTGTGGTAGTGAGAACACTAAAGATCTACTTTTTTGGCAAATTTGACACACACAATACAAAATTATTAACTATAATCACCATGTTGTGTAAATTAGATCCCCGGAACTTATTCATAACAAAGCTTATGCCTTTTGACCAGCCTCTTCCAATCCCCTATCCCCTTCTCAGCCCCTGGAAACCACTGCTCTACTGTCTCGTTCTATGAGTTCCACTTTTTTAGATTCCATATGTAAACGAGATCATCTCCGCAGTAATATTTGTGCCATCGATCATGCTTTCACAGTCCATTTTATTCCAAACGTATTATGTGTTTATACAACATGTTCTTCATGTGCTTATAGATGCCTTGTAAAATATAAACACTCAGATGTTTGTGAAATAAGTTGCAAATACAGTAAGTGAAAATACGGATATCACATTTCTCTTTAACAAAGAGCCTGAGCACCCTTTTAGATCTTGTCTAACTGTAGGCTCCATGCCCAATGTGGGGCTTGAACTCACAACCCTGAGATGAAGAGCTGCAAGCTCCACCTACTGAGCTGGCCAGGAACCCCTCTTATATCTCATTCCTGCATTTTTGGTGGCACATTCTTTGTCCCTTTATATGACAATAATTTTGTAATATTTTCAAAATGTATTCATGTTTTTACACAAGGTATAATTCAGTCATTTTCATTGCTGTATATAATACTTATCCTGTGAATTTATCAAAATCTAATCACTGTTGCCAGTAAGACATGGTAATCCTTTCCAGCCTTTTGCTATTCTGAACAACCCTGCTATAGACATCATTTCCTGTATTTGCTTTTGTCCCACAACTCATCCCCTGCATTCTTTTTTTAAAGTTTATTTATTTTCGGGAGACAGGGAAAGAGTGTGAGTGGGGGAGGGGCAGAGAGAGAGAAAGAGACACAGAATTCAAAGCAGTCTCCAGGCTCCATGCTCCGAGCTGGAGGGCTTGAACCCACAGACTGGGAGATCATAACCTGAGCCGAAGTCAGAAGGTTAACTGAGCCATCCAGGCTCCCCACATCCTCTGCGTTCTTGCTGACAGTGTGTGTGTGTGTTCAGTAAATACAATTCTTATCATACTACTTTTCTACTTAAAAATCCTTCAACCTGGTGACTTGGCCTAACCACCTGGAATATTTCAGATGGCCTGTAATGATATCAAGATAACTACAGTTACCTCAAGCCATTCCTTTTGAGGATATTCATCAAAATAGCAATGTTGCTGGGGGCTTGGGTGGCTCAGTCGGTTGAGCGTCCGACTTCAGCCCAGGTCACGATCTCGCAGTTCGTGGGTTCGAGCCCCGTGTCGGGCTCTGTGCTGACAGCTCAGAACATGGAGCCTGCTTCCGATTCTGTGTCTCCCTCTCTCTCTGACCCTCCCCCGTTCATGCTCTATCTCTGTCTCAAAAATAAATAAACGTTAAAAAAAAAAATAGCAATGTTGCTCAGTGAGTTTGCTACTTCTCTTTCTTTTTGTCACCAGAAGCTGAAACCGCTATAGAAACGTAAAGATGGATGGAAATTAAGATGGATACACTGATGCTTCAGCAAGGCTTGACTTTAAACTGAGAAAGTTTTCTCTTTCTCATTCTTGAAGCCTCTCCCTCCCCTTCACTTGTTTTTCTGTAGAATCCTTTGTTCTAGGAACTTGGCATTGATATGGATATCTTGCTGACCTTAATGTAACCAGACTTGGATGGCCCCCTGCTAGTGCTAGTCACCTTGAAAGACATGATGAACGCAGCTGGCAGCACTGTTGAAACAGCCATGATCCTGTGTTTTCCTATAAAACCCCTCAGACTTTTACCCTGGGCAGGTCTGCAGTTTTGAATGCATTAGTCTGCTGCAGCCTCCTTTTCCTGACAAAATAATAAAATTACTGTTTCTCTTTTTCCCCAAACTCTGTCTTTGTGCTATGTTTCAGCTCTAGAACACAGTTTTCGACAACAAATCTACCCCGTCCCTCTCTGCTGTGTACTCTGGCACTGTATAGATGCTCCAAATCCGGTCAGATGTGAATATCTTATCACTGAAAAGATAAGCAACCAAGAATTCTTTCTCCAGCAAGTCTGTCATTAAGAATAGAAGGAGAGATCATAAGTTTCCCAGACAAAGAAAACCTAAAGGAATTAGTGAGCAACTAAACCAGCCCTGCAAGAAAATTTAAGGGGACCTTGCTGAGTGGGGGAAAAAATAAAATAAAACAAACAAAAAAAAGACCAAAAGCAACAACGACTAGAGAACATCACCAGAAACACCAACTCTACAGGCAACACAATGGCACTAAATTCATCTCTCTCAATAATTACTCTGAATGTAAATGGACTAAATGCTCCAATCAAAAGACATATGATATCAGAATGGATAAGAAAACAAGACCTATCTATATGCTGCCTAGAAGAGACTCATTTTAGACCTAAAGACACCTGTATTGAAAGTAAGGGGATGGAGAACCATCTATTATGCTAATGGACATCAAAAGAAAGCTGGGGTAGCCATACTTATATCACACAAACTAGATTTTAAAGCAAAGTTTGTAACAAGAGATGAAGAAGGGTATTATATCATAATTAAGTGGTCTATCCACCAAGAATGTCTAACAATTATAAATATTTATTCCCCCAACTTGAAGGCACACAAACATATAAATCAATTAATCACACACACAAAAGAAATTCCTTGATAATAATACAATAATAGTAGGGGACTTTAACACTCCACTTACAACAATGGACAGATCATCTAAGCAAAAAATCAACAAGGAAACAATGGCTTTCAATGACACACTGGACCAGATGGACTTAAAGATATATTCAGAACATTTCATCCTAAAGCAGCAGAATACACATTCTTCTCAAGCGCGCATGGAATATTCTCCAGAATAGATCACATACTGCGTCACAAATCAGCCCTCAACAAGTACAAAAGATCAATTATCATCCCATGCATATTTTCAAACCACAACACTATAAAACTTGAAATCAACCACAAGAAAAAATTTGGAAAGACTGCCAATACTTGGAGATTAAAGAACATGTTCCTAAAGAATGAATGGATTAACCAAGAAATTAAAGAGGAAATAAAAAATACATGGAAGCCAATGAAAATGAAAACAGGACAGTCCAAAACCATTGGGATGCGGCAAAGGCAGTCATAAGAGGAAAGTATATAGCAATACAGGTCTTCCTAAAGAAGGTAGGTCTCAAACACCCAACCTAATCTTACACCTAAAGAATCTGGAAAAAGAACAGCAAATAAAGACCCAATCCAGCAGAAGAAGGGAAATAACAAAGATTAGAGCAGAAATCAACGATATCAAAGTCAAAAAACAGTAGAACAGATCAGTAAAACCAGAAGCTGGTCTTTGAAAGAATTAACAAAACTGACAAACCCCTATACAGATTGATCAAAAAGAAAAAGGAAAGGACCCAAATAAATAAAATCACGAATGAAAGAGGAGAAATCACAACCAACACCACAGAAATACAACCAATAATGACAGAATATTCTGAGCAATTATATGCCAACAAATTGGGCAATCTGGAAAAAATGGATAAATTCCTAGAAACATACCAAAACTGAAACAGGAAGAAACAGAAAATTTAAAGAGACCCATAACCAGTGAAGAAATTGAATTAGTAATCAAAAATCTCCCAGTAAGTAAGAGTCCAGAGAGAGATGGCTTCCCAGGGGAATTTTACCAAACATTTAAAGAAGAGTTAATGTCTATTCTTTTGAAGCTGTTCCAAAAAATAAAAATGGAAAGAAAACTTCTAAACTCATTCTATGAGGTCAGGATTACCTTGATTCCAAAACAAGACAAAACCCCACTAAAAAAGGAGAATTATAGGCCAATATCCCTGATGAACATAGATGCAAAAATTCTCAGCAAGATACTAGCAAATCAAATCCAACAATACATTAAAAGGATCATTCACCACAATCAAGTGAGATTTATTCCTGGGCTGCAGGGGTGGTTCAATATCAGCAAATCTATCAACATGATACATCACATTAATAAAATAAAGGATAAGAACCACACGATCCTCTCAAGAGACGCAGAAAAAGCATTTGACAAAATACAGCATCCTTTCTTGATAAAGACCCTCAAGAAAATAGGGAGAGAAGGAATATATCTGAACATCACAATGGCCATATAGAAAGACCCACAGCTAATATTATCCTCAATGGGGAAAAACTTAGAGCTGTCCCCCTAAGGGCAGGAACAAAACGGGGATGTCCACTCTCATCACTGTTGTTCAACAGAGCACTGGAAGTCCCAGCACCAGCAATCAGACAACAAAAAGAAATAAATTGCATCCAAATCGGCAAGGAAGAAGTCAAACTTTCACTCTTTGCAGACGACATGATACTCATAATGTAGAAAACCCAAAAGGAAGAGTTGCATTTCTATACACCAATAATGAAGCAGCAGAAAGAGAAATCAAGGAATCGATCCCATTTACAGTTGCACCAGAAGCCGTAAAAACCTAGGAATAAACCTAACCAAAGGGGTAAAAGATCTGTATGCCTAAAACTATAGAAAGCTTATGAAAGAAATTGAAGACACAAAGAAATGGAAAAACATTCCATGCTCATGGATTGGAAGAACAAATATTGTTAAAACATCGATACCCAAAGCAATCTACACATTCAATGCAATCCCTATCAAGATAACACCAGCATTCTTCACAGAGCTAGAACAAACAATTCTAAAATTTGTATGGAACCACAAAGACCCAGAATAGCCAAAGTAATGTTTAAAAGAAAACCAAAGGTAGAGGCATCACAATTCTGGACTTCAAGTTGTATGACAAAGCTGTAATGATCAAGCGAGTACTCAACATGAATTAAAGACCTAAATGTAAGACAGGAGACCATCAAATCCTAAAGGAGAAAACAGGCAACACCCTCTTTGACCTTGGCTGCAGCAACTTCTTACTTGATATGTCTCTGAAGGCAAAGGAAACAAAAGCAAAAATGAACTACTGGGACTTCATCAAGATAAAAAGCTTCTGCACAGTGAAGGAAACAATCAATAAAACCAAAAGGCAACTGACAACATGGGAGATGATATTTGCAAATGACAGATGAAGGGTTAGTATCCAAAATCTATAAAGAATTTACCAAACTCAACACCTAAAAAACAAATAATCCAGTGAATAAATGGACAAAAGACATGAATAGATACTTTTCCAAAGAAGACATCCTAAATGGCTAACAGACACATGAAAAGATTCTCATCACTGATCATCAGGGAAATCCAAATCAAAACCACAATGAGATACCATGTCATACCTGTCAGATAGCTGAAATGAACAACTCAGGAAACAGCAGATGTTGGTGAGGATTTGGAGAAAGGGGAACACTTTTGCACTCTCACTGGGAATACAAACTGGTGTAGCCACTCTGGAGAACAGAATGGAGGTTCTTCAAAAAATTAAAAATAGACCTACTCTACAACCCAGCAATTACACTACTAAGTATTCATCCAAAGGATACAAAAATGCTTATTTGAAGGGGCACATGCACCCCAATGATTATAGCAGCACTATGAGCAATAGCCAAAGTATGGAAAGAGCCCAAATGTCCATCAACTAATGAATGGATAAAGATGTGGTATGTAGATACAATGGAATATTTCTCAGTGATCAAACAGAATGAAATCTTGCCTTGTGCAACAACATGGATGAACTAGAATGTATTAGGCAAAGCAAAATAAGTCAGTCAGAGAAAGACAAATATATTATTTCATTTGTATGTGGAATTTAAGAAGCAAATCAGTTGAACATAGCAGAAGGGAAGGAAAAATAAGATAAAAACAGGGAGACAAACCATAAGAGACTCTTAAATACAGAGAAGAAAGTGAGGGTTGCTGGAGGGATGATGGTGGGGGGGGCGCTAAGTGGGTGATGGGCATTAAGGAGGCCACTTGCTGGGATGAACGCTAGCTGTTGTATGTAAGTATGTTGTATTTAGTATGAATCACTAAATTCTATTCCTGAAACCATTATTATATGTTAACTAAATTAAAAAAAAAAAACTAATCCTTATTACCAAAGTTTTCTAGGAAGAATCAAAAAAAAAATCTTCCTTTGGGAGGCTGTCCCAGAAAAGGCTACTATGGTGAAAAGAGCATAAGAAGAGTCAGATGTCTCTAGTCTTCAACCATGGTACTGCTACTTATGAACTCTCAACTCACTTGGCTTTCTGAGTCTCTGCGTAACAGCAAAAAGGCAGTTATGATTCCTGAATGGCCTGCCTTCCATTGTGGTATAGAAGATCAAATAAAACCTCCATGTATTCCACAACACCAACCCAGTCACTGGACTAGGTCCACAGATGAAACACAAGGCCCCTGGTCCTACAAGAGCTCATCAGGCTAGAGCAGTGGTTCCTGGGCTGTATATGGGAATCACCTGGAGGGTTATTTTTAAAAATATGGAAGCCTGAGTTCCCTGTGTCTGGGCCATGTAACATTGAACAAATTTCTTAAGCTTGCTTAGTCTATACCCCTCCTGTATGCTGAGGATAATAGAGGCTACTTCATAAGGTAGTTCTAAGTATTAAATAATTTATAACACCTGCTTAACTTCGTGCCTGGTGCCTAATAGCTGGCAATAAACTGCTGCAAGTGGGGTGGGCAAGGTAAGTGACTACATAGGTGGATAATGATGGTGACTACAATGGAGAGAAACAGGCAGGTGCTCCGGAGATCCCAAGAAGGTCCTCTAACTCAGCTGGGATGGCCATCCCGGAAGATAGGATGTCAGAGCCCATTTTTTAACTCAAAGATGAGTAAAATAGCCAGACAAGCCCGGGAGGCAACTGGGATGAGGACTATACCAGAGAAGGGAGTCTATTCGTCTTCTCTTGGAGCATACAAGGAGGGATGAGAATGGGAAAAGCACAGGGGCCAGATCTTTTTAAATTTTTTAAGTTTATTTATTTTGAGAGAGAAAGCACAAGCGGGCAAGGGTCAGAAAGAGCAGGCTCAGAAAGAGTGCAGAACACAATGCTGGCTGGAACTCACAAACTGTGAGCTCATGATGAGCGGAGATTAAGTCCGTCGTTTAACTGACTGAGCCACCCAGGGGCCCCCAAGAGGCCAGATCTTGAGGGGCCTTCGAAACCTCGAAGAGGGCGTTGGTCTCCCTGCTGCTGCCCATCAGAAACCACCTAAAGGGTTTGGCGGGAAGGGTCTGGTATTGTCCTTCCCAAACTGGGAAGAAGGCGATGAGAGTCAGTTTAAGTTAGGCCACTGCGTTCTGGTGTGGATTTGAGGGGATCAGATTTTGAGACTGGAGTAGGGTGATCAGTGGGGCCAGAGGCCTGCTCTCAGGCGGTTGCCTGAGAGGAGAGGGGAGAAAATGGATCAAATCGACAGCCCTTGGCTGTATAAGAAGCGTGAGTGATGCGGCGGATAGGAAGGCCATCCTGCCACTTGGCACTACCAGTGGGCAAAAGAGGGCAGAGCCACCGCCTAGGACGGCGCTTCACCACACGAGCGGGAGCTCTGGGTGGACTCGGTAGAACAGACGCTGTGTAGGGCCGGGCGACTCCGCAGGCGGAGAAGGTGCGGCTCAGACCCCCGGGGGGGCGCCCTAGCCCCGCTAAAGCCTCCAGAAGAGTGCGCGCGGCGGTTCCGTGTGCAGCGCGCTCCCGCCGCAATGCCCGAGCCGCCCCGCCGGAGGGAGCGCGGTTTTCGCCCGCGTCGTGCCCGCAGCCTCCCGTCGCGCCCCACCCGGAAGTGAGGAGCGGGAGCCGGGGCTAGACCACTAGGGCGCAGGTGGGGGGCACCCTGGCAGAGGCCCCTGGCTCTCATCCGCCTGCTTCCTTAGGGCACCGGGCCGCGGGGCCGCGTGCGGATTGAGGGCGCGGCCCGCGAGGGGCCTCCTCTCTGGGACCCCTGAACAGGATCGACGAGGAGCCTGGGCGATGGCGGCGCCCTCTGCCTCTGTTGCGTCATTTCAGGTATTTTGGGGTGAGGGAGAAGGAGGCGACGTGCATATTTTAGTGCGCCTTTGTTGGCCTCGGGGAGGACAGGTGTTTATCTTTCTCAAAGTTTGGTTTGTGCTTTGTGTTCCGCACTTTCTCTCTTCCGGTCGATGTCAGGTTTCCTCCCCTTGTTACATCCCATTGGTTAGTTTCTTCAGGTATTTTGTGGCTTTTTTAGAAAAAGTTTAATTTAATTTATTTGAGAGAGACAGAGACAGCGTGAGCGGGGCAAGGGCAGAGAGAGAGAGAGGGAGAGAGAGAATCCTGAGCAAGCTGCGCACCGCCAGCGCAGAGCCCCACGTGGCGCTCGAACTCTGCTAGCTGAGAGATCATGCATGACCTGAGCCCAAACCAAGAGGCTCTTGCTTAACCCAGGTGCCCCTATTTTGTGGCTTTTAAGCAACCTGGATCTACATCAGTAGAAGTCTTCCGTCAGTAACTGTGGACTCAACCGGAAATAAGTTTTTCTGTCGAATGTTAACACCGAGGCCACTACTTTCTGTGAATAGTCTGCTCTGGTGATTTTGTAGTGATGCTGACTCTTGAGCCAAGTTCTAGGACGTGTATATCTCTTGAATATTCCATAATGTCCAGGACAGTGGTCGGTACATGGTGGACTTTCAATACATTCTTGATAATCTATCACGTTTTTATGCGGAGAGAAACCAGTATCCTCTTCTCATTGTTCTTGTGACCTGATCACACCCCCACTCTCCAGACTTGCCCTCTTCCCTGTCATGGACCTCGCACTTTATCCGAGAGCGACTCCAGTTTCCCTCCACTGTAGCCTGCTGTTTACCCAGACACGTGTCTAGGCTTGGCATCGGGCTTCAGCCTGCCTTTCAGACTCTGCATGTCTATCCTTTGTGACCCACCCAAGTCTTTTCCTGCTTTTTCTTCCCCCCATTCCCTATATTCTTGTCAGAAACAGCATACTATAATGGAAAGATGCCATTTTTAACAACTATATTATGAAAATAGCAAACATATAGAAATAACGACAAACATCTAGGCACTATTTAAATTTCCAAATATCTCCTGCCGTAAATATTTTTTTAGTTTGTTTGAATCAGGACCCAAATAAGCTCCACACGTTGTAATTGGTTAATATATTTTAAGTAAGCCATACATTCCCCTTCTATCTGGACTTCATCTCAGCCTCTGTACCTTTATATTGTTACTGGAGTAAGAGTTTTTTTTTTTTTTTTTTTAAGTTTATTTTGAGAGAGAGGGAGAGGAAGAGGGTGTGTGTGTGTGTGTGTGTGTGCGCGCGCGTGCGTGCCCGTGTGCGTGTGCGCACATGAATTGGGGAGGGGGAGAGAGAGAGGGAGAGAGAATCCCAGCAGGCTCCCTGCTGTCAGTGCAGAGCTAGCTGCAAGATCATGACCTGAGTTGAAAATCAAGAATAGGGTGCTTAACTGACTCAGCTCCCCCCAGGAACCCCTATTTTTTTAATCTTACTTAATTGGTTTATTTTATTTTATTTTTTTAAATTTACATCCACATTAGCATATAATGCAACAATGATTTCAGGAGTAGATTTCTTAGTGCCCCTTACCCATTCAGCCCATCCCACCTCCCACAACCCCTCCAGTAACCCTCAGTTCTCCATATTTATGAGTCTCTTATGTTTTGTCCCCCTCCCTGTTTTTATTTTTGTTTCCCTTCCCTTATGTTCATCTGTTTTGTCTCTTAAAGTCCTCATATGAGTGAAGTCATATGATATTTGTCTTTCTCTGACTAATTTCACTTAGCATAATACCCTCCAGTTCCATCCACGTAGTTGCAAATGACAAGATTTCATTCTTTTTGATTGCTGAGTAATACTCCATTGTATATATATGCCACATCTTCTTTATCCATTCATCCATCGGTGGACATTTGGGCTCTTTCCATACTTTGGCTATTGTTGATAGTGCTGCTATTAAAATTGGGGAGGCACCCCTATTTTTAAGGCCCTTCTCATAGGTAGTGAAATGTGCGACTCACCAATGATGTTTAGATGTACAGTTTTGGAATTCTTGTGCATTTTTCATGCACTTAAAGCCAGCATTTTCGCTTTAAAGTCTCTTAAATTATGCTTGCATTCAGGGGGATCCTTGATGTACTTTAGAAAACATACAGACACTCTTAATACATGAACACATGGTGGGTTTGCTGAGAAGCTAGGTTAAAATCTTTACAATTCAGGGAAAGAGAAGGATGTACTGACCTTCAGGCCAATCTGTTATTTGTCTGCTTTCCCTTCTTAAATTAGTAGTTTTCCCAGTGTGGAGGTTCCTCAGAAAATTAAAAATAGACCTACCTTATGACCCAGCAATAGCACTGCTGGGAATTTACCCAAGGGATACAGGAGTACTGATGCATAGGGGCACTTGTACCCCAATGTTTATAGCAGCACTCTCAACAATAGCCAAATTATGGAAAGAGCCTGAATGTCCATCAACTGATTAATGGATAAAGAAATTGTGGTTTATATACACAATGGAGTACTACAGGGCAATGAGAAAGAACGAAATATGGCCCTTTGTAGCAACGTGGATGGAACTGGAGGGTGTGATGCTAAGTGAAATAAGCCATACAGAGAAAGACAGATACCATATGTTTTCACTCTTATGTGGATCCTGAGAAACTTAACAGAAACCCATGGGGGAGGGGAAGGAAAAAAAAAAAAAGAGGTTAGAGTGGGAGAGAGCCAAAGCATAAAAAAATTGTTAAAAACTGAGAACAAACTGAGGGTTGATGGGGGGTAGGAGGGAGGGGAGGGTGGGTGATGGGTATTGAGGAGGGCACCTTTTGGGATGAGCACTGGGTGTTGTATGGAAACCAATTTGACAATAAATTTCATATATTGAAAAAAAATTAGTAGTTTTCCTCTTCCTCAATATATACTTTTCCCCTCTTATTTCATATTTTCTCCCTAGTCCCAAGACTGGCTTTTTATGCTATTACTCTTTATAGTTTTCTACCAATTCTGTAACGCTGAAGACCATTTATCAAAGATGCTGTAGAAGAGGTTTGGGATTAAGTAGAAGGTGGGCCCAGAGTTGACCTCTGTGGTCCTTCAACTCCAGGATTGCATGGTAAATCAAGAAACAAACCAGATGCAGGGAAAGAAGTTGAGAGAAACCAGTCAGGCTACTGTTGGTGAAGAGTCAGCTAAAGGTGAGAAATGACAGCTTAAAAAATGATAGCACATTGATTTTCTGCCCCACTACATGTCTAAAACCAGTAGTTCTTTTGGCGGATGAACACCGCAGGGAAAACGTAGGCAGCTATGTTACACTGACCGACAAATGCCATCTTAGTAACCAGAGTGAGAGAGCTCAAGTCAGCAGAAAAGTCCAATGTAATTAGGCTCTCTCAATTTTTTATTCTGTACCAAGTTCTAACCTTTTATCGTTTTAATACAGGAACTATGGATTAAATGGGTCTTGGGGCGCCTGGGTGGCGCAGTCGGTTAAGCATCCGACTTCAGCCAGGTCACGATCTCGCGGTCCGTGAGTTCGAGCCCCGCGTCAGGCTCTGGGCTGATGGCTCGGAGCCTGGAGCCTGTTTCCGATTCTGTGTCTCCCTCTCTCTCTCTGCCCCTCCCCCGTTCATGCTCTGTCTCTCTCTGTCCCAAAAATAAATAAAAAAACGTTGGAAAAAAAAAAATTAAATGGGTCTCAGGAATTTCAGTCCCCTCTTAAGAAAGTATCTTCTAATCCTAGTGAGGGAAGCTTTTCTGGTAGTCTAAGATGTCTCTTTAACTGTTTTTGCTGCATAGATGAAGTAAGCTTTCTGGGCTCACAAATGTGAGACACCTGTTAAGTGAACCCAAGTTTTGTGGAAGATTGGGTGCTTGAATTAGGGGAACCAAGTTAAGCTATTTATCATTTATTTTAAATCGAGTAATAGCTGGGAAGAAACCTAATGACCTGGTAATGCTTATAATAGCTTTCAATCCAAAAAGTAAAAATGCCAAAAGCTAAAAATTAGTAACCTTCTGAGTTTGGCAGTAGTAATTGGAAAACCATCTGTTGTTTCACATGCAAATGTTGCTAAAGGAATTTTCACATTAAGGGTGAGTAAACATGTTTTCCTTCTTTTTGTTTGATAATAATACATAGAGAAGCATCTTAGAAGACTTATTACTGTGGAAATTGTTGCAAATAGTGTACTGAGGGTTTTGTAGCTCTATTTTCCGTAGACAGCTCTACCCTTGTAGTGTTTTGTCTCCGGGGTATGTGAGCAATTGTCACAGTCTTAAAGGAAAAAAAAAGTTGTGTTGTACTGTAATTCTTTTATTTTCTTTCATCCTTAAAAAAAATTGCTACCATCCTTCAGAGGAGACCTTTACATGTTATTTAATAAAATATTTTGGGATTGTAGGGCAGATAATAATGATTAGTCAATGTAGTGGCTTTTGGCAAATAAAGTATATAAAACAACATGTCGGGTGCTTGGGTGCCTTGGTTGGTTAAACGTCTGACTCTTGATTGTGGCTCAGGTCATGATCTCACGGTCTGTAAGATCAAGCCCCAAGTCGGACTCAGTGCAAAGTGCCGAGCCTGCTTGGGATTCTCTCTCTCCTTCTCTCTCTGCCCTTCCAAATCTCCTTCTGCTTGCTGTGCTCTTTCTCTCAAAGTAAATAAACAAACTAAAAAGTGCACATCTTACTATTTATGTTGAAAAGGTTCAGGAATAGAAACCTCCTAACACATTGATATAATCATCCTAGTGTAAATATTTGAAAACAAAAGTAAACTAAACCAATCCAAGATCAGTATGCATTGTCCTTTTGTAGTGGAAGCTTTGTAATTAAATCGTCCCTCCTTTTACCTGAGGGCAGAAGAGGATGGTGTAGTAAATTGTAACACTAAATCTGTTTGTTTAGATTAGTAGAATACTTTTCAACAATATTTGAGTGATTTGACTACTTAAAAATTTCAGTTAGCTTTAAGAACAAAGAGGAACTCTTCTTCAAATCTCATAAAACCTAGCTTGAAAAAAAAAAACACTAGCTTGAGCACTGATGGGGAAATGGGGGCTCAGACAATTTTGGAGAGAAATAAGATCACTTAATAACGTTAGTTGACAAAGTGTAGTTTCTGAAAAATGTTTACTTTTTAGCTTTATCTCCAGGAAGATGAAGCAAGACTGTGAGGATAATGGAAAAGTGATCTTAATTTGTCTTTATCTATTTCATCTGTCATTTCCCTATGTAGTTGGAAAAGAAATCATATTCAGAAAAAAAGAATATTCATCCTTCCATATACCTGAGAGTAGTTTATTCTGCCATACACAAAAATTTTACTTTTAGCAATTTATTGGTGTATATTTGACCTATCCTTTGGGGGAGAGAAATACCCAAGTTACTCTTGCTATTTCAGACAGGCATCGTGTGTCATGTCGTTGAGGGCTGAGGTAGAGGATGTGGTAAGTTTCTTGGCTGCCCCAAATCTGGATTTTACCCTCAGCCTCCATTATTTTGTTTGCAGTTTTATATGTTCTTGGGACATTAGAGAACAGTAGCAAAATATTATTATAAAATCACATATCAATGCTAAATATTGGTATATAGGGTTTTAGAATTCTTTTTACCATTAGAATAGACCAGTGTTGACCCCAAAAAAGCTCCAAAGTATTCCAGAGGTGACTCATTGCCCTATAAGATGTATTTCACTTTCTAAAAACAAATATGCTCCAAAAAGTTTTTTCTGAACAATAAATTTTATCTGATTTATAGTCCTTTTAAACATGTAACAAAAAAATAAGCATGTACAAAACGAGAAAAAGAGCCTTTGTGGGAAAAGGAAATTGACTGTAAGGAAAAATAAAATTATTATAGAAACGCAGAAAAATGTTATGTAGCCAGATTATACTTTTCTGATTTATAGATTATATTCTTGTGATACAATAATCTGAAGTTCTGACACCTTATTTCATGAAAAAGAGAAAATTTACTGGTCATGATACAGAATGTGTGTGTTTATGTATTTTAATATTCTTGTTTTACAAGAGAGATCTGTCTTCTCTTAACTTTCGCACAGATCAACTCAGTGTCGTTGGATGAAAGGCAAGTCCCCTCTCAGAGCGCCTGGGTGGCTCAGTCAGTTGAGTGTCTGACTCTTGATTTTGGCTCAGGTCCTGATCCCAGGGTTGTGGGATCGAACCCCATGTACTGGGCTCTGCACTTAGTGTGGAGCCTGCTTAAGATTTTCTCTCACTCCCTCTGGCCCTTTGTCCCTCTCCCCCACTGTCTCTCTAGAAGAAAAAAAAAAAAAAAAAAAGACAAGTCCTTTGCTCAGATGACAGCTAGACATTATGTAACAAGCAGCATCATTTGCTATATATTAATATGCATATTTTAAGCATTTTATTTATTTTTAGTGCTTTCTGATTTTTGGAATGGTTTTAGATGGGCATACCAAAGAATGAAAGCATGGATGACTCATATGAAAGACTGGTTACTAAAGATAAAGTAGTATATGTTTATGTGATATAAATCTGCTTTCACATTTTACCTTTGAGTCCTAATCTGATTCTTGACTTGCACATACCCTTTCCAAGATATATTTTGAATGAAGATTTTGTGTATAAAATAAAGGAAGTTAGGAAAGGTCTTTTCTGACCATGTGGAAGATTTACCTAGTTTCTAGTCATCTACTTAATACTTATTAAATCCATGTTTTTTCTGCATAAATATTTTAAAAGGCAGAGAACTAAGAGTAAGGATAATTACTTCCTTTTAAAAAAGAGGAGGCAGATTCATTTTCTTTCAACTGTAGTGTTAGGAGTAATGGCAGATGTGGCAAAAGAGTAATGCTTTTATTTTGAAGATTTATATGTCTGTCTAGCTATATACATACACATAAATGTTTACATAACTTTTCAGATAATAGTGTAAATCCATGAATTTAAAAGCATCACGACCACTAGGGAATGAAGAGTGGTCCAAAAATAATTATGGGCCAAGGGGTATCACTGACCACAGGCATCAGTAAACAGAATAGTTTAATAGGCACTACAAATTTAAGAAGATTTATCCAAAGTTCATTGCAAACCTTGAAAATAAAAATAAAATTTTTGACATTTTTGTGCTGATTTTATTCTTATTTAAGAAGAAGAATGAGAAAAACTGTAAGAAATAATTAGGTAACTTGATATTTATTCGATTTGTCCCAGATTATTTTAGGCTTGGCTAGAAATGGGGATAGATTATGAAAAAGGAACTATGCTCTAGGTAAACCAATATTCCTTAGTTTCCATCACTATTATTAAAGACTTGATAAATAGTTTCAAACACATAATCCACTTTTTTCCAAATTAGTCATGAAAACCTCTCCATCATAATTCATTTGAGTTCTCAGTGGCAAAAACTAAAAGATGTCTGGCCTTATTTGTGATGTAGCTGATTCAGTTAAGGGCACTTACGTGCAAGCTTTTAGGCTGTTTATCCTTTCTATGACTAGACAGGGAACATTCATGGGAAATAGCACTTTGTGAGACAGGATAAGAAGGGGAGAATGAGAATGGTATTGAGAATTCTTTTTTTCTTTTAAAGCAAATACTTAAAATTTAAGTGATTTCTCTTTATTTTTTTTATTAATTTCAAGCATTTTTGGTTTGTGCCCCTTTATCATATGTTGCAAGTGTAGCATTACAGTGACACTACATTCCATAATCCTGATCATGATTTTTAAAAATTCTTTAGATTTACATTTTCTTTCAGGTCTGCATACTCACTTAGGTATATAGATGCATTGCATTTATCTACAGGTGTTCAAAAAGCGTGAATATGGGGTGCCTGGGTGGCTTAGTTGGTTAAGCGTCCAACTTTGGCTCAGTTTATGATTCGCAGTCCATGCGTTCGAGCCCCAGGTTAGGCTCTGTGTTGACAACTGGAAGCCTGGAACCTGCTTCTGATCCTGTGTCTCCTTCTCTCTGCCCCTCCCCCGCTCACACTCTCTCTGTTTCTCAAAAGTGAATAAACGTTAAAAAAAATTTTAAGTGTAAATAATAGTTCTGATAAGTAGTGGACTGAAAACTAAGCAAAGAAAGTACAACCTCCATTTTTACCTCTGGAAGTGGTATTACCCCTATCATGCCATAGCTGTGTTTCAAAAAAGTTCATTATTCTCCCAACTCCCATGTTCCCTTTCTGAACACACTTGTTCACACATAGCAAAGCAGTAGTTGGGTGGCTGTGTGGATACTGCTGGGGTTTCTACTATTCCTGCCATCAGGGCTGCTGTGGTGGATGGGGTAAGTGGCTGGAATCTGTACAAATCTCAGAGCTGCAGGTGTTCTCATAGTTATTCAGTTGTGTGGTTGTTGCAGTGTTATGTTTCCAGAGTTATTCCCAAATAATATGAAAAATCATTAGTTAATATTTGTTAATGAAGTGTCTAAACATTTACATAAAACATTTCCACGGTGTTGAATTTAATAGTCATGAGATAATTATTATTCAAATGAAGTAGTAAACAATTGAATGTTTTTAAATGTTTAAGAGTAGTAACATTTTGGGGTACTATGAAATCTCAACATTCCTACAGAATGAAACCAATATAGTCATTCCTCAAATACATGCTGACCTCTATGGTTTGCAAGTACATTCTTTTAAAGGTTTCTACTGCATATTCATATTGGCTTCTTTGTAGAGACACATCAGTTTGTAATCACTGCATCTTTATAATTTTAGAAATAGGTACGATGATGATGAAAAAGAAATCTATGCTTACTTTAGTATTGAGCTGGTGAAACACTTGATATATTAAAAATAATTTTGTATTTTATTTGGTTGACATTCAGCATTAATTATACCTTACCCCCACTCCAATATAGAACATCTTAGACTTTCCGTGATTAATTTAGCATAAACTAAGAAAAATTTTCTTTTGATGCTATTTACTTGGGCTAGAGTTGATATATTTGAATTGTTGTACCAATTCTTTTTTAATGAATTACAGTAAATGTGACTGATTCAATAAAAGGAAAACAAACCTTTTTGTATGAGCTACAAATGCGTTATTGCTATTAAATACAAATATGGTTTTCTAAAATAAGCTTTGAAAGTAAAATTTAATGCTAATGGAAACAAATTCAATTTAAGCATCTGTTTATTAAAAGTTAACTTAATTTATTAGATGCACTTTTATAGTGGTTGCAGTCAGAATTTCAAAAGCAACTTTCCCTGAGCAGTGTATTTTGTTCTATTGGTGAGGCATGTGTGGCACAAGTGATAATAAGTCAGTTGTGCAGGTGGCTAAAGGGCAGAGGTGGACACTTAGAGCCTATAGCTTAGATCTGTAAGCTTAAAGTGAATATAGGTTCTGAAATAATTTAAGAGATTAGTTTAGACAACAAAACATGTTTTTGCATAGCCACAGACTTATTTTCTGAGAAAGCTAAACTTTAGAGAAATAAAAGCATACCCATTTAGAGATAAAATGGGCATTCTGAACATACGTTGTAGAACCAGTGCTTTGCATTTTCCTTCCCTACTTCTATGTGTACCAGCATTGTACTCTGCTATAAACGCTATCCCTCTGATAGGGAATAAAACAAAAGATCTGACAGCCAGCTTTTCCTCTTCTTAGCCTGTTATTAGCCAGATAGTGGGAAAAGAAATGTTTAAGATATAGCCCAGATCTTAAGGAGTTCATAGTCTTATATAGAGACAGATAAAACATAAGTATGTAATTAACGTGATCAGTGTAAACCTGATGTATGTATGAAGTGTTGTCACTATTTATCTGTTTTTAACTCTTTGCTCAAAGTTGTTTGCAGAAGGGAAGCAGAGGATAAGTGATACAATCTTCAGATTTTAAAAAATAGACACACACACACACACATTCCACCACCCGCCAGATGGTAAGTAGCATGATATTTGGAGGATTTTTTATTTTAAATTTAGGGATCACTTACTGGTTTCAGGATCATTTAGGCTAGCACTTTCTCCTGCCACCTGGGCTTTTCATCCCTTAGTATGGAAACTAAGATAGGCCGGACACTATTTTGAGGTGGGATTGGTGATCATCCACAATCAACCATGGCTATCTGGGAGTAATTGTTGGTCGAGATATTGAAGCCAGATCTCCAGCAGAAGAGTGGCTGAAACATACATACCCTCCTGATAAACAAGTTATAAAAGGGTATTCTTTTTTAAAAAAATTTTTATTTATTTATTTATTAAAAAAAATTTTTTTTTAACGTTTATTTATTTTTGAGACAGAGACAGACAGTGCATGAACAGGGGAGGGGCAGAGAGAGAGGGAGACAGAGAATCCGAAACAGGCTCCAGGCTCTGAGCTGTCAGCACAGAGCCCGATGCGGGGCTCGAACTCACAGACCACGAGATCATGACCTGAGCTGAAGTCAGACACCCAACCGACCGAGCCACCCAGGCGCCCCAAAAATTTTTTATTTTTTGAAAGAGAGAGAGGGAGACAGAGCACGAGCAGGGGAGGGGCAGAAAGAGAGGGAGACACAGAATCTGAAGCAGGCTCCACGCTCTGAGCTGGCAGCACAGAGCCCGGCGCGGGGCTCAAACCCATGAACCACAAGATCATGACCTGAGCCGAAGTCAGATGCTTAACCAACTGAGCCACCCAGGCGCCCCAAGGGTATTATTCTTTTAATAAAATAGCACAAATCATCCCTCTTGAAAAATATCTATTACCTCACCCTGAGAACAGTTTGACTTGGATTAGCCACTGTGAATCCTAGTCTTTTTTTTTTAAATTTTTTTTTAATGTTTATTCATTTTTGAGAGATAGAGAAAGACAGAGCATGAGTGGGGAAGGGGCAGAGACAGGGAGACACAGAATCTGCAACAGGCTCTAGGCTCTGAGCTGTCAGCACAGAGTCCAACGCGGGGCTCGAACTCATGAACTGTGAGATCCTGACCTGAGCCAAAGTCAGACTCTCAACCAACTGAGCCACCCAGGTGCCCCATCTAGTCTTTGAAACAAAACTGAACATGTAAAGTAATTTAAACCACATTAGATTATTGGTAGGAGCCATTTGGCTGTAAATACAATATGCATAAAAATATTAAATGTTATTTTAGTTAAACTAATTTATACAGTGGGTTTTTTGAGGAATGAATAGTAAAGCATTTGCCTCCTACACAATTTTGTAATATAGATAATATATTAACTCCCATTTTTGACCTCTTAATTCATGTTTTTATATTTTTAGGCCAGTGAAAAGAATTCCTCGCTATCAAGTTCTCATCAACATGTCAGACAGAATTAGGATATCCTCGACCTACATTCCTGAGGAGGACATAACAATAATTATGGGATATGAAGTACAGCATCCTAAATTACAAACTATTTTTCCAGGTCTTATTTATTTACATTGAACTAAAAATTAACTGTCAAGTAAGAACACTGATACTTAAAATAAGGTAAATTGCTGCTCCAAAAAAATGTATTCTTTACCATGTAACTGAATAGAATCCTAAATTTTGTCGGTAATATTCAGAAAACTTGTATATTTAATAGTAGTTCCTTTTACAAAGGTGCTTAGAATATAGTGGGTCTGTTTCAGATATCCTAATTGGAAATTTCTTTCTTTCTTTCTTTCAGAAAACAGCAATTAAAATTTGCTGCTTTCTGAAAGATTTTTTTAAAAGGGGGTTCAGGGGCGCCTGGGTGTCTCAGTCGGTTGAGTGTCTGACTTCGGCTCAGGTCATGGTCTCATGGTCTGTGAGTTCAAGACCCGCTTCGGGCTCTGTGCTGACAGCTCAGAGCCTGGAGCCTGTTTCGGATTCTCTGTCTCCCTCTCTCTCTGCCCCTCCCCTGCTCATGCTCTGTCTCTCTCTGTCTCAAAAATAAATAAAACATTAAAAAAAATAAAAAAAAAGGGGGTTCAGAAAAAAAATTTTGTCAGGATTAAGTTTGGGGTAGGCTGATTCTAGCAGGCTTTGTGGCACAGGTGCCCTGAGGAATTCATTGTGAGACTCTAGTATATGCCACATGTCAGAAATTCAGCTCTGTCAGCTGACAACTAAATTTGATACCGTTAGTCTTAAGGACATAGGATGTCATACATAAGCCAGTCCAATCTTTGAAGGATTTTTTTCTCTTTATTGCTGTACAGAATTGGAGCATTGCCCATTTTATAGGCTTTTTTTTTTAAAGCAACATCTTTAAAAATTCATGTAAATTCTAAAAACTATTTGGTAACTTAAAATTTGTTTTTAGGTATTTCATGCTAAGTAGAAAACTTTACCAAATATAATGGAACCAAATTATAATAAAGATACAGCTAAGAAAATCTACAAATATAATTGTTTATTGAGTATAAACAATTTTTTTCTTGATGTTGAACCCCCACAGTATTTTCCTATCCAACTGGATAAATAAAAGCTACAGTGGAATTTATTTAGCTTTGTTTTTTGGAAATAAAAACCTATCTTGAACTGTTTTTGTGATAACTTTGTTTTTAATATGACTCTTTAAATTCATCTTAATGGAAGACTTGGAAGAGCCAACTTTTAATTGGGTTGATCGTAATCAAAGAATGCAGTTGCTATAATAGCAACCATTTACTGAGTGACAGCTGTGGTGCTGGGTATTATTCTCGTGGTCTTGTATTTATCAGCTTTAACCCTTATAGTAACACTGCAACGTAGATATTTAGCCTCATTTCACTGGTGAGGAAAGAGAAGCTTAGAGAGATTAAAGTGCCTGGCTAAGTTTACACCTCTGGTAAATTCACACAGCGGATATTTGAGAGCCTGCTCTGTGTTGGCCCTGATACTATGCTGGGTCTGAGAATGCAGCTGTGAACAAGACAAGATCTTCATTCTAAAGGAGCTTACATTCTAGTAGTAAAGTCTGGATTTGAACACAGGGTGTTGCAATCTAAAACTTTTCTTCTTAGCTTTGACACTCCCTCCTGCCAAGGACACACTCTAGAGGAGATAGATAAAATTGTTTCAGTGCCACTTAAGAAGGTGGGTGGGGATGTAAACTACATTCTAGAGGGTGCTATAGGGAAGAAATACTGGTATATGAGTATCAAGATATATCAAAGGAAGAGCGCTAGGACCTGTATAACTCTATGGTGAGAAATGGAAGCCTGTGCTAAGTAACAGTCTTGGTTTATGATCATCTGTAGATAATGTGCAGTGCAATAGCAATGCCATGTACTTGCTGTTATACATCTCAGTCTTAAGATCAGTATTATCTCAGTGTATAACCCTGCACTGTCCAACATAGTAGCCATTAGCCACTTTTAAGTACTTAAAATGTGGCTAGTGCAATCAAAGAACTGAATTTTAAATTTTTAAAAATTTTAATTTGAAAATTGCTACTTGAAATTGCTACTTCAGTTACTACATCTTTTAAGCATGTTTGTAACAACCTGTGTGTGTGTGTGTGTGTGTGCGTGTGTGTGTGTGAATCTATTTTTTCAACTACATTTTAGTAAATAAATACAGATTATTTCTGATGAAAATTTAGCATCTGAATTAACATGGTTACAATATAAAATGTACACTATATAAATATCCATTAGTTATTTTTAAAATATTGACTACATGCTGAAATGATATTTTAGACATACTAGGTTAAATAAAATATTATTTAAACTTAGTTTCAACTACTTTATTTTTTACTTTTTTTTCTATGTGTCAACTAAGTAATTTGAAATTACCATGTGACTTTCTTTTATTTGTATTAAAGAGTGCTGGTATAATCAATCACAGGAGCCTGGTGAAGAGGATCTGGTCCATATATTTTATTTCTGGCATCAAAATATTTTCCTAGTATACCTCACTCTGCTTTTATCAAGAGTTAATGTATTCCTCATCATTCTGTTAATGTTAAGAATCATGCTAATAACTGCCAATATTTATTCCTGTAGTAGAAATATAAACATTTCTTGTCAGTATAAAAGTATGCACATATAACACATTGTTTTCAGAGTATTTCTCATAGTTAAATTTTTAAAAATAGAAAATAAGCTTAGATACTGTGGGACTGGATTCAAGGACTGACAGATTTGGGGGAGAAATAGTTTATATTATACAATATATATATTCATGAAAAAAGCAAACATAAAAAGTATAAAAATAAAAAGATACAATATATTTTAGTTGGAATTTCAGAGATTTTTTCTTTTCTTCTCTTTCCCCTTTACTTCAAAAGTTATAAATACTTTTGAAGCAACATGTATTGTCGCACTTTTGATTTTTTGTTGTACAGTTAATGAACTTGAGAGTCTGGATGACTGGAGATCATCTATTTGGCCTTCCCATTCTTTTGTTTCTTCTTCTTTGATTAATAAAGGTTTTCCTAGAGTTTGGCCGACAAGGTTACAGACTTCTTGAGCTTTGCGCCATGCGTTCTCAACAGCAACAAGACAGGCTTGCCGTCTTAGGAATTAAATGCAGAGATTATTAATATGACATTCAATGAACTTTAGCACTGAATAGTTTTGTTTAATTGATAATTTAGTTAAAGATGTGCTTAACTTACCGAAGATTCTCAACAGAACCTGGAGTATGATAGAACTGGGGCTGGCTGATGACGACAGAGCTATCTAGCTTTTCAACAAGAAAGTTACAGATATTTTGCATTTTTCCAAATTCAGTAAATGTAATGCAGACCTGTAAATGAAATGACACTTGAAATTATTTTCATGCCTGATGGCTTCTTTTAAAGTTTTCTCTAGGAGCGCCTGGCTGGCTCAGTTGGAGGAACATGTGACTCTTGATCTTGGGGTCATGGGTTCAGGCCTCATGCTGGGTGTAGAGATTACTTAAAACTTTTAAAAAATAAAAATAAAAAATAAAGTTTTCTTTAAATATGAGGAAAAAAATTAAAGCCAGATAACGAGGTCATTTTATAATATGTAACAGATAAGCCTACTTGATACTCAACAACTAAATTATTAAATTTTATTAAATTATTTTTAAGTAGTATCTCTACTTTTGAACATAAGAAATAGTTATAATAACTAATGATTATGTCTGTTAATTTTAATATCTGTATTGGTTCTTGGTTGGTTTGACTTTCCTCCTTATTGTGAGTTTTATTTCCATGCTGTTTTGTAGATCAGGTAATCCTTGTGAATTAACTTTATGAGAGGTGTTGGATATTCTTGTATATACCACTATAAATAATTATTTGTTCTAGAATTCCATCAACTTACTTGGAAACTGATCTCTTTCGGTTTGCTTTTAAGATCTGTTACGTGGGACTGGAGTAATGTTTGAGGCAAGATACTTCTGTATACTCCACCTCATGCCCTATGAATTGTAAAATTTTCTAATCTGGTGCTATACAGCCCTGTATGAACCCCAGACACTGTTCCCTCTAAATTTTGGGGTGATTCTTTTTCTAGCCTCAGGTCATTTTCACACATAGGTGTGCTGATCAGTATTCTGCTGAGTACTTGTCAGGGGTTGGTGGTATCCCCTCTGTGGTTCTCCGAAGACCTCTCTCTCTGCAGCCCTCTACTCTCCTACAAACTCCAGCTGTCTTGTTTAGGCTCTCAATTCCATTTCTTCAATACAAGGAGTTTGCTAGGCTCTGTCTGGGTTCCCTTCCCTGTGAAGCTGCCTGGACACCTTGAGACCCTGAGTTAGGACAACTGTAGGACTTTTGTTTGTTTCCTTTTTCTCAGGGATCACAGTGTTTCATTGCTTTATGTCCACTCTTTTGAAAACCATTGTTTCATATACTTTGTCAATTTTTTGGCTGTTTCAGGTGGGAAGGTAAATCTGGTGCATGTTATTCTACCTTAGAAGCAGGAGTCTTGTCTGTCTTTTGAAGAGGTCTTTTTTTTGTGTGTTTTGTTTTTTTAAACACTATATGGGCTAATAAACTTTTCTGTTAGTCAAAATCAATTTCCTCAGCCATACCCAAGATGCTAGTTTTTAATCTCTGGGTAAGTTTCCAAATTTATATTTCCTTCCTGGTTGAAAATCAAAGCTCCAAAATGCCTATAGGCTGCCTTTAATAAGAAGTACAGACAATAAATACTTTACTGCATTTGCATAGTTTAAATATGGAAACAAATCCTGTCTTTTGTGGCTGTATTTAATCTATAAAAGTGCCACAGCGGCCCTGTACATACATTTCATTACATGTAATGAAACATAAAAAGATGTACGGTGACTCTGTGGAAGTTGGAAGGTAGCCAAATATGAGAGTTCAAAGGGTTTCTCTGCATGGAGATTAAAGTGATTGAGTATAACAGGTTCCAGGTGTCAACAAAAGCAATTCTTTGCTATACAAGTGCCCTTGAAATGCATTTTATTTTTAAAATTTATTCCAATTTCTACTCTGATAACTTAAAACAAAAATAATTTTTATAAATATACCCGCTTTCCTATGAAATATGCTGAATCCTTTGCATCCTTGGTATTCTTCTTTGCTAAAAATAAGTTATCTGGAAGGACAGTAAAAATTCCTAAGCAGGTTGCAAAAAAGATACTAATTTTTCCTTCTTCAATTCCCCTCTACCCCTAATCATCTGAGGCAAATTTACTCCTACAGAATCAGGTTTAACATGTGGTACTTACTTGCTCTATTTCTATAAATAACAGGAAAACCTGTCTGTTAAGATCAGCTCCATGGCTGCTCAAACAAGATTTTCTCTGCCTTTCTTCCCTCTTACCATTACCATGACTTAAAAAGTTAGCAGATGTAGCTTTTAGAAGTACATCTACATTGATAAACAGAGCATGAACAAAGTATAGTTTAGGAGTAAGTGTGTTGAATGATTAACAAGTAAATTTGGTAGGAAAAAAAACTGTTTTCTGCTTTTTCTAACAGTTCAAGAACTGTTTTAAGTCTTCCAGTGGTCTGAACTTCTGCTTTTAAATTCAGCAATGTGGTATATAATCAAAATGTAGCTAGACAGAAATCCAAGTTAATGAAGTTGAGTCACTTTGCTGAATAGAGATGTTGCATCACAATTTTTAAAGAGGTATTTAGGATAAAAATATTTTAAGTACCTAATACATTGAAGATAAAGATAAATCTGTATATTCAGAATCCTCATTATATGTTTCATCATGGTAAAATAATGTGATTACAAATGTATGCACATTTACACACTATCTTGTAATAGCTATATTAAATTACTGAACAGATTGATAGATAAATGCTTCCCATCTCTTTGGTCAAGAAGAATCCTCATTAGTTTAGAAATTTCAGTACTAAAAAAGAAACTGAATTCCAGAATAGGTGAGTTTTAAGTAAACTCTACCCCCAATGTGGAATTCAATCATGTCCCCAAGATCAAGAGTCTCATGCTGTACTGACTGAGTGAGCCAAGTACCCCGAAAGGTGAGCTCTTAAGTGCTTTTAATGAATTTGTCTCCTGGAGAAATCAAATCTCAGTTTATTAAAATTTTCTGCAAATGGGACTTCTGAATTATTGCTAATCTCAATTACCATAGAGAAACAGGCCAAAAGCCTCTTTAAAAATACTTGCAGTTCTAATTTCCAAAAAAGGCAAGTGTATAAAACTGAACAAACTACATGTAGTAGGCTAGACGCCTTTCAATTCTGGGCAAGATTCTAAAAGATTATTTTAAAAATTAGTTTGTGGGGCACCTGGGTAGCTCAGTTGGTTTAGTGTCTGACTCTTGCTTTCGGCTCAGGTCATGATCTCACAGTTCCTGAGTTCCAGTCCCTTGTCAGGCTCTGTGCTTATAGTGTGGAGCCTGCTTGGGATTCTCTCTCTCTCTCTCTCTCTCTCTCTCTCTCTCTCTCTCTCTCTGCTGCTCACCCCCCCTACCCCCCACGTGCTCCCTCTCTCTCCCACGCTCTAAATAAATAAATACTTAAAAAAATTAGTTTGTAAGGAATTAGGAAAGAAAAGGTTTCTATGAGAAACAAAGAAGATAGGACCTTGTCATTCATTTTGTTACCTTGCCACAGGCCTCCAAGTACTTTGTATATTTTCTTTTCTTTTTGGTATTGCCACAATCTATTATTTTCTTCCCTTTTTAAATATCCCCCAGTTTTTGTTTTTAGTTCTGTCACTGAAGAAAAGAATACAGGGTTTTCTCATTTTAATGGTCCTACAAGAAGGCATTCAGGGAAGAACAAAATAAGGACACAGGAATTTAAGAGTAAAATCTTATAAGTTCTCTTAAGTACTGAGTTTCTTGATGAGATGTTAGGTAAGAACTCATCTGACTTTTCACTTTGTTTTTTTCCTGAGAGTGAACTTCACCAACTCTATGCTTTTCTTCTGATCTCTACCATTCTCAACCACTGCCAAATTATTTCTATCCAAAGGCCAATCTATTGAGCATGTATATTTGAGATTACTAAGAACAAATCACGATGTATTAAACTTGACTTCCTAACTGGCAAGTTACCAGAGAAATACTGTAGCAATAAAGAATTTATTTTTTACTTAGGATATACTGACATATAGTCTTCATGGCAACATTGTCAAGGTCATAGTTGATTGATGTTACTTAGTATTTTTATTAATTACACAGATGGGTACACGGATGATAAAATCAGCAGGTGACAGAAAGCTGGCCAGGCAGAATATAAACACTGATTGATAAAAATCAAGATCCAAAAAGATCCTAACAGGCTGGAAACATGGTCAAATCTAGTGGATAAAATTTTACAGAGATAAATTTAAACTCTCATACTTTATTTTGAAATAGCAATAACAAGTATAAAATAGAAATATGTAAAAGCAGCATGTGAGAAAGATACTTTGATAATTTTAATTACTGATTATAACTGTGAGCTCAACATAAGGGAACAATGTGATACAAGTACCAAGTTCAGTCTTAAACATTCCAGAATAAAGGAGATAATCATCTTTCACTAATGTGGACTGGTTAAATCACAATTAGGACACTGTAGTTGTGTTGTAGGTGCTTTGGATGGGTTGACTCAGTAGTTTGTCTTATTATAAGAAATGACTAAAGAAACTGGGGATTCTTACCCCTGGAGAAGAAAAAACTAGCATCAACATGATAGTGAACTTCAAGTATATACTTCAAGGAAGTAGTATTTGCCTTTTGTTCTTGGAGAGGTACATCATTAATAATGGATGAGTACTACTAAGTCCATTCTGGCTTAATGTTAGAAAAATTTGTATTGATTAGACATCTGAAAATGGAATAAGCTTTTTATATTCATGTACTTACATCATTTCTAAGTTTCAATATTCTTACCTTTAAAATAAAGAGAAACAGCAGGGGGTACGTGGGAGTTTAGATAAAGAATCTCTGAAGTGCCATTCAGGATAAAAATCTTAGTTATTTTGTAAAGTAATGTTCTACCTCCTAATCTAACTTTATATATTTAACTGTCCACGAGGGTACTGGTATATGTTAGACATTATTTTGTACTTTGTGACCCCATCATCCTGGTCTCTGCTGACTGCTGATGCTGACCTAAGGGTAATATTATCAGATTGCATGATATAAGAATTCTGGCTATCAGGGAGCCCTATACAAAATATGATCAGATTCTCTAAAGAAGTTGAGTATGGGACATTAAAAAGTATAACAGAAGGGGAAAAAAGCAGAGTTTAGCCAAGTCCTAATTTAATCATGTTCTTCTAACAAAACAAGCAGCTCTAATGCATTTTCTGTAACTGCACAGTTGGTCCCTAAAACAACTTAAGTCTGAAAATGATGCTAGTTTTCCATGAAGCTTTTCTGTGTATTTGCTGGAACCATTCCTTTTTCTCCTTACTTCTTGGGGTACCCTCGCACTAAACCCCATTCACTTGAGATAACCTGAGCCAATGTATGTTCATTACAGCCTGAAGTCCTGACAGGTAATCACTGCTGGAGGAGTGCTAGAATAACTTCCAGCTTTGTTCTCTGCAATACAGACTCTTACCCCTCTGTTCTTCATCCTGTTTTTCCTTTTTTTCAAGACATCCAGTATTGTAATATCACCCAAAGAGCCCCAAATTGAAAAACTTATTTTAAGAAAACAATTGATATGAAACAGTGATACCATAGTGTGATATCATAAAAATCATTAAAAGTTATATTAAAACTTTTCACATCTGAGAAGTTTCATAACTCCCCTTATTTTTTTTTTTTTAATTGAAGTACAGTTTGACACACAATGTTACATTAGTTTCAGGTATACAACATAGTGATTCAACAAGTCTATATACACCTTGTTTTTTCCCCCCAGATTTTTTTCTTAATTTTTTTTTTTTAACGTTTGTTTATTTTTGAGACAGAGACAGAGTATGAACGGGGGAGGGTCAGAGAGAGGGAGACACAGAATCTGAAACAGGCTCCAGGCTCTGAGCTGTCAGCACAGAGCTTGATATGGGGCTCGAACTCACGGACTGCGAGATCATGACCTGAGCTGAAGTCGGCCACTTAACCGACTGAGCCACCCAGGTGCCCCTCCCCCCAGATTTTATTTTAAGTAATCTTTATATCCAACAAGGGGCTTGAATTTACAACCCCGAGATCAAGAGTCACATACTCTTCCTACTGAGCCAGCTGGGTGCCCTCCCAAGTGTATAGTTTATGCTGTGCTCACCAGAAGTGTGGCTACCATCTGTCACCGTATACTATTAAAATAATATTGACTATATCCCCTTTGCTGTGCCTTTTATATCTGTGACTTATTCATTCTATAACTGGAAGCCTGCATCTCCCACTGCCCTTCACACATTTTGTCCATCCCCTAATGCCCCTCTTCATCCTGTTATGAAAGATATTTTTCAATCCCAACTACCATAAAATAAGTTTTGCCATGTGGATCTCTAAAATTATCATGAGTAATTTTAAAATTCCTTGAGATAGTTAAATTTTAAGTGGAAAAATAAAACTATTTAAGTACTGGAGCAACAGTGTATTGTAGAAATTACTGTTTCAAGGAGGTAAGAAGCTAGGCAGGATTCTAATTTCCGTTCTTTCTTTTAATATGACTGGGAAGTCTGAGACCCCAAGTTATCTGAACTTGAAGTCACGCCCTTAAAATTATAAAAATAATAGATTATCTGGTAGGACTAGATGATTTTTTGAGATATTTCCCACCTCTAAACATAAAGATTATCTGACTAGAGGGGCGCCTGCGTGGCTCAGTGGGTTAAGTGCTGACTTCGGCTGGCTCAGGTCATGATCTCATGGTTCGTGGGTTTGGCCTGCAATGGGCTCTGTGCTGACAGCTCAGAGCCTGGAGCCTGCTTTGGATTCTGTGTCTCCCTCTCTCTCTGCTCCTTCCCCCACTCGTACTCATTCTCTCTCTCTCTTGCTCTCTCTCTCTCTCGAAAATAAACATTAAAAAAAAAAAGATTATCTGACTAGATAAATAAGAGTTTATCTCTAACTCCATTCTTGTTTGCTTCCTGTGAGGAGGCAGCATGGAACTAGCACACAAATCCCAAGATGTTTGGATGCTGAAACAAATCGTAGTCCTATAACCTAACCACAACTATAACATACCTGATTTCATAAAATCCTGATCATAAAATCTTTAAAAATAAGTAAAAAGTATAGCCAGTTGTAGAAATTAAATGTTATCATTGAGTGTACAAAAAATATTTTGTTCTTTTTAATTTAATTGAGTGGTCTTTATTTTTTTTAGTTAATTATAAGAATTTTTCTTTTTTTAAGTGGGCATCATGCCCAGTGCAGAGGCCAACATGGGGCTTGAACTCATATCCCTGAGATCAAAAGTCAGATGCCTAACCAACTGAGGCACCCCTTAAAGATTTTATTTTTAAGTAACCTTGCACCCAATGTGGGGATCAAACTTACAACCCTGAGATCATGAGTCACATGTTCTACTGAGTGAGCCAGCCAGGTGTCCCAAGTGCTTTTTGTAAAACAAACAAACAAACAAACAAACAAAACCCTGATAACTTAGCACAATAGAGTAAAATTGCATTATGAAAGAAAAGAAGGTTGAAAAGTGTTTCAATCCTTATGTTAGGACATTATTAATTTTCTTTTTATCTGAGAAGAAATTTCCTATAGTGTTTTCCTGCTCACTAGGTGATAACTTTACTAAAATTTCATTCAGGGGGCAATTAACTGCTCTTCCTTCTTGCTATTTTTATTCCATTTCAAAACAATTTCTCTTAAATATATCTCATTACAATTTATTTTAAAAGCTCATACAGGGGCGCCTGGCTGGCTCAGTCGGAAGAGCACATGACTCTTATCTCCAGATTGTGAGTTCAAGCCCCATGTTGGGTATAGAGATTACTTTAAAAAAAATTTAAAAAAATATGTGTATATACACATATACACACATATATATAATATGTATACACATATATACACATATATATATAATAAAAATAAAAAATAATTAAAAAAAATTCTTTTCTTTCGATTGTTATTTTTAAGAAACAGAACATGAGTGGGGGAGGAGCAGAGAGAGAGGGAGACACAGAATCCGAAGCAGGCTCCAGGCTCTGAACTGTCAGCACACAGCCCGATGTGGGGCTCAAACCCACGAACTGAGATCATGACCTGAGCTCAAGTCAGACGCTTAACCGACTGAGCCACCCAGGCACCCTGAGAAAAATAATCTTTTATCAATATCATGAGAAGCAGTCCTCCTATACATTTCAGTTCAAGAATAAAAATAAATGTAAATTGTATCCACAAAGTCATGCTGTTTCCAATTATTTTTCATGATAAGTACATACCTCTGCTTCCATGTGATAAGCATTTTCCATTCTTCTAAAATCCTTTGTCACAGTTACATTGTCTGCCTGAAGCAGAAAGTACAAGAGTATGATTACTCAATGTTTGACTACCAAATGCAATTACTCTAAAACATAAAGTAGAAACCTGAACTTATTAAACTCAGAATAACAGAGAATGCAGAAAGAACTGGTTTGCCTGATGTTTTAAACCTTCCCTAAAAGTTACATAAAATAAGTGTAGAGCCACTTACCCATTTAAGAGAAAACAAAGCCCTTTTCCTTACACCAAAATAAATTCCAACACAGCAAATATTTAATGTAGTATAAAGGGTCCCTAAAAGTTCCAGGAAATATTAGTTAACAGCTATATAACCTTAGGCTTGGGAAGGACCCAATAAGTGTTATACCAAAGGCAAGAAACATACAAGATTAGTGATTTTAGCTAAATAAAATTTAAAAATTTTGAATGTTCAATACTGTAAACAAATATGGCAAATATGAAATTGGGAAAATATTTGCAATAATGAGAGAGTTATTGATAATCTTAAGGTTCCCTTAAAATAATCTTGAAAAAGAAAAACAAAGCTAGAGGTATCACAATCCCAGATTTCAGGATATACTACAAAGCTGCAGTAATCAAAACAGTAGATGTTGGCACAAAAACAGACACACAGATCAATGGAACAGAATAGAGAACCCAGAAATAAACCCCACTTATAGGGCCTATGACAGTTAATTAATTAATTAATCTACAACAAAGGGGGCATGAATATACAATGGGAACAAGGCAGTCTCTTTAACAAATGGTATTGGGAAAACTGGATAGCTACATGCAAAAGAATGAAACCAGACCACTTTCATTAGACCATACACAAAAATAAACTCAAAATAGATTAAAGATGTAAATGTGCGATCTGAAGCCATAAATTTCCTATAAGAAAACACAGGCAATGATTTCTTTGATATTAGTCATAGAAACATTTTTCTATATATGTCTCATTTGGCAAGGGAAACAGAAGCAAAATTAAACTATTGGGACTATACCAAAGTAAAAAGCTTTTGCACAGTGAAGGAAACCATCAACCAAACAAAAAGGCAATCTACTGAATGGGAGAAGATAATTTGCAAATGATATATCTGATAAAGGGTTAATATCCAAAATAGATAAAGAACTTAAACAACTTCACACCATAAAAACAAATAATCCAATTAAAAAATGGGCAGGGGCGCCTGGGTGGCGCAGTCGGTTAAGCGTCCGACTTCAGCCAGGTCACGATCTCGCAGTCCGTGAGTTCGAGCCCCGCATCAGGCTCTGGGCTGATGGCTCGGAGCCTGGAGCCTGTTTCCGATTCTGTGTCTCCCTCTCTCTCTGCCCCTCCCCCGTTCATGCTCTGTCTCTCTCTGTCCCCAAAATAAATAAAAAACGTTGAAAAAAAATTAAAAAAAAAATGGGCAGAGGAACTGAACATACATCTTTCCAAAGAAGACATACGGATGGCCAATAAACACATGAAAAGATGCTCAACATTACTCATCATCAGGGAAATGTAAATTAAAACCACAGTGCGTTAACACCTTATATCTGTCAGAATGGCTAAAATAAAAAATGCAAGAAGTAACAAATTTTGGCGAGGATAGGGAGAAAAAGGAACCCTTGTACACTGTTGGTGAGAATGTAAATTGGTGTACTATTGTGGAAAACAGTATGGAGGGACCTCAAAAGTTAAAAACAGAATTACCATATGATCCAGTAATTCCACTACTGGATATTTACCCAAAGAAAATGAAAACACTAACTGAAAAAGATATCTGCACCCCTATGTTTACTGCAGCATTATTTACAGTAGTCAAGATATGGAAGCAACCTAAGTGTTCATCCATAGATAAAGATGTGAGACACTTATATGTACACACACACACACACACACTGAACTATTACCTATAAAAAAGAATGAAATCTTGCCATTTGCAACAATATGAATGGATCTAGAGGATTTAATGGTAAGTAGAATAACTCAGCCAGAAAAAGACAAGCACCATATAATATAACTCATTTGTGGAATTTAAGAAACAAAGCAAATGAACAAATAAGAAAAAAAGAGACCAAAAAAGACTCTTAACTAGAGAATAAACTGGTGGTTTCCAGAGGAGAAGTGGGGGGTGGGATATTGATAAAGGAAGCTAAGAGTATTACACTGATGAGCATTGAGAAATGTACAGAATTGTTGAATCATTATACTGTACAGCTGAAACTAATTTTTAAAAAGTTCCCATAAATTAATAAAAATAGAAAAAGCAGACAAAGTTTTATGAACTGGCAACTTACATGAAAAAAGTTTAACCTCAAATGTAAAAAAAAAAAAAAAAAAAGAAACAGGAAATGACAGTAACATTTTTTTTGGCTACTGACTTGGCAAAGTTAAAAAAGAAAATAATGCCCACTATGCCAAAGATATATTTGTAGTGAAGTTGTAAACTTATTGTCCTACACTGTAATTTTTCATAAGCCTTAAAAATATGCATAAGCCAGGAATTAATGTCCAAAAACATAATTAAAAACATGTATAAATACCTAGCAACAAGGTTATTCATTTTGTCACCATTTTTAATAATGAAAAACTATGATATGCTCAATCTATTCCTACTACTCCCTATCATAATTTGAATGCACCTAGAAATAGACTCTGAAACATGGATGTGAGTACAAGCAGTTAATTTTTAAGGCAATCCCAAGAGGGGCGCCTGGGTGGCTCAGCCGACTTCATTTCAGATCATGATCTCATGGTTTTGTGAGTTCCAGGTCCCACTGGGCTCTCTGCTGTCAGCATGGAGCCTGCTTCATATCCTCTGCCTCCCGGTCTCTTTGCCCTCTGCGGGGGGGGGGGGGGGGGGGGGGGGGGTGCGGGCGGGGGTAAAAAAAAAAAAAAGATAATCCTTGGAAGCACCATAGGGGAATGGGAAGTGAAACAAAAGGAAAGCAAGCCATTGAAGTGTGCATTGTCAAGCGGTCACCACTGTGGGCAACTGGAACTTATTCCTGCAGAGAAATTCTGGGAGCCAGGGCAGAACATATGCCTCAGAGCTATCCTGCCCAAGAGGTAAGGTCTCCTTCCATTCACTTCCCTCACTTTGTAGCTGAAGGCTGTTAGAGCTTGGGGAGGGGCTGTTAATCCTCTGGCACTACTGGCTGGCCCATTTGTGGGTGGAGCCAGGAAAAGCTGCAGCCAGGAAAAACTGGCAAAGGATGCTCCATGTTGGCAGATGGAAGTTGGGCCTGTATGCACACAAATGTGAAGTGCCAAGGGATACAAGTGTGGGGTATCAATAGCATCTGCTACATCCCCTACTTAAAACTCAATCACCCACTGCCAAGACAATAAAGCAGAGACATACTATAGTGGTTAAGGGCAAGAGCTTTGAGGTCGAAATTCTTGACTGGAGTTGAAACTCTGTCACTTCCTAGCTGTGTGACCTTGGGCAAGCAACCTGCCAATAATCACTTTGATCCCAAGAGTTCTCATCTATAAATAGCAATTGAAATGCCAGTCTCATATAATGGGAATGAGTATCAAATGAGATAACATTTGTAAAAGATCTAGCAGTAATAAGCGGTTTTTTTTTATCACCAATAACATTCAAAACTCCTCAATGCAGCAAACAAGGCCTTCTTCCATGTTCTGCCTACAGCCTTCTTCTTCAGTCTTATCTCAGTTCTCGTCCATTTTTCCCAAGTACTCCTGTGTCCTAGCCATAATGAACTGTATACAGTGCTCTGAACACATACTTGCTGCATTCTAGTGCGGAATTGGAATGCTTTCATTTTGGTCACTATTCAAGATCTGACAGAGTCACTTCCATTTCTGGTGCCCAGCAATATGCATCTATTACACATTTATCAAAAAACCCCACAATTGTGAGTAGGCAAATATTGGACTTTGTACCTACGAAAGGAACATACACATTGGAAAACAAAATAATTACTATCATGTAAGTGCTATTTAAAATTAAACAGTGACAGGAAATGCTTAAAAAATGTTTGATGGTTGAATAAATACTGCTTAGTATCTTTAAAACATTTCTCCATGAAGGGGCGCCTGGGTGGCTTAGTCAGTTGAGCCTCCTCTGACTTTGGCTCAGGTTATGATCTCAGGGTTCATGGGTTCGAGCCCTGCGTCTGACTCTTGACAGCTCAGAGCCTGGAGACTGCTTCAGATTCTGTGTCTCCCTGTCTCTCTCTGCCCCCCCCCCCCCACTCTCTCTCCCTCCCTCTCTCTCTCTTTCAAAAATGAATAAACATTAAAAAACTACAACACTGAAAATGAGGGTATGCCTTCATATGTGAAACTATATATGATCATAAAATAATCTATAATGTAGTTGATCTATAATATAGTTGAATAGTTTTAGTGCTTCATTCATTTTTTTTTTTTAGTCATTCAAAGCCATTTTTTAAAGTTTATTTTTGAAAGAGAGAGACAGAGGGGCGCCTGGGTGGCGCAGTCGGTTGAGCGTCCGACTTCAGCCAGGTCACGATCTCGCGGTCCGTGAGTTCGAGCCCTGCATCAGGCTCTGGGCTGACGGCTCGGAGCCTGGAGCCTGTTTCCGATTCTGTGTCTCCCTCTCTCTCTGACCCTCCCCCGTTCATGCTCTGTCTCTCTCGGTCCCAAAAATAAATAAAAAACGTTGAAAAAAAAAAAAAGAAAGAGAGAGACAGAGAGAGAGACAGAGTGTGAGTGAGGGAAGAAAGAGAGAGGGAGACACAGAAACCAAAGCAGGCTCCAGGCTCCGAGCTGTCAGCACAGAGCCTGACACCGGGCTTGAACTTACAAACTGCAAGATCATGACCTGAGCCGAAATGGGATGCTTAACTAACTGAGCCACCCAGGCACCCCTCAAAAACCATGTTTTGAGTATATACTATGTGATGTGTGTGAAGCGTAACCCTTGAATGCAGAGCAAGAGATAGAAAATGGTCTGTGCTCGAGAGGTTCAGAATATGAAGGAGATACCAGTAAAGCAACAATTTAAAATACAGAGGGATACGTTTTATTATAAGTAGGGAATAGAGTGTGGTATGGCAGAGACTAGAGTTATGTTAGAAAAGGAATGCCAAGAAAGTAAGCTTGGGCTGATTCTTTTTTCCTTTTTTTAAGATTTTATTTTTAAGCAATCACACCCAACATGGAGCTCGAACTCACGAACCCTGAGATTAAGAGTTGCATGCTCCACTGGCTGAGCCAGGCAGGCGCCCCTTGGGCTAGTTCTTAAAGGAAAAACTGGGAGTCAGCTAGTCAAGGAGGGGAAAGACAAGAGAGGAAACAGAGTTAGGTTCCATCTATTAAGCAAAGGAACCTGGAATATGAGGAGACCCTAAAGTAGGGGAGTGATGTTTTTAAACCCCCAATTCCAAAGTCTAAAATGAATACCTTTGTGAAAACCCATTATAATTCATCCTGAAAAGTAATATAAATTGTTTTTTGCATCATCTACTGAATAAATTGTCTACATGACTGCTTTCTTCCATTAGAGAGATAACTGGGAGATTACTGACGTTTTCTGTCTTGAACACTGAACCTTGATGTAATTAAGTTAGATGCAGTAATTTATTGCTTTCCATGTTAGAAGTTATAGCCATGTGAGCTCGGTATACTTAAGAATTAGTTATATTGTTCAAACAGGACTGTAGCACTGGCAATAGTTTTTACGAGGAAATGTTTTCCACATATTAAACCACTTAAATCACATTGTCTATAATTAGCCTTTGAATTCTTCTAAACTCTAAAATCATGGAGACATCTGTTCCAAATGACTTTTAAAATAATTCTATGTCTGTAAATGCAGTACAAATGTATTTTTTTCCTTAAAGCAATAAAATTGCTTTTTGGGGGTGTGCCATTTCTAACAATAGACTAGAAGCGCTTTTATGAACTCAGTGTTACTTTGGATAATTGCAACTCTGGCCTTTTGAGTCATACTATGTAAAATGAAGGAAATGAGATAGTCGACTCATTCTGTGGCTTCTTCATTTCCTTTTTCTAATTATCTGGGGCCAACTATGGTTGGAAGCAATGTAGAGTTTAGTCTCAGGAAGATAAGAGTTTAAACACCGCCCTGACTAAAGCTTAGAGCATTATGTAACCTCTTTGAATCTAAATGGGGATATTAAAACCTGTCTAACAGAACTGTTGTTCAGATGAAATAACAAGCTGGTTCATTTTTTTCTCCTTTTCTTACAAGCAGAGTTTAGGTAGATTTACTTAGGGGTTTGTTTTATGGACATCTCTGGTAAGTAAAGGTATTTCATTTATGTGGCATCTACAATATACTGGCTTGTTTTTAAAGTTAAAACTAAAAAATTTGCCGCAATGTTTTGAGTGCTCGTTAAACGATAATGGATGCAATTTTCCTCCTCACGTTACTGTTTGCGAAAAATACTGAGGAACCACTCCATGCAAATCTTTACATAGTTGGGAGGAAGCATGCTTTCACTTGCTAATTGCCTGGTGCGGAATAAAAACAAAAAAAATATATTAGTGTCTAGTATACTTAGGCAAGCACTTTCATCTAATGTGTCAGGTCTAACAGTTAACCATATCAAGGTAAAATACAAAATTACTGCGGCAAATGTCGCCAAATAAAAACCTACTCCATTTACATTCTTTTATTTCATAAGCCACTGGGACCAATAACTGCTTTCATCTAGAAGAAAAATGGGCCGAAAGTTCTACTCCGCCAGGTCCTGTCGCTCTGTAATACCGATGAGATAAGGTCAAGACCCTCGCCACCTCCAACTGACACCCGTCGGAGCCTGGAACTCTGCCTCCGCTTTTTGCGGTCCGGCCCGAGGCCCCTCCCCAACGAAGCTCTCACCTGCACACCTTGCTGCTGGAGGCTTTGTGTGATGTAGTCCAGGCGGCGGCAAACGCTCTTCTTGGCCTCGGCCGCCGCCTCCTTCGTGCTGCTCACTAGCACCGCCACCTGCGCCCGGTCGGGGCTCGCAGACACCTCAGCGGTGCCGCTAACGTGCACCTCGCGGGTCGCAGTTTGGGCCTGTGCTGAAGGGACGTGGCGTCGGGGTCCTGGCAGCAACTCACCCCCCGAGACCACATTGTTCTCCCGGCCCCGGTCAGCCCAGGGAACCAGTTCCACGAACACCCGCGACTGAGGGGACTGCTGCAAAGACATAGCGAGGGTGGCTGGGTTTCCATAGCAACTTAGAGACTACGGCGGCCGAAGGAGCCAAACCGCGCCAGGCTTTTTGTGCGTGGTGCAAAGGATGCTGGGATGGGCTTGGAGGGCCTGCAGTAATGGATGCGAGCTGCGAGGATTTTGCAGTGTCTCCTTTACCAGATGTTGGCTGGGCACGTTATCAATAGTTTTTAACGTGTTTACGTTACGGCTTCCAAAAATCTTAGTGAGTTTTCTCTGCGCCCTCTCTCTTAGCGCCGCCTTTCCATGCCCACCGTCCGTGACTGTCCCCCTATCTAGCTTACCTCCAAAGAAGCTCCGGAGAGGCCAGGCTGGGCAGAGTGAGAGTGCTTTTACATTTCTCTGACGCCGGTCTGCGATTGTCCCCAGCCCTGTCTAATTTGACTTTACCGGTTCGTCTTGGGCACAGACCGCTCTTTGAAGCTGCACAGCGCCACGGTACGGGAAAGAGTTCTGTTGCAATGAACTGCTTTCTGCTAGTTTAATCTTGGGGAGTTAATGATTCCTCGAGTTTCAGTGTCATTGTTTCTAAAGTTATGTTGGCAATACTTTTCACGTTTGCAGTGTGGTTTTAAGTGCTTGCCATGTGGAAAGCAAAGAGAAAATAGTGAATAGTAATAGATTTGACAAGATTTTCATCTTTTGAATTTTCTTTAAAATCCCTGGAATGATTCTGGCTTTGAATATTGACAGGAGAGACTCGACTGGTGTCAGAGCACATTCAACATGAACATTGCTGGGTCTGTGCAACTTAGATCTTATCTGTACCCCTTTCTTGAGAGAACAACACCAATTTCAACCCACTGATCCCCATTAGGTAGGTTTTATTCTTACCACTAAGTATGTCAAAGATATTTTTACATAGATATTACCTCTCCTGTCCCATGAGGAAAAAAAAAGAAAACCTTTTAAAGATAACTAATTAAAAAGACAGCTGTTCTCTTGAAAGGAACCTGAAAAGGCCAACTGACAATCCTCATGAAGCTTCTCCTCTATGTTTTTCTTTTCTTATCATTTAGTTAGATCAAAAAATGCAAGTAAATCAGATGGTACCCCCTTCCCTCTTTCATTTGGGTTAAAGCAATTTTGTATCTATTTTGATGTTTATTTATAACTAAAAACAAGTATGTGATAGTATTTTAATTTAAAAAGTTTTCTCCTTAATATTTTTATAATTTTTATCATTTGAGACACCCAAAATAGTGTTTCTTGAATTTGGTGGAAAATTCTTTTTCCTTAATGATAAATGTGGAACAATATAATTTCCAAAATGAGTTATTGAATAAATGAATATCATAAATAAAAAGCAACAGAAGTTTTAAGTGCATATAGGTATTTAGGATATGATAATATATTTAAAATAAATGGGAAAATGAGTAAGTGGTACAGGGATAATTGGTTAGCTGTATGAAAAAAGAATTGATCTGTATCTTACATCATACGTTGAAAGTAAAATTCAGATGAGACAAAAAAAGGATTGGAAGAAAATATAGGTGACTATAAGTATGCTGTAACAATGGAAGAACTTTCTAAGCACAATTTCAAATGTAGCAACCATAATGAAAGGCTTGAAAACTTTTACTACACTAAAAAATACTTCAGTATATAAAACAAAACAAAAGAGAAAGGTGAGGGGGTACAAAATAAACTGGGAGAAATATTTGTAACATTTATTTTGTATGAAAGGCTAATAGCCTTAATATTAAGAGAGCTCTCACCAGAAGAAAAGAAAAGAAAAATGGAATATGAACACAGGGAAACTGTGCTAGTCAGCTAGGCCTGCTGTAACAACATATCACAGACTAGGTGGCTTAGCAGAAATTTATTTTCTCACAATTCTGGAGACTAGAAGTCCAAGAATAAGACGTTGACAGTTTTAGTGTCTCCTGAGGCTTCTCCCTGATTTGCAGAGAGCCTTCTCACTGTGTCTTTCCATGGCCTTTCTTATGTAGGCAAGCTTCCCTGGCATTTCTTCCTCTTATAAGAGCACCTATTGATTAGAGCTCCATACTTGTAACCCAAATTAACCTTAATTTCTTCTGTAAAGGCCCTATCTCTAAGTACAGTCACGTGGGGGGGGGGTGGATCAGTACTTCAAAATATGAATGAGAAGAGGGAGACACATAATTCATATAACACAAACCAATGAGACAGAAATACTAATAGTCTATAACATGAAGGAAAAATGAAAAATATTTATTTCCACCAGTAGTTAAAGAAATGCAAATTTAACTATAGTGACCCTTTTTTTTGGATCTATCATTTTGGCAAATAATAAAGCAGTGGAAATGAAGGTAGAATAGAAAAAAGAGTAATTTTGAGAGAAGAATGAAATTGTTCTTGGTGACAGAACTATATAATAAATAAGAGAGAAGGATAAGCCAAATCGGACTTTGAGGTTTTCAGCCAGGATAACTGAGAGAATAAATGAGGATGAGTTTATCTATTCATCTTAGCATGACCCAGTTCTTCCTCAGAGTCAAGGCAAAGCTTCTAGCAACCATTCTGAATGAGATGACTCTCTACATAATTTGTTTGGATCTGGAATAGGCACCTCATTCAAGCTGTGACAGTTAGAGGTGTTTTTTGGCTTTGTTTGTTTTTGTTTTTAACCCGGGAATCTGTATTTACACCAAATTTCATTTATTAGTATTTTTTAAAATGTTTATTCATTTTTGACAGAGAGAGAGAGAGAGCGAGCATGAATAGGGGTGGGTCAGAGAGAGCAGGAGACACAGAAATCGAAGCAGGCTCCAGGCTCTGAGCTGTCAGCACAGAGCCTTGATGTGGGGCTCAAACCCACGAGCTGTGAGATCATGACCTGAGCTGAAGTCAGACGCTTAACCAACTGAGCCACCCAGGCACCCCTACACCAAATTTTAAAATTAAGTTTCCCAGATGGTGGGTCATGACGTACACTCATACATACATATAAAACTTTGACAGATGTAGATTGGCCATTTTCTACATACCATTTCTAGTAGAGAAGCAGAAAATGACAGTGTATAGAGAAATGGAGAGAAAATGAGAGAGAAAGAGATGAAATCATACATCCAGAGAGGAACAGAGAGGAGATGGAGGAAGAGTACAGATGCAATTCTAATCTCTGTTTCTAGAGTTTTCTTTAGACCTGGTTTCATTCCTGCCCTGGAGTTCTAGAAAATATTCTTGTATCCTTGTCATAAAATCTCCCCCACTTTTTTTTTTACAGAAGTAGCTTGACTGAGTTTTCTGTTTTCTTAAAACTAAAAATATTAACTAATAATAATGGATAAGAGGAGAAGAATTCAAAGTTGACTTGTGTAGCTTTTAGCCTTAACTAATTTATTGAACTCCACACAAAGTGGATCATTAGGTAAAAGCCCAAAGCTTTACCCTTTGAGGAATTTTTGCTCTCCATTATCATTCAAGGACACACTGAGCAGTGTTGTCATGCAGTTGTTTTCCATTTCCCACTGGAGCTTTCTTTATCAAACCAGTCTATCCATAAATCTATACATAAGGGCTCAAGCTTTTTCTTCCTCCTTTAGCTGTTCATACAAGAACCACCAATGTAACCATTGGCGTGAGCTCATAATGGTCTTCTAGTGCAGCCTTGCTGTGTGGCATGGGGGTCTGGGATACCTGTTCATGCAGCTTGTTTATGCCTTTTCATTTGTTATTGGATTTCTGCTGGGCTTCCTGTCTGTATGATATGGAGTGTCTGACGGGATCCTGCTTATGATGGCAGTTCTGAACACCTAAAAAACTGAATTGTCAGAGGAGAATGGAGCAATATATTCCAAATGCTGAGGGGCAAAAAAATAAATTAACCTAGAAGGGTGTGTTAAACTTTTCCTCAATAATGAAGGAAAATAGAGATATTTTCAGACATACAAAGACTTAAAGGAGTTTACTACCTATAGATTTCTCGCTAAAATATTATCATAGACTATGCCTCTGTGATATTACTAAGTCCAAAAGGAAAGCATGGCATGGAAGAAACAACAGTAATTACAGAAATTGGTAACATGTTGAAAAATTTAATTACTGGGGCACCTGGGTGGCTCAGTCGGTTAAGCATCTGAATTCGGCTCAGATCATGATCTGTGGTTCATGAGTTCGAGCCCTACGTCAGGCTCTGTGCTGATAGCTCAGAACCTGGAGCCTGCTTTGGATTCTGTGTCACCCTCTCTCTCTGCCCCTCCCACACTAGTGCCCTCTCTCTGTCTTTCAAAAATAAATAAATGTTAATTTTTTAAAAAAATTTAGTTAGTGAAAATGATTTCTTGTTTGTGTGAGGATGGTGAAACAAAAATTGAAACTAAAAAAATATTCTAGACATTATAACAAAAGAGGATGAGAGACGTTCCATTGCATTTGGTTAAAGCATCTTAAGGTCCTTGGCTTGTTCAAAAAGAGGCTGGAGATACTGAATTATATTGTACTTTGTTGTAATACTTTCTAGTTAATTACCTGTGGAAAATATATAAATAAGTGATGAGATCAAAGGAGGCAGAAAAGGCTCAAAGAGGTAGGAGGAAGATTAAAATAGCGCAATGTTGTGAACCAGAGGATATAAAACTTTCAAAAAGGGAAAGGTGATGAATAATGCCAAATGATACAGACCTATAAAAAAATTGAGGGTACAAATGTCTATTGAATATAATATTTAGAGGGTTATTAATGACCTTCAAAAAATTGATTCACTGGGAACTGGTTGACAAACTGTTAAAGGATGAGTGAGTGACTAGAAAAAGGAAAGTCAGAGAAGTATCTAATAGTATATGAAGGATTTTTTTTTTCTTTTTAGAAAAAGTAATTGGATTCAGACTTTCCAGAAATGAAGATAATATCCTACCTTATCTTATAAAATACCCTAGACACAGGAAATAGCTCTCCTCTCTTTTCTTATTATTTCCAGGTTTGTGGTGTGCTTCCTTACAGGTTAAAGATGTTTATCTTCTGGTACCTTAAATGATACAGGTAGAACAGGATAGTGGGCATAGGGTATGCTGTGTCCATGGGGACTTTGGCAAGTCAGGTTTATTTACTTTTCTCCTCTGCCTATCTTACACAGAGTTCCAGAGTCTAATAAATATAGCTTTATCTTGAAAGTTACAAATTAGTACAGAAAAAGTATTCCCAAGTACATTTCAACTCTCTAAGGGAAAATAAATGTGCAACATCCTCCCTACTATATCATCTTGTTGTTAGGCTGGGCTGTCCTATGTTGTGCTGTTGAATTGGAAACCACCTGACTCTGTATACACACTTGACTGACCTGTTGGACACTTCAGTTTGTAAGGTAAGCTTTTGGTTTAAATCTTCTCTCACTGCACTTAATTTTTCTTTAATCCATTTCACATCACTGGCCTTGGTTGATATTATCTGGCTTATTCTTGGTATTCACATGTTGGGCTGCATAATATAACCACGTAACATTTTGTTTACACAAAGCAGTGGATGCCTTAATGAAGGGAGAAGTACTATTTTATAAATAAAACTAATATAGTAATAGTAGCAATTACTAGTTGTAATTATATCTTAGCTGACTTATACTATTTTTATTCAAGACAATAAAATGATTTGATAGCTTGTTTGTAAATTTAAGCTGTGAAGTTCTCACTTGGGTAATGACTGCTTCTTCTTGGTATTAATTCTCTTTGAAAACAGTGGATTAGAGATAGCTTTGCCAATAGATACTTTAAACTCCAAAAATTATTTAATTCCAAATTCTAGTTGTATCCAAGCCAATAGGACATTGCAGATATATAAATAACTTAGGGAGAAAATCTTTTTAAATTTCTTGAGTTTATGCAGATGCAATGGTCAATATCAATTTGTACTGCGCATCAAGGGAAATTGTGATGAATAAGAGAGGGCTACTTACAGGAATTGTTTCTCTGCTCATGATACTTTATTAGATATTTTTAAAGAATTATTATAACACCTTGGTTAGATGGTCAATCACTAGAGATATAACTGGCCACAGCGAGGTGGATGCTAAATAAATTACCAAATTATCAGAAAAAAAAAAAGATGATATCCAATAATTAGAAAAAGTAAAAGAGAAAAGACCGTAGGAAAGAAAACATGGAGTTTGGAAGCTAGAAGAAACATAGTCTCATTTTACAGATAAACAAACTAGAACAAACCAGAAATTTTTAAAAGTTAAGTGCCCCAGTTTATGGGACAGAGACAGTCTAATGTTCTTTCCACTGTGCCCTGCTGCCTCCTAAGGAGGAATGATTATTTGCAGTACATAGAGGCCTATTGTTGCTGGCCACACTCTTTCTCAAAGCAAATGAACAAACAAAATTTGCTTCACCTCTAGTCTCCCTGGACTCCTATAAAACTCTATTCTTCTTGTTCTACTTCTTTCTCTCTGGCCACCTCTTTACTTCATGTTTCACTGATTTCTTTCCCCTGACAAACTCAGTCCTTAGCCTACTTCTTCTGTCTCTAAATTTGTAGCTACTTTCATGGATTCAACTTTCACCTCTACTGACTCAATTTTCTTATTTGTAAGATGAGAGAGCTGGAGTAGATTTATTTTAATATCAAAAGCAGGGTCAGGGCATCTGGGTGGTTCAGTCAGTTAAGTATCTGACTCTCGATTTCTGCTCAGGTTACCATGTCACAGATCAGATTGTGAGATTGAGCCATGCATAGGGCTTCATACTAACAGCACAGAGCCTGCTTGAGATTCTCTCTCTCTCCTCTCTCTGCCCCTCTCCGCTCTCTCTGTCTTCAAAATAAATAAATAAACTTAAAAAAATAAAAAAATGAAAGCAGGGTCAATGACAATGCAAGATGATGGATATTATAAACATTTTATTTAAAAAACGGTGTTATCTGAACAGATACGTCACCAAAGAAGATATACAGATATTAAGTAAGTGTATGAAAAGATGTTCCGCATCATATGTCCTTAAGGAATTGCAAATTAAGCAATAACGAGGTACCACTACACACCTATTAGAATGGGCTAAATCCAAAACGGACAGCACCAAATGCTGATAAGGAGTGAGCAGTAGGAGCACTCAGTCATTCTTGGGAGTGCAAAATGCTATAGCCACTTTGGAAGATAGTTGGGCAGTTTCTTACAAAAACTAAACATACTCTTACCCTCTGATCCAGCAATTGTACTCCTTGGTATTTACTCAAAAGAGTTAAAAACTTACGTTCACCAGAAGCCTGTATATGGATGTATATAACAGCTTTATTTCTAATTGCCAAAATTGGAAGCATTCAAGATGTTCATCAGTAGGTGAAAGAAAACTTGAACTGTGGTACCTCCAGAAAATGGAATATTATTCGATGCTAAGAGGAAATGAGCTATCAGGGCGCCTGGCTGGAATGTGGAATGTGAGGCTCTTGATCTCGGAGTTGCAGGTTTGAGTCCCATGCTGGGTATACAGATTACTTAAAAATAAATCTTAAAAGAAAGAAGAAATGAGCTATCAAGCAATGAAAAGACATGGGGAAACCTTAAATGCATATTACTAAGTGAAAGAAGCCAATCTGAAAAGGCCACATACTGTATGATTTCAAATATACAATATTCTGGGGAAGGCAAAACTATGGAGACAGTTAAAGGATCAGTGGTAGTCAGGGGTTAGAAGGCAGGGACAGATGAATAGGTGAAGCAAAGAGGAATTCTAAGGCAGTGAAACTATTTTGTATGATAGATGCAGGATAGATGCATGTTATCATACATTTGTCAAAACCCTAGAATATACAAAACCAAGAGTGAACCCCAATATAAACTGTGGACTTTGAGTGATTATGATGTGTCAATGTTGGTTCATCAATTGTAACAAAGGTGCCACAGGTATAGGGTATAGATAGTGGGGGAGGCAGTGTGTGTGTAGGCGGATGGGGGTGTATGGGAACTCTCTGTATTTGGTTTGACTTTTCTGTGAGCCTAAAACTACTCTAAAATATTTTTATTAATTAAAATTTTTTTAATGTTTACTTATTTTTGAAGGAGAGAGAGAGACAGAGCCTGAGTATGGGAGGGGCAGAAAGAGAGGGAGACACAGAATCCAAAGCAGGCTTCAGGCTCTGAGCTGTCAGCACAGAGCCCAGGGGGAGGCTTGAACTCACGAGCTGTGGGATCATGACCTGAGCAGAAGTCCGGAGGCTTAACCAACTGAGCCACCTAGGCCCCCTTATTTATTAATTAAATTTTTTAAAATTTGTTTTTCAGATATATAAATAACTTAGGGAGAAAATCTTATTTAACTTCTTGAGTTTATGCAGATGAAATGGTCGAGTTTATACTGCACATCAGGTGAAATTATAATGAATAAGACAGGGCTACTTACAGAAATTGTTTCTCTGTTCATGATACTTTATTAGGTATTTTTAAAGAATTATTGTAACATTGTGTTTTAAAAAGACAAAACTATTTAAAGTGACTTGCATTATCAAGCTATGTGAGCTGTGAAACTTACCTCTTTTGATACTTTGTTGCTTTATTTTTTAAATGAAGTGTGTGTGTGTGTTTTAGAAAATATCATTAAACCCCACTACTACAGTTCTACTTACAGAACTGTCTGTATTTAGGAAAATGCCTTGATAAACTTCTGTGAGTGTGGAAGGTGAGGCCTTGAGAGTGTAGTCTAGAAGGAGACTGCAGTACAAAGAGAGAACCAAGCAGTTCTGCATAAAGAAGTGAACACAGGGGCGCTTGGGTGGCTCAGTCGGTTGGGCGTCCGGCTTCGGCTCAGGTCATGATCTCATGGTCCGTGAGTTCGAGCCCCGCGTCGGGCTCTGTGCTGACAGCTCAGAGCCTGGAGCCTGTTTCAGATTCTGTGTCTCCCTCTCTCTGACCCTCCCCCGTTCATGCTCTGTGTCTCTCTGTCTCAAAAAAAAAAAAAAATAAACGTTAAAAAAAAAATTAAAAAAAAAAAAAGTGAACACAGATGTGGGAGGAGGAATGTCAGGAAGAAAGACAAGGAAGGGTGGAGTTGGAGAAAAGGCCATACAATATAGATAGGAGGCTTGATCCTCTGGAGAAAGATATAAAATTCCCTGGTGGCTTTGTGGCCAAGAACTTTAAAAACCATAGATATCTAATTTACAATATTTAGTTGTTAACCTTTCAACAGTATAGCATATCAGAGCACTGCATTATCTGTGTGGTTTGGGGGAAGTCAAGGAAAGCAGCTCTGTTTAGAACAAAGAAGCAGGCATATGCAAGACCTCTGCAAGACATGTGTGAGATCAAGAGTTCAGTACAAGTGGGAGCCACAGTTGACCATGAGAATGAAAGTACACAGGATTAAGGGCAATGGAATTTCTCACAGGAGCCTTTCTCAAAGAGAGAATGGGGTTCAGGCTGACAGATCAGATGACTGGATTTCCAGAACAATTTTGGGGATTATTGAGGGTGGGTAGAACAGTGCTTGACACATAGTGGTTAAAACTTAAGTAAGCACTTGACTTCCAATTGTCTTGTATAGTCCTACATCTGTTTTGGAGCTGGGACAGCCTTGGCTTTGAGGAATATTCCTGAGTAAGGTAGGGAAGCTCTGATAGAACAAAATTAGCTTACGTGGTACCTGACAGAGTGTGGAGGAAAACTGCTTTTCTGAAAATACCACTCACCCAGCTAAAATAAAGGACAGTACCTGTTAGAGGAATGGGTTTAACTCAAGTCATGTCTCTGAGGATGGAGTTAAGGCATATGATTTTTTTTTTTTTTACAGACTTGTAGAAAACATGCTTAAGTAACATTAAGCTTAGAAAATATATATTGTGAGAACAGTAAAAAATTGTCCCAAGGAGGCTTAAGTTAGATAAATAACATTCTGAGAATGACAAAACTGAACAAGAAAACAAACTGTATTCTCTCAGAAACACGTTCATAAAATTCAGTAGGATCAGAAATGCTGACTAAAAAGATATGGAAGTGCTCCTGAGATGCAGTGAATAAAAAAATAGAGGGGGGGGGGGAGAGCAAATGACTGCCACCACTGGATCTGTTCTTTTTCACTACCATAGTGATCATCCTTCTAAACAGCTTTCCTGTAGGCTTCCAGACTTTCCCACCAGAACCAACTGCATAATTCCATGGCCACTTAGAAGAAATGTAATCATTTCCATCAGCAATTTAGAGCCTAAGGTGGTCTTTTCATATCAAATCAGATTTTAAGTCTGTGAAATTCAAGACTTTTTATGAGCTGTTCCAGCACTTTTTACCAAACTGATTTTTGGTGTGCCTTGATTTCTGTCTGGTTTATAGCCAAATTTGCTTAATGATTTTTGCATATATGTAACAATCTTATATGCACTTCGTTGCCGGCTCACTAGCCATTTGCCTATGAAGAAAGTACTCCACTGTCATCTTAATCACTTCATGTTCTGTGCTTTCCCTAAATGTAATTGATTTCTGTTTGTCCAGAAATATCAGGGAATAAAATAATCCTGAATGTTTGAACAATGTGGCTGAGTTAACATACCTAGTCTACATGAATTATTAATCTTGAATGAGTTATTTTATAATAGAATTCTTAGTGATAAGATTAAACATGATAAAGTCTTTCTTTGATAATTCAGAAGAAACTTTAGAATCTTGGAGTGGCCTAGGCTCACCAATACAAGCAAGAATTGTTATTCAGTCGTTCTGCAAAGTAAATCTGATTATTAAGGTGTTCTGGGTGTTTTTGGATTCTGGATAAATAGTAGATTATTCTAGCCTTCAAAACATAAGTATCCTTTGGTTTTCTCATATTAATCCTCTTAGACTGTAATCATTTATGGAATATCCTGGGAACTTATGTATTTGACTATGGCATTTTGGCAATGAAATGCCCACCTCATTAGTTCTGTGTATTTTGTTTGTTGAAGATTTTCCTGAAGTCATGCAGACATATTCTTTAGTGATACAGAGTGAGAGTTTGATTGCCTAAATAGATTTTCCCAAACTTGCCCTTTTGTAATGGCAGGAGAAGATAAATAGTTCAGTGCCCTAACATCTTCTGACCATTTGCTAAATCTTTCCACTGCAATAAGTATACTGAGATGGTGGCAATTTCTGTGAGTTCTGCAGTGTTACCTAGAAAGAGCATGGGCTGTGGGGGCATACAGACCTGTGGTTGAATGTCATTTTCTAGGTCTGTGGCCTTAGGGATTTACTTTATAATGTTTCTTTATTTTGATGTGGTGAGGGGGAGAGCACAAGCTGGGGAGGGGCAGAAAGAGGGGAACAGAGGATCTGAAGCCAGCTCTGCACTGACAGGCTGACAGCAGTGATCCTAATGTGGGGTTCAAACTCCAACTGTGAGATTATGACCTGAGCCAAAGTTGGATGCTCAACTGACTAAGCCACCCAGTTGTCCCTACTTTAATGTTTCTAAGACTCAGTTTCCTATTCTGAAAAATAGAGATAATATTTTATATTATTAAAATAATGTAGAATATTATTCTATGTAGAATATAGAATATAGAGATAAGACCTATTGCAAAGACTGCTAGTGTTTGCAATATCCATGTTCTTGTATTCTTGGGCACAATTAAACTCTGTATTTTCAGCCCTTCTTGCAGATTAGTCTGTCCATAGTTGAGTTCTGGCAATGGAATGCTGGTGGAAATAAAATGCCAGGAAATAAACTTCCTGGTTTGGCCCATAAAAATCCCCCAGGTGGCCTCATCTCTCATTTTCTCCATCTGCTGGCTGACTGGAGACAACTATAGAGACCTGTTAGACATGAGCTACAAGACATAAGAAGCTTGGAGCAGAGTCTGCTGACACTCTTACCACCCCCATTAGATGTAAGGAAGAAGTAACATGTATTTTGGTAAGCCACTGAAATTTGGAGGATGTTTGTTTCAGCAGTTAGCCTACCCTGACTAACACAACTCTAGGATTGATATAAAGACTGCAGGAGGAATCTTGGTAAAGCATCTAACATAAATTGAATGTTCAGTACATGACAGTTATCTTTACCATTATCCTTTACATGTACAAGCGTGTGAGCATTCAGGCACTGCAGGTACCAGAGATTTCCCCAAGTGACCAGACTGACAGGATCTGAATTGACAGGACTGACCTCTTGCTGCTCTCTTATACTTATACCCACTGTTAATTCACAAATTCCTTGGAAGTATGGATGGTTAATTCGTTTAGTTATATATTTTTTTTATTGAGGTGTATTTGACATATTATATTAGTTTTAGGTGTGCAATGCAAAAACAGTCACCACAATATGTAAAGTTAACATTCAGTTATAGATTTTGACATCATATATTTAATCCTGTTATTGACCGGCTAGTTTTATTCTGTATCATTGTAACATTTGATACCCCTAACTTAGATCATATGTTTTATACCTATAAATGTGTACCATTTAGGATCCAGGAGAGAGAGACTAGACCAGTGCTGTTCAATAGAAACATAATGTGAGCCATGTACATACTTTAAAATTTTTAGTAGTTACATTAAAAAGCGTCTAAAAAAACCCAGGTGAAATTAATATTAATAATTTATTATTTAACCTGGTTTATCCAAAATATATTTTAAACATGCAATCAGTATTATTTGCATTATTTTTTTCATGATGATTCTTTGAAAATCAATGTATATTTTATACTGGTAGCACATTTTGCTTTAGGCTGGCCTAAGTCCAGTGGTCAACAGCCACATTTGTATAGTGTCTACCATATTGGACAGTTCAGAAATGTACAAAGCAGAAAAAACCTTTCAACTTTTGAAAAAAATCTTTGTAGATGGAAGATAGCATTATCTTATTGTTCTCAGAAAATAGACATGGCAAGGCAAACATTCACATCACCAGGTTCAGGAGATGAACACTTTACTTATGATGTGTTATTTATCTGAGGTACAAGTCTGGAAACTTCTTTGTAACTCCACCTTCTGTAGTACTTTGTATTTAGAAAGTTCTTATTGAGAGTCATCAATGAGGATGATCAGTGTTCATAAAATTATGTATTCAACATTTATAAATTTATACAAATATTTATAATTCTTATAAGAAAATGAATATTTTTGGTTCATATGCTAAGGGAAGCATGCAAAAGTCTGAAATACAATGGCCCCAAGGTCTTAAGATCATAATAAAAAGTTTTTCTTAAAGAAAAATTAATTACTCCTGGCCTTTTCAGAATAAATTTAAGTTCTTTGTGTAAAATACAGAATTTAGAAATCCATTGCTGCATATTGAAATGCGCATCTATCCTTGTTTCAATGAAAGCATAGAAATAAGTCACTTCTTAATGTATAAAATGAAAAACAGAGTTTAGTTCAAAGACATTGGATTTACCATAGTAAACAATGCTTGAATAGTATGGTTATTTTAAAAATGATAGTCACTCCCAGGAGAGAAATAATTTGTTGGAAGTTTGAAAGAAAATGGATTATTCAAGATGTCATTTCATGAAAAAGAAATAATGTCTTTGATATTCAATGTACCAAAAAAGAATTTAATGTTCTTGCTAAAAAAGCTGGAGGTATATTTAATGGTTAGAAAAGATAGGGTTTTATGAAAAAAATAAATTACCTTGTTTTTTTCTTGCATGACAGAAAGGAGATTAGATATATGAGGCAAATCAGGGGGAATTCAGGGGAAAAGTTGCATATACAAATCAGATGATATAAGGAAAAATTAATAAAGGTAAATACAGCTTGTTAAATGATAATGGACACAAGTCATGTTTAACATAACTGCATTAAAAAAAAAAACTGTAGTCATGTACATTTAATCCCAGTATTTATTTATCCTATAAACATAACTGCATATTAAAATTAGAGTGCACCGTTGGTGGGAATGTAAATTGGTACAGCCATTATGAAATTTTCTCAAAAAATTAAAAATAGAACTACCATTTGATACAGCAATCCCACTGCTACACTGTCATTGCTCCACTCCACCTATTCTCCACCACACTACAGAGGACTGAACACTAATGTTGCTCTTAATGTAAATGGCATGGCTTCACAGTCACAAATTAGGAATAGAAGACTGGCCCAACTTTTATTGCTGGTATAAGAGAGATGAGCTTTAGATTAACTATTCAAAAGCAAAGACATCGTTTTTAGGAGATGTTCCCTGACCTTTAACTTGCTATACCTATCAATTTATTTAGCAATTGACTCATTAGGTGGTTTATAATACATAAACAATTTGTAATGTTTTATTCTTAGAAGACTTAACAAGAAATCATATTGATTAAAATTAAATGTTTTAACTCAACATGGATGGACCTAGGGGGTATTATGCTAAATGACATAAGTCAGAGAAAGACAAATACCATATGATTTCTCTTATTTGTGGAATCTAAAAAGCAAAAGAAACAGCAGAAACAGACCCACAAATACAGAGAACAAACTGGTGGTTGCCAGAGGGGCGGGGGGTGGGGTGGGGTGGAGGGATGGCCAAAATGGATGAAAGGGAGTGGAAGATACAGACTTCCCATTATGGAATGAATAAATCACAGATATAAAAGGCACAACATAGGGAATATAGTTAATGGCATTGTAATAGCATTGTATGGTGACAAGATTGTAGCTACACTTGTGGTGAGCATAGCACCATGTTTAAACTTATGAAATCACTATGTTGTACACCTGAAACTAGCATAACATCGTGTCAACTATACTTCAATGTAAAAAAAAAATGTATCTGAGACCTTAAAAAATTAAATATTTTATTTTATTTTATTTATTTTTCTTTTTTTTTCAATATATGAAATTTATTGTCAAATTGGTTTCCATACAACACCCAGTGCTCATCCCAAAAGGTGCCCTCCTCAATACCCATCACTCACCCTCCACTCCCTCCCACCCCCCATCAACCCTCCGTTTGTTCTCAGTTTTTAAGAGTCTCTTATGCTTTGGCTGTCTCCCACTCTAACCTCTTTTTTTTTTTTTCCTTCCCCTCCCCCATGGGTTTCTGTGAAGTTTCTCAGGATCCACATAAGAGTGAAAACATATGGTATCTGTCTTTCTCTGTATGGCTTATTTCACTTAGCATCACACTCTCCAGTTCCATCCACGTTGCTACAAAAGGCCCGAAAAACAAATAATCCAGTGAACAAATGGGCAGAAAACATGAATAGACACTTCTCTAAAGAAGACATCCAGATGGCCAACAGACACATGAAAAGATGCTCAACGTCGCTCCTCATCAGGGAAATACAAATCAAAACCACAATCAGATATCACCTCACGCCAGTCAGAGTGGCCAGAATGAACAAATCAGGAGACTATAGATGCTGGCGAGGATGTGGAGAAATGGGAACCCTCTTGTACTGTTGGTGGGAATGCAAATTGGTGCAGCCACTCTGGAAAACAGTGTGGAGGTTCCTCAAAAAATTAAAAATAGACCTATCCTATGACCCAGCAATAGCACTGCTAGGAATTTATCCAAGGGATACAGGAGTACTGATGCATAGTGGCACTTGTACCCCAATGTTTATAGCAGCACTCTCAACAATAGCCAAATTATGGAAAGAGCCTAAATGTCCATCAACTGATGAATGGATAAAGCAATTGTGGTTTATATACACAATGGAGTACTATGTGGCAATGAGAAGGAATGAAATATGGCCCTTTGTAGCAATGTGGATGGAACTGGAGAGTGTTATGCTAAGTGAAAAATTAAGTGTTTTATAGGGGTACCTGGGTGGCCTAGTCAGTTGAGACTCTGACTTCAGCTCAGGTCATGATCTCGAGGTTTGTGAGTTCCAGCCCCGCATCAGGCTCTGTGCTGATAGCTCAGAGTCTGGAGCCTGCTTTGGAATCTGTCTCTCTCTCGCACGTTCCCTGCTCATGCTCTCTCTCTCTCTCTCTCTCTCTCTCTCTCAAAAATAAATAAACATTAAAAAATTAAAATATCCTATAGTTGTTATGATATTTTAAAGGCCAAAGTGGGGATTAGGTGATATAATGCCTGATTGTATTTATTGCAGCCTTGCTTTTATATCTTAGAATTGTTTGCTTTTAAAATTGGTATACAATCTCTCTCTCTCTCTCTTTCTCTTTCTCTCTCTCTCTCTTTCTCTCTGTCTGCGTGTGTGTGAAGGGGCTAGGAAAACAAGGCCTTAGGTAAGAAAGTTAGAAAAAATGTTTTTTTGTTAAGTAAAATTAGACCTTAAACACTACAGCTATAGGTCATGTTGGATAAAATTATCTTGCCTTTTAGGCAGATTCATAATACTTAAAAACATTAACCTGTATATTATAGAAAGTATTGGGAAGCTTGAGTGAGTGAATGCATGCAAGTTTTGGGCAGAGGACAAGTGATGAATGAATGGTGACTGCTTTGTTATTTATTGTCTCCATACAGTGCCTAGGGTGTTTACAAACTGTTAATGCTTTGAAATAATGTGAAAACCCACAGTTTCCAATCCAATAGTTTAGAAAGCCCAGAATCTCAGTCCATTAAAATGGATTAGGCCTTTGAGATCATTTTTGTTTTTCCCTTAAAAGGGAGTTGAAATATTGAAAGGATCTTCCAAGTCAAGCCTCCCCGGAAACCCCTTTTGTTACCACACGCACTGGTGAACATTGCTCAGTTTCATGGCTGGGGCATGGTGCGAAGGATTTCCTTACTCTGTTTGTAGCTGCATTCGTCCTGGTTAGGGATTCCCTGTAGGGGGTAAAATTCGGGGCTTCTAGATGTCTAATTGTGACTTGAGGCTATATGACTTGGAGTTTTGCCACCTCCTTCCCCTGCACACTTTATGGGCTGTTGGTAATTGGTTGTGGAATACAGAACTTCTCCCTGTAATCGCATGGCATAAACCAAGTATTTTAGGTTCTCTATTACCCGTGGGGGCAGCCTCTCAGTGATTAGGAAGCTTCAACCAGGAGTATCTAAAACATGCAACCGTATTGACTAGAGTTTAGACCAGTGATTTTCAAACTTCAGGGTGCATCAGAATCACTTGGCGGGCTTATTGGAACATAATTGTTGGTGCTTGTCCCATGAATTTCTAATTCATTAGCTCTGGATGGGGCCTGGAAATTTGCTTTTCTAACAGTTTCCCAGGATATAATGCTGCTGGCCCGTATACCTCAAAATATTTCCATAACTGCTTTTGCTAAAATAGCATTTAAAAATTTAAATTGTGGAAAAAAATTTAAATTGAGTCCTCTCTTCATAGGAAATTTGCCACTCAGGAATTGTTTTATCAACCAATATCATATCAGATATGGATATATTTTGTTGGCAGACAGAACTGTATAAAAGTTATTGATTGGGACTTATATTGAATTTGCTCTCAAACCAAAGTATATAGTAATGGCATTCATTTGTGTGCTAACTGCTTTTTTATTTTGTAATTATAAAAGTTAAACAGAAGTGCATTTGGGTGAAATACAAAGGAAAAATTAGATTTAACAATTTTATTTTGTTTAATTAAATTTAATTAATTTATTTTAAATTTCCCTGCCTTTTATTTATTAAAAAATTTTTTTAATGTTTATTTATTTTTGAGAGAGAGAGAGACAGAGTGTGAGTGGGGGAGGAGCAGAGAGAGAGGGAGACACAGAATCTGAAGCGGGCTCCAGGCTCCGAGCTGTCAGCACAGAGCCTGATGCGGGGCTTGAACTCACAAACCGTGAGATCATGACCTGAGCTGAAGTCAGACACTTACCGTAGATTTAACAATTTTAAACAGAATTTCTTTCTTTTATTCAATGATTGAAACTCTTTATTTGAAAGCATTTTTCAACTTTATTGAAGAATTATTGACAAAAATTATATTTATTTAGGTTTTATGATTTTTAAAATGTGTACAATGTGATGATTTAATATACATATACATTGTGAAATGATGGCCACAAACAGTTAATTAACACATTTAATTTGTTGAAATTAGTTTGAAACAAGTTTTCAAGAAGTATACTGCAGTTTTACTTTTGGGGAACATATTTTTATGGAAATCAAAATAGATTATGATGTAATGTGAAAGGACTATATGGTAACATTGCTGAAACTTACATTCTTTGCTAAACACTGATGAATGAGACTTTTAAGCATATTTACTCCTAAAAGATGTATGTAAAGGGATATTAATTACTGACATGTATTAATTGTTGATTACAGCCAGGCATTTGCCAGATGCTTTCCATACATTAGCTCCTTTGATCCTCACACAACTATATGAAATAGATGTTAAAGATGATAAGACCAAGGCTCAGAAAAGTTGAGTAACATCCCATAGTCACATATCTATGTAGGATTTGAGAAGAGCTCACTCTCAAGTTTAAGCTTTTAATCAGTATCCTATGGAGATTTTGGTTCAGGACAAAGTTGAGAAGTCACAGATGTGAGCCCTCTGTATTGTCATCTCTAAGGAACCTCTGTTCCTTTAGAGAAATCTCCTGTACTCTTCAAGTATGTAGTTTTTTTCCTGATTTCTAGTCATTTATCTCTATCAAGAAAGTTCATATTTCATTTGCATGTGAGAACACTCACTAATGTGTTAACTCTGCTCTTTTAATTTTGTCTTCTCTGTTAGTTAAAGGCTCTGTTTCCTATTGAAGAAATTTTAGGCACTATCAAGCCCAAAACCTTTTTCCAAACAAGTAAAAATTCTTATCTCTGAAATCATGTTATTCCTGAGGTTATGTCTAAAAGCTGACCTGCTTGTGTTAGGATTCTTTGGAGCCTGGGAGAAAAACTGGGATTCTTGGGCTTGTTCTGTTCCCTCTTCTGGCTCTGCTCCTCCTCTGGCTCAAGCTCCATGGACTTGGCGAAATCACTTACCCTACTTACATCTCAGATTCCTCATTTACCTTTTATACTATGCATGTTTAGCCTTCAGATTTTGATACCTCTATAGCATGATCTTCTCTCTGAGCACAGTATTTAAAAATCAAAGGGGACAGCGCTTTCAGTTGTCAGACTTATTTTTAAAAAGCCAAGAAATGGTGTTGAGAACTAGCGTTATATTTCATGCATCTTATGCATGCCTCTAATTTACCTTAGAGCCTAACTCACCATGTTTATTTCCTATTGTAGGGAGGTAGTTTTGGTAAGAACTATTCTGTTCTGTTCTGGCTTTTGCCTTTTTTGTTACCAAGCATTCTATAAACACTACTCTTGAAATGCTTGATCTGACCCAAGTTGACAAGTGCTTATTTTCCTTCCTGAAGCAAAAGCCCATTAGCACTTCAAAAGGTTTTAAACCATAAGATTCCCATTACTCCAAATATTCTCTCCAATTTAGATTGACAGTTTTCCCACTCCATCAAACACTTGGTAAAAGAGCATGTTCATCTGTGTCTTCAGAAAAGTGTAAAAGTATAAAACAGTGTATATATATATATATATATATATATGTACACATATATATTCCCAGAGGAACAAAAGATGAGGAAGGCTATATTATATGTCATGTTCTTTTAGTAATCATTTTATTTATGAATTCAGCACTTATCTGGGACCCAGAATGTGTGAAACACTGATGCTGTGAGACTCAGACCATCTTTTATAACATTTGAATATATAAGCTTTTTTAACCTTGACTTTCTTGGTAGCTATACAGATACTTTCATGTGGATAAAAAATGAAAACTTTGTTAAAATAGTTTGAGGTAATATTCCATAGCCTGTTCTATACTTCTATGTGTACAAAGTTGAGAAGAGCCTTTTATTTTCCCTAGATGGGGACATGAGGATGTTACATCACAGTCCACATCTATTGAGCATTTGTCGCTTGTGCTGTACCAAATGTTGAATGGATACTATCTCATTTAATCCTCTCAAACAGCCCTCAGGCATAACCATTAAAATTTTTTTTAATGTTTATATTTGAGAGAGAGAGAGAGAGAGAGAGAGAGAGAGACAGAGTGTGAGAGGGGGAGGGGCAGAGAGGGAGGGAAACACAGAATCTAAAGCAGGCTCCAGGCTCTGAACTGTCAGCACAGAGCCTGATGTGGGGCTTGAACTCACAGACTGAGAAGTCATGACCTGAGCCGAAGTCAGATGCTTAACCAACTGAGCAACCCAGGTGCTCCATTATAATCTCAGTTTTCTAGTTTTGAAAACTGAAGCATAGAGAGCTAAGTATGTTGTGCAAAGTCACACATCAGAGTCAGGATTCCAGTTGACTCTGTTGACTCCAAAGTTCATGCTATTAACTGCTATATTTGTAAAGGGTGTTTGCTGAAGGTGAAAGGTGATCCTAAACTTTTTAAAAAAACTTAACTTTTAATTTTGTGTTCACAGAAAAATTGAGAGGAAGGTACAGAGATTTCTCATCTACTCCCTTACCCCAACATATAATATAGCTTCCCCCATTATTAACATCCCCCACCAGAATGGTATGTTTGTTACAATTGATGAACCTACTTTGGCATATCATTATTACCTAAAGTCCATACATTTTACATTAGGATTTCCCTCTGGTTCTGTATATTCTATAGGTTTGGGCAAGTAGACAGTGGCATATATCCACTATGGTGGTATCATACAGAATAATATCACTGCCCTAAAACTTCTCTGTGCTCTGCCTGTTCATCCCTTCCTCTCCCTGACCCCTGGCAGTTACAGATCTTTTATTGTCTTTACAGTTTTGTCTCTTTCAGAACATCATATAGTTGGAATCATGGAGTATATAGCCTTTTCAGATTGGCTTCTTTCACTTAGTAGTATGCATTTAATTTCCCGCACATCTTTTCATGGCTCAATAGCTCATTTCATTTTAGTGCTGAATAGTATTTGAGTGTATAAACCACAGTTTATTTTTCCATTCATCTACTGAAGGACAACTTGGTTGCTTTCAAATTTTGGCAATTACAAGTAAAATTTCTCAAGTCCAGTGGGGGATCATTATGATCAGTACTTTATTTAAAAAAATTTTTTAAAAAATAATTTATTGCCAAGTTAGCTAACATATAGTGTATACAGTGCAGTCTTGGCTTCAGGAGTAGATTCCTGTGGTTCATCGCTTGCATACACCACCCAGTGCTCATCCCAACAAGTGCTCTCCTCAATGCCCATCACCCATTATCCCCACCTCCCCAATCTCCCACCCCCATCAACCCTCACTCAGTTTGTTCTCTGTATTTAAGAGTGTCTTATGGTTTGCTTCTCTCTGTTTGTAACTTATTTTTCCTTCCCTTCCCCTATGGTCTTCTGTTAAGTTTCTCCAATTCTACATATGAGTTGTTGGAATGCAACACATTGTTGCAAATGACACGATTTCATTCTTTTTCATCGTTGAGTAGTATTCCATTTTTTATATATACCACATCTGCTTTATCCATTCATCAGTTGGTGAACATTTGGGCTCTTTCCATAATGTGGCTATTGTTGATAGTACTGCTTATAAACATTGGGGTTCATGTGCCCCTACAAATAAGCACTCCTATATCCTTTGGATAAATTCCTAGTAGTGCTATTGCTGGGTCATAGGATATTTCTATTTTTAATTTTTTGAGGAACCTCCATACTGTTTTCCAGAGTGGCTGCACCAGTTTGCATTCCCACCAACAGTTCAAGAGGGTTCCCCTTTCTCCACATCCTTGCCAACATCTGTTGTTTCATGTATTGTTAATTTTAGCCACTCTCACCAGCCACTCATACCACCAGTGTGAGGTGGTATGTCAGTGTGATTTTGATTTGTGTTTCCCCGATGATGAGCAATGTTGAGCATCTTTTCATGTGTCTGTTAGCCGTCTGGATGTCTTCTTTGGAAAAGTATCTATTCATGTCTTCTGCCCATTTCTTCACTGGATTATTTGTTTTTTGGCTGTTGAGTTTGGTAAATTATTTATAGATTTTGGATACTAACCCTTTATCCAGTATGCCATTGGCAGATATCTTATGATCATTATTTTTAAATTTCCTATCAAGCGTATTACTAATATCCATTTCACTTAGGTCTCTTGCTGTGGTTTTGTCCTGTTGTTTAATTTGGGACATATTCTTCTGTAGCCTCATTTTGTCAACTCTCTGTGTCTGTTTCTGTGTGTTAGGAAGTCAGCTACATTTCTTGCTCTTGTAAGTAGTGGATAGGGCATGCACTTTTAACAAGGTGTGTCAGTTCTTTGCCAGAGGGGACATACCTCCACTACCAAGACCAGGGAAGCCAGGGCCCCTCCACAAATTGTGTGTGGGCAGGGCACATGGTACCTGCAAGTTTTGCATCAGTTCTCTTCCACAGGTGACATGCTCCCACCGCTGACACTGGGGCAGCATGGGCTCGAGCCACAAAGCATGCACAGGTGGGCACACACTTTTAACAAGGTATACGCACTCCTCTGTGAGAGGTGACCAGCTGCCTCTGTTGCTGGGACTGAGGACCACAGGTGTCCCTGTGTTCATACTGAAGGGTGGGGAAGGGAAATGACACCTTCCAGCTCCTTTGTTCTTGGAGAGGTCCCTCAGTGAACCCTGCTCCTCCTGGACACTCTGAAATAAGTAACTAACTCTCTCCCATATGACCCAGATGTTTTCCAAACTACTGATTATATATTGTATCTCTGAGAGCTCTTTGTTGTGCTGTCTCTTTAAGGGTGGGGACTCAGCTTTCAGTGCTCTGCCACTTCTCCCAGAGCTAAGCCTCCTTATTTTTAAAGTTCCAGGCTTTAAAGCCTGCTGGTTGTAAGAACTTACGGAATTCAGCCCTTCTGGTGGTGTTCAAAGCCAAATGCTATAGGGATTCATTTTCCCTGTGTAGGGTTCCTGGTGTGACAGTTTGTTTCTTGCCCCTCCCCATGCCCTTGGACAGAAGATGTAGGTCAGTTTAGGTCCTTGCCACATAGGCTTTCCTACCCTCTTTGATGTGGCCTCTTTACATTTAGTTGTGGAGTTTGTTCTGCTAGTTTTCTGGGTTATTTACACTGATGTGTTACTCCTACTCCACCATTTTTCCAAAAGTCCTCTGGAGTATATTCTTATTAAAGTGATTTCTTTTGTGGGCGCCTGAGTGGCTCAGTTGGTCAAGTGTCCAACTCTTGATTTTGGCTTAGGTCATGATCTCACCATTCATGAGATCGAACTCCACATTGAGCTCTGCACTGATAGTATGGAGCCTGCTTGGGATTCTCTCTCTCTCTCTGCCCCTCCCCCACTTGTGCTATCTCTCTCTCTCTCTTTCAAATTAAATAAATAAACATTAAAACAAAAACTAAAACTCTTTCTTTTATGACAGTGTTATGCTGGTTTAATAACATGTAATTCTTGAAATGTATATCATAAGAAAGATGAATTTATAGTATAATAAATTTTTTTCTTTTTTTTTCCACTAATTTTTTTGTCAGGTGACTCTTCTGGTCTAATATCTTAACTGATAAGCACTGTTCTAAGTTCTTATGGTTTATTGGCAATTGGCCACTTGTTCACTTGTGAGTGAGCAGGAGAATGCTGCTTGGTTAGTTGCCTAAGGAGTCCAGTGGTAAATCATTTGAGTCATTTACAGTTTGGGGGTGAATGTGATCATATTCTTCCTTCAAAGATGATTTTTATAAGAGACAGTGGAAGATGACCGTGGATATCTTTAAAGGGCAGAAGACATTGGAAGGGTTGGTGACTATAACTGAAGACAGGCTTGATTTCCTTTGTAATTTGGTTTGGAGTCACTGTACTAGAATGTTGAGTCTTCATTTGGTCTGCCATTAAGCCATTTGGTAACAAAATGACTCACAAGTTCTGAATTTTAGAAAGATTATTTTAAATGTTTATTTATCTATTTTTGAGGGGGGAGGAGAGGAAGTGGGAGAGAGGGGGAGAGAGAGAATCCTAAGCAGGCTCCATGCTGTCAGTACAGAGCCTGACAGGGGGCTTGATCTCATGAACTGGGAGATTATGACCTGAGCCAAAATCAAAATTCAGATGGTAAATCGACTGAGCCACCCAGGCACTCTTAGAAAGAATAGTTTAAAATAGAGTTTTGATTATTTTGAATTCTGTTTAGTGTCTCTGCATAGCTCAGTCTGCATCTGATATCTTAATGTTTTGAATAATCAGTATATTGCATTTCTGATTAAATATTTAGCTCTGGTTTATGTTTAACAGCATTATAACCAGGGTTCTTATCATTCATGCTATTTTTTTTTGCTTTCAACATTCATTAGAATATATTTTTCTTCAGAAACTTTTTGAAAATTCTTTTAAAGTTAAAACCAGATTTTTAAAATTTTAACATTTATTTTGGAAAATTTAAGACATCTACAAAAGTAGATAGAGTATCATAGTGTAGGGGCACGTGAATGGCTCAGTTGGTTGGGTATCTGGCTCTTGACATCAGCTCAGATCACAATCTCACAGTTTGTGAGTTCAGGCCCTGCATTGGGCTCTATGCTGACAGTGTGGAGCCTGCTTGAGATTCTCTCTCTCTCTGTGACTCGCCTGTCTCTCTCAAGATAAATAAATAAACTTAAGAAAATATCAGAGTGTATATCCATGAACATCACACAGTTTCAATAGTTACCAATTCATGCCAATATTATTTTGTTTCTACCCTCACTGACTTCCTCTGCCATACTATTTGGAGGCAAAAGCTAGATGTAGTGTAGTTTCATCCATAAGTATTTCCTCCAGTGGTGACCAAATAATTTTAAAAATCATGATGAAGTCATAAACTTCAATATATTTGATGTCTTTTGTTATTACAGTAAGCATATTTATTGATGCTTAAATTCTTCCATTTTTGGCTAGTAGATGATCCTTTTTGAGTTGGTTTCTGAGGTCATTTTTTTTTTTTTTTTGAGTGTTTGGTAGTTTACTTTCTGTCTTATAACAAAATGTCCCAGACTCATATATTTCCTACTCCCAACTTTGGGTCAGCCTTTCTTCCAATGAGTTTTCACTGTTAATAGTGGGAAATGGAATTTCAAGACAAGAATCTGGGTGCAAAGGCTGTTCATTGTTACTAAATTTAGGTTTCTGTTCTTTTCAGTGGACAAAGCTGGATTTTTTTTTTAAAGGTAAATATATCCCATGGTCACATTCTTATTTCCAATTCAAATTCAGGATGCAGGTAAAAACCTGCATCTTCTTAACAAATCTTCTCTTTAATATTGTATCTACTTTCTCCCATGTTGACTATTCTGATTCTTAACAAGGTTTGAAATGATAAAGTTCATATATTAGTAATATTAGTTCTCATTTGCCTTGTCCTTCACTAGACACACCGTCCTCATAAATCAATCAATCAATAGTATGCCAACAATGTGATATTTGAGTACAGATTATTACCTTGTATTTTATATTTTAGTTTTTCCTGCCGTGCATACTTTTTTTTCCTTCCAAGTTTTTATTGAAATTCCAGTTAGTTAACATACCATGATTATAATACTAGTTTCTATAATTCAGTTTATAAGTCGTCATCATCATTATCATCATCATTGTTGTCTTTATCATCTCTTTGTGTATAAAAGGCAGAAAAAGTATAAAAAGAAGGTGAAATGGATGAATTAGCTCAAAAAACAAACACTACCTCAGAAAGAAATAATAAGTCAGTGCAGTCTCTTGGCTCTGAAAACTCCTAAAGAATCAGACTAGTTGAATTTAAAACACTGTAGCTCTTACCAAAGCATGGTAAGTATTGAAGTATTATTTACACAGTTTAAAATTTGTTATTCCTAGTTTTGTTGATGTATAATTGACATATAACATTGTGTAAATTTAAGGTATATAATATGATGATTTGATATATATATCTGTTGGAAAATATTTACTGCAATAAGGTTACTTCACTTCAACACAGTTTTAATTTCTTTTTTTTTTTTTTTTTTAAATTTTTTTTTTCAACATTTTTTATTTTATTTTTGGGACAGAGAGAGACAGAGCATGAACGGGGGAGGGGCAGAGAGAGAGGGAGACACAGAATCGGAAACAGGCTCCAGGCTCCGAGCCATCGGCCCAGAGCCTGACGCGGGGCTCGAACTCACGGACCGCGAGATCGTGACCTGGCTGAAGTCGGACGCTTAACCGACTGCGCCACCCAGGCGCCCCAACACAGTTTTAATTTCTAATAAAAGCTGTGAATTGAATGACAGAAGTAAAGCAGACATAATATAGTTCAAAAGTACCTTTTTTGATACATACATGCTTACTTTTTGTATTTTCTGTTATATAGTATTTATTTTATATATTTATGTTTAAATGAATTATTATATTTTTCAGATTATATGAAGCCATGGTGTGTAATATGAACTACTGAATTAATGATAGTTTTTTGGAAAGGTAATCACCAAAATATATTAAATGTCTGTAGGATCAAATATCCATGTAAAATATTCATGCTTTCTTCTTTAGTACCCCAATGAAAATTTGAATTAATGAAGTCTTCACATTTAGCCTCTAACAATTCTCCTTAATTCATTTTCTTGTTAGTAGTTATGCATAGCTTTGTGGTATCAAACTATTCTCCATGACCTATGCTCATTATCTTGACAACTTTGTTATCTTGTTTCTCTCCCAGCACTTGGAGTTTTGAACTGGCATGAATAGGTCAGAGCTTGGCCAGTCTATCAGTTTGAAGAGTAGGGGGGAGACATGGAGATGGAGGGAGCACTGGTGCTAGAATCTGGGGCTGCTCATATGTATCAGGGCATCTGAAGAACATCAGGAAGGAACTCTTTGCTCCCTTTCTTTTCTGTATACTATCCAGGGCTCAATGAGATGTAGAGGTAAGTAAACACCAAAATGTAAAATAGATGATGTAGTAGAAAAAGCATGGGATTAAACTCAGAGCAGTGCTGCTTTCCAGCTATGTGATTTGGGTAATTTACTTAGCCTCTCTAAGTCTTATTTAGATTTCACTCTTTATCCCATTACCCTTTAATATTTTCTTTACAGAACATACACTATATGAAATAGTCTATATTAAAAAGTATTTGTGGTATGTCTTCCCTTTTTAAAATTCTCTGAGAACAGGAACCTTATCCTGTGTTTACACTACTGAGTCCTCAGGGCACAGAGTAAGTCACTGGCACAGAGTAAATGCTCAATAAACATTTCATAAATTATTGTTGATTTTTTGAGAAGGTAAAAATGAGATAATGAATGTGAAGTTTAGCACCATGCCTACTAGATAGTGAGTGCTGAATAAATATTTAAGAAAACCACCAAATTCTAGAAGACAGAATTCAGTTCTGATTCATCATCATAGCCCTATAAATCCAGCTTATCACTTAACATAGTTAATAAATATCTTTACTAAATGAATGCAAGAATGAAATGAATGAATACCTTGGTTGCTATTGGAGCTGATTTTATGGAACAAGCAAATTTTATACAAAAATATAGGAAGATGTTTCAGTACTGATCAAAACACCTGATATTATTCCTTTGTAAAATTATGATCTGTAGGTCATTGTAAATAACAACAGGAATCTCTTTATAGTAAATATATTCCTCCCTATATTATTTCAGAAGTTTTAAAAAATTATAATCTGAACTGTGTAACTTCTGCTTGTTTACTGTTTATACTTATTTAAAAAAATTTTTTTAAAATGTTTATTTATTTTTGAGACAGATAGAGACAGAGCATGAACAGGGGAGGGTCAGAGAGAGAGGGAGACACAGAATTGGAAGCAGGCTCCAGGCTCTCAGCTGTCAGTACAGAGCCCGATGCGGGGCTTGAACTCACGGACCGTGAGATCATGACCTGAGCCGAAGTTGGATGCTTAACCAACTGAGCCACCCAGGCGCCCCCTGTTTATACTTATTAATTTTTCTTTATGAGTTGCATTATTTGATGGGTAAAGTACAGCAAATTTCTTTTGACTTAGCATATTGTTCCTATTTTGATGTATCAAGGAAAGAAAGATAAAATGAGCCTGTGGGTCTTAGTCCAAGATGGCAGCATAGGAAGATTCTACACTCACCTCCTCCCATAGATACACCAACTCTACAATCTATATATTGACATTTATCTCAGAAAAGGATATGAAAACTAGATGAATTACTTACTCTCTACAACAATGGATAAAAGGACACTTCAAAATGGGTAGGAGAGGCAGAGATATTGTCTCACAAAAAAAAAAAACCCTACCCCTGGCATGGTGATACGCAATAGGGAAGGATCTCATCAGACAGATGCTTGTCCTGGAGGAGTGGCGGCTTGGTGCCCCACATTGTGCACCTCAGCCCCTGGGATCTACATCAGTGAGATGAGCCCCTAAATATCTGTCTTGGAACACCACAAGGCTGATATTTGGGGGTCCCAAACTGCTATGGGAAACTGAAGTTCCTGTCTTAGAGGGAACACATAGAAGAAATGGATAAATTCCTAGAAACTTTCAATCTTTCAAAACTGTATAAGGAGAAATAAAAAATCTGAGTAGGTCATTGCTAGTAAGGAGATCAAATCGGTAATCAAAAACCTCCCAATAAACAAAACTCCACGACCAGATGGTTTTGCTGGTGAATTTGACTAAACATTCAAAGAAGATTTACTACTCATTCTCTGAAACTCTTCCAAAAAAACTGAAGAGGAGGGAAAATTTTCACACTTATTTTACAGGGCCAACATTACCCTAATACCAAAAACACACAAGGACACCAAAAAAAGAAACAGGTCAATATCTTTGATGAGCATAGATGCAAAAATCCTCAGCAAAATATTAGCAAACATTAAAAGTATCATACACCATGATCAAGTAGGATTTATACCAGGGATGCAAGGATGGTTCAACATTCACAAATCAATCAACGTGATATACCACATTAACAAAATGAAAGGTAAAAGTCATATGATCATCTCAGTAGATGCAGAAAAAGTATTTGACAAAATTCAACATTAACATTTGTGGTAAAAACTTCCAAGAAAGTAGATACAGAAAAAATGTACCTCAACATAAAAAAGGACCTATATGACAAATCCACAGCTAACATATACCCAGTGGTGAATACCTGAAAGCTTTTTCTCTAAGATCAGAAACGAATCAAGGAAGCACATTATCCCCACTTTTATTCGCTATAGTGTTGGAAGTTTTGGCCACAGCGATTAGGCGCGCACACACACACACACACACACACACACACACAAAAGGCATCCAAATTGGAATTGAAAAGGAAGAAGTAAAACCATCACTACTTGCTGGTTACATATATAAACCTAACTACTCCACCAAAAAAAACCTGTTGGAGCTAAAAGAATTCAGTAAAGTTTAGGGTATAAAACTAATACACAAAAATTTGTTGTGTTTCTATACACTAATAATGAATTGTTAGATAAATGAAGAAGACAATTCAATTATAATTGCATCAAAAATAATAAAATGCCTAGGAATAAGTTTAACCAAGGAAGTGAAAGACTTTACACTGAAAACCAAAAGACATTGATAAAAGTAATTGAAGAAGACACAAATAAATGGAAAGAAATTCCATGTTCATAGGTGGAAGAATTAATATTGTTAAAATGTCCATTATACCCAAATATATGTACAGATACAGTGCAATCTTTGTCAAAATTCCAATGGAATTTTTCACAAAGATATAATAATACTAAGGTTTTTATGGAACCACAAAAATTCTTAAATAGCCAAAGCAATCTTGAGAAAAAATAACAAAGCTGGGGGGCATCATGCTCTCTGTTTCAAACTATACAACATGGATATAGTAATCAAAACAGTGGTATTGGCATAAGAACAAGTAGATAGATCAAAGAACAGAGAGCTGAGAAATAAACCCACACATATATGATCAATTAATTTATGACAAAGGAGGCAAGAATACACAACAGAGAAAGGGTTATCTCTTTAATAAATGGTATTGGCAAAACTAGACAGCTACATGCAAAAGAATGAAACTGGACCACTTTCTTACACTATATACAAAAAAAAAAAAAAACTCAAAATGGATAAAGGCCTCAATGTGAGACCTGAAACTGTAAAATCTCTAGAAGAAAAACGTGGGCAATAATTTCTTTGACATTGGCCATAGAAACATTTTTCTAGATATGTCTCCTTTAGCAAGGGAAATGAAAGCAAAATTAAGCTATTGGGATTACATTCAAATAAAAAGATTTTGCACAGTGAAGGAAACCATCAACAAACCAAAAATGCAACCTATCAGATGGGAAAAGATAATTTGTAAGTGGTATATCTGATAAAAGGTTGATACCTAAAATATATGAAGAACTTATACAATTTAATACCAAAACACTAAATAATCCAATTAAAAATAGGCAGAGGACCTGAATAGACATTTTTTCAGGTAACATACAGATGGCCAACAGACACATGAAAAGATGCTGAACATCACTAATTATCAGGGAAATGCAAATCAAAACCACAATGAGGAGATACCACCTCTCATCAGTCAGAATGGTTATTATCAAAAAGACAAGAAATGTTGGTAAGGATGTAGAGAAAAGGAACCTGGATATGCTCTTTGTAGGAATATAAATTGGTGCAGCTGCTTTGGAAAAGGGTATGGAGCTTCCTCAAACAATTAAAAATAGAACTACCATATGATCCAGCAATTCCACTACTATGTATCTATCCAAATAAAATGAAAACACTAATTCAAAAGATATAAGCACCTCTATGTTCACTGAAGCATTATTTATAATAGCTAACATGTGGAAACCACCTGTGTCCATTGATGGTTCAATGGATATAGAAGATGTGGTATATATAATATACAATGGAATACTACTTAGTCATAAAGAAGAATGAAATGTTGCCATTTGTGACAACATGTATGGACTTGGAGGGTATTATGCTAAGTAATATAAATCAGACAGAGAAAGACAAATACCGTATTATTTCACTTATATGTGAATCTAAAAAACAAAACAAACCAACCCCAAACTCACAGTTACAGAGCACAGATTGGTGGTTGCTAGAAGAGAGGGGATTTGTGGGTGTGAAATAGGTGAAGGGTGTTAAGAAGTACAAACTTCCAGTTATAAAATAAGTCATGGAAATATAATGTATAACATGAAGAATATAATCAATAATATTGTGTTGGCTTTTTAGAATGACAACTGGTATCTAGACTTATTGTGGTGACCCTTTCACAATGTACACAAATGTTGGATAACTATGTTGTACCCTTGAAACTAATATAATATTGTATGTCAGTTATACCTCGATCACTGAAAAAATGAATAGATAAAACAAGCATTTATGGATCAAATATGCTATGATTCATGATGTCCCTGTCCTTATAGAAAATGCTCCAGTTGGGGGCGCCTGGGTGGCGCAGTCGGTTAAGCGTCCGATTTCAGCCAGGTCACGATCTCACGCACTGTCCGTGAGTTCGAGCCCCGCGTCAGGCTCTGGGCTGATGGCTCAGAGCCTGGAGCCTGTTTACGATTCTGTGTCTCCCTCTCTCTCTGTCCGTCCCCCGTTCATGCTCTGTCTCTCTCTGTCCCAAAAAATAAAATAAACGTTGAAAAAAAAAATTAAAAAAAAAAAAAAAAAGAGAAAATGCTCCAGTTGATCTAGAAGCTCCATTTCAAAGTTTGGTCAATATTGACCTCTGTTAATGGAAAAGGTATAAGGAGGCTTCCTCGGTTTTATTCAGGTATCAAATCATCTGGTTGCTCATAGAAGCCCAAAGCTGCTTTTGTAGAGATAAGATTTCACTGGTAGAAGACAACAGTGTTAAAATCCTTACTCCTACCTGAGCTAAAATGGGGAAGGGAAAGACTTTATGAAAGACTGTGCTTTAAAGTAGTTATCCTGTGGTGTTTGAATATTGTCTCACCACTAAAAACTGAATGGAGAAGGTTGGTAATGCTGATTGAAGTAAAATTAAAAATGTGTAAGTGTCATGGACACCAAAAAGAAGTGAAAGTGAAGCCACAGACTGGAAGAAGATAAATGCTATGCATACAGCACACAGTCGAGTAGTATTTAGACTAAGTAAAGAACTCTTACAAATAAGAGCAAATTAAGTGGAAAAAGTGGGCAATGAATATGAACAAGCTATGACAGAAGAGAAAATCTGAATGGCTAACAAACATAAGAAAAGTTACTCAGTCTCACTACTGATCGGGGAATGGCAAACTAAAACAATAGAGAAATACATTCTTACTATTATATTGACAAAAATTATGGTGTCTGACAATATCCAGTGTAGGTAAGGATATGGAATAATGCAATGGAGTTTCTTCTAGACTGCTGTAAGAATTATAAATTGATAAAACAATGTTGGAGAGTAACTTGACAATATCTAGTAAAGTTGTAGATGTGCGTGCCCTTCCAAGCCACAATTCTACTTCTAGGTGTAAGTTACTCTAAAGGAGTGCTACTTTGAAAAATGGATCGCCTGGGGACGTTGCTAAAATGCAGATTGGGGTTCATGAGATGGTGCCTAAGATTCTCTATTTCTGAAGAGCTGCTAGGTGATGCTGCTGCTGCTGGTCCCCTGACAACACTTTGAATAGCAAGATCCTAGAATAATGCTGTCCAGTAGTTCAAATTTCTGAGATGATGGAAATGTCTGTGCTCTCCAGTAACTTATTGAACACTTGAAATGTGGTTAGTGTAAGAAACTACATCTTAAATTTTATTTGATTTTAATTAAATTTAAACAGCCACAAATGGCTAGTGACTATCATATTGGACAGTATAGCCTAGAGCATATGCTAGGAACTTGTTACAAATACAGATTAGATCCAATCTCAGACCTGTTAAGTCAGAACCTGCATTTTAATAAGATCCTTAAGTGATTTATGTGTATGGTAAAGTTTGAAAAGCACTGTCTGGGGAAACTCCTGCTGCTACTCAGGAGTCATGTAAGGATATGTATTTCAGTATGTTAGTAGTGTGATAATGGACAAATTGTGGTATGACGTAGCTATTATATATCAGTTAAAATGAATTATCTATGTGTATAAACATGGGAAAACTAGGTGATACAATATAGAATATAAAAGCAGATGTATAAGGGGTGCCTGGGTGGCTCCGACTTCGGCTTAAGTCATGATCTAATGGTTTGTGAGTTCGAGCCCCACGTCAGGCTCTGTGCTGGCAGCTCAGAGCCTGGAGCCTGCTTCAGATTCTGTGTCTTCCTCTCTCTGCCCCTCACCTGCTTGACTCTGTCTATCTCTCTTTCAAAAATAAATATTAAAAAAATTCAAAAAGTAAATGTATATATGAGGAAGGTACATATAATATGATACTATTTTTATAAATTTTATCATAAAAGAAACCATGCTGTATATTGTTTGGAGATTTAAACATATGTGGTTAATTATAAAAACATTCATAGAATTAATAAACACCAAATTTAGGATCAGGACTGTTCCATTCATTTGGAGAGGGCTGGTAAGGGTGGGAGAGGTAATGGGAGAGGAAGAACACAGAAGACTTCAACTGTTATTTTTAATGTTTTATTTCTTAAGCTAGGTAGTGAGTATACATGTGTTTATTATTATTCTATACTTTCTTGTTTATCTGAAATGTACCTTTTTATCTTCATCCATAATGGTTAATTTCAATTTCTCACTGTTGATCCAGTCTCAGTTGGGTAATGTTAAGGGTCATCAGAAAATTTAGAAAACTTTCTGTGAAAGTTCAAGGTCACTAAAGTTCTCCTCCAAATTGTTCAGACTGAAAAATAAATCTTATTGGTAAATGGACTTGGGGTTTCCATAGGACCCAAATTTGGATGAATGTCTTAAAAGATTGTTTACATAGTTGTTTTCAAGGCTTTTTACTTTGAGGATGGTGACAACACCCGCATAACAACAGATGTGTTCATTCTGGACGCCCCCCCCTTTTTTTTTCCTGTTGAGTTTCATTAGCATAGAAGAGAAGTACCAGCAGCTTCATTACTCCACCGCTTGATTTTATTAGCTATTTATTCTCATGGCCCCTTGAAGAGTAAAGGCTCCAGGGAGAATTTTTGCTTTAGTTTCTTTCAGTATTTCAGTAATCAGCCCCTCCGGTAATTTCTTGGTGTCTTGGCTACTATAAATTGTCACCTTTGTATTCTGGAGTTATAAAAATTATCATATTTGTGTTTTAATTCCCTTTGGAGCAGACTCTTGGTTTGGAACACAATTCTCTGTTTTGAATGCATTAAACCTGAATTTATTTGCTATCATCTATTGATACACTTTTTAATCCTTTCTCTGTATTAAAATCTTCTGGTGAATTAAAAAAAAAAAAAAAAGCATGGGCTCAATTTCTAAAACATCTGATTTAATTGATCTGGTACTTTAAAAAAGACCACCCAGGAGGTTCAAATATGCAGCCAGTCTAAGAGGCACTGATTGTCCGGATGTATTTACTGCCTAGCTGCCCAACATTTTATTAGCTTTTCATCTCTGAATTCTGATTCTCTGCCCCTTAGTACTCTGAAAAGGATGACATCAGAGTAGAATTTCCTCAGCCCAGTCCTCTAAATTCAGTTCTCTGAATTAACTTTAGGAAGCTCAGGCCAAATATGCAAAATAGAATTAGAGGAATGATTCAGGTTATTTAGTTAATAATCCTTTTAGCTCTAGGAAACCAGAGGAGCCTTATGTGGCTTTAGGCCTAATTTGGTTTAAATTGACTTGGTAATTGAGTTTGATTTAACAGTGATTTGTATAGATACTTTTATCTTAGGAAACCAGGCTGAAAATTGATCTGTTACATATATGTGTTTCTTTGTGTGTCATTGTCTTAGCAAGAAGTGCTATATATTACTATAATTGGATTTTGTCCAGTTTTTATGTGGCCTGTTGCTATTTGTGAAAGAATTATTTTATTTATGTTCTGTTGTAACTTCGTTGATCAATTTTTATAGTTCATTATATATGAAGCAGAATGTGGTCATTGTTGAGAATCTATTCCTGTATGTTCATTGTCATATTTATTTCTCATATATAAAGGAAATTATTTAAAGACCTGGAAAGTGAGTAGGTGGGGCAGTTATTATGTTTTATTTACTCTTTTTTTTTTTCCTGAAAAGGTCAGCACAATGTATTTTTTTCTTGATTAGGCTTATTCTTTTGAATATTTTTACTTTGAAGGAGGAACCTCCCACCTAATCTACTAGCCATAACTGTTGCTAAAGAAGTTAAATAACCATCAAGTGATTGAACATTTAAGATTTAATAATTATTGCTTAGATGTTGAGGAACCAATTGAATCTATTAAGAATGATTAATATTCTATCAAAATTTATTGACATAAAATCTAATTTGTGGAATGGCTTTTTCTTTATCTAACAAAAGACCTAGAGAGACTTGTACATTCTCCAGTATTGTTTTTCAGGCAACTGATCATTTGAACCATGTTATTTAACATTTAAATTTTTATTTTTGATATTCCTTTATTATAAAAGACAATGCACACTTAGGCACACTTAGACAATTCAGCAAGGTACAAATAAGAACATGAAAATTTTCCATAATCCCATCATGATTCATTCTTTCTTAATAGAAATATGGAAACAAAAGTTAGTTCCTGACGTGATAGCTTATTTAAGAGTTGATTTTCTTGAAAGTTACAGATTCTTCCTTTTGTGTATCATTTGTTTTCCAATTTTGATCTTCTTCTTGAGAACAAAAACTTAATTTTCTCCTAAAACACCTTAAATACATTGAAAGAAGAATTTCAACCGAACACTCATGTGTCTTCTCTATGAAATGAAGCAAATTCATTTAATATTTGCCCCTAATACTGATCTTCCATCTACTGGACAAATGTTAACATCTATAATTTTTCCAGTTTCTGTAAAACTCATTTAAATTTGTACAATTAGGATTGGGCACAAGCCTGTGAATATAGAAAGATGAGTCAGCAGTATTCTGATAATTTGTGTCTCTGCCCTGTCCCCACAGATCTTTCCAAATTCAGCTGAAAATTCATCCCTTTAAGATTCTTTTTTTAGCTGATGCCCTTATCGGGTCTACATTCATCTTTGTGAAGGTGTTGTAGAGAATTACAGGACCAGGGAGTATATATTTGCAATTTTCAATGTTATGACCTCTGTTCTATATCCTTTAACTCTCTAAAATTCAGTTGGTTTTATATTGATTTATTCTTGTAAATGACTCTATGTCCTTTAGCCCTTTTGTTTTCTGTGAATGACACGTAAGCTCATTTTAGGGTCATGGGAAGAAAGAGGCAAGTCAAGTTTTTTGTTTCTTTAGTTTTTTATTTTCCCTTCCCTAACTCCCAAGGACCTAGTATGGATTATGTTTATGGTTATTTTTTGTTAAAGTTGAAAAGAGTCTGACAAAGACCAGATTCTGAAAAGACCCCTTGAGATTGCTCTAATATGGATGGATCCCTGGGGACGATTGTGCCACTCATGCATGTCTTTATGCTTTTGTTTATTTGCCAGCAACTTCATTTTTTGTAGTAATTATCATCTATGTGCTGTGGGTTATGAAGGTGTCCCTTTGAGGAGGTTTCCTGGTCCCCAGTTACAGTATGCTACATGGTTAATCTGTTCTAGACCATTTCATTTAGCATCTCTCCTTGGAGTTTTTATTCTGGGTGAGTTGTGTCAGAATTCAGGCTCAACACCCGCATGCAATTAGGCTAGATGCTCTGATTTCTTACAGAAGACTCTGGTTTGGCCCAGGTCTGGGGTTCACTGCCCATATTTGTGAGGGTACTTACATTGGTGGGAGGTATTCTTCCGGCCAGACCTCTCCTTCCAGGTCAGTGCCAGCTCTTACATGTGCATTGGGTTTGGCATCTCCACTTCTGCCTTTTGGGTATAAGCATTCCAGTTACCTCTGTGGAATCTGGACTTCAGCTCCCAGCCATTATTATTCGTTCTCTTTATGTATGGCACTGGAACATTTCTATTACTTGTTTCAAGCTTAGCTAATGTATATCTTCCCTAACATGTTACCTAGGATTAGTATGTGTTTGGAAAGAGAGGGATGCTTCCTGCTACAGCTTAACCTACCATCTGGACAGAAAGTCTTAATTATAGATCAATGTTAATCTCATTCCTTGTGGCAGACATTGTTTATTTCTTCTTACTATCCATTCCTCCCATGAATCTTGCTAATTTTGTTCACAGTGACTTATGCTGAACTAAATATCTTTTCCCCAGCTTCCCTTGCAGCTAGAAATGGTCAAATGGAATAGTTCTGGCCATGAGGATTTGGGGATGGATGCATCTGGTGCTTTCTATTTTTTCATTTTGTTCTAGTCTTGACATTGATTTATTGTCTGGAATGATGGTAACCATTTTGTGACCATGAAGTGACAAGCATGAGGGCAAAGGTCAATATCCTAAGGATGGCGGAATGGAAGCCTGGAAAGAGCTTTAGTAATTGATGACGTTGTTAAGAAATAGAATCAAAGGCAACATACTCTTTGTGGAGATGAATTTTATTTGTTTAAGCCATGGTTAGTTCATATGTTGTTGTTGTTGTTTTAGTTATTTGTGAATGAGTACATTCCTAATTTTCCTAATTGGTATATTTCTCTAGTAGTTGTGATGTTGGTGTTAAATAGTCAAATAGGAATGGGGAGACTCTCCTATGGACAGCTTTCCACACTGCATTGTATATTATGGTCTTTTGGATAGTCATTGATTAGTGCTATGAATTAAAAATGAGTTGTGCTAGAATTTATAGAAAAATCAATACAAATTTGTGAACTTACATTGTGATTTTATTTTTATTTTAAAATGTTCATTTTTTATTTATTTTGAGAGAGAGAAAGAGAGAGAGAGAGCATGAGTAGGAGAGGGGCAGAGAGAGAGGGAGAGAGAGAATCCCAAGCAGCTTCACACTCATCATGGAGCTTGATCTCATGACTGGGAGATCATGCTCTGAATGGAAATCAAGAGTCAGATGCCTAAGATTGAGCCACCCAGAACTCCCCTACATTGTGAGTTTTAGATTTAAATGCTGGCATGTACTTAAAACTGGCACATTAAATTAAAATTCTGCTATTTAAAACTGTGACTTGGCTGATTTTAGGATAAACTTCCGTAAGAAAGTTTGTTGAATTCTGTTACTTTAAAGAATAGAACTATGAAAATCAAACAAACAAAAAATAAAACAAAGTAACAACTACAAAGTGAATAGAACTGTGTCTTGTTTCTGTTTTATTGTTATACATTTTAGTCTCTAGCTTTTGTATTTCCAATGCATGTACGTAGCATTTTATGTTACAATAAACTGTATATAAAATATATAAGTATGATCAGAATAGGAAATTTAAGAAATTAATAGAAAAGGAATTATTAATAATTGCTCAATGACCCAATTTAAAAAAATCCTATTGTAAATAGGTAGGTGATAGGACAATAGGTATTTAATTTTTATGTGAGAAATGTGAGTTGATATACAACTTCCAGAAAGTATTCTTGCTTTTCCTTAATGTATATTCTTCCTTTTGTATTGTGCAATGACAAAACATTACATAAGATGGCAGTAGGAGATTATAAATGTTCCCTCTCAGAGTGATACGTTCAACAAATTGGCCAGCCAAGTATAATAAACACAATTATATAATAGCTATTTTGGATTGCTAGATTTCTCACACATATTATTTTCCTTGACTGTTCCCCTTTTTAATGGAAAGAAGAAAGCTTCTAATTTTGATTTCACACACACATATATGTATATATATATATATATATATATATATATATATATATATATACATATTTTATTTTACACACATTTTTAAAGGAATCACACACAATGTTACATTTCAGTTTACTTTTCTTGGCCTGTTTAAAAATAAAATTTTGCTGAATTTTGTGGAGCTATGTATTAAAAGAGTAAATCAAGATCTCTTAGAATATTTAAGCATCTTAAAAATATAAATTGCTCACCATAATCTTCATTAAAAGGGCATATTTCTAAGAATGAACCATTTCCTTATTGTTTTTTTCCCCAAGAATTATTGGATTGGATTAATTTTTAGAGTATACCATTATTTTAAATCTTAGAAAATTTATCTGAGACAAAGTAGGTTTCTCAGGATGTGGTCAGATATGAGATATTGGCAATAAGCTTTATGTCCTTTGTTGCTTCCAGAAGGGATGAGCACATTGCTTTGTGCCTTTCTGTATTTGAGAAGCCTACACAGGAAAATGACCCATAATGATTGTATATTGATAAAGAATGAAAAAAAATTGGAGGGAAATTTCTAATATTAAATTTATACTTATCTTTTCTGAAGTAACTTGTCTTTTCTTTAGCATCAGTCCATAATTATCAGGGAACCATCTGACATTTGAACATGGACGATTATGCACATCTGTCAGATTAGTTGGGAGTGGAGACATTGAATCTATGTAGAATTTTTATATGGATTTGTTGTTATCCCCAAAGAACTGAGATCCATAATCCAATGAATAAGTTTCCATGGGAGAAACACTTATAGATGACAAATATGATCTTGTTTAATTATTACTTTTTAGTTTAAGGAAACTGCATTTTAGTTCTCACATAGTAACTTTCTAGAATTCTAAGGGGCATGACATTTGTTCTGAAAACATAGACACTAAAGATTTTGGATTTGGTATTTTTTTTTAAACTCATTTTCTTGGGATAAAGGGGCATAACTTTTGTTTTATGACTTTATGTATCTCAAACCCAGTATTATGTGTTGATTCAACATGCAATTAAATATATATGAATTTATAGGCATATTACAAACTGGAAAAAAATTTAATAGACTTTATTAAAGAAGAGTGGTGTAGTTTTAGTTTCACAGAAAAATTGAGCGGAAAGTACAGGGTTTTTATTATTCCCTGTCCTCACACCCACAACCTCCCCACATCAACATCCAGTACCACAGTGGTTAAGTTTCTCAGGATCCACATAAGAGTGAAAACATATGGTATCTGCCTTTCTCTGCCTGACTTACTTCACTTAGCATAACACTCTCCAGTTCCATCCACGTTGCTACAAAAGGCCAGATTTCATTCTTTCTCATTGCCAAGTAGTATCCCATTGTATATATAAACCACATCTTCTTTATCCATTCATCAGTTGATGGACATTTAGGCTCTTTCTATAATTTGTCTATTGTTGAGAGTGCTGCTATAAACATTGGGGTACATGTGCCCCTATGCATCAGCACTCCTGTATCTCTTGGGTAAATTCCTAGCAGTGCTATTGCTGGGTCATAGGGTAGATCTATTTTTACTTTCTTGAGGAACCTCCACACTGTTTTTCAGAGCAGTTGCATCAGTTTGCATTCCCACCAACAGTGCAAGAGGGTTCCTGTTTCTAAGTTTGGGTGATTATAAATAAAGCTGCTTTAAACATCCATGTGCGGGTTTTCATGTGGACATAAGTTTTCAGTTTTTTTTAAGTAGATACCAAGGAGTGTGATTGCTGGATAATATAGTAAGAGTATGTTTAGTTTTGTAAGAAATCCCCAAACTTTCAAAGAGCCTATACAATTTTGTACTCCCACCAGTAATGACTAAGCAGAGTCACTGTTACTCAACATTCTCTGAAGCATTTGGTGTTGGCAGTGTTCTGTTTTTGTGTTGTTGTGTTTTTTTTTGTTTTTTTGTTTTTACTCTTCTAATGGGTATGTAGTGGTCAAACTGAACTTTCATACTTGCAAATTAGTAGATCTTAGAACATGTCAATCAGTATTATAAGCCATAATTTAAGATGCAATTGTAGGGTGTTAGTACTATTGTTATTTTAAATTTGAATTATGAAATTTTATGTTTATTGCTTTCTGATCATTTAAACCTTTCCATAACCAATTAAAAATATAATACAGAGTTTACTTTTACTCTTTATCTATTACATGTTTATTACTTTGTGTATAAACATTTTTTTATCTTTTATTTTCCTAATCATTTAATGTTTCTTTCATAGAGTTACAACAAAAATTTATTTTTAACTTAATGTTATTATGTTAACATTTTACTAGACTTTGCTAAAAGAGTTAGCAATAAAATATTCTGGGATAAAAGTTTTTAAAAAATAACTGCATTATTTCTACTTCTGGTCCTAGCCCCATAGGTTTTATGATCAGACCCCTGTCTTTTATATTCAACATACCCACCATATACCAATCCTTACCCATGCAGCCTCAATGAGCAACATGGTTCCACACACATGGTTCCTCAACAAGTTTCCACAAATGAGTATGCTTCAGTATTATCTATAGTTCTTATCTGGTCATCTTTTCATGGTAGGGGAATCTGTCATCTGCTGCCCATTACTTTAGGGTCTTAAACTGTTTCCCCAAATTCTAAAGTAATTCTCTGACATACAGACAGCTATCTGTAGGACTCAGTGTTTTAGTTAAGATAGTTAAACCCGCAAGTGCTGGGGTTCCTGTTCAGCTCAGACCAGTGACTAGCAATCTTTTAACAAGGTTCACAGTTTATGTAATAAACTGTCATTCTGAGGTGGCAGTGTAGTGGGATTATTTGTGTGCCTTCCCAGAATGTTGTCCCATCTACTAATTGTTCAACTGAGAGAATTCTCATAGACAGGCCCAAAACCTTCTCTCCTATTTTGGAATACCTTCTTCCCTGGGCTGCAGAGACATCATTATCATGAAGCACAGTCTCGGGGAAAGTGAATAACCCCTCATCTCAGCCCTGATACCCTTCTGTTTGTATCAAGTTGACCCTCAAAAATAATTAGAACAAAAATACAAAAGCTGAGACCTGATGGAAAGTGTAAAAAACACAAAACTAAAGAATAGAACTCCATACATCAGTGGGGAGCCAAGCTTTCTCTTATTGAGAGAAGAATCTATGATAACATGTGGGAATAGTTTCTAATTCTAGTTTCAGAGGGTAAAAAAGAGGAAGAAGACGATTGTGTTTTACTGTACAAGTCATCATGTAGAGAAAGATAATATGAATCCAATTATTTAAAGAAGGTCTGTGATCTTACAGAGCTGTCTTTGGTGTAATCCCTGCTGTTATGTATGGGGAAAGATGATCTTAAGAAGCTTTCTGACCATTAGAAGAAGTTCTGATGATGATGAGGATGATGATAATGATGATGATAGATGGCTAAAATTTTTGAAAATATGAAATTCAGTTCTCATTATTCTAATCATCTAATCTACCCTGCAAGGTAGAGTATTTCCATTTTACAGAGGAGGAAACTGAGATTCAGAAAGTAAGTAACATGTCCAAGTTCACACACACACACAAGGTCCAGTGGAGGAGCTGAAATCTGAATCTTGCCTGACACACTAGGAATCAAATTTTGCTCAGAGAATGTTTGGGGAAAACATCAGGTTCTAAGTGCGTTAACACTTTTAGTATCTTCAGTGCATGTTGAAAGTTATACTTCCATCTTTTTTTTGTTTTTTTCTTCTAAGGATGAATGAATAATATGGCCAAATGAGTAGAAGTGATCTTTCTAGGCATCTGACTGACTATATAATATCCTTGGGATAAATTCAAAACTATGCTCCTTAAAAAGTGAGTAATCTAAATCTATTATATGCTCTAGGGTGATTCTGGAGTCCTTTTGTGGGGTCAGGATAAGACATTCAAGCTCAAAGTTAATGATAGGGCTTTCCAACTATATATAAAAATATTAATTTCCCAACATTAAAAATAGTATGAGTGAGCTCCAGTTCTCTTTACTTAAAAAATTGGTGCTGAGGCGCCTGGCTGGCTCAGTTGGTTGAGCATCCAAATCTTGATTTTCACTCAGGTCATGATCCTGGGGTCATGGGATCAAACCCTGCGTTGGGTTCCATGCTGAGCTTGAGATTCTCTTTCTCTCTCCGTCTGCCTCTTCTCCCCACTCTCAAGTTAAAAGAACTCCCCCTTCCCAAACCAAACTGGTTACGATACTCACCAGCTCTGTGACCTAGGGCAAATGATTTAACTTCTCTAACCTTCAGTTCTCTGATCTAATAATAGCATGGGGATTGGATGAATTAAATTAAGTAAAAGCACTCAGTGTTGTACACCCCCCCCCCCACTGAGTAAGTAAATATTAACTCAGATTATTATATTATTCAAAGATACAGCCAAAATGGCCTAGTTTCAGAGAATACAAGTAGAGGCATATTCAACAGGTGCATTTTTACAAAGTAGCTTTTAGGGCACACCTTGAACTTCAAGTAATGACAAGAGTACCAAAATAAGAATGGAAATATCCAGTTTAAAATGTGTCAGTATAAGTGCTGGAGTGATGTGAAAGCACTTGGTCTTTGGTGCCCTCCACAATAGATTGTACTGTTGCAAAATGGCAGCACTTCGGTGAGAGACCAACGTCCTACAGAATCAAATGAGCTGTGTGGTGGACTTGGGCATTGTGTTAGTATTAAACAGTAAATTGGCCCGTGGTCAGTTGGCATTTTAATCTCATAGGTGCTCTAAGCCCTTCAACATCAGAGCCCAGTTTCATTCCCATTAGTTGTTGATACAGAATTTTTAGACTCATGGGGTTCCTGCCTTATCAGTCAGAAAATGCTAAAGAAACAGCATGATCTTAATGCTGAGCTCAGTATGAGTAAATCACTGATATTCTACTGTTTCATCAAAGTAATTATGCTTTCATCTTTCTAGTCCTAAAAAAGAACAATTTCTCAAAAAAAAAAAACCAATTTCTCCTACAACTGTGAAAAATCTAAAAATCAGTTTTTCAAGGTTTGAGCTCAGATTCAACCAATGCAATCAACTCTGAAAATATGTGAAATGATGAATGTAGCATTCCCACAGTTTGCCTGGGAAGTAAGTAACATTAGGATGCCCTATCTGAAAAGGGCAATGATAATTTGGTGGTTCTGGGAAATGGCACAGTGGGTGCTAAATGCCAAGTCCTTCATATGGATCCTGATGTGTGGAAAATTCTTCAGGCTTTTGATACTGTGAGGAATTGGGGATACATTTGCTTCCTTAATTTCCTACTAAGGAAATTTTAGTTTTCCTATGAGAGGGACCCAAATTAGCAGTAACTTTGGGAACCACTTTATTATAGGATCACAGGAGCCCTTTCTGGGGAAATTGATCCTTAGAAGGCAGTTTCCTATTTAGTTTCTGGTTATTTTGCTATACCTGCCTCAGTGGGGTCACTACTTTGAGTTCTCTTCTGCCCCACACCTTCTCTCTGCCCCACACCTGCTCATGCTCGTCTGTCTCTCTCACAGTAAATAAATAAACTTAAAACAAAAACAAAAACACATACACCGAGGTATAGAGAGATTAAATAAGTTGTCTATATCAGTAGTAAGTAGCAGAATTTGGCAGTCTGATTCTATGTTCATGCTGTTGATCCACTAACCTGCCTTTTTAATAAATAAAACATAACTGAAATAAATAATGGTAAAATATTTCATACATTACAAAAAGCATACAAAAGTTAAAAAGAATAAGGCAAAAGTGAGACAATGTTTTAAAATGTCAGGTTAATTAATTGTAAGGATTGCATGTTATCATGACTAGTTATTCACAATGAAAAATATATGCATGAGAATGTTCATAATTGAATGTGGATATAAAATAATAATTTAAATAGTTCTGACAATTTTGAAATTTGACCAACTCTTTGATCTAATTAGGTCATCTTTGTTTTTATTTCATAATATGGACAATAAGGAACTTATACTAGGAGTAGAACTTTCCATGCTGCCATTTTCTTGTGTACTTACATGTTTGCATCATTGGTATTATCTTCTATATGTGATGTCCATATTAGAAGATTTAAAAATTTTTTAATGTTTTATTTATTTTTGAGACAGAGAGAGACAGAACATGAGCAGGGAAGGGGCAGAGAGAGAGCGAGGCACAGAATTGGAAGCAGGCTCCAGGCTCTGAGCTGTCAGCACAGAGCCTGATGCAGGCCTCAAACTCACGAACTGAACTGTGGGATCATGACCTGAGCCGAAGTCAGGTGCTCAACCAACTGAGCCACCCAGGCGCCCCTTTGTTAGAATATTTTAAATTAATTTTTTGTTCTTGTGAAAGTTAGTTTAAATGAAACTTGGCAATGTAATCTGCAAATCCTCCTAATTGGTTCTCTTGTAAAATGCTGTAAGGTGTAACCTGCCGAAATAAGAGAATGAGTGCATGAGGACACCGCCATTTATTCCTCTGTGCCTGGGTTATTTACTTTTTCTTCAGGATGTTTTTCTCACTGTATGAGATGTGGGGTCTCTTATATAGTTACTGAGCAAGGATGCCAGTGATAATTTGTATGTTAAATATAGACCCTCACCTTATTTTTTATTTTTCAAAAAAAAAAAATGGATATGGAAATCCTAATATTTTTCTTTACATATCCCCAGAGGATTGTCTTGTGCTTCTCCTGGGGGTATGCACACCTTCAGTATGCAACTGGAGAAGTCACTTGAGTGTAAGGGCTCAAAATATGAAGTCTCTTGCACATAAGTATTCAAATATTAATAGAATACAAATATGAATACTATTACTGCTCAGAGAGGCAAAGGAGGGCTTGTAAACATAAAGTACAGTTGAATTGCAGCAGAAATTTGGCCTACAAATAAAAACAGGTATTTTTAATCTACTAAAAAAGTGAGAAAAATTTAATTTGCATTAGCTCTTTCTGTTAAAATATATCTTTTTAATTATTTTTTTTGTCAGCCAATTGCTTTACAGTTATGTTTAATCCTTAATTTATATCTTTTGGTTGCGGCCTATAGGCACACTGTGGAGTTAACACAAAGGGACACACCCCATTGCTTCTTTCTTTACACTGCTGAGCTAGGATCCGTTACTTGATTCTATGCATTAATGAGCCATGAAATATTATTCTTCTGCTAATTTAACTCAGGGAGGCCATTGGGGATTTGTTTGAACAATTGAGAGAGGGATGGAATGCTTGGCTTACAAATCAGCTCACTGAAATACATGAGATTTTTCTTTGGGGAAAAAAATAAACCCAACACTCAAGAAAGTTGTGTGACAAAAAACTACTGCACAGTTAAAAAAATTTTTTCAAATAACTATTATATTGTTTAGTCACTATTACTTAAAGAGGACATCATGTTTTATAAAATAAGATGCGAATTCTCTGTAAATATCATGGTTTTTACAGTTTTTCCGTTCTAAGCAATCTGAACCAAGAAATCTTACTTTAACAGTTTCATGTTTTTCACTGACCTAAGATTTTATTTTACCTTTTGTAGTTCAAGAAATTTAGCTTAGAGCAATTAATAAGCCTGTCATTATCCAAATGTAAACATTTTCATGTATGTTTGGATAAATTAGCAATGAAAATATCACAGGGAAAGTTAAAAATCTCTTTTGTTTGTTTAAACTTAAGTAGATCAATAATAATTTTAAGAAAAACTCTAACTAGAATCTGAAGGGTTATAATATCCTCTATAAATGCAAAGATATTTTTAATAGATGTTGATCAATGCTGAATGAGTGGCATAATTGAATAAATTAAATTCACAAATTATACTGTTTTTGTAAACTGTATTCATCCTCTGTTTTCACTAAATTAACATTTTTCATTTCTAGGCAAAGAGGAAATGGCACAAATATTCTTTGAACATATAGAATTTAAGACTGTTCCATTCATCCTCACTTATTTTTCAAAATAATTCATGCTTGTGAAAAACCAAATAGCATAATAATGAAAAACTGCTGTCCTCTGACTCCCTTCCAAATAAATACTTGGTCCCCTTTCCTCGAGGCAACCATTTTTATTTCTTTTAGGTGTTTCTTCTAGTATTTTCCTCCATATTATCTATTGATTTCCTACCAAGGTAAGGCTCTCTGAATTGGTATCTTACATTCTTTCCTCACTTACTTTCCTGCCCAACTATCCTTCTGATATGATGATAAAATAATTTGGGAGGCATGTCAATATTCAGTTTTTACTTTATTATGACTATGAAAATATTATTCACTACAAAGCCAAGTCTATGACCGTTTCTTTCTCATGAAAGTTTTTTCTTCATAGAAAATAATCATTTCCTATATTTTCTCTTGCATTACTTTTCAACATACCTGCTATCAGTTTTTAAGGGCTCTATCTAATGCTCATAAATATTAATTTCCAAGGGTTCCGTATTTCAGATAGCCTATCAATTTTATGAATTTTGAGACTTCTCTCTGACATCTTTCCATTTTACTTTTTCTATCTGGATCAGTTGTTCCTTTGGCCTGGTGAATTCCTGTCATCCTAGTCGGCTCTATCCTGTGTTGGCTTTACTGTTTGCTAGATTCTATGTCTTCATCTCTTTTACTTGTATTTCATCTTTTTCTGAGGCACATCTCCCATCGCTTCCAAACTTTTAAAATTTATTGCATATCCAAATTTCATTTACTTTCCCCTCACACTTGATTGATACTTTGGCTGCATATTGTATCCAGAGTTAAAATATTTTTTCCTTAATATTTTGAAAATACTGAATTTCATGCCATTCTGAATATAGGTCTTTTGTATGTGACCTGACTTTTACTCTGGAAGATTTTAAAGTTTATTTATTTATTTTGAGAGAGAGGGAGAGAGGGAGAGCACGTATGTGAGTGGGGGACAGGCAAAGTGGGAGAGAGAGAATACCAAGCAGCTAGCACAGAGGCCAATGCAGGGCCCAGTCTCACTAAATGTGGGATCATGGCCTGAGCGAAGCCAAGATCAAGTCAGATGCTTGATTGACTGAGCCACCCAGGTATCCCAACTCTGGAACGTTTTAGATTCTCTTTGCCTCTGGTATTCTGATATATCATCAAGATGTGCCATAAATAGGTCTTTTCTCCTTCATTGTATTGGGTATTCACTGGGACTGCTTATTTTGTAAATTCAAGTCCTTGAGTCCTTGTACATTCTTTATACAATTGTGTTTTGATGAATTTCTCCCTTTCAGTTGTTTCTGTTCCATCTTTCTGTACCTCCTATTATTCAGAAGTTAGATCTGATAGATTAATCCTTTAAGTCTCTTTTCTCAAATATTTCCCAGCCCTTTCTCTAATCATTTTTATTTTTTGAGAGATTTCATTTACTATATCTTCTAGATTTTTAATTGGATTTTTTCCGACTCTGATATTTTAATTTCTGAATGCTCTTTCTTATTTTTGGGTCATTTCTTTTCACAGTGGTTTTTGTTTTTGTGGATGCAATGATTCCTTTTATCTTTCTGATAATATTAATAATACATTTTTCTCTTTAAATTTTCTGTCTGATTTCTCCAGGTTTCTTTCTTTCTGTGTTGTGATCTCTTTCTCTCAGTGTGGACGCTTTTCTCTAATGTTTAGTTATCTTTCGCTGTCCTTTTATATTTGAGTAAGGGACTGATTAGAAATGGTATGTGAGTAGGTGGGGCTGGGTGATTGAGTGGTGCTTTAGGCTTTTTGCGAAGAGATCCTTAAAAGTCAGTATTTGTAGTTCTTTTCTTAGGGTTGATTGGCTTCTCCAGAGAAAGATCCTCCAATATGGTGCTTGGGAAATACTAACCTGGCTGTAAGTTTCTGAAAGATGGATAGGGGAAGATGACTCTGAGGAGTGGGATAGGAGGAGTCACATCTCTGCCTTCTCTTGCATTTGACTTCCCCCAAATCTATGGCCTTTTTGGTTCATATTTTCCAGAGAATTAACTTTTGCTATCTTGCCTAGTTTAGAGGTGTGGTGGTAGTAGGAATGGGGTGTTTGCTTAATTAAGCAAGATAGTGGAGGGGACCATTATGTAGTCTCAACCAGTATTTAGCCCATGTATTACTTCTACCTTGTGATACTTCTGAAGTATCGGTATCTGAAGTATGAAGTATCTCCAAGTCCTTAACAACTCAAAAGTTCTATATATGAATTTACTCAGCTTTCATCAATAGCCATCTCTGCAGAGACTTTAGATTGAAGCTTCTCCTTCCCTGATAGGCCGATTACCATTCCCCATGTCCTTTCCATCTGCAATATATATCTTAAAATCTCTCATCTGCTGCTGAATCTCCTGCTGTTCTTCTTGTCCGTGTAGTGGTATTTGCCCTTTTTATTCCCTTGCTTTCTTGGTGGTGGTATCTCAGAAGGCAGGAAAGAGTACTGTGTGGTCATTCTGTTTAATTAGACTTTGATTCTTTTCAAAAGCCTGAACTTTCCTCCCCTCACTATTACTTATTACAACCAAAATTAGTTCCATTTTTAGGTTATAAGCTCTTACTCAGCAGTCTCACCCAGAAGATTCTCTATCTTGTTTTTAAATTCCTTCAGTGTTTGGTACTAGACATACAGTACAATCTTAAGTTCTTTCAAGAAAGGGATACAGTTTCCAATTATGCAGGATATGTTTATTCAGAGATCCCTAACTGGTATACTGGGGTATACTGGGATACCACAAACGAATATGTGTATAAGACATTGATCCTCTCAGTCTTTAGGAAGCCAGGCTGGTTCTGGGTCTGTGACCTCATGCATTCTGTTGATTTAAGTATGCCATACAAACAGTCTCATTTTCTAGGTGAGGATGGAAGAAGTTGGGAGCATTTCTGTAAAGCAATATGGCTGATATATTCATTTTAGTATTTGACATTTTAGACTTTTTGACCTATTTTTAAAGGATATGGGATTTATTCTTTGGTTAAAGCATTAATAGATGTGAAAATACTCAGCATTCATGGAAAATAGTTTATTTTTAAGTGGATTTTTTGAGGATGGCTAACTAGAAGAATTTAGCATTGATTTACTCTATAATCTTTTATTAGTATTGGAAAGTCAGCCCAGGTAAAGAAGTTATTTTAAGGAATCAGGCCATGTCTTAAGTCCATATGCAGGAAGTGTTTCCAAACTATATGGACTAGATCCAGGAACTGAAAAGGAGGATAATAAGATTGCCTTTGGTTCGTTCAGACCACATTCTGCTGCCTCCGCTCTTTTTGTGTGTCTACCCTAACTTCTCTCACTTTCAGAGTCCTTACTTGTGCCCAATAGAGACTGAAAACAATATTTCAGTCTCATATTCAGACTCCTGGGAGAGAAACTGATTGGCCTACCTTAAATGAATTTTCAAACAATGGCAGTAATTTCTCTGGAGAAAGTAATCAACCCAAACTCAGTAATATGATCATGGCTTGGGCAGTTTACCCCTTTCCATGGGAAAAAGAGAGGTTCTTCTGGAGGACATAAAGATTGGGTAGATGCTTCACACATGGCCACTTTAAGCATGAAAGCAATTATCTTTTGCTTTATGACACATAGGGCGTTTTATTACTACAAATTTTCACCATGGAAGCCTTGGGAAATTGTGGCTGAATTCACACATAATTTTCATAATGCCAGAACTGGACAGTTGTCTTTGCTTTTTGGAAAAAAACAAAATTTTTGTTGAGAGAAGAACATACTAAAGTCATTTTTTTCAGAATATGGGTGATCAGTCTGTGTGAAACAGCTTCTGGTTAAATTTAATTATGGCTGTATAGCTAGGAAACTGATTATCTTTGTGTGGCTTATACAAGGCTCGAAGGCAGTAAGCAAGAGAGATTGTAGAAAAATGAGATGAGTTAGGGGAGCCAGTAATCGCAACTATTCATAACAAAAATAATGTACTGAAATAAGGCAGGTAAGTGGGAAGTTGAGAGGGAACTAAAACAATGGTATTAAAGAGGCATATTGATAAAAAAATAGTGTTTATTGGTTTGAACAGTAAGGAAAATGTAGAAAGTAAGAAGATGCCATATATTTGGAGTGAATGGTGGTGCCATTTGTTGAGATACAGAGGTGGGGGTATAGGTTTTGGAGGAGATAACAAACTTAGTTTTGGACATGTTCAGTTGTAGGTTCCTGAAGAGAAGCTAGGTGCAAGAACTACATAGTTATGTATATGTATTTATAGCTAAGGAAAAAAATTTCTACCAGAAATAATGTAGAATTAGAATCAGTTATATGTATTTTTATTTCTTTTTAAAAAAGCTTTTTAAAGTTTTTATTTGAATTCCAGTTATTTAGCATACAATGTATTTTTATTTCTAGGAATAGCTTTTAATTTAGATCTCTCTTTTTCCCTCAAATGTTTGGAATACCTTATTTCCTAAGCATCCTTCATTTAAAAAATGGTTAGTTATAGATTTAAGCAATGGCATATGGCAAACACATTATTATTTTCACAAAACTTTTTATATATAGCATATACACAGAAATTTTCAGTGGATTTTCACAAAGTAGCACACCTATATAGCCTGCACTCAGGTCAAGCAACAGAACATTATCATCCCCTCAATCCGAAGATCCTACCTAGCGCCTTCCAGATATAACATCTCCCTCAAGAGTAACCTTCATGCAAGATTAGTTTGGTTTGTTTTGAATTTTTAATAACTAGAATCATACAGTGTGTGCCTTCTGATGTCTGGCTTCTTTTGCCAAACATGATGTTTTTGAGAGTTGTTCATGTTACTGTGTGCAGTTGTTCTTTTCCATGCCTGTATAATATTCCATGTAGCGGCTATATCCAATTTATTTATCCATTTTACAGCTGACAGACATTTGGGTGAAGCAGCATTATGTTTAGGGATGTAGACGAAGTGGAAGCTAAAATTGTTGGGTGAAAGGTGGTAAATGATTGGCTCTGAGTATCTTCAGAAACACTAGTGCAGGAGATTGGACTTCTGTAAGCAAATAGCATGATAGCTCAACCAGGACATTAAAGAAAAACTTACCAAGAAGGATTTGAAACTGGGAACAGTAGTTTACATTTCTGAAATCAATGCCAAGGGGTGACCTAAGAAAAATCTGCCAGTAGATCTTCTCTGTCTCTAAAGAGTAAATAAACAAATAAGAACATGTGAAGAGGCTTTTTTGTTCTCTTGGCATTTGGGACTCAATATTTCTCATGACGATATAAATGAATTCATTTTGAAAAATTATTTTAAAAAAGCCATCTGCTAAGTCTGGTGATAGAGGTCAGGAGACCTAAGACAATGACGGTTTGGGATTAAAATAACTTTGGATATCTTTTACTATTGTGGCTATAAAATCATTAAAGGCCTAGAGGGATCACTTAAGTGCTTCAGTTTTAGTACACTGCATTTTGTGGGGCATATTATAAACTATAATGGTAATTGTGGATTAAGAAGTTGCAAACGACTTGAATCTTTTTTCTATGTGTAAATATGTAAAAGGTTAAAGCCATCTTTTTTAAAAAAACAAACATACACACACAACCCAAACCCAAATATTCCTACCTTTATCAATCATGTCTTCTACAGGTACTCATTACTATATTTACTGACAGATTCCATGTATAGATCCATGTCTGCCTGAGTTCTTAAACCATTCCTTTCTAGAGAAAGAAGTACAGCCATAGTTCCAGTTTACCATCTGGTTTGGCCTGAAAGGAAAGTCTTATGGCCCAATGAAAATGTTTTCACTACTCCGGGGATGATTCTGGTTGCCTCTGTAGATTTTGCGTCCAATATTCCTGACTATCTGTATCTTACTTCCCTCTTGGAATAGTGTTTGTAGGACTCTAGTTCAGCATTATAGTATAACCTTTGCCTTAGAATTTGGTAGTCTGTCTTACTTTTTCCTAACCCATGCGATGGCTAGCATCATACTGATAATGGGCAAATTGCCTGGATCCCTGACACTATGATCCACCTGATTAAACCTGATTAATACTATTTTGGAGAGCTGGGAATAGGAGTGACTGAACACTGAAGTGAGTGAGATGCAAAATTTAAGGAGATGTCAAAAACGCAGGTATCAAGAGGAATATTATTTTAATGCAATATTTGAATAACCCAAATTTTGAATAGTCAAAGTTAAATTTTTAAGCATTCATAATGAACAAAATATCAACATTTTAAAGACAAAATTGGTATAACTGATTTTTATCATTTGCCTTAGGATCCAATAGAGCTTCCCTGGGCACTGATTCAGTCATGTCTAGATTTCCCTTCCTGTGAGGTTTAATCTGCAAGACTGATTTCTGACTGACTGGAGGCAAGAAATAGTGTCCTAGAGATCACTTTTGGATAATTAATTTCTTATTCAAAAATACTAGCTGAGCATCTCATATGTGCAAATCATGATGCCGTGTTATATAAGAGGCGAAGAAAAATTTGTAAGCCATGAACCATGCCCTGAAATTGCTTATGGTTTAGCAGAAGAAATAAGACATGTGGGCAGAATATAGTCTTATACACCATAGGAAAGGTACAGAAGCAGTACTACAGTTCAGAGGATGGAGAGAACACTTCTAGCTGTGGTAATCAGCAAAAGCTTTTTATAAAAGGTATCATTTCATAGGGACTCTGAAGATATGGTACAATTTGGACATACACAGCTAAGGGCAGCGAATATTTATGTGGAGTAAAGACACAACTATGGGAAAAGTTGAGGCATGCTTAGAAGTATTGAGAAGCTCAGACTGGTTAGAGATGGGCTTGGAAAGAAGGTAAAACTCAGGAAATGGAATGATGGAATTATCAAGGACCTTGAATGGCTTTGGCTCTTAGAATTCCCCAGGCACATCTTTAAAGGCTGGTGACCTGCTGACAGGGCATGTCTTAGTCCATTCAGGCTGATGTAACAAAGTACCATAGACTAGGTGGCCTAAAAAGAACAGAACTTTATTTCCCATAGTTCTGAGAAATCTGAACTCCCAAATCAGCTTTTGGTGAGGACTCTCTTCAAGACTGCAGATTGCCAACTTCTTACTGTATCCTCATGTGGAGGAAAGAGGAACAAGCCAACTCTCTGGCTTATTCTTTTAAGAGCACTAATACCCTTGATTAGGGGTCTGCCCCAATGACCTAATTATGTCCCAAAGGCGCCACCTTCAAATACTATACACTGGGGATTATTTTTCGAAGAATGAATTTTGGCGGAACACAAATTTTTAGTCAATAGCAGAACACTTTGTTCTTTCATTTCTTCTTATTTTTTTATTTCTTTTAAGAGAAAGAGAGTGCATGAGCTGGGGAGAGGAGAGGAGGGATAGAAAGAGAGAATCTCAAGGAGGCTCCATGTTCAGCATGGAGCCTGACAGGGGGCTTGATCCCACAACCTTGGGATGATGACCTGAGCTGAAATCAAGAGTTAGACACTCAACTGACTGAGCTACCTAGGTGGCCTGGCACTTTATTTTTTTAGATTTTGAGATTAAATAGGACAACTGTTACCGGTGGGAGAGTCTGTGTTGTGTCAATGAAGGACTTGGTTCTTGGATTTCCCACAAAAAGATTTACTGAAAATCCATGTTCAGAATAAAGACAGCCAGAAGTAAAGTAGCAAGCACAAACAAAAGTACACTCTCAAGGTGGGAGAGCAGGTAGGCTCCACAGGTGGAACTGGTCCCTAGGTTGTTTTGGGATTGGATATTATTGGATCTTTCTGGGCCGGGAGGAGCTGTGACTTATAGTGGGGTGGTCTCTAATGGAGGCTGTTTCCAATCATTTGGGGGACTCCTCCCACAGGTGAGGGGGGGTAGTTTTTGACCCTGCAAGGAGTGGGGGAGAGTTTTAACCACAAGGCAAATGCATTATAATGAGTGTAGGGGTGGCCCTAGGGCAGAGGTGGAAGAGGAAAGCTGCATGCTCTGCACTTGTGGCTCTTGGTCTGTCAGTCCCAAGGTCTTGGAAGCCACAAAGTCAAGATGTTGTGCCTATGGGCTTCCAATGTGCAACCTATTTTTTCTTTCTTTCTTTCTTTCTTTCTTTCTTTCTTTCTTTCTTTCTTTCTTTCTTTCTTTCTTTCTTTCTTTTTATTTATTTATTTAATATATGAAATTTACTGTCAAATTGGTTTCCATACAACACCCAGTGCTCATCCCAAAAGGTGCCCTCCTCAATACCCATCACCCACCCGCCCCTCCCTCCCACCCCCCCCCCCCATCAACCCTCAGTTCTCAGTTTTTAACAGTCTCTTATGCTTTGGCTGTCTCCCACTCTAACGTCTTTTTTTTTTTTTTTCCTTCCCCTCCCCCATGGGTTTCTGTTACGTTTCTCAGGATCCACATAAGAGTGAAAACATATGGTATCTGTCTTTCTCTGTATGGCTTATTTCACTTAGCATCACACTCTCCAGTTCCATCCACGTTGCTACAAAAGGCCATATTTCATTTTTTCTCATTGCCACGTAGTATTCCATTGTGTATATAAACCACAATTTCTTTATCCATTCATCAGTTGATGGACATTTAGGCTCTTTCCATAATTTGGCTATTGTTGAGAGTGCAGCTATAAACATTGGGGTACAAGTGCCCCTATGCATCAGTACTCCTGTATCCCTTGGATAAATTCCTAGCAGTGCTATTGCTGGGTCATAGGGTAGGTCTATTTTTAATTTTCTGAGGAACCTCCACACTGCTTTCCAGAGCGGCTGCACCAATTTGCATTCCCACCAACAGTGCAAGAGGGTTCCCGTTTCTCCACATCCTCTCCAGCATCTATAGTCTCCTGATTTCTTCATTTTGGCCACTCTGACTGGCGTGAGGTGATATCTGACTGTGGTTTTGATTTGTATTTCCCTGATAAGGAGCGACGTTGAACATCTTTTCATGTGCCTGTTGGCCATCCGGATGTCTTCTTTAGAGAAGTGTCTATTCATGTTTTCTGCCCATTTCTTCACTGGGTTATTTGTTTTTCGGGTGTTGAGTTTGGTGAGCTCTTTATAGATTTTGGATACTAGCCCTTTGTCCGATATGTCATTTGCAAATATCTTTTCCCATTCCGTTGGTTGTCTTTTAGTTTTGTTGGTTGTTTCCTTTGCTGTGCAGAAGCTTTTTATCTTCATAAGGTCCCAGTAATTCACTTTTGCTTTTAATTCCCTTGCCTTTGGGGAAGTGTCAAGTAAGAGATTGCTACGGCTGAGGTCAGAGAGGTCTTTTCCTGCTTTCTCCTCTAAGGTTTTGATGGTTTCCTGTCTCACATTCAGGTCCTTTATCCATTTTGAGTTTATTTTTGTGAATGGTGTGAGAAAGTGGTCTAGTTTCAACCTTCTGCATGTCGCTGTCCAGTTCTCCCAGCACCATTTGTTAAAGAGACTGTCTTTTTTCCATTGGATGTTCTTTCCTGCTTTGTCAAAGATGAGTTGGCCATACGTTTGTGGGTCTAGTTCTGGGGTTTCTATTCTATTCCATTGGTCTATGTGTCTGTTTTTATGCCAATACCATGCTGTCTTGATGCTGACAGCTTTGTAGTAGAGGCTAAAGTCTGGGATTGTGATGCCTCCTGCTTTGGTCTTCTTCAAAATTACTTTGGCTATTCGGGGCCTTTTGTGGTTCCATATGAATTTTAGGATTGCTTGTTCTAGTTTCGAGAAGAATGCTGGTGCAATTTTGATTGGGATTGCATTGAATGTGTAGATAGCTTTGGGTAGTATTGACATTTTGACAATATTTATTCTTCCAATCCATGAGCAGGGAATGTCTTTCCATTTCTTTAAATCTTCTTCAATTACCTTCATAAGCTTTCTATAGTTTTCAGCATACAGATCTTTTACATCTTTGGTTAGATTTATTCCTAGGTATTTTATGCTTCTTGGTGCAATTGTGAATGGGATCAGTTTCTTTGTCTTTCTGTTGCTTCATTGTTAGTGTATAAGAATGCAACTGATTTCTGTACATTGATTTTGTATCCTGCAACTTAGCTGAATTCATGTATCAGTTCTAGCAGACTTTTGGTGGAGTCTATTGGATTTTCCATGTATAATATCATGTCATCTGCAAAAAGTGAAAGCTTGACTTCGTCTTTGCCAATTTTGATGCCTTTGATTTCCTTTTGTTGTCTGATTGCTGATGCTAGAACTTCCAGCACTATGTTAAACAACAGCGGTGAGAGTGGGCATCCCTGTCGTGTTCCTGATCTCAGGGAAAAAGCTCTCAGTTTTTCCCCGTTGAGGATGATGTTAGCTGTGGGCTTTCATAAATGGCTTTTATGATCTTTAAGTATGTACCTTCTATCCCGACTTTCTCAAGGGTTTTTATTAAGAAAGGGTGCTGGATTTTGTCAAAGGCCTTTTCTGCATCGATTGACAGGATCATATGGTTCTTCTCTTTTTTTTTGTTAATGTGATGTATCACGTTGATTGATTTGCGAATGTTGAACCAGCCCTGCATCCCAGGAATGAATCCCACTTGATCATGGTGAATAATTCTTTTTCTGTGCTGTTGAATTCGATTTGCCAGTATCTTATTGAGAATTTTTGCATCCATATTCATCAGGGATATTGGCCTGTAGTTCTCTTTTTTTACTGGGTCTCTGTCTGGTTTAGGAATCAAAGTAATACTGGCTTCATAGAATGAGTCTGGAAGTTTTCCTTCCCTTTCTATTTCTTGGAATAGCTTGAGAAGGATAGGTATTATCTCTGCTTTAAATGTCTGGTAGAACTCCCCTGGGAAGCCATCTGGTCCTGGACTCTTATTTGTTGGGAGATTTTTGGTAACCGATTCAATTTCTTCGCTGGTTATGGGTCTGTTCAAGCTTTCTATTTCCTCCTGATTGAGTTTTGGAAGAGTGTGGGTGTTTAGGAATTTGTCCATTTCTTCCAGGTTGTCCAATTTGTTGGCATATAATTTTTCATAGTATTCCCTGATAATTGTTTGTATCTCTGAGGGATTGGTTGTAATCATTCCATTTTCATTCATGATTTTATCTATTTGGGTCATCTCCCTTTTCTTTTTGAGAAGCCTGGCTAGAGGTTTGTCAGTTTTGTTTATTTTTTCAGAAAACCAACTCTTGGTTTCGTTGATCTGCTCTACAGTTTTTTTAGATTCTATATTGTTTATTTCTGCTCTGATCTTTATTATTTCTCTTCTTCTGCTGGGTTTAGGCTGCCTTTGCTGTTCTGCTTCTATTTCCTTTAGGTGTGCTGTTAGATTTTGTATTTGGGATTTTTCTTGTTTCTGGAGATAGGCCTGGATGGCAATGTATTTTCCTCTCAGGACTGCCTTCGCTGTGTCCCAAGGCGTTTGGATTGTTGTATTTTCATTTTCGTTTGTTTCCATATATTTTTTAATTTCTTCTCTAATTGCCTGGTTGACCCACTCATTCGTTAGTAGGGTGTTCTTTAACCTCCATGCTTTTGGAGGTTTTCCAGACTTTTTCCTGTGGTTGATTTCAAGCTTCATAGCATTGTGGTCTGAAAGTATGCATGGTATAATTTCAATTCTTGTAAACTTATGAAGGGCTGTTTTGTGACCCAGTATATGATCTATCTTGGAGAATGTTCCATGTGCACTCGAGAAGAAAGTATATTCTGTTGCTTTGGGATGCAGAGTTCTAAATATATCTGTCAAGTCCATCTGATCCAATGTATCATTCAGGGCCCTTGTTTCTTTATTGACTGTGTGTCTAGATGATCTATCCATTTCTGTAAGTGGGGTGTTAAAGTCCCCTGCAATGACCACATTCTTATCAATAAGGTTGCTTATGTTTATGAGTAATTGTTTTATATATTTGGGGGCTCCGGTATTCGGCGCATAGACATTTATAATTGTTAGCTCTTCCTGATGGATAGACCCTGTAATTATTATATAATGCCCTTCTTCATCTCTTGTTACTGCCTTTAATTTAAAGTCTAGTTTGTCTGATATAAGTATGGCTACTCCAGCTTTCTTTTGGCTTCCAGTAGCATGATAAATAGTTCTCCATATCCTCACTCTCAATCTAAAGGTGTCCTCAGATCTAAAATGAGTCTCTTGTAGACAGCAAATAGATGGGTCTTGTTTTTTTATCCATTCTGATACCCTATGTCTTTTGGTTGGCACATTTAATCCATTTACATGCAGTGTTATTATAGAAAGATACGGGTTTAGAGTCATTGTGAGGTTTGTATATTTTATGCTTGTAGTGATGTCTCTGGTACTTTGTCTCACAGGATCCCCCTTAGGATCTCTTGTAGGGCTGGTTTAGTGGTGACAAATTCCTTCAGTTTTTGTTTGTTTGGGAAGACCTTTATCTCTCCTTCTATTCTAAATGACAGACTTGCTGGATAAAGGATTCTCGGCTGCATATTTTTTCTGTTTAGCACATTGAAGATATCGTGCCAATCCTTTCTGGCCTGCCAAGTTTCACAAGAGAGATCAGTCACGAGTCTTATAGGTCTCCCTTTATATGTGAGGGCACGTTTATCCCTTGCTGCTTTCAGAATTTTCTCTTTATCCTTGTATTTTGCCAGTTTCACTATGATATGTCGTGCAGAAGATCGATTCAAGTTACGTCTGAAGGGAGTTCTCTGTGCCTCTTGGATTTCAATGCCTTTTTCCTTCCCCAGTTCAGGGAAGTTCTCAGCTATAATTTCTTCAAGTACCCCTTCAGTACCTTTCCCTCTCTCTTCCTCCTCTGGGATACCAATTATGCGTAGATTATTTCTTTTTAGTGTATCACTTAGTTCTCTAATTTTTCCCTCATACTCCTGGATTTTTTTATCTCTCTTTCTCTCAGCTTCCTCTTTTAACATAACTTTATCTTCTAGTTCACCTATTCTCTGCTCTGCCTCTTCAATCTGAGCTGTCGTCGTTTCCATTTTGTTTTGCATTTCGTTTAAAGCGCTTTTCAGCTCCTCGTGACTGTTCCTTAGTCCCTTGATCTCTGTAGCAAGAGATTCTCTGCTGTCCTGTATACTGTTTTCAAGCCCAGCGATTAATTTTATGACTATTATTCTAAATTCACTTTCTGTTATAGTATTTAAATCTTTTTTGATCAGTTCATTAGCTGTTGTTATTTCCTGGAGATACTCCTGAGGGGAATTCTTCCGTTTGGTCATTTTGGATAGTCCCTGGAGTGGTGAGGACCTGCAGGGCACTTCCCCTGTGCTGTGGTGTATAACTGGAGTTGGTGGGCGGGGCCGCAGTCCGACCTGATGTCTGCCCCCAGCCCACCGCTGGGGCCACAGTCAGACTGGTGTGTGCCTTCTCTTCCCCTCTCCTAGGGGCGGGATTCACTGTGGGGTGGCGTGGCCCGTCTGGGCTACTTGCACACTGCCAGGCTTGTGGTGCTGGGGATCTGGCGTATTAGCTGGGGTGGGTAGGCAAGGTGCACGGGGGCAGGAGGGGCAGGCTTGGCTCGCTTCTTTAGGTGATCCACTTCAGGAGGGGCCCTGTGGCAGAGGGAGGGAGTCAGATCTGCTGCCGGAGGTTTGGCTCCGCAGAAGCACAGAGTTGGGTGTTTGCGCGGAGTGAGCAAGTTCCCTGGCAGGAACTGGTTCTCTTTGGGATTTTGGCTGGGGGATGGGCGGGGGAGATGGCGCTGGCGAGCGCCTTTGTTCCCCGCCAAGCTGAGCTCTGCCGTCCGGGGGCTCAGCAGCTCTCCCTCCCTTTGTCTTCCAGCCTTCCCGCTTTCTGAGCAGAGCTGTTCACTTCTGACCTCCCAGATGCTAAGTCGCGCTTGCTGTCGGAACACAGTCCGTCTGGCCCCTCCGCTTTTGCCAGCCAGATTCGGGGGCTCTGCTTGGCCGGCGAGCCGCCCCTCCGCCCCGGCTCCCTCCCGCCAGTCTGTGGAGCGCGCACCACCTCGCCGCCCTTCCTACCCTCTTCCGTGGGCCTCTCGTCTGCGCTTGGCTCCGGAGACTCCGTTCTGCTAATCCTCTGGCGGTTTTCTGGGTTATTTAGGCAGGTGTAGGTGGAATCTAAGTGATCAGCAGGACGCGCGGTGAGCCCAGCGTCCTCCTACGCCGCCATCTTCCCTCTCCCCCAATGTGTAACCTATTTATCATAATCCTTACCTCCAGCTCATGTTTCTATCATTCCTCCCTCAAAAAGACTTGGGACTCAGCCTTGAGGCACTCCTTCCACTGTTCATATCTAGGTTCTACCTAACACAGCTACCAATCAGACAAACAATAAATACAAGCTATTGTTATAAAGATCAGTTAAATCATGTGTTATGTCTATGGATCAACAGTCTAAATAGCTATTGGAATTAAGAGTAGTATTCAACACAATTATAGGACTCAGAATTAGTCTGAAATCTCTTTGGTGTCTCTCTGGCAGTCCCTAGCTATCTGGAGGTCAAAGTGGTGGACACACAGCATAATAACCCCCTTAAGATCTCTGTATAAAAACTACATTTCCTTATTCTGTTCTCTGTTTGTACTTTGATTCTGTTAGGCATATAGATATTTCTTTATTTTAATGCTGGCTAATAGGTTCTGACTAAAGCTAGGGACTGTAAACCTCTAATTAGCAAGCTTAGTGAAAAAGCTTTTTCTGATATAATGCTTATTTGCTCAAATGCTTCATTTTAAGTGGTACAGCAATTAGAATCTCCTTGATAAAAGTGAAGGCTGAGAATATTTTTTAAAACAATAAATCCAAACCCAGTTTTAGGAAAGGAATCTGGTTGTCAGATTGAAATCTGTGCTGTACCTTTTAATACTATTCTTTTTCAGTAACCATAAAACATACCTTTCTATATCATTCCTCAAAACTTCTTGTAACAAACTCCCAAAATTTAACACTATTGTCTGAGTAAGACTTTTATCAATATCTAAGCTCTACTAATTAATTTATATGAAATGGTGTTCAAACTTGGGTTGTAGTACATCTATATATTTTAAAATGTCTTGTTTAAAAGCATTATCAGACTCTGTTGGCTTCTCAATCTCTTGGTTAAAGAATTAATAAAATCATTGACTCTTGCAAGAATTTTGGTTTTAAATTTAGTGTTATATTTTTGTTTCTGTGAATGTTCTGAATATTCCAGGTGCTAGCACCCCTGGCACCTTCTCCCTGGATTATGTTTTTTTTTTTGTTTCTTTTTTTCCCCCAGTGGAAGTGAACTTTTCTGAATGCACTTAGAGACAAACCAAGTAAATGAAAGGGGATTTTACACTAAAATCACCTCAGAGGCCAGTAATACAGAGAAATGAGCCACAGAAGCATTTTCATTTCTCAACTAGCTATTGAGAAGAGAGTTTCACACTTAGGAAGGAAACTATTATCAATTTAATTAAACAAAGACATCCTTTAATACTCTGTTATCTTATATGTTCTCCATTTCCCTCTACCTGTGAAGAAAGAAAAGTCCACAGAATATGTGAAGAAATAATTTTTTTAATGTGGGTGATTTATTCCAAATATGGAAAAGAAAACTTGGACATGAAAACAATGCTGCCCATCCTAAAGTATCTATATGATTACCATTGGCAGGTTGCCAGGACCCCAAGGAGACTTGTAGATGTTTCTCTTTTGCCAGATGGCATGATATTGAGTTTTGTCCGTGAAGGGTGAGGGAAGGGCACAGGAGGAGAAAGTGTGTTTCTCTGGCCAGGCTTCGGAAGGATGGATGGATTCTTTAGCACCCAGCTGCATGGGTGTCTTCTCTTGGCCTGGTATAGACAGCTTCTCTAGCCAGCTTTGTCAACACCAGTAGCTTCTTCAAATACCCATTGCCTTCAGCACGGGCAGCTTCTTCAGTACCAGGCTATTGCAGCATTGGCAGCATCTCCAGCACATGTGTTCCCCAACAGACGGCTTTTCTAGTGTCTGGCTTTAGCAGTGTGGATGGTTTTCTCCATTGCCTAGCTCCTGTGGCTTCTCCAGTGTCTGGCTCCCATGGTCCCTCTATACATGGCTTCCTCTATACATGGCTCCTGTAACATTTTGGTCAGCAGCACCCAGTGGCCAGCAACTTCCCCTGTATTCTTTCAGTGACTTCTCAGTGAAATGCCACCAGCTAGACACCTCTCCTTGAATGGCTTCTCCTGACACTCTCTTGGGAAGCTTTGCAGCAAGTTTTAAGGCATAGAAATTTCCTAAAGATAGTTTTACAAAATGATGGATTTTCAACAAGTTCTTCAATATCCAGTGAGTCACAGTTATGTCTTTTCCAACAAGGTCTGGATTTTAGTTCTGGTGCATTGTTGGGAGCGTGCTACTTATCTCAGCCCTAGGGGTAGTGGCTACTCCTTATATCTGCTATTCCTGTATTCTTTCATTATTTTTACTTCTTACTAGCCAATTCTTTTTTTTTTTTAATGTTTATTTTTATTTTTGAGAGAGAGAGAGAGAGAGACAGAGCATGAACAGGGGAGGGTCAGAGAGAGAGGGAGACACAGAATCCGAAGCAGGCTCCAGGCTCCGAGCTGTCAGCACAGAGCCAGATGTGGGGCTTGAACTCACGGACCACGAGATCATGACCTGAGCCGAAGTCTGATGCTCAACTGACTGAGCCACCCAGGCGCCCCACTAGCCAATTCTTTATTACCTCAATCCCCTCTTATAATTAATAAGCTTTCCTATATTAAACTTTCCCAGATCAAATTAGATTCTATCTTTTGATGGAATCTGATACCTTTACTAAGATATGTCTTGATGTTGACCATTCTGTGCTAGTTTTTCCAGAGATATGATGTGTTTTTTTCAGTTTGTAGATTTGCGTCTTTTTTTTTTTTTAAGTTTATTTATTTTGAGAGAGAGAGAGAGGGAGAGAGAGAGAGGGAGAGAAAATGCTCTCTGCTGTCTGCTTGGAGCCTGACGTGGGGATTGGCCTTAAGAACTGTGAGAATCTCATGACCTGAGCCAAAATCAAGAGTTGGGCACTTAACCAACTTATTTTATTTTTGTAAAGTTCTTTTGCATGATACTTTTAATATTTTGCCATCCCCTTTATTTCCATTCTCTCAGGGGTATCAATTCTATGTATGTTGGATTTCTTTTGCCTTCCATAGCCATCATTTTCTTTCTGATCTTTAATCATTTCACTTTTTTTTTTTAATAATTCTTTCAATCCTGCTCTCCATGTACCTGAGGTTTTCTTTTCTTTTCTTTTCTTTTCTTTTCTTTTCTTTTCTTTTCTTTTCTTTTCTTTTCTTTCTTTTTTTTCTTTCTTAATCACTCTTGTGGTTTTAATTTCTGGAATGGCTTTATATTTCTTTTGTGCATTTGCAAACTTATCTTTAATTCTGTTGTTTCATTATGTCTTCCTGACCTTGCATAATTCTGTTTTGAAGTCCAACTTTATAGAGGCATTTGTTTTACTAAATGTTTTATATCCATGGATTGCATTTGGTTACATTTTGCATCTTTTCTATTCCATGGCAACATTAATATGAATATTCTTTATCTGTCATTTGTTTTTCATGCTCCTTTACTCTATTTTTCTATTAACCTATCCATATAAATCTTGTACTGGCTCTTATTTAATTGTTATACATTTTTAAATGAATTGAATTTCCCCCAGACCAGGAAGTTCTACTTAATTTCCTTATAAAACAGGCTTGAGTGTGTACTCCTTTTATTAATCTTTATATCACCTCAGCCAACAGAGCCAAGTAACTTCAGATGTGCTCACATTACAGAGTATATTTCTTCCACTTGGCCTCATCATGATACTGCTTGTCTGAATATGTGATTCCTCAGTTATCCCCTTCTTTCCTGCTTTTCTGTGGGCATGCCAGTAACTTTGAACACTACAATTTTTCAACTTTATCTGAGATTTGCAGACGTAGAAGTCTGTTTTTGAAAGCTTTCCATATTCCAAGTTACCTTTTGGTGAACTTAGCAACCCTTTTCTCATTTTGTATTTGGAGATAGGGTTTGCATTTCTGTTTCCTGCTCTTTTTTGGAATGACTTCCAGTGGTAAACAGGTCTGTCTTTAGGTTGATGTTTTAATATCTGAAGATTTGTTGGGATTTATAGACTAACCACTTTATGAAGACAACCAAAGTTTGTGTAGTGTGTACACTTAGTCTCTGGAACAAGTGCTGAACATTAATTTAAGCTCATTTTGACATAACATTAACTTAAAAAAACACAAATGTTCAGTTGTGATATGTTTCAGTTCATCATAGATACATGTGCCTAAGGAACAGTCTCTGTTCTGGTCAGTTGTCCACGTCTTGTGTTGTCTCAGTTATTCTGATATCTTTTGTGGGCTCCATAATAGTTTGTTCTGTGATGCTTGCACTGGGTTTTTGTTTTTTTATTTTAGATTCCTTACTATTTGCTGTCAGACCACAGACTATGGTTCTGTCAGCAATTTCAAAGTTCATGCTAAAAAAAAAAAGACTTTTATTTTTATGGGACAAAAATTTTAGGTAGCTAATTCCCTGTTAATGTAGAAATAGATTTTGTGACTTGCTTGGCCCTTCAGTTTTCATTGTAGCCCAAGTTCTCTTTGCCTTGATTCTTCCTTCTCTCACTGGTGGCTGCATTTTTGTGTTCTACAATGACCTGCATTTTGTACTACAGTTGGGCCCTAGGGTCTGTATCAGTGGGAAGATTCTTTAAGCCCCTCCTGGTTTAAAGTTACTTCCTGTTTGGTATATAAGTATGTGATCTTCCAACTTGTAGCAAGAAGATGGACCCCAAACATTATTGACCTCTTCTGCATTTCTAACAGAAGCTCAGGGAAGAGATTTTCATATTTAACTATTTCCTGCTGAATATTATATAGGTTATATTGCTTCTTTCAGGTATCAGCTGCATTCTAACAGAATCATTCTGGTGAAAGTTTTCAATATCAGAATGACTCTAGAAGTTGGAATTTTATCCTTTTCACCAGGTTAGTGGTGAGAATATTTTGAGAAGGATGGGAGTTTGTGTGTCATTTTATTAAACAAGTAGGTAGTCAGCCTCATCCATATATAAGTAGGGGGTACCAAAGTCAAAGGGCTGGGTTTTTCTTCCTTATGTTGATAGGGTATCAATGGACTGTGGGGGAATGTTCCATAAGAAAAGGAATAAAATAAAGTACAACAAGGAGAGACTATGGAAAAACCCAGTGAGTAGGTTCATTGTTGCCTAGCAGCAGTAATGACACTTCTAGCAAAGTCCAGTCCTTGGGCTTTATGGCCTCTGGAAGAGCTACAAAGGTACGACACTGAGAAGTAATTGAAAAGGCTATTTTAGAAAGAGGCCATTTTTATGTGTTCTTTTAGATACCTGACATAGAATGTAGGTTTAATAAATAGTACATAAAATGTTACCTCTAGGGAAAAATTACATTTTAGATCTCCATTTGCCCTGTCACAGAACAGAATGTGAAACTAAGGCAAGAGAGATAGGGATTTATACAGTAGTCCCAGCTGTACATTTAACATGGTGCTGGAGTATTAATCGTAAATATATTCTGTTGGGGGGGCGGAATCAGAACAGTCCTCTCCGAGATAATTTTCAGACTTTTACCAATTTTCTGTTTGAACTCTTTAAGAGTGTATGCATGGTCTATGGATAATTATGGAGATGAAGAAGAAACTGAGGTTTAAAATACTAGAGGATTAGAGTTCAGTAGTTTATTAGGTCAGTAGCACCTAGAATACTATACATAAAATGATTTCCAGACATGAAACCTGTTCTTTTGTATAAGACAGAACACATCTAATGAGGAGCAGATCTAACTGTTACCTCCGGATGAATGTGGCTGCATAATTCATAGGGCATAGTGCAAAATGAAAATACAGAGGCCATTGGAAGAGTCACAGTCCAGCAATAAACTAGGTGTGGGGTTCTTCTAACTGCAGGGCACTATGTAACCAAATAGGTTTCATGGACATGGAGCCTGCCCTTCCTTTAGTGGTGCTTGCTCAGAGTGCCAAGGAGGTATGCTAATCCTCCAGATATCTATCCATCTTCCTTCCTATTCTACAACTGGTGTCTGCCAGCCTGTCTTCTCCCTGGTGAGATACAGTTGCCCCTAAGTTATCAGTCACTGTAATTTCCATCATTGTGAGTTGTAGATGCTCACAATGGATTTGATAAATAGTAGGATGGAAAGAAACCAAGGATGGGAGAGAGATGACACATGGGAGGCCATGAGGCTGCCAGGGAATGGCATGAGGATATTGAGTACCTGTGGGCAAAGAGGTGCCCAAGATGGCATCCCTGAAATGGCCCATTATGAATGGGTTGAAGAAAAAGGTTTTATGTTTCTCTGTTTCACATGAGATTTATATCAGGGTAGTTCTACAGATTGAGAAGATGGTGGCAGACTAAACTGATCTTGATGAGTTGGGGTGTCTGTATGCTTGTGCTAAGGAGTGTAAAATTGAAGGCATTAAGGATAAAAGGAACCACTCCTCTAGCCTGCAAATGCTAGGTTCTTTTTTTATGCCTCAGCAGATTCCGCAGCAGTTTACTCTCTTATGCCTAGAAGCTTCAAATCTAGTTTCTGAAAAAAAGTTTTCATCCTGTCTTATAATACACCTGCTCATTCCTTCAAAGCAGAGGTTGGATATTTTCAATGTGGGAAAACAGGGAACAATCTAAACTTGCATAATGAAATACCAACTTTCCATATACCTATGTGGTACACAAATCATGTTGCTTTCTTCTATTAACATATAGAAGGGCAGCGTTATCAGTTACCTATTATCACTATAATGCTGTATAACAAGCAAACACCCCCCCACACACCCAGTAATTTATAACAATAAGCATTTATTTAGCTTATAAATCTGTGGTGTTCCCTGGCTTGGGCTGGGCTTTGCAGGGCTTGCTCAGGTGTCTGTGGTTGTCTACACAGGGCAACTAGGCAACTTTTGTTTTTGGTTAGGCTTACTACCATGATGGGGCATGAACAGGCTGTTGGTCAATTCTTGTTCCATTGGATGACTTGACTTCACTCCATATGTCTATTGTCCTCTGGTAGGCTAGCCTGGGCATGTTTTCATGGCAATGGCAGAGGGCAAGAGGTGGTCAGAGTCATAAAAATGTTTTTTCAAGCTTCTGTTTGCATCACATCTGTTAATATCTCATTGGCACAAGCAAGTTGCAAGACCAGCCTACATTCAAAGGATAATAAAGTGGATTCTGACTTTTAGGAAGTAGAACTGCAAAGATATATGGCAAAAGATGTGGATAAATGGTGAAGTGAAGAACTCACAAGTGAAGAATACAACAAATTTACAACAGTTGGTAATTTGGACACTTACCAGTGACTCTAATAATCTATCAAAAGTCTTGCTAAGTATTGTTATTTAGATTAAAAGGACGTACTAAGTTTCTGTCCTTTATATTATTTAAGCTTTACCACTGAATCAAGTTGGATCACTCAGAAAATTTTGTACCTATATACCAGTTGTTAATTATTGTCTCTCAGCCCCAATTCACCATTCTGTACCTTGCTTTGTGAAACTGGAACTGAATCCTGTTAATATTTCTCCTTTGCCAGCTAGCTTGATGTTAATCTTTGTTACTACAGGGTGCTGCAGTGACCTTGTCGAGGTGATGGTGGCAGGAAGGCACTTCCCTTCCAACTTCCAATACTCATTTCTTTTTATTGATTGTGGAAGTCAACAGATCAGTGTGCAGATGGCCTAATGGGTCTCTCTTCAGTGGCCTTCATGGACTAGCCTCTGCCTCCTACCTAGCAGCTGTTTCAGTGGCAGCTCTGGCCACACCTTCTGGTAGCTATCTCCCTACCTGGCTGCGATATTTATACACACCGATTGCAAATGTGCTCTGGCAAGTTTCTTCTCCTCTGACTATATAGTCCTGTAGTAGTTCTGCACATTTCAAAGTACTTAGTTCTTCATTGCATGCATCCTCTTAGCCTAGTAGTTGCTTTTCTGCAAGTGCTACTTCTGAACCCTTAGAACAAGTGTTGATAAACTATGACCAAAATAAGGTGCTACCACTGCATACTTATCAAATTAGCTAACAGTTCAGAATTATGATACCTAATTATGGGAAAGTTGTGAAGAAGCAAGTATTCTAATGCAATGTTAGAATGAGTATACTAACTTTTGGGAAGTCAATATGAAATATATATAATTATATATTCAATGTGTAAAAAAACCCTAAAATGTACACATACTTCTTTTTTTTAAGTTATTTATTTATTTATTTATTTATTTATTTATTTAGAGAGGGAGAGATAGTGTGAGCAGGGGAGGAGAAGAGAGACAGAGAGAGAGAGAGAGAGAGAGAGAGAGAGAGAAAGAATATCCCAAGCAGGCTCCACACTCAGCATGGAGCCTGATGCAGGGCTCGACCTCATGAACTGTGAGATCATGACAGCTGATACAAGATTCAAATGCCTAAATGATTGAGCCACCCAGGCACCCCTCCACATACTTCTTAGCTCAAAAGTATATAAAATAATGAAATATGTATAAAGACTTACATATAGATGTGTTTATTGTAGTTCTGCTTACAATAGTAAAAACTGGGAAAGCTTTAAATGTCCAACAGTTGAGACTGACTGAATAAATTGTAGAATATCCATGAATTACATTACTCTACATTCATGTTGGAAAATTATATTTATTAACATGGAAAAATCATAATTGTATTTTAATTCATGTGTTTGTAACAAAATATATTTTAGGAAGTTTAAAAGAAAGAATAATCTGTTGGGATTGGGTAGATTTTGATGTCTTCTTCCCTTTGTTCTTAAATTTTTCAGATTTAGACATTTTTTTAAGCTCCCTGTTTAAATCCTATATTACTGGGCCACTCATGAAAACCTACCTTTCCTTAATGCTTAAGAAGGCTTTTCATCTTCTCTAACTCAATATGTGGTCTTTATTTAATATGTGTTTGTATCCATTGTACCAATCTGGCTATGGGGTAGAATCCCAGCTATCCCGTCTTGGTATTGAGTTTTCACTAAAGCTTGGCTTTAGTGTTTTGGGGAAGATGCTAAACCTCACTAGATGCCAAGGGTTCACAAGAAGATGAAAGGTTATGTTCAGACACAAGCATCTCCAAATTGGGTATGAAGTTTCCTGACTCCTTTAATTTCTTCTGATAAGGATTCTATCCCTGTCATATAATCTAAAATATAGAGTTATAGGAGCAGAGGTTGTGTGGACAAGGCTTGGGAAAATCTGGAAATGTTATCCTATGAGAAGTGATTTCATGATATACATGTATGCCATGGTCAAAAAAGACATACCTTGGGATTGACGGTGGTGTCATTGCTTGCCTTATGAAGCCACAATTGAATCAGGAGGACAGTAACATCTCTTAAATGTCATCATCTCAGTGACCACAGAGGCCACACCTACTAAGGGAGAGATCTAGTATGGGTGATGGTAGGTACTATCTAAAGAAGGCTTGAAGAGGCCCCTATAAGTGATAGAATTATGGATTTTTTCCTTTGTGAATTTTTTCCTACAATAAATCAGTAGTGTTTGCATAGGTATTAATAATAATATAAGTAGTAAAAAGTTGTTTGGAGTTAAAACAGCATCAATACAAAGGAATAACTTTGAGGTAGAATTTCATACGTTCTGACTTTCCCTTCCTTCCATAAACCACAGTGCTTAACTGACTACCCTCTACAGACAAGGACAGTGTTTATGAGTATGACAGGCAGAACAGTATACAGTCCTGAAAAATAATTGTTTTATCCTTGAACCCTCAGGGACACTGCATTACACAATTCTAAGGGTCACTCCTCACATGTCTTTCATGTGAATGATGCCCCATGGAATTGAAATGTAGAGCTGCTGTGCTCTCCCTTATATTTATTTACTTCTAAGCTTACTTATTTATGTTGTTTAGAATAAGAAGTCCTAGGGGATACTCTAGATTGCTTTGTAATTTAATGTGTTAAGTCAGTTTCTCAAAAAGATTTATTAACTTTGACACTTGACCTTCTGTCCAAGTAGAACATTTTACTTCTCTGAACCATTTTTTCAATTCTTGTAAAAGGTCAGGGTCCTTTATTTGATATCTTACAAACTGAGACTTCTGGCATTAAGCTAGGGGAGACTCATTAATCAATTTAAAAAATTTTAAAATTATTGATATATGTGGTAGGCTCTAATGTCTTTTAGACATTAGACATTAGACATTTTAAATACTTTAAACTGAAAATTTTAGATAGCTGGCATATCTTTGGGCAAAGTATTTAAAATACTCTCATGTTATATTTTTTCAGTTCAAGTCCATGAAGTGTTTTTTTTTTTAATTTTAGAGAGAAAGAGAGAGAGAGAGAACGTGAGCAATGGAGAAGGGCAGAGGGAGAGAGAGAGAGGGAATCCTAAGCAGGCTCCATGCTCAGTGTGGAGCCTGACATGGGGCTCGATCGCACAACTTTGAGATCATGACCTGAACTGAAATCAAGAGTTGGACACTCAAACTTAAAAATTCATCCCCATTAATTGCGGCGCCTGGGTGGCTAAGTTGGTTAAACATCCAACTTCAACTCAGGTCATGATCTCATGGTTTGTGAGTTCAAGCCCCATGTCAGGCTCTGTCTGACAGCTCGGGGCCTGAAGCCTGTTTCAGATTCTGTGTCTCCCTCTCTCTCTTTCCTTCCCCTGCTTGGAATCTGTCTCTCTCTGTCTAAAAAATAAACATAAATAAAAAGAAATTTCCAAGAACATTTGATATTGCCATTTTTATTAATCAGTAATTATCTTGTGATTTTGATTTGCATTTTCCTGAAGACTGATAAAGAGTAAATACCCTTTTATATGTTCCCTGGCTATTTGCATGTCATATTGTAAAGGGTAAAATTTTATCTGTTTTGAAAACTTTCATTCTGTTGAGTTGTATGAATTTGTGGTGCATTTGTGTTATGTCAACTTACCTAAGCTGGAACTACTATCCCAAGGATTCCCTGACCTACATAGTTCTGATGAGTGTGGGCCACAAGAGGGCATTTGCACAGAATTTGGGATACATATGTGAGAAAACAGTCATCTTCTTTTTATCTGTGGAAGGTTGGAGCAAAGCAGGTGGCACATTGGTTCTTGTTTACTAGTTCCCTTGCTGACATGATACAGCAACTGACTTGTAGCTCCTTTTGTCCAGCCAGGCTTCTCTTTACTTGGCCCTGAATCCTGGGCTAGGTGCACATTTGTCTCCTAATACTGGTTGAATTATGTCCCTTCAAAAGATATGTTGGAATCCAAATCTTCAATACCTCAGAATGTGGCCTTATTTGGAGATAGGGTCTTTAAAGAGGTAATCAAGGCTAAAATGAGGCCATTAGGGTGGGTGGTAATCCAACACCACTGGTATTCTTATAAAAAAAGGAGGACTTGGACACAAAGACAGACACGTACATTGCAGGGAGAACACCACGTGAACATGAAGGCAGAGACTGAAGTGGTTCAGCAGAAGCCAATGAACACCAAGGATTGCCAGCAAACCACTAGAAACTAAGAAGCTAAGATCTGAGAGGCATGGAACAGATTCTCTCTCAACCCTCAGAAGGAGCCAACTGTGCTGACACTTTGATCTCTGACTTCTAACCTCTGGAACTAGGACAACAAATTTCTTTTCTAAGCCACCCAGTTTTTAGTACTTGTTATAGCAGCTCTAGCAAATTAATAGTTGGAAGCTTGAAGGTGGTGAGAGATTTACAAGGGTTCCAGTCTGTCCTTGGGGATTCTAACCCAAACTTGCACATTCCTTTGTCCTTGCTTCCTTCATTTCACATCTGACTTTTCTTCCATACACGCATGCACACACACCCTTCCTAGTGGTTCTGTTTCTTTGATAAAGCCTTGAATAACAGAATTCTTCATATACTTTTCATAGCAGTTGTTAATCAAGTGTATATTTGGGGAAGATTCCACCCCCCCCTCAGTCTGTGTTCTTTTCATTTTCATAATGGTGTTTGTGAATAGCAACCATTCTTAATTTTGATGAATAAAATTTATTAATTTTTTGAATTTAGAGTTAGTGATTTTTTTTTTTTTTGGCCTGATCTGAGAAATCTTTGCTCCAAAGTCATGAGATGTTCTCCTACATTTTTTGAGCATGGTATGCGGTAGTGGTCAGAATTTTTTTTTTTTCTTATGGAGATTCAGTTGTTCCAGTACTATTTATTAAAATGAACTTTCTTTCTTTCTTGAACTGCCCTAGTTTGTTTGTTGAAAATCAGTTGACCATTTTCAGGTGGGTGTATAGCTGGATTCTGTTCTGTTCAGTTGATTTACTTGTGTATCTTTAGACCAGGATCACATTGTAATTACTATGATAGCTTTGTAGTAAACCTTGAAATCAGGGATTATAAATCTCCCAACTTTGTTCTTTTTCAAAACTGCTTTGACTATTCTAGATTTTTTTAATTTACATATAAATATGGAATGAGCTTGTAAATTTCTTTAAAAAGTCTTCCTGGTATTTTGATTGGGATTGAATTGGATATATAGATAAATATATGAAAATATTGATATCTTAATAATGTTGAGTTTTCCAATCTATGAATATGGCATATATCTCCATTTATTTAGGCCTTCCTTTAATTCTCTCAGGGAATATCTAGTTTCCAATGTAGAGGGTTCATACATTTTTCATTAAATTTATTCTTAAGCATTTTAGGCTATTATCAGTAGTATTTTAAACTGTTTTCTAATTGTTTGTTGCTAGTATATACAAATATAATTTATTTTTATATACTGAACTTGAATCCAACAATCTTGCTAAATTCAATTGTTAGTTCTAATTATTAAAAATAGGTTCCTGGATAAAATCTAGAACACTGACAGTACTAAATACCAGCAAGGATGTGGAACAACAGTAAATCTCAATTCTCATTCATTGCTGGTAGAAAGACAAAATGGTACAGCCTCTTTAGAATACAGTTTGACATATCTTTACAAAGCTAAATACAGGCTTAATATGTGATACAGAAATCATGTTTCTAGATGTTTACCCCAAACCTGCAGATGAATGTCTGTAGCAACTTTATTTGGAATCACCAAAAACTGGAAGCAGGCAAGATGCATTTCTTTTTTTTTTTTTAATGTTTATTCACTTTTTGATAGAGAAACAGAGCATGAGTGGGGGAGAGCCAGAGAGAGGGAGACACAGAATCTGAAGCAAGCTCTAGGCTCTGAACTGACAGCACAGAGCCTGATGCGGGGCTTGAACCCATGGACCATGAGATCATGACCCGAGCTGAAGTCAGATGCTTAACCGACTGAGCCACCCAGGCACCCCTGCCAAGATGCATTTCAATAGATTACTGGATAGACAAACTTTGACACATCCATACAATAGAGTATGATTTAGCAGTAAAAAGAAAACCATGAAAAGATGTGGAGGAAACTTAAATGCATAGTACTAAGTGAAAGATGTCAATCTGAATAGGCTGTATTCTATGATTATAACTATGTGACATTCTAGAGAAAGCAAAATTATGGAGACAGTAAAAAAGTTAGTGGGAGGAGTTTGTGAGAGAGAAGGATGAATAAGTGGAGCCCAGAGTACTTTTAGTGTAAAATTATTTTATATGATATTGTGCTGGTGTATACACAACATTACGTATTTGTCAAAACCCATAGAATTGTACAACACAAAGGGTGAAGTATATCAATATCAGTTCAACAAGTTATAACAAATGGACCACACAAATTCAAGAAGTTAATAATAGGGTAACTATTAAAAACCTTCTGGTTTTTTTTAACTGTGTTTTAGCCCTTACCAAGGGTCATATACTGTGAAATAGAAGTGGTGAAAGCATGCACTTTGTTACTGATCTTAGAAGAGAATTGTTCAATATCTTTCTCTTTTACTATGGTAATGCAGATTGCATTAATTAGATTTACCCATGTTAAATCTTGCATTCCTGGCATAAGCATCCCTTAGTCATATCTTATTATCCTTTTTATATATTGCTGGATTTAATTTTCTACTACTTTGTTGAGGATTTCTATGTGCATGTTCATAAGCGTTTTTTTCTCTTTTTTCCCTGTTTTTAATTTGAATTCCAGTTAGTTAGCATACAGTGTAATATTAGTTTCAAGTGTACAATTTAGTGATTCAACACCTACATAGAACACCCAGGGCTCATCACAAGTGCCCTCCTTAATGCCCATCACTCATTTAATCCATCCCCCCACCCACCTCTCCTCTGGTAACCATGAGTTTGTTCTCTATAGTTAAGAGTCTATTTCTTGATTTCTCTCTCTCTCTCTTTTATCCCTCTTTGTTTGTTTGTTTTTTTTCCTTAAATTTCACATATGAGTGAAATCATATGGTATTTGTCTTTTTCTGACTTATTTTGCTTAGCATACTATTCTCTAGCTCCATCCACATCATTGCAAATGGCAAGATTTTATTCTTTTTTTTTAAAGTTTATTCATTTGAGAGAGAGAGTGAGTGAGCATGAGTGGGGGAGGAGCAGAGAGAGAGGGAGGGAGACAATCCCAAGCCGGCTCTCTGCACTGCCAGAGCAGAGCCTGACCCAGGGCTTGAACCCATGAAACCATGAGATCATGACCTGAGCCCAAACCAAGAGTCAGGTGCTCAACTGACCAAGCCACCCAGATATCCTTCTTTTTAAAAAACTTCATTTATTTTGAGAGAGAGAGAGAGAGAGAGAGAGAGAGAGAGAGAGCAGGGGATGGGCAGAGAGAGAGAGAGAAGGAGAGAGAGAATCCCAATCAGGCTCCATGCTGAGCCACCCAGGTGCCCCTGGCAATATTTCATTCTTTTTGATGTCTGTGTAATGTTCCATTGTGTATATGTGCCACATCTTCTTTATCCATTTATCAGTCAGTGGACATTTGGGGTTTTTCCATAATTTGGCTACTGTTGATAATGCCACTATAAACATTGGGGTGCATGTATCCCTTTAAGTTAGTATTTATGTATTTTGGGGGTAAATATCTACTGATGCAATTGCTGGATTGTAAGGTAGTTCTATTTTTAACTTTTTGAGGAAACTTCATACTGTTTTCTAGTGTGGCTGCACCAATTTGTATTCCCACCAAGAGTGTAAGAGTGTTACCCTTTCTCTGCATCCTTGCCAACACCTGTTGTTTCTTGTGTTATTAATTTAATTCTGTCCATTTTTAAACTGGATTACTGGATTATTTGATTTTTTGGGTGTTGAGTTTTATAAGTTCTTTATATATTTTAGATACTAACCCTTTATCAATATGTCACTTACAAATATATTCTCCCATTGTGTAGGTTGCCTTTTAATTTTGTTGTTTCTTGTTATGAAGCATTTTGAACTGCAAGTTTTTTTTTTTTTCCCCGTATAATGTTCTTGTCCAGTTTTAGATTCAGGATTATTTTAACCTCATAAAACAAGTTTGGAAGTAGTTCCTCCTTCTAGGTTACTTGAAAGAGATTGAATAATATTGATTTTATTTCTTCCTTAATGTTTGATAGAATTCACCAGTGAAGTAATTCTGGACTGAAGTTTTCTTTGTGGGAAATAATTACAAATCCAATTACCTTCTGTGGTTATTTTGACTTTGTTTTTGTTTTGTTTTGTTTTTGTGTGTGCATGTGTCGTGTTTTTCTAAAAGAGTTTTCATCTAGTTTCTTGTAAGTTTTTGTATCTATTGGCAGGAAATTGTTCATAATATTTATTTATTATCCTTTTAATGTCTATGGCTTTAATTATGAAGTCTCTTCTTTCATTCCTGATAGGTGCAGCTATCATCCTGATGTGGTACAGCTTATGGAAGCTTTGTTCATTGGTGAGTGGCTGTTTTTATATAACTGGTCATTTTAATATGGACCAAACTTGCTTTACATAATTATGTCTCAGTCCTTGTTTAAATCAGAAGTGAGATGTTCAAGAAAAGTGAGAGTTGCACCTTTGGCAAATATTAGAGAAATAACCTGGGTTCCATAAGTATGGGGGGCATGCAATACAGACCTTAGCAAGGCTATAGCTACAAGTGGCGGGGCTGGAGGGTGTGTCATTAAATTCTGGCCACAGCATCAGTAACAGAGTTCAGGTCTATGATTCACAGCTTTTGCAGCTCAATCTTGAATTATACAGGCTCTGGCTTTAGCAGTTTATTTGGGCCAAGTGGGGCCCCAGAGGCTTAGGAAGAATGTGCAGCTGAAGCATTTGGGAAGAGTTTTCCCCCTTTTAATATATAAGATTTTCAGATTAAGCCCTAGCGAAATTTTTTAAGTTTATTTATATTGAGAGAGAGAGAGAAAGAGAGAGAGGTAAAGTTAGAGGGAGAGAGAGAATCCCAAGCAGGCTCCACCCTGGCAGCACAGAGCCCAACATGGGGCCTGATCTCACGCACCATGAGATCATGCCTGAGCCAGAATCAAGAGTTGACTGCTTAACCAACTGAGCCATCCAAGTGCCCCTAAGCCCTGGCGAAATTATGTGATGCTTGTTCTACAAAAGTTTACAGGCCAGGACTTAAAACTAAATTAAGTTTCGCGAGTGGCTCAGAACAATTGATGTATGTCTTTCCAGCAGCCTGAGGTAGGCAGAGAAGACAGGTGGCTTCAAGTCTGTTCTTTTTGTGTTGTTTTCAAATGCAATCTGGTCCAAGCAAGATCATGTGGAAACACTGACTGCTTGTGTTGTGTGTGACTTGTCCACAGGCTTGTAAGGGATATTCCTCTCATCATGACACCTCAGTTGGCTCTGGGTTTAATTACATAAGCACTGACCATGGCTTTAGAATTTCACATAAACTGCGGTTTCATCCATAAGTGTAGGTTTTAATAATAAACAAGCAACATCAAGGTTTCTGGTTCTTCTGAAGATGAATGGGCCAGGGTGGTTGGCTTGCTCCACAAATCAACCTTGGAGAAACTGTGGAATCAAGAGATAGAAATGGATTCAAGGAACCAACAATGTAACAGTCCATGGAGAAATTCTTAGGAGACTGAAGTCTGTATTCACCCACTTTATATATAAAAGGTAGATGGCTGCAGCCCAGGGTGGAGGGTGACAGTAAGAGGATCTGTTGGAGGAATACAATGGATAAGATAAACAACAGAAATCTGTGGAAGGTGATTATGCAGCCTAAACAAATGTGGGTAGACAGGCCTAAACAGTTTCATAGAGAGGCAGAGGCTACTGCAGAGGGGTCATAGGGGAAATGCAAATGAAGAGGTTTTGAATGTGAAAAAAGTCACCTCAAATAAGACCCAGTGACTAGGGCTGATACCACTGTAAATTTCCAAATTTTATAAAAACACAGTAATAACTCAAATCTGGCTGAAAAGTAGGTAAATTTTCTCTCCAGATATAATAAACATAGTATCATTATTATTATTATGAGATTGAAATGAAAAGATGCAACTAAAGTGCTTAGCCCAGAACTAGCAAAATAGTGCTCAATAATTGCTTACTAATTATTGCTATTTACTATTATTTTCACAATCAGTTTAAGGTGTAAGGTGCTCCTTGGGTGGCCAATTGAAGTCATTTGAATAAAACTATACTTTGCCCTCTTTTTCTTTCATATGAGTATCAAAAGAAAAGGTCTTATTATGAGGCAAGAAGAAATATATATCAATGAAAAGGATATATTCTTTCTCTTTTTTTTTTAAGTTTATTTACTTATTTTGAGAGAGACAGACACAATGTGAGCAGGAGAGGGGCAGAGAGAGAGGGAGAGAGACAATCCCAAGCAGGCTCTGCACTGCCAGTGGAGAGCTCAACATGGGGCTCGAACTCACGAACTGTGATACTATGACCTGAGCTGAAGCCAAGAGTTGGACGCTTAACCGACTTAGCCACCCTGGCGCCCTGAAAAAGATTTATTCTTATATAGAAATCTATGAACCCACATCCAGATGTACCCAAGAAATCCTTTTGAGGAATGGACACAAATGATACCATTAGAGAGTATTAGAGACTGCTTGGGCAAATGACCATGTGTGATATATTCTTTTATATATATATAAAGTTTATTTGTTTTTGAGAGAGAGAGAGATAGAGGAGGAGAAGCAGAGAGAGAGGGAGGGAGAATCTCACTAGGTTCCACACTGTCAGTGCAGAGCCCAATGTGGGGATTGAACTCACTTACCATGAGATCATGACCTGAGCCGAAATGAAGAGTCACATGCTTAACTGACTGAGCCACCCAGATACCCCAAAGTGTGATGTAATCTTGAAACAGATCACAAAAATTGCACAGAGGCAAGAGATAAAGAAGACAGGACTTTTCCTTATCTGGAAATTTATTAGTTGGCTTATTTAGTTAAAATCAGACACCACATCAGACCATTCATTTTTAATAGGTGTGAGAGTAATAAAGTGAATTCCTTTGCTGGTCCTAGTTCTGGCTGGGAAGGAGCTATTAGTTGATGACATGGAAGTGATTGAAACCTTGAGATAAGGCAACTTTTTATTATGCCAGCTTAAGAAAACTACAGAACAGTAATGAGTGATAAAACAAATACCCATATGTTTATCACCAGGATTTACTAACCACTCACATTTTGCCTAGGAGTCTGTCCTTTCTCTGGTTTTCTAATACTGTCAGATGCCAATATGGAAAATATTAAGATAGTAATAACAGTTTGATGAGTCAAAAGTAAAGGAATGGAGCAATTATGAGGGTAGTACTGCCTCCTGGTTTTATATTATGCCTAGTGTTCATTTTTGCAATTGTTGCCCATTGTGGGTGCATTCCCTTCCAAGTTTTTCATGAGCCGTCTTCATGTTTGTGATTTCCCTTTGAAACAAGTGCATGGCCATTTACTCTCAGTGGGATGCACAATTTCTCAATATAGAGAAGAGGTCATTTCAATGAAATGCTTCACATCTGAGGACCCTGTACAGAGAAAAGGAAAGAAATCAACAATTTGTTTTTTACTGATATGGAAAGTAATGATTCTGAGAAATATCTCTGTATATAAAATACAATGGTAGAGTGACTTCTATTTCAAAATAAATCTTGAATTTGTAAATAAAATAGTACTTCACCTTTATATTATGTTATTAATTCCATTCCTTTCAAGAGCTCAGATTTTTTTCAAATTTATTTCTCCATTTATTTTCATCATAACTCTGTGATGTAGATAAGAAGATGTAGATATAATTTAATGATTAACATTTTAAAGAGAAAATATATCTTTTGGAAGTTTTATTTGAAAGTGCAGAAAATGTATTTCATTTTCCCTTGCCACGAATTGTGAAGACTATAAAATATATCAAAATGTATATAGTGTAAGTACCCATTTTTGCTTGAAAACTTATATTATCAATGTTTATAATAGAGACTAGAAAAATGGAACACATAAAAATACTATATGCTTTCTTTTATGACTATAGATGGGTGTCATTTGTCACTCTACTTCTGAAAGCCATGAATTTGTCTATAGCAAATCCTGAAAGAATGAAATCAGCTTAAGTATATACCCTGGTAAAAGTAGTACAGAGAGAAGAATGTTAGCAGGCTTGAAGCAGTCCTTTTAGATACAAGTAAGAAAGATCATAAAGGTGCTTAAGAAAATAATCTAATAATTTTCTGACAGCTCGGTTCCATGACCCTGCACATGGAATTCTCATTGAAATGTTTGAAATCATATCTTTCACTGAAGAATATATACTCAAGTATTATTAGGTCTAGTCGATTCTTATAGAGATTATAGATAATTTTATTTACTTATATTTCTGTCATTTTTTGCTCATTTTTATGCTTTAATATTAAGAAAGAGAAGAAATACATGTTTTTAAAATGAAACAATGTCTCTGTGAGCTTTTAGAAATTTACTTGTAAGAAGAATCTAACCCAAATAGTACGTTTATTCAACTATGATATTAAAGAAAATAAAGATTCTTTGTTGTACATTTAAGTTATTGCCCTTATAATTCTTGTGTGTTTATTAAGTAATCTCTATACTATTACACTTTAATATATGTTGTGGGGAGGAAATAAAAAAGAATGACAAATCATGGAACTTTATTATAATGACCACATCATTCTTAATAGATAAAACATATGCACACTAAAAATCAGAATAATCAAATGCTAAACTGCCTTACTGAGAGTACAGAGGATGGAGAGATCAGGCTGAAGCAGCCTGAGATTTTGTGAAAAACATAAGATTTAATCTTGGCTTTGAAAAAAATATGATTAAGGAGCCTTGAAAGTCAGGACATCGAGAAACTAATTTTTTATGTGCTGGGCAATAGAGATTCACTAGTCTTGATGAAGCAAATTCTGGGGGCAATTCTGTCTTAGGAGAATTAATCTGGATGTTCTCTGCTGAATAGGGGGTGAGACTGGGAGAAGAGTGTCAGACGAGACTGGTTATCCCTGATTTCCCTTCTCTCTCCCAGGGATTTTCCTTTATCTCCAGCAGGAGAAACTTGGGATTTTTAGTGAGGTACATGGCCATCCATTTCCCAGCTTTCTTTTTACTTAACTGTGGCTATGTGATGTGTTCTAGCCTAGGGGTTGTGAGGGAAAATGATGTGATACTTCCAAAGATATGTTCTTAAAGGAAGGGGCTATACTGTTTGTGCTCCCTACTTTTTTTTTATTTTCTAGTAAGACTATATTTATTCAATACCCTAGTAAAAGTTTTGATTATAAGGATCCAACAGTATAAAACAATCCAAAACAGATTTGTAGATTTCTAATATATTTATACAAAGTGCATGACTACATACAGTACATCCTATAGGCAAAGAGGTGAAAGGGGAAAAAGACTGTGGTTGAGGTCTAGTAATAAATGAATAAATACAGTAGAAATTATCAATATTATAGTATAATCTACTACCGATACTGTAGCCAAAATGTATTAAAAAAAACCCTTTCAAAATAACAAAAGAAAGGTGATAATGGCTGGGACTCTTGTAATACACCTCAAAGGCTATGAGAGAGCCAATCCAACTCACTGTGTAGTCTGTGCATATGGTGGCTTACAGTTTTTGCCATAAGGGAGAAATATAAAATTTTAAATTTAGATTAAGAACTATAAAACTATAGGGTGTCCATAAAAAGTGGCTCACTCATTTTTGTTATTTATATTATCCAATTTTAGAAATCTTGTTTTAAAAATAAGCACTGAGTCATGTTATTTTAAGATAGGCAAATGATGGGGCGCCTGGGTGGCGTAGTCGGTTAAGCGTCCGACTTCAGCCAGGTCACGATCTCTCGGTCCATGAGTTCGAGCCCCGCGTCAGGCTCTGGGCTGATGGCTTGGAGCCTGGAGCCTGCTTCCGATTCTGTGTCTCCCTCTCTCTCTACCCCTCCCCTGTTCATGCTCTGTCTCTCTCTGTCCCAAAAATAAATAAAAAAACGTTGAAAAAAAAAATTAAAAAAAAAAAAAGATAGGCAAATGATCCTCCCTCATTATGAAAAGTCTGAACTGGTGATATGTTTTTCCTGAACATTTAGAAAATATGTGCCCCCTACTTCTATCCTGCTGTTTTGTAAGAGAGGAATGATCTATCTTTTCAAAAGTACATTAACTCAGGTTTCTACTTCATGCAACTAAACCTATATCCTAATTAATTTAAAATTTGGTATGTGCAAGTGGAGTACTACTGCACAAACAGAAACTAAAATAGGTGCATTTGGTTTCAAGGATATAGATGTTACAGAATGTAAAAAGGGCGACTTTTTTTTTTTTTTTTTTAAATGGTGTAGCAAAATGGTGGCAAGTATACCTCTGATACCTGGACTGGCAGATTATGGGCCAAGTGAGCCAATAACTCTCCAGGGAAAATGGAGGGAAAAATTCAGCATCTGTTGCCTGCTCCTTATCTCTTTCAAAAGACCCTACAACAGCAAGGAGAACTCAGGCTAGAACTAGCTAGTTTGCAAGTAAAAATGGAAAGGAATATAACTCTGCTGAGAGACTTTGTGCCTGAGGCAATCTCAGATGACTAGGGGTTTGGTAATTTGGGGCCTAGCCCACCTGAAAAAAGTCAACTGATTGTGTGATTCAAATTCAAGCAGTTATGGAACTGTCATTTTTAGCAGAAGATAAGAATAGGGCCCCAAACCTTTCAAGCATCACAGTCAGACTGGGAGGCTTTTTCTAGCTGAGGAGATAAGATTAAGGGCGTTGCCTTGCCACCCAAGTCTCAGTTGGCTTCCAATAGCTGCTGGTTGTGCCAGAGAGTGTTGTAGGCATAGCACAGAGATAGTAAATAAAATGTCAGTCCTCAGGTCTTGAAACCACCTTGGTTGTGTTTGACTGTGTTTATCCCTTGAAAACAAAAAGGCTAGAAGCCTAGTGAGTTTTTGAGGGAATGTTATTGACAAATAACCACGTGCCTGGGCTGCTGAAGCTTGTGATTTTTTGACCTTAAAGCAACTTTCAAGTCTGCAAACTTACGTTGGTTAGAAGTAGGTTGTGAAAGTTATGCAGACACGCTTCAGATGTATCTAAGGAGGATAACGGACAAGAAAGAAACCCCTAGAGGGAAGAACCAGGGGCCTGTGAGGATAATGGATATGCAGACAGCGGAATTGATGTCTTCTAGATTGGCTAATGGAGACACTTATGAGCTCTGGGAATTCTTACAATATAGGACCCTTTTTTTTTTCAAATTTAAGATTAATTTTTAATTTAAGTACACATATCACATAAAAGTTTTATCTCATAAAAATATGCCCCCTATTAAATAATCTTAAAGATACACAATTACTTATATATAATGCTTTCAATCTAGTTTATCCATTATCATGAACCCTTTTGGTCCTTGGACCTGCCTTTATTTCCTCTCCTAAGGCTTGGTGAAGAATATAACTTCCCCCTTGGGGAGAGGTGAGAAATCAAGGATAATGGAGAAATCATTATCAAAGTCTCAGTTATCACTGATGATTCTGAGAGGCACTCAACACCACGACTGTGTTATTCAAATGTAAATGAGAAAATAATCTATATGAGTGACCTTCATGAGGTTTTTCCAAATAAAGTATATTTCATATCACTGAAGATATTTGATAGTTGAATAGCTTTTATTGTGGTTATCCTGTACCTCCCTGGGATTGGGTATATTGGGTAAGCCAAATTCCCCCCAACTCCTGCTTTTTTTTGAGGGGGTAGCAAATGACTATACATATCTGGACTTGACACAAAGCAGTGCATATCATTGAAAACAATTGGATTTTGAGCTAATGAAGTAATTGGATACAATTAGTATTGAGGTCAGACCTTGAGGTCTGAGTCAGAGTGTTGTATATATTGGAGGAAGTGTGCAATTCAAGTCTCTTTTTAAGAGAACTTCTGCAGCAAGGAGTACAGACAGCTGTGGTGCCTTTGAGAGCTGTTAAAGTGTTCAAGCAGAGTATACATTCTCCCTGACTATCTCAGGGCAACTCTAGCCAATGATTGGGCATGGTAGAGGTTCAGATGCTGGCCATTGCTGCCCAAAATGAGACTCATGCAGAGGGAAACCTGTGCTTTTTGGCTCCCTGTTGGGCTGGTTGAGAGTTTTTTAGAGTGGTATCATAGTCTAGGCTCTTTCTACTCAAGCCTCCCTTTCTTCCTTTCATTTTACAGGTGTCAGAATAATACTGAACATTGAAAGCTTTTCCTGCTTACTTCTACTCCCTCTCCCCTTTATCTTTCATAGGTATCTCCACCTAGTACATCTCTTGCACTTATGACTTGACTACTGCTTCCTGAAGGTTGTAGACTGACATGGGCACACATGCAAATGGTTCATTATAGAGCCAAGTGATATACTAGTATTTTATTTCCTTGTCTGTGGTATTCAAGTTACTACGCCTGTGCCACTCAATGGAGAATGTTCCTGTTCAAATAAATTCTCCTTTTTACACCTTACCAAATGTCTTTGTTTTATCCTCAAGTTTTTCTGAACTCCCATTCATATTATCTATTCTATTTATTCTCATCTTCTTCCTGAATCATTCCACTCCCACCCTCTGTCTTCTGGCTCCAATCTTTACTAGGTCTCTCTAACACAGCTATATGGTTATCATCCTGGAATTGCTCTCTTGGGGTGGGAATCATTATTTTGGGGACCCCCAGGTTTTCTTCTTTGTTTTGATGGAATACTTTCTATTCTCTGAAAATAAATTTCTATTCTTAAGAAAGGGTACACTTAAGGTAAAATTCTGACTTCCTGCATGTTCAAAAATGTTTTTTATTATGAATTATGAGTGATTATTAGGTTGGCTATTGAAATCTGGGATAAAAAATAGTTTTTTCTGGAAATCAAAAAACATTTTTTTAATGTTTATTAATGAGACAGAGTATAAGTGGGGGTGGGGTAGAGGGAGAGGGAGACACGGAATCTTAAGCAGGCTCAAGGCTCTGAGCTGTCAGCACAGAGCCCAACACAGGGCTTGAACTCACAGACTGTGGGATCATGACCTGAGCCGAAGTCAGATGCCTAACCGACTGAACCACCCAGGATCCCCTTTCCTGGGAATTTTGAAGGCCTTGCCCCATTGCCTTTCCACATCCCACGTTCTGATGAGAAAGTTAATATCTCTGATTCTCATTCCCTTGTAGATAAACTTTTTTTCCTCCTTGGCAGCTTTTTGGATTTATTTTTTTTATCCTCAGAGGTAGGACATTTTGCCAGGACATTTCTAAGTCCTGGCCACAGAATGAGTCCTTTCAGTCTGAAAATTAGATCCATCTTTTTTTTTTTTAATTTTTTTAAAGGTTTATTTATTTTTGCCAGAGAGAGAGAGAGACAGAGCATGAGCGGGAGAGGGGCAGAGAGAGAGAGAGGGAGACACAGAATCTGAAGCAGGCTCCAGGCTCTGAGCCATCAGCACAGAGCCCGACGCGGGCTCGAACTCACAGACTGCGAAATCATGACCTGAGCCAAAGTCGGACGCTCAACCGACTGAGCCACCCAGGTGCCCCAAATTAGATCCATCTTTAAAGAAATTATCTATTAGCACTTCTGTTTCTTTCTTTTTTATGTCTCCTTCTGAAATTCTTATTGGGATGTAAAATGTCTTGGAATAATCCTTTGACTCTATTATCTTTTCTCTCATGTTTCAGTCTCCTTGTATTATAATCTGGGGCATTTCTTCACACTTATTGTCTAACTTTTCTATTGAATTTTTATTTGACAATCCAATTTTAATTTCCAAAAGTTTTTGTTGTTGAATTGTTGTTGTTGTTATCTGGCACTGTCTTGTATATACTGTTTTGTGGTTACTTTTTGAATGTAGTATTTTTTTAAGAAGTTAATCATTTGGGAGAAATACATCATACATTCAAAAATAGTATTTTTATAGTTTACATATTATAAATATCTAACAAAATGAATACCCATGTACCTATCACCCCAGGTAAGAAAGGAAACAGCAACACCACAGAAGCTCCTGTGTTCTCTTTGTCATAGTTCCCTTCTCTGTCCAGAGATAGCTCCTATAGTGAAGGCTGTGTTAAATATTCTTTTGCTTTTAAAAATAGTTCCATCATTTATGCATATATTCCTAAACACCAGTTATTTAGTTTTGCCTATTTTTGAACATTATAGATGGATTCATACTGCTTGCTTCTTTGTGCATTTTTATTTGAATTTTGAAATTGCTTATTCACTGACATTTTCCATTCTGTTCTTTGTAGTTGGCATCTTGTATCTTAAAGAAAAAAAAAGGCATTATCATTTTAATGATGGCTCAGGAGGGAGAGGAAGTAAATGTGTTCTTAGCTTGTCATATTAAACTAGAAACCTAGATGAGATACTTTTCTTTTTTATGAGAGAGAGAGAGGGAGGGGGGAGGGAGGGCAAGAGTGAGCAGGGGAGACGGGCAGAGGGAGAGAGAGAGAATCTTAAGTGGGCCTATACAGAGCTCAAGCCCATGACCCTGGGATCACAACCTGAGCCAAAATCAGGAATTGGTTGCTCAACTGACTGAGCCACCCCAGGGCCCTGAGATACTTTTTTAATAGTATGTGAATCATGCTATTTTATTAATTCATACTTGGTCTTATTAGGATATATATGCATATATGTGAAATATGAAAGTAACAATTTAAAAATATTTTGGGGGCACCTGGGTGACTCAGTTGGTTAAAGCATCTGACTCTTGATTTAGGTGCAGGTCAGAATCTCACAGTATGGGAAATAGAGCCCCATTCTGGCCTCTGCACTAAGTGTGGAGCCTGCTTAGCATTATCTCTCTCCCTCTCTCTTTGCCTCTCCCCACTCTCAAAATAAATAAATGTTTAAAAAAATATTTTGTGCTTCAAAATATGAGCTAACTCCTTTGAGGAACTAGTGGGATGTGATGGGATTTAAAATCAGTCAAACCTGTGTTAAAATATCTACATCAACACCTTTTATTTTATTTTATTTTACTTTATTTTATTTTATTTTATTTTATTTTATTTTATTTTATTAAGAGAGAGAGAGAGAGAGAGAGAGAGAGAGAGAGAGAGAGAGAACAGCTGGGGGGTAGAGAGAGAGAGAGAGAGAGAGAGAGGGAGAATCCCAAGTAGATTCCATGCTCAGTGTGGAATCCGATGTGGAGCTCGATCCCATGACTCTGGGATCATGACCTGAGCTAAAATCAAGAGTTGGATGCTCAACCACCTGAGCCACTCAGGAACCCCTTCAGCACCTTTTTGATAAGAGATATTGGGCAAATCACTTAGCCTCTAAAATCCTGAATGTGCCCCTTTTGTAAACAGGGATAAATATACCCACCCCAAAGTGTTATTTGATGATGAAATGAGGTGGTGTATATGAAAGATTTAACTTAGTGCTCAGGACATAGTAAATACTCAATAAACATAGTTTCTGTTCCTCTTGCTTATTAAAGAAAAAGACACTTTTCTGCCCTAATAAATCTTATAAGTAGGTCTAGTTTTATGACCTGTGTAGTCAGACAGGGCCCTATGCTCAGAAGGGCCCATTGCTTGGTTTAATGCTCTATTGTCACTGTCTTGAAATTATTAATAATTTTATCTTTGAGCTTGTGTTATGTAAGTGAAATCCAGTGGGACAATGGAACATGAACATGCACAGTGGTACATTAAAAACAAATTTTTTTAATGGTTATTTTTGAGAGGGAGAGAGAGACAGAACACGAGCAGGGGAGGGGCAGAGAGAGAGGGAGACACAGAATCTGAAGCAGACTCCAGGCTCCGAGCTGTCAGCACAGATGAACTCACAAACTGCAAGATGGTGACCTGAGCTGAAGTTGGACGCTCAACCAACTGAGTCACCCAGGTGCCCCTGCCCAGTGGTACATTTGACATGTGTGTCCACATTACCTTCCCACTCCATTCACTTAATGGAGCTAACATGCTCCATGAACACAGAATTCCAGTGAATGAATGATGTGTGGGTGTTCAGTGAGACTCAGACAAGTACAAGGCTAAGTGTTATGCCTATGACCAAGTAGGAGTGCTGACAGCTCTGAGAAGCCATACTGTTTTTGAACCAAAATTTGGTTTGAATGTGGAAGGAGGGCAGTGGCATTCTAATAAACACAAATGCCCATGGAAAACTGTGTTAACTCTCTGTGAGTTAAAGAAAAGGAAAGATAGGGTAACCCACAATTCCTTTTCTTTTCAGTCCTTCCATACTTAATAGTAAGCCAAAGGTAGAAAGTGTTGGTAGAATGTACTGGTACCAAGAAATTTATTTATTTTTTATTTTTTTTATTTATGTTTTTATTATTTTTTTTAATATATGAAATTTATTGTCAAATTGGTTTCCATACAACACCCAGTACTCATCCCAACAGGTGCCCTCCTCAATACCCATTACCCCCTCCCCCCCCATCAACCCTCAGTTTATTCTGTTTTTAAAGTCTCTTATGGTTTGGCTCCCTCCCTCTCTAACTTTTTTTTTTTCCTTCTCCTCCCTCATGGACTTCTGTTAAGTTTCTCAGGGTCCACATAAGAGTGAAAACATATGGTATCTGTCTTTCTCTGTATGGCTTATTTCACTTAGCATCACACTCTCCAGTTCCATCCACGTTGCTACAAAGGGCCATATTTCATTCTTTCTCATTGCCACGTAGCATTCCATTGTGTATATAAACCACAATTTCTTTATCCATTCATCAGTTGATGGACATTTAGGCTCTTTCCATAATTTGGCTATTGTTGAGAGTGCTGCTATAAACATTGGGGTACAAGTGCCCCTATGCATCAGTACTCCTGTATCCCTTGGGTAAATTCCTAGCAGTGCTACTGCTGGGTCAGAGGGTAGATCTATTTTTAAGTTTTTGAGGAACCTCCATACTGTTTTCCAGAGTGGCTGCAAGGAAATGAAACTTAAACAGTTAAATTAGTTTTGTGTAGAGTTTCCATTCTTATGCTAAGAATGAACTACATATGAATGTATGACATGAAATATCAGTTGTGTAATTTAAATGATTTTGCATATTGTTAAATGCTCTTGTACTTAAAAACTGTTATTGCATAAGGTAAACATGAATAGTAAAAGTCAGGCTAATAATTTAAAATTTTAATTTTTTTTAAAACTTAAGATGACATTAAGTAGTAAATAAAAAACACCATAACAAGTTAAGAGAGAGACCATGGAAGAAAGGAAAAAACTTTATATTTTAATAACTTTAATAGCAATTCCGTCCCCCCCCCCAGTATTTTGAACAAGAGACTCCATGTTTTTGTTTTACAAGTTATGTAGTCACCTCTGCTCACAAGAACATTTACTGGATTTCAAAACCTGTACTTTATCAGCAAAGTCTGGAAAATGATAGCCAATAAGTTGGATTTCCAATTTTCTTTAATGAAAGATGAAGGCAATATCATAGGACACAGACAATCTCCTGTTGCTTTTAGGTGATTAATTGTTTTTGCTGAATTGGTGAGACCACAGCCAAATAAGCCTGCTTAAATAGGTAAAGTAGAAAGGGAAGAGTCAGTAAATCTTTTATTGGGCTTTAGTAGTTTTGGGAGAAGAAATTAAAGAACAAGATTGTGTAGAGGAGGTGCCAAATGTGAATGCCTTTTAGGGTTATTTACTGTTTTATGAAAGGTTGTATGTTAGTGTGCTTAGAAGATTCTAGAATCCAGTGCCAACCAAGGCTTCTGCCAGTCCTGATAGGCTAATAGATTCTTGGTGACTGGAGACTGATGAGAGAAACAGAATAAAATTGAATGTTTTTTTTTTTTTTAATCCATGAGAAAGATTTCATATGAAGTTCATCATCTAAGTAAAGACCAAAGAGTAACTGATGACAGTAGTGTGTCAAATTAAATCCATTTTTGTAATTTTAAAAGTAGAGCTTATTATAATTTAAAATAAGTTTTACAGATAACATACTGTAAAAGGGGATAGCAACCAAGATGAAAGCCATTGACAAGAGAAAGAGAAGAAAGATTAAGGAACCTGTAAGCAAAGCTGAAGGGAAATTTCATGGAAGAGTTTCGGGGAAGTTTTTCTTGTTATTACTTACTTCTCAAGAGAGTATAAGGGTGATGGATGGTTTCAGAACTTCAGCCAGAATGCTCAGTTGTGTGTTATTTGTTTTACTTTAGAAAGGCATTCAAATGTTATGGCAATCTCTGTGGTTTGACTGCTTCAAAATAGGTAGCTACCTGTAGGTGGCAGTGCTTGCATATTTGCTGAGACCAGAGCGGTTTCAAAGAAACTTTTTATTTTATTTTATTTTATTTTAATTTTATTATTTAATTTTATTATTATTTTTATTCTCAAGTTAGTTAGCAATACAGTGTAGTCTTGGCTTCACGGTAGAACCCAGTGATTCATCTCTTACATATGGCACCCAGTGCTCATCCTGAAAAGTGCCCTCCTTAATGCCCTTCACCTATTTAACTGCCTCTGCCCAATCAACCCTCAGGTTGTTCTCTGTATTTAAGAGTCTCTTATGGTTTGCCTCTCCCTCTCTTTTTGTATTATTTTTCAAAGAAAGTTACTTATTAAGAATTCCGGATCTAAAGAAAAGGATTAAGAAATCAGAGAAAACCAGTTTTCTTTAAAATATACACCTACATGAGCACACAGAAGCACTTATTTATTCAGACATCAGTGCTTTGAGTATGTAAGGTTGGCATATGGATGAATTCAATGCCTGTAGGAAAGGTTAACACAAGATCTAACATATGAAGCAAATAAGTAAGGAAAATATTGCCTTTTTTAGATACTGTCACTTTCCATTTTGTTTTTTCTCCTTATTGACAATCGCCATTTATTACAGTGGAATATTGCTGGTCTTTCCTTAATCTCCACTCAGAGTTTAGTGTCCCTGGAGGGGTCTTTGCTCTATGAGATCCTGGAGGCATTTTCTTGACAGTTTGATTGCTTTAATAACTTCTATGACATGTCACAAGTAAGCAAGAAACAAGGTGCTTCAGGGTTAAAGGCATCAGGCTTTTTAATTGTTGAATTAATACCTTATCTTCCTAGGTTCTTTTAAAAAATCTCTTAAATTATGGAAGTAAAGTCCTTCTCTTAACTTGTTTTCCACAGGTAAAAACTGAAATTTCAAAAAGAGGAATGAGCAAGGTGTACATATCTTTCAAATTGGTAGTTGTATAAAATAAAAGTTAATTTATTATGAATAGATTTTGGTTGCTGGTGATAATTACTTTTTTTCACTAAATGCTCATGGACAGTCTCTTTTATTATCTCATAATAATAGTAATAATAATAACAAACACAGTTTATGGTGCTTACTGTGTGCTAGCAACTACTGGTCTTTACATGTGTGAATCCATATAATACAACTACCCTATAAAGTACTTCCTATTATTCTCCTTTTACACACAAAGAAAATGAAGCACAGAGGTATTAAAAAATATGCCAAGGCCACACATCTAGTAGGTGCTTAATGCAGGATTTGAACTCAAGTTGCCCTGTACCACTACACTATGCTGCTTTCTGAATTTTTATGTATAATTTTATAATTTGGACTCAATTTATTAAATGCAATGAAGTGATGTTGTCATAAGATGATACTATTTTGTATTTAAATCTTTGTATTCTTATTATAATGCATATTTTAAAAATTAGAATAAGAGTGAAAATATTTTGTTAAAAAATTTGTGAAGATATGGAAGATATATTATGTGCTCTCTGGGTTCTGAAAGAAACTTAAGGTCTCCTTATTGGTTGTTATACTGGACATGAACATGGTAGCTATTGCTATTGTGGCTGAGTTTGACTGCACTGAAATGCCAGGCAGGAAGATTTTGCCTCTTGCTTCTCTATAGAATAGGGATTTACATAACTTTATGTGATTGATACCAGTCAGCAATAGAGAGTCTGAGGATAGCACTTATAGACATGTTAGAGCCTAACAATACTTTTGAGAGAAGGTTGACTATTAGCAACCTGCCAAAAATACAAACTAATACAGGAATCAAGAATGAAAAAGATGTGGAGCTTCAATAAATATTTGTTGATTTGATGTTATTTGGTTCCAGACTTTTTAAAGATTATCGTTTTTGTGCCACTTTGCTTATTTCTTTCTGTGGTCTTCTTCTCATGATTAACCAGTCTCCTCTGGTTCCTCCATGCATTTGTGAATCCATTTATGTATGTTAGTGATGCATTTTTAGGAAGAGAAGATGATGAGATAGTACTGACTAAATGGCCTTTTCATTGCAGTTACATAGCACATGTATTCAGGCATAAATAAACAGTAATCTCCAAACCATGGCAGTGTATAATTTATAAAATTACTAGATCCCTAGGAAATTCTGTGACTAAAGAATAAAGGTAATTTTCAATGCTTGTAATACAGTATCCTGTATGGTTAGCAAATTAGTTTTGCAACTAATTAAGAATTGAGTTATTAATCAAATTTCTCCACCAACCAAAAGTGCAAATAAAAGAGACACATTTTTATCTACCAAATTGGCAATAAAAATGGATTTTATTTAGTGATAGATGGTATAGGGAAATTAGCACTCTTATACTCTTTTTTTAAATTTTCTTAATGTTTATTTATTTTTGAGAGAGAGCGAGAGAGAGCGAGAGAGAGAGAGAGAGAGCAACAGAGAGACAGAGAACACTAGAGGGGAAGGGAAGAGAGAAAGGGAGACACAGAATCAGAAGGAGGCGTCAGGCTCTGACCTGTCAGCACAGAACCCGATGCGGGGCTTGAACTCACGAGCCATGAGATTACGACCTGAACTGAAGTCAGATGTTCAACTGACTGAGCCACCCAGGTGCCCTGTATACTCTTGAATGGGAGTCAGCTGATGTAATTTTTACAGAAGGCAATTTAGCTACATATATGGATCAGAAATCTTAAAATGTTTGTACTCTTTGACATAGTAATCCCAGTTATAGGAATTTATATTTAGACAATATTTCATACATGTGTATGAGGATAATTCTCTAAATATTGTTTATAAAAAGCCCAAATTGAGAAACAATCTTAGTGTCCAATAATGGTAATTTATTATTAAACTATGGTACTACCTAAGACAACAACAAAAATTCAGAAAAAAATGTAATGACTTGGAACGTTGTTTACAATATATTTTAAGCAAAAAAGATTACAAAACACTGTATATATTATAATAATATTTTGGGGGGAAAACCTATAGAGTAAAATAAGAGAAGAGAAAATGGCTAGCTGGATTTACCTCTGGATGGTGAGCTTATGGGTGATTTTATTTTCTTCCTTACAGTTTTTTAATTTTCCAGAGTTCTGCAGTGAACATATATTGTATTTGTAGTATGTGAGATACACTAACGGTTGTATTTTCCCAGAAAAAATAAATATGGCACTTTGTTCTTATTACTCTAAACACTATATAATCGTTATATCAACATACTTTGAAAGAGCCCTTTTACAAATAAGTAGGCCAAATTCCTTTTTTAAATAATAAAGTAGCATATATTAAGACCTACTTTCCCATTGAGGACAACTAGAAATGCTAGATAAATCACAAACATATTTTGGGAAAATATTTGTTTGAAAGCAATAGAGAACTGAAAGACCATTGGGGTTGAAGGCCAAGATCTCCAAGAGAAATAAATGCATTGAAATCAGTCCAAAATTCTGTAATTCTGTCCTTTGCAGGATTTACTGATTTTGGAGCAGCATTTGAGAGGCTGAGAAATTGAGCAGAAAATTATGATTAAAAGACTAAGAATCTAAGCAGAGCCCTCAGTTTTTTCTATTCACTGGGGATACAAAAATTTAAATTCAATGCCCATTAAAGAGCAGGAGCCTTTATTAACCATGAAAGCTTCATTTGGGAAGCCTGAAGGAGTATATTCTAAGAGAAATGGCTGAATGGAAAGAAACCATCATAAGGGCTGAAACTCAGCTTTGAAATAGATTGATTATAATTGAATTAAGGTAATCAGCCTCGATTTTTTTCTGATAGAAGCACAACTTAATACTCTTTGGAAGTACATGACATTTAAAGCCTCAATTTGTTCCTTCAAACTGTTGCTTCAAAATGCTTGTTAGTGGATAAAACCTTAGTAAGCATGCTAAAGACTGGGCTCAAAAAGTAAAAAACCAAGAGAAAAAACAGACAAAACAAACCCATAGGAATCCAGGTATTGGATGAATCAGACATTGACTTAACAATGGCTGTCATTAATATGTTCAAAATACGAATGATGAGATCAAAAATTTGGACTAAAAAATAGAAAAAAAAAGAAAATTATACAACTGAAATATAAAATAACAAATTTAATTTTCAATAGGTGAATTTAACCACAAATTAGACAAAGCTGAAAAAAATTAGTGAATTGGAGAATGAGTCAGCAGAAAAAATTCAGACTCAAGCATGAAAAGGAAAAATGGAAACAACACAGAAGGTATATAAGACAGAATTGAAAGGTCTAATGTAAGTGTAATTGGAGTCTCAGAAAGAGGTGAAGCAATAGAATAGATACAATATGTGATGAGAAATTGAGTATTTTTCATCCAAAGTGTAAGACTTCAATCTAGAGACTCAAGAAGCATCACAAATGCCAAGCAGTATGAATACAAAGAAAACCATACCTAGGTGAATTGTAGTAAAACTGCTTATAATCAAAGACAGAAAGAAAAATCTAAAAGCAGTCAGGGACAGAAAAGAGAAAAGGAGCAGCAACAACTTTGACAGCTGACTTCTCTGGAGTAATTATCAAACCCAGAAAGCAATGAAAAAGTACATAATGTTCTGAAAGAAAATATCTTTCAACCTAACATTCTTCTGTAAATTTAAAAAATTTTTTTATTTTAACTTGTTTTATTTTTTATTTATTATTAATTTATTTATTTTAACTTTTTAAAAATGTTTATTTATTATTGAGAGATAGAGAGACACAGAGCATGAGCAGGGGAGGGGCAGAGAGAGGAGAAGGCGCAGAATCTGAAGTAGGCTCCAGGCTCTGAGCTGTCAGCACAGAGCCTGATGTGGGGCTCAAACTCACAAACCGTGAGATTATGACCTGAGATGCAGTCAGTCACCCAACCAACGGAGCCACCCAGGTGCCCCTATTTTTTATTTTTTTAAATTGACATCCAAATTAGTTAGCATATAGTACAACAATGATTTCAGAAGTAGATTCCTTAATGCCCCCTACCCATTTAGCCCATCCCACCTCCCACAACCCCTCCAGTAACCCTCTGTTTGTTCTCCATATTTAAGACTCTCTTATGTTTTGTCCCCCTCCCTGTTTTTATATTATTTTTGCTTCACTTCCCTTATGTTCATCTGATTTGCCTCTTTTTTTTTTTTTTAAATTTTTTTTTTCAACGTTTTTTATTTATTTTTGGGACAGAGAGAGACAGAGCATGAACGGGGGAGGGGCAGAGAGAGAGGGAGACACAGAATCGGAAACAGGCTCCAGGCTCCGAGCCATCAGCCCAGAGCCCGACGCGGGGCTCGAACTCACGGACCGCGAGATCGTGACCTGGCTGAAGTCGGACGCTTAACCAACTGCGCCACCCAGGCGCCCCTGATTTGTCTCTTAAGGTCCTCATATGAGTGAAGTCATATGATATTTGTCTTTCTCTGACTGACTAATTTCGTTTAGCATGATACCCTCTAGTTCCATCCACATAGTTGCAAATGGCAAGAATTCATTCTTTTTGATTGCCGAAAAATACTCCATAGTATATATATATTTATACACCACATCTTATTTATCCATTCATCCATCGATGGACATTTGGACTCTTTCCATACTTTCGCTATTGTTGATAGTGCTGCTATAAACATGCGGGTGCATGTGTCCCTTCGAAACAGCATTCCTGTATCCCTTGGATAAATACATAGTAGTGCAATTGCTGGGTTGTAGGGTAGTTGTATTTTTAAGTTTTTGAGGAACCTCCATACTGTTTTCCAGAGTGGCTGCACCAGCTTGCATTGCCACCAACAATGCAAAAGAGATCCTCTTTCTCCACATCCTCGCCAACATCTGTTGTAGCCTGAGTTGTTAATGTTAGCCATTCTGACAGGTGTGAGTTGATATATCATTGTGGTTTTGATTTGTATTTCCCTGATGATGAGTGACGTGGAGCATTTTTTCATGTGTCAGTTGGCCATCTGGATGTCTTCCTTGGAGAAGTGTCTATTCATGTCTTTTGCCCATTTCTTCATTGGATGATTTGTTTTTTGGGTGTTGAGTTTGATAAGTTCTTTATAGATTTTGGATACTAACCCTTTATCTGATATGTCGTTTGCAAGTATCTTCTCCCATTCTGTTGGTTGCCTTTTAGTTTTGCTTATTGTTTCCTTCGTTGTGCAGAAGCTTTTTACTTTAATGAGGTCCCAATAGTACATTTTTGCCTTTGTTTTTCCTTGCCTCTGGAGACATGTCAAGTAAGATGTTGCTGTCATCAAAGCCAAAGAGATTTTTGCCTCTTTTTCCTCTAGGATTTTGATGGCTTCCTGTCTTACATTGAGGTCTTTCTTCCATTTTGAGTTTATTTTTGTGTATGGTGTAAGAAAGTGGTCCAGGTTCATTCTTCTGCATGTCGCTGTCCAGTTTTCCCAGCACCACTTGCTGAAGAGACTGTCTTTATTCCATTGGATATTCTTTCCTGCTTTGTCAAAGATTAGTGACCATACATTTGTGGGTCCATTTCTGGGTTCTCTATTTTGTTCGATTGATCTGAGTGTCTGTTCTTGTGCCAGTACCATACTATCTTGATGATTACAGCTTTGTAGTACAGCTCGAAGTCCAGGATTGTGACGTCTCCTGCTTTGGTTTTCTCTTTCAAGATTGCTTTGGCTATTTGGGGTCCTTTCTGGTTCCATACAAATTTTAGGATTATTTGTTCTAGCTCTGTGAAGAATGCTGGTGTTATTTTGATAGGGAGTGCATTGAATATGTAGATTGCTTTGAGTAGTATTGACATTTTAACAATATTTGTTCTTCCTATCCAGAAGCATGGAATCTTTTTCCAGTTTTTTGTGTCTTCTTCAGTTTCTTTCATAAGCTTTTTATAGTTTCAACCTAACATTCTTTAGCCCAGTAGAAATATCCTTCTTATATTTTGAAGGATTAAAATAAAGACGTTTGAGGTAAAACAACAAACAAGAAACAATCCAAAGACAGAAAAAAACTTGTTCCCAGCAGACCTACACTAAAAGAAATAGTAAATAGTAGAAGGAAAATAATTTAGTACAGACACATGGGAATTCAGGTAGGAATTAAAAGCAATGGAAAGGGTAAATATAAATATAAATATCAATGAATATTGGCTATACAATAATAATGTGTGAGTTTTAAAATGTTTGTCAATTTAAGATACATAACAATAAATAATATAAAGAAAGGAGATATTTGCATTGTCTAGGAATTAGTAAAGGTACTCAATTATATTTGTCAAAGATGTAGAAAGTAGTCTCTAGGATAACCACTAATAGAAAGTGGAGAAATCTAAAAAGTAAAAGCTAATAAAGGGGAAATGGAATAATAATAAAAAAAAATTGAGTAATTCAGAAGAAAACAGGAAAGGAGAAAAAACATACACAGAAAATACAATAAAAAACACAAGTATAATGTATAAATATAAATAGACTAAGTTTTTCATCTGAAAGACAATGATTGTCAGACTCAGGAAAAAAAAACCCTCAATTATCTGCTGCTTTGAGAGGCTGAACTTAAACATAAGGGCACAAAAAACTTGAAATTTGAAATGTTGGAATAATACATGCAACATGAAACTAAGAAAAAGAAAGTTAATATCAGGCAAGGTAGCCTCTATAATAAGTATTGTTAAGAATAAAGATGTATGTTTTCAAATGATAAAATGGTCAATAAAGTAAGAAGATCAAGAACTTCTAAATTTATATGTGCCTAAAAATAATATAGCATTAAACCAATAAGACAAAAATGACAGAACTAATACAAATTGTGGGAAATTTTAATTATCAGTAATTAATAGTATATACAGACAAAAAAATCAGTAAGGCTATACAAATTTTGATTAAATGATTGATACACTTGACCTAAATGACACATATAGATCACTATACCAACTACAACCAAATGCATTTTTACAATTACACACAGACGATTTACCAAAATTGACCATATGCTAGAATATAAATTACATTTAAACAGATGTCAGTAGGAGATGGGACTAGGATAAGTTAAAATGCCATGAAATTTTCTGTTCTTACTGAGATTCAAATATTTTTCTGGAATAAGTGCTTTCCATGTTACTGCATCCTTTGGTTAAGTTTGAGAGTTCTGAAAAACTGATTCTGGCAGGTTTTTTTTTTTTTTTCATCGCTTTTATGAAGGGGCAGAATTTTGGAATTCCTCTTTTCACCATTTTCACTGATATTCTCCAGCAGTATAACCCATAGGAAAGAATACATAACAATGAGGTTATAAAATGTATTGGCTAAATAATAATGATAATACATCACATTTGTGGGGTGTAGGCAAATTTGAGCTTAGAAGGATGTATATGGTCTTACATTTATATATTAGAAAAAGAGAAGCAGAAAAGCAATGAACTAAATATTTATCTTAATAAGTTAGAAAATTAAACCTAAATAAGATTGAAAGAATGAAAGGATAGGGGAAGAAATTTATTAAATATAAAAAATGGAATAATAAAGAAAATAAATCCAAAAGTTTGTTCCTTGTAAAGATGAATGTCATTGACAAACTGTTACCATTATATAAAAAAAGTTACAAATGATCAATATCAGGAATGGAAATGGGGGTGGCAATACTTTTAATACAGTTATTAAAAAGTGATAAGAGACACCTAAAGCACATGAAATAAAAGAAAAATAGAAAAATAGTTTTTAATAATTAAGAATTTTGGTTCATCAGGGGCAGCTGGGTGGCTCAGTTGGTTAAATGTTCAACTCTTGGTTTTGGCTCAGGTCATGATCTCAACAGTTTTGTGAGATGGAACCCTGTGCTGGCAGTGCAGAGCCTACTTTTGGTATTCTCTCTCCCTGTCTCTCTGCTACTCTTCCCCAACTTGTGCTGTCTCTGTCTCTCAAAATAAATAAATAAACTTAAAAGGATTTTGGTGCATAAAAGTCTATACAATCAAGAAAGTGAAAAGGCAACCTATAAAATGGGAGAAAATATTTGCAAATTGTATATCTGATAAGAGATTAATATTCAGAATATATAAAAAACTGTTAAAACAACCCAATTCAAAACCCAATTCCAACTTGATAAAGGACTCAAATAGACATTTCTCCAAAGAAGATATACAAATGGACAATAAACACATGAAAATATAGTCAACACGTTGGTCATTAGGGAAATAACCCAGTGTCCATCAACAGACAAATGTATAAACAAAATATGGTGTATGTATAGAATAGAATATTATTCAGCCATAAAAAGGAATGAAGTTATGATACATGCTATAACATTGATTAACCATGCAAATATTATGCGTAGTGAAATAAGCTAGGCACAGAAGGATAAATATTGTATGAGTCCACTAATGTAGGTGCCTAGAATAGGAAAATTAAAATAGACTAAAGGTTACCAAGAGTTGAGAAGAGGGAACAGGAAATTATTACCTAATAGGTACAGAGTTTCAGTTTGGGATGATGAAAATGTTTTGGGTATAGAGAGTGCTATGGTTATACAATATTGTGAATGTATTTAAAACCACTAAATTGTACGCTTACAAATAGTTAAAGTGATAATTACTATGTTATATATACTTTACCAAAATTAAAAGAGTTAGTATGAGGGTATTATGAGCAACTTTAGATGAAATGTACAAATTCTGGAAGAAAACACCCCACAGTGTATCAAATCTGTAACAGGAAGAAATATAAAACATATTAAAAATTAAGTCTGTTAGGGTTTTTGCTGGGAATATGGTGGAATAGGAGAACCCTAAGCTTACCTCCTTCCTTGGATACAACGAGATAACACTCACATCAGATTAAATAACCCAGGAAATGACCCAAAGACTGACTGGCAGAGCAAACTCCACAGTTAAATGTACAGAAGAGGCTGCACTGGAGAGAGTAGGAAAGACAGAGACGCAGTGGGGAGATAAACAGACTTGCAGACTGTTCACAGGAGGGATGGACTTGCAGGTGTAGAGATAGAAGAGAAACAGACTATCACACCAGGGAGCCCACACAGGGAAAACAAATCCTCATAACGTTTGGCTTTGAAAACTATAGGGGCTGAATTTTGTGAATTCCTACAACCAATGGGACTTACAACTTGGAATTTTAAAAATCTGCAGGCTTGGCTCCAGGATAGCTGGGAAGGTGAGAGGAAACTGTCCTTAAAGAGACAGTATAAGAAACAGCCTGCAGGGATATAGCATAGAAGCAGCAGTTTGAAAAATGCCTAGGACATAGGTGACACAGAATTGTTTACTCATCTCAGAGATTGTCCTGGAGGGACCGGGGTCCTTAGCAGATTCCTCCAGGAATAAAGGAGCTGACAGGCACCATTTTCCTCCCCTGCCCCCAGCATAAACACATGGCCACCTCTAAGAACTAGTGGGTTTAAATGACACACTGGACCAGATGTATTTAACAGGTATATTCAGAACATTTCATCCTAAAACAGCAGAATATACATTCTTTTCAAGTGCATATGGAACATTCTCCAGAATAGATCACATATCAGGCAACAGAACAAGTCTCAACAAATTCAAAAAGATCGAAGTCATACTGTGCATCTTTCTTGACCACAATGCAATGAAATTAAAAAAAAAAAACACAAGAAAAAAAATCTGAAAACAGCACAGATACATGGAGGTTAAACAACATTCTACTAAACAATGATTGGGTCAACCAAGAAATCAAACAGAAAATAAAAAAATACATGGAGATAAATGAAAAATGAAAATAAAAACATAAAAATCCAAAATCTTTGGGATGCAACAAAAGTGGTTCTTTTTTTTGTTTAAAGTTTACTGATTTATTTTGAGAGAGAGAGAGAGAGAGAGAGAGAGTGCTAATAGGAGAGGGGCAGAGAGAGAGAGAGAGAGAGAGAGAGAGAGAGAGAGAGAATCCTAAGCAGGCTCCATGCTGTTAGTGCTGAGCCCTACTCAGGACTTGATCTCACCAACTATGAGATCATGACCTCAGCTGAAATGAAGAGTCGGATGCTTAACTGAGCCACCCAAGCACCCCACAACAAAAGTGGTTCTAAGAGGGAACTTTATAGCAACACAGGCCTACATCAAGAAGCAAGATATATCTCAAATAAACAATCTAACCTTACATCTAAGGGACATAGAAAAAGAAGAACAAACAAAACCCAAACTTAGCAAAAAAGAAGGAAATAATAAAGATTATGGTAAAAATAAGTGAAATAGAAACTAAAAAAACCCAATAGAACAGATCACTGTAACCAAAGTCTTATTCTTTGAAAACAAAATTGATAAGTCTCTATACAGACTCATCAAAAAAATTGAGGGTTCAAATAAAACCTGAAATGAAAGAGGAGAAATAACAACCAACACTACAGAAATACAAAAGATTGTAAGAGAATAGTATGAAAAATTATATACCAACAAATTGGGCATCCCAGAAGAAATGGATGAATTCCTAGAAACAGATAAACACCCAAATTGAATCAGGAAGAAATAGCAAATTGGCACAGACCAATTAGCTGTAACAAAATTGAATAGGTAATAAAACTCCCAAGAAACAAAAGTTTGGACCAGGTGGCTTCATGGGTTGTTTCTACCAACCATTTAAAGAAGAGTTAATACATATTCTTCTCAAATATTCCAAAAAGAGAAGAGGAAGGAAAATTTCCAAATTCATTCTATGAGGCCAGCATTAACCTGAAACCATAACCAGATAACAACACTACAGGGCCGCTTGGTTGGCTTAATCTGTGGAGCATGAGACTCTTGATTTTGGCTTGTAGGTTCAAGCCCCATATTGGTGTAGAGATTGCATAAAAATAAAAAACATCTTAAGAAAGAAAGCATTACAAAACAGAGAACTGCAGGGCAATATATTTTATAAACATAGATGCAAAAATCCTCAACAAAATACTAGTAAACCAAATCCACCAATACATTAAAAAAATCATTCACCACAGTCAAGTGGGATTATTCCCAGGATGCAAGGGTGGTTCAATATTCACAAAGCAATCAATGTGATGCATCAACAAGAGAAAGGATAAAAACCATATGATCACTTTAATAGATGCAGTAAAAGCATTTGACAAAGTACAACATTCATTCATGATACAAACCCTCAACAAAGTAGGTTTAGAGGGAACATACCTCAGCATAATAAAGTTCTTATATGAAAAACCCACAGCAAATATCATCCTAAATGGTGAAAAACTGAGAGCTCTCCCCCTAAGGTCAGGAATAAGGCAAGGATGTCCACTCTTACCACTTTATTCAACATAGTACTGGAAGTTCTAGCCACAGCAGTCAGACAAGAAAAGGAATAAGAGCCACCCAAATTGGTAAGGAAGAAGTAAAACTTCCACTACTTGCAGATGACATGATACTATATATAGAAAACCCTAAAATTACTAGAACTGATAGATGAATTCAGTAAGGCCACAGGATACAAAATGAACATACAGGAATCTGTTGCATTTCTATATGTTAATAATGAAGCAACAGAAAGAGAAATTAAGGGGGCACCTGGGTGTCTTAGTCAGTTGAGTGTCCAACTTTGGCTTAGGTCATGATTTCATGGTTCATGAATTTGGGCTCCACATCCAGCTCGCTGCTGTCAGCCTGTCAGCACAGAGCTGGCTTCGGATCCTCTGTCCCCCTCCCTCTGCCCCTCCCCTGCTTGTGCTTTCCCAAAAATAAATAAATATTTTTTTTTCTAAAAGAAAGAGAAATTAAAAAAAAAATCCTATTTGCAATTGCATCTAAAAGAATAAGATACTTAGGAATAAACTTATCTGAGGAGGTGAAAGATCTGTACTCTGAAAACTATAAAACATTGATGAAAGAAATTGAACATGATATAAATTCCATACTCATGGATTGGAAAAACAAATATTGTCAAAATGTCCATACTATCCAAAGCAATCTACAGATGTAATTCAATCCCTATCAAAATGCCAACAGCATTTTTCACAGAACTGGAACAAACATTACTAAAATTTGTATAGAACTGCGAAACACTCTGAATAGCCAAATTTATCTTGAAAAAGAAAAACAAAGCTGGAGGTATCACGATTCCAGGTTTCAAGTTATATTACAAAACTGTAGTAGTCAAAACAGTAAGGTATTGGCACAAAAATAGACACATAGATCAATGGAACAGGATAGAAAGCCAAGAAACAAATCTGCAATCATATGGTCAATGAATCTTTGACAAAAGAGGCAAGAATATGCAGTGGGAAAAAGTCTCTTCAACAAATGGTGTTGAGAAAGCTGATAACTGCATGCAAAAGAATGAAACCAGACCACTTTCTTACACAATACACAAAAATAAAGTCAGAATGGATTAGGATCCTAAATGTGAGACCTGAAAACATAAAAATCCTAGCAGAAAGCACAGGCAATAATTTCTCTGGCATTGGCCATAACATATTTTTAGATATGTCTCCTGAAATAAGGGAAACAAAAGCAAAAATAAACTATTGGGACTTCATCAAAATAAAAAGCTTTTCACAACAAAGGAAATGTAACACAAAACTATAAGAAATCCTACCGAATGGGAGATGTATTTGCAAATGACACATCTAGTAAAGTGTTCATATTCAAAATAGAGAACTTAAACAATTCACCAAAAAACCCAAATAATCCTGTTAAAAAATGGGCAGACAACATGAGAAGATGTACAGATGGCCAACAGACCCATGAAAAGATGCTCAACATCACTCATCAGGGAAATGCAAGTCAAAACCACAGTGAGATATCACTTTACAGTTGTTGGAATGGTTAAAATAAAAAAACACTAGAAACAAGTATTGGCAAGAATGTGGAGAAAAAGAATACTTGTGCACTGCTGCTGGCAATGCAGTGCAGCCACTGCAGAAAATAGTATGGAAATTCCTCAAAAAATTAAAAATAGAACTACTCTATGATCCAGTAATTGCACTACTGAGTATTTACCCAAAGAATACAAAAACACTAAACAAAGGGATACCAGCACCCCTGTGTTTATTGCAGCATTATTTACAATAGCTAAATTATAGAAGCAGCCCAAGTTTCCATGGATAGATGAATGGATAAGGAAGAAGTGACAGATATGTATAATGGAATATTAGTCAGCCATGAAAAAGAATGAAATCTTCCATTTGCAACAACATGATGGATCTTGAGAGTATAATGCTAAGTGAAAAAAAGTCACAGAAAGACAAATAGCATATGATGTATCTCATATGTGGAATTTAAGAAACAAAATAAATTAAAAAAGGGAAAAAGAGAGAGAAACCAAAAACAGACTCTTAACTGTAGAGAACAAACATGGTTGCCACAAACATGGTTGCCAGAGGGGAGGTGTGTAGGGTGATGGGTTAAATAGGTAAAGGGGATTAAGAGTACACTTTGGTTGATGTGTACTTAATATATAGAATTGTTGAATCACTGTATATATACCTTAAACAAATATAATACTATATGTTAACTATACTAGAATTAAAAAAAATTAAATTAAAAATTAAATCCTTAATTAGAAAACTTCCCACTTCTCAAAGAAAACTTTATGCTTAGAAGTTTTACAGTCAATTTATGAACATATAAGACACAAATAACCCTAATCTTACATAAATTCCAGGTAATATAAAAGAAAAGGGAGTACTTCCTATTTATTTTGTGAGGCTACCATAACTTTGATACCAAAACTTGACAAGGACATTCCAAGGGAAAAAAATTACAAGCTAATGTCTCCCATGAGCACAGGTGTAAAAATCTTAAAGAAAATATTATCCAAGTGATAGCATGCAGCAATCTATGAAAAGGATAATATATAATAACTAAGTACAAGTTATTGTAGCTAGGCAAAACTGGTTTAACATCTAAAATCCATCACTATAATTCAATCAATCAATATAGTTCATCACAAGAATAAAGGAGAGAAATTTGATAGAACAATGGAAAGCATTTGATAAAATTCATCATAAGCTAGGAATAGAAGGCAACTTCCTTAACTGAATATTTACAATAAATCTAACGCAAATATCATACCTAATCATGAAATATTGAAAGTACCCCCCCCACTGCTGCAAGATTGAGTGAATGTTGCTTTTACCACTTATATTCAATAGTGTAATGAAGAACTTAACCTAGTCAATGCACTATAACAAGAAAAAGAAGATAGAAGTAAAAAGGTTTCAAAAGGAGAAAATGAAATTGTTATCATTCACAGATATATTTGCATAAATAAAAAATCCAATGTAAATAAAATAAATTATTTAAACTAATAGGTGAATTTTGCCCAGTCACTGGAAACAAAATCTGTGTGAAAATGAAATTTTATTTCTATATACAGTTGACCCTTGAACAACATGGGTTTGAGTTGCATGGGTCCACTTATACATGGATTTTCTTATAGTACAGTACTGTGAATGTATTTTTTCTTATGATTTTCTTAATAAATATTTCTCGGGCACCTGGGTGGCTTAGTCGGTTAAGTGTCCAACTTTGGCTCAGGTCATGATCTCGTGGTTCGTGGGTCTGAGCCCTGCATCGCCTGTGTGCTGACAGCTTAGAGCCTGGAGCCTGCTTTAGATTCTGTGTCTCCCTCTGTCTCTGCCCTTCTCCCGCTTGCACTCTGTCCCTCTCTGTCTCTCAATAATCAATAAATGTTAAAAAAATTTAAAAACTAATATTTTCTTTTCTCTACCTTACTTTATTCTAAGAACACAGTATATAATACATATAACATACAAAATGTGTGTTAGTTGACGTTTATGTTCTTGGTAAGGCTTCCAGTCAACAGTATGCTATTAGTAGTTAAGTTTTGGGGGAGTCAAAAGTTATGCACAAATTTTCAAGTGTGTAGGGGTGGCATCCCCAACCATCACATTGTTAAAGGTCAACTGTACTAGCAACAAAAAGTTAAGAAACAAAGTTAAGTAATGCATGTCATTTGGAATAGCATCAAAAGATATAAAATACCTAGGAATAAATCTAATGAAGAATGTAAGACTTGTACACAAAAACCTACAGAATATTTTGAGTGAAGTTAAAGAGAAGTGAAATTGATGGAGGAAGATACTATATGGCTTATATGACTCATTGCTTTAAAGATGTCACTTATCCCAAATTGATATGTTGCATCTATAAATTCAATGTAATTCCTAGAGGTATTTTATGGAAATTGGCAAGCTGTTTCTAAAACTTATATGGAAATCAAACTTTCAAGAATAGCCAAGAAAATCTTGAAAGAAGACCTAATTTGATGGTCTTACCTATCAGAAATGAAGAATTATTGTAAAGTAATGAAAAATTAAAAATTATTCTAAAGTAAATGAAAAATTATTCAGACAGTGTGGTCTTGATGCAAATGTAGATAAATAGATTAAAGCAACTCTTTAGAAAATTTAGAAACAAGTCTATACATATAATACATTTATTTGATTTTTAAAGTGATCCCATAGAACACTGGGTAAAGGAAAAGTCCTTTGACTAAACAGTTGCAAGGCAAATTGTTATTCATATGGAAAAAAAATGAAGCTTGACCTTTATCTCCTACCATATTAAGTATTAGCTTCTGATGACTATAGCTCTAAAGCTATAAGAGAAAGGGAAATAAAAATGTCTCTGGAAGAAAACTTGGGAGAATATCTTCATGAATTTGGGTAGGCTATATTTTCTTAAACATAACAGAAAGCACTAACCATAAAGGAAAAATTATTGCATTAAAATCAAGAACTTTTATTCATCAAAAGACAATATTAAGACAGTGAAGCAGTAAGCCACAGAGTTGGGAAAGATATTTTTAATGTGTATATTAATTTGCTAGGGCTGACATAACAAAATACTGCAGACTGAGTGGCTTAAACAACAGAAATTTATTTGACTTATAGTTCTTGAGGCTAGATGCCCAAGATCAAGGTGTCAGCAGTGTTGATTTCTCCTGAGACTTCTGTCTCCTTGGCTTGCAGATGGTCAACTTCTGGCTGTGTTGTCGTGTGGCCTTTTTTCTGTATATAAGTATCCTTGGTGTCTCTTGCTCTTGTCATAAGAACACCAGTCATATTGGATTAGAGCCCCACCCTAATGATCTAATTTAACCTTAATTACTACAGTACCTTAATTACTTAAGGTACTACATTTTTAAAAAAATTTTTAATGTTTATTTATTTTTGAGAGAGAGACACACACACAGTGCAAGTGGAGGAGGGGCAGAGAGAGAGAGGGAGACACAGAATCCGAAGCAGGCTCCAGGCTCTGAGCTGTCAGCAAAGCCCAATGTGGGGCTCAAACTCATGAGCTGTGAGATCATGACCTGAGCTGAAGTCAGAGGCTTAACAGACTGAGCCACCCAGGCGCCCCTAAAGGCACTGTCTTGAAATACAGTTACATTATAGGGCACTGGGAGTTAGGGCTTCAATATATGAATTTTAGGGAACATTATTAATTATATAACATATATCTCACAAAGGACTTGTTTCCATTATGTCTCTTTCAAGCCAATGAGAGATAAAAAAAAAAACTCAATGAAAAGGAAATTTGAAGGTTACTTAACATGTGAAGTGGTACTCAATGTAATAGAAACTTAAATTAAAATAGGAAAGCCTAGAGGCGCCTGGGTGGCTCAGTCGGTTAAGCGTCAGACTTCGCTCAGGTCATGATCTCGCGGTCCGTGAGTTCAAGCCCCACGTCTGACTGCTCAGAGCCTGGAGCCTGTTTCAGATTCTGTGTCTCCCTCTCTCTCTGACCCTCCCCCATTCGTGCTCTGTCTCTCTCTGTCTCAAAAATAAATAAACGTTAAAAAAAATAAAATAGGAAAGCCTATATACCTACTTTCATGGATAGATTTATACTCTGAAAATACCAAGAGTTGGACAAGAATATTAAGTGGAAATCTCATACACTGTTGGTAAGAGAATGAACTGGTAAGAGAGTGAATTTTAGAACACTGACAGTATTTATTAAGATTGACCATGAGTATATCCAAAAACCCTGCAATTCTACTCTTAGGTATATACCCTATGGACACACATACATACATGCACCTGAAGACATGCACAGTTTTCATAATGGCACTATGAACCAGTTCATAATGAAACAATACAAATGCCCATCAACAGTATAATAGATAATTATATTATGGTAAATTTATACTATGGGATCCTATATAGCAATGAAAATGAATGAACCACAATTATACAGTAGCATGGACGAATCTCAGAATCAGAAAACTTACTGAACATTAAAAGAATTTTTCTGTATAATTCCATTTGCTTGTAGTTCTAAAACTAATCTATGGTATCAGAAGTTAGGATAATGACTAACTTTGAGGAACAGAATGTGTTGATATCTAAGTTCTGGGAGACAGGAGCAATACTTCAGAGTGCTGATGATATGATGGTTACATGGGTAGGTATACTTTGTGAAAATTCATTATATTGTCCATGAGATTCGCTCTGTGTGTACTGCAACTAAATGGCCTATTAGAAATACATAAATTTTCTGAAGACAATGAAACATTAATATATATATTGACATGTGGGTGGTGGGAACACCATGCTTTTGGACAGGGAGTCCTTAATTTTGCCTCTCAGATCATATCATCCAAATCCCTCCTCTTCTACTTTTCATCAGATAGTACTGCTATAAACACTGTTATTCTCATACTCTAACTTTTAATTTTACTTCCCCCTTGTGGTATTGCTTTAGGGAAGCTGGTAATTAACCTGTTGCCATTAAAATGATGTTAAATACTTATGTAATATATTAAAAACATGAAGTGTAATTATTTACAAAGAAGAACAACATAATTTAAAAACATAAATTGTTATAGGGGCATTTAACAAACTTGTCTTTCAGGCAGGTGAAAATTTTTTGAGCCCAGATTTTTGCTTAGTATATAAAACTTATGTTGACAATTTATATATGCCTTAATGTTACTAAAGACCTATATTTAGACTTAGAGAATTCCTGTGTGTGGCTTCGTGTCTTTACTTTTTCTTTTATATAAGTACACTTTTGGAAAAAATAAAAAGTTAATAGAGGAGACAGAATTTATTTACATTTTGTAGGTCTAGTGGAAAAAGTATTTTATGTTATGGATCAATGGCAAATGCCAAATGCTCACAGTAGCTAGGCTTGGATGCATTACATTTATCAGGAGAAAAGAAAGAGACTGGTAACAAGATGTAAGGTGTGGTACTTGGTGGTTTTTTTTTTCCTCATTAGCTTGTTTAATCTTCCTAGACAGCCCAGAAAAAAATATTACTATCTCTAATTTACAGGCAGAAAACTTGAGGCTTAGGGAATCTAAATAACTTCCCAAGATTGTACAGCTAGTATAAATGGATATGAGATGTTATTCCTGTACTTAAGGCTTGAAGCTCATGTTTTAACCATGCTGCATGCCACATGGTTTCTTTGAAATTACATGCCATTTAATTTTTTCTCACTTTATCATTCACCATCCATCCATCTAATAGGTATATGTTGAATAAATATTGGATGAATGATACTAATTTAGTATAAAAAATCTGACAAGCTCATTCAGATTATAGTAACACAAACTAGACTGTTTACAAAGGCTTTAGTTATGTAAGAAGCATCATCAACATATGCAGATTTCTTTTTTTACCGTGCTTTTTTTGTGTCTATATTGAATCTCCATGTAGACTGCTGTTGAATTGAGAGGTGATTCAATAAAAACACAAGCTACTTGTATGCCTAGCGATGTATTAAAAATTGTGTCACATTTTCCTGAAGCTGTTTCAGGTAAATGTGTGTTTAATCATGAAATATCAATATAATGATTATTTTAGAGATTGTAGGGAATTCTTGCACTTGTGTGAACAGAGAAACAAAATGTGTATGTTTATGCTGCTGGGATTTTGGTACTAAAGGGACTATTTTTCTTGTCCATCTTGTATTAAAACTTCTACAAACAGTATGTTCACAAAGGCAAAAGAATCACAAGAGTAATTATATTTACTTGAGTAAATATCTTGAAAGTCCATTATATTAGTAGACACTAGATTAATTGTATATTCTATTACTTTACTAGTATTTGATTTTAATGCTATGGTCTTGATTATCTATTAGCATGGAGGTCAAGATGTTAAACCTCTATTATTTGTACTGGAAAGAGACTACTTAAACATCTACTACCAGAAAAGCAAGTACTTTCTTACTTACTGAGTTAGGAAAACACTAATATAAAATATAACTATATTAAAACATGAATAGGAAATAAGGGTCAAATTATATTCAGAATTTTGCTCTTGCTTAAAAGGATTTTTGAAATGCCTTTATAGAATTTCCCTCAAAACCAGTTAATCAATCCACACAAGAATTCATTTCAGTTTATGTAGTTTTTAACTTACTGAACTCTAGTTTTGAAGAGTCTAAACTCAGTATATTCTGGAGGACAGCTGAGAATCAATATTAGAAATAAATTTTCCCAGATAGTTTTGATGAATAGCTGGGATTGGGATCCATTAGTATATTCCATATGATATTGAGAATGATGCTTAATTAGGAATGTTAATTTTGCCAGTGAGCCCTGTTGAGCTCTGTGATGGGCTTCTGTAATGGGCACTGCTTACCTGTTTTTGTTGTCTCTAAGCATTAGATTGGGGCTGCAGTAGTTAGGCTGGGTAGGTTTGAGGCCCGGACAATCTCAGTGGGGGGTTTTTAATGGTCTTATTAGGACTTTTTGACTTGGGAGAACTTCCTTGGGTCACAGGACTTTACATTACACGCTAGCTAGGACCACAGGGGATGAGGCAAACTTGCTGTTGAGGTGGCTAATGGAAACACGTAATCGTGACCACCCTTCTCAGTGAAGTAGAATGGCCCAAGTTGTCCTGGCAGGTATTACAGGTAGGAAGAAAGAGGCTGAAGGAAGTGAGCGCGCAGGAATTAATGTATTATGTAAAGCACCAAGGCTGCCCTTCCCATGGGCTATTTGTAATCAGTAATTGAATATGGCAGGAATACTAAGACAGCCCCAGGTCAGATAAAGGTTTCCTCTGTCAGCTTTGGTTTGAGGAGCCTCTGAAGGCTTTGCTTATATCTCACAGCAGTCTAGGAAGCTTCCATTCAAACTTCCCTCAGATTTGCACTGAGACTGACATCTCTCCTAGCCTTACTTGATGCCCCCACTCCTATTTTCACTGATAGAAGTGTTTCCTCCTAATGCACTAGATTTTAGTAGTTACGAATTATTTAAAAAGCTGTCCTTGGGAGCTTGGAGACAAACACCTTATACCTGCCCCACTATCTGATTAGTCAGCTCTCACACTAACTCCAAGTGAATCTGGTGAACAAGGTCTCTGTCAATAGGATATTTCAATTACTTCCATAGCCACCTTGTAGAGAGGATATTGGGAGTTTATGATAATTTCCTTTCCAAATTACCATTACAATAAAATAATTATGTTTAATATGGTTTTATATTTAGGTATATTTTATTATGTTCTAATTATTACAGTAGATACAGTGATTCTTTTTTTTATAATGATATTTTTAAATATTTATTTATTTTTGAGAGAGAGACAGAGCATGAGCAGGGGGAGGGGTAGAGAGAGAGGGAGACACAGAATCAGAAGCAGACTCCAGGCTCTGAGCTTTCAGCAGAGAGCCTGACGTGGGTCTTGAACCCATGAACTGTGAGATCATGACCTGAGCCAAGGTCGGACGCTCAACCCACTGAGCCACCCAGGCGCCTCCCCTTTTTTTTTAATGGTATATTTTTAATGTTTATTTATACAGTGATTCTTTCTTGAATAGGAAGATTATCTAACCAAAGTACCTTGACCTATATCTAAAAATACAGAACAAAACGAGTAACTATCATGTTTAGCTACTATAGTGTCTGGGAAAAAGAAAAGATGATTTGGAAAAAACCACAACTCATAGTTTTAGTTAAAATGTGAATGCAGTAGTTCTCCCTTAGCTATGGGGGATACATTCCAAGACATCCAGGGGATGTCTGAAAACAAGGATAGTATTTAACCCTATATATACTATGTTTCCTCCTACACATACATACCAATGATAAAGTTTAATTATAAATAAGGCACAGTACAAGGTTAATAACAATAACTAATAATAAACTAGAACAATTATAACAACACACTAGAATAAAAGTTACATGAATGTGGTCTCTCTCAAAATACCTTACTGTATTGTACTCACCCATCTTTTTGAAGTGATGTGAGGTGATAAAACTTCTACATAATGAGGTGAAAGACATAGACATTGTGACATAGCCTTAGGCTACTAATCACCTTCTGGCTATCAGAAGGAGCAACATCTGCTTCCAGATGGTGGTTGAACAAGAGTAACTGAAACTGTGGGAAGGAGAAGTGCAGAAAGCACAACCACGAATAACTGTAAGTTAGATTTCAAAATGTAAAAATATTTTCTATAGGGATTGATACATGTCATTATACGTTGGTCCAAACGCACAGAATGTACACCACCAAGTGTACCCTAATGTAAACTGTGGAGTTTGGGTGATCATGTGGTGTCATAGTAGATTCATCAGTTGTAGCAAACATACCAGTCTGGTGGAAGATGTCCATGAGGGGGAAGCTATGCATGAGTGGAGGCAAAGGTTTTTGAGAAATGTCTGTATTGACCTCTCAATTTTTCCATGAACTTAAAAGTACTCTAAAAAATAAAGTATATTAAAAAGAGAAACGAAAAATAAACTTCAAAATATTTTATTCTCTCTAGCTTTTAATTTGCTGGAGATAGAATTTTTCTAACTATTTTTCTAAATGAGATAATTTTCCAGGTAGATTCATGTTTTCCTTAGTATTACCCTCATTTGAGAAAATATTTAAAGAACTAGGTGTATCCATGAAACCCAGGTGTTAGCTTTCATTTCATGTGGCTATATGGATTTCAGATATATAAAACACTTTTGAGGAGATTCTGCAGCTTAATCTTGAAATTTGTTACACTTCCAAATGCTTAGGACAGCAAATGAGAGGCAGTTTTATGATCATCCTAAATTTAGCTTCGCTCCATGGCATCTATGTATAATAAAACCTTCATTGAATTCCATTTTTTAAAAGCTATCTTCTTTTATATGCCTATGTTAGTGAAATATATAGTTTCACATATCATTTACCTCTACCGTCACTGATTTTTCAAAATTCTACTTTAAACATTCATTTCCCATCTTAATCATCTGCCTTTAAAATATTTGTTCTTAGTTCTTTTACAATATCACCATGTATTTCTATGTATAGTACATTATAAATATATATATACTTTATTTTAAGAGAAATTGCTGGAAACCCCTGGCCAGGTGAGTAGACACCTCTCATTCAATCCATCCTGACTCAAGCTCATAGTCTCTAGTCAAATTTCATTACACGGGAGGAAGCTCAGATAACTACTCCAATAGACTTTAGGTAGAAAGTTGGATTGAAGGCTGCAGAACAGCCTTGGTATTGAATTGTCATTTGGGGGGAAGTCCTCTCTCATTTGTCCTCAACAACTTTACACAGGATTGGCCATAGTCTAAATCACTTGCTTTATTTTCTCTATTAATTTGGTCACTTTCAGAAGCCCATCTGAATGTCTATGACCTTGTACTGAAAAGTTCCTATGTTTTGGCATTTGCTGTGTAAGGTGCATGAAATATATTGCCAATGAGGGTGGGCAGTATGGCACAAAGGTGGTGGGGGTCAGGGTTGGTACTTGCTAGCTGTGACCTTGAGAAAGTTACATAACCCCTCTGATGTTCAGTTTCACCTCTAAAATGGGCATAACAATACCCACTCTCTGGATTGTTGTGAGAGTTAAACACAGTCTTGTCTGCAACCTGTTTAGTCAGCTAAATAGGCTGACTTGTCTTCTGTCTTTCCTTCCTCTCAAGAGAACTCATCATATCATATGTTCCATATGTGCATACCTGTAGGATGATACTGTATATTCAATGCTCCCGTGGCTCCTACTCTGAGTGATACATTCTAATGTGTTTCATTTTGAGATTGTATTCCCTTCTCTACTTCACACCAACAACTGTCCCACTCCCCACCCACCACTTGCCTGGAATTGGATGTATGCTGCTTTCTGATTATGGACTTCTTGAATTCACCGCTTCTGCCATACCCCTTGTTCTTCTAGCTCCTTTTCCACTTGTCCTGTCATGAGTAGAAACCAGATATGGATTTACTGATAACCTACTAAAGCTTAAGTTTCAGGCCCCTCACTGTGAAGGACACCTTTGAAGGTTCTGGGAGGGCTTCTTTTAATGCTTCTATATGGTTATATGCTTTTGTAAAATTTGCAAAGTAAGACGCTTTAACCACAATAAGTTAAAACTACTGTCTTTTTCCATCTCAGTTTCCCCTCCATCTCATTTCTTCTTTCATCAGGTGGATTTGGAGTTATTGTAGATATTTTTGAGATCTAAGAGTGGAATGAGGTCATCATTTAGTCTGGATTTAGTAGGCTATGTGTGGTTCTTAGTCACTGTATATATAGTTAAGCTATTGTTAGATCTTCTCATGTTGGAATGGCTTCCGGGAAAACCTATGCTTCATACAGATTCATGACCAATGTGGATATGAATGTGTTCTCTGATGCCTGTTGTTATGAAGCTAGGAAAAAAAAACCCTTTGTAAATCTGCTAACAAAATAAATTTCCATCAACAATTGTCATAAAATGTGATGAAAAAATAGGAAACAAAAATATGAAAAATGTATAGCATAAGTTAATAAAAATACTAGGTTATTTTCTTAGATTTAAAAAATTTTGTGTCATATATCATTTCTTTTTTTTAATTTATTTTTATTTTTTTATTTTTTTATTTTTACTTTTTATTTTTTAATATATGAAATTTACTGTCAAATTGGTTTCCATACAACACCCAGTGCTCATCCCAAAAGGTGCCCTCCTCAATACCCATCACCCACCCTGCCCTCCCTCCCACCCCCCATCAACCCTCAGTTTGTTCTCAGTTTTTTTTTTTTTTTTTTTTTTTTTTTTTTTTTTTTTAAATTTTTTTTTTTAATGTTTTTAATTTATTTTTGGGACAGAGAGAGACAGAGCATGAACGGGGGAGGGGCAGAGAGAGAGGGAGACACAGAATCGGAAACAGGCTCCAGGCTCCGAGCCATCAGCCCAGAGCCTGACGCGGGGCTCGAACTCACGGACCGCGAGATCGTGACCTGGCTGAAGTCGGACGCTTAACCGACTGCGCCACCCAGGCGCCCCTGTTCTCAGTTTTTAACAGTCTCTTATGCTTTGGCTCTCTCCCACTCTAACCACTTTTTTTTTTTTCCTTCCCCTCCCCCATGGGTTTCTGTTACGTTTCTCAGGATCCACATAAGAGTGAAACCATATGGTATCTGTCTTTCTCTGTATGGCTTATTTCACTTAGCATCACACTCTCCAGTTCCATCCACGTTGCTAGAAAAGGCCATATTTCATTCTTTCTCATTGCCACGTAGTACTCCATTGTGTTTATAAACCACAATTTCTTTATCCATTCATCAGTTGATGGACATTTAGGCTCTTTCCATATTTTGGCTATTGTTGAGAGTGCTGCTATAAACATTGGGGTACAAGTGCCCCTATGCATCAGTACTCCTATATCCCTTGGATAAATTCCTAGCAGTGCTATTCCTGGGTCATAGGGTAGGTCTATTTTTAATTTTCTGAGGAACCTCCACACTGCTTTCCAGAGCGGCTGCACCAATTTGCATTCCCACCAACAGTGCAAGAGGGTTCCCGCTTCTCCACATCCTCGCCAGCATCTATAGTCTCCTGATTTCTTCATTTTGGCCACTCTGACTGGCGTGAGGTGATATCTGAGTGTGGTTTTGATTTGTATTTCCCTGATAAGGAGTGACGTTGAACATCTTTTCATGTGCCTGTTGGCCATCCGGATGTCTTCTTTAGAGAAGTGTCTATTCATGTTTTCTGCCCATTTCTTCACTGGGTTGTTTTTCAGGTGTGGAGTTTGATGAGCTCTTTATAGATTTTGGATACTAGCCCTTTGTCCGATATGTCATTTGCAAATATCTTTTCCCATTCCGTTGGTTGCCTTTTAGTTTTGTTGGTTGTTTCCTTTGCTGTGCAGACTTTTTATCTTCATAAGGTCCCAGTAATTCACTTTTGCTTTTAATTCCCTTGCCTTTGGGGATGTGGCGAGTAAGAGATTGCTACGGCTGAGGTCAGAGAGGTCTTTTCCTGCTTTCTCCTCTAAGGTTTTGATGGTTTCCTGTCTCACATTCAGGTCCTTTATCCATTTTGAGTTTATTTTTGTGAATGGTGTGAGAAAGTGGTCTAGTTTCAACCTTCTGCATGTCGCTGTCCAGTTCTCCCAGCACCATTTGTTAAAGAGACTGTCTTTTTTCCATTGGATGTTCTTTCCTGCTTTGTCAAAGATGAGTTGGCCATACGTTTGTGGGTCTAGTTCTGGGGTTTCTATTCTATTCCATTGGTCTATGTGTCTGTTTCTGTGCCAATACCATGCTGTCTTGATGATGACAGCTTTGTAGTAGAGGCTAAAGTCTGGGATTGTGATGCCTCCTGCTTTGGTCTTCTTCTTCAAAATTACTTTGGCTATTCGGGGCCTTTTGTGGTTCCATATGAATTTTAGGATTGCTTGTTCTAGTTTCGAGAAGAATGCTGGTGCAGTTTTGATTGGGATTGCATTGAATGTGTAGATAGCTTTGGGTAGTATTGACATTTTGACAATATTTATTCTTCCAATCCATGAGCAGGGAATGTCTTTCCATTTCTTTATATCTTCTTCAATTACCTGCATAAGCTTTCTATAGTGTTCAGCATACAGATCTTTTACATCTTTGGTTAGATTTATTCCTAGGTATTTTATGCTTCTTGGTGCAATTGTGAATGGGATCAGTTTCTTTATTTGTCTTTCTGTTGCTTCATTGTTAGTGTATAAGAATGCAACTGATTTCTGTACATTGATTTTGTATCCTGCAACTTAGCTGAATTCATGTATCAGTTCTAGCAGACTTTTGGTGGAGTCTATCGGATTTTCCATGTATAATATCATGTCATCTGCAAAAAGTGAAAGCTTGACTTCATCTTTGCCAATTTTGATGCCTTTGATTTCCTTTTGTTGTCTGATTGCTGATGCTAGAACTTCCAGCACTATGTTAAACAACAGCGGTGAGAGTGGGCATCCCTGTCGTGTTCCTGATCTCAGGGAAAAAGCTCTCAGTTTTTCCCCGTTGAGGATGATGTTAGCTGTGGGCTTTTCATAAATGGCTTTTATGATCTTTAAGTATGTTCCTTCTATCCCGACTTTCTCAAGGGTTTTTATTAAGAAAGGGTGCTGGAGTTTGTCAAAGGCCTTTTCTGCATCGATTGACAGGATCATATGGTTCTTCTCTTTTTTTTTTGTTAATGTGATGTATCACGTTGATTGATTTGCGAATGTTGAACCAGCCCTGCATCCCAGGAATGAATCCCACTTGATCATGGTGAATAATTCTTTTTATATGCTGTTGAATTCGATTTGCTAGTATCTTTTTGAGAATTTTTGCATCCATATTCATCAGGGATATTGGCCTGTAGTTCTCTTTTTTTACTGGGTCTCTGGTTTAGGAATCAAAGTAATACTGGCTTCATAGAATGAGTCTGGAAGTTTTCCTTCCCTTTCTATTTCTTGAAATAGCTTGAGAAGGATAGGTATTATCTCTGCTTTAAACGTCTGGTAGAACTCCCCTGGGAAGCCATCTGGTCCTGGACTCTTATTTGTTGGGAGATTTTTGATAACCGATTCAATTTCTTCGCTGGTTATGGGTCTGTTCAAGCTTTCTATTTCCTCCTGATTGAGTTTTGGAAGAGTGTGGGTGTTTAGGAATTTGTCCATTTCTTCCAGGTTGTCCAATTTGTTGGCATATAATTTTTCATAGTATTCCCTGATAATTGTTTGTATCTCTGAGGGATTGGTTGTAATCATTCCATTTTCATTCATGATTTTATCTATTTGGGTCATCTCCCTTTTCTTTTCGAGAAGCCTGGCTAGAGGTTTGTCAATTTTGTTTATTTTTTCAAAAAACCAACTCTTGGTTTCATTGATCTGCTCTACAGTTTTTTTAGATTCTATATTGTTTATTTCTGCTCTGATCTTTATGATTTCTCTTCTTCTGCTGGGTTTAGGCTGCCTTTGCTGTTCTGCTTCTATTTCCTTTAGGTGTGCTGTTAGATTTTGTATTTGGGATTTTTCTTGTTTCTGGAGATAGGCCTGGATGGCAATGTATTTTCCTCTCAGGACTGCCTTCGCTGCATCCCAAAGCATTTGAATTGTTGTATTTTCATTTTCGTTTGTTTCCATATATTTTTTAATTTCTTCTCTAATTGCCTGGTTGACCCACTCATTCGTTAGTAGGGTGTTCTTTAACCTCCATGCTTTTGGAGGTTTTCCAGACTTTTTCCTGTGGTTGATTTCAAGCTTCATAGCATTGTGGTCTGAAAGTATGCATGGTATAATTTCAATTCCTGTAAACTTATGAAGGGCTGTTTTGTGACCCAGTATATGATCTATCTTGGAGAATGTTCCATGTGCACTCGAGAAGAAAGTATATTCTGTTGCTTTGGGATGCAGAGTTCTAAATATATCTGTCAAGTCCATCTGATCCAATGTATCATTCAGGGCCCTTGTTTCTTTATTGACTGTGTGTCTAGATGATCTATCCATTTCTGTAAGTGGGGTGTTAAAGTCCCCTGCAATGACCACATTCTTATCAATAAGGTTGCTTATGTTTATGAGTAATTGCTTTATATATTTGGGGGCTCCGGTATTCGGTGCATAGACATTTATAATTGTTAGCTCTTCCTGATGGATAGACACTGTAATTATTATATAATGCCCTTCTTCATCTCTTGTTACAGCCTTTAATTTAAAGTCTAGTTTGTCTGATATAAGTATGGCTACTCCAGCTTTCTTTTGGCTTCCAGTAGCATGATAAATAGTTCTCCATCCCCTCACTCTCAATCTAAAGGTGTCCTCAGATCTCAAATGAGTCTCTTGTAGACAGCAAATAGATGGGTCTTGTTTTTTTTATCCATTCTGATACCCTATGTCTTTTAGTTGGCGCATTTAATCCATTTACATTCAGTGTTATTATAGAAAGATACGGGTTTAGAGTCATTGTGATGTCTGTATGTTTTATGCTTGTAGTGATATCTCTGGTACTTTGTCTCACAGGATCCCCCTTAGGATCTCTTGTAGGGCTGGTTTAGTGGTGAAAAATTCCTTCAGTTTTTGTTTGTTTGGGAAGACCTTTATCTCTCCTTCTATTCTAAATGACAGGCTTGCTGGGTAAAGGATTCTCGGCTGCATATTTTTTCTGTTTAGCACACTGAAGATATCGTGCCAAGCCTTTCTGGCCTGCCAAGTTTCAAAAGAGAGATCAGTCACGAGTCTTATAGGTCTCCCTTTATATGTGAGGGCACGTTTATCCCTTGCTGCTTTCAGAATTTTCTCTTTATCCTTGTATTTTGCCAGTTTCACTATGATATGTCGTGCAGAAGATCGATTCAAGTTACGTCTGAAGGGAGTTCTCTGTGCCTCTTGGATTTCAATGCCTTTTTCCTTCCCCAGTTCAGGGAAGTTCTCAGCTATAATTTCTTCAAGTACCCCTTCAGCACCTTTCCCTCTCTCTTCCTCCTCTGGGATACCAATTATGCGTAGATTATGTGTTTTTAGTGTATCACTTAGTTCTCCAATTTTTCCCTCATACTCCTGGATTTTTTTATCTCTCTTTCTCTCAGCTTCCTCTTTTTCCATAACTTTATCTTCTAGTTCACCTATTCTCTCCTCTGCCTCTTCAATCCGAGCTGTCATTGTTTCCATTTTGTTTTGCATTTCGTTTAAAGCGCTTTTCAGCTCCTCGTGACTGTTCCTTAGTCCCTTGATCTCTGTAGCAAGAGATTCTCTGCTGTCCTGTATACTGTTTTCAAGCCCAGCGATTAATTTTATGACTATTATTCTAAATTCACTTTCTGTTATATTATTTAAATCCTTTTTGATCAGTTCATTAGCTGTTGTTATTCCCGGGAGATTCTTCTGAGGGGAATTCTTCCATTTGGTCATTTTGGATAGTCCCTGGAGTGGTGGGGACCTGCAGGGCACTTCCCCTGTGCTGTGGTGTATAACTGGAGGTGTTGGGCGGGGCCGCAGTCAGACCTGATGTCTGCCCCCATCCCACCGCTGGGGCCACAATCAGACTGGTGTGTGCCTTCTTTTCCCCTCTCCTAAGGGTGGGATTCACTGTGGGGTGGCGTGGCCCGTCTGGGCTACTTGCACACTGCCAGGCTTGTGGTGCTGGGGATCTGGCGTATTAGCTGGGGTGGGTAGGCAAGGTGCACGGGGGCAGGAGGGGCAGGCTTAGCTCGCTTCTCCTTAGATGATCCACTTCAGGAGGGGCCCTGTGGCAGCAGGAGGGAGTCAGATCCGCTGCCGGAGGTTTGGCTCCGCAGAAGCACAGAGTTGGGTGTTTGCGCGGAGTGAGCAAGTTCCCTGGCAGGAACTGGTTCTCTTTGGGATTTTGGCTGGGGGATGGGCGGGGGAGATGGCGCTGGCGAGCGCCTTTGTTCCCTGCCAAGCTGAGCTCTGCCTTCCTGGGGCTCAGCAGCTCTCCCTCCCTTTGTCCTCCAACCTTCCCGCTTTCTGAGCAGAGCTGTTAACTTATGACCTCCCAGACGCTAAGTCGCACTTGCTGTTGGAACACAGTCTGTCCGGCCCCTCCGCTTTTGCCAGCCAGACTCGGGGGCTCTGGTTGGCCGGTGAGCCGCCCCTCCGCCCCGGCTCCCTCCCGCCAGTCCGTGGAGCGCGCACCGCCTCGCCACCCTTCCTACCCTCTTCCGTGGGCCTCTGGTCTGCGCTTGGGTCCAGAGACTCTGTTCCGCTAGTCTTCTGGCGGTTTTCTGGGTTCTTTAGGCAGGTGTAGGTGGAATCTAAGTGATCAGCAGGACGTGCGGTGAGCCCAGCGTCCTCCTACGTCGCCATCTTCCCTCTCCCATATATCATTTCTTAATTTTATAAGTTGTGATTTATTTTCTCAGTTTCAATAAGCATTCACTTGCATATCTGATTTTATATTTGTAATATTATGTTATTTTTCATGGAGGTGTCCTCTCAAATTTATATGCACTGTGATCTCCACAGAACTTGGACTACTGGGGCAACAAGTAGTAAGGCAAGAGGTGATTAGTTGCGGAGGTGGGGTGGGAATGGATATACTTGCTTGTATCTTGTACTGAGTGAAATATTTGCTAGAACTGTCAATGAAAGCATTTCCTACAGAGTTAATGGTAATTGACTGGAACTGAAGACTGTAGCTAGTTCTTATAGTAGATAGGATAAGTATTTTTGTCTCACAGAAATTTAGCAATTTATATAATCCAATTTAGTAGTCTTTTTCTTTGTGAATCTTCAATTTTGAGTCTTGCCTAGGCAGAACTTGTCCACCAGAAAACTATAAAAAATTATTCTATATTTTCTTCTAGCACTTTTATATTTTTTTTTTACCTAGATTTAACTCTTTAGTTTATCTGAAACTTATTTTATATTTGGTGTGAGATGCAGATGTTTATCATATTTTCCCCTCAAATATGTCAACACTCTATTCAGTAGTGTTTCTTTTTCTCAATAGTGAGGTACCTTCTAAATATTTGGTACAATCATTTATAATAAGATCTGTTGGCTAACCAAAGTTTAGGTGATTTTAAGTTTCTATAATACTGTGAATTAAAAGATCTATTGGAAATATGGAGTGGGCAGTAATTTGAAAGACGTTGGTATAAATTTAAAGAGAAGAAAATATTTCACTTTTCTGTAAACACCTCAGATATTGAAAGTTAACTTTTTATTGAAATACCATTGAGTTGCTTTTGGTTAGAATTTTCTCCCTTTCCCTTTGATTCCTTTTCTGGATGGTAGTAAATAGATAAAGGGAATTCTTGTTTTTCCTTTTAAATGCGTGTGTGTGTGTGTGTGTGTGTGTGTGTGTGTGTGTATGTGTGTGTGTGTGTGAGAGAGAGAGAGAGAGAGAGAGGCTCCTTTTCCTATTCCAGTTTTTTTAATGAATACTATGATGCTGTATTTTTGATAAAATATCGAATGAGCTTTTTGTTATTTAAGTCTAGGAAAGAATTGACTGAGTTTCAGATCCTGTTAACTTATTTGTCCATTTCTCATATTTGTTTGGAATCTGTTGACCCATTAAGAAAGTTTTGATACTTTTTTGGTCTTGTACACTATTTTATCTTCAATATTTTAAATAAGGATTGAATTTGGTCATTGGGAAATAGGGTCCATTATTTTTTTCACAAATATTGACTTCCTCAAAGTCATTCATAAAAGGGAAGTTTGGGTCACTTGCAGGTTTAGTGAGTTCCTTTCTTTTATCACAACACTATTTTCTATAACTTAGTGTATTAGTCAGGGTTCTATAAAGAAACAGAGCCAATAGGATATATATAAAATAATCTGTTAATGTGATTGTAGAGGTTGAGAAGTCTCAACATCTGCAGTTGGCAAATTGGAGACCCAGGAGAGCCAATGCATAATTCCAGTACGAGTCTGAAGGCCTGAATCAATTGTGTAAGTCCTACTCTAAAAGCTCACAGGCTCAACACTCAAGAAAAGCTGATGTTTCAGTCTGAGTCCAAATTCAGAGAAGACCAATGTCTCTGTTCAGTCAGGCAGGAGGATTTTCCTCTATTCAAAGGAAAAGATCAGCCTTTTTTTCTTCTATTCAGGCCTTCAACTGATTTGATAAGCCCCACCCACACTAGAGAGGGCAATATGCTTTACTCAGTCTACCAATTCAGATATTAATCTCATCTGGAAACAATTTCACAGACACACCCAGAATAATGTTTGTTTGAATGGATACTCCATGGCCTAGTCTGATTGACACATAAAATTAACCATCATACTTAATGTAGAGAATGATGACTAGAACTGTAATTTAGTAGATCCCAGATTATTATCCTAGCTTTTGGCTCAAGATACAATGTAGTTTTTCACCTTTTGAAATTTTAAAACGTTTCTTTCATGTTTATTTATTTTGAGAGAGAGAGAGAGAGAGAGAGAGAGAGTTGGCGAGGGGCAGAGAGAGGGAGAGAGAGAATCCCAAGCAGGCTCCATGCTGTCAGCACAGAACCTGACATGGGGTTTGGAATCATGAACCATGAGACTGTGACCTGAGCTGAAATCAAGAGCCAGAGACTTAACTGACTGAGCCACCCAGGTGCCCTTACCTTTTGAAATTAAAAAAAAAAAAAGATTTCTGTTACTTAAAAACCCATGTCTGAAACAGATATGCTAGGTTTGGTTCTTTTGGTATTTGTTTATCATGTAATATTTCATGTATTATTCTAAGATAAACATTTGTAAGATGTCTAAATTATTCAGTAAATGTATTTATAAAGTCAAGTTTTTATAATATAAATTATAATGACAGCCTTCTATTTTTCTTGAAATTAAGTTTCCAAGGGAAAATGAGATGATGCTATATTGTAGACTATTTTTAGTATTCTTTAAAAAAGACTCCCTGACATGTGTTGACATGTGAATTTTTAAAAAATATAGTTGACACACAATGTTACATTGATTTCAGGTGTACACCTTAGTGATTAGACAAGTTTATACATTATGCTAGGTTTACATGTAAATTTTTATTTTGATTCTAGTAATTAAAACTATAATTTTACATATTATGTAAAAATATGTCATTATATTGGACTAAAACCTTCTCTAAATTTCATATGGAGACAAAAAGACATTTCACCTCATTTCGTTTTCAGCGAGGCCCAAAATCTTTTATAAATGTTGGTACTTACTATACTTCAGTGATGAAAATTTTATCAAATATTTCTACTTTGCAAATATTAATTAGCACCAGAGGGAATTCAGGGTACCAATCTGATGCACTGATCACAGCTAGTGTTAGGCTTAGTCACATGCAGTTACCTCCAAGGTATGTTTTGAAGAATGCTGACAAAAAGTCCCTCTTGTCTGAAATACCTATTCTTAGAGAGTGAAGGGAGAATCATCTGCTAATTAGAAACTGATTTTGGTTAACAAGAGTCTTTCTGGGGTGAAAATTCTCTTTGAGAGGTTTAAGTATCTTACTTCCTTTTAAATGCCAATTTAATCTAAATAATAACTCATATTGGTGACTCAAATTGGGGAATTTTGGTTAATAATTAGGAGGGAGGAAAATGAGCAAGAGACTAAACAAGACTTTAAATTTCTTTTACTAAAAACAAGTTGTCAATGACCAAGGAACACTGAGACATCTTACCCTAATCTTAATTGTCCACTCTTTCATGTAACATGTCCTCTCATGTAACTATATAAATTTCAGTTAAGCTTTGATGAATCTCCTGGTGAAGCAAGTACGGTTAAACATTTCCCTTGCACGTGTAGCACTGATTTCTCCTGATGTTCTCACATCTTACTTACAACTCCCTTTGAAGCTACTTTGGAAATTCAGTGTTACAAGCATCCTACCAGTATTTTCTCAGACATCTCTCTTACAGCTCTATGGGGAAGATGCTACATCTTGGCATTTAGCATAATTAGCTGAGGGTGATCATCTACATTCAGAGCCAAGGAAACAAAATCCCCTTTTGTTGGCATTTTTATGCATCTCCCACATCTTTTTTTTCAAAGAGTTCTTTCTGTATCCCCAGCCTTGTTGCATGTGTACCCTGTCTCCCTTTCTTCAGCATTGGGCATCTGTGGGAGTATAATCCAGTCATGTATACGCTCACCTTCAAACTTCAAGGATCAAACAGTCTCTGCTGCTATAGGTTAGGGCACAGCAGTCCTCAAGCTGTGGTGTCTTTAGGAGACTTAGAAGCTCTACATTCCCTCAATTTCAGGTTTGCTGCTCACTCTCTGAAATGCCCCCTCTCCTGACTTGCCAATCTTCTGTTACGTACTTCCATTGTCCCAATATGACTCTTAGAGGTATGCTACCTTTTTGATGTTCCTTTTGTTCTGGAACTAAAAAATTATTGCAAAGCAATGAAGCCAAAAGAAAAGTGATCAAATGGATTTAGTAAAAAAATGAGTCTAGGGGCGCCTGGGTGGCTCAGTCGGTTAAGCGGCCGACTTCGGCTCAGGTCGTGGTCTTGTGAGTTCGAGCCCCGCGTCGGGCTCTGTGCTGACAGCTCAGAGCCTGGAGCCTGTTTCAGATTCTGTGTCTCCCTCTCTCTGACCCTCCCCTGTTCATGCTCTCTCTCTGTCTCAAAAGTAAATAAACGTTAAAAAAAATTAAAAAAAAATGAGTCTATCCTCTTTTTCTCAAACTTTGAAATTGTTGCCTAGTTTTTTTTTTATTTTTGAAATTGTGGATTTGGCATCCTGTATGCACAGCTGTGTTACTTCATATATTGGAGATGTCAAGAGAAACCTGATATCTCAGATGAACATCAAGTGTTGTGTTGCGTGAAGCCAAATTGCATGCAGTTGCATGCAGTCCTTTAGATCATTCAAATTTGGTTATGGTTGAAATGAGACTAAATATATTCTTTCAGGTTTTATGGTTTCCCATATTCATATAATGTGAACACTTTGAACAATTTTTTGCTTCTGTGTTTCTGGTACTTTTTTTTCCTATTTATTGTATTTCCAGGAGTGACACAAGCACCAAAGGAAAAAATTGGCAAGGTTAAATTTTTGAACCCTCCACCCCCACCCCACGCCTCTAACTTAGAACCCTCAAAGCTGAAATTTTGCCTTCCTTGTTAAAAAAAAAGTTTCTAGTGACAAAATATGTATGGATTGTGTTCAGCATAATCTCCAGTACGAAGCAACATGGGTATTGTAAATACTCATTAAAAAAATTCAGTTGACATCTATTGAGTACCTACTATGTGTCGTGACAGTCTCTAACCATTTTGCCATTGGAACAATAGCAACTACTTCAGTATCCTTAGTGTAAAGCCACACTTGATGACTTTAATAGAGTTGGTATGTAATAACAAAGAGATAATAAACAGCTCTTGGGAGTAAAGGGCCTCTCATAGATAATGCTGCTGTTTTTACTTGTTTGATGCTATCTAGTCAGCTAACCAGCAAAAGTACCAGAATCAGGAATTGATGTCTAGAATCTATAATTATAATGAGCCCTATGAGATTTATTGACTATATAATTTAGAGTCTGCAATTCCAAAGTGGAAGATAATAGGGCATTAAGATCGATTAAGAAATAATGACCTCATTCCTTACCCTTCAGTTATAGAATATGCCACTATAATGAACTCATTTTAAAGATCTACTTGAATATTGAAATATAGGATTCCATTCATGGTGAATAGTTTGGAATTCTTAAATTATTCTTATTGAAAGAGGTCAAAGAGAGAGTTTTTCTAGAAACCATGATCTAAATTGTCCTTGTAATTTGTAGATAATATTCAAAAGATAAGACCTATTTCTATATGATTAGAAATAGAGGAAAACATTGTAATATCATATGAAACCCTGGCTGCTTTGCTTATGAACTCTGTGATCTTGGGAAGTTATTCACCCTTCTGGCATCAGTTTCCTTATCTACATAGCAAATTTTTACTGATGATGATGTTGATGATGATGATGATGATGATGATGATCCAATCTGGCTGGGTTTTACTATTTGCTAGCCCTTTGAACTTTGGAAATGGATAAAATCACCCTACTTTAGTTTTCTCATTTTTCTGGCTCAGACTAAGTACTCAACAAAAGTTAACTGTTATTAGGTTGTACTTTTTTTAAATATAATGGACCCTACACAGAAGGGTGACGGGGAACAATTATTTGTTGAGCATGTGCTTCTTGCCATAGCCAGAATAGCTGCTGCTTCAATCAGGGTTTCTTGGTAAACCCTTGGTTAAACCCTTAGCAAAACCACTGTAGCTAGTCTTGTTAAAAGTGTTTATTAAATTATATTGGTTTATGAAGTGATATTAACTGAAATCACATTGCTGGATTGTTTTAGTGAGATCCTGCTGGTATTACTGCAGGATATAGGCCCCAGCTCATTCAGTCAACACTGGGCATGCTGATGGAGGGGCATCTGACTGGGGAGGAAGGTCACATGTGTGCACCCTAGTATAAGAAAGGTTAGGATTCTTGTAGGATTCTACTCTCAGGAGAAGGGGCCATAAGGCTGGAAATCTCCCAGACTTTGGAAGGGTGTTCAAACAATGCTGGATAGTCACAAAACCTAATAATAAATACCACAGGCCCTTTACATAAATTATCTGTTTTAATCTTTACAACTACCCAGTGAAACGTCATTATACTTGCCCCTTTCTACACAATGTAACACAGACTGTGGTGTAGTAGGGTCTTTCCAAAGCTCTCAGCTAGTAAATAGCAGATCTGAAATATAAATCTAGGGTATCTGTCTCCAATATTCATGCTTTTTCTTTAACATTATTTTGCTTCTTCAGAATGGTTGGGGTTGATACATTCCACCATGGCACCCTTATCCAGTAACCAAACAAAATAAATTAAAATACTAGTTTTTAAATAAAGAGGATTGATTATCAATAGGACTTTCCTTCAGAAAAGCAGTTTCAGTATAGTCCAAGCCAAGTAAATTCGTATTTTTTAATGACTACTTGATCTAAAATAATCTCAAAACTTAATATTACTAATTGGAGCATGTTGATCCTTCAGGCATAGTTTTAGTGTATTTTGGATGATGGAATTTTTGATATAAAAAGAGGCCTGCTATACTTACAGGCTCTGGATGAGGGTGTGAGCATAATTATTGAGTGCGCATGATAGGTTTAAAAACTATGGCCTTTCACATTTCTTAGTGCTCCTAGAAGCACTTTTTAAATACTTACAGGATCTGCCCATTAATACCCTTTTCTGAGTATTCAATAAAATGTAGAAAACTATGGAACTGAGTCAAGACTCCTTCAGTAAATGAAGGAGTCTTCAGTAAATGACCTAGGTAAATGACCTAGGGTGCTGAAAGAGCATCAGTTGATTTGGTTGCTGTTTAACTGCCTCAGTGTTTCCAAAAGGTTTTAATTAAAGGATTGGTATATCTGTCATTTTTATTGGTTAATAAATGTATTTTGGAGGAAGTTTGGAAAATATTAAAGGGTATCAGTCTTGGAGACAGAAAGCCTTGGTTCAACCCCCTGTCCAAACACTAACTAGCAGTGTGACCCTGGCTGAAAAATTTGACCTCTAGCAGCTTCAGGTTTCTAATTTAGAAAAGGGTAACTGATAGCTTATTTCTCTATTTCACGGGGATTGTTGTGGATATTTTAAAAAGAGAGAAAGATCTTGCATTAGAAAGTAAAGTGCCAAACTACTGTGTAAATCAGAAGAATTGTTATAAGGTCTGAATGTTGAATGGTGAGTGGCACTGAGTGGCATTTTAGAAAGGAGGAAATAAAATCTCTTATTTGTAGTGTTTCCTCTCACCCAGTTTCTAAGATGCTACTGTTATGGTAACCCCCAAATGCCCAAATCCATGGCAGTGTAATCCAAGATATGTGGAGTGAATGTGTAATTTTTTGTCTGTTTAAAGGAAAACACCTTGTCCCAAACCAAATAAAAGACAATTTTTGATAATTTGTCCTTATAGTTGTCGTCGTTGTTGTTGTTGCTGAGAGGGGTGGAATTTGGCTTTTAACGTTTCCTTCAGGGGCAAGTCTGAACTGGTACTGAGAAAGTGAAGGCTAAGTTCTGGAAGGAAGGTGCCAAGAATGAAATTACTAAAATAATAGGAGAAAAGTATTTTCCTACAATAAATAAGTAACATTTTTTAAACTTTACCTTGAGCTAGGTATTCTCTTAAGACCTTATCTAATTTCTGAATCATCTTTCTTTGGAAGATATTTTTCCTGTTTACAGAAGAGGAAACTGAGGCTAATAGACTTTAAATAGCTTGCTCCAAGGTTATATAGTAAGTGGTAGAGCTGTGATACAAACTCAGGCAGTCTGCATCTAGAGTTTGCTCTCTCAATCACTCTGCTAGTCTCCAATAAATACATAGCTGCCATCTGCCAAGCTAAGAAGAGATTACGCAGTGGCTTGCCAAAAGCTTACGATTTTGCAGAGCAGTTTTCATATTTGTTACTAGTTATTCCTGGATATCTTATTTCAGTTCTATATCAGAATTTTGATATCACATTTGACTCAGAATAAAAATAAATACGGACAGCAATAGGCTGAGATATGAAAAATGCTCATAGAAGAAGTAGTCTTTGCAGATTTGGTCTTTGACAATGCAGTTTTATTTTAACAATTACTTATTGAGCATCTGTTATACCAGGCATCATAAAAACATCTCCCCGCCCGCCCCAGTAGGATTTAGTGACTTGAGAAGGGAGTCTTCTAAGAAAGGCTATATTGTATCTGCATCATAGTTTCTCCATATTTTGGGAGACCAAAGGAAAAGGGTTAGTCTGAAAGCTGGAAAACAAAGAAGACTTTGACTTAGAGACATTAATTATGACTTAAGAAACTGAAAAGTAACCTATGTGGCCCCCCACTTTATGAACCCCCTGAATAAAGAGAAAATGAGCTTACATCAGGAGTTCTACCAGATGGCATCTTGCAGTGGCCTAAGAGACTTTGGCTTTAAGCCTGAGTAGGAAACACTGAATTATTTGAACTATGCCATGATGGACAGCAAAGGGCCTTTATTTGAAAAACTCTGTGAGAATGGAGTGCCACTGCAATAAATTGAAGCCCTTATGCTGTAAAAATTCCCTTAGCATTCTCAAGGGTAGAGCCTTCCAGCTCAGAGGAAAGAAAAAACACACTAATGGAGTTTTCTTGTTCACCTCATAGGTCAGCATCACTCCTCACACAGTCGTGACTTTTGAACCATTTACTTTCCCTAGGGAATTGCTTTATGTTTGCTTGTCTTTACTTTTGCCTCACATCCATTTTTTTTCCCCTTCAAGACACTAAAAAAGGGATATTTCATGTTATTTCTTGTTAGCATTTAAGAAAACTTTCAATAGTGCTCAACTCTCTGTGAAGCATTTTACTGGGTGATTAGTATTAAGAATGAGCATTTGATGGTAATTTATATATTTAAACTATTCTAGAAGAGGATCAAATGACTGACTGAGCTCTCTGTGATCTGGAGTATAGGGAAACATCCATTTCATATTTCTTTTCTTGCCAGCGATATGTTGTTAGTTTTTCTTGTCTTCACCAAAGTAGTTAGAAAAGGTGGTCTGTATGTAGTCTGTCTTTTCTTCATTTCCCATTCCCTCAGATTCTGGTGTCAAGCTCTGCCACTACATAGAAATTTCCATTTATTTATTTATTTATTTATTTATTTATTTATTTATTTATTTAAACTAGGCTCCATACCCAGCATGGACCCCAATGCGGGGCTTTAGCTCGGAATCCTGAGATCAAGACCCATGCTGCGATCAAGAGTCAGATGCCCAACTGACTGAGCCACCCAGGTGCCCCTAGAAATTTCCCTTTAAAAGCTTGGATTGTTTTCAGGCTTTTCTTTGGCTTCATCCTCTTCCATCACCTTGTAGTACTGCACAATACTGACAACCTTTTCCACTTTGAAAGAGTTACCTCTTGCTTGCTTCCCTACATGTTCTTATTTCTCCCACCCTATGACTTCTTTCTTACCGGAGGAAAATCTCCAGATTATGGGAGAATGATTGGTTCTGTTTGTATCTGTGACAATTCAAGAAAGGGTGGGAAGATGAGAATCTGAAGATGTCCAGATACGGGTACTCTTTTGGGGCGCCTGGGTGGCTCAGTTGGTTAAGTGTCCAACTTCAGCTCAGGTAATGATCTAACAGTTTGTGAGTTCAAGCCCCACATCGGGCTCTGTGCTGACAGCTCGGAGCCTGGAGCCTGCTTCAGATTCTGCGTCTCCCTCTCTCTCTGCCCCTCCCATGCTCACACTCTGTCTCTCTGTCTCTCTCAAAAATAAATAAACATTAGAAAAATTAAAAAAAAAAAAAAAAGAAAAGGAGGTACTTTTTTGGACCCTTCAGACTTCAGGAGAAATCCCATAGATTTCATGGAGGCTGCCTGACAGCTACTGCCCTGGTGAGCCTTTAAGGCTACAATGTAGATTAGCTTCTACCCCACCTTTAGTGTTGCTGAGATTGCTAAGAATTTTCTCAAGCTCTGGAGGTACCAGGAATAACTCATCTCTAGTTCTGGAAAGTCTTAGGAACAGCTTACCTTCTAATAGCACCCTTGATATAGTCTGCATGCTTCACAGGTGTGGTCTGGTGTCCATCTCACCGTTGTCCTTTCACACAAGGTAATGGAAGACAGTGTTAATAAAAGCAGCCTCTCTTATTTTATTAAGACCTGAGAAGGAATTTTAGTTACTTGGTCACCTGCATGTTTCTGAGGGAATTATCAACATCAGGAAAACAAATTATATTATCAGGCAGAATGTAGGAAATGTTATATGTAGTTCAGACTATATTGGCGACATAATTTTGAAAACGTTGATTATAGGAATGGACAAAAGTTTGGAAAACTATATTTTTAGTAGGCAGGGGATTTTTGTAGAAATATCACATCCAGTTTTCTGTTATTTCAGTATAAGACTGGCTATATAACTACAGATGCGAGAGAGATGCTATGCAAAAACAATTTTTTTCCTTCTTATATAACCCTGAATTTGTTGTGAAGCAGTATGTCATTGTCTAATCCAATCACGATGGTGCTATTGGCCACATTGTCAATTTCCCACACTCCCTTTCAGTTGGAAAGATTCATGTGACCCAGTTCTACCCAGTGACATGTAAAGGGAATTCTGCTGTAGGGTCAGAGAAAGACTTTTTTCTCTCTGTTAAAAAGGAGAGTAGCTTAGCTACCCTTTTCTCCTGCCTGTGAATGTAGTCATGATGCTTGGACTTGTGAGACTGTTAGACAATAAATACTAAACATACTAACATGCTGATGATGGTTGATAGGAAGGATGGGAAAAAGTCTGAGTCTTGAGGATATTGTTGAACTTTTAGACCCACCCTTGCCTATCTATATCTAAACTTACTAAGTAAAAAACAGACATCCTCTTTGTTTTTCCTACTGTTAGTTGGTTATTCACTCATTGTAAAAAGCTTTTGTGTGTGTGTGTGTGGATGTAAGAGGCAGCCTTGTCTTGGTCATGATCATTGATAATGCATTCTTATAAAAAGCATTCATTTGAATTTCTTTGAATATATTATGCTATTTAATTTTTTAAAATATATTTTCCTAAATTTGTAGTTTTCTTTAATATTTTATATCAATTTAGTTGTCCACAAGTTTATATAAGACAATAAATATCTCATAGGTAACTAGCATATATTAGGGTTATATCATGTGAAGGCTATATCTACCTCTTAATAAAGTTAGTATTATAGCTTTTAAAATTTGTTCCAAAGTACCCTGATATAGTAGGAAAAGAGTACATTTATTTTCTCTTGGTCTAGCGTTTATGTAAGTTTTACTCTGTTGAAGAGAATGTAAAGGTGGGACATTTCAAATGGCTTGTTGATACAAGACCTTAATTTTTTATTGAATAAAAAGGCAAAGCAATGTATTTCCATGTCTTTTTGTATGTACTCCATTTTATCTTCCTTGTATAAATAAACACTTTCGATTGTAACCATCAAATTGAACTTTGTAAAACTTACAAGACAAACTTTGTTTTCTTGTTTTCTAGACTATAATAGAATAAAACCATGATGTATTTTAAATATTATTCCTATTAAAATAGTATATAGTTATTTTGATAATCATAGAAAGATATAAACCAGAAAATATAAATAATTTTATATTTTGCTTCACACAGAAGATCACCATCTGTGTTCTGTTATACTTTTACCCAGTTTTTATTCTTTGCATTTTGTACATATACATATATATTTTTTTATTATTATAAAACTGGGTCCATGAGAGAACCCTTTCATTTACAATTTTAAGACATTTTCTTGTACAGTATTAAAATTCTTTGATTCATAGTAAAAAATTATTTACGTGTTTAATTTATATACAGTAAAATACACTTATTTTATTGTGCAGTTTTATGAATTTTGATGAATGCATAGTCATGTGTCTACCTTTTCCAAGAGCTGGTAACATATTATAATTATTTTATAACCTTATCTGACAGTTCTAGCATTTGTGTCATATCTTAGTCTGGTTATATTGGTTACTTTGTCTCTTGACAGTGTGCTAGGGTTTTTTTCCCCTTGCTTTTTCTATATCTCTTAATTTACTGCTGAAAGGCAGATGTCCTGTATAGAAGAGTAGAGGGTGAAGTGTATAGTTATTGTACCTGGATACAGGCACTCCTGTTCTTCTATTAGGCCATTAGTATGGTGTTTTGAGTAAATCTAGTCAGAAGTTGAGCTGAGTTTAAGATTTGTTGTTCCTGTCATTACTCTCAGTTCTCCATAGGTTTTATTTTCCTTTCAAGTTACCTTGTGTTTGTCAGAGGCTGGTTTTCCAGAGTGTTATTTGAAATGTCTGCTTCATATTCAGTTTTTGGTTTTTCCTTTACATTGTGCCTCTCTCAATGCTCTGGCCCTTCTCTTAGCGAAAATATATCTCTGTTATCAGTCGCTTTGTGCTTATTAGTCTGGTGGATGGGGAGATGTGACACCATAAGTTTTAGTCATGTTATTCTACAGTTGGAAATGTTTATTACTTTTATTCTAATATTTTAGTACTTACTATTTTAATCTTTAAAATTTTTATTTGTATGTTGATAGAGAAAGGCAGAGCATGAGCAGTGAAGGAGCAGAGAGAGAGAGGGAGACAGGGAGTCCGAAGCAGACTCCAGGCTCTGAGCTGTCAGCCCAGAGCCTGATGTGGGGTTTGAACCCATGACCTGTGAGATCATGACCTGAGCCAAAGTTGGATGCTTAACTGACTAAGCCCCCCAGGGTCCCCAGTACTTCTTATTTTAATGCTTTGATATTATGAACAGAATTTCTGTATCCTATTTTGAAATTTTGATTATCTGAGCCAATTTCGACTAGGAAGTGTTTCTATTTTGCTAGATTTAGTTTGGTCATTTCTTTTTGAAAAAATGTTCTTTGAATTCTTGTTAGAGAATTCAACAAGAGATTGAGAATCTTGTTAGAGAATTCAATTGAGATATTATTCCTTTGCTCTTTATAAGTTGGTAGTATGATGTGTTGTTTATGCATAATGTGTGTATTAATTGGCATAGTGTCTCTTGTCAGTATTTAAGCTCTCAGTGCTCCTTAGTTTTAGAAGAGCTGCCACTTTTAGTAATTATGGCCATACTCTACTCCAGACTTTGTGCTAATAATATTTTCTTCGCTTTCTGTGACACTAGATTTTTGTATCAATCCCAAACTGCTGATTCAAGTGGAAGAAAAAAATACTAGTCACATTTAAGAGTTAAGACCATCATTTACATTATCTATCTTATGAAGCCATGTATATTTCTTTCATTGTTGCTATACTGAGAAAACATAGATAAGATAACCAGAAGCATGAGCAAACTTTTTGCCTGCTTATTGAAAAAAAATGCTCCATCACCATAGGTCTCTTGTAAGGTTGTTACTACTATGGAGTACCTTCACTTCAAACCCCTTCACTGCAGTGTCCTGTTGTTTCCTCTTCTAACATATGTCCTATACATTATGGGTTTAATAGAGGAATTCAAAAGAGATCATGCCATTTCTCATTCCTACCTCTCCCATTTCTCTGTAAATTGTGATGCACAAACACGGGAATGTTAAGGAATTCTGAAGGAATATATGTTTCCATCTTTTAAGTAACAATATAGGACAAACATTGAGATGAGAGATTTTTCTTATCCACACTCTCTTTCTACAACATTTTGACTTTAAGTTTATGTGGCACACATCTTAAGGGTGAAACTTTGTAGTGAGGAGGACAGTATACTAAGTTTTAAATGACTGATGGAGAAGAGCATGAGCATAGGTAAGATTCTTTCTTTCCTTCTTTCTTTCTTTCTTAAAAAAAAATAATGTTATTTGTTTTTGAGAGAGAGAAACAGAGTGCAAGCAAGGGAGGGACAGAGAGATGGAGACACAGAATCCAAAGCAGGTTCCAGGCTATGAGCTGTCAACACAGAGCCTGACGTTGGGCTTGAATTTACAAGCCTGGAGATCATGACCTGAGCCAGAGTCAGATCCCCAATTAACTGAGCCACTCAGGCACCCTTCTTTTTTTTTATTTTTAGAGAGATAGAGAATGAGTGGGGGAAGGGCAGAGAGAGAAAGATGGAGAGAGAGAACCCAAAGCAGACTCTGCACTGTCAGTGCATAGCCCAACACAGGGCTTGATCCCACAAACTGTGAGATCATGACCTGAACTGAAATCAAGAATTGGATGCTTAAATGACTGAGCCACCCAGGCACCCTAAAATTCTCTTAAAGTTCTGGGGAATAAGAGAAAGGGTGGGGTACTTTTATCATGTGTGGGTTGCTATTATGTATATGTGAAAGCTGTTGTGATTCTTGGTGGTCCATTCTTAACACAATGGTTACTCCTGGATTGTATATTTAGAGAACATGCTTTCTAGAATCCAGCCTTACCCTTTGATATATGTTACTTACTTGAAGAGCAGAGTGTTCTCTCCTTGGTTCTTCATTTTGAAATAGATGAGAGGCTGCCCTTGCTAGAGTGACTTCACATTTTATAGTTAAATTTGAAAAGAGCTCAATGTCTCTTTTCCCTGATACTTTTTTGAAAGCATTTATGAAATTTTCAGATGGTGATCTAGATTTCTTAATATGCTTAATTGTTCACTCTTCACACAAAGCAAAAAGGTGGATGTTAAATTTCAAAATCTTTTTTTTTTTTTTAAAGTTTGTTTATTTATTTTTGAGGTTGGGGGAAGGGGCAGAGAGTGAGAGAGAATCCCAGGCAGGCTCACACTTAGCCCAGAGCCTGACATGGGGCTTGATCCCATGAACCTTCAGATCATGACCTGAGCTGAAATCAAGAGTCAAACACTCAGCAAACCAAGCCACCCAGGTGCCTCTCAAAATCTTTTTTTAAATGCTTATTTATTTATTTTGAGAGAGAGAGAGAGAGCATGTGAGAGTCGGGGAGAGGCAGAGAGAGAGAGAGAGAGAGAGAAAGAGAGAGAGAATCCTGAGCATTCTCTGTGCAGTCAGTGCAGAGCCTGATGCAGGCACCATCCCACAAACCATGAGATCATGACTTGAGCTGAAATCAACAGTTGGATGTTCAACTGACTTGAGCCACCCAGGTGCCTCAAATTTCAAAATCTTCTTATTGGTAAGACTGTAATCACAATGTGCTCAGTACATTAGCTGGAGAATCTCTTGGATTTTATATATAGGGCTTCAGATCTATATTATTCAATAAAAGAATTTACATTCTTATTATAATATGCCTATTACTAAATAATGAATATCTTTGATTTCGTATTCCTATTATGTCTAAAGGATGAGAGGAAGGTTTGGGTATTTATTTTTCTTTTTTTTTAATTTTTTTAATGTTTATTTTATTTTTGAGAGAGACAGAGCATGAACGGGGGAGGGTCAGAGAGAGAGGGAGACACAGAATCTGAAGCAGGCTCCATGCTCCGATCTGTCAGCACAGAGGCTGACGCGGGGCCTGAACTCACGAACTGCAACATCATGACCTGAGCTGAAGTCAGACGCTCAACTGACTGAACCACCCCGGCACCCCAGGTCTGGATATTTCTTAAGCAATTTATCACAGAGGAGTTTAAAACTGGGTGGGTTCACTTTTGAAGATGCCCATCAACAACAAGATGGCCCAGTGGGGAGATAAGAGAACATGCTGTGCAGGAAGTAGACTTGCACTGCTTGTTTTGTTCCTTCCTGTTCTTTGGGGTGGGGGTGGGGTGCTTTACTCTTTCTTTGTTCTTTTCAATAAATAGAATTTAGGCTAGAAAAAAAAAAGAATGGGTTGGTTATTATTAGAGAAATCTGTCTTGGAGGTACATAGTTGTAATCACAATACTGGTCTATCTCAAACATTTTTGGCCATAAACTAAGTTTCTAAACTTGCAATCTGATATACCTAAGAGTTCACCACCCCCAACATGAAACAAAGATTTTATCAAATAATCCTATTATATGTGATACTTTCCAATATTGTCATGTTATTTTCTTTCTTTCTTTCTTCTGGGGTGGCAGGGGTGGGGAGGGGAGACACAGGATTTAATGGGATGTCCTCTAAACAGAACACCCACTATCCCCACCTCCATGTCATGTTTTTTTTCTATAGATATAGATATGGGTATGTAGTTCCTTAAAATAAACTGGTCAAACAGATTAAATTGCTTTTACCCACAGTGGGTTGTGATGCACAGTTTGGAAAACACTGATATAGCCTCTCATATGCTCCATGCCCTGGAGTTCTTGGAGCCATAAATTTTTATGTGCTAATGTGTGGATTTATTTTTCTGGAGATAGGGTTCTTAAGTTTTATCAGGTTCTCAAAAGGTCTACTGCCTCTGATATAAAGATACATAAAGACAAGCTAATTAGGTCTATCACTCAACTCTTAAGTTCTCTCCCATGTTTTACTGTGATTACTTTTCCTATTATTTTTATTCTACTCTCTTAGCTTCACTAAGAGCATATCTATCCAAGAGTTCCTCAAGGATAAAGAATCATATATGCTATTTTTTAATCTATATGATAATAAGAATAATAAAATAATAACCATGTATTTAAAATCTATTCTTTGTTAAGAATTGTATTGGGAGCTTTAAACATTTTATCTTGAATTCACAAAATAAATGCTGTAAGGTAACTCTTCTTATCCACATTTTCATATGTAAAGGTTGAGACTGAGATAGAGTAAGTAATTTGTCTAAAGTCTCTCAGGGTAGAGAAGGATTCTAAAACAGATTTATGAGACTCTAAGCAAATATACTGCCTACTCCCATGTATCTGGCTTATTGAGAGATTATTATTATATAACATCATTGTGTGTATTTTTCAGTTGATTCAGGGATTGAGGTTGTAAACAAGATAATTTAGCTATGCGTGACTTAGTATACTAGGTGGGAGCATAAGGCTTAGTCTAGGGAGTAGAATTGCTGAAAATACGCCCAATTGCTGAGTTATCCCGAAGGAACTGCTCTCTTTAATAGGCTCAGGGTCAGTGCTTCTGAGTCTGGATTTCTGAAACTGACTCTTTTGGATCCATAGACTCATAAAGCCAGTTTCTCACTTTTGTGAACAGAGCTGCTGTCAGATGAGGGAAACAAGAACCTTCCATAGTGTCTCTGGAACCTGCTCTTATTCTACAGCAGATTTTCCTATCAAACAACTATAGACAAGTGACTAATATTGTCAAGAGATTTGGAAAAGAGAAGTTGTAGGAATTGTGGTAAGGTAGCACAATTCATTGCTCTTTGAACATGTGATTTCAGAGCAATCTCTGATGCTTTTGAGTGCTTCTTCTGTGCCACAGACTCTCCTAAGGTGAATTAGTTTCTTTCACCAGAATCATTTGCATGTACAGATGGGGAAACTAAGGCAAAAGGACATTAAGAAACTTACCCAAGGACGCACAGCTGATAAGGGGTGGAGCCAGGATCACAGAGCCTGTGCTCTAACCTGTAAAGCACATAACCTGTTAGTAATATCTCTTGGGAAAGAATTCACCCATGAGATCAGAAGAGGTCTTCAGTTGGCATAGATTTAGGTGTGGTGCCAAGATGGTCAAATTCAAGTTATTTAGTTATGAAAGATACTATAGCTTATAATAAGTCCCTGGGGGTAACTAGTTCTTTAAACAGGCTGAAAATCAACATCATAACAGAAATATCTCCAGTGAACTAAGTAGATTTGCTGTTGTCTTTTTGAGGCCTCTCACACTGAGAAATGCCTACTGACAGATTTTTAAAGTTTGTTTAGTTGAGGGGGAGGGAGGGCTAGTTCAGTGCAAGTGAGCCTCCATAAGTAAAAGCACCTAGAAAAAAGGCTGCATTTTTATTAACTGATGGAGAGAAGGTTATGTCGGTTTTTATTTTTCAAAGCTTCCACTTCTCATAGAATTTCCAACTCTCCTTTCAAATCAGAAGAGGAAAAAAAAACAAGCTAGGAAGAAGAAGTAATTCAAAATAAAAAAAGAGGACAGAACAGCATATTTTTTAGAACTTCAGATAAAAATTTTGTTTGAGGGAAAACTTTCAGAAGGAAATAGGGGAAAAAATCTCCTTTTTAGAACAAAACAAGAAGTAGTTTAAAAATGCAATTTCAAAGAACTATCAAATTTTTAAAGATACCACAGAAATGAATTTTGAATTCCATTTTCAAATTAGCCAAATAGCCACTTAAAACAATTTTTTTTTGTTTATTCTTTGAGAGAGAGAGAGAGAGAAAGCATGAGCAGGGGAGGGGCAGAGAGAGAGGGAGACACAGAATCCAAAGCAGGCTCCAGGCTCTGAGCTGTCAGCACAGAGACCCATGCAGGACTCAAACTTACAGACCATGAGATCATGACCTGAGCTGAAGGCAGATGCTCAACCAACTGAGCCACCCAGGTGCCACACCAAATACCCACTTTTATATGATGTTATATTTTTTAGATACTAAGAAAGTCCTTAATGCTGTTTAATCCAATCTTTTATTATGTTTCCTAAATTGTTCACATACAAGGATACTACTGATTTGATGATGAATTATCACAATCAGAGAGGCTCCTCTCTAATTAGAGAAAAGGCTATCAGAATAATGGATTATAATTGTGGAAATTGGTATTTTCTTCTTCAAGTAGAATTCATATTCCTTCTCTGTGTGCGAAACCCATTTTGTTACTCAATGTATCTTTTAAAAATGTTTTTAGTGTTTATTTATTATTTTGAGAGAGAGAGAGAGAGAGAGAGAGAGAGATAGTGTAAGTGGGGGGAGGGTTAGAGAGAGAGAGAGACAGAATCCGAAGCAGGCTCCAGGTTCTGAGTTGTCAGCACAGAGCCTGACGTGGGGCTCAAACCCAAGGACAGCAGACCTCAAGATAGAGAGATCATGAGCTGAGCGGAAGTTGGGAGCTTAACTGACTGAGCCATCCAGGCACCCCACTCAATATATCTCTTAATCCCCAGTCATGATGACATCTTGATAGCTCTATAGAGCTATCTGTTTGTTTTCTGTAGGATTACTAGGTTTGTGTCAATTTGTCCTTGTTCTTTTACTTTTGTCACCTGTGGCTGACTGCAATGAAAATAGTAATCTGGTATCTGGAAGAGATCACAACTTCTTTTACCTGGAGAACCAATGTGTGGTTGGCCTCTTATGATATTCTTCTAACCATCTCTCTGTGATGCCATGAGAAGTGCCTTGGAATTAGAATATATGGGATATATATATATATATATATATATATATATATATTCCAAAAGTTGTGTACTGGCTGCATACCCAAGAGGGGGTGAGGTGGGAGTGAAGAGGCTCTGTGATTCAAACTAATATTTGGGTTGGTTTTAGTCCCAATAATTACATCTATAGTATGTGTATGTGTGTGTGTGTATTACACACACACACACACACACACACACACATATACACATACATACACATATACATACATATATATATATATATTTTTTTTTTTTTGGAGTGAGGAATAGAATAGTAGTTTAGGTAGCATTAAATTCAAATAGTTTCACAGTCTTAGTAGTCTATCTTGTTAAAATCTGGAGACTCTTTCCATAATAAAATATATTTTGCAAAATCACTGGTTATGTGCAAACAATATCACATAACCCTATAGAATACATGTTGGGCTGTGGAGTGGTGTTTATTAGCAGGACATTCAAGGAGACAGGAGAGAGTATTGTGTTCTTGGGCAGTGCCCAGAGTTCTGGCAGGGCCGGATGTCAGATTCCAGGGGGATGGATTCTAACTCTTGGGCTGGGAAATTTTTTAGCTGCATTATTAAGGAACCATTGGTTGTCTTCTGATTGATCAAGAGCTGGGATGGAAATGAATTCTTGGTTCCCACTCTAACCTGCCAATTTGGCATTCATGGTTAGGGGAGTCCCAGATGTTCCCCTGATGTAATATGGGGGTTGGGGTCAAACTTTGTAGTTGTGCCTATATGACATAGTAAGTTAGTAGCATGATTCATTATCTCAGCTTTCAAGGATGAAAAAGGGAGATACTGTACTCACTGTGGTGTGATGAGTGACTGTGCGCCTAGCCTTGAAGTTGACCAGGACTGATTTCCATAGCTCTGCTTAAGGCTGAGTTCCAAGGAACTTTGTGGGGAGATAACACTTTTTTGGAAGGCCATCCTATATGACTTACCCTACAAGGGATAAGTCTCCCACAAATTAATCCTTACTTCTCATAGAACTTCAAAGATAGAGAAAAACTTAGGATGTTTGAATGACAAGACCCAGTTATCTAAAAGGGGTAAGATATTAGGATGGCTTCAGAATTTTACTAGAGGCTTTCAAAATTGAAATCAGTGAAGTCTCTCTCTCCTCCCAACTCCTACCATTTGCAAAAATCTCAAGATGTGTTTTCATCTTTTTTTAAAAAATCTTTTACTGTTTACTATTTTGAGAGAGAGAGAGAGAGAGAGAGAGAGAGACAGGCAGAAGGAGAGGGAGACACAGAATCCGAAGCAGGCTCCAGACTCTTAGCTGTCCCAGAGCTCTGTCACAGAGCTCGGCGGAGGGCTCAAACTCATGAACTGTGAGATCATGACTTGAGCCAAAGTCAGGCGCTTAAATGACTGAGCCACCAGGTACCCCCTAAATTGAGTTTTAAACATTCACAGGCCATAGAGTTTGGGGAAGAAGGTACAAACTAAGATTTGTGTTACTTGTATCATCTTCTGCTCACTGGCATACTTTCTCTCCTAATTTGTTATTCTCTCTTTTTCTTGTTCTCATCTATGTTCTTTCTGTTTTCTCTTTGCTTCTTCTAAGTCTCTGTAAATTTATTGCTCTTTTTCATACTAGTCATACAGAATAATGAAATGAAATTACTTTTCTTTGTAAAGCTGAGGGGTTCTTCTACCTGAGAGAATGTCATTGAGATTGTTTAGGTAACTTATCAGTATTGAATTTTTGGAGACTCTAAGGTATACCTTGTCATTATTGTCCCCACTGTTCTGCTTTTTTTTTTTTTTTTTAGTAAATATTTTTATATTATGTTAGGTTATAACTGATTCAGATTTAAAAAACTATCTTCTTAAATTGCCTTTTGCTTTTCTCTCTAACAACTGGAGTTGGGTGCCCATTAGGTTAAGTTAATGTAGAGAGAAAACAAATGACTTGGGTTTGTTGTAATGAGACACTCAATGAACATAAGCAATGAGTCTAGTATCCCTTTGTAGAAGGTGAGTAATGGTGAGCAATTCAAGTCCTATGGTGGTCATAGGTGCTTATATCAGCAAGAAGATGCTGTAGTTAGAGCACTAGGATGCACTGAAACTGTCCAAACTGAGTCCATCCAATCAAATAATGTCTGGTTATGTAAGCTGTTAAATCCTGTTGGAAGAAATTGCTGATTGCATCTGAACCATTGCACTGTGATATTTACTGAAATGTGGTGGTGAAATAGTGACAGATTTTTTTTCTTTTTTATTACTTATCTGTCACATTTCCTTGTGTCTTGAACCCAAGAAAATGTAATAATATTGATTGTGTGAGAACTTAGACTAAGCTCACTCTGAAGAAGTACATTTTCCTCTTTCCCTCTGATGCCCTTCAGGCAAATGACAGTGGGAATATCTCATGCATGTTAAAAGCTGATATCTGCCAGGGGAATTAGTCACCATATCCTAGATTTATTTCCAGTCTCAGTCTTCTGTGAATGTAAAATGAGAGAAGCCTCTGCACAATCAACACCCTTTGGTGTGGGGGTGACTGTGATCTTTACTCTGCCTGGGGAAGGGATGACCTGAATGGACTTGAAGAAGGTCTGTGTTATTGAGAACAATCCTTCAAGTCTCTGACTTGGCTAATATTTCATCCAACTAGTAGTTAACTCAAATAAAACATCAGTAGAACTCACTTAATGAAATGTCTTACCTGTGATTTCTCAGTGCTCTAAGCATTTCTTCATCAGAAAATGAATATGACAGATGGCAGATGTGAAAGTAGTCCTAGCTGCCTCTGAGCTTTACATATAATGCTTGGTTTTTAACAGAACTATAGGCACAAAGAATGTTACAATATATATTTTTTAATTTAAAAATGTGGTAGAGTGCTTTCCTTTATTCACTCAAAAATATTTATGGCATGCTCACCATATTCCAGGCCTGTGCTAAACACTGGGGCTCCATGATGGTTGATCTTTCTTTTTTTTTTTTTTTTCCCCAACCTTTTTTATTTATTTTTGGGACAGAGAGAGACAGAGCATGAACGGGGGAGGGGCAGAGAGAGAGGGAGACACAGAATCAGAAACAGGCTCCAGGCCCCGAGCCATCAGCCCAGAGCCATCAGCCCAGAGCCTAACGCGGGGCTCGAACTCACGGACCGCGAGATCGTGACCTGGCTGAAGTCGGACGCTTAACCAACTGCGCCACCCAGGCGCCCCAATGGTTGATCTTTCTTATGATAGATCTCCTGTAGTATCATTTTGTATTCCAGAGAGTACCCTGGGACACAAAATGAGTCAGTGAAGTGAAGTGGTATAATGGAGGGAGGGAGGATGGTTAAAGATGCTTTCAGATTTTGTTTCCTCAGAGCAAGCAATTTTCTAGCAGTGGCAACATTGTCACCAAGAGGTGAAACGGAAGGTCTGGAATGATTTTAATATGCACTATTACTAAACCTATGTGTACTATTACATAATTGTTAAAAACGACCATTTCTGAGGGTTCCTATGAGCATTAGATAAGACAAGACATGAAAAAGGCTTAGAGCAATTCCTGGCATAAAGCAAGAACTCAGTATAGAAAATAAATTATTATGTGAAACAGCATGTTCTGGACAGGGATAGTAGCAGGAAGATGAAGAGAGAAAAGCAAAGAGAAGACAAAATTGCATTATGGGGCTAGAGAGAAAGTTAGGGAGAGAATTCTGTTCGACTCTGCCCTAGCTTATACCTCACTACCTAGGACCATGCTGAGGAAAAAAAGGTGAAGAGGGAAAAAATTAAGTCTTTCCTCTTTTCATTTCCTCTTGAACCCACGTGTCAGGTTCTGGTACAGCCCTCTGACTTTCTACAACATGTTATGATCTATCTATATCTCTCTCCATATCCTGTATTGGCTCTCCTCAGTTCAAGTTTTTAAGGCTATGGTCTCCAACCTCCCCCAAATACTCTTGTCCTTATTCTGTTCTTTTAGTAGTAAACTCACTTTGGTTAATTGGAGACATGGATTTATAAGTTATTATAATTAACATTATGAATTAACATTATTGTGTATTTTCTTTCAAGGAATACATTTGCATTTCATAAGATGGCTTATGGGAGCCAAACCTTAAGTCAAAGAAGTGACCTCATGAATGAGTGTTTTAGCTTCTATGCCAGGGCAGTGTTAGATTGGGTGAGGGTAGCTGCTCCTGATGTTTTTCAGATTAAATCTCTTGTTTTCTGGGACCCCTCCCCCTCAACACCTTTAAACAGGTGAAATGTCAAGTGCACTTAAAGGCAGTCTGGTTAATTTCTGAGGTGGCCACCTTTGATGTTTGGGAAGGGAAAACCAGAAAAATTCTAGCATTTAACATTTATTCATCTCTTCACATTTTTCATAAATTGTGCTCTGTCTCCAGTTGTTCTGTAGCCTTCTTATGGAAGGAACAGAATTAGCTAACTGTCACTGCTTTAGGGGGAATGAGTTTATAATAGGTCGTATTTTGGTGAACTTTTATAACTGGATGAATTATTTTTTATCCCCCAAAGGCTCTCTTTATTAAATGGCCACTAGACACATCCATATTGCTAACACCTTTTCGAATTAGTCTTTTTGGATGAGTGCTTTCCCTGTGGCTCAGGGCTTTGGATCTATCCCCCAGTGTTCAGCTATAGAAGAAAGTCTGGGTAAATTTTTGCAAAGCTTTAGTTTTACATTAGTATACTTAAGTCATATTCCTAGCTGGGGCTTAAGGAGTTACACTAGAGAAATTGAAAATATGTATACCATTTAACACTTTCTGATTGATGTGGCTTCACATGCTTTGCAGTTTCCTAGAATTCTTGTCAACTTACCTGTTGAAGAGAAATATTGGTTTGGTCTAAAATATGCTTCTTTATTGTCTCATTTGGACACATGGAAAGAGATTTCATTCCTTTCCACATCTTTTTTTCCTGCTTACTGTACAGCTATTTAAAAGTTACCTCCTCATTTACTCTATGCAGAATTAAAATTGAGAATATCACTTCTGTTTTTATCCACAAAATGTGTGACAAACTAAAATTATATCCTTGCAGTCATTAAAATATTTTTGACTAACCCTTCAGGAATTTTTAAATAAGGTGTCAGTTTTTATCAAATGTACTTTCTGTGGAAGCAAAAGCAGCTCCTTGTACTTGATAAAGAGCTACCCAGTAAAAATTTTCTTGAAGACTAAGTCTGTGATTTCTAGAAGGTATCTTCTAAACCTCATGGAGGAGCAAGCAATCCAGAAAATATTGCTGGGAAATGCTTTGCTTCATTCTAAGATTTTCTAAGAGTTTGTATACAAATCTGGCATAGGGGAACTCTGTATTCCCTAGATTTGGAATAGTTACTAGCAGTTTCTGTAAAGAAAGTCATTTTAATAACAATGGACTGCAGTGGAATTTTCCTGAGAGCTTAAATGAAATATATAAAATACAGACAATACTTGTGAATTCTTGATAATATTTTACATAGTTAGGTGAATTTCCTTCCCCTTATATTGACTGAGAAGTCTTAAGCAATTTTCTTTATTTTTATTTATTTATTTAGATTTTATTTTTTATTTTTAAAATTATTTTTTAAAAAATATTTATTATTTTATTTTTGAGAGAGAGAGACAGAGCATGAGCAGGGGAGGGACAGAGAGAGGGAGGCATAGAATCTGAAGTAGGCTCCAGGCTCTGAGTGGTCAGCACAGAGTCCGACATGGGGCTCAAACCCACAAACTATGAGATCATGATGTGAGCTGAAGTCAGATGCTTAACTGACTGAGCCACCAGGTGCCCCCTTTCTTTATTACTTTCTTTCTTTCTTTCTTTCTTTCTTTCTTTCTTTCTTTCTTTCTTTCTTTCTTTCTTCCTTCCTTCCTTCCTTCCTTCCTTCCTTCCTTCCTTCCTTCCTTCCTTTCTTTCTTTCTTTCTTTCTTTCTTTCTTTCTTTCTTTCTTTCTTAATATTTATTTATCTTGAGAGAGGAAAGCATGAGTGGGGGAGGGGCAGAGAGAGACAGAGGGAGAGAATCCCAAGCAGGGCCCACACTGTCAGTGCAGACTAGGCAATTTCCAAATTAAGATTTTTATCATCACTCCCTTAAGAGATAAAGAACTAGCTCAACTTTTCCATTCTCCTGCCAGCACCTTTATAATTGGGTAAAGTTGTACTTCTACCCATAAAACCACAGTATGATAGGGCATGAGGATAAAATACATTGGAGGAATGATGAAAGCTATCTCCAAACTTTCTTAGGCTGCTAATGCTGACCAGAGTTTAAAGAATTGTTTTTAGACTCTATTAAAAGAAAACAACCAAAATTATGGTTTTTGACATTAAAATCAGAAAAAGAGAAAGGAAATGTTGCAAAGTTGAATCTTTGCAATAGAAGAAATGATTAGTACATATACATATTTTTACTTAGATGGAAAACACATTTTTCAAGCTTTAATGAGGTTATTAAATTGACAAAAATACAATTTAAACTGCTTTTTTACCTTTTGCGCCCCTGCAGTTTAACTCATGGTGACTTGGTTGGAACTTAGGTCCCCACAGGACTGCTGGCCAGAAATTTTAAGATAGGCATCAGCAAGAGCATTCATGGTAGACATTCTTTGCTCTGGTAGACATTTTGGATGTTAAGTACTATCAAGGAAAGGGATAGCAACATCTTACCCTCCCAGGTAAGACCTGAGGGGTTTAGTATTGGCAGCATGTTGGTTGGGAAGCTGGGCTCTAACCCAATATGTGTATCTTTCCCCTAAGCAGTGCCATTATAGTTGCTTCTTATAACCAACTTATTTTCCTACTTTAGCACTCATGCATATGCAAGATTGATGTCATTGTCAAGGTTGGAGAAAAAACAGGACTTCTGAATTTCTCATTGCCCTCTGCTACTTGCCCTGTGGCACTTCTTCCTGCTCTACCCTTCTCTCCAAAATTTTTATCCATTCTTCTTCATCCATAAAAACTATCATATTTATAGTATATTCATTCCACCAGGAGTTAGGAGGGAACTGCTTGAATCAATTGATTTTAAGTTGTAACTGCCTGATATCTCCTACCTATAAGGGATACTTACTAAACAAAGTTAATTTCTGCATATTGTAATTTGGGACTGAATATTCTGCATGTATGGACTTTAGGGACAGATAGGGGAAATAAATCTTAGTAGACCTGGGTATATATATTCTTCTAGCTGTGAGCTTAGCAGTAGGTGACTCTCAGATGGGGAACTAATGATATTAGATACCTCAATCTTTTAGGTGTTTGGAAAGGCTCAGAGCTGCTTTAGACATGTCTAATTTTCCTCTTGCCCTCCAACAACTAACCTCTGAAATACTTTCTACGAGTACATGCAAGTATTAATTTATAGTCATTGAAGTCATAAATTGTATCTGCTTGCAGTGCAGCACAAAACAAATCATACCCATTTTATTTTTATTAAAAAAATTTTTTTTAACGTTTATTTATTTTTGAGACAGAGAGAGACAGAGCATGAACAGGGGAAGGGCAGAGAGAGAGGGAGACACAGAATCTGAAGCAGGCTCCAGGCTCTGAGCTGGCAGCACAGAGCCTGACATGGGGCTTGAACTCACGGACTGTGAGATCATGACCTGAGCCGAAGTGGGACGCTTAACCGACCGAGCCACCCAGGCACCCCTCATACCCATTTTAAAGAACTGGTTTAATTTACCTGCCTGGAAGACCTCTCTGATGGTAGCTCCAAACCCTCTCCTAGGATGTTCGGGCTTCATAGCTTACAACGTATACAAAATAGCTTTTTGCTTGGAATCTTGAGTCAGAGAGGAAATAATGGCCCAAGCTGATTGTTAAATCCATGCTTAGCTATTGGGAAATCAAAGAAGCATTTTGGTAGAGTTCTAAATGCATGGGCTTTGAAGAAAGTCAGAACTGATTTTAATCCCTATTTTGCCATTTATTAGGTAATGTATGATCGTGAACACATTTCTTAACCTTAACTAGCAGAGCCATATTTTTCTGACTGTAACGTTTGTGCTCTAACCCAGTTTATTGCCACAACCTTTACATCATAACCTTGGTTTTCTCTTTTAAAAAAATTTTTTTGGGGGGCGCCTGGGTGGCTCAGTCGGTTAAGCGTCCGACTTCAGCTCAGGTCACGATCTCACTGTCCGTGAGTTCGAGCCCCACGTCGGGCTCTGTGCTGACTGCTCAGAGCCTGGAGCCTGCTTCAGATTCTGTGTCTCCCTCTCTCTCTGACCCTCCCTCGTTCATGCTCTGTCCCTCTCTGTCTCAAAAATAAATAAACGTTAAAAAAAAAAATTAAAAAAAAATTTTTAAATGTGGGGGAGGGGCAGAGAGAGAGAGTGAGACACAGAGCCTGACATGGGGCTCGAGCCCAGCAACTGCCAAATCACTACCTGAGCAGAAATCAGACACTTAATCAACTGAGCCACCCGGGTGCCCCTCGTTTTCTCTCTTATAGAGATAATAATATACTACTGGCAAGAATGAGTGTGAGAGTTTAAATAGCACAATAAATGTTAATTCCCTTTCAGGCTGTTAATACCCAGGGCTGTGGGCTGTGCAGAACTGGCTTTTACATATACAGGAACTGCTTATACGTTCATTTATTCATTTACTCATTCATTCATTTGTTCACTTAAAAAAATGTTTAGTACTGGGTGCCAGGTAGATGCTTATTTAAGAGCCTCAATGGAATCCAGGGTTAATTCTATTTTAGTATTGTCTCTTATTCACTGGCATTTTGTCTGTACTCATTCCTGTATAATAAATAACTAGCTGATCTAGCAGTGAGCTTGAATGTTCTCTATAAGATAGTTTTTCTTTCTTGTGGAAAGCAAATCCTGTTTTCAGGCTTATTGATGAGATGATAAATAAGGGAGGCTTTTCCTTAACTGAGAAAGAAATGTTGTTTGCATGTGTTCTTACGAGAAAACTTTAGAGCAGAATTTTCTTGTCTTGCAAACACTTGGTAATTACTAGTCTAATATAGTTTTATGGATGTATTTTGGGAAGAGGCAGGAGATTTTGGCAATGAAGAGCCCAAGTTCTGATCCCTGCCTCTGTTCTTCCACAAACCTGGGTTGATTTTCTAGTTGGAGAGGGCCATTTTCTTCATGGAATAAACCCAGACTTAGAGAAGTTAGCTGGCTTTAAGTGTGAACCTATAGGGTCAGGGCTAAATCAGATTAGCAATATCTATTACTTGAAGTTAAGAACCGATCCTTGTGTTTTAAGCATAATTGGGTCAGAACTATTTTGGTAATTACTTCCAGGATGCATGCATATTTATATGTAGATCACAAATGATTAGCCATAAAACTCCATAATATGCTTCACTAGACAGCACTCTTCATTTCCTATCCTGCAACCCCACCCCCCACCTGGCTTAAAAACACACAGCCCTGATCTGGGGATAAAGTAATCATTTACATGAAAAAAATAACTGTTGACAGCTTATCATCCAGGCTGATTACACAACTGGATAACACAATAAGTAATTGAAAGGGCTGGAGGGATTAAGTGGTTGGGGTGGGGGAGGCATCTATGATTACTGCAGGGGAGGGGGGTAGTGGAAGGTAGCGCACAGCAATGTAGGTTTCCTAAAGCTGGTAGGGGCTATCTCCATGCTTGTGGCTACAGATCAACAATTAATCAGAGTTTATCTTTGAAATAAAAAGCAGTGACAAACAAAGGCAGAATTGCCTTGTAGAACTATGAGGCTGCAAACTGAGATTCTCAGGGTTCATTCGCCTCAACAATTATTTGTTGAGTACCTACTTTTTCCTAGCCAATACTTAGTCCTGGTGGTACAAAAATAATTGGACACAAATTCTCTCCTAGAAGAATTCACAATGGTAGGTTAGGAAAGAGATCAAGATAGATAAGCATTGGATTAGGACAAGTACACTAAGTGAATTATGTAGAAGGTATTGAAGAAACAGCAATTTCTGTGCTCAACTTTTCTCAGTTGACAGAGAAGATCTCTTAGTGAAGGGGTCATCTGAACCAAATAAAAAAGATGAGTTGAGGTTGTCCAAGGGTAAAAATGGGGAAGGATATTCCAGCCAGAGGAAGGAGCATGTGCAGAGAGTATGAGAGATTATGTGCAGGAAATAACAAGTCCTTGAGCCTGGTGGAGCCCAGGGGTATTTGGGGGTAGATATAGGATGAGGCTGGAGGATAAGACTTTAAGACAGGCATGTAGCTTCAGAATCCTTATCATTTTCCAAAAGTGAACAGAACTTTGCATTCCTCAAATACAGAATGCTCATTAACAAACAACCAGTGATTTCAGATTTTTTTCCAAAAGCAAAATAATTTGAAAGTATAGATATTACACTAATTGTGTTTAGCTGTGAGAGATCTTTTCCTGTTTTAAATTCATTTTAATTGAATCCAATTATAATTTGTGGTGCAACCTCAAAGAATTTTGAAAAATGTTTAGGAAGGCAGAAATAAAAATAAGGAAAAGTTTCTACTGCCCTGGACTTGATAACCTAGAGGAACAGGCAAATCTAAATGCCAATCCAGGGAAGTGCTTGGTGAAGTGCAATTTTAGATGCTAACTAATTGCAGAGCAGAAGGCGGGACTAGCCTGTCACATGAGTAGGGATGAATGTGCTCTTGGAAGACACGAGGTCAGAATTTTGAAATATGAGGAGATTTTCAAAAGGCATATAGGTGATAGAGTAGGAGATATCATCTGGGCTACGAGATACTAATGAACAAGACAACCATGAACGTAAAAAAATTCAGTGCAGATTAAAAATTGTAGAATAGTATGGTGGGCTGGACAGGAAGTAGGTGATGGGGTTGTGGGAGATAAGTGAGAAATCTTGAAGAGCCATGTATTCTATTGTATAGTCCATTCATCCAACTCATTCATTGTTTTACAAATACTTACTGAGCTCCCAGGTTGTTTGGGGCATTCCAAACATTGATGTAAAGAAGACAGGGCATGGTTCCTGCCCTCAAAAAGCAATAACAGTGGGAAGAAACAGAAAATTTCTGAGCAGAAGAGCAGGAGAGGGATACTACATAATCCCTTCAGCTGCTCCTCCTTCTTGAAGTCATCCATGGCCCTCTCTCCCAGTGACTCCTGTCAACATTCTTGTCTATTGTAGTATTCATGTAGATGCTCCTTTCAACAGGTCCCTGTCTTTTTCATGGCACAATTCATCTAGTTGTTCAGAGTAAAAACTTGGACTGATACTTCACTTATTTATTTCATATACAACATCTAAATCTTAAGCAAATTCTATAAGCTTTAAATTAGTATGTCCTGAATACAGCATTTTCATTCTCTTGGCTCTACCTTCCTAATCTCTTGCCTAGATCACTGTACCTGGGGTCCCTGCTGCAGTTGGCCTCTTCCAGTCTTTTCTCATGTCACAGTCAAAGGGTTTTTTACAAAATATTAAGTCAAAAGATTTTACTCTCTGCTCAATACCCTCTCAAGGCTTCTAAGCACATGTAGAATAGCATTCAAAGTCTTTACCAAGGCCCTTAAAACCCCACATAGACTGCCTCCTGCCTCTGATCTCTGTTCCTGTCTCCTAATACACTCTCCCTTGCATACTGAGCTCTAGTATATTAACTTTCTTGCTGTTCTCTGAACATAACTAGCATGTTCTTACATCAAGATGTTTGAATTTTCCTTTCTATAATTCTGTTCTCCTATATATACATTTGGCTTTCTCTTGTACTTCCTTTAATGTTCTGCTTAAACATTACCTTCTCAAAGAGGCCTTCATAGAATATCTGTCTAAAGTAGTATCCACCATCCTTGTCTGTGACCTTGTGTTATAAACAGTTATCTATATGATATAATCTTATGTATGTATTTTTTGATTGGCCTGTCTCCTTCAAAGAATTAAGATTCCTGAGGATAGGGATTTTGGCTTCTTGTTCACAATCTTACCCCAGTATCTCAAACACTATGTACATTTTAGAGGATTGAAGAGTAGAAGTGTAGTCAGTAAGTGAATAAACTTTTTTTTCAGGCTTAGTACATAACATAGTTGAGATACACTTCAAGGAGGAATAGGGTTCAAGGAGGGCTTCTTTACAGGAGATTTGATGACATTTAAAGATTGAGGGAAGCTGCATGATGGAAGATCATATACAATGAATGATTCATCTGTAAGTTTCCTGGAGGAACATGATGGGATTGGAGTGAAGAAAAAATGAGAGGAGTTAGTTTAGAACATACTTCCCAATTGGTTTGCTTCAGCACATTGATGAGACACAAGTGGCTTAGTATTTTGCTGAGACACTGATCCCTCAGTCTTTGGAGTGGGTGACTGGGGCCTGGGTGATAGGTTCACCTCCAACCACAGCCAGCTTCTCCTGTTTATCTAGTGAGCCACACAAACATCGTTTGCTACATGTACCACGATGTAAAAAGAACCTGAGAAGTTCTGGAGCAGAGAGAGAATAGAGCATTTTCTTTAGGTCTTAAAGGGTGAAAGCAACTTAAGAAATGTGGTGAAGGTGTCAAAATATACACACCCAGATATTGGTGGAAATAAAAAGACTTATTAGTCCAGTTCTGTCCTGTATTCTCCTTTTTCCCACCTTCCCTTCCTTCATGGCTTTTCATGGCTTTTATTTTTTTTATTTTTTATTTTTTAAAAATTTTTTAATGTTTATTTATTTTTGAGACAGAGAGAGACAGAACATGAATGGGGGAGGGTCAGAGACAGAGGGAGACACAGAATCCGAAGCAGGCTCCAGGCTCTGAGCTGTCAGCACAGAGCCCGATGCGGGGCTCGAACTCACGGACCGCGAGATCATGACCTGAGCCGAAGTCGGATGCTTAACCGACTGAGCCACCGAGGCGCCCCTTTCATGGCTTTTAAAAAAATGCCTGTTTATTTGAGAAACACACACACACACACACACACACACACACGATGTGAACAGAGGAGGGGCAGAGAGAGAGTGGGAGAGAGGGAGTCCCAAGCTGACTCCACACCGTCAGCACAGAGCCTGATGTGCAGCTTGAACTCACAAACAGTGAGATCATGACCTGAGTTGAAATCAAGAGCCGGATGCTTAACTGACTGAGCCACCCAGATGCCCCTCTTCATGGCGTTTTGATTGAATGTTTGTTATCTGCCACTTTCTGCACTAGTAATTAGAGGTACACATCCTCAGATCTTACCTAAGTCTTCATCTCCTCTAGGAGTCTTTTTGAACTAGCTAGGCTGGGTTCGGGGTCTCCTCATGCTCTCACCACTTCATGCTCATGCCGTGTCTGAATATCCATAGTAGTGTCTCCCACTTGGTGTTGAAATGAAATGATCAATTAATGTGCCTGAATCCTCCATTTGTCCATAGCGTCCCCCCTAGGCGAGTGCTGTGTCTCATTTATCTTTATAGTCTAATCATCTAGCTTGGGCCCTGTCACAAAGTACAAGCTCATTAAATAGTTGTTGAGCTGAAACATTTTCAAAGTGAATGAAATAGTTTTACCACCAAGTCATCTGCTGGCTATTTGGAGATACAGGGGAATAAATTAATATTTATGCCACAGGGGCACCTGGGTGGCTCAGTCGGTTAAACGTCCAACTTTGGCTCAGGTCATGATCTCACAGTCCATGAGTTGGAGCCCTGCATCGGGCTCTGTGCTGCCAGCTCAGAGCCTGGAGCCTGCTTCAGATTCTGTGTCTCGTTCTCTCTCTGCCCCTCCCCTGCTTATGCTCTGTCTCTCTCTGTCTCAAAAATAAATAAAAACATTAAAAAAATTAAACAAAATTATGCCACAATTTCATAAGAGTTATAATAGTTATATAAAAAATGTAGCTGGAGTCCAGTGGTGGGCATAGCTAGCACTGAAGAAGCAGTGGAGCAGTCATTGTGCCTTTTCCTTGGTGAATTTGAGCAGAATTTATATTCATTTAGGAGAGGAAGAATATTGAGTGCAGTGACATTAGATTATTTGTAAAGTTATAAAGCTCTTAGAAACCCTCTGATGGGAAGTCGCTGTATAATAGTGAAATATTAGCCTCAAACCAATAGTTGGCAAGACAGGTTCTCATGTGACTTAAGGCATATCACCGAGTCAATTGACATTTCCTCTTTGTGAAAAAAAGGGGTTTTATAAAGGTTGGCTTTTGAAATGTTCCTTCTATATTGTCCTGCAAAGGGGGTTTTTCTAAGTAGTAAAAGTCAGGTTAACTAAGTAAGATCGGTGGTGGGGTTTAATAACAATTAAAATGAACCAGCTCTTTACTTCCCTTGTGGTTCGGGATGTTAATTGTGTATTCTGTTTGTTGAAACTACTACAATTGCTATTAGTGCTTCATAATAACTTAAGCTGCTGTCTTCACACCATGCATATTGATTTATTTGAGCTGACACAAACCTTGGTGGAAAATGTTCACTGAATATATTGTGGAGGCATCTTGGTTTGATGAAACCATGTGATTTTGGAAGTTGGATCCACCCATGCAGAATCTCATCTTTGCCTCAAATAAGCTGTGTAGTCTTGTGCAAGTGACATAAAGTCTCTTAGGCATGTTTCTTTCTGTAGAGTCACAATACTTGTAATATTTAATATGTAGGTTTGTTTTGAAAATGAAATGAGATAACATATGAGGGACTAACAATTTCTAGAAAAGAATATGTGTTTATTAAGTGTACATTATTTTTCTTTTCTTATAGGTAAGACTTTTCTACTCAGAATTCACCTGGATAAATATTTCAAGCTTCTTTTAGATTTTGCACTCAAGAATCAATTGTCTTTATGCTCAGTACCCCATATTATAAGAGCTAATGTACATATCAGTCATCAATGTACCCAATAAGTAATTGACCTCAACACTTTTGTTTCTTTCTTATTTATTTGAGTCCATTTTACAGATGAAGAAAATGAGACATAGAGAGGCTAAGTAATTTGTCCAAGATAAAACCAGCAAACTTCAGTGTCAGCATTTAGATCCTCAGGATTCAACTTCAAAACTGGGTTCCTAACACCTGCCTCCTAATGTAATAGTCACATTCTGTCTCTTCTCCCACCACATTAAACTATATTCATCAGATAAGGAGAATTATGTAGAGAAAAAAGAATCCATTTTCTATCATTTTTATAGCTTGAAGCCAGAATTATAGAGCAAGATCAGAAAGGAAAGGACATCACGGTTGGGAGGCCAGTGGTTTCAGTGTCCAGTGGAGGTGAGAGGGTCATGGGAAATCTCAACTAGAGTTGGGATTGTGATGTTCACTTTAACCTCAAAGGCTCCCACATGGTAAAGTAACTGGGCTGGTGACTGGCCACAAATCCTGGGTATTAAGCCTCTGGCAGATCACTGAGCACTAGAATCATTGTTTTCTTGTCAAATTAAATCACCGAGCTTGGGTATGACAATAACCATGTTGAGTTATCTGTACCTAAGGGGGATTTTGGGGTCCAGAGTAGAGGGCTGTTGTCTGTTTGCCTCATCACTTGACTAAGGCTTTGGGCCCAGTGACTGTTCTTGACAAATCAGATTTTACATACTGAAATGTTTTATTCAATTGCTGTTTCTTCTCAATTAAAAAGGGGGAATCATCTTTCAAAGAGTAGAAACTATTATCCATGACTATACCAGCAAAACATCAGGAAATCTACTGGGCACTCTATAGGGTGTGGTCCCTGTTACCTTCCAACGCATGCAACACAGTCAATTTAGATTGTTCTCAGGCAGTGGTGTTCTTGCAGATTCTTACATTATAGACTGTGCCTCAGTGGCACATAGAATAAAGGCATTTAAGCACAGTGCCTTCAGTTTCAGCTCGTCTCAGAAATTTGTCCACTTCATTGATGTGTGATTAGATGTTGTTCATGTCTTCAGGTTGTGGCTTGAATTTTGAGTCTGTGAGGTAAGAATGAATGTATTACATACATTTGAAGTTAAGGACCTTTGAATTGCCTGCATGGCAATTTATACAAAATAGGCAAACTAACAAACCACTGATTTTTTTTCATCATTTCACTTTTACCATCCTAAACCCCACTCCCTAATCTCTCTTCTCAGCAGCAAGGCTTGCTTGTGAATAGGACTGGGATTCATAGAGCCTGTAGCTTTTGTACACACTGTTAGAAAAATTTTGAATTGGTTGAAATAGAAACTGAAATTTTTTTTTTAACATCCTTCTACTCCCGCTGTATTCATGTCTCCTCCCTCTGTTCCCAAAGGGCTACTATGTCCTAGGACTTAGCATGATTCTAAGAGAGAAGAGTATAATTTCCATATATGGGTGAAAAATTAGAACCTTAGAAATACTAAAGGACTGCTCAAAGTCACATAGGTAGTAAGTGTTGAAGCCAGGAATTTGACACATTATAATATCATTCATGATAAAAACCCTCAACAAGTAGGTTTAGAGGAAACATACCTTTTTTTTTAAGTTTATTTATTTATTTTGTGATAGAGATAGAGTGTGAGTGGGGGAGGAGCAGAGAGGGAAAGAGAGAATCTCAAACAGGCTCTTCATTGCCAGTGTGGAGCTTGATATGGGGCTTGAACTCACGAACCATGAGATCATGGCCCAAGCTGAAACCAATAGTTGGACGCCTAACCTACTGAGCTACTCAGGCACCCTGAGGAAATGTACCTTAATATAATAAAGGCCTTATATTAAAAACCCAGAGCTAAGATCATACTCAGGTGAAAAACTGAGAATCTTTTTGGCAGGTCAGGAAGAAGACAAGGATGTCCACTCTCACCACTCTTATTCAGTGTAGTATTTGAAGTCCTTACCACAGAAATCAGACAAGAAAAAAGAAATAGAAGGCATCCAAATTGGTAAGGAAAAAGTAAAACTTTCACTATTCACAGATGACATGATACCGTATATAGAAAGCCCTAAAGACTCAACCAAAAAACTACTAGAACTGATAAATGAATTCAGTAAGGTCACAGGATACAAAAATCAATGGACAGAAATCTGTTGCATTTCTATACGCCAATAATGAAGCAGCAGAAAGAGAAATTAAGAAAACAAAAAACAATCCCATTTACAATTGCATTGAAAAGAATAAAATACTTAGGAATTAATTTAACCAAAGAGGTGAAAGATCTATGCTATGAAACTAAAAAACATTGATGAAGGAAGTTGAAGATGACACAAACAAATGGGAAGATATTGCATGCTTATGGGCTGAAAGAACAAATATTGTTATAATGTCTATATTACCCAAAGAAATATACAAATTTAATGCAATCCCTATAAAAATTCCAACAGCATTTTTCACAGAAATGGAACAAACATTCCTAAAATTTGTATGGAACTACAAAATAGACACATAGATCAATGGAGCAGGATAGAAAGCTGAGAAACAAATCTGCAGTTATATGTCCAATGAATCTTGACCAAAGGGGCAAGAACATGCAGTGGGAAAAAGACAGTCTCTTCAAAAAATGGTTTTGGGAAAACTGGACAGCTACATGCAAAAGAATGAACATGGAGCACTTCCTTACACTATACACAAAAATAAGCTCAGAATGGATTAGGGTCCTAAATGTGAGACCTGAAACCATGAAAATATTAGCAGAGAGCACAGGTAGTAATTTCTCTGACATAAGCCTTAACAACATCTTTCTAGATATGTCTCCTGAGGCAAGGGAAACAAGCAAAAATGAACTATTGAGACTCCATCAAAATAAAAATCTTCTGCATAGCAAAGAAAACATTAAACAAAACTGAACGGGAAAAGGTATTTGCAAATGACATATCCAATAAAAGGTTAGTATCCAAAATATATAAAGAACTTAAACAACTCAACACCAAAAAACAAAACAAAACAAAACAAAACAAAACAAAACAAATAATCCAATGAAAAAATGAGCAGAAGACATGAATAGACATTTCTCCAAGGGTATACAAATGGCCAAAAGATATATGAAAAGATATTCAACATCACTCACCATCAGGGAAATGTAAATCAAAACCTACAGTGAGATATCACCTTATGCCTGTCAGGATGACTAAAATAAAAAATAGGAAAAAACGTTGGTGAAGATGTGTAGGCAAAAGACCCTCAGTTGCTGTTGGTGGGAATGCAAACTGGTGTATCAACTGTAGAAAACAGTAAGGAGGTTCCTCAAAAAATTAAAAATAGGCACTTGGGTGGCTTAGTTGTTTAAGTATCCAATTCTTTTATATATATATATATATGTAATTTATATGTATATATTATATATATATATTATATATATATTATATATATATGTAATTTATTGTCAAATTGTTTTCCATACAACACCCAGTGCTCATCCCAACAGGTGCCCTCCTCAATGCCCATCACCCACTTTCTCCTCTCCCCACACCCCATCAACCCTCAGTTTGTTCTCAGTATTTAAGAGTTTCTTATGGCTTGCTTCCTTCCCTCTCTGTAACTTTTCTTCCCCCCTTCCCCTCCCTTCTGGTCTTCTGTTGAGTTTCTCAGGATCCACATATGAATGAAAACATACGGTATCTGTCTTTCTCTGCCTGACTTATTTCACTTAGCATAACACTCTCCAGTTCCATTTACGTTGCTACAAATGGCCAGATTTCATTCTTTCTCATTGCCAAGTAGTATTCCATTGTATATATAAACCACATCTTCTTTATCCATTCGTCAGTTGATGGACATTTAGGCTCTTTCTATAATTTGGCTATTGTTGAAAGTGCTGCTATAAACATTGGGGTACAAGTGCCCCTATGCATCAGCACTCCTGTATCCCTTGGGTAGATTCCTAGCAGTGCTATTGCTGGGTCATAGGGTAGATGTATTTTTAATTTTTTGAGGAACATCCACACTGTTTTCCAGAACAGCTGCACCAGTTTGCATTCCCACCAACAGTGCAAGAGGGTTCCCATTTCTTCACATCCTCTCAAGTATCTATAGTCTCCTTATTTGTTCATTTTAGCCACTCTGACTAGTGTGAGGTAATATCTCAGTGTGGTTTTGATTTGTATTTCCCTGATGAGTAGTGACGTTGAGCATCATTTCATGTGTCTGTGGGCCATCTGGATGTGTTCTTTGGAAAAGTGTCTATTCATGTCTTCTGCCCATTTCTTCACTGGGTTATTTGATTTTCAGGTGTGAAGTAAGTATCCAATTCTTGATTTTGATTCAGGTCATAATCTCATGGTTTGTAGGATTGAGTCTCATGTCGGAGTGTCGAATTCTGGTGACAGGGTGGAGCCTGCTTGGGATTCTGTCTCTCCCTCTCTCTGCCCCTCCCATGCTTGTACTCTCTCTGTCTGTCTCTCTTAAAGTAAATAAATAAACATTAAAAAAATAAAAAATAGAACCACCTTATGATCCAGTAAGTGCACTACTGGGTATTTATCCAAAGAATATGAAAATGTTAATTCAAAGGTATATATACACCCCTATGTTTATTGCAGTATTATTTACAATAGCCAAATTATGGAAGCAGTCCAAATGTCTATCAACTGATAAATGGATAAGAAGAAGTGGTATATATATACAATGGATTATTATTCCTCCATAAAAAAGAATGAAATTTGCCATTTGCAAAGACACAAATGGATCTAGAGAGTATAATGCTAAGTGAGATAAGCCAGAGAAAGACAAAAGCATGTGATCTCACTCATACATTGAATTTAAGAAATGAAACACATGAACAAAGGGAAAAAAAGGAGAAATCAAGAAACAGACTCTTAACTATAGAAAACAAACAGATGATTACCAGATGGGAGGTGCATGGGTGGGACGGGTGAAATAGATGAAGGGGGCTTAAAAGTACACTTACCTTGATGAGCACTGAGGAATATATAAAATTGTTGAATCACTGTATTGTATATCTGACACTAGTATAACATTGTATGTTAACTATACTGGGATTAAAATAAAATGAAATAAAAAAGAAATAATAGTTCAGTTAGGAAAGAAAAATTAAATAGCAAGATGTTTGATATTGATATATCATAATTAATTAAATGTGAATAGAATAAATACTTCAATGAAGCCAAAAAAAAAAAAAAAAAAGAAAAGAAAAGTTCAAAAGTTAAAAGAGCCAAAAGTTCAAGCATCGTGTACACAAAACTGTAAACTAATGAGTGGGCTTTTGCCAGCTTTGGTTTTCTCAGTTTGCTAACAGGAAGTTTGTTGCTAGAAGATGGTTTGAAAAACTTACCGAGTAAATAAATCTTGGCATAATAATGTTTTATTTATCCTACTAGGGAATTCCCCCATATCATTGAGTAAATATTAGATTGATGATGAAAACAATACAAATGAAAACAGTACAAATGAATAATGAGCAAGTATCCACTTTCACAAGTAAAAACACTTTATTTATACTCTTTCATCTCACATTAACTGAATGTGAGTTTCATCTCACATTAACTGAATGTTGGAAAGTAGTGAAGTTTGTGAGTAGCATTTCATATCAAGTGGGCGTTGTGATGTGTCCGGTAAGGTAAATTTGTCAGTAGTCATCACGACTGCTTACTTCTCTAGCTACATCCCCCGCCCCATCAGTGTTTAAAAGGAAATAGTGTTTAAATAGTGTTTAAAAGGAAACATTTCTGAATTGTTTTTATTCATCATTAAATGACACCGTGGTCACATCCTCCTCCTGGCTCTAGGCTTCCTACTCCTGAACAGTTTGTGAATAAAAACACAATGACATGGACACTTTTCCCAGAAACTACATTTCTAACTTTGTTATTAATCTCTCAAATCTAATATGGAGGTACTAAATTGGAAGACATAGAAAAATAAGGTAGGCACTTTGAATGGAGCGAGATCAATTTGTTTAATGTAACTAGCATTTCTGTAAGCTGGATTTCATGAGTTTGCATTTTTGCTGGCAATGATTCACAGTAAAAAATAAAATCCTAGGAGAAAACTTACATAGAATATAAGAAAAGATGTATCTAGAATAAAGTACATCTTAAAATGAGAGAAAATTAATTTGATTGAATATGTGGGGTTTTCTATACTAGGTTTTTGTTTGTCGTGAGTCAGGACTTGATTTCTTTTTGGACCATACATAATTTGAATCATCGTAATAAAGGATATCACAGTAGTATATACAAATAACAAGTTTACTTTAGCAGTCAAAAACCAAGTTATAAGGAGCTCAGTGGGATCAATTGATGTGTGTTGTCTATACTAAATGACTAGAGGAGGGGAGAGTTGAAGTTTTGAAAGGATCTCAGTTTTTATTCAGACTGATTCATTTTTATTTTTTGTACTAGAGGACAAAGATGTCTTTGATGTCAATTTGTGGTGACAAATGTCTGGTTTAATCACCTATACTTAAGATCACTTGTATTGAAATGTATTAGATCTAGGAAAAATGCATCTGATTTTCTGTATAGTAAAAAGCGTGTGAGAGTAGAAGTATTCTTCAAGCATATTAATTTGGTTATTGTTTATGTTTCTAAGACCAAATTTTGGCTTCAGATCATGGAACAGTTGTGATTTCAATTTTATTTTTAGTCTCAGAAAGACAGAGTTAGAAATACAAAGAAGAACCGTGGGTATGGCAGGTCCACATAAGTAAATCAGGTTGAAGAGACTGTTTCATGCTAAATTAAGAAGAGGAGAAATCATGAGCCCCACCTTGCACTGTGGGAACAGAAATACTTCTGCCTTTCAAAATCCTCAAAGAAAAATTACTGGAGCCTCATTTTCTTATCTTCTGCCTGTTTCTTGCTTTTAATTCTGTCCTCTATCACCAGGGTTGCAATATGAATCAAATAAAAAAATCTGTATATGAAGGATCTTTGAAGATTATAAAACACTATACAACTACATGTTTATTACGGAAAAACTGAATTTAAAATAGAACTTTTCACTGTAGGAAGCCTGATAGCAATTTTAAAGAGGGTTTTGTAGTTGTCTAAACTTTTCTAGTTTTATTTTTCAGTGCTAAGTATTTGGACTGAGTGCAGTTACTAATTACTTATTTTTGAGTAAGGCACCTCAGAAGAGAACGGAATAGATCACAGGCGGAAAGCTGATTTCTTTGACTCTCAAGCCAGCTCTTTTTTTTTTTTTTTTTTTTTTTTTTTTTTTTAAATTTTTTTTTAACGTTTATTTATTTTTGAGACAGAGAGAGACAGAGCATGAACGGGGGAGGGGCAGAGAGAGAGGGAGACACAGAATCGGAAGCAGGCTCCAGGCTCCGAGCCATCAGCCCAGAGCCCGACGCGGGGCTCGAACTCACGGAGCGCGAGATCATGACCTGAGCTGAAGTCGGACGCTCAACCGACTGAGCCACCCAGGCGCCCCTCAAGCCAGCTCTTAATCAATTGAATGCTATGATGAAGCAGAGTCCTGCCTAAGGCAGCAAAGAGCTCTGTGATTAATTAGTAATGTCTGAAAAGGGGTTGGAAGCGGTATGGATTGTGGTATACAGATCTTGCGATTATTCTCCCTAGGTTACTTAATGGAAAAAGAGTCTCACATTCAGGGGAAGTCCTGAAATAAGACTGTACCCCATATTGCAACTCAGCAGGTTATACTTTCCTATGTTCATTACTACAGGGTTAAACCCTGTTCCAAACAAACTTGCCTCCTTTGCAACTCACTTCCTGATCTACAGATACTTAGTTGACAGAATGGAACCACTGCTTCTAGAACACATGAGCACATCTGAAATAGAGTTCTAAACACTTTTAAGCAGAATTATCTCCATGTAACATTAATTAACAAGGAGAAATGAAGTATACCAAATATTAGGTAAGAAATTTCCTAAGCTAAATGTAGTTCTTTAGGTCAGCAAAATCTGAACCTGTAAATGTCCTGCCTCTCAGCCATGTGCCTGAAAGATAGTACATCTTCATAGGCAAGGTGCTTTAGCTGAGGATCAGACCTCCATTCTATTCAGTACTGTAGGAAATACCATTAAGATGATGCGGACTTTGCTACATGCTTATCTGCCTGGACTACTGGCAAATCCTCTGTTCAAACCTCCTGACCTTCCTGTGAAAAGAAAGAAACCAAAGTTTCTGTGTTGCCTTCTTTTCTATTCTGTTTGTGGCAAGTCTTGTCAGCTACCTTCTGTCTTCTCTCTTCCTCCTTCTCTACCTCCCTCCAGGTCTATTGTGATCCCTTTGTCCACTCCATCTTTGTAAACCTCTTCCCTTTCATGTCTTTTAACCCTTTTCTCTATAGTACAGTTCTCTCCAACCCCCAATTTCTGCAGAATTACTTGGTGCAAAGATAAATATCAAACCACAATAAATCATAAAGTAATAGAACTCAATTAATGGAGGTTTTAAGGAAAAAAATATACTTTAAAGTCATTCAGTCAGTTTTACTCTTTAATGGAGGAGCTTTAAGTAAGTCAACTGCTATTTCACATTTCTTTGTTTGTCCCAAACTGCAAATTACTTTTTTAATTGTTCATGGAATGCAAATAAAGTAACAATCCTTTCCTGCCAGATGTGCTGGATAGGCATGAGGGCACAATCATTTTCCTAACCAATATTTTCATCAAGAACCTATTCAGACTCTTAGAATTACTTCCTACTTCCAGCTTAATTGAACTGCAAAACATTGCCAGTGGCAGGTTTGTGTCCTTATGTGCTCTCAGAGGCCTGGGGACTAGGATGCTGAGAGTATTACAAAGCACTTTAAATTGTGTCTTGATCTTGTACTGAAAGGCAAAAACTGTATTTACGTCCTGTTACTGGGGGCTTTGAGGAGATTTACGCATTTGAATTAGGATCAGAATGGATGTGCTGAAGTCCCTATAGGACAGCACTTTGTAAGACCTTTTCTATTCAAGAATCTGAATGCCTTGGGTTCAGCAGAAATGGCCCTGTAGAAATGGAACCAAATGGAGTTTGGAGATAGCTTCCTTTTTTTTCTTTTCCTTTCTTTTCCTACCCCTCTGCAATGTAAGTGTTTCTCAAGACATACAAAAAATAAGAATATCAAAGAAATGAAAAAATCATGAAAGATCCATGAAAGATCATGGAGTGTTACTTTATATCTTTTGTTGGAGTAAATAGGAGGTTATACTGTGTAATGGAATAATAACTGGACTGTAAGTCTGGAGTCTGAAGTTTCTTCTTAAATCTGTGACTTTCCTTGTTCCTCATCTGGGAATATGTTTCCATGTGTAAAATGATGGGGTTTCAGAAAATTGTCTTTGAGGTACTCATCAGATAATATGAGTCTATGAAAACTAGTGGAATGGAATTCTTGTGATGATGCTTCCTTAGAGGGAACCAGATTGTATTTGTTCTAGTTCCTTCTTCGTCTTTCTTCCTCTGTCTGTTCCCTTTCTCTTGCTCCGTTTTTTGAAAATTGACCTGCTATTTTGTTGACAAACCTTGGGCAACCAGTCACTTTTTAAAAAAATTTTATTATTATTTTGTTTGTTTTAGAGAGAGAGCACACACGAGTGTGATTTATCATGCGTGTGTGAGAGAGAGCACACATGTGTTCCTGGGGGGAGGGGGGAGGGAGTGGCAGAGAGAGAGAGAGAGAGAGAGAGAGAGAGAATCTTAAGCAGGCTCCACGCTCAGTGCAGAGCCTGACATGATCCTGGGCTCATGATCCTGGGCTCATTACCTGAACCAAAATCAAGAGTCAGACACTCAACCAACTGAGCCACCTAGGTGCCCCTCATGTGTATCCATTTCAAAGACTGTAGTACAGAAAGAGACCCTCTGGCTTTCCATCCATGCTGAATCCATTCTGCCTGATCTCACTGTGGTTTGGTTTACTGATTAACCATTGTTTCTGGAAACTTTCTCCTTATTTGGCTTTCCTGTTATTGAAATATCCTGTTTTTCCTCCTGTATATAACTGGCTCTACTTATAGTTGTAGTATAAGTATTCATGTGATACTTAACTCATCTACAAGTTATTTGTAAACTTGTGGGCTGGCTTATAAGATTGTGCATTGCAGAGTCTGCATCTAAAATTACTTCCTGTTCCCTCAGTCTACCTATTACAATTCAAAACCATATAATTTTATCTGTTAAATTTCATTTCTTCTTTTTCTTATATATACCAGTGTTTTTTCTTTACAAAGCGAAACTAAAGTAAACCAAATTGCTGGAGGTATGTCATGTTTTAAATAAAATTTAGACTATTTGATAGATCTAGTTTTTCTTTTTTTATTTGTGGATTTAAAAAAATATTTAAGATTTTATTTCTCCTCTTTTGTTGTTCTTATATTTCTATTTTTAGGTTTTTCCTTTCTCATGAATTTAATGTTTAGTTGGTTTATTTTCATGCTCTCTTTGTTAAATAGTGAAGGCTTAAGGCTCAGTACATACTTTGAGCTCATCTTGGTTATTTTCATATGCTTCATGGGTCTGTTGATTTCCAAGTGTAATTAAAGTAGCAGGTCATTTAGATGTCATTTATCCCTTTTTAAATGACTTTCTTTTTCTGCTTTAGGGTCCCATCCAGTTTATCATTTTACATTTATTGTTATGTCTTCTTAGGCTCCTCTTGGCTGTGTCAGTTTCTCAGACTTGCTTTATTTTTGAAAATGCTGGCAATTGTCAGGAGTACTGGTTAGGTATATGGTAGGATGTCCCTTTTTTGGAATTTTTCTGAACATTTTCTCCTAATTAACTGGGGTTGTGGGTTTTTAGGAGGAAGATCACAGAGGTAAAGTGCCATTTTCACCACATTATATCAAGGGCACATACTGTCAACATGATTTACAACTGTTGATGTTGACCTTGATCACCTGGCTGAAACAGTGGTTTTAGGTTTCTCTACCTTAAAGTTACTCTTTTTTTCCCTTTTCCATACTGTATGCTTTGCAAGGGAGTTACTATAGGCAGCCTACACTGAAGGAGCAAGGAGTTTTACTTCCCTTCCTATAAGGTGGAGTATCTATATACATTTATTTAGAATTCTTCTGCAAGGGAGATTTGTCTTTTCTCCATTTATTAATTTAGCAATTTATTTATAGCAGTATAAATCAGCATAGACTTATAATATTTATTTTATACTTTGGGCTGTAATCCAATACTACTTAATTTTGTTGCTCAAGTAGTTCCACTTTGGCCATTGGAATCTCTTTTAGTTGACTCTTTTGCCTGTTTGACATACCCCTATCATCACATCTTGCCTTTTTTTGAATAATCCATAGGAACTTACTTTCTGTCACTACAAGAGCTCACCTCATATATTTCCTGCCCCATTCCTAGAATCAGCCATTTCTCTGTTTCCTTTTCCTGAAAAATGGTATTAGAAACCAAGATCTGGGCCTTAAGTATTCTTATTGCTACTGAGATGCCATTACTTCTAGGCCCCTTCAACTGAAAGAGTATAGAATGTATGTGTATATTCTAACCCATGCACACACACACAATACGCACACAACATACATACATACTTCTATATGTAACCAGTAAAATTTCTTATTGATGGCTCTAATTCTAACACATTATTATGTGGATCATTGCAGCCTCTTACATTTACTTGTCTGTGAATTTCCACTCCAATAGTGAGAAACCTGGCTCCCACCCACTGCCATCCACTTTTCTAATTGTTCAATTCCAGTGTTCACGTATAGCAGTCTGAATTGTTAATCTGTACATCCAGAGAAACAGCTTTGTCAACTAGAGTACAATTCTTATGTGCAGTTCCTTTTGGTTCTAGTTTTATAGATTCCATTCATTTCCAGAGTTACCCAGGCAGTACCTTTTCCCTCACCCCTTTCAGTGAGGTTGTTTTATACATTTGTAATAAATACAGCTAGATTTTTTTGTTGTATTCTGAATTCCATTTGAATTATTCCTACTGAAAGAAAGATGTTGAAGTCTCCAAATGTAATAGTGGACTTACTTCTCCTTGCAGTTCCCTATTTATATTTCCTTCCTATTTAAAGTGATTTTCCTAAGGTCAAGAAACAGTGAATTTCATTGACTTCCAAGTTACCAATACATAGTAGGAGATTTATCTTTTGTAGTTCTGTTAGTTGAGGAATTTTAATTTCAAAGTTGATGGGAATGGTTCATTTTCAAAAGAAACTTGCAGATTTGTCAGGAGGGAAAATATTGTTCCTTATTGATAAAGTAGGAAATGAGGCATCTAGAAGTTAGGGTTATTTAAAGAGTCTATGCATGTATAGATGTTGGTTTGATTAATCTATCTCCATCATGCCATGCTGAGTAACAATAGATAACTCTATTTCTGAATAGATTGATTTGACTTTACCCTAAGTTAGAATTTTAATTAGTCTTAGCATAATGGAATTTGTTGGGGGTACTTGTTACTCTAAAACTAATGTGCTATCATTTAGCCCAAGAATATTTGAAGCATTTTAGCATCATGGGAAAATGAAAATTTTTATTTATTTTATTTTATTTTTGTGGAGAAAGAATGGCGTTTTTATTTTGATTTATTTTTATTTTTTTAATATGAAATTTAGAAAATTTTTATTTTTTTAAATGTTTATTTATTTTGGGATAGATAGATAGAGAGAAGGAGAGGCATAGAGAGAAGGAGACAGAGAATCCCAAGCAGGCTCTGTGCTGTCAGCATGGAGCCTGATGCAGGGCTCAATTTTATGAACTGTGAGATCATGACCTGAGCTGAAATCCAGACTCAGACACTTGACCAACTGAGCCATCCAGGTGCCCTGATAAATTGTATTTTAATTCAGAATCATCTTTCTTAGTTTTGAAGGAAATTTGTGAAGTCAAAACATTATTGAATTAAAGTGGAATTTAATAAGATTTGATAATTAATTAACTTATTTTTATAGTGCCTGGTGGTCTGCCAAGAATAATGAGAACATTTATGACTAATAGCAGAGTTAGTGTTTGGGTCAGATTGGAATTAGAGAAAAGTACTAACACTAAATAACTGTCTTTGTGTAAACTTATGCCTTGATAACAAGGCATATTTTTTAAAAAGTACATGACTGGTCATAGAATTTTGTGTAAGAGTAGTTCATTAAGAAAAAAAAAAAGCAACTGTAAGCAGTATGAATTAAAGAAAATGACATAGTGAAAGCTCTGATGAGCCATGAAAGATTATGTTGGATCACAAGGACTTCTTTCCCCTTCCTAAATCCCATCCATGCTGTTTGAGAATCATTAAAGTATGTACTAATATGCTTATATTCTTTAAAAATTATATTTATTCAAGAATACTTACCCTTTGGGTAGAAAGAGATAGTTCAGGGTTATGCTAAATTTTTATTACATGTGCTGCCTATGTAAAAAATTGCCTACATTTATTTGTCCATCTATCTTGGGTCTCATTTGGCACCAGTTAATCGTGTTAAACTGGATCAAGTTTTCAAAAAAACTCCTCAGAAAGATCCTGAAAAATTGGACTAAAGCATCAAAGAGGTTTTTAATTAGGGTTCTTTGCCAAAAACAAAACAAAACAAAAAAAAAACACAAAGATATGTGTCCCTTACCCATCATTATTGATAAGAACAGGATAGTTAAAGGACGTTCCATAGAGAATAGTTAAATATAAAAGATATAGAGGTTGGGAATAGAGAAGAGAGTGATAGCACCAATAACTATTGAGTGTCTGTTGTATTCCAGGTTCTTAAAAAATAATAGGAGCTAATAATAGTTAAGCAATCATTATGCTAAATTATTTATGTGGATTATTTCATTTATATAAATATAAAATTTATAGCTATAGCCATAAAGGAAGTGCTATTATTATCTCCAATCTATGTATGGGAAAAATGATATCTTGCAAGGTTAAGTAACTTTATTAGACTTAAAATGCAGACATCTGACTCCAGTGCTCTTAACCACTGTGTCAGTTTACATGTGATAGTTTATTTATTTCTCAAAATACACTTCGTAGGATGTATTTTTACATTTTTAGGATTAGAAAATAGGGACTCAGAGTTTTAAAAACTTGCCAAGAACCACATGGCTAGTAAGTATGTCATTAGATTTTAAACTTAGATCTATAAATTTAGAAAAAAATGTTTAATTTGGAGGGAAAATGTGTGTATTTAGAAGGGAAGATTTAAGGCATATTTTATTTTATTTAAAAAAAATCTTCAATGCTTATTTTTGAGAGAGACAGAGACAGAACATGAATGGGGGAGAGGCAGAGAGAAAGGGACACACAGAATCCAAGCCAGGCTCTGAGCTTTCAACACAGAGCCTGACATGGGGCTTGAACTCACAGACCGTGAGATCATGACCTGAGTCAAAGTCAGATGCTTTACTGACAACCACCCAGCTCTTGGCATATTTTAGAAGAAATCTTACATAAAATTATCACACAGAAGAGTTTTATTTTGTGTTTTTTTAAAAATATATATTTATTTCAAGATAGAGGCAAGTAGAGAATGATATGAGAAGTGTTTTCAGATTGTTTTCTTATCACCCTGAATTTTCTCTCAAGGATGAGGCAGTTCCAGATGGACCACTCAACTTTCTGGACATCATTTTGATCATGATTACCAGTAGGTAAAATTACTGTGTTTTGTATTTTTTTAAAGAAGGTACATTTTCAGTTGGGCCTTCTTACTCCTACATTTATCATTGACTGTGGGCATCCTGAAATGGGCATGGCACTGGTCAAGGTAGCTCTATGTAGCCGAGGCTATCCCTGGAGAAGCCTGTTTACTCTTAGCACTCTGGCAGCTGGGCAACAAGTCATCCACTAAATGATGTCTGGAAGCATATCACAATGTCCACCATATAAAGTTCCTCATGACTGCTTATGTTTAAATAGACTCTTAATGATCATTCATAGAAAAGCTGAAGAGGAAATTCCTGTTTGGGGGACAGTCATTGGTATCCTTTAAGGCTCCTTCCAACTCTATTTTTCTATGAGCCAATAAAATTGACATGGCTTGATAGTGTTATTTAATCTAGCCTTGTCAACATTTGAATGGAGATCAAACTCAATGAGATTGATAGAAACTTGACACATTCAAAATAGGAAAGGGAAAAAAACTCTGTTGAGCTTATAACTTATGTTAATACCCTTTTAACATCAGGAAATAAGTAAGACAAAATTAAAGAAGACCATAGTTTAATGAAATTACTAAAGATTGTGAAGAACACTGAGAACATAAAGAAGGGACTGGAATTTGGCAGGATTTCTCAGAATATACCATATTTAAATTTTCACCATGCAGTATAATATGTTCTGCATGCTCTAGTAATAAAAAATTAAAAACTAAATATGCATGTTAACCTTAAGTGTATCAGTTAATACTGTTTCTCAAAGTGAAGATGGGGACAGATGTGAAAATTGAGACTCTTCTATTGAAGCTGAAAGACCTACCATCCTTCTACTTTATAAGAAGATAGGTGAAGGATAAATGTTGCCAGTGTAAGATAAAGATAGTCCCGTGTACTTATTTTTTTCTAAACCTCATAACACAAGGAGAGAAATACATACAATGAAATGAAGACATTAAAAATACTTAATAGGAATATTGGCAAAAAAACTTAAAAGATAATTTTTTTAAAGTCATCTAAATGTTTTATGACTAGTGATTACAAGTTATTTTAAAATTTAAAAAATTTTTTTTAATGTTTATTTATTTTGAGAGAGAGAGAGAGAGAGCAAATGGGAGAGAGGCAGAGTGAGAGGGAGAGAGAGAATGCCAAACAGGCCCCACACTGTCAGCGCAGAGCCCAATGCAGGGCTCGATTCCACGACCTGTGAGATCATAACCTGAGCTGAAATGAAGAGTTGGAAGCTTAGCTGACTGAGCCACCCAAGCACCCCTGTAAGTTACTTGTTAGGATTCAGTGACTTCTAGAGATCCTTAGGATTGAGTGAATCCAAAGATTCCTTAGGAATCTAAAGTGAAAAGAAATGTTTATCCATTCAGTAGACATGTATTGCATGCTTCCTATGATCTAAGCTGTGTGCTAGGTGCTGATGATTCAGAGATGAATGTTTACCCAGTTAATAACAACAAAAAAATTCTTACTTTAAAATACTTAACAAAAAACATTGAAAAAAATATTTTTTATTGATAACATTTTTTTATTATTAAAATTTTTTTTAATGTTTATTCATTTTTGAGAGAGACAGAGACAGAGCTAGAGTGGGGGAGGGGCAGAGAGAGAGGGAGACACAGAATTCAACACAGGCTCCAGGTTCTGAACTGTCAGCACAGAGCCCGAGGCAGGGCTTGAACTCACGAACTGTGAGATCATGACCTGAGCTGAAGTCGGACACCCAACTGACTGAGCCACCCAGGCGCCCCATTGATAACATTTCTTATTATGATGGGGACACCATCAAGTACTTTGCTTGAAGCCTTGAAGTTTGATATCAGAAGCAGATTGCTCTGCACTCTGAGGAATTTATTTACTTTTAACTGAATCAACATCCATAATTCTCAATGGGAGCCATAGGAAAGATTTTCTTCACTTCTCCCTCTTTCTCACCACAGACAAGGTCATCCTTAGGATTCTAGGCTAAAGAAGTAGGCTTATTAAGGATATTAGCAGGGTATCAGCTAATTTGAAGTGATTCAACAGTGCAGAGGACGGTGTTTTCTGAAAACTTCATACTCCACTGGTAGTAGGTCTTCATTTTAATGACTGCTTCTCTCAGGAAGAGACAATTTCAGCACCTGGAAGGATTCCAAAGTTGCAAACCTGCCTCATAGCGTTCAGTACATGTATTTTGGTTTGTCCTAAATCTGTCAGTTGAAGACACCAAAGTATGGTTGAGTTGTTTTGGTCCAAAATGCAAGAAATGAGGGCTATTTGTTCATTTCTATCCCTTTTCTCTTCAATGCATTGCTCCCCAAATGTGTAAGTATGTCCTTTCCTAGCCCACTTCTTTGTTTAGCTGTGGTCATCCCCTTTTTGTTCTCCTATCTCAGTAGGCCCTGAATTTGTTCTGTTCAGTTATTTTCCAAATTATTAGGGCATATTTTCAATATATGCTTATTGAAAAAACTTCAAAAATACAGGAGATCTTTTAAATTCTATTAATCAGAGTTTTCCATGCAACATTTCAGTCTCTATTTTTTCTCAAAATGCAAATGAGTTCATATGGTAAATACTATTTTAAAGACTGCTTTTTTAAAACACTTGCTAAGTATTTTTAGCATTTTCCTTGTCATTAAATTTTATTGACTGGATAATAGCATTTCACTATTGAATGTAGCATAATTTATTTAATCAATCTGCTGTATTTGGATGTTGAAGTTGCTTAAAGTTTTTCCAGCATTGTAAATAATACTGAGATATGTATTCTTTTTATTTATAAATTTAAAAAATTTTAACATTTATTTATTTTTGAGAGAGAGAGAGAGAGACAGAGCACGAGCACAGGAGGGGCAGAGAGAGAGGGAGACACAGAATCTGAAGCAGGCCCCAGGCTCTGGGCTGTCAGCACAGAGCCTGACGTGGGGCTCGATTGCAGGAACCATGAGATCATGACCTGAGCCAAAGTTGGACACTCAACTGACTGAGCAACCCAGGCGCCCCAAGATATAAATTCTTTTAACTTTGTGTGCCTCATTGATTATTTCTTAGGATGGAGGGGGATGCAAAAATATTTAGTAAAAAGTGTTTGATAAACTGTGTCAAAATCCACCCCCTCAAAGTTTACGTGCACTTATACTCAGTTGTGCCTTATATTAAATGTCCATTTCTCTAATTTATTGCTTTTGAACAATGACTTCTATCAGTCTTTTTAATATTTGATAACTGAATAATCAACACATGACACCTTGCTTTTAATTCATAGTTCTTTACTACTATGGGGGTTGAGCACATTTTTAAGCTTACAGGCAAATTCTTATTGAGATAGCTCACCTCTTTATAATTTAAATTTCTAAATGTTCCAATAAAGGCTTACTATTTCAATGCTGGACTCTAATGTATTTTGGTAGCTGCAAGATCTATTTTGTACTGTCTTACCTATTGTCTTTAGTCCAATCCCAATACTCTCTCTCTTTTCAGGATTATACCTCTTATTTTTTTATAACACTTTTCAGCTTTGTGCAGTAATTGGACTTTCATGCAAACTTGAGCCAAAAAGCTTGTAATGGGAAGCTGAAGTCCCAGGAGCACTAGATACTTAAAATATACACATCTGTACCTTGATGAACGTATGACCTAATCTCGCATATTTTTTTCTGAGGAAGAATGATTGTCTATAAGTTATATAGAATGAAAATAACCATTGCAGGCCATAATTATCAAGAAAATACCTTGGTCTTATTGGTCCATTTTGCTGCCCATATAACTTAAAGATAATGAGTTAATATTTTCAAAGTTTTTAATGTATGTTATCAAATTAATCTCCACAAAATTTTATTAAGTTATAATTTCACCATTAGAGTGTTCATTTAAGTTCATATTCCAAGTCTATAAAAATGGGAATAGTAATAGTACACATTTTATAGGGTTTTTATAAGCCATAGTAATCCATGGTAAACATTTAACCTGATATAACATGAGCAATTAATAAATGCTAGCCATTTTGATTAGTGTTTTAATTAATGATTTAAAAATTAGAATAAAATCTTAAAGAGCTTTAATATAAAACAATGGATAAAAATCAGAGCATATCTAATAAAAACAGGAGGAGAAATTGGGATCCTTGGCTGTTTGGTCAGACTCTTGGCCCCATTGCTACCCTAATGCAGCTCCTATTCTAGGAAATCATGTTTCTGAAAAACAGAGCCAGAAAACCATTAAGTTAAGAGACTGGTAAAACCAATGAGGGCAACTCAGTTTGTGAAATGAGGTTTAGATGAGTGAGGTAGGATATTTCCTCCCAGAGAAGAGAAACTATCAGTTTTCTGTTTACAAAATGTGGTCATTCAGATTAGAACTATGACTTGATTCCTCCCCAGAGGATGACTTGTCAGAGAATTGTATTTCTGTTTCGTAGGAACTTTATACATTTATGTGTCATTCATTCAGTTTTTCTTTTTTTTTTCTTTCTTTGTTTCCTTCTTTGTTTCTTTGTTTCTTTCTTTCTTTCTCTCTTCCTTCCTTCCTTCCTTCCTTCCTTCCTTCCTTCCTTCCTTCCTTCCTTCCTTCCTTCCTTCTTTTCTTTCTTTCTTTCTTTCTTTCTTTCTTTCTTTCTTTCTTTCTTTCTTTCTTATGTATGTGTGCATTTATTCAAATTTATTGAGTATATAACCAGTGTTAACCCTCTTGCTCTCAAGACACTTCCTGGCTAGTGTCACTACCTGACTCTTCTTGAATGACAGGAATGTTAGGGATAACTACAGGGTAGCTCTTGGTTTTACTTAGGGAGAGTTTTTCATGGTGATGAGGTTTTCATTTATTTCCCACTAATTAATTTAATATTTTTTTAGTTACCTACTATAAGTACTAGTTACTAATAGTCACTGAGCTAAGTGTTGTGATTATAGAGATGAACAATGCATGGTCCATGCTGTTAGGAATTTAGACAAGAAAATAAACTACAATGAGGTTTTATGGGGTGTTTGGGAGTACAAAGGAGGCAACTCAATCAATTTAAGGAGGGGGTAAGATGATGAGGAAACTCTTTTAAAAAGAGGTGACATTTGAAATGAGTATTAAAAGATGAGTAAGATCTGGCCAAGCATTTTGAGGGGAAAAAATTCAAGGAGAAAGCAAAAGAATGTGATTTGCACGGCACTGCCAGAGAACATGGATTTTACTAGCTCGTATCTGGTTCAGAGATGGACATGTTTACAGTAATCTGGACCAATTGACCCAAAGAGGGACTTGCTGGGAAATTCTAGAAAGAAGTTTCTTAATCTTTAAAGAAACTGTGAGAAGCTTCCTTTTGTCTCCTGCTGCATGAATAGAAAGATGCATTTAGCCTCCTTTGCTATTGGACAACATTATGCAACTTCAGGAGAACCAGTCTTAGGATGAATCTAATAGTTGATAGAGCCTAGAGATGGAGAGACCACAGGTTCTTTACCTTATCAGAGAATCACTTTATCAACCAATTGTAAAGCCCATTACACTGTGGGGCTTTTTAAAAAAAAAGTTTATTTATTTATTTTGAGAGAGAGAGAGAGAGAGAGCGAGCATGCGAGCAGGGGAGGGGCAGAGAGAGAGAGAGAGAGACAGAGAGACAGAGAGAGAGAGAGTATCCTAAGTTGTCACTGTGCTGTTAGTGTAGAGCCCCACATGGGGCTGAATCTCACAAACCCAACTCTGAGATCATGACCTAAACTGAAATCAAGAGTCAGAGGCTTAACTGACTGAGCCACCCAGGTGCCAATATGAGGCTTTTCTTAAGTTAACCAACACATTTCCTTGTTTTAAAATCTCAAAACCTCTTACTTTGGCTGGAGTTAGTGTCAGTGTCAGGGTGATATAGTGGTCCAATAGGAATCTGGAAAGGGAGGTAGAGATTATACCATGAAAACTTTGTATACCATTCTGAGGAGTTTGAATTTAAAGTTGAAAGCACCAGGAAACTACTTATTGGGGAATTATAAGTAAAGGAGTATAGCCTTTGGTCCAGACCCTGAAGGAAGAGTATAAGAGAGGTTTTCCTAACTGTTTATAAATTTCAAGATCAGAAGCAGACTTGGATTGATCACTTGTAGGATTTAGTTCAGTTTTAGTCAGAAGAATACTTCTCTAGGTATTTATTTATTTATTTATTTATTTATTTATTTATTGGACGTAGGAAGTCACACATTTCATTCTTTTAGATGCCTGGTTCCTTAAACCTCAACGAGAAGAAAGCAAATAGGGAGAATCATTTAATGAAGTAAATTGGAGAACTTCAACCCTGTGGAGCAAGTATTGACCGTGACTGTACACTCTATTGACCACACAATTCACTATGTAGCAACATCTGTTGTGCATTGATAGCTGTGTGTTGTTCCTGTGTTATACATTTTTGTTGTTTTTTTTTTTTTATGAGTGCATTAACTCCTAGATCAAATATTTTCAAAATAGATTACTTGGATCAGAACCACTTAGATGCTTAGACGTTTAACAAGCTTCTCAGAAAATCTTTTTGTAATGTCTAATGTGCCAGAGAGGCTGAGTATGCACTTGCAGATTCATGAGAGTTTAAAATCAGTAATCTTTGAGTTTCAGATTCTTCTGCCAGAGCCCAAGTATATGAGTTTTAAGAAGAAGGAGGAGAGTCAGTCTTAAATTTTTTCCCCCAAATACATGTGTCCATCTTCATGTATTTTATTCTAGAAAGGCCCAAAGGCTACGTTTTCCAATGAACAAAATTATTTGGAGTTAATGATAAAATATATAATTTAACTTTTAATTTTAAAATTTTCACTTAATTGAACCTATTGTATAGTACCACATACAAGGAGTAGGTAAAATTTAACGAGTGGCTCAATTTTATATTAATTTTAGTTATTGACAATAAGAGAGAAAAGACCTGTGAGCAGGGTTCAGGTCTGAGATCATAACTGTTTTCTTTGATTTGATTCATTGCTTTAACTTAGAGAAATTTCACAAAATCTTCTCAATTTCCTATTCTACAAAATAGACATAACATGTATTGTCACCTGAGAAAGTGTAACAAATGAATTTTATCAAGCAATAATATACTTTGATCCTGAGAAGAAAGATTTAATCAATGGAGATATTATTTGGATTTGATCTTTGAAAACTGCAGGAATATTAGAAACTGTTCAGTTCTATACATGCTGTGTAGATAGGATATTTTATTCTATAAAATTCCTGATAAAGCACAGAGATCTTAAGGTATCGATGAAAGCTTTTGCATTTAAAATGCACACTTTAGTTCATCTGTTAGATCTCTGAATTGTCATTTATCTAGATCTCTTTTTTGAAATATAAATTTTTTTGAGCAAAGTTTACCAACATCTTAAAAATCAAAGACTTAATTTTGAAACTGAAGCATATTCTTTTTTATTATATTAAATAGGGTTAAATAGGATATTTTGAATACTGAAGTATGATGAAAGCTTCCCAAAACTTTTTTTTTGTGCCTTCTATGTCTGCTTTTCTCTGAACTCTTCATGTTTTCTATAAATGAAATTGTGTTTTACCTCAAATTCCCTATCTAGTCACTTGATTTTGTTTCTATCAGGTACAACCTCTCTTCATTATTTTTCTTTTTTTCTGTGCTATGACAATATATCTCCCTTTTGCTCCAATCAAGTCTAGGCACATTTTTCAGCCCTCCTGTCATTTTCATTTTTCCCTCCCATCCAAGAGCATTTCTATCACCTCACATTATATTAAAGTACCTGTTTCCTGAATTTTGAAAGATCTCATGTAGAGGCACCATTACAGACCTTGGGTAACCTGGGGAATTTTTCTGGATACTTATTTCTACAAGTTTGATGTTTAGTTGACAACTAATTGTTTGTGATTCAGTCAATAAACTAATTCTGTCCAGTTGGTTAGAGTCACTGAGTAATCAGAAAAACCTTGGTCCAAGCTATTGTGCAAGTATGCAAGTATTTGTGTGGTTCTCAGTAATGAATCTTCCATCTCCTTTCTCTGTGGCATTGTCTCATGTTTCTATCAAATTCAATTCAACCAACAAATATTTGAACACCTACCATCTGCTCAGCTGCATGTTAACTTGTGTGTGTGTGTGTGTGTGTGTGTGTGTGTGTGTGTGCTTGTGAGAAGTGGTGTATTGTGCCTGTCCATGAGGAGCTTACCCATGGGGTTAGGTACATAGCCATGAAGAAACCAAAAAGATTGTATCTAATTGTAGCAGATACAATTATTTCTGCAGTTTTAAAAGATAAAACTAAATAATATCTCTATTGAACTAAGCCTTTTTTCCCAGGATTTCAAAATATATTACCGAATGATAAAATCCATTTGAGTGCTATCCACAATCACAGTGTTTATTCATTGAGTTGGTGAGTTTTTGAATGCCAAAGCAATCCTCTCAAGTTATTTATATTTACTCTTTTACATGGTAACTTACATAATTGCCGTAAAAAAAGTTGTTCTCAAGACAGAAGCTACTACTTATTGAGCATTTACAAGTGTCACAAATACTGGTAAAATTTTTCTTTATTCACATCTTATTTGTTAAGCACCTACTCTGTGCCAAGCACAGAGGGTAGAAGAATGAAGAAGGTGTCTTATCCCTGAGAGGTTGAGGAAACTAGCCAGATGACAACAAATAAATAAGATAATTCAATATTAGTGATAATTGGTATTAAAGGTAATGGGATAGTGAGTAATATACGGTGGCCACTTTAAATAGAATGGTAACAGAAGGCATGTAAAAAGAGATGCTATATTTAAAAGACACTTCAGGAATAAAAAGGAGATGTTCGTGTGGAGGGCTGGCGGAAGGGATCAGTCCTGGAGAAGAGTATATCCCATGACTCTGCAATGGGGAAGGACCTGCCAGGTTTGAGGAATGACAAGAGGATGGGGAATCAATGAACGGCAGACTTGGAGGGAGATGGCATTGGTGGATGTGGAGGAAATAAATTATGCTGGACAATGTTCTGCCTGTTAGAAAGTCCAGGCTTTTTTGGGAAACAATCAGCAAAACTAAAAGGCAACCGACAGAATGGGAGAAGATATTTGCAAATGACATGTCAGATAAAGGGATAGCATCCAAAATCTATAAAAACTTTTCAGGCTCAACACCCCCCAAAAAAATAATCCAGTGAAGAAATGGGCAAAAGACATGCATAGACACTTTTCCAAAGAAGACATCCAGATGGCCAACTGACACATGAAATGATGCTCAACATCACTCATCATCAGGGAAATACAAGTCAAAACCACAATGAGATACCACCTCACACCTGTCAGAATGGCTAAAATTAGCAACTCAGGCAACAACAGATGTTGGTGAGTATGTAGAGAAAGAGGAACCCTTTTGTGTTGCTGGTGGGAATGCAAACTGGTGCAGCCACCTGGAAAACAGCATGGAGATTCCTCAAACTTTTAAAATAGAACTACCCTATGACCCAGGAATTTCACTACTAGGTATGTATCCAAAGGATACAGGAGTGCTGATTTGAAGGGGCACATGCACCCCAATGTTTATAGCAGCACCATGGACACTAGCCAAACTATGGAAAGAGCCTAAATGTCTATCAACTGATAAATGGATAGAGAAGATGTGGTGTATATATCCAATAGAATATTTTTCAGCAGTCAAAAAGAATGAAATCTTGCCATTTGCAACAATGTGGATGGAGCTAGAGTGTATTATGCTATGCAAAATAAGTCAGTCAGAGAAAGACAAATATATGATTTCACTTATATGTGGAGTTTAAGAAACAGAACAGATAAACATAGGTGAAGGGAAGCAACAGTAAGATAACAGAGGAGGAGACAAACCATAAGAGACTCTTAAAGACAGAGAACAAACAGGGTTGCTGGCAGGGTGTTGGGTGGGGGGATGAGTTAAATGGGCAATGCCGTCCTTAGTAGGAGGGCACTTGTTGGGATGAGCACTGGGTGTTATATGTTAGTGATGAATCACTAAATTCTATTCCTGAAATCATTATTATACTATATGTTAGATAACTTGGATTTAAGTTAAAAAAAGAAATTACAGTTTTTTCTTAAGGAGCAAAAAGAACCTATTAAAAGGTTTTTAAAGGGGGGGGATGTAATTTGGTTAAATCTTCTAAAATAATCACTTTGGAGAATAAATTGGAAGTGGAAAAGTGGAGATGCAGGGAGATTAGTTTTGCATCTGTAAAATGACGGTGGTCTTAATGAGAGGAGGCATGGAGAAGAATGAGAGAAGTGGAAAGGCTTGGGGTTTGTTCAGAGGAAGACAAATAGGACCTCATAATCAAGTGCACAAGGGATGAGAAAAATGGGAAATCAAGGATCACATCAATTATTTTAATATTCACAACTACTTTATGAGGTAGGTGTTATTATCCATACCTTATAGATAAGAAAACTGAGACACTGAGAAGAGAAAAGCTCTGCCCAAGGTCTTGTCCTTAGTAAATCAGGCATGAAGATTGTTCCCAGGCAGGCAATTGTACAACACATACCAATCACCATGACAATATTGAACAACATATGTCTGTCTTATAACTTTCTAAGTGTGATAATTGATTTTATGCTTTCCACTTCAAAATATTCCCATTTATGTTGAATTTGAGACCTAGAATAGCTCCAAATTGTGTCACTTTTCTTTCATTAAGTTAGAAACAACTTTGAAATAAATCAGTTGGCCTAAGAGATATATTTAAAAATCGAACTTCCAGGATATTTTATGGAGTCTATGCAGATTCAGCCTGATACGTACTTAGTATTTCTACTGTGGTATGCCATGAAAAAATGATATTAATAACCTTGAACCTCAAGTATAGTAAGATACTGTTGAATCACCAACGAGATGCTATATGTTTGGTGTAGGAGTATTTTATTCTTAACCTTTATTTTACTGTGTTCTAAGATTTTGAAAATTGGTAATCAATTGGTATAGCCTTGGTGAACACAGTTTAATCTTAATATCACAGTCCCTTATGTATACTTACCTCCTTAGAGGCCAGGAATGAGTGGGAATTACTTACATTTTATATTTTCAAGAAAGAAGTAGGGTTTTGTTTTTGTTTTTGTTTTTCTTTTTCTTTTTTAACAAAAGCATATAGGATAGATTCTCTTCCCAGAACAGAAGAAACTTGCATTTTGGTGTGTATGTGGGGGGGGGGTGGGGGGGTGGGATGAGGAGGAAAGATCTCTTTGGTCATCCCACTCTCCAGACTACCTGCTTGTAAGAAGACTTACAAAGACTACCTCTTTGTAAGAAGATGGTTTCATCAGGATTTGGTTGACAAGAGGACAATGACTTCCACTGAGTTAGGGCGGTACCTAGTAAAAAAAAATCTGCTTATGAGTCAGTGAGTTTTGATTATACATTACATAACTTCCTCTATTTCTTTGAAATTTGAAATATATATTACAGTCTGAGGCCAGATGTCTATAACACTGTATAATCTCATTAAATATGTGTTTAATTGGATAAAAATATTAGGGGATGGGTAGGGAGTCTGGTTCCCTAAGGAAGCCAGATGGATTTTATTTTTAAAAGTAGAGAGAAAATTTAAGAATAGAAAATTTGTATACTTTGTCTCTGGTAGTGACAATATCAAGCAAACATCACAATTTTAAGGGCATTATGTGGGAAAATGTTATATTATAATTCTGTTTTCTTTCTAGATACTGGGTGTGTCCTATTGTTCCATGGTTTTTTCCATTTTATTTTTAAAGTAAAACTCTGGAAATCTTTTCATGATTAATTAAAAATTATAAGAAAATAATTTCAGTGGGATAAAACACATACTTTTCCTATAAAGTATGTTACATTTTTTGGGAAATTTATGCCACAATTTATGGGTACCTGGTGGCTCAGTCAGTTAAGCATTCGACTTCGGCTCAGGTCATGATCTCGTGGTTCAAGCCTTGTGTCAGGCTCTGTCTGCTTTGGATTCTGTGTCTCCTTCTCTATCTGCCCTTCTCCAACTCATGCTCTGTCTCTCTCTCTCTCTCAAAAATAAATTTATTGAATCCAAGTGGAAATATGACTCCTCAAACATAAATCTCTATTTAATTTGGTGACATAGTAGTCTAACCAAAAACCATTTATAATTTGCCTCACTGAATAGATAAAACAATAAATAAATGCTTCACACACATGATCGTAAAATTTAGTGAATACTTAAATACATATAGTATTATTGATTTTTCTATGTAGGCTTTTATTCCTAATCGTTCCTGATAGTCAAAATTTATTTAATGTAATTAGCTGGTAGAGGAAAGATTTATCTATACGTATACATGTGATATTTGTTTTTTTTTTTAATTTTTTTTTTAACGTTTATTTATTTTTGAGACAGAGAGAGACAGAGCATGAACGGGGGAGGGGCAGAGAGAGAGGGAGACAGAATCGGAAGCAGGCTCCAGGCTCTGAGCCATCAGCCCAGAGCCCGACGCGGGGCTCGAACCCACGGACCGTGAGATCGTGACCCGGGCTGAAGTCGGACGCTTAACCGACTGAGCCACCCAGGCGCCCTGTGATATTTGTTTTTAAGTATGTGAATCTTAATCTGTTCTGTTTCTCATATTTCTTTTCTAGATTTAGATTATAAAATTATGTATGAATGTTTTTTAATGTTACACATAAAAGAAAGTAATTAAATATTCAATCTTAGTAGGACTGCTCAAACTATGCAAACACACATTATTTGACAATTATTTGCAATGCCAATAGCATTCTATGATGCTGTAATTGACATGGTAGTAAAACATATGTTTGGAGATGTTTTTCTTCTAGTACTAATATAGCCACAATGTAGGATTGCCAAGGCAAATGAAATTGTATTTGTGGAATGGAATAGTCCCACCAGTCATGGACCCATGACTTTGCCCATTACATTGTACAATATGATATGAGCAGTTATTACTTAATATTTTAAAAACACTTTTGGAAAGCATGAAGAACTAGACAGATGTTGGCCCTATGTATGGTGACTGATAATATACAACATTGTAAAAAGTCTACAGAATATAAAGAAAATGCTGATCCAAAGCTTGTGGTTTAAAGATGTAAGACTATGTACAAGGTATTACTACCTGTTTCACTAATAAAAATACTAAACAGTATCTCTTTAGAGCTAAAAACTGTCATTGAAAATTTCTACTTAATTAAAAGGCAAGTAATAATAATACACCAACAGAGAAGCAGATAATAAAATTGAATGGTTAACACAAATTTTGTGAAGCCAGTAGTAAGTAAGGGTTCTTAAGAAGCACAGGTACCAGGCCAAGTAGGATGGACGTTTTTATCTTATAACAAAGAAGTAAAGGATAATTTAGTGTGTAAATATTGTTGTTAATTGTGCTGGGAACAACAAATGGGCTTGCAAATGAAATTTCAGGACAAACATAAAATAAAATAAGTGCAGTATTTCTGTGCACATAGGTCTTTTCAATACTCCTCCTTTCCCCCAAATAGAGACCTATACAGGGATTGAGATCTTTTTAATTCTTCAAATGTGGACAGTCATAGGTGAAAGACTATATGGTGTACAGGTATGCATTCAGAGAGATTAGGCAAGGATAGCCCTTCCAGCCCTGTTTATCAGAAGTGATGCTCATTATTCTCTGTGATAGTGTCTAGGTCATGACCTTGAGTCTGAGAGCTCAGACTTTCATTGCAATTATATTTGTGATAAGGAAGCTAGATTTAGCCCAGTGGGCAATATGACTACCTAAAGTGGTAAAGCCTCTACTTAGAGGGTGGATGTGACAAATTGATTTCAATAATTGTGATGAATCACTAAAGAGATTCCTTATCAGGATGAAGAGGTATAAGAATTTCTGGGTGGAGAGTAGTGCATCCTAAATGATTCTTAAATGTCCCACTTTTCCTACTTTTGGGTGACTTCTACTTCCATTGAAATCACTGCTCTAAAGATAGGTACAAAAGTAAGGATTTTAAGTCCTAGAAGGGAAAGACAGGCTAGTTCTGTATTTCTCAGACCTTTTTAAGTAAAATATATAGTAAGAAATATATTTTACATTACAACCCATTATACTCATACCCATGCTCTCTCCAACATGAACACGAATGTATACACTATTGAAATAAAGCTTTCAATTAAAAATGCTTTGGTAGTCTTATTTTCTCTTCTAATTCATTCTATTTTTAAAAATGATTAATCAATGAAATAAGTTTCTTTGAAATAAATAATCAATGGGTAGTAATCTGTTTCAAGAACAGTCAGCTACCTTATATGTGTCAGTACTATCAACTAGAAGACAAATGTGTATAGCTAAAAGCAGGAAGAAAATCTTACCTGTAACACAATATTCCAGGCATGCCCTGACCTTAGGGCCTTTGCACTTGTTCTCTCCATCTGGAATGTTCTTCTCTAACTTACCCAGGTAGCTAACTCACTTTCATCACAACTTTGTTCAAAGCAACTTCCTTTAGAGGCTTTCCTTAATATTCTATTTAACTTTGCAACCTCCCCAATGCTTCCTATATCCCTTCCTGCTTTGCCTTTTTCTATAGTAGTACATACTGTATACAATATGGTCTAGTACTTCTCTATAGTATTATAAATTTAATCACCATCTGATATACTATAGGCCTTCAGTGATTTGTGATTTGTGTATCGTTTGTGTTCCCTAAGGTGTTAACTCCATAAGGCTAGGGGATTTTTTTTTCATCATTATATCCCAGTGCTTAGAACAGAGCTTGGCATTAGCAGGTGCTCAATATATTTTGTTGGGTAAATGACTACTTGGCTGATTGAATGAATACATGAAAAAAAAATCCTGTGTCCCAAAAGAAAGGCAGTCCAGTAGATGAAGTAATTAGATACAATTCCAAACTTTATTTCTGTTCCTCTAAGAACTCAGAAGAGTGTTTAATTTGTTACCTGCCGCTACATATATTTAAATCCCTTTTCTTCTCCTATCTCTCCCACACCTCAGCAGCTGTGCTGAGCCTCTCCTCTGTTAACCCCTGCTCTCAATTGTTGCCTCAAAGCTTTCCTGCAGTGTCCACATATGTGGGCTTTTCTCCTTCTTTCCTCCTTTTCATGGTGCATCATCTCCATATGAATGGTGACCAGGGATTTCTCTCTTCTCACCCTCTGCTGTGCTAAGTGGCAGAGGCCCCAAGAGCACCTCAACCCTCTGTGCTCCACCACCCCTCTCCCTTCCTGTAGGGTCACCCTCTAGGAATGTTAAGACATACTTAGGGTATCAGTAAGTCAGGGGCAAAATTTGCTATTTTAGAATAAATTTCCTACTTGAAAAAGTATTACAAAAAAGATTGAATGAGAACGGCTCAGCTTTTATTAACAATAACACAACTATTAGAGAAAGCAGAGTTTCACAGGAGCTTAATGAAGACTATCAACTGCATCAAAGGAAGAGATGGAAGACACATTTCCTACTCAATTACAAATTGGCATAATCATGTCGGGTACCCAGTTTTCAGGTTGATATCTCTCAGTGTAACACAGCAATATACTTGCAAACTTGATTTGAAGTTACACAGCACCGGTTAAATCTTTTGCAATAGAGACCATCTATGCCGATTAAAGTCAACCTTCCTACACTCTTGTTTCACCTGGTTTTGACATCTTTTAGTAAGAAGAAATAGAAAAGATAGTTTGGTTATTCCCTCAGCAACCCCCACTTCCACCTCATGAGAACTAGTATACCTGGTAGAAATATTTTTTATAATAAAGTATATTTCCTTGACTTTCTTTTTAAAGATTAATTTTATTCTGTTGCCTTGTGTTGGATTGAATGTGTGTCACTGTATGAAACATAACTTTGGTGATACCTATTCCTTTGGACTATCAGAAAGCTTATGATTCTTATCACCTTCTTAAAAATAACTTATTTCAGGAGAGTTGAACAGAATTAGCAACATTTGTATCCTGACATTAGTATTCTAGGCACGAAATGTCTTCTGTGATAAAACATGGATTGCGGTCTGGCTGAGTGTCAGTGAGTACAGGTGTGCATGTCTTTTGCATGTGAGCAAAAGACTCTGTGGTAGGGTTTGCAGTAGATTTTGGTGCCCCCTCAGATCTCGTTACCGGAGAGATGGACTCATCTCCCAAATTCTAGTTGAGTGTTTTTCAGCCAAGCCCAGTGCCCTTTCTTCTAGGTGGAAAACTCTGAATCCATTCATGCATCTCCTGGGATCAGATGAAGGCTAGACTTCAGCTGAAACCGCGTCTTTGCTTATCTACTTCCTCTGTTCCATCTTCATTTCCTTTTTCAAAAAAAGTCTCTTGTACACATATTGCTGTCTGAAGTCCTGTTTCTAGGGAATATAATCCAAGGTATGATTTGAGGGAGTAGCAATTCTCTGACTTTTCCCATTTTATCCTATCTTACCTCATTGCTCCAAGGAACAGATCACTCTGGGGACAATTGAGAAAAATACCTGTTTGTCTTTAGACCCTTCTGCCCTTATGTAACTCATAAGAGGTAGAAACACATTATGTAAATTTTATTTTATATTTTGGTCTTGTTTCAGGACAATTCAGTTGTTCTTTTTGTAGAACTCTTGATCTCTGTTTTGAGTCAGTTAATTAGAAGTGTTTTTTTTTTCCTATTCTAGCTTTCCCCTTCTAAATTTTTCACCAGTGATTTCTAGATGTTTAGGTTGGGTGTGTGGAGCATTAGAAATATCCCTTAGCACTGGACCAGTCCAATTCAACCCCAAGGAAAGTGAATGCAAACACCTATATCTGAGATATCCATGTATATGCCTTCTGCTGGAAAAGAGAAATGAACCCAAAGTGATTCCATCTTCTTTTCCCAAATCTTGAGCAAATGGATCCTATTGGCAGACCATTAATTGTATTTAGAATACTAGGGGCAGGGGGGTTGGAGAAATGCAGTTTCTAGGCTTCCATCCTCTGTGATACAAAAGAGAGCCTAGAAGAGAATGGGAAGGAGGTGACAAGGTGGGAGAAGGGAAGAGAGGAATTCTACTTGGCCAAAAGAGCACAAATATCCAATAAAACCTTGCTGTCCACTCTGGTAAGTATATCTAACAACAACAACAACAACAACAACAACAACAACAACAACAAATAATGAATTCATTTACTCCTAGGAACTAGAAAGGAGGAATAGTTTGATATATTAAATATGCTTGTTGTAAGTTGGCATTAATATTTGGTATTAGCTCTCTGGATTAAACAATGAAAATATTGAGACATAAATAAAAACAAGCCCAAAGCTCGCTTAAGTCACAAGACTGATTTTTCATAAAGTAAAGGGGAATTGTACAATTTTAGAAAATATTATTAGATTTACTTAAGTAAAAAATGTGTGGGAATTATGGGGCGCCTGGGTGGCTCAGTGGGTTAAGCGTCCGACTTCAGCTCAAGTCACGATCTCAGGGTCTGAGAGTTCGAGGTCTGAGAGTTCGAGCCCCACGTCGTACTCTGGGCTGATGGCTCGGAGCCTGGAGCCTGCTTCAGGTTCTGTGTCTCCCTCTCTCTCTGCCCCTCCCCCGTTCATGCTCTGTCTCTCTCTGTCTCAAAAATAAATAAACGTTAAAAAAAAATTTAAAAAAATGTGTGGGAATTAAAAACAATTAGAGACATAGAGCTATATTGTTGGATGTGAATGGGATTCAGGTAAGACTTCTAGAAGATATGAATTCTGAAAATAAAACAAAACAATAAAACAGAGGTAGAAGCATAAAACAGGAAATCTTTTCTTGTTAATGAAATGTGAGCATATTTTAAATTTGATACAAGATTTAGCAAAAACTGAAAATTAAAGCTTCCTTCTTTGATTTTATTAAATATTCTTGTAGGAATAATTACTTGGTTAGAGCTAGAGTGTTTTATGCTAAGCGAATTAAGTCAATTACAGAAATACAAATTCATATGATTTCACTCATATGTGGAATTTAAGAAACAAAACAGATGAACAAATGGGAAGGGGGAAAACAAAGAGAGGGAGGCAAACCATAAGAGACACTTAATGGTAGAGAACAAACTGAGAGCTGCTGGAGGGGAGGTGGGTGGAGAATGGGCTAAATAGGTGATGGGTATTAAGGAGGGCACTTGTCATGTTGAACACTGAGTGTTATATGGAAGTGATGAATCACTAAATTCTACTCCTGAAACAACACTACACTATACGTCAAGTAACTAGAATTTAAATAAAAATTTGAAAAGAAAAAAAAGGAATAATTAATTACTATATGTATATTCTTAATGATATCAGCCAAAGTGCAGGCCTATCAATGGCATCCTTTTATCATCAGTTCCAAATGCATTTGGACTCTTTAGTCTCTGTAAGCCTTGTATTTTCAATTATGTGGGTGCATATTTCAAAGTCCAGAGCACTGGACATAATTGTTTTCAATATGAACCTTAAGTTGCTTGTTTTAATTCACACGGACTTCCCTTTAATGGGTCAGTATGCTGCTCTACTCTGTTGATCTTGTCTTATCTACTTCTCAGGGATCTATTCTCAAAAGGATCTTTCTTATTTCTAGGGATAAAACAGTTATGGATCTGTCTGGAAGTCTCTCCTTTCTTCAGGGACTTTCTCTTTCCTTTCAGTACCTATTCCTCTGTCCCTTTGGTTTTTAAAATCTTTTGGATTTTGCCTCTTCTCCTCCTTGGCCTTCATCCTGGCTTGTTGGTCATCTTTTAAAAATGTTTAAATTCTGCTCTATATGACTGACCAGGACTTGAGATACAAACAAATGAAAGTGAGGATAAAGGAAAATGACCACTTCTGATCTTCCTTAGGCTCAAACATCAATAGGAAAATTAATTAGAATGTTTGCACTGGTACTAGTGAAAATAAAAAGCCTTTTGTAGGTTGAAAAACCTACCTAAGAGAATTCAGGATTTAGGAGAATCACTGCTGAGTCAGACTTAGGTTTCTCACTCCCAAGTGTAGACAAAGGTCCTGCAAATTTGGCAGACGTAGAAAAAGACAGAAGGAAGCATTGTGTGAATAAAGGCTGCTAGAATTTTAACTTGTAAAGAATGAAATTTCTGGCACCCCATTTTTCCCATATTCTATTTGCTCTCTCTGTGTGTGTGTGTGTGTGTGTGTGTGTGTGTGTGTGTGTGTGTGTTTTGAGACATGATTGCAACTAAAATAAAGGTTTGAGAATTTGAGAGCAGTGGAGACTTACAAATAAATAAAGCACTCTAGAGTAGAGATGGCATGATGGTATGTGTATTCAGATCTACTACATTATGCATCTGCTGAGGGTGCTGTTCATGTTGCCTTCCATGTGGGTAGCTCACAGAATTCCATTAACCCAGAGTACTGCTAGGGCAGCAGAATGAACTGGAGAGCCAGGGAGAATAACTGAGTAGAGTGGCCTTAGCTAGTCATTGGGCCAACAGAATAAGCCATGAGCCAAGATGGCAGAGGCATAAAAGGAGAGTTTCCCTACGTAAGAGACTTTAATGGAACAAGAGATGACATAGTGAAATACATTTTTACTAGATTGGAAGATGCTTGGTACTAGGATGACAGCATGTACTGAGAAGGGCAAGATTCCAACCCCCTAACTTCACTTCAAACTTGGCCCATTCTATATGCTTCAGAACTATTCACAAATGTAACGTAAAAACAAACTTTGGGAAGGAGGGGGTGGGTGAGCAGAGAACTGATTGAGACTACTGCTATCTGATACATTAGAAGCCCTACCTAGAAATTAAATCTATTATTGAAAAATTAAAAAAAGTTACAATTTTTGCATTTTGGTGACTGAAATTTATACCACTATTTTGCCTATTTTGATTGGGTGTGAGCAAGTGCTATGCCATGAAAAGTGATACAGTAGGAGGAAAAAATACTACCATGGTAACTCTCTTTTCAGTCTAACATGATTATTCTCTTTTAACTAAGAGGTATTTAGGACTGAAATACAGCAGCAAGACAAAACAAGGAAGAAAAGATTTTTACTCATTCATTAATACTTGCAAACTGGCAAAATGTCAGTAATCATCTTTCCGGTGGCAACTATTTTGGGAACAAAGAAGGGTCAAGAATGGAACTTAAAATTAATATACAATCTATCATGGAGGTAAAAGTCTTGGTTTGTTACACTGAGAAGAACAAATATTATTATATCTATAATATCTACATTGCAATTCTTAGACATACAAGGAGAAAAAGTAGCATAATTGTGAGATATAAAAATGTTAATATAAGTTGATTTGTAGTCAGCTCATAAGAAATTTGATAACAAATCTAGCTCTTTATCTTATACTATACACCAAAGTTACTTTTTGAGGGATTAGAGATTTAGTGTGAAATAAAAACAAGAGAAAGAGAAGAAAATATGAATGAATATATGTGTGATCTTGGGGTGGTAAAAATATTTCAAATTATAAAACAATGGAAAGCATCACAAAGAAAAAGCAATAGATAGAGATGACTCTTCCATATGTAGCATATATAATGTATGTATTTGATATAAACTGTATTTATCATAAATAATATAGACAAAGAATAGATAGTCCTAATATATAATCTGCCCATGGCTAAATTATATTAAAGACCTTAATAGAAAAGTAAGTGAAAAAGAAAATAGATATAATGAGAATTTTAGCATCTGTAGTAATAATAGGTAAATTAATAAAATAATGTACTTTATTTGGTAAATAAAATCATCAAGACTTAAAACAATGATGCTCATTGTTGGCAAAGGCACAGGGCCATGGAAGCCCTCATCCATTGTTATTGGGAATATGACTTGGAACAAATATTTTGTTCTTAGGGACTGTGTCCCTAGCCACCTGTGCAGTGTCTGGCATTACCCATGCTCAATATGCATTTGTTGAATAAATAAACCTTTAGACCATCTCTTTGGCAAAAAGTATAAAGAAGCTTGACATTTCATAGGATTTTCTATTAATTCCAATTTTTAGGAGTGTATCTTGATGAAGAAGCAATTTTTGTTGTTGGAGTAATTAATTTTTCTCAGACACAATGTAGGGAGCAAGCAAAAGACAAAGATTGTAATTTTCAGTAAATTTACACCGTTTGGTAAAGTTACAGAATAAAATTAGTAATGTCATAGTGTGTTAGTTAATCATTATTGTTCTGTGTGTGTATTACAACTTAGGGAAGTAAATTCAATTGCCTACAGCAATGTATATTAATAAATACAATTCACTTTAACAAACATAGTGAGTAAATTCAGTTTCTTACAACAAACATGTAAAACCAGATTTGCAGTATTCATAGCCTCAAGGACAATTGTTGTATTCCATTGGTGATGACAAAGAATCCCCTGGTTTAAAAGCAGACTATTAAAGAAAATCTCTTTTTGCCCTTCTCAACAAACCATCTAGACAAATTCAATTTTGTGATGACAAGGTACAGAACATGTATAGATCTAATATAAACAGGACCTTTACCCAAGCTGCTAATCTTCTCTTTTCAGCACCTTCATGGTATCTAATTTATAAAATTCTTCAACGCTTTTTCCACTGACACCAAAGTGGATTGCTTTGCCCAATATTTTATGTTCTCAAATGCTTTTACTCCTAAGATTTATTATCAAATACTCTAATGACCTATATAAACTATGGTTTGAAACGAAGTTGTAAACAAGGCAGAATCAAAATATGAAGTTATGATTTTATAAGTCCACAGTATGAAGCATAAATTAAGATTTATGTACAAAGCTATTCATCATAGCATTATTTGTAATAGTATAATGGAAAGTAATTTAAAACACCAAAATAGAAAAATAGTACAATAAAATATGATGCATCCATGATAGAATGCTCTGAGGCATTAAGATGGTGTTTATAAAATATTTAAAGACATGAGGACATGCTAGGATATAATGTTAAGTGAATAAAACATTATATAAAATTGCATATGCAGTGATCTCAGTTTTGTTTTATGTAGATGAAAAACAGGATGCTAATAACACATTAAATTACTAGGAGTGATTATCTCATTGGCAATGTAAATATGGAAGATCTCTATTTTGTTTTACTTTTTGAATATTCCAAAATGTCTACAATGAAAGCATAGTATTTTTAGAATCATAACGTTGTTAATATTCTTTAACTCTTCATAATAATGAGCTTATCTTTGATGTATAAATTAGGACAGAACATAAGCAAACGATGTGAAAATAAGAGCTCTAAAATAAGTATGAACAATAATTATTTTTTATTAAAATTGAAAATATCCAAGAAAGAGTATATATATATATATCAGTGTTATTGCATTAATCACCTATATCCTGAAAATAAAGAGATGTCTGGTATTGACATAAAAGATCATTTATTTATTTATTTATATAACAATCTCCATTTTGTCTTCCAAAAATCGGATTATTTATACCTAAGGCACCATACTAAGTTTAAGTCACTCACTCTTTGATAAAGTAATTGAACACTAGCTAAGCTGCATAGGCTTTCTAAGGTATAGATTCACACTAAATATTCTTATAAGTGTGAATCTATAAAATAAAGAGGATAACATTTATCAACAGGCCATATTTTTATACATATAATTGTGCAAGTTACAGTGTTTTTGGTTAGGGAGAGGGAGGATAGGATAAAAAAAGTGCAACTTGCCTCAAGAAAACAAGAGTCTAGGTGGGAAGACATGTTAATTAGCAGAATGAAACACATATCATAGCAGAAATGTTACAGGAACAATACCTTTCATATACGTGGGCCTTAAATTTTTTTTTAAATTTTATTTATTTTCTATTTTTATTTGAGTACAATTAAATATAGTATTATATTAGTTTCTGGTGTACAGTATGATAATTTAACATTTCTATACATTCCTCAGTGCTCGTCACAGTATGGGTACTCCTAATCCCCTCTATTTCACCCATCCCCCCTACCCACCACCTTCTGACAACCGCCAATTTGTTCTTTCTAGTTAAGACTGTTTTTTGTCTTTTGTTCCTTTGTTCATTTATTTCGTTTCTTAAATACCACATAAGAGTGAAATCATATAGTATTTGTCTTTCTCTGACTTACTCACTTAGCATAATACTCTCTAGCTCTATCCATGTTGCAAATGGATTTTATTCCTTTCTGTGGCTGAGTAAATATTCCATTGTATGTGTATATATATATATATATATATATATATATATATATATATATATATATCACATCTCATGGACACTTGGGCTGTTTCCATAATTTGGCTATTGTAGATAATGCTGCTATAAACATTGGGGTGCATGTATCCCTTTGCATTAGTATTTCTGTATTCTTTGGTAAATACCTAGTAGTGCAATTGCTGGGTCATAGGGTAGCTCTATTTCTTTTTAAATTTAAGTTTTAGTTAACATACAGTGCAGTATTGGTTCAAGAGTATTCATCACTTACATACAACGCCCAGTGCTCGTCATAACAACTGCTCTCCTTAATACCCACTACCATCTAGCCCATCTCCCACCCACCTCCTTCCATCAATAGGGTAGTTCTAGTTTTAACTGTTTGAGGAACCTCCATATTGTTTTCCAGAGTAGCTGCACTCTGGAAAACAGAGCAGTTTGCATTCCCACAACAGTATGAGAGGGTTCCCCTTTCCCTACATCCTTGCCAATATCTGTTGTTTCTTGTGTTTTTTGTTTTAGCCATTCTGACAGGTGTGAGGTGATAGCTCATTGTAGTTTTGAATTGTGCTTCCCTGATGAATCAGTGATGTTGAGCATCTTTTCATGTGTCTGTTATAGTATATCTTGAAATCTGGGATTATGATACCTCCAGTTATGTTCTTCTTTTTCAAGATTGCTTTCACTATTTGAGATCTTTTAAATTTTTAAAAATATTTTTTTAAGTTTATTTATTTCCAGAGAGAGGGAGAACATGCACAGGGGAAGGGAAGAGAGAGAGGGAGAGAGAGAATGCCAAGCAGGCTCTGCCAGTCAGCATGTCCCCTGATGTAGGGCTCAATCTCACAAACCCTGAAATCATGACCTCAGCCTAAATCAAGAGTTGGATGCTTAACCAACTGGGCCACCCAGGCTTCCCTTTTTGAGATCTTTCGTGATCCATATAAAGGATTATTTGTTCTGGTTCTATGAAAAATGCCTTTGGTATTTTGATACAAATTGCATTAAATCTATAGATTGCTTTGGGTAGTAAGGACATTTTAACAAAGCTGGTTCTTCCAATCCATGAATGTGGAATATTTTTCCATTTGTTTGTGCCATCTTCAATATCTTTCATCATTGTTTTATAGTTTTCAGAGTACAGGTCTTTCACCTTCTTGGTTAAGTTTATTCCTAGATATTTTGTTCTTTTTGATTCAATGTAAATGGGATGGTTTTCTTAATTTTCTTTCTGCTGCTTCTTTATTAGTGTATAAGAATGCAACATATTTCTGTATATTAATTTTGTACCCTGAAACTTTGCTGAATTCATTTATCAGTTCTAGTGGTTTTTTTCGTGGAGTCTTTAGGGTTTTCTACATATTATATCATGTCATCTGCAAATAATGAAAGTGTTACTTCTTCCATACCAATTTGGATGCCTTTTATTTCTTTTTCTTGTATGATTGTTGTGACTGGGATTGCAGTACTACATTGAATAAAAGTGGACATCCTTGTCTTGTTCTTGATCATGGGGGAAAAGCTCTGCTCTGGTTTTCATGACTGAGTATGATGTTGCTATGGGATATTTATATGTGGCCTTTGTTATGTTGAGATATGTTCCCTCTAAACCTACTTTGTTGAGGGTTTTTATTATGGTTGGATGTTGCACTTTGTCCAATGTATCTACTGAAAGGATCATATGGCTTTTATCCTTCCTCTTATTGATATGATGTATCATGTTGATTGATTGACAATTATTGAACTATGCCTGCATCTCAAGAATAAAGCCTGCTTGATCATGGCGAATGACTTTTTAAAAATGTATTGTTGGATTCGTTTTGCTAATATTTTGGTGAGGATTTTTTCATCTGTGTTCATCAGAGATATTGGCCTGTAGTTCTCTTTTTTCTTTTTTGTAGTGTTTTGATATTAGTTTAAGGTTTTGATATGAGTTTTGGTTGGCTTCATAGAATGAATTTAGAAGTTTTTCTTCTATTTTTTGGAATAGTTTGAGAAGAATAGGTATTATTTCTTCTTTAAATGTTTGGTAGCATTTATCTGGTCCTGGACTTCTGTTTATTGAGAAATTTTTTAAGTTTATTTATTTATTTTAAGAGGGAGAGAAAGAGAGGGAGAGAGCATGGGGGAGGGGCAGAAGGAGGGAGAGAGAGAATTCCAAGCAGGCTCTGCACTGTTAGAGCAGAGCCTGATGCAGGGCTCGATCTCATGATCCATGAGATCATGACCTGAGCTGAAATCAAGTTAGACTCTCAACTGACTGAGCCATCCAGGCACCCCTGTTGAGAGTTTTTTGATTACTGATTCAATTTCATTGCTGGTAATCAGTCTGTTCAAATTTTCTATTTCTTCCTGATTCACTTTTGGTAGGTTATATGTTTTTAGAAATTTATCTATTTCTTCTAAGTTGCCCAATTTGTTGGCATATAATTTTTCATAATAATCTCTTATAATCCTTTGTATTTTGATGGTGTCAGTTTTTGCTTCTTTTTCACTTATGAAGTTATTTGTTTGAGTCCTCTCTCTTTTTTTCTTGATGAGTCTGGTTAAAGGTTTGTCAATTTTGTTGATCTTTTCAAGGAAGCAGTTCTTGGTTTCATTGGTATTTTCTATTGTTTTTGAAGTCTCTATTGTAGAGTTATTTCTAGAGAGTATATTGTAAGTCCTGAAGGGTAAATGAGGTAATTGCTGAAAAGTCAGCAATGTTTTCTGGTCTCAAGACTGTAGAACATGATAACATTATGAGATCAGAGCCCCATGATCCCCCAAAGGACAGTTTAGACACAATACCTGCTATAATTCCCTAACAATCCTTGAAACCACACGCACTCCCTTCATGCCTTCACATAGCCACTAGACATATGTCTGGCTAATGTCTAAAGATCCTTTGTGCTCTCTTTTCTTGCTTTGATATTCTTTGATACTGATATCTAATGAAATACGAAATAAAGGCTGTGTGCAGTTTGTTGCTGCAGCTGTTTCGCTGGCAGAGGCAGCCCTGCATTTCTGCTCAGTCTAAGTGTCTGAGAATTTTTTTGTCAGTGAGCAGCTACACTCTATTTCAGTTATTTTTGCCCTGATCTTTCTTATTTCTTTCCTTCTGCTCACTTTGGACTTTCTTTATTCTTCTTTTTCTAGTTTCTTTCTTCTAGGTATAAAGTTAGATTGTTTATTTTGGGATTTTTCTTGTTTCTTGATCTAGGCCTGTATTGCTATAAATTTTCCTTTAGAACTGTTTTTACTGCATCCCAAAGATTTTGGACTGCTGCATTTTCATTTTAATTTGTCTCCATGTATTTTTTAATTTCCTCTTTGATTTCTTGGTTGACCCATTTATTCCTTAGTAGCATGTTATTTAACCTTCATGTATTTGTGTACTTTGCAGATTTTTTTCTGGTGGTTGATTTCATAGTGTTATAGTCAGAAAAGGTGCATGGTATGACCTCAGTCTTCTTAAATTTACTGAGACGTGTTTTGTGGCTAATATATGGTCTATTCTGGAGGATGTTCCATGTGCACTTGAAAAAAATGTGTTCTGCTGTTTTAGGATGGAATGTTCTGAATATTTTTGTTAAATCCATCTGGTCCAGTGTATCATTCAAAGCCACTATTTCCTTGTTGTTTTACTGTTTGGATAATATATCCATCAGTGTAAGGGGGGGTTGTTAAAGTACCCTACTGTTATTGAATTACTATTGATTATTTCTTTTATGGTTGTTGTTAACCTTTGTATTTGGGTGCTCTCATGTTGGATGCATAAATTTTTATAATTGTTCTATCTTCTTTTTGGACTTTTTGGACTTAGGATCATATGGTGTCCTTCTTCATTTATTGTTACAGTCTTTCCTTTAAAGTCTACTTTGTCCAGTATAAGTATTGCTACCCCAGCTTTCTTTTCACTCTAACTTGCATGATAAATGCTTTTCCATTCCTTTGTTTTTAATCTGCATGTGTCTTTAGGTCTGAAACCAGTCTCTTTTAGGCAGCATATAGATGAGTCTTGCTTTTTTTATCCATTCTGCTACCCTAACCTATATCTTTTATTGGAACATTTAGTCCATTTACATTCAAAGTAATTATTAATAGGTATGTATTTATTGCCATTTTGTTACTTGTTTTATGGTTGTTTTTGTAACTCTCTGTTCCTTTCTTTTCTTGCTCTCTTCTCTCACAGTTTGCTGACTTTCTTTAGTGGTATACTTGGATTCTTTTCTCTTTATTATTTTATAACAGTCTATGTTTTTTTTTGATCTGTGCTTACCATTAGGTCTGAATTATATCTTCTTATGTATATTGCAGTCTATATTGAGCTAATCATCACTTAAGTTTGGACCCATTCTATTTTTTTTAATTAAAAAATTTTTAAAAATATTTATTTATTTTTGAGAGAGACAGAGACAGAGCATGAGTGAGGGAGGGACAGAGAGAGAGGGAGACACAGAATCTGAAATAGGCTCCATGTTCCGAGCTGTCAGAACAGCACCCTGTGCAAGGCCTAAACTCATGAACTATGAGATCATGACCTGAGCTGAAGTCAGATGCCCAACCAACTGAGCCACGCAGGCACCTCAAGTTTGAACCCATTCTAAAAGCACTAAATTTTTACTCCTTTCCCCCCACATTTTAGGCATCCTTTTATTTTTTGAAAAGGAAAAAGGTAGAGAGGCAAAGTTGAGGAACAATTTATTTAGAATTGGAGAACCTTTAGCATATTTGTAGATGAAGAAAGAAGCCAACAGGGAAGATAGGAGTGAAGATGATGAAAAAAGAGAATTTATGAGGCAAGTTCTGGAAGTTAAATGAAATCAAAGGTAACATTGAAAAGCCAGCCTGAGAAAGGAGAAACATCATTTATTCTTTTAAGACAAAGGGGGAAGAGTAGATAATTGAAAAAAGTCTCTAGGCTTTTTTAGGTAAAAAGAGAGGAAAATTAATAGGTCTTATAGCAGAGCGCCTTGTCATCTAAGTGCAGTTACTATTACAAGCTGAGTAAAGGGAACAATCTTGGAAAGCTAAAGAGTAGATGCTTTAGGGATCAGTTAGAGATAGGTAGGAAGGTTATCAGGGGAAAATTAATGAAAAAGAAGAGACAATATTTTGAAAATTCAGGCAGAATTTGAAAATTATGAACAGAAAAGATATGTTAGTGTTTCTAGATCTTACCATAGCCACATTTAACAAAGTCCTCGTCATCATCCTGACACAAAATGCCAAGTACACTAATAACCAACTGTTTATCAGGACACTGTGGGTCTTTAGCTTATCCATGGTTTCCAAAACATCTTTTTTATTTTAGATTTTATCTATCTCTAGCTTTGTATCATGCCAGTTTTTGTGCCAGGCATTTTTGTTGGTTGGCCTTCCAAGTGGATTCAGGCTAACATTGTGGAAATCTGTAGCTTGTCAGGCAGATAGGAGAATTTCTCCCCTATTAAATTTGTGTTCTTTTTTTAAGTTTATTTATTTATTTTCAGCAGTGGGGAGGGGCAGAGAGAAAGGAAGAGAGAATCCCAAGCAGGCTCCATGCTGTCAGCAAGGAGCCAGATGTGGGGCTTGATCCCATGAACTGCAAGATTATGACCTGAATCAAAACCAAGAGTCAGACTCTTAACCAACTGAGACACCCAGGCACCCCTATGTTCTATCTCTAAAGTCAAAATTACCTCTCTTCTGGTGTACCCATATTTTCAACTCATTTTTCCATTCCTTACCCAAAAGAGAAGCTGAAAATTGCCACACAAAGGAAGCTACAATGATCACCTAAACCTTTCCCTGTTCTTCCTGAATTTCATATTATGTTTTATTTTTCAAACTCTTGTTCTTGTGGGAAATAGAAGTATTGCTGATAACATCATTTTGTGTGGTGCCAATACAGATGGTGTAAAATCTCTTTCTCTAATTTGGCCACTAATCCTGAATGTTTATATGTCATTCAAGATTAGGGAGATGAATTTTGACTACTTCTTTAACCACATATTTTCTTGACCTCTCAAAGACAAATTCTCTGCAGTTTCTAAAATCAAAATTCTATTTTATAGAGATGTTGGTCTCTCTGTCTGAGATGACATTCTCTACACTTTCTGCATGGAAATGTTTTATACATCTTTCAAAGCATGGTTCAAGAATATTCTCCTCTGTACCTTTCTTCTGATTTCCAGCTACTACCCACCCTAAAATGAAAGTTGATTTTTCTTTCTAACTAGTACTGATCGTTTTGTATGCCCTAGTTTTAGCACTTCCTGAACTGTATTGCAATTATTTTGTTTAATATTTGGATCTTCAATGGGCAGCAAGGTTTTTGAGAGCAAAGATGGTATTTTACACATCTTTGAATCTCTAATGTTTAATAGTTCGTAAATACGCTATTAGTGTGTCTTTTGTTTGTTAAGCATTCCCTTAAGAATGTTCTACAGAAAACAGATCCTTCAAGATTTTCCATGAAAAAAAAATTGTGACCTCGAATTAGTTTGTGAGACACTGAATACTCCTCTTGTGTATTAGTATGTTAAAGACTGAGAAATCTTACACAAAAATCTTAATTTTACTTAACCAAGTATTTCCCAAACTTTTTGATCAGGTAATACCTATTAGTGTCCTGTAAAACCAGAGCAGTGATAGTGAACATTTTCTATAAAGGGCCAGATAGTATTTTGCAAACCATGCAGTCTCTGTTGCAACCACATAACTGTTGTTGTAGCAGAGTTGTGTGGGAAAAGCAGCTATAGACAATCCATAAACAAATGAGCATAGATGTGTTCCAGTAAAACTGTGTTTATAAAAACAGGATTTAGCACTTGGGTTGTAGATTGCCCATGTCTGAATTAGAGTTTTAAGATCACGCATAGGAGAGTACCAAGTTAGCTTTGAGGCACATAAATAGCAAAGCCATTCTTAACCAATTTTCAAATTTTTTAACTTAAAACATAACATTTAAGAGTTTTGAAAAGTTTTTCCACTTAACAGACCATCTGTCAATCAGCACCTATTTTCTGAGCTTGCCCTTCATATTCCTACAAAATTATGATGTTCAGCCAGCTAAAGTGTTATCAAGGCTAAGCATAGGTCATATTTCCAGTGAAATTAATTTCCTCAGAACTTTTCCCCTGGGGGCTATGTTACTGTCCTTTCTAAGATGGAAATTGAAAATCTTTATGAATAAACTAGGGCTAATGTTCTAAACAGGTCCCAGGATGCTTCTCTTCCTTGTAAATAACACATGTATGATATCAGAGGAATTTTTAGAGATAAGGCCTTGGGCGAGGGCTTCACACACTGCAGTGATTTCAATTTCTGGTAAAGCAAGATGAAAAGAAATCCTAGTGCAGAAAAAGATTTTGGGTATATGGAGCACTTTTGTCAAAGCAAAGCACATAGTACTGTGTCTACAGTGATTAAGCTTTGACCCAGCCACAAGGAAGGAAGGTCTCCAGTTAGAGCATATAACAAATTAATTTGCCCAAACTAAAATGACTAATTCAATTGTATTTACCAATTTGTCCTCCTAATTGCCAGCTAAATCACTTTTCTTTTTTTCTTGGTTACATGACCTTAAAATATTTATAGTCGGTTATTCAGGCATAGGGTAAATTATTATTTAGTTGAGGTCTACATACTTAGTGTCTTTAATCTATAAATCAGTGGTATAAATCAATACCACTGTTTCTCAAAATACTTTTTCAGCTTTCCTGTGGATCTTTTCATTTAATCTACATTTTATTACACTGAGGTTCTCAAAATTCAATGTGTTATTCTAAAGTTATACAAAGTGAGGCCATTATTTTATGGACTTGTGATATGCCGTTTGTTTATTTTGGTTCCAAATAGCTATGGCCTTTGTTTCATTGACCTCTCCCACTTCATATTTATCTAATTTGATATACCAAACCATCTCTGAATCCCTCATGATTGATTTAAAGTAGGCCTCTCCCTGTTTTAAAAATTAGTATATATGTTGCTTAAGGGGAACTCTTAAGCATGTGTGGTTTTCACATTGCATGATCCTCTATCTAATATTTTTGTTTTTAAACAATTATTTTATACCCCAAATTCCACTGTTTCTCAGGGCTTCCCTACTTCTTTCCATTGGTAGGTCCTTCTTGAACCTGTGGGCAGAGGTGTGTTATACATCAGACTCTAAGCCCATTTATGGCCATCAGGATGAAGGCAAGAACAGAGAATGAGAGGCAATTTGAACTGTCCTTGCAATCCTTGCAATGCAGTAATATCGCCCCTTGTGAAAAAAGTGATTATATCTATGTCTCAGATGCTGACTAATCATATTTTTCTTTTCCTCTTATGAGTGTTGAGAGCTCAGATCTTCACTTCAGCAGTCTGCCACCTCCTCAGAGGGAGGGAATGGAAGTCTCAACTTTTCTTTTATAGGAAGTGAAGAGAGAGAGATGAGTGATTTCTCTCCAGTGACAAACTATGTTTTGTTCTGGATATTTTGCCTTGGTACCTCTGTGATTCTCTAATTGCCTTCTGTAGTATCTGCGTTGAAATCAGTTTCTAGACCTGGGTTCCAACAGCTTTTCCACTTCATATTTGCCCAAGGCAGCCCTGTAAAGTGATAACAGCAACCTATAGCCCAATAATGTGAGGCCAGGCACTTAATTTTCTGAGCTTTAGTTTTTCATTTGTAGCATGATCTCTAACTTTCTGCCTGCAACTATAGAACATTTGCTCCCCTTACTTCACAGCCTGCCTCCTTGGTAAATGTTATATTTGCCACAAAATTTCCCCCCGCTTTAGACTCTTGACCAAATGCTTTTTATTGTCACAACTTAGCTTATGGTTTTTTGTTGCTGTTTTTAAAAGTATCTTGCTGACATGGGGCATCATTAAGATGGTTGTTCCTGTGTCAGCTCCCATCGTAAAATGATCAGTTAGCAACTATCTGTAGACATGATACCACTGTCAAAATTCTAGAACCCAGAGAGGGGGCTGAAGCACCCCCTGAGACCACAGGGACTGAGAAGGACTGCATTAAGAAGGGTAAGAGGAGGAGCATGTGGGTGGCTCAGTTGGTTAAGCATCTGACCTCGGCTCAGGTCATGATCTCACCAATCCAAGTTGGAGCCCTGCGTCAGGCTCTGTGCTGACAGCTCAGAGCCTGGATCCCAAATCAGATTCTGTGTCTTCCTCTCTCTCTCTGCCCCTCCCTGCTTGCACTCTGTGCTACTTTCTCTCAAAAACAAATAAAAACATTAAAAAAAAAAGGGTAAGATGAGTGGCTTCATTTTGACTACATCACTCCTCCTCTAACTTGACACAGCATTGTACCAAGAGTTTTTCTTGGGCCTATTGTTTCTCCAATGGGAAAAAGACAGCCCAAGGTGGACATAAAACTTTCTCAGCACTGCATTACATTTTCTGGGAGGCCCACTCAGGTGTCATCTCATGAGGATAACTGGGGGAATCTACCAAGCTTGACCATTGAGGAATGGATAGAGATAGAGAAGTGAGGTGCAGATTATAGCAAACATCAGTCAGATCTTGGTGGATTGCATTTCTGCTTGCAATGGCACCCAAGCAGAGATCCTAGTCAGCAGCCTTGATCATTTGCAGAACCAAGCTGGTGGCCCTGTCTAGCTAGAGAGCTCAGTTGGCAATTCTGCCTGATTTAGATCCCAGCCAATAGGCCATACTAGCTGTGGAACCCATTTTATGACCCTGGCTGGCAGGAGAGAAAATTTGTAGTCCTGCCCAATTGCTGAGCATAACTTCCAGTCTTGCCCCTCTGAGAAAACTGGCCATAGATGTCTGGCAGCTGTGGAGAATACCCTATAGTCCACCTGGGCAGGGAGCCAAGACAGCAGCCCTGCCCTGTTGATTATCCTAGCCTCTGGCCCTTTGTAACCATGGATCCTGAACAATGAAACTGAGCAGCCTTAGAGCTCAGCTTATAGTCTTGCCAGCTACAGAATCCAGCCTACAAACATACCCAGCAGCAGAGCCCAGCCTATGGCCCTGCTAGATTGCTGAACACAGCCTGTGGCCAGGCCCAGGCTGGGAGCCCACTGAGTGGCCCTGCTTAACTGAGGGGCCTAGCCTGCAGCCCCACCTAACCACGAAGCCTGAATAGCAACTCAGCCTAACCATGGATCCCTGTCTCCAGCTCCACCCAACTGCAGAGTACAGGTGGAAGCCCCGTGGCCAGTGATCTCCTCAAAAGCAGAGCACAACCAGTAGCTTCTACAATTCAAAACATGGCCTATAGCCTTGCCCACCTTCAAGGTATAGCCTGCAGCCCCACTTGAATATGGAGTCTAGCCATGTGGTACCATATGGTCAGGGAGCACAAGCCTGAGATCACACTTGAACCAGGAGCAGTTATGGAGTACAACCTGTAGCCCTGCCTGTATATACATTTGAATATATAAAACTCAATGGTAAAGGTAAATATATAGTCAAATTCATATTCTCTAATATTGTAATGGTGTGCATAAATCACTTATAACTCTAGTTTAAAAGTTAAAATCAAATGTACTGGGGTGCCTGGGTGGTTCAGTTGGTTGAGCGTCAGACTTCGACCCAGGACATGATCTCATGATTCATGGGTTTGAGCCCTGTGTCGGGCACTATGCTGACATTTCAGAGTCTGGAGCCTGCTTCAGATTCTGCATCTCCCTCTCTCTCTGCTCCTCCCCCATTTGTGCTCTGTCTCTCTATCTAAAATAAATAAACATTAAAAAATAAAAAGACCAAATATATTAAAAGTAATTATTACTACAATAATTTATCATTGGTTACACAATATAAAAATATAAATTGTAACATCAATAATTTAAAATGTGCATGGGGGGAAGTAAAAATATAAATGAAATTATAAATGAAAGAGGAGACAGTACAACCACGGAAATACAAAGTATTGTAAGAGACTACTCTGAAGAGTTATATGCCAACAAATTGACCTAACTATGAGAAATGGATAAATTCCTAGAAACAAAACTATCAATACTGAATCATGAAGAAAGAAAAAATCTGAATAGACCAATAACACGTAAGGAGATTGAATCAGTAATAAACCCTCAAGAAAGTAGGGATAGAAGGAACATACTTTGAGATCATAAAAGCCATATATGAACGAACCAACGCTAATATCATCCTCAATGGGGAAAAACTGACAGCTTTTCCCCTAAGGTCAGGAACAAGACAGAGATGTCCACTCTCACCACTGTTATTCAACATAGTATTGGAAGTCTCAGCCTCTGCAATCAGACAACACAAAGAAATAAAAGGCATCCAAATCGGCTAGGAGGAGGTCAAACTTTCACTCTTTGCATATGACATGATACTCTGTATGGAAAACCTAAAAGATTCCACCAAAAAACTACTAGAACTGATTCATGAATTCAGCAAAGTTGCAGGATATAAAATCAATGCACAGAAATCGGTTGCATTCCTATACACCAACAATGAAGTGACAGAAAGAGAAATCAAGGAATCTATCCCATTTACAGTTGCACCAAAAACCATAAAATACCTAAGAATAAATCTAACCAGAGGTGAAAAATCTATACGCTGAAAACTATAGAACACTTATGAAAGAAAAAAAACATAAAATACCTAGGAATAAATCTAACCAAAGAGGTGAAAAATCTATACACTGAAAACTATAGAACACTTATGAAAGAAATTGAAGACATAAAAATAGGGAAAAAGATTCCATGCTCCTGGATAGGAAGAACAAATATTGTTAAAATGTCGATACTGCCCAAAGTAATCTACATATTCAATACAATCCCTATCAAAATAACACCAGCATTCTTCACAGAGCTAGATCAAATAATCCTAAAATTTGTATGGAACCAGAAAAGACCCCAAATAGCCAAAGCAATCGTGAAAAAGAAAACCAAAGCAGGAGGCATCACATTCCCAGACTTCAAGCTATACTACAAAGCTGTAAACATCAAGACAGTATGGTACTGGCACAAGAACAGACACTCAGATCAATGGAAAGGAATAGAGAACCCAGAAATAGACCCACAAACGTATGGCCAACTAATCTTTGACAAAGCAGGAAAGAATATCCAGTGGAATAAAGACAGTCTCTTCAGCAAGTGGTGCTGGGAGAACTGGACAGCGACATGCAGAAGAATGAACCTGGACCACTTTCTTACACCATACACAAAAATAAACTCAAAATGGATGAAAGACCTCAATGTAAGACAGGAAGCCATCAAAATCCTCAAGGAGAGAGGAGGCAAAAACGTCTTTGATCTTGGCTGCAGCAACTTCTTACTCAACATGTCTCCGGAGGCAAGGGAAACAAAAGCAAAAATGAACTACTGGGACCTCATCAAAATAAAAAGCTTCTGCACAGCAAAGGAAACAATCAGCAAAACTAAAAGGCAACCGACAGAATGGGAGAAGATATTTGCAAATGACAAATCAGATAAAGGGTTAGTATACCAAATGGATAAAGAACTGATCAAACTCAACACCCAAAAAACAAATCATCCAGTGAAGAAATGGGCAAAAGACATGAATAGACACTTTCCCAAAGAAGACATCCAGATGGCCAACTGACACATGAAAAAATGCTCAACATCACTCATCATCAGGGAAACACAAATCAAAACCACAATGAAATACCACCTCACACCTGTCAGAATGGCTAACATTAACAACTCAGGCAACAACAGATGTTGGCAAGGATGTGGAGAAACAGGATCTCTTTTGCATTGTTGGTGGGAATGTAAGCTGGTGCAGCCACTCTGGAAAACAGTATGGAGGTTCCTTAAAAAACTAAACATAGAACTACCCTAAGACCCAGCAATTGCACTACTAGGCATTTATCCAAGGGATACAGGTGTGCTGTTTCGAAGGGACACATGCATCCCCATGTATAGCAGCACTATCAACAATAGCCAAAGTATGGAAAGAGCCCAAATGTCCATCAATGGATGAATGGATAAAGAAGATGTGGTATACATATACAATGGAGTCTTACTCAGCAATCAAAAAGAATGAAATCTTGCCATTTGCAACTACGTGGATGGAACTGGAGGATATCATGCTAAGTGAAATTAGTCAGTTAGAGAAAGACAAATATCATATGACTTCACTCATATGAGGACTTTAAGAGACAAAACAGATGAACATAAGGGAAGGGAAACAAAAATAATATAAAAACAGGGAGGGGGACAAAACAGAAGAGACTCATAAATATGGGGAACAAGCTGAGGGTTGCTGGAGGGATTGTGGGAGGTGGGATGGGCTAAATGGGTAAGGGGCATTAAGGAATCTACTCCTGAAATCACTGCTCCACTATATGCTAACTAATTTGGATGTAAATTTTAAAAAATAAAAAAACAAAATTAAAAAAAAATTTCCCAACAAGGAATAGCCCAGGACTTGATGACTACTGGTAAATTCTACCAAACACTTTTAGAAGAATTAATTCCAATTTTTCTTAAATTCTTCCAAAAAATGGAAGAGGAGGCAACACTCCTAAATTCATTTTATGAGGCCAGTGTTACATTGATATCAAGGCCAGAAAAGGAAACTATAAGAAAAAGAAACTACGGTCCAGTATCCCTGTTGAATATAGATGCAAAAATTCTCAACAAAATACTACAGAACATTATAAGAATCATATATTATGATCCAAAGGGATTCATCCCTGGTATGCAAGAATGGTTGGTTCAACACATGCAAATCAATAAATGTGATACATCACATTAATAGAATGAAAGATAAAAATCATGATAATATCAATAGAGGCAGAAAAAATTTGATAAAATAAAACATCCTTTCATGATACAAACTCTCAACATATTGTGTACAGAATGAGTGTACCTCAACATAATAAAGACCATATAAAACAAGCCCACAACTAAAATAATGTTCAATGGGGAAAGTTTGAAATCTCTTCCTTTAGAAACCGGAAAAACAGAAGGGTGCCCACTCTCATTACTTCTATTCAGCATAGTACTGGCAGTCCTATCCAGATCAATCAGGCAAGGAAAAGAAATAAAAGACATCCAAATAATAAAGGAAGAAGTAAAATTATCTCTGTTTGCAGATGACATGATCCAATATATAGCAAACCCTAAAGACACCACCAAAAAACTGGTAGAACTAATATTCTGTAAAGTTGCAGGACAAAATCAATATACAAAATTCAGTTGCATTCTATACACTAACAACAAACTATCTGAAAAAGAAATAAAGCAATACCATTCACAACGTTTCAAAAACAGCAAAAATAGTTAGGAATAAATTTAACCAAAAAGGTAAAAAGTCTGTGCACTAAAACTTGATGAAGAAAATTGATGAAGAAAATTTAAGGCACAAATAAATGGAAAGATATCTTGTGTTCATGGTTCAGAGAAATTAATATTGTTAAAATGTTCATACTACTCAATCCCATTTGTAAATTTCATGCAGTCCCCATCCAAATTCCAATGGAAATTTTACAGAAATAGAAAAAACAATCCTAAATTTCATATGGAACCACAAGTGACTCTGAATAGCCAAAGCAATCTTGAGAAAGAGCAAAGTTGGAGGCATTATACATCCTGGTATAAAACTATACTATAAAGCTATAGTACTCACAACAGTATGATACTAGAATAAAAAAAAAACAGATACATAGACCAATGGAACAGAATCAAGAGCTCAAAAATAAACTGCTGCATATATGGTCAACTAATACTAGACAAAGAAACCAGAATATTCAATAGAGAAAGGATCATCTCTTCAATAAATTCTGTTGGGAAAATAGGATAACCACATGCAGAAAAATTAACTTGGACCCTTATCTTACACCACTCACAAAGTTAACTTGAAATGGATAAAGACTTAAACACAAGAGCTGAAACTATAAAATTCCTAGAAGAAAACATAGGAGAAAAACTCCTTAATATCAGTCTTGGCCATGATTTTTTGGATATGACCCCCAAAACACAAGCAACAAAAGCAAAAATTAATAAGTGCAATTATATCAAACTACAAAGCTTCTGCACAGCAAAAGCAATAATCAACAAAATGAAAAGATAACCTGTGGAATGGGAGAAAATGTTTGCAACTCGTGTATATATCTGATAAGGGGTTAATATGAAAATATATAAGGAACTCCTGCAACTCAATAGCAAAAACACAAATAATCCTATTACAAATGGACCAAAAGGACCTGAATACACATTTTTCCAAAGAAGATATACAAGTGTCTAAAAAGTACCTGAAAGAGTGCTCAACATAATTAATCATCAGGGAAGCATGAATCAAAACCAAAATTATATATAATTTCATACCTGTTGGAATAGTTAATATCAAAAAGGTAAGAAATAACTTGTGCTGTTGAGGATGCAGAGAAAAGAGAAACTTTGTACATTATTGATAGGAGTGTAAATTGGTATTGCCACTATGGAAAACAATATTGAAGTTTCTCAAAATATTAAAAATAGTATTATAATATGATCCAGCAATCCCAGTTCTGGGTATATATTTGAAGGAAAGTTAATAACTATTTCAAATAGATGCCTCACTCCCATGTTCATTGCAGCAATATTTACAATAGCCAAGACATGGAAACAGCCTAAGTGTCTGCCAACCAATTATTGGATAAAGGAAATGTAATATATATGAGATATTATATATTCAGACATAAAAAGCAATTCCTGTCATTTGTGACAACAGCAATGAAATTTGAGAACATTATGCTAAGCAAAATAAGCTAGAGAAAGAAATACTGTGTGATCTCACTTAAATGTGGAATCTAAAAAACCTAAGTTAATAGAAGCAGAGAGTAGATTGGTGGCCTGGGGTGGGGACACTGGGGAAATGGGTGAAGTTGGTCAAAAGGTAAAAGAGTCCAGTTATAAGATGAATAAGTTCTGGGGATCTAATTACAACATGGTGATTACAATACTGTTTTATATACTTCAAAGTTGTTAAGGTTGTAGATACTAAAAATTTTCACCACAAAGAAGAGAAGTAATTGAACAATGAATATGCTACTAAACTTATTGTGGTAATTATTTTGCAATATATATACAGACATCAACTCATCACCTTGTACACCTTAAACTTACACTATTTTATATGTCAATTATATCTTAAAGCTGGGAGAAAAAAAGAAACCCTCTTCCTGCCTCACCTCCCTCCCCCATTAGAATTGATCTCTTGGCACATATTCTTCGGGTTCCCACTCTATAGTGAGACTTTCCTATTCATGGAAATATTAAGCTTCAAAATTGTCACAAAAAAAGTGAAATAGAAAAGTAAAGAACCAGACAACATTAAATATGAAACTGACTTAAAATTTTTCTGGCTTCAGTGCCCCCATACTAGGGATGTTTTGGAAACTTGGACCAGAAACTGTAAGAGGCCAGGATATTGTATAACATTTTATCCAAATAGTCAAGAAGAAAAAGTCTGAATGTTTAGAAAAATATAATTTTGAACTGTGATAAATTTAGCATGGAAATACAATTTCAAACTGCAGTAAATTTAGTGTATAGAAATAGACCAAAATGTGGCTACCTAGTTTCAAAGAGGTAAAAAATATTTCTTATGTAGGTAGAAATACTTTGAAATATTAGGGTACAACTAAGAAAGAAAGTGAAAGTGGATATTGGGAAATATCTAGCAGATTCTGCCATACCTACAAAATAACTTGATTTACTGCTAATTTAAAGATGTAGGATAAAGATGTTCATATAATGATTCATAACCAGAGATACTGTGGGCTGTAATGATCAGCTATTGGGTGTCTAAATGTACTACATGGGAGTAATGAAATGTATGGTATATTTCCACTAATTATAATGAAGACTTTTTTGATTGTCTTTACTGTGTTTTCAGCCTGTGATGAAGAGAACAGCTAGCTATAAAACAAACAAAAAACCCCATCTCTTTTAAGTTGGTCTCTTGCACAGAAGACACCAGATTTTCCCATTATAAATTTTGTTTAATAGAGAAAGAAATCCAATAACCTTAGCTCATAAACATTTATTTCTTGTTTTCTTCATTGTTTCTTGTACTTATTCCTCAAGCTTTGACTTTGTGGGTAGTGTGTTTTGACATTAGTGAATGATATTTAATATGGAAACATCCACCAAGAGAATGTTGCTCCTCTGAAGAACCAAGAAAAATCTCACCCTAAAGCAGAACTCTTTGAGAATATACCACTTACAGCCCAATTGCTATATTACAGAATCTAAAAATATAGGCTGCAAAGCATAGAAAACAAAGACTCACCTCCATGCAAGTATATGCATTTATTTACATAATTTTAAAATTCCCCTTTATTTAAAATAGAACAAGACTTGGGAAAGCAAGAACCCTTGGCTCCCCATTTACCTTTAAATGTATTCTAATTCGGGGGCACCTGGGTGGCCTAGTCAGTTGAGTTTCCAGCTCTTGACTTTGGCTCAGGTCATGATCTCATGGTGGTGATCTCATAGTCATGAGAATGAGCCCCATATCAGACTCTGCCCCAGCATGGAGCTTGCTTGGGATTCTTTCTCTCTCTCTCTCTGTCTCTCAAAATAAATAAATAAACATTTAAGAAATGTAATCTAATTTTAATCAAAATCTGTGATAGAATATATTTCCCATATAGCAGTAGTAACATATTCTGTGATAAATTTGGGGAAGTATTTTTAGCCTAAGGGTTTATTTGAAATCTTTACATATCATTTATACACAAAAAAACTTACTAATTACAAATAGCTATCTCAACATGGAAGGGATATATTAATTCATAAAAAATAGATAAAAATGGAATTTGGTTTTGCATTCTATCTTTAGTTCTCCAGGTTTGTTTTTTAGTTCTTACTGTGTATAATCTCTGTACTATGATTGAAAAAGTGATGACAAAAGTATAGAGCCTACTCTTCAAATTGGCCACAGTTTAACTAGGAATTAGAACAGGTAGAATGGGGATGGACAAACAAAATCCAGTTTGAGTCTATATTGTAAGTATATACAACCCTAACTGAGAAATTAGTGGGTGTGCTGGAAGTCTATTTTAATAGGGACTGTGGGCCTTTTTGGAAGTGCGCTCATTTTATGAGGAAGATAGACTAACTTAGTAATGAGGACTTAGTTGCCTGGTGGGAGAAGAGAGTTTTGATGTGACATAGATTAGTCTCTATCTCAGATTACCATGTATTCATGTCCATAGACAAGCCATATATAGATACCATATGTGGTGCTTCTTAGGTTAGGTGTTGGGGCCTCGGAACTAATTGTATAGAATGCTATAAAAGATTCAATGAATGGAGGAAGTACTAACTAGGAGGGGTAGTGAAAACTTCATGAAGAAGATGGCATTAGAAAAGGTCCTGGGTGAATGTAGAATTTGAATATTTGCAGATTGAAGGACTTCACACATGTAGAGGAAAAATCAGGCAGTTTGGTCCCAAGTGTGAAGGAGGAAAGGTGGGAGAAAATGCCAAGGAGTTTATAGGGGGAGAGGCTATAAAAGTAAAGAATTGTTAATATGATCATATGTTCCATAAAGAAGAGGAAAGGACTAAGAAAAAGGATTAGATTTGTTATCAACAAGAGAAAGGAGAACTGGTGAGAGTGTTGAAGATTGAAGATTGGATGATAAAAAAGCACAGCAATAGATTTTTTTAATGAAAGTCTAATTTTTTTTAAATTATAATCAATCCAAATAGCTATTTCTTGAATTTCATGGCAGTGATATACATAGTATGTCTAAGTGGCAACTGTAGATCAGGGCAAAGACCTAAGCTTTGATACCAGTGTTCTTTTATTTAAATGCAGGGGTGTATTAGATTCTTGTCATTCAGTAATCATTTTCCCTCTGTATCCAAGTAGTGAGGTGACTTTTTAGTGTCCATCATTTAGTGTCCATTTACTTAAGTTTATTTATTTATTTTGAGAGAGAGAGAGAGAGAGAGAGAGAGAGAGAGAGAGAGAGAGAGAGAGAGAATGAATGGGGAAGAGGGGCAGAGAGAGAGAATCCCAAGCAGGGTACACACACTGTCAGCGTGGAGCTGTATTCCACAAACTGTGAGATCATGACCTGAGCTCAAATCAAGAGTTGGACACTTAACTGACTGATCCACCCACACATCCCTAGTGTGCATTTTTACAGTAAAGATGACTTTGTAAATTGAATTTAATGCTGTTTTAAAGAGAGGCACTAGACGACATCACTTTATTTACCTAAAGGGGAGTAATAACTTAAAAATACTGTCCTATCAACTTGAAATAATACTTTATAAACAGGCCTTAATCTAGTATAAAGGAAACTTGGTTACACTAACAAGATTCAAATTCTAATCCCAGTTCTTTCAGTATTTTGCCTGCCTTTGAATTTAGTTTTCCAGTGTCTCTGATCCCTCTTCAATGAAATATATTCTATTTCTCACCTCACAAGATATAAATTACATAAAAGAGTATAATACTTAACTTTTAGATTGTTTTGTTGCAAAAATTAAATGATTTATCTATCTTCCTTCTCTTCCAACACACACACATATGAGTAGGTGTACAAGTGTGTGTGTATGTGTGTGTATAAACTTTGGGAAGAAGAGATAGGTTTTTATAAATGCAATACAATGTAGTATCTTATTAACATGGAACTTTCATCTTGCACATAAATGATTGATTTGGCTGCCTTTCTTTAAAAGTTACATCACTTCAAGCCCTCATTCTGGTGATTTCAATATTCCATTCCCCCTTGACTAATATGCAAAGACAACTTTTTCATGCTTCTGATTGAGATAAAAACTTCTCTATTAATTTTTGACACTGAAAGTACAATATTACCTTATTAATTTAGGTGGGATTCAGAGATAATAGAAAGCGTGGTCATATATTTTTAAATATCTTAGTTCTACTATTGACATTTGCCTGTCATTGGACTTTTCCAATGAGGGAAAACAGACCCAGGGTCAGGAATAGCAATGGGCTCTGACTGGGGGCTGGAGTAGGAGAATATGGTTATAATAATCAAGATTCTGTAGTCACCTTTCTTGTATAATGTGATCTTTTGCAGTCTGCTGAACTATTCCTCAGGCCACAATAAACAACTCTAAGGCCTTTTTCATCTATAAGATTGTGTCATGTGTTTACAGCTAGTATATGTGGCAGTATACCATCCAGGCCCTCTGCTGCAGATGGAAAGAAGTATACATTTCAGATTTGAAAAATAGAGAGTAGCATTAGAATCACTACACCCAACTTGGTTTTCTTTCAGGCAATTTTGAAGTAAATCGATTATTTGAGCATACCTAACTTGTCCAGATAGAAAAGTAATATAATTTTAGTGAATTTGGCTATTGAACTTCTGCCTTCATTCATTTCCTTTTATAATAACCTTGTTAAAATACATACTATTTTATATTGACAATTATCTTTTTATGTTGCAATCTGAGGCTATTACTTTTCGACCAGGTCAGCTGAAAAAAAAACATAGATTGATTCTAATTTTCATTTTTCTAAAATGTTTTATTCATCAACCACATTTCAATTCTAGTAAATGTAATTTTTAAAACAAGGTTATATGTGGAGATGAGCTTTACTGAAGGTCAGGTAGAGGTTTTCTCAGATCAACATATATCAGCTTTACTTGATGATGATAATTTTAGAAGTTTCTCTCAAAACTCTGGTCAACCCTTTCAAACTTCAGCATCAATGAAACTTCTCAATTTGTTTCACTTTTAGTTCATTTATGGATTCTATTAATACCTTGCTTGAGTCTGAATAATTAAAGGCAGATATATTTAATACTGAGAAGTTAGCACTGAACTCCTTTTATGTTCATGTCTCAAAAAGTCTTAGATTCTTTCATGATTGTCTATCACACATCCAGCCTAATACCAGGAAATTTTTTGGATCAAAGTAGATACTGGTCTAAGTTTAGTCTTGTGGAAATATTAATTCATAGTTATATTCATCACCTTTAGCCCTGAGTATCTTATCAGGCTTGACATGGTTTCATTGCTATTTTCAATTCTACTTAGTAGGGCATTATGTTAAAATGTTTGATGCTTTTTAAAATACTCCAGTTTTTTTTTTTAATGTAGGCACTTTGTAAGTGTTCTCGTCTAGCATATAATTATACAAATAGTGCAACATTTAAGTGACTGTTTAATAACACCATAGCAACATAGTATTATTTACTCCTTGTTTACCGTATACTTAGAGTGTAATTATTTATGTTGAAGTTGAAGAGCAGCACTTTTATTTATAAGCAGCTCCATAATGGAGCATAGAAGAGTTTTTCCACTGTAACAGTTCTAATCAGTGCATAGCTCCTTTCTAAACCTGCAGCCCAATTCACAGATCAACATGTCAATTAGCCTTCAAAGAAAATGAAGAATTGGTCTAATTTCTCAGTTTCCTAATGTCTTAACTAATTTTTAGAGATCCATTGATATCAGCAGAATCTAAAAGCATTTGAAACTCTTATGTCTTCTTCCTTTCTCTCTGCCTCTCTATGGCCTTATAATCTATCTAATTAACTGATTTTATACAATTCATTTTGTGTTCTACCTTAACAAAAGGTACACATGCCTGAAAGAGAAAGCAAATTATTTTCATTAGGGCCAGATAGGATGTGATAGCCAACTAAATAAATTTTAATGGAATATAAATAATTTCCTTAATAAGACAAAGTCTCCCTGATATTGTCTGGAATGTCAAGATAAGACTTAGAAGATAGTAATTGCTCACAGATTTGTCTTCCCTTCAACTCTCATGAATTTTATCTTGAATTTATGTATGTAGTAAACTCTTGGTTGTATATGGCTTGGCTCTGAAGAGATGAATGAAAGACTTTGGGATGCATCCCCATGTCCTTGTTTTCTAACTCTAGGTACTATTGATTACCCACTAAGGTAGTTCATGGGCCACTGACAACAGGGAAATATCAGCAGGAAGAGGGATAAGGAAAGTACAAATTCTTCAATGTCTATGGGTGCATCCTGGCTTTCCATGAGCTGGCTGGAACTATAAGTAGTGAGTTGCTAATCATTCTGATATTCAAGCATGATCTGATTTAGATGTTTTAGAAATGAGTTCTTTACTGATTGTGTTGCTGAACTATTAGATGTATATAAAACATATTTCTACAACTAGTTATACTTTTCAAGATACTTCAGTATAATTTGCTTGTTTGATTTCACAACAATGTGGGGAAGATGTGTACAGTATGGTTTATAATTTATTTTTTCTATGAAGATTCTGAGGATTAGACATGTTGACATGCTCAAGCCCAGTAATAGGTGATGAAAATGTTTTGATTACTGTTGCTTCTACTTCTTTCAGCTGCTATTTATTATGTTTTCCTTGTGTCAGGATATGTGCTTTAGAAATTTAATCTCATTGAATCCTTTCAACAGCCCCTTTAAGGAGGTACTGTTTCATCTTACAGAATCCAGTGCTGTCTCCAACAGTTCCCTTCCAAAGCTAAAACTTGATAAAGCAACAGTGCAAATGTTGTCTTAGATTATCATTGCCTTGTCATTGGTTTTTAAATGCAGAGTTGATAACTCTAACTCCCTATTCTACTTTGAGATCAATTCAGTATTCTTATTTCAAAAAATTACAGGCTTTTGTGTTCATTTCTATTCCCTTCATAATAACAGGTGTTAAAATTCACATTGTATACATCCCTTATTTTACTCTAAATCAGAGGCAGGAAAGACCTATAGACAATTCTCTGTACCACAAAATGTCATACAGATAAATTATAGACCCCAGAAGGCACTGGTAACATACCGTCCTCTCAACAAAGACAGAAGTTACTGGAGCTAGAGATAGAAAAGAAATATGTTGGTTAGTGCCAAAGGATATATTCACAATATAATGGTTTGTAGGTCTCAGTGAAATACTTAAAAGAAAAAAAAGACACGAAAAATTTACTTTCTTGTTTTCTTCTGCAGTAGATTGTTAAGTGACAAAATACCTCCCAATGGCACAATGGCTAGTTTTCTCTACGTGGCTGAAGGGCCTATGCATTCAACTGCAACTCAATAAGAGACCGATTCATACAATTTTGAGCCAAACTGCAGCTCCCCTTTACCCCTATCAAAAAATAAAAATCCAGAAAATACATTCTCCAAAATATGGGACCTACATTAGACATGATAGCAAGAACACATAGATTCTGGATTACAGTAACAGATAAAACTGAATTTACTCTTTCATACCAAAAAGTAACCTAGACTCTTAAATTTTTTTTAATTTTATTTATTTATTTTGAGAGAGAGAGAGAGACAGAGACAGAGAGAGAGAGACAGCATGCGCAAGTGCACGGGGAGGGGCAGAGAGAGAGAGAGAGAGACAGAGAATCTCAAGCAGGCTCCATCCACACTGTCAATGTAGAGCCTGACATGGGTTTCGAATTCATGAACCATGAGATCATGACCTGAGCCAAAATCAAGAGTCAGACGTTTAACCAACTGAGCCACTCGGTTGCCCCTAGATTCTTAAAATTCTAAAGCTGTTTTAAGGCTGGATATGCTATGATGACTCATTGTGTGGTAATAATGCTCAGAGTTTCCCCTGACTTCTTGTGACTGTATGATTTTCATTTTTGAAATGAATAAAGTTGCCCCTATTAATCACAACCAAGAAACATATGTTTTGAATAAACACCAAATTCTCTAAAATTAGTAAATTCATTGTTATCTAACTTTGTGAGTCTAGAAAACTATATTTTTAACTAAGTCCAAATAACTTTATGCATTGATCCAGAAGGGAAAACATGAAAATATTTATAGAAATTGGATCTTTGGCTGTGAACTGAAAAATGAATAGTAGTCAAATATTCTAGAAGTTGACCCTGGCGTAATCTAGTAAGAACAATTAATAACTAAAGACACATGAATTTAAGAAATTGAAGAAATAGTAATATTTCATAATTGGCTTCTAGAAGTAAATAAGAAGAATGCATGTGTTCATTGAATATTCACCCTCAGCTTCAGGTTTTAGGCCCATTATATCCTTGACTGTGACATGCTCTTCACTGGCAACATTGTTGGAGTAGCAGAAGTAGTCAGGAGACTCTGGTGCAAATTAAATTAAATAAACATTTTTTTTTCTGTCTTACATAGAAAGGAAGAATAGATGGACTCAGTTATATTTTATTGTAAAAAATTCATAAAGTGTCAAATAATTGGGCTCCTCTCTTTTTTCTATTTTGTAGGCATTTCCACAGTTGTGTTAATCTAACCTGTACCCTACACTGTACTCCAGTTCACATTTTATAAGTCAATTAGCCGAAATATCAACAACTTAAAGTTTTCTCGTCTTTCTTATTTGGAAAATATCATTGCCCGATAATCATCCTGAAATAGAAGTTAATAAACACTATTTTTAGGACGCCAAATGATCAAGATTACTATGGTATATTCCCCAACTTTTAGGAAACTCAAAAGTCCGTATATAATCTATAGGGATGCACCCAAATATATTATAGGAAAAATTGTGCTCAGTATCAAAATAGAAGTACAAATAAAATATGATGGAAATGCAGGAAAAAATTTATTTGAACTAATGTATATGAGAAAAAGTAGCATTTGAACTGGATGTTGAGGAATGGAGAGGAGTTAGGAGGAAGAGAAACTTTCTAGTTGAGATAATAGCTTAATAAAAGCCACACAGTAAAATGTAAGAAATGGAGAGAATATGGTGTGTGTGTGTGTGTGTGTGTGTGTCCATTGTGTGTCTACAGGCAAATGGTTGTTAAGAAAACTGAGTTTGTGTTGTAGAGGCTTTGAATTCCAGGTTGAGGAGATTGTATTTTATTTTGTGTTTAATGGAAAGGAAAACCATGTAAGAATTTTGAACAGGGACTCTATAAGCCATTGTTTTAAGGACACAACTGGTGGCAGCAAAGCACAGGATGAATCAGAAGGGGAGAAATTAGAAACCTAAAGATTAACTACAAAGTTGTTATAGTTCAGATGAGAGTGATGATGGGAGCTTGGACTTTAGCAGGAAAGAAAAATGGGATGGAGACAGAGTTTATGAGAGAAAAGACACAAGAACTCATTTGGTGAGGTTGGAGTCTCAGTCTTCAAGGGGATGCTGATGGCATTAACCAATATAGGAAGGAACAGAGAGGATGATGTGTGGGTGCATGTGATGAAGAAGGTACATTGAGAGTAGAAGCAGAAAAAATGGGAAACTTCTGCAAATCTTTGGGTACAATGATCTATTTTCAGATGTATGTTAACCCTTTTAGGAGAAATTATTTCTACTGCCATAATCAGCAGCATTAAGGGAAATAGGTTTGATTGTGATTCAAAAGACTGTGGTGGTTTTATTTTTGTTTTGCCATTGATGTTTGAACTGTTGAGTTTGGATGAAAATCTGGGTAGATGAGCTTTATAGTAAATGATATCGTAGGAATATTAGGAGATAGTAAAAGTCACAAGGGAAGAATATTTTTGACCCAGTCTTTATAATCATTATTGTAAGTGTTTTGCTTAGTGTTCTGTATTTGCTGACAGCATGGTCTATTTCTAAAGATTGTTTATATTCCCATGGTATCCAGAGTATAACAAATAGCAGGAGGGTAAACCAGACTATGTTTGCATGGGAAGGAAAAATGAAAGCATATTTCATTTCAGGCTGATTGTACACACCTCTGGGATTTGATTTTTCTCTATGCTCGCTTACTTAGAGGGCAGATGGTAAATGATAGTTGTGAGAAATGAAATGATAAATTATATATATTTAAGTAAATTATATATACAAATATATAAGTAACACTAAATTATAAAAATATATAAATTATATTTTAAAATATAAATATATAAGTAAATAATTATATAAATAAATGAATATATATATAGATATAGATAAATGTATATATATATACATTGCTTGGTATCTTTTGAATATTACATTAGTGAAATAGGGGCATATCAAAATCTGGAAGTCAAGCCCAAATCAAATTAAAATATCTTCACTAAATCAACTAAGTAGTTATATTCTAAAAATTATTAATTGAAGGAACTATTCATATGTGGATTTTTAGATTGTTTTGTTTTTCCATCTTTAGAATTTATTGGTTACATATACAATAGTATTATAAAACATTATGCTAGTTTATTTGCATTACTATATATATTTCTTCTCATATTAGTATAATTTCTCTCAAGATTTTTCCCCTTGATTTTTTTACTTTTATTTGTTTTTGATAATTTTTTGAAATTTAAATTTTGCTTAATATACAGTACAATATTGGTTTCAGAAATAGAATTCTTATAATTTTCCTCCATATTTCAAGTGTCTGTTCATGGAAATATACTACTGTCTCACTTCTGCCTTCAAATAAACTTGAAAGGAAACAAACCTAATACGAAAGCAGTCCATTTTGTTATTTTTCTGTAGATAACTCAGTGGAAACAACTGCAGTTTTAGGCTTGGTGAATTTTTGTTTTTCTTCTTGTGTCTTTGGTTTCTATTAGCACTTGTGGACTAAAGGTAAGAGGATGGGTACTCCTACCTGAGCATGTAACAAGTAACTAAACATGTCACTTCTTTATCATTGGTTTTAATTTTAATGTAAATAGCCTAAAATTATTTTCTGGCTTCATTTGGACAAATACTCTCTAAGTGCTTTATCTAGAGACAACTAATAAACATCAAATGTCCTCTAGGGTATTCAGTATCATTCTCTATTACCACAAAGTTTTCAGAATTACCACGCCCTTTCTTTGACAATAGGTTAATATATTTACAATTTTAATAAAATCCAGGCTGAAGAGGCAGTCAAATCAGCACCAATCTCCCTGTCCTATTTGGTGAGGGGATTTTTTTTTTTTTGTAGTGGAAAGAGTATGGGGTGTTTAAGTAGCACATCCTACAAATATGTTTGCAAACTTAATAGATAAACCTTTATTAACTAGTCAGGTAGAGAAAGGCTGTTCTCACTGGTGCTTTGCATGGAGAAAAATGAAAAGTGATCTTTAGTAGCTCCAAACTCCTCAACCCCAAGACATAGCAAGACTCCTGAGGTTCTCTTTGTGGAGATGTGCACTTGGAAACCACCCAGGTTTTCATAACAGATTTCAAATGGAAGAACCATTCACTATTTTCCTGACATGACTGCTTATAATTTTGTAAGCAAACTTAGTAAGTGGTATTTCTGTTTGCCTCCTATATATTTAAAAATTTTTTTTAACATTTATTTATTTTTGAGACAGAGAGAGACACAGCATGAGTGGGGGAGGGTCAGAGAGAGAGGGAGACACAGAATCTGAAACAGGCTCCAGGCTCTGAGCTGTCAGCACAGAGCCCTAGGCGGGCTGGAACTCCCGGACCGCGAGATCATGACACGAGCCGAAGTCAGACACTTAACCGACTGAGCCATCCAGGCGCCCCTGCCTCCTATATGTTTTATTAGCAAAAAAATATTACAACACAAAGTTTCTTTTATTTTAAATGTTTATTTTAAATGTTTAAATGTTTTCTTTTATTTTAAATGTTTGAGTGAGAGACAGAGTGCGAGTAGGGGAGGGGCAGAGAGAGAGGGAGACACACAATCTGAAGCAGGCTCCATTCTCCGAACTATCAGTAGAGAGCCTGACGCGGGGCTTAAACTTATGAACTGTGAGATCATGACCTGAGCCAAAGTTGGACGCTTAACGGACTGAGCCACCCAGGTGCTCCACACAATCAAAGTTTCTAATTATATACTCCAAGAACTTCATTAATGTTCAGGATACTTTGGAATTCCAATTCTATTAAATTTGGGAAATTTTTCAATTTCTCTCAGGAGCGTTGTTTTGTCCTTGGATTAAATAGTAATGTATGTTTGACTTTTAATTTTTGGTTGTAAGTTAAAAAAAAAAAACTTCAAGAATTTTTGATATGAGCTAAACAGATCCAGAAGTGGGAGTTGGCATAAGATTCAGGGTGCCACTCGTCCTGTCTGAATTTATAAGTAAGAAGCAATTATTCTGCTGAAAGAGAGATTTTACGGGTAACATCAAAGGATGACATCAGGTTAAATTTGCAATAACATTCCTAGATAATGAAAGCAGACGGTTAGTTTTTGGAATGTAAAGAAATCTAGACATGGATTTCTTCTGGGAATGATGTAACATTTGACATATAAGACTCTGGTATCTTATGATCAGTAAATAATGGATTTGAGCTTGTCAGCATGTCCCCTATCTGGAAGAGGTCATGGCAATGAAAGTGGAGTCTCTCAAAATGGAGGAGAAATGTTATGCAGAGCAGAATGGGTATTTTTAGCATTGGTTTTCTACAGCAAGAAAAGCATATAACTTGTAAGCCCTTGGTAATTCCTATGCTGGGATAAACCAAACAAAAGCTTATGACTGAATAAAAATGAGACTGTGATAGAAGAAAGAAAAAAATAGAATTGCCCCAGACTAATTAATTACAAAGAGGAAAAAGTCAGTCCTTTTGGAATTTTTAAATATTATTAAGAAACAGAATACATATTAGCTTTTTTGAGTTGACAACTAAAATTTGGCAATTAAATTGAAAGTTGGCAACTGAAAAAATATATACAAATCTTTAATACTCAATCAAATATTAATGATATATACAATAAATGCTATTTACATGCTATATTTGGACATAAATATTAAAAAATTTAAATGCCAAGGCTTATGGTTAAAATGAGAGGCTATTCTGATATTTGGATAAAATAATTATAATATAAAAATTCGAATCAAATTTGTAAAAAAAAGTGCCAGTTCCTGCCTGTAAACTCACATCTAAAAATGATGGGGCCAAGAAGGGAGTGGCATGATATATTCAAAGAACTGAAAGGGAAAATCTATAGCCAAGAATACCCTTTCCAGTAAGGCTATTACTTAGAATAGGAGAGGTAAGAGAATTTCTCAGACAAAAACTAAAGGAGTTCATGACCACTAAACCAGCCCTATAAGAAATATTAAAAGGGACTCTTTGAGTGGAAAAAGACCATAAGTGATAGTATTAAAATAAAAAAACACAAAAGCAGTAAAAGTATTTCCATAAAAATCAAAGGATTCATAAAACAAAAGGATGTGAGATATGACACTATATACCTAAAATGTGTGTGAGAGAGGAGTAAAGAGTAGGTTTAAACTTAAGTGACCATCAACTTAATATAGACTTCTATATGCAGAAGATTTTATATATAAACCTAATGGTAACCACAAACCCCAAACCACTAATAAATATGCAAAGAATAAAGAGAAAGGAATCTAAGCATATCACTAAAGAAAGCTAACAAACCATGAAATAGAGCAAGAAAAGAATCAGAGAAAATCTATAGAAACAATCACAAAACAAGTAACAAAATGACAAAAATGCATATCTATCAATAATTACTTTGAATGTAAATGAACTAAATGCTCCAGTCAAAAGATATAGGGTGACAGAGTGAATAAAAAAAACAAGACCCATCTATACGCTGCCTACAAGAGACTCATTTCAGACCGAAAGGCACCAGCAGATTAAAACTAAGAGGATGGAGAAACATTTATCATGCAAATGGATTCCAAAAGAAAGCTGAGTAGCGATACTTATATTGGACAAAATAGATTTTAAAACAAAAACTATAACAAGAGACAAAGAAGAACACTATATAATCATAAAGGGGACAATCCAATAAGAGGATATAACAATTGTAAATATTGATGCATCCATCTTGGGAGCACCCAAATACATAAAACAGTTAGTAACAAACATAAAGGAAATAATCAATAGTAATTCAATATTACTAGGGTACTTTTACACCCCATTTACATGGATGGACAGATCATCCAAATAGAAAATCAACAAGGAAACAGCAGCTTTGAATGACACACTGGACCAGATGGATTTAACGGAAATATTCAGAACATTCCATCCTAAAATAACAGAATACACACTTTTTTATTTTTTTTTTTATTTTTTTTATTTTTTTTAAATTTATTTATTTATTTTTGGGACAGAGAGAGACAGAGCATGAACAGGGGAGGGGCAGAGAGAGAGGGAGACACAGACTCGGAAACAGGCTCCAGGCTCCGAGCCGTCAGCCCAGAGCCTGACGCGGGGCTCGAACTCACGGACCGCGAGATCGTGACCTGGCTGAAGTCGGACGCTTAACCGACTGCGCCACCCAGGCGCCCCAGAATACACACTTTTTTAAAGTGCACATGGAGTATTTTCCCAAATAAGTCATATACTAGCCCACAAAACCAGTCTCAACAAATTAAAAAAAGGTTGAAGTCATACCATGCATCTTTTCTGACCACAATACTATGAAACTAGAAATCAACTGCAAGGAAAAGTTTGGAAAGACCACAAATACATGGAGGTTAAATAACATGCTACTAAACAATGAATGGGTCAAGAAAAAAATCAAGGAAGAAATAAAAAATTACATGGAAACAAATGAAAATGAAAATACAATGATCCAAAGTCTTTGGGATACAACAAAAGTGGTTCTAAGAGGGAAGTTATAGCAACACAGGCCTACCTCAAGAAGCAAGAAAAATCTCAACCTAATCCTGTACCTAACGGACCTAGAAAAAGAACAAATAAAACTCAAGCCCAGCAAAATGAAGGAAATAATAAAGATTAGAGCATAAATAAATGATATAGAAACTAAAAAAAACAATGGAACAGATTAGTGAAACCAGGAGCTTGTTCTTGAAAAGATAACAAAATTGATAAATCTAATCCTCTAACAAGACTCATTATAAAAAAAGAGAGGTGACCCAAATAAACAAAATTATAATGAAAGAGGAATAATAACAACCAACACCACAGAAACACAAACAATTGTACCAGAGTATTATGAAAACCTATATGCCCACACATTGGGCAGCTTAGAAGAAATCGATAAATTCCTGGAGACATATGACCTACCAAAACTGAATCAGGAAGAAATAGAAAATTTGAACAGATTGATTACTAGCAGTGAAATTCAATCAGTAATAAAAAAGCTCCCAAAAAACAAAAGTCCAGGACCAGACAGATTCACAGGTGATTTCTACCAAACATTTAGTGATGAGTTAATACCCATTCTTTTCAAACTACTCCAAAAAATACAAGAGGATGGAAAATTTCCAAACTCATTCTGTGAGGCCAGTATTATTATCCTGATACCAAAACCAGATAAAGACACCACACCACACACACACACACACACACACAAGAAAACTACAGGTCAATATCTCTCATGAATATAGATGCAAAAATCCTCAAAAAAATATTAGCAAACCAAATTCAATACATTAAAAAAATCATACACCACAATCAAGTGGGATTTATTCCTGGGTTGCAAAGGGTAGTTCAATATTCACAAATCAATCAATGTGATACATTACATTAATAAAACAAAGATAAGACCCATATGATCATTTAAATGATGCACAAAAATCATATGACAAAGTACAACATTAATGATAAAACTCTCAACAAAGTAGGTCTAGAGGGACCATACTTAAACATAACAAAGTCCTTGTATGAAAAAACCACAGCCACCATCATACCCAATGGTGAAAAACAGAGACCTTTCCCCTAAAGTCAGGAAGAACACAAGGATGTCCACTCTCATCACTTTTATTCAGTATAGGACTGGAAGCCCTAGCCACAACACTTAGACAATGTAAAGAAATAAAAGACATCTAAATTGGTAAGGAAGAAGTAAAATTTTCACTTTTTGCAGATGATATGGTACTATCTTTAGAAAATCCAAAGACTCCCCCCAAAACCTACTAGAACTGAAAAAGGAATTCAGTACAGAAATCTGCTACATTCCTATACACTAAAAAGAAGCACCAAAAAGAAATAAAGAAAACAGTCCCGTTTACAATTGTACCAAAACCAAAGAAATACCTAGGAATAAAGTTTACCCAAACCCAGAAATAAACCCACAGTTATAGGGTCAATTAATCTTTGACAAAGGAGGAATGAATATACAATGGGGAAAAGACCATTTCTTCAACAAATGGTGCTGGGAAGACTGTACAGCTACATGCAAAAGAATGAAACTGGACCACTTTCTTTCATCATAGACAAAAAAAACTTGAAATGGATTAGAACTAAATATGAGACTTGACACCATAAAAATCCTTGAAGAAATAACAGACAATAATCTCTCTGACATGAGCCATAGCAACATTTTTTTAGATATGCCTCCTGAAGCAAAGGAAATAGAAGCAAAAATAAACTATTTGGACTACATCAAAATAAGAAGTTTCTGCATAGCAAAGGGAACTATCAACAAAACTAAAAGACAACATACTGAATGAGAGATGTTTGTGAATGACATATCTGATAAAGGGTTAGTATCCAAAATATATAGGGAATTTATACAATTCAACATGCAAACACCCAAGTAATCCAATTGAAAAATGGGCAGAAGTCATGAACAGACATTTCTCCAGAGAAGACTTACAGATGACCAACAGACTCATGAAAAGTGATCAACATCAGTAATCATCAGGGAAATGCAAACAAAAGTACAGTGAGATATCACCTCATGCCTGTCAGAATGACATCAAAACATAAGAAACAACAAGCATTGGCAAGGATGTGAAGAAAAAAGAACTCTTGTACACTGTTGGTAGGAATGCAAATTGGTGTAGTCATTGTAGAAAACAGTGTGGAGGTTCCTCAAAATATTTAAAATAGAACTACTCTATGATCCAGGTATAGCACTACTCGGTATTTATACACACAAAAAATACAGGAACACTAATTTAAATGAATACATGTGCCCCTGTTTGTTGCAGCAATATTAGAATAGCCCAAACTATAGAAGAAGCCCAAGTGTCCATTGACTGATGAATGGATAAAAAAGACACACACACACACACACACACACACACACACACACACACACACACGACTATTTGGCCATAAAAAAGAAAGAAATCTTTGCCATTTTCAACAAAATGTAGAGCTAGTGTAATGCTGAGTGAAATAAGTCACTCAGAGAAAGACAAATACCATATGATTTCACTCATGTAGAATTTAAGAAACAAAACAGATTAACATAGAGGTAAAAGAAAGAGAGAGAGAGAGAGAGAGGCAAACCATCAAACAGACTCCTAACTATAGAGAACGAAGTGAGGGTTGCTGGAAGGGAGATGGGTTAAATGGGTGATGGGCATTAAGGAGGGCACTAGTCATAAACATTGGCTGTTATATATGAGTGATGAATTACTTCTACCGAAACTAATCTTACACTATATGTTAACTAACTAGAAACTAAACTAATTAAAAAGAAACACAACAAACAAGCAAAAGAAAAAAAAAAAAAAAGAAGAGAGAGACAGACCAAGAAATGAACTGTTAACTATAGAGAACAAACTGATGGTTACTAGATGGGAAGTGGGTGGGTGGATGGGGGAAATATGGGATAGGGGTTAAAGAGTACACTTATCATAATGAAATAAAATAAATAAAAATAAAATGAGGGGCACCTTTGTGGCTCAGATGCCTGACTGAAGTCTGGCTTAAGCGTCAGACTTCAGCTCAGCTCATGAACTCACGGTTTGTGAGTTTGAGCCCCACATTGGGCTCTGTGCTGACAGCTCAGAGCCTGGAGCCTGCTTCTGGTTCTGTGTTTCCCTCTGTCTCTGTTCTTCCTGTACTTACACACACACACACACACACACACACACACACACACTCTCTCTCTCTCTCTCTCTCTCTCTCTCTCTCTCTCTCTTGAAAATAAGTAAAGACTAAAAAAATAAAATGATAATAAAATAAAAGGATAAAAGATAAAATAAATTAAAATGGTAGGGCCAGAGATGGCACTACTTTTTAAGAAGTGTTTGAAAACTGAATTTGACACAGTGTTGGTCAGCAGTCCTCTGCTGTTGAATAGGCTAGGAATTTGCAAAGACACATGATGACTCATACAAATGTTCCCCAAGTCATACCCTCACCTTCTTTATTCTCATGTTGGTCATTAGCCTTGAGTATCTCTACCCCATGGATGTTTGTGTTTATGTCACCTCTATGAGCCTTCCCTGTGGAATCAATTGCTCCTTTAGTATTTGCATTTATACATTCTGGCCTGTATTCTAGTATTAATACATATATTTGTTTGTCCCTACCACAGATGTAAGTTCCAAGGTATGAAGGTTTGCCCCAATTTTTATCACTTATTCCTGGTAGTAAGTAGCATATGTTATATACATGATAAACATTAAATAACTATTTGTTGAGATAGTAAACATAAAGGGACATTACACAATTAATTAGTTGAATAAAATCACACTGAAATCATATGAGGTTCTAATTGGAAGTGATTCTCTTGTCATTCTGCTCATGAAATGATATTTAGTATATCAATAGGTGTAGATGGTGTGCTGACTTGCTTAATCTAATTAGTATATCAATTCCATTTTGATTTTGTGAGATGTATCCAAGATATATCTTAACTCATAATTGGAATTGAATTGTCATAACATTTTATTACGAAGCATGCCAAACTCATATCTCAGTTTAAATGAGGGAGCTTCATGATCTTGCAAGTGGACTTACTCAGATTTCTCCTAAGTCTTGGTAGGACAGTGCAAAGAAGAGGGCATGACAGTATTTATGCAGGACAACTCAGAAATGTGAAAGTTTTCATTTTGAATTAATTACATGTGTCTTTTGACAGGTAGACATACTTAATGCTGAGGTGTTGAGGTACACAAATGTAAGAATAATCTGAAAAGTAAAAAGTAATTTGTTAGATTTTGTCCATCTAAATACTTCTCCATTTATCAACATTAATGTGTCCTCTCTTTGTCATCCCTATATGCTGATAGTAGAGTTTCAGAATATAGAATATAAATCATTTACTTAAATCCACTGACTTTACCTTCACTGAACTTCAGCTCTCTGATGACACAACGCCATCTATTCTCAGTGATGCCCCTCCATCAGCAAACCATTACATCACTGAAATTATACCTCATCATTTTGAGTTATGCTTCACCATTTGGGGCTATGCTACTTCCACAATGACAAACTCTGGACTATAGTGACAACTATAACTTATCAAATGGATGCTATATTAGAGATCCTGACCAAAGTACTTTACATGTATTTATGTATGGATTCTCAAAACGATTCTATTTACCCCAGTCCCACAGTTAGTGAGGCAGAGCTAGGCTTTGGCTGCTCAAAGTCTGTCTTCAGGACATGTGTGTATTGCCTGTCAGTGAAATATCCTTATTTGATTTAAACTGCCATGACTACCACTTCTCCCAGCTCTTTGCTTTTTTTGCTTATAGCCTTCAGTATGTCATCCAGCAACTTGGTTACACTCTTTCTTTCTAATGCTTTACCACTCTGTCTCACTCAGAATGGATTCAATGGTCATCCAATGCAACTATGCACTTTCTATTACACAGAAGTTTCTGCCCTGGACCTTTTATCCCCCACCCTCTGCCCCAAATGTAGGTAACCTATCACTTCAACAGATCTCCTTCTTAAGGAACCAACACTTTTTCACAAAATTATGTTGAGTAAATGCATTAAAAGTTCAAGCTATCTAGACATATTTAGGTTCTTGCTATTATTTGTAAACTGTTAATTCAGTCCCTTGACTATTCTCTATTACCTCCCTTAGGGAAAATACACCTAAACTTTCCATATTTGTTAAGTCCTCAGTATCCTCAAGGTCTATCTCACATTTAGCAGATATACTTAATTCTTATTTTACTGAGAAATTTGTGTATACTTCCCTTTTTCAGCCTCACAGTTTTTCTCTCTTTAATTTCTCTTTTTATCCCCATTCTTAGAAGAAAAAAAGATTCTTCCATTTTAAGATTGACTTCTTTACCTGTGATTTTGGTGTATTCCCATATAAGCTTTTCCTCTTAGTTGTTTATCAATTACTGTCTCCTGATTTTCCATCTTCCAACTGACTGTTATTACTAATTTTTCCTTCTCAGCAAATTAACTCTTTTGGGTAATCTTTACTGTAGTAACTAAACAGAGTAGAATACAACATTTCTATACTTTGATCCTGTACATTTTAATTTACCTGTCTCATCTCCAGCCCTTGCTTCTCTGAAAATTTCTTGAGAGTAGTTTACCTTCACTGTTTTTTCTTAATATCATTCCTTAATATCAATATATGCCATTAAGCCCATGATAATGGCCTAAGGCATTTATTTCATGTCTTCTTTTTTCCATCCTGATCCCTGATTAGCCTTATAAAAATGGGAGGCTTGGTCTTTTAGAAAGTTCTAATTCATCTTACTGCCCCAGATGCATGTAAGAAAAGAGACTAGAACATAAAAGGACTAAGAAATTAAAAAAAAAAAAAGACCATGAGAAGAATCTCTCAAATATAGGCTGTCTACAAAGAAGTAAGAATTTTTGATGTCTCTAAAACATTTCTACTAGCACTGAGGACAACCTGTATCTTGTCCTTGACACTAAGTGATGAAGGAAGTGGGGCCTTGAACTCTCTCTTTATATAGGAGAATGCCACTGGTTTTAGGGTTGTTCCAAAGCTAATGAGTCCTAGGCAATAATGGATCATTTACCCAAGAGTCCATCTGACTACCTGGTGGCTGACTTGAAATTATGCCAGTTCCCAGGGCTTCCTCTGGCTGAGCTCATATATCTGAAACAGTATGAGCAAGCAGTCCATCTGGAACTCCAAAGGATGTAGGTGTGGATGAAAAGACTGATAAAGACCATAATTCATTATCTTTATTTGTATGTCATCCTTGCACAGGGGATGTACTAATTTTCTCTGTATTGTTCCAATTTTAGTATATGTGCTACCAAAGGGAGCACATCATTCATTATCTTTAATTTTATGTGTTTATTAGAGTTCTCATTTTACTTCAGATCCCTTGCCTCCTTTGGGACAACTCTGAGATGTAACTTACCCTCTGAGTTCTTGCAAACAAGCTGAGGCTGGGTTTAATCCTACATGAGGTTAAATTCACCTCATAAAACAGACATCCACGTGCTACTTTTAGAATTAGTTTTAAAAAACAAAATATGGGGGCGCCTGGGTGGCTCAGTCGGTTGGGCGTCCGACTTCAGCTCAGGTCATGATTTTGCGGTCCATGGGTTCAAGCCTCACATCGGGCTCTGTGCTGACTGCTCAGAGCCCGGAGCCTGTTTCGGATTCTGTGTCTCCCTCTCTCTCTGACCCTCCCCCATTAATGCTCTGTCTCTCTCTGTCTCAAAAATAAATAAAACCTTAAAAAAATTTTTTAAAAACAAAATATGAATTTACCACTTTGAAAAAAAATAATTCTTCAAGATTCTTTCTATACCTGTCTTGACCTTGAGATCTAAGAAGGAAAGTAATGGGCTTCATGACTTATACGGTTGGGGACACTCACATAAGAAGAAAAGAAAACTTTAAAACATATCATTGGAGTTGCTTCTGCTTATGAGCTAGCACTGCCCATGGGAAATCATTTTATAATTTTGTAAAGTACAGCTTCCTTCATGGTAGGAGTATTAGCACATCTTTAAATGAGTGATACCAGATCTTTCAAATGTCTACAGCTTTTACCAAAATTTGTGCCTATTACACAGCCCATGCATATTCTATAATGTATCAAGTGGATTGTCATAACATCAACTATAAAGTGTGATAAAAATTTCAGTGATCTGTCAAATCTTTTTGAAATCTGAAGAACTTTATGGCTAAAACTAATATGTTGACATTTGATGAGTTGATAATCAGAACATAGGCATTCACTCAAAACCCTGGAATCAGTACTTCTCACTAAATAATTTTTTAATAGAAAGAAATAAGTTCTATCATAAGCATAATTTTTAAAAAATGGAGCCCTTGAAAATAAAAGTACACCAAACACAGCTTAGAAAATTACTATTCAGGCTAAAAGTATACCACCACCAAAACTATTATGCCGTACACACACTGGTGATTAATTTGATAAACATATTTTTGAACAACTCTTCTATTTTCTAACATGCAAGTCCTATCATCATTTAGTAAAAACAAAAGCCATTACCTTGACTGAATGCGATTACTCACCTCACTGCTATATTGAAATATGACTATTTTCTCAGTATTGCTTTGTAGTTATTAATATGCAGTAAATGGCTTAAACCATATAAATTTAATTCTAGAGATAAGAAAATATCTTGAAGTAAGTGTGGTTTTGCTATTAATATAACTCTCACTCTGCCCCCAATTTAGTATGTGACTTTAGATAATTCATTTTATGAATTCAACTTCATCATATGCTGCAAAATTTCATTTTTCATGAATTTATATTACTTATCTGTAAAATAGAGGCACTAAATTAAATATTCCCTAAGATGCCTCCTCCCTCAGAGTATAAAAACAATTATTAAGTAGAATATATTTTTACTATCAGTTTTCAGAAAGGGAATGGAAAATTGAGGTTTCCCAAACAAAACAAAATTTAAAATGCCCCTTGTGATGACATTGGAGGTTTGGTGTGGAATAGCTTCTTTACAGAGTATGGAGGCTAAAGAGAACTGCTTCAGTACAATTTCAAGTGTCAATAATTATTTAAGAGAAGTGGTTTCAGGCATTATTTCCTTTACTAAGTGAAAGTTCTTCAAATGCTTATTGAGATGACCTAAGAATCAGTAGAGAAAACAGTGAATCACTGATGAAGAAGAAATGAATCTTAAAGAGAATCCTAATAAAGCAGCATTTATCATTCTTTCTCCTTCATTTATTTGCTCAGTCTGAATGAACATTAGCTTCTTCCTTAGTGTGACTGGTGCAGTTTTGAGATGGCATTCTTCTCTAACAGAACATGGTGAATGAAATTCAGATCCTTATGATGAAACAGGATTGTCAACATTTACAGTTTCCCTCTCCCTCTACTATACTTTGGTCAATTTGTAGATAGCACCTGATACATGAATTAATATTTTCATATGGTAAGATTGAGCAAATCAGGAATCTCCACTGGTTTGGTCAGTCTATTCTCTTTAGATTATCGTTATTCAGCTTAAGCATCATAGAGAAAAAGTCTAGGTCCATCCTGACTTCTGGTAAATTGTTTTCTTGTCTGTATTTATTTGTGGTTTCTTTTCATCTTCTCTTTGGGTTTCCTTTGTAGCCCTTTTGTCACCCCACCAGTTCTCCAGAGCTCTCTAACATAAAGTGATCTACTAAATTAAGTTTTTTAACACCTTAAATAGATACAATTTTTATTTGTAAAAAATAAATAAATAAAAATTAAACAAACAAATAAAAGAAAGCAAGAATGGTTGGATAGGACACCAGAGTGTTCAGCTCAATAAAATTACATGGAAGCAATATTTAGACCCAGACAGGAAACAATATTTAGACCCAGTACTCATTGACCATAGAGGTTGTTCAGTCTCCAGGAGGTAGAACCCTGCAACACTGTGGCAAGTATATACTATAATGATTCCCTCAGTTCTTCCCAAAATGTTCATGCATTTATTTACTCAGATGATTACATAGTGAGTAAAAGAGAATACCCAGACATTTCTAGGCTGTTGAACACAGAAGACCTGAAATGTCACCTATTTTCCCTATTAGAGAGGTGACAAGTAGGGGAAGCCAGGCAATAAATAGGGTCCTTAACAATATCCAGTTTACACTGGGTCTATTAGGTCTGTGGTCTCGCTCTGGTCATTTCCCAATACCTGAACATTTAGCTGGATTGACATATTTGGCAGTTGTAGAAAACCTTACACTGAGTCTACCTGGGGTTGGTGTTGGTCAAGCCATCATATTAGGTAAGGCCAAGTGGAAACCTCTGATACTATATCCCCCACCACTTTGCCAAAGTAGAATAAAAAAAAATCCCTTCTATATCTAGCTGAGATGCAGCAACAAGTACCAATTTAGAGAACTAAAAGAACTGAAAAGAATGGGAAGAGCTAAAAAGCTAAATGAAATATATGAAACAACAATTTCTAAAACATTGCCTATTTGGCAAGGAAGGACAATGGTTCCCAAAAGAAGGGAAATAAATGTGGTGAATACTACAATCATCACAGCTTTCTGACTGGATAGGGTGCCCAGGTTACTGTGCAGAGGAGAGAACCAGGTGGAGTCCAGCTGTCTTTTTGAGTGGAGGAAACAAAGATAGAAGTTGAGGGAAGCCCAGGGTAACTAGAATTCTCAGGGGGCAAATACTGGAGAGTAGAGAGCATTGCAGAGAGAGAGCTCCAGTGATTCACAGATGGCATCTAGCAAGTCTTCAGAATGTGAGGAAATGATCTGAGGTGAGGGAAAAAACTATCCAAAAGGAGCAACATACAGAGATAACAAAAAGGTGGAAAGAGATTGTATCCACCAGCCAGAGTGGAAAACCTAGTACCTCATGGTTCATAGGGTGGAGTACTCAGGAAAGCATTGCCTAAGTAGTGAGGAAAAATTATTCCTAGAGTAAATACTGCTCTGCATTCTCCTCAAAAGACTTAAAAGGCAAGTCTCAAGAGGATCAGATTCTTTCCAAGTAACTTAATTGCCTTATAGAACAAAGCTCTAGAATCTATCTTCTATCTATCTATCTATCTATCTATCTATCTATCTATCTATCTAGTTAGCTAGCTATCATCTCTATCTACCTATCATCTATGTGTCATCTCTATATCTAGCTATCTAGCTATCTATCATCTCCTATCTCTATCTATCATCTATCATTTCTATTTATATCTTTAGCACATATTAAATTTTTAGTGATTTAATATACATCTTTCCGTAGAGTTAAATCTTTGCATTTGAAAGAGAAGAGTGCCTCTAATGGTACTAAGGGTAGATTATCTGGAAATGAGGCATCTGTGAGGAGCTATCCACACTAAGAGGTCCTCTCAATGGCCCTGGTATCACACCCCATGGAACTGTGGTTATTAAACTTAATAATACTAATTCTGTGACCCCAATCAGATCTTTTGAATTGGAATCTCCTGATATTAAAAACAAATCTTAAGCTCATAAGTGATTTTGATGATTAGCTTTCTTTGAGAACTATTGATACTCTTGTCTGTGCATTTTACCCATCATAATGGGCACAGTTTAGAGAAGAGTCCTGATTCTCAGATATCCTTGTCGTGCTTGTTGTGGGATTACTCCAGGATGTGGAAACAAACACTGGGAGCCTTTGCTCACAGGCACCACTCATTAATTAACTTTTTCATTCAATATACATTTATTTGTTAAACATATTATATGGGCAAGGCCTTGTGCTGTACCATCAGGATATGAAGATAAATAATATTGGTGCCTGATTTTAAAGAGCTCACAGTTTAATCGGAAATAACATATGGATATACTTATAAGTTCTATAATACAGCTATATATAGAAGGCATCAATTGAAATTTGAACTCTATTTTTATTTTTTTAAACTTATTTTTAAAATTTGGAATACTTCTAAAAAATTTAAGTTTATTATACTGAAAAGAGAGGGAGATTTTTCTTTCACATACAACATAGTTTATAAAGTAATACTTCTATTTCTCTTTATGCTTTACATGCTGTTGTCAATAGTTCTATATAAACCCATGAAATATTTTTAAGAGTAGTGTTGCTACTATAACCTATAACCTATAGTTGCTAACTGTAACCTAATAAAGTTTCATTCCCCATCCCCCCCCCCCCAATATGGCTGGAGTGGATATGTTCCAAATTGAATTATTCCACAAATAATAGCCAGAATCTTAGATAAAGCATGACTTTCAAATATTAAAAATAAATGTGAATAGTTTTGATTTAATATAACATATTTTGTATGGGTTGGCCATGCTTTTCAAAATTTTTTCAAAATTTTTTTTATTTTTATTTTTTTTAGAGAGAGAGGGCACAGGCATGGGAGAAGAGCAGAGGGAGAATCTAAAGCAGGTTCCACACTCAGCGCAAAGCCCAACACAGGGCTTGATCCCACGACCCTGGGATCATGACCTGAGCTGAAATCAAGAGTCAGATGCTCAACTGACTGAGCCAGCCAGGCACCCCTTGGCCATGCTTTTCAAATAGGTACATGACTCCCTTTTATTTATTTTTATTTTTTTCATAACTCCCGTTTGACCACAAGATTTCATAGACAAAAGTTCCACATTATATAAATGACTCAAAGGCATATGCCTGAGTTATCTAGATAACAGGAATTCAGCTTTTTCAGATTCCATCTGAAAGGTATGTGGACCATATCATACCTCCTTGCCAGAACTATCTTTTGGTATTAATGTGGACTGTGAGCACTCAGAACAGATCAGAATATTCATTGTTTTGTTAGAAAGCACCCAATACAAAAGAGACTCTTAAATACCGAGAACAAACTGAGGGTTGATGGGGGGTGGTGGGGAGGAGGGGAAAATGGGTGATGGGTACTGAGGAGGGCACTTGTTGGGAGGAGCACTGGGTGTTGTATGTAAGTGATGAAATCACGGGAATCTACTCCCCAAACCAAGAGCACACTGTATACACTGTATGTTAGCTAACTTGACAATAAATTATATTTAGAAAAAAAAAGAAAGCACCCAATGCATGTTAATTTTTACTGGAGATCACATTGTTTACCAATCTGAGGGAAAAAAATGTCAGAGATTTTGATAATATGTTTTAGAGGTAGCTCTTTTGCAGACAATAGAAATAAATTATAAATGGCAGGAATGAAGACCTTGAGGATAAAAAGATTGGCTGAAATTGTCATTAGCAAATGTTCCCAAGGGACCCCGCACAGTTTAAATTCAATTTCTAATTATTTAAGCTTTTATTATATGTATTTTATTTCATTGTGCATGAGTACTTATGAAAAGTTAACTTAATCAAAAGAGAGAGGTCATTATGTGATGTGACAATCTGCTTTACTCTAAAACCCAGAAGTAAGGAGAACTTTCCTTATGAATAAATTGTATGGACCGACACTAAATATACAAAATATTGCAGTCTAAAGTCAAAGCTAAAGGAGATATTTAATTGGTGACTTATTAGTTTTCACAGTAATTGTTTTCAACTGTTCTCTCTCTGAAATTATCTTCTGATTTTTGGTTATCTGCATGATTTTCAGATAATCATATGAAATGTCCACCTTTTCACAGAAGCCTTCCTTAACTTCCTGTTGTGAGGGAGGGAAAAAAAGAAAGAAAGGAAGAAATCAAGACCCAAAGGAACATGCCAACTCAAATTAAATATAGAATTAACTGATTTTGTTTTGCAAAAGAAACACCCTGAATGCATACAGATAGCCAGCAGGTGGCTACAAAGCAGTAATGGATTTTCAGCTCTTTTTATATGGAATTAAAGCTACAGTTGTTATACATTATCCTACTTTTAGTATATAGTTGGTACATATTTATGATAGTATTTACATTATAAGCTATCCTGACGTTCTGTTTTATGTAATTCTTTAGTAGTACCTTCTATGGTTGCCTCTGACATGTATTTTGGCATTTGATTAGTCATATCCTTCAACATTTCTCAGTGAGGTTAGGCTAAGTACTGTTTTCCATGTAACTAAATTAACCATCCAGTTGTGCTCATACATCTACCCATTAATTTTCCTCCTAGCCTTTTTGTTTTCTGTGTATTTTTAAATATGATTTATTGTTAAATTGGCTTACATATGACACTCAGTGCTCCTCCCAACAAGTGCCCTCCTCAATGCCCATCACCCATTTGCCATTCTGTGTATTTTTTTTTTTTTATTTCTTTGGTGTATTTCTCTCTCTCTCTCTATTAGACTGTAACCTCCAGTGAAAATCAATGGATGCATGAATATTTTTGTGTCTATATTGGAGTCATAAATTCTAAATTAAATATAGAGACAACTATGCATATAGAAATTTAGGTATATTTAAATTTTTTCCTGTTATATATATAATAACTATATATTTGTAAAACTAAATATTCGTCAGTAGCAAGCAAATGCAAGTAGCTTTTCAAATGCTAATTAGTAAATGGATAATTTAATATTATTCTCTGAAATGTAAGATTTGTGAAACTCCTGCCATGTTTGTGAAGTGCAAATATATTTTCATACTAACATCTGTCATCAAGATAATAGGCTCCTAAAGTCATTTTTGCACTAAATGCTAACTAATTTGAATGTAAATTTAAAAAAATAAAAAATAAAATTTAAAAAATGAAAATACAAAAATTAAAAAAAGATAATAGGCTTCTCTGTAGTTATTACAAACAGCAATTACTCAGATGTACAACTTAAGCATGAAAGTTCAATTGCAGCAATTGCTGATCGCTTTTTCCTTCTCTGAATAAGAGTCAGTCAGTTAACATACATTAATTGATGTTCATTTAAATTCATCTAGACTCAAAAACAATAGCTAGTCTAAGAGGAGGCCCAGGTATAATGTTAAGTTTATTTAGCTCTTGGTGGAGCAGAACTGGGAAAATAAGGGAAAGAATAAGGGGAAAATCTTTAGATTTCTGGCTTTTCAGTTATGAGGTTATGTTAGACCACTTTGCCCTTTGTTTTACTTTTTCTTCCCAGTGCTGATTGAAGATTTTTCTGTTTTGAATTCTGTGCTATCTATCTGGCTGCTTAGGAGGATGTAACTGGCTAAGATGCAGCCCTTGTTTTGCTACAACTGTGCTTTTCCACGTCCATTCCTGATGTTAATACCGAATGATTGGTAAATTGGGCCTTTGGGAAGAAATTAAGTGAGAGCATGGAAAATTTGCAATTTGGCAAATTCTTCTTTTCTGTTCTCACATGTGAAATATGATATGGAGAAATCAGGCTTTAAATGGGCATTTCAAAAACTACAATGAGAAAATCAATAAGGACATAAATTACAAGGTAGTTCAAGTGTATTTTCCACACTGGTAACACATCACTGGCATGAAGGAGATTCCAAAATACTAGTAGAGGTACTTAATTCAATTTTCCCTTTAAATGCACTTAGTTTTATAGGTTTATTAATCATTCTGGAGACATAACTACATCCCTATTCTATTTTATATATGCATTTGTGTATATATACCTAATAGAAATAAGTATATTGTGTATGTATATATATATATATATATATATATATATATATATATATATATGTAAGATATTGTGTATATGCATACATATATATGCAAAATTGTGAAACATTTTCAGATAGCTTTTTCAGATTTTTTATTTGTATAAGTGGGGCAGGAGGCAGTATAGATATGAGTTCAATGGATATTACTCTTAGGACTTGAAAAAATGTATTGATCTTTATGTTTATCAATACTTTTCTCTTCCCTCCTTATGCAAATCAAATCATTATCTGAAAAAGAATTACCTGATCCTGATATATATATATAGACACACATAGGATTTTTTTAGGAATGGAAGTCCTAATGTCAACAGATTATTTACATTTTTTTTACTCTAAAAAGTTAACTCAAATATAGGAAGAAGAGAGATTCTAAATGGATTTTGTATGTTTAGGTTGTAGACTCCTACCTCAGGACAGAAAATGAAGAGCAATTCCACTTTCTCATAGATTTTCAGGGGTTATCCATTGTCAGATTTTCAAAAAATTGAGATTCAAAAAATTGTCTAAAACTTTGACATACTAATGTTGAATGCATTTTGAAGGAAAGGGGATCTAAACAACAAAAGGAAGAATATTGTCAAACAAAAATCTGTTATGTTTTCACTGTTTGAGGTAAAGAAACCAGCTTTTACAAATATTTGGTTATTATCACTACTAAGTAATTACTTGCTTATACAAATAATTACCTTTGTTTCTATTCATTTTGAAAAATTTTATTTTTTAAATTTAAGCAATATCAGCAAACTAAGGAAAAGCTTAAAATAGTGATGATAAATGTTGGGTTTGCTAAACTGCATTGAACATTCAGAGTGTCAGAGAAGGAGTAAGAAAAACAGAAAACAAGAAAGAAGAAAGCAAGGACAAAGGGAGAGTGTAGGAGAGAGAAAGAAGAGGGAGAGGAAAAAAGAGTGAGAGAGAGAGAGACAGACAGACAGAGACAGAGGGAAAGATGCTCTCATGAAGAGAAGAATAATAACCCCTGATGTATTCTTTCTTTCCAGGGCTCCTAAGTAGCATCATCAATAAGTATTTCCTGTGATTGCGTGAGGAATGTGAGCCAAGAGCTGTCACTGCCAGATATTTGTATTTATTTTGAGCAAAAAAAAAAAAAAAGGAATTTAGGGATTGGCCTATTGTATTAGGATCTCCAGTTATTCCATTAAGACAAGTGGTAAACTTTAAAAGAAACTTGTGATCATTTAGAAGCTGACATTTGATTTCCCTGTGTTGCCAGTCTCCAGTATAATTTGTTGCCTCTAACAAAGTAGTAAACAGTGTTCAACTTAAGGTTAGGGCACAGAAAAAGTGGCTTCCCCATGAAAATAAAAACTACATCTCAAAAGTTGGCAGGCAGTACTGTTGCAGCAAAATTTATTGGGAAAAGATTGAAACTGCTTTTATGAATAGAACATTGAGAAAAGCAATATCAACAGAAATAAAATCTACCATGGTCATAACGTTCTTGACTGACAAATTAAGTCAGGTTAAATCCCTGTGGGACTTTGGTCCAAACCAGTATGTTGTTGGATAGTCATGTCAAGGGCCACCTTCTCCATTGATGTTTTTCTTTAATACTACTTTTTGACTGCCAGTATTTCAGTGATGGTCATATTTGAGTATCCTCATCACATATAAATGTTGGTGACTCTATTCCCAACGCTCTCCCTCTTGGCTTCAAGGCCCCCACTGTTTCCACTTATACACTGATGACCCCTGAATTTGTAAGTGAAACCAATTCCTGACCTGGTCTCTGGGTCCCTTCCCTTCCTACCTATGTCTTTTGGTTGGCACATTTAGTCCATTTACATTCAGTGTTATTATAGAAAGATATGGGTTTAGAGTCATTGTGATGTCTGTAGGTTTCATGCTTGTAGCGATGTCTCTGGTACTTTGTCTCACAGGATCCCCCTTAGGATCTCTTGTAGGGCTGGTTTAGTGGTGATGAATTCCTTCAGTTTTTGTTTGTTTGGGAAGACCTTTATCTCTCCTTCTATTCTAAATGACAGACTTGCTGGATAAAGGATTCTCGGCTGCATATTTTTTCTGTTCATCACATTAAAGATTTCCTGCCATTCCTTTCTGGCCTGCCAAGTTTCAGTAGAGAGATTGGTCACAAGTCTTATAGGTCTCCCTTTATATGTTATAGCACGTTTATCCCTAGCTGCTTTCAGAATTTTCTCTTTATCCTTGTATTTTGCCAGTTTCACTATGATATGTCGTGCAGAAGATCGATTCAGGTTACGTCTGAAGGGAGTTCTCTGTGCCTCTTGGATTTCAATGCCTTTTTCCTTTCCCAGATCAGGGAAGTTCTCAGCTATTATTTCTTCAAGTACACCTTCAGCACCTTTCCCTCTCTCTTCCTCTTCTGGAATACCAATTATACGTATATTATTTCTCTTTAGTGCATCACTTAGTTCTCTAATTTTCCCCTCATACTCCTGGATTTTTTTATCTCTCTTTTTCTCAGCTTCCACTTTTTCCATAATTTTATCTTCTAGTTCACCTATTCTCTCCTCTGCCTCTTCAGTCCGAGCCATGGTCGTCTTCATTTTATTTTGCAGTTCATTTAGAGCATTTTTTAGCTCCTCCTGACTGTTCCTTAGTCCCTTGATCTCTGTAGCAATAGATTCTCTGCTGTCCTGTATACTGTTTTCAAGCCCAGTGATTAATTTTATGACTATTATTCTAAATTCACTTTCTGTTATATTGTTTAAATCCTTTTTGATCAGTTCGTTAGCTGTTGTTATTTCCTGGAGATTCTTTTTGAGGGGAATTCTTCTGTTTGGTCATTTTGGATAGTCCCTGGAGTGGTGCGGAACTGCGGGGCACTTCCCCTGTGCTGTCTTGAATAACTTGCATTGGTGGGTGGGGCCACAGTCACACCTGATGTCTGCCCCCAGCCCACCGCTGGGGCCACAGTCAGACTGGTGTGTGCTTTCTCTTCCCCTCTCCTTGGGGCGGGATTCACTGTGGGGTGGCGTGGCCCATCTGGGCTACTTGCACACTGGCAGGCTTGTGGTGCTGGGGATCTGGCGTATTAGCTGGGGTGGATCGGCAAGGTGGACAGGGGTGGGAGGGGCAGGCTCAGCTTGCTTATCGCTGGGTGATCTGCTTCGGGAGGGGCCCTGCGGCACTGGGAGGGAGTCAGACCCCCAACCAGAGGGATGGATCCGCAGAAACACGGCGTTGGGTGTTTGCGTGGTGCAAGCAAGTTCCCTGGCAGGAACTGGTTCCCTTTGGGATTTTGGCTGGGGGATGGGCGAGGGAGATGGTGCTCGTGAGCACCTTTGTTCCCCGCCAAGCTGAGCTCTGTCCTCAGGGGCTCAACAACTCTCCCTCCCATTCTCTGAGCAGAACTGTTAGCTTATAACCTTCCAGATGTCAAGTCTCACTTGCTGTCAGAACACACTCTGTCTGGCCCCTCTGCTTTTGCAAGCCAGACTCGGGGGCTCTGCTTGGCTGGCGAGCCGCCCCTCCACCCCGGCTCCCTCCCGCCAGTCCCTGGAGGGCGCACCGCCTCTCCGCCCTTCCGACCCTCTTCTGTGGGCCTCTCGTCTGCGCTTGGCTCCGGAGAATCTGTTCTGCTAGTCTTCTGTCGGTTTTCTGGGTTATTTAGGCAGATGTGGGTGGAATGTAAGTGGTCAGCAGGACGCGCGGTGAGCCCAGCGTCCTCCTACGCCGCCATCTTCCCCTTGGCAATCCTGAAACTTCTTTCCACATTTTAAACAGTGGTTATAGTATACTCTTACAGTATCTTCACTGGGAAAAGATCTGGGAGAATGCCAAACGCATATATCTCTAGATGATACATGCCAGATAGTAATCTTAAACATAATTTTAAAATCTTGCTTAGCTGTCTGTAGTTCATTTCTCTTTCCTGGATAGAGGACTCAAGCATCATATAGGCCCAAGTTATTCTTTTGAAGTTTGAATTAGCCATAGTTATATGGGAATAATAAAATATGTAACCTGCTGAGGTAAGTAACTATGGAGGCAATGTTAAAAAATGTATAATTAATTCATTTATAAAATATTCATTGAGTGTCTGCTGAGTACCAGGTATAGTACTAGGCTTTGGGGAGGCCACAGTGAACAAGACATACTTTCTATTCACACAGGCTTCATTCTGACAGGGGAGACAGAAAAACACTGAGGCCATAACTCCACAGAGCACACAGAGAGCAGGAGCTATGAAATCCCCAGGCAGGAGGAAACAAACCTGTCTGCGGAGGCCATGAAAACGGAACAGTCTCAGACAAAGTCTGTCAGCAGTGGACTTGACTTTAAATCCTAGCTGTATACTATTTAACCTCTCAATGGCTCACTTTCCCCATCTACAAAATGAGGTTTTGCCACATCGCACTGTCAAAAGAATTATATGAGCTAAGCTGTTTAGCATGTACAGCATAATAAGCAGTCACTAAATGTTAACCAATGTTACTACTATTATAATTGCCATCGTTACAGCTGAGGCTGAGCTCAAGAAAAGGTGAAAGTGCCTCTTATTAAGGAGCATATTACACTATACTTCTCTCACTCACCCAAAAGGATTCAGTCAAGTAAGAACTCACAGGCTAAAGGAGCCGCGGAGCCTGCCAAGTCATGCTTGCTCTCTCAAAGCAGAGTACAGAGGAGTGACTTTGTGGCCGAGAGAAAAATCGTTTCATAACTGGAAAAAGTTCTTTGCCTGCTTCAGTAATAGTCCCTTGGATGTGCCCAAATTACTCTTCAGATGAGTGGCTGCTCTTTTTGGGGGCTGGCTGCCTGTGTAATTGCTGAGCTGAACACCTGGGTTCTTTGGTGTTAAATGCTATTGGAGGACAACCTTGGGAAGTTAGTTTCCTGGAGATGCTGCATATACTTGTATTTTTCATCACACTCTCATGGGACAGCTGCTTCCAACTATAGACATGCATTTTATGTGTTTTAGAACACAGAGCTTTTTATCTTTTCAGTATAACTGACTTAATAGTTCAAATTTATGGTCATTGTTTTACTTCCCCTACCTCTTCAATCCTCACATCTAATCCGATATAATCTCAAATCTATCTACTATCTGTCTGCTATTTTCTATCTATCTATCTATCTATCTATCTATCTATCTATCTATCCATCATCTGTCTATAATCTATAGACATCTATCTATAATCTATCTGTCTATAATCTGTCTATAATCTGTCTATAATCTATCATTTGATGGGCAAAAACAAATGAAAAATAAGTTTAATTCCCTTTGTTGAAAATAAGGGAATAGGTTAACTACCTTCCCACCTCCCTTGGAGCATTTACTTCAGAAAACTTGTAAACTCTGTCTCTTTGAAATGTATAGAAAGCTTTCTAAAAGAAAATAGTCTCTTCCCAGCTTTATGATCCAGGGATGTCTTTCTCAAAGACTTGGAAGCCATGTCTTTGAGATATCATTGAGGAAGCTTGTGCCCCTATCTCCCAGGCTCTGTGAGAGAGTAGGAGTCTAACTTGGCAGTGCTTCACTGCAAGGTGTAAAGCCATCTCCTTGCTAATGAAATGAGAAATTTACTTTTCCTTTGGGTAAAGCCAATTAACAAACACATAAGGCCACCGCAGTTACCAGATGAATCTAGGATGAACTGTGCATGACAAATGGTGCTGTCAAAGCCTCTTACTTGAGGGCTAGTTGTTGCTAATCTTGAGAACATGTATGGAAATGGTTGTGTCTGCTCAGCTATATAATAGTGTGAGATTATGTTCCATCTTTGCAGTCTCTTAGCAGGTTGCCTGTGATGTGCATCACAGTCTGGCTTAATGCTTATTCCATAATAAAAGTGTTCTCTTTCTTTCCTGTCTTTGTGGGGGATTTTCTGGGTTGGGAGAAGATTTTCTCTATCTTTCTATTTACCTCTCTCTCTCTCTCTCTTTCCATTTCTGTCATATCACCTTATATGCCATATTTATCTGCCTATAGTATTTCTCTACTTGCTTATAATCATGCTTCCTCCACTTATTCAGCCATGTGGACTTTAAAAACTGAGTTCAGGGGGCACCTGGGTGGCTCAGTCGGTCGAGCGTCTGACATCAGCTCAGGTCACGATCTCACGGTTCGTGTGTTCGAGCCCCGCATCGGGCTCTGTGCTGGCAGCTCGGAGCCTGGAGCCTGCTTCGGATTCTGTGTCTTCCCCCTCTCTCGGCCCCCTCCGCTGCCCACACTCCGTGTCTCTCTGTCTCTCAGTAATAAATAAATGTTAAAAAAATAAAAAAAAAACTGAATTCAGGATATCTCATTATTCTTCCTAAAATCTTTCAATGGCTCCCATTGTGGCTCAAATGAAATCCAAAGTCCTATAAGCCCCAAGTGATCTGGCTCTTTTCCAACTCATCCACCACAGCTCCTGTCTTTCTCCTGCTTGCGCATTATGTTTCAGCCATGCTTGCCTTTTATTTCAATTCCCTAAATGTATCGAGCTCTTTCCCATCCATAGCTTTTCCATATGCCATTTGCTTGGCCTGGAATACTCTTTCCCTCGCTCCCTATGGTTTATTTCTTGGCAGGTCTTAACCTAAATGTCCCTTCCCCAGAGAGACCATTCTTCACCCAATCTGAGTACATTGGCCTTATTATTTTTATATTCTTTTTATCATCAGGGGGCTTATCACCATTCATAACAATATACTTATTTGTTTGGTGTTTGTTTGTCATACAAAGACAGGAACTGTGCATCCCCGACCCTGTCATTGTAAAGCCAGTGCCACCAAGTCATCTGCAACATGGCATAATTCCACAGCTATTTAATGTGTGGATCTCTATTGAAGTTCATTTCAAAGAGAACTGTCTCTTAGTGTTTTTCTCCTTTTTGCTGTTTGTGTTTTCTCCTGTTGGAGGGCTGGACTGACACTGAAGACACGCATTTGGAACATTAAACTTGCCAGGGAGTAAAACCTGGCAAGTATAACCTTAAAAGCCTATGAATCCCAGTTGAGTACTTTCTGATTTTTTGTTTGTTTTGTTTTGTTTTTTAATTACTGGCACTCTGTTAGTTTAGTTATAGATCTGAAGGGCGAGATGTGCAGCACTGCCACACTTGGTGACATGCCAGGGAGACTAGGAACTCCATAGGAGTGAAGAGAGCTCTCCTCCATCTGTTAACCCATCAGGATGCTTTTCAACTTGCATTAAAAGTCAGTACTGTACCGAAAAGCATGAAGGGTCGGGAGGTGTGGCAGGGGCCCCACTTCAGTAAGATAGATGGTGGTGCTGGGTTTTGCTATGGGAATGGTTGAAGAAAGTGCTGAGCCCCAATGGGCCACTGAGGATAATGTGGGCCACAGATTTACATTTTCCGCAGAAGTTCAAGAAAGAGTGATTTTAACAAAACAGGCTCAGTTTAGGATGCATGAAACCTTGCAAACAAGATTGCTAGGAGGTAAATAGGTTTGCAGCTCTTAGTACATGTTTTCTACTTTGTTTTATTTATTTATTTTCCACTCTAGTGCCTTCAAATCACTGGTTGCCAGTTTTATTTTTCAAATACCCTTAACACACACGTTGGTGAGACTTAAAAGTATTATTGACGACAGTGGAGGGTCTTGCTGCACATTTTTAGTAATGAGTCACAGAATGCATTAAATAATATGATTTAAATAGAGACACCATTTACCTCCCCTCTGTACCACCAAGGACTGAGTAAGGGGAGCAAATAAGTTTGTCTTCATGTACAGATCACAAGATTGGTCCCCATTGTGATTCAGTATTTAGTTTTGATTAATTATAAGACCAGAACTTTGGCTCTGACTCTAGGCCATTTTTTGCTTCCTCCAGATGGGCTGTGGAGCATCAGAGTCTCCTTGGTCTGTGGTTGAGACCACTGCCACTCTGCTTTTGTGGAAACTTCCAGGCTTAGTGCCCTTTGTTCCGGAGCCCTGAGCCTCCAGGTCAATAATGCAAGATGAGCCAAGTGTTTCTGGAATTACTTTCTCACTCACCTTTTCCATCTCTGAAAATGCAGCTGCAGCAGTTGTGGTCATTGACCCACAGAGTGAAAAGTATCAAATGCAATCAGCAGCTGCCTATCTTCCTGCCCAGCTCCTCTCTACAGACAGAAGAGATTCATGTCAAGTTCACCCATTGTTAAGAACAGAAAAGTCAGTGATTTCCCAAGAGCTTCTTCAGAAAACTGAATTTCATCTGAAGTCTGAATCCCTGGGCTTGAGTCCCTGCCTGCAGGTCAGAGGGACCAAGATTTAAACAACCGAGTCTCTTAATAAACTGTTACTATCAATCTTTCATTTGACCTCTGTCTGGAAATACTTGCTGATTTTTTCTTTCTTTTCTTTTCTTTTCTTTTCTTTTCTTTTTTCTTTTCTTTTCTTTTCTTCTCTTCTCTTCTCTTCTCTTCTCTCTTCTCTTCTATTTTATTTTATTTTATTTTATTTTCCTTTTTTACACCCTGCTGCTTTTAAAACCCTTTTACACCATTTTTAAATCATAACTGTCAGGATTTCTGAATGTGTGCTGCATTAGGATTTTCCAGGGAATTTTGGGATACTTCCTGGCCTAGCCCTATATACCAAGTCAGATTCATGGACTGGAGCCTTGGAATCATCATTTTTAACAAGTTCTCATAATTTTTTTTTAATTTTTATTTATTTTTGAGAGAGAGAGAGAGAGAGAGAGAGAGCAGGGAAGGGGCAGAGGGAGAGGGAGACACAGAATCTGAAGCAGGCTCCAGGCTCTGAGCTGTCAGAATGGAGCCTGCTGTGGTGCTTGAACTCACCAATGGTGAGATCATGACCTGAGCCGAAGTTGGAGGCTTAACCGACTGAGCCACCCAGGCACCCCTCTCACAAATGTTTCTATACTCATGAATAAACATTTGAAGCTCCCTGAAGCACATGGCACATAGTAGATGCCCCCACCGTAGTAACTTAATATGTTAACTCATTGACATGAGAATTCATCAGAAATAGAATTAAAATGCCCATTGCCTTATTCAGTGAATAATGCAGAGAATTTTTACTTGCGAGTATGCTGTCTCTAAACAAGACAGCCAACTCACTGTCCTGAAATGAATGATTTGATAATGTGGGCAGGCAACATGTTCATTGTCACAGCTTTGTTGATTTTTTGTAGATACTGAAGATATGTGTAAGTTCATCGCTAGTGTTACCACAGCAATGATATATAATGTAACGTGGGGTAGAAATTATTTGGTGGCAGAATTTATTTGTAAGGTTTTATATATTATTCCAATCTTTTTTTATAGAATAATAAAGAATTTGAGTCAGTTAAATTGTTCAGTTATAATTTACTACCTTCAAAAGAAGAAATTATATGTTGTAGAAGCTATTCACACTTGGATTTGGGGATCATAAAATGTCTTGGACATATTTATCATGGTAAGTATGCTTTAACAGCATCTCCTTAATCACCTTGCATAAGAAGTATAAGCATATTTGAATAAAGTGGAAAAAAGACCTGATTTTTCCCCTTGGTGTGCGTTAGAAACATTGTGATGCTTATACTGGTAGAAGGCAGAGCATTGTGACCTTGTGTAATCTTGGGGTTCCTGAAGTTTTAAGACATAATATTTAAATCATTTCTGAGGGAAAGTCCTATCATATGACATTTGCCATAACTGCTAAAATCTACAAACTGGCTGTTCATGGGGATTGGTTTGTTAACTGACTCATGTTTGCTGAGTTATTATCAGTGCTCCATTCCTAGAGAAACTTCTCACCTTGGGAACCATCCCTTATTGGATCCTGGAAGATAAGTCTGAAAGGATCATAAGCAGTTTATGACTCAGTCCATGTAGCTGGGCTAAGGAACTTCTTACCTTGAAAGGCTTTTCTTGCAGAGGCTCTGGGCCCAGTGCTTGCCTGGTACACTGTTGCTTTGTGCCATGAGTACCAGCAACACAGAGCTGGAAAGGGCTTGTAGAGGACTTTCAGTCCATTCATTTATCCTCTACCTGTCCCCTGGACAGAACCAACTGCATTCTTTCCTAGTCACGTCCATATCCTTATACCTTGTCTTACATAGGACAGACTTCATGAGGGTGTGTACAAGGTAAGATAGCAAATCTTACTTATAGGTTAAAGAAAAATTACATGGTACAAGAAAGTGACAAGAGTAGAACCTTGTTTTATTGGGAGTTCAAGACTGTTCTTTATGCTTTGTCAGTGTGCAAACTAATGTGTATCTGGAAATGAGTGGAAGGTTTCTCTCCAGAGAAAAAGAGAAGGAAAGAGAGAGAGAAAAAACCCCAAAATGTTTAGAGTTTCTTGCTGTATGTTCCCAAGTAGAATGAGTAGAAGAGACCCTTGCCTTATACATGAGGAAGACTTAGCACTTGTTAGAGAAATAACAATTTATTAAGCCTTTGTTTCCTGGATTAGTTCTCTACCCCCACCCCATAGTGTTTTAATCATTGGATTTAGTCTGTTGGAGGATTGATAAGTAGCGGATGAAAAGCAGAAAGCATCTCTTCTGGAAAAAGGGGAGAGTTTATGGCAGAACCACAAGTTTTGTATTTAAAGAGGAAAAAAAAAAGAATAGGGAATGGCTGTATTTTTGTTTTAATCCTAAGTGCTGAGCTGTATTGCAGAAAAGTCATACACAGATATTTCCAACTCATTGCTTTACTTTAAGCAAGAGGTCAAAATGACCACACATTTGTTTTTGTTTTTGTTTTTAATAGTGAAAGAGGCTTTGAGATTTTAAAGTTTAGAGAATTACTCATCTCAAAAAAAATGGATACAGGAAAAACAATTTTGCTTATGTCACCTGAGCTGTCATATCCTTAAATTGTGCCACTTGCTCAAATTTTAGTTGGATACAGTTTGCCTCATTCTTGTCTTCTTGTTTTGTACTACCTCCCTGGGATCTCATCCACTCACATTTCAGCTACCAACAATGAAGTAATGAGTCCCCAGGCAAGATTTTATTGAAAATATATAATATTGCCTAGTAGAGGCTGGCAGGTAATGCTTTATTTTGTAAGAACCATTGGCATGTAGTGAGTCAAAGGGAGACATAATTTGGATTATGATGACATTATCTAACAAAATATGATTATTAACTTCTGCTGATTTTTAACTTCTTTAATTGTTTAAAGGTTATGATTCTTATTACAAAGGTCATTATTCTTAGTTTTATATTTAATCAAGGACAAACATTAGATGCAGTGCAAAATACACCTAAGTAGATTTCAGGAACTATGAGAAACTATGATCGAGTTTTATACATACATTTTTATATTTTTTCTTTCTTTCTTTTTCTGTGAAGTTACTCATCCTATATAAATGGATTCATTAGAAGCATTTTTATTTATGTTACATGGAACCATCAGATCAGGACAAAATGGTGCTGTTAATATATGTATATATATATATTTGTCAATGACCTGGCCAATTAGTATTAAGGGGTTGGTAGTTGGTAGAAATCTGTAATTGATGATTGCTTAATGGACTACCATCCATGAGGAAATGAGTCTATCTCATACCTGTCTGTGCATAAACCATGCACAACATGACCCTTAGTCAAGAATTGACGGTGGCTTTATTTTAATGGTGATTTTGAGTTATCTCTTGACCCTCACTACCTCTCTTTATCTTGGTTATTTTATTTACCAAGTCCCTCAATATGTTGATGTCACACTGCAGATATTTAATAAATATTTTTTTAAAAATTACTGATACTAAGAAGATGGTCCAGACTTTGGAAGTTCCAATTAAAGATGAGAAAAGGACATCTGCAATGGAGTGGTCTGATTCAGCTCACTGAATCTCTCCTGTTCTGAATTAAAATTTTTTTTTCCAGAAGGGCACCCTCCCCCAACGCCCCCCAAAAAAAACTCTTCTGAGGAGTAGCTTATTTTTGGATTATGTACATGTCTCTGTTTGTCATGTTCACCATGATTGGTAGATTTTTTAATGTTTATTTATTTATTTGTTTTGAGAGAGAGTGCGAGTAGGGGAAGGGGCAGAGAGAGAGGGAGAGGGAGAATCCCAAGCTGGCCCCACACTGTCAGTGAGAGTCTGATGCAAGGCTTGATCTCACAAACTGTAAGATCATGACCTGAGTTGAAAGTCAGAGTCTAACATTTAACTGACTGAGCCACTCAGACACCTTGATTTTTTTTTATTGTTTATTGATTGCCAAGATTCTGTAAACGTCTTAAATTGTAAGACACTAAGTAAATATCATTGAAATAGGGTAAATCAAACTTGCTTTCTGGAGCAGTCTCAAAGTCTGAAATGATGTATGCTTTTGGAAGCAATGCCTCGCATGAGGGATTATTTGCATTATCATAAGTCAGTTCGTTCATTCATTCATTCGTTCATTCAATTATCATAAATCAGTTTAATTGCTGAGCTCTTTACTAACCTGAGGGTTTTCCTGAGTTACATTGTATAAAATGACCACTGCATAAAATGACCACTGCTGTTAGGAGGAAGTTACAACTACTTGGGCAGAAACCTTCTCCTAGGCAGAATCCGGGGAGGGAGAGAAGAGGAGCTAGAGCAGGCTAGGCTGAATTAGGGTAGTTTCCTTGCAATAGCTTTTATTGGACATGGAAGGGGGACTAAGGGCTCTGACTTCAGGGGAAATTTTGTCTTTAAGGTCTTTACAACTTTGTGTTATCTCTCTCTTTTTAAGTACTAGGTTTTCATTCTGATCTTTGCCTCTCTACCAATCTTCCCTCTTCCATCTCAAACAACCCTAACTTTTGAACTCTACCCAAATCTGCTCATTTGGGAAAAGCTCAAATTGGCTCTAACTTGTTTTACTCCGCTACTTTTGGCCCTTATTTCCTCTGCTTCTGCCTTTCTCCCACCTTCTAAATAAAACTTTCAGCAAGATATAGAGAGGAAATAATGCAAACTTGGAATTCAGACAGACCCTAAGTTCAGGTCTTGACTTCTTCCCTTTCATTAGCTGTTGTGGGCAAGTAACACCCTGACCTATAGAATTACATGGGTGAAATTGTGCTGATTATATATATAGGCAATCGCTGGAAAAATTTATCAACTCAGTCCATTCCCAGAGTGGACCTAATCTTATTGCAGCTACTTAGAAACACACAGAGTCCAGGATAGTGCAGAATATTCTTATGTGTCCTTCCAAAGTTACTTCTTAGAGCCAGTTTCACATCTTGGGGGGCATTGGAAGCTCTCTTGTCTGTCACTTTTTTCTTTTTCTTCGCTTCTTCCAACCTAAGTTTGGTTTCCTTATAGCCAAAGAGCATTTACCTCTAAGAATGTCCAGGTATCTTGAATATTTGAGTAGAACATCTATAAAGGAAATAGGGGCGCCTGGGTGGCTCAGTCGGTTGAGCGCCGACTTCGGCTCAGGTCACGATCTTGCGGTCCGTGAGTTCGAGCCCCGCGTCGGGCCCCTGTGCTGACAGCTCAGAGCCCGGAGCCTGTTTCAGATTCTGTGTCTCCCTCTCTCTGACCCTCCCCCATTCATGCTCTGTCTCTCTCTGTCTCAAAAATGAATAAAAACGTTAAAAAAAAATTTAAAGGAAACAGTAGGCTGATTGTCCTATTAAGCTGGGGGAGCACAGGGCCAGACAAATGTGTGAAAATGCACAGAATCTCATTCTGCCACATGTATAGAACATCGACACTCAAGACATAGTCCTAAAGAAACAAAAAAAACCTCATACTCATTTTTTCTATTAATACCATTTATTAACAAAATATATAATTAAAATGAATTTCTACTAAAGGGTTAAATGTACATAGTGGAGAATGGAAGGGGCAGACTCAAAGAAACCTTTATCTGTACTGTTTGAAGGTATTGGGGGAGACATTTAAGTAAATTGAATCCTACAACAGTGAATCATTATGATGTTCATATAGGAAATTTCCCTTTTATTACTAACCTCAATTACCAACAAAAAAGGGTGCCATTCATTTTGTTCTAAATTTTATTTAATTAGGATATTCAGTTTTATATGTGCTCGGCCTTTAAATTTTAGTATATTTTTCTTTCCAGGATTCAGAGGGCCAATTTTCCTAGGCAACATTTGTTGAGTATAGTAAGTCCTAGCATAGTAAGATGAAGGCTCCTTTTATAAATTAATTATGTGTGGTCTGCACCATTTTTTTAAATAAAATGTTTCCATTCACTCTTAAACTTTTTTTCTTTTTTCCTTTAAAAAATGTTTAGTAACACATCATTGTACAATTAAGGAAGTTATTCCTTGTACAGTCAGAGGAAATGAGAGAACATAAAGACTATAGTATGATAAAGGAATATAAATTACCCCAGGAACATCAGAAAAGATTAAAAAAAGTTGCAAGGTACTGTATCCACAGCTCATCTCCATAGTTCCCAAACACTGCTGTGAGGCCTTTGTCTCTTCTTTTTTTTCCTTTCCAGTTTTATGGAGATATAATTGACATATAACATTATATTAGTTTAAGGTATACAACATAATGATTTGATATATGTATACATTGAAAAATGATTACCACAGTTAGTTTAGTTAATATCCATCACTTCACATAGTTACAAATTTTTTTCTTATGATGAAAACTTTTAAAATCTACTCTCTTAGCAATTTTCAAATATACAATACAGTATTGTTAACTATAGGCACCATGCCATACATTACATCCTCAGAATTAATTAATTTTCTATTTTAGAAAGAGAGAGAAATAGTGTGAGTAGGGGAGAAGGGTAGAGGTAGAGAGAGAGAATCTTAGGCAGGCTCCACACTCAGTGCAGACCCCACTCAGGGCTCGATCCCATGGCCATGGGATCATGACCTCAGCTGGAATCCAGTCCGATACTCAACCAACTGAGCCACCCAACCACCCCAGAATTTATTTATTGATAACTGGAAGTGTATACCTCTTTCTTCTTGTATACATGTACCCTGATTGCCGCTACTCTACCCTCATCTTGCCCCTGAAGACTGAGTTCCAAAAGAAGCATTCTTGACAAAGCAGTGTGTTTTATAGTGATGGAGACTTTACTTAAATACAAGGAATCTGTGCTTATTCCTTTACCTAGTAAAGGAAATGTGGCATAAACTCCAAGTAATTTCTGCAACTGCTTAGGAATTCTTTATGTTTTGCTACTGAGATGGGAAAGCAAAATTTCTAGATGAGAGATTATAAAATTGACAGGATTATAAAATATAGGTAAGTATTACTCTTTAGGGCTCTTAAAGAATAATTAAACAATAACTATTAGAGACTGTTATAGTGGTGTTTAGATATTTAATGAGCATCAACTATATGGCAAGCACCATGCTAGATGCTCCATATAAAAAGATGAGGAAATTGTTGCCATCTACAAGAAGCTTACTACCAAGCTAAAAAGGCAGGTGTTAAAAAGAAACAATTAGATTAAAAATATGGCACTTGTTCTAACAGTAATGGATAAAATGATTAAAGAATAGGTTCTAAAAGTGCTAATTTATACTCAGGTGATAGCTTAGACATTGAGGATGCCTGTATCAATGCATTTCTGCTTTGACTGAGGGCAGATCAAACAGTGTGTGAGACACTTCCAAGGAATTCTGCAAAGGAAATGACAGAGGAAGGTTAAAGATGTTAGTGTACTGGCTCATGCAGGATCATTTATCAGACCATCCAATTATAAACATGTTGGGCAGAGTGTGAAATACTAAAAAATGATGCTAACTCTGACCTAAAGAGATTTTTGGGGAGACAGGATCTGACAAATGAACTGGAGTTCAGCAGCATATATCCTTTAAGAAAACACTGGAGTGGGAATTCCACTAATGTTTCTTGCAACTATAGTTGGGACTCTTTCAGATTGCAGGCAACACTCAAGTGTATGGAACCCAGCTCTGCTGCTTATTTTCTCTGCAACTTGGCCAACTTCTCTGACCCTCAGCTTCCTTGCCTCTGTACACTACCCTCATAGAGCTCATAGAGCTTTTGGGGGGATTCATTCATGCCCACATTTACTAGACATTATGTTAATTTTTTTCATGTTTATCTAATATAATCTTCAATAACTTCAATATATTATCCTCATTTGGCAGGAGAAGAAATCAAAGTAATTATCCGAAGAACACATGGCTATAACTTGCAGAGCCCAGAATGGGATTCTGATCTATCTCACTCCAAAATCCAACCTTGTATAAACTAGGTTCTCATTTGACAGATGGAATACATATGAAGGCACTAAAAAATGTCGTTTCTATGTAGTTAATCAACAATTATTTAACACCTACTATATTCTAGGCATTCCATTAAAAACCAAAGGTAAATAACAATAGAGATTTCAGTGAGATAAAAAATTATGTAATCTACTATTTGCCAGGATAGAGAATGATAAACTCAAAGATCAGACCTCCTCTCCACAGAAATTATCTGCTAACACTTGAAAATTTCATTGATGGTTATAACTGTCAAAAAAACTTAAGGAATAATTTTCAGCTCTAAAACCTAAGTTATACAACATTATGGTATCCTATGGATATAATATACAAATTAAAAGATTAGAATTCTGAAGATAAATTTTAGAAAGAATATAGAATCTAATATACATCAATATATAAAAACTTACATCTACATCTACCTGCCATTTTATCAATCTCCATCTGTTTTGATATATACATATCTGTGTATATCGAGACAATATCAGAACTATGTAGGAAAAATAGTTAACACCTGATAAACATTTCTGAGTTTAAAAGAACAGTGCTCATTAAGAAAGACGTTGAGGGCTATAGGGGAAAGATAATTAGGAGTGGTTTAGATGAATAGTGATTGAAAGGGTGGTTTAAGAAGCAAGTGCTGTAAATAAGTCAGTCAGAGAAAGACAAATACATGATTTGACTCATATGTGGAATTTAAGAAACACAACAGATGAACATAGGGGAAATGAAGGAAAAATAAGATAAAAAATAGAGAGATAGGCAAACCATAGAGACTCTTTAAAGACAGAGAACGAACTGAGGATTGCTGGAGGAGAGGTGGGTGGGAGGATGGGCTAAATGGGTGATGGGCATTAAGGAGGGCACTTGTTGGGATGAGCACTGGGTATTATATAGAAGTGATGAATCACTGGGTGCTACTGAAACCAAGACTCCACTGTATGTTAACTAACTTGAATTTAAATTTAAAAAATCAGGCAAAGAACAGCAATGGCAACAACAATAATAATTACATAAACATTAAACAAACAACCAAACAAGTGTTGTACAAAAGCAAGAAATTGTAAAATTAGCCTAGGGTATGCAGGTAATTACAATTAGTTATTAGTAGAACATGAAGAATAAGGCAGTGTTGTTGGAAAGTCACTTGGAAAGACACAGAGGTTATTGTGATTTTATTGGAGATTTGCACTGCTGGAATTTTTTTTTTTATTACGTAGGTTTTTGCAGTAGCAAAAAGGGAGAGAAATAGATAGTAATATAGCAATAGAAGCATCAGCATTGTGCTGAGAATACACTGGGACAGTATAGACCAAAATGGGATGAATGTAGAAAAAGAAGAAGTCAGAAGATAATAAAAAAAAAAAAAAAAAAGGAGGAACCAGATCAGCATTAGGTTTGTCTGTTCCTCAAAAACTTTTGGTTTAGATATTTGCTCCCTATTGAGGAGGGACTGATGATTAATACAATCTTCACTCATGAGTCTATGTATTTAAATTATATAAGTGTATATATGTATATATATTACATACATATATCTATATCTAATCTATACCTATCTATGAATGATTAAGTATAAATTTACACAATTCATTTCTTTTGTCTTCATAAATAAACAGGTTATATTTTATTTACATAATTAAACATGTGTTAAGTATTATTATATTTGAGGCTCTATATTAAGAGCTTGATTTACAAAGATGGATACAAGATTGATTCTGGCACTTTTAAGTGCAGATGAGGAGCAGTGAATGAACCAGGTGAACCCAAATGATGATTGTAATTGCCTTTTTGGTTTCTAAAGCAAGTGGTCTTATTTCTTACCTTTCTAGACCTTCCTGTCCTCATTCCTGGCTTTCATGCCTGAAGGTTTTGGGAATCCCCAGCCCCATGTGAGAGATGCATTTCCTTACCCATCAACTCTGCAGGACTATACTGGGAAGGTGGTCTCCTGGTCTTTTTTTAAGAGAAGAGGATCAGACAAATAGCCCTGCCTTTAAGCTTGCTTAACACTCCCAAGTAATAAGTACATGAGGCTTTGATAAAAATCCCTTATTATATTTACCATGAATCCCCTAAACTCTACCTCAACATAAATTATACTGCATTTTCTGAGGTTTATAATTATGTGGAATCTATTTGCAACTTGCTTGAATCAGACTAAAAAAGGGAATTATGTACTCAAGTCCTAGACTAAATAAATCTAGGGAAATATGAAGCCATTTTTCACTTCTATTAATAATTTCAAACATAGCTAACATGAATCAATTTTAATTGCAGAATTAAAATAATAAACCAGTTGGAAAGTCAACTGTTTAAGAATCAGACATATTAGTTTTTTCTGCCTCTAGCTCAAATACTTTTTAAAGGATTGGAAGATTCTATAATTATACTTAAAAATATGTTTTTTAACAAGGCAAATAAACACTGATATCCAGTTAAAATATGTGTTATTTGTGATTGGATTATTTCAACAGCAACAGATGAAAAATACTAACATGATTCATCCCAAAGTTAAGAGATATTTTTATTATTGTGATAAAAACCACAAAACATGAAATCCACCTCTTAATAAATTTTTAAGTGTACGGTATAGTATAACAGCTTGAGGTAGAATACAGTGCATCTATTCTCAGGCTTTGCTGCAGAATTATATTAACATGATGAACTTCCTGGTGAAAATGTCCAATTGATGTACCTTATTAAAATATTCTATTTTATTTTAGAAAATATCCCAGAAAGGAATATTCTTTATTCTTGAAAGTCTTTATTCTTGAATTCTTCCAAAAAAAATCACTTCTTAGTAATTAACTAAGAACTCCATATATAGTTATTTTAAATTTCAACCAAAACAATAGTATTTTACTTAAACTTTCTTTATAACAGTTTAGTGACTTGTCACAGCTAATTTTAATCATGTAAAAACTTTTAATCAAGTACAGAAGATGGCCATCATTGCAATGACATATGTGTCACAGAAAGCAAAGTGGATCCATCTTACTCAACTAGGTTGTATATACCAATTGCATGGTTTTTTTTTTTTTACTATAATCATGGTAATTCTCTGTGTCATGTCTCTCCTTAAAATTATTCAGACTCTGCTTTAATTGTTGGACATATTCAAATTCCTTTACGTGGTATTTAATACTTTCTGAAACCAAGTTCCAACTTAGCTTTCCTGCCAAGCGTTACCACCCAGGGACAAAACATAAATGTTTGTTTGTAGTAGCACATCACAGAAGACGGAGATTGGAGAGAGTTGAAACTTAGTTCAAGATTCACATAGCAGGACAGGAGAAAGATAGGAAATAAAGGCTGAATGAGGGATTACTCTGGAGGTGGGGCAGCCAGGCAGCCTCAGAAGATGCCAGGCTGTATCATTTGTAAAGCTGGAGTCAGGGTGGAAGGTTCAACCAGGTAGGATCTCTGTGTAAGGAAGCCAGTAGTCTGGTACTGATCAGAGACCACAGGGTGAGGGACAAGAAGTGGTTTGTGCCAGTAGTTTGAGAACTAATCAGGCTCTGGTCTACAGAAGAAATGGAGAAAGTACATGATCGGAAATAAGAAGTGGCAAGACAATGCTTCCAAAGGAGGTAAAAGAACAGGTCGTAGGTTTTATCTTAAGGGTAGGTCCAGAATCTGACTGGTAGAGACAAAGAAGCAGTAGTATAGGATTCTAGGGGATTTGGGGTCTGGTTTTGAGGATGACTTAACTTAAATCTCATCAGATGAAAGGACTGAGATTGTTGATGTACTTCTTGTCTTAGAACTGACTAAGGGACTAGGCTAGACTACATACCTAGGAAAGAAATATCAGAAAACTTAGGTGTGGACAGGCAAAAAAATCAGAGGAGGAAGAAATGATAAACTGATGTTTCTAGCCTTACCTCTCACTGCTCCAAAATGCCAACTAACCCCCTGAGTTAGCCCTCTTTTCACATAATTATTCTTTTCCCCATTCTTCCAGCCTTTGTGCATGGTACTTAAGTGAAATGTTTTTCCCTATGGATAGCAACTGGATACATTTCCACAAACATTTATGAAACAATGCCTCATGTCAGTACTCTGCTACAGAGATGAAAAGAACAGAATCTAAATCTCATGGGTTTCCAATATTCCTCCTGAACCCTTACTGCTTACTCTCTCTGCTGATTTCCTTAACCATATGATGTGAGATATTTTATATCTTGGGGTAAATGTTAATATTAAATTCAGAATGTATATCACCAGCTACCACCAATAGACTGCAACTTATTTAAGGTGTTAGGTATTGTATATTAAAACTTCTTTCCATCTAGCATTGTAGGCAGAGTAAAACCTTAGTAAGTTGTTGATTTACTGGCTATTTTAGTTTGGTGGTTATAAATTTTGCTTGTCATTAGAGCTTTTGCATTAGTTCATGTCAATATGCAATTTTGTCAGGTATTTTAAAATCCTTTAAATACTTTGACATTTTAGAGAAAAGGATTGAACTATGAAAACATAAGCTCTGTGAACAATTCAACCTTCAAAATAATATTTATTTATATCTTTAGAATTTATGTAGGGGATATCTTAATTTTATGGTCTAATTGGCAAGAGTTTGCTTCCAGGGCTTAACAAAACCTGTGGCTATGTAAAGCTGAGAAGAATTACCTAAAATCTTTGGATGTATAATTGAATAGCTCACTCTTAAAACAGTATTAACTTGGTTTTCGTTGTTGTTGTTGTTGTTGTCTTGTGTTATTGCTTATAACATTATTTATTGCCTGTAATGTTAAACTCAGACTTATGACTTAGATTATATTAAAAATTTAAACAATTATCTTAATTAGATATAAAAGCAGGGTTTGCAATCACTAATGAATCATAACAAAATTTAAGAAAGAGAGACTCAGATAAACACCTCATTCAGTTACGGAGAAAATTATAATTGGGGAAATGTAATCCAAATGGAAGCTAGCTGTAAGGGATTCAATACATAATGCAAGAAGCAATTATGCTGGCCTTTTGAAAAATTATACTACTCTTTTTTTCCCCCTTCAAATTTAGAATTTTTCCTTAATAATTAATCAACTTGAGAGTTGAGGCTCGACATTTTTCAGTAGTATTGAATTTGGGTGGGGTACTCTCCTTGATAGTCAAAGATGGCTAGATTCTCAGAATATGATTCTTTAATAGACTTCTCATTGTGTGAAAGTATTATGGGAAAAATATATAGTTTGTATGACATAAGTTATTCCTATTAATTGTTACCTACAGAATACTGGGTAAAACAAACTGTATTCATTGAAATGATGCTCTTTGAATCCCTTCTTTAGTAGCTGTATATATTGCATCTACTATACTTTTCTGCAAACCCAATAAAGGCCGAGGCACAGAACTCTTTCTTTGAAGGAAAATGATTGCATCTGATTTTCACAAAGACTTACTTAGAATGTCTACATTTCGTGTGTGTGTGTGTGTGTGTGTGTGTGTGTGTGTGATGAATCCTAGACTAACACACATATAGCCACATTTTTCTTTTCAGATGATGCCTCATTAATAAACACATATTTGGACTTTCTAAAAGAAAAATCTTCCTGTGTTTCTTCTTTACCATTCACACAGAACATTTCTGTGACCAGATGTATCAGTTTTCCACACCAAGCTATTCTCTGATGCCAGCTGGGTGTCCTACAATTCAATTCAGTTCTGACACTAACCAGAGGTAGCACAGACTCAATAAGTTAAGGGTTCAGTCCCACAAGACTGTCCCTCACTTCAGATGTCAATTACAAATCCAGGTTGTCACCTGTGCTTCTGACTGCCTGTAAATCAGTATTCCCATGAACCTCTCCTTGGGTTCAGAAATTTTCAAGGATGGCTCACAGAACTCAGGGAAACAATTTACTCTTTTAATATAAAGAATACAACGAAATATAAGGATGAGTAGCCAGATAAAGAGATACATAGGTGCAAGGTCTGGGAGGGTCCCAAGTGTGGGGGCTTCTGTCTATGGAGTTAAAGTTACCAGCCTCCCAGCATCTGGATGTGTTCACCAAGCCCCCAACCTTCACTTTTGGGATTTTGGGGCAGGGGCTTCGTCATGTAGGCATGACTTATTATTACCTCATACTCCAGCCTGTCTCCCTTTTGCAGAGGATGGAGGTGGGGCTAAAAGGTCCAAGCATCTAATCATGGCTTGGTCTTTCTGGTGACCAGCCTCCATCCTGAAGCTACCCAGAATAGCCTCATAAGAACAAAAGACACTCCTATCACCTGGGACATTCCAAGGGATAGAGGAGCTCTGTGTTAGGAACTGGCACCACAGACCAAATATTAGAATGAAAGATATTCCCAGTGCCCTTTAGGAAATTAGAAGGGTTTTAGGAGCTCCTTGTCAAGGAATGGATGGAAAGACCAATACACAGATTTTCTATTATTTCACACACTTTCTTCCACAACAACCACTGCCTCAGTATGCATTATTTTCTTATTTAAATCAGTATAGCTATATATATATTGTAATAATTGTTCTCTTTTTGAAATAAAATAGTTTTTTTCAGGATTTTATTTTATTTCTTTCCCTCTGCTTTTTTCTCCATGTTTAACTGGTGGGTGAGTGGAAGAAGAAACTTACCTTTGCTTATCTTTTTGGGAATGTACATTTGTTGAGTCCTGGCCATATTCTGGACCATATGGTTGAGCAACTGCATTATTGTCTGGCAAAAGAAACAACACAAATACCTGAAGCACTTAAAGAATAGGAAGTGCTATAGTGTCATGGTGATTGAAAGTCTCTTGACTGACACCCTTCTCTGCAGTGACTGGTGAGGATACAGCACTCCTTAGAGAAGAGCTAGGCCTGAAGAAATAGGATGTGAGTGAGGGTCTAAAATAACAGTGATGATATGGCAAGTACTCATTTTTAAGTGCCTATCATGTGCCAGACCTTATACTAAGCAGTTTCTGTATACTCATTCAAACCTTAAAATAGTTGTTAGGTCATCTTATTATACTCATACTCTTTCTCATGAAAACAGCCAACTATACTATTAGAGTTAGGTCCTTTTCTGATTTTGTTTATCTTGTTTGGCTTCTTTCTGAAAACCTCCAATGAAATGACAATAGATCCAGAATTGATTTGACAGCAATAAAAGTAGGATGCTGTGGAAAATGCTGACAAGATTATTTTCTTCTATTGAGTACTTTAACAGATCCCAAAGGGAGATGCAACTTCCGTGAGAAATCTTGAGAGTATGAAGCTTCTTGTTTTATAACATCTTTGCCTTCCAATTGAGATTGGCTCAAGCCCTCAGTTTTTCATTGGACTCTCAAAGAAACTTTCCAATGATTTTTCTGAGATTTCTAATGCTATTGTTTAGCTTGGAGTCTGTTTTTTTCTTTCACAGAACCATCTGAGAAATTTTTTAAAAACAATGTTCTGAATATGATACCTTTCTTTCAGAGAACTTCATGCGCTGCTTACAGAATGAAAAGTAAGATCCTTAGAATGATCTTTAAGGCTGCCATCCTCTAGCCCCTATCTACCTTTTTAGTCTTTTCATTCTTTCATTCATTCTGCACTCTACCAACACCTGTCTATTTTTCAATCATAAGGAAATTTTGTGTTTGCTACTGGGAGGGGTGAAGAGTCTGGACTTCAGAGACAGATACCCAAGTTTCAACACCTGACTCTTGTTTATCTCCAGCTGTGAGACTTAAGGCAAGTTACTTTGTTCTGGTTTTTTCTTTATAATGAGGATAATTATAATATCTATCCTATAGGGTTATGGTGAGAACCAAATGAACAAATGAACTTAAGTGTAAAGCACTTAAGACAGTGATTTGCATAAGGAGAGTGCTATGTGTCATTTATTATTTTTTATCTGTGTTCATTCATAATCATTTGGCCTGAAGTATCTCCCATTTCTAACCTCTCACAATTTGCCCTTCAAGACTCTACTCAGATGCTGTCTCCAGTATTAAGTCTTTCTAGACTTACTCCCTTTATCCCAGGAGTTTGTTATTCCATCCCCTTCCTATTTATGCCTATATGTTATTAGATTTGTACTTACATTATGCCATCCATCATATTGTGTTTATAAATAGTGGGTTTTTTTCCCTCTAGGGGATACTGTTGCTCCTTGAGTGAAAAAACCAAAAGTCTCAGTATGTGGCATAATATAGAGAGAAGTATCTGAATTCCTAGAAACCTAGGTTCAAATTAATTGAAGTGTGAAGAAAGCCAGATTACCTAATGTCTGCAAGCCTTAGTTTACTCATCTTTCAATTAGATGAATAATTGCAACTTTTTATGGTTATGTCAATATTATCCATCATTGTGATATTAGTTCTACCCCCCTTGATATTTTGACAAATTTTATAGCCATTTCCTTTATTGTTTGTATATATTAATTAACAACCAAGCATGGGAGTTTAGAGAGGTTGGGCAAAAAGGAAACAGTGAGGATTTCTTCAATAATGAGAAATATTAACATAATATAGTTTCCCCCTAAATATTTGAAATCATACAGTTTCTCTGAGGACATTTTATGCATTTCTTTGATTATATGACATACCTTTGCTCTTTGCTTAGTTGAACCATCAGTAATATTCTGGGAATCTTTTCCCACACATGTTTCCTCAAAGTAAAACTCTTCATGAACCAACATTTCAGATGAATAATTGTGGATTATCTTAAATCCTAGAGGTTTTGAAATTTCATGATTTAATAGTTTTAGAGGGATTCTTTTGGGAGTTAATTTTCTTAAACCCTACTCAATGCAATATTTTTCTTTATGCCATTTTCTGTAAAGGCTGTTCTTAGAAAATCAGTTAAGACTTCTGCTCAGTGCAAATGTCCATGAACATAGCCTCAAACATTATCTATGTTCTTTCATCAAGTATCTTTTAGCTGGAGCAAGAGAAAGTTAGTGTATAATATTGCTTGCATCTTTCAGATAAGGAAATTAAAGGATGAGGAAATTTAAAGTGGACTGAAGAAAGAAATATATAACAACTTCATGTCTTTGTGCCTGCTAATACCCGCTCAGTAGGTTGAAGATTTTTTCCTCAGCTTTATGCTACATTTTTTCCCATAAAATATTCCCCTCCATCTCCATATATTATGGAGATAATTCAATGGTAAACTATAAATAAAAATAATATTTTGGGATATATTTTTCTATTTCAGCCATTGTTTTCCCACTTTAAAAACTTAATTTGACAGCTTTGACAACCTGCCTTTAGAAATAACAAAATAGAAGAGCAACGCAAATAAGTATTGCTGTTGCATTAGTCAAGGTCCTCCAGAGAAACAGAATGAATAGGGTACCTATACCTATACCGCTCTCTCTCTCTCTCTTTCTCTGTCTTTATAATAATATTTATTATAGGAGTTAGCTCACATTATTTTGGAAGTCAAGAAGTTCCATGATCTGCCATCTGCAAGCTGGAGAACTTAGAAAGCTGACGATGCAATTCAGTACAAGTTCAAAGGCCCAAGGACCAGAGGAGCTGATGTTTGAGGGCAAGAGAAGGTGGATGTCATAGTCAAAGCAAACAATATATTTGCTCTCCCTCTGCCTTTTTATTCTATCCATGCCCTTTAATTTAGACTAACTAGAAATGACCTATGAAATGACAAATACATATAATCGATGGTAATATAAAGCATAGTTATATACAATTAACTCCAAATGATATACAGTGAAGTTCTGCTATTAATTACTAATTCATATGAGTTGAAATTATTGAAAACTTTCAATCAAGTGTTTGTTTTACCTTTTTCTTTTACAATTACCAATCTTAAATAAAATAAAATAAGGTAAAATAAAATCTCCAGTCTTTACTTCCATGATTTTTTACAGTTCAATTTCAAAACAATGTATTGTCACTTATCTGTTGCATTGTTTAAGATTAAGTTGGCTGTACCTAAATGACTAACAGATTCCCCCAAATAGTGGCTTAAATAAGATAGAAATTCTTTCTCTTTCATGTAAAAGAAGTCTGGAGTAAGGTAATTCACTATTATCTGGTGACTCTTATTTTCACCAGAAATACTAGTTTCTATGTCATGCTCTTCATTCTCAGAGTCTGGCTTCCATGCTGCAGATTTCCTTGTGGTCTGAGATGGCTTCTGGGACTCTAGCCTTCACATCCATATCTCAAGCAGCACACAATTAAAAAACAGAACATTGCCACTCTGTTAAACTAGGGTTTTATAATTAAGGGAGAACGGAATAATGGATATTGAATGGAACCAAAAGGATTTGTATCCCTCTACATAATCTGCAAAATGCAGGCTGCTCATCAATTATTATAACCGAAAGCTTATTTCTTTTATTTGTGTCGTGCTGTGGCTTTGAGCAATGTCTGTGTATTTTTCACTCAACTGCCTTTGTGTTTTGTCTCTGAAGTGTAGGGATTTTTAACTGATTTGCTTTTTGGTAAGAAAAGTAACATCCTAATTAAACTGGTGTTGGAAAGAATCCTTCATTATGCAGAAATGTGGATACTGTAATAGTTCCTATTTGAAGCTTAAATATCTTCCTCTGCTGACATATTATTGTAAACCATCAAAAATACTTGATAATTGTAAAGACTATACAGTACTAATATTCAGAAAACAAATACAGGCTAGCCATGTCATTTTTTAAAATGTGACATTATATATCATTTACTATTTGTCAGATACTTTTTTTAAGTCCTTTGAAAATTTTACCTCATTTGCCTTTTCCACTCTCATTCTCTCAAGAGTGTATAGTGGAGTTTCCCAGAAGCCACATGACTTGTGATGCCATCACTTCTCTGATGGCTGAAGGAATGTGTGGTTGTTATTCCTTCACTTTAAAAAGTTCTGTTTTAATTTTTTATGCAGTGGATATAATATACACAAACGGCATCTTTTTGAGGTCCCCTGTAATATTTGAAAGTGAAAAAGAGTTCTGACACAAAAAATCACTACTAGAACACTTGAATAAATTAAAATTTTGATTTTCATATTCTATAGTCCATCCATCAACAAAATTAAAAAAACATTTAACTATGTTCAGAGTATATAATGCTAAGATGGAAACTAAGAAGTATGAGGTTATAGTTCTGTTGAGGTAACCAAATGTGTGTGTGAGTGTGTGTATGAGTCAATGAGCTATTGGCATGATAATACTAACAAACCACACCAAAACTAGTGGTGTAAAGCAACATGCACTTACTATTACACACAGGTCCATAGATTGGCTGGCAGTCCTGCTGATCTTGGTTGGATTCACTCATGTACTGCAGTCAGCTGTGGAATAATTGCACTGATGGTACTGGGAATGCTTCAGATAAGATGAGGGGAGATGCAGCCCTTCTATACATGTCTTATACTATAAAAGAGTAGCCCAGGTATGTTCTCATGTTTATGGAACAGATGTAAAAGAATGGAAAGGCTAGGGCAAGCTAGGGAATATACTCAAGAATTTTCTAAATCTCTGCCTGGTATCATGTCTGCTAACCTAGTTTCTGGCCAAAGAAGTCACATGAGCGAGCTCAGCGTCAGGGGCTGACGCACAACACTCCATCCATGATGACAGAGATAAAATTGGGAGCATAAGTACAAACAGTGTACCACAGTATATGTATACGGGAAGATAAAGTTTAAAGTTATATTCGCACTCCCTGAAGTGCCAGGCCCTGGGGAACAGAGGACACTACACTGCAGGACACTACATAAAAGCCTTCATAAGGCTATTATCATTAAGAGTAAGAGAACTAGCTGACTTTCCTAACAAAGAAAGCAGATGGAGAGATTTAGACAAAATAAGGAGACAGAGAAATATATCCCAAATGAATGAACAGGACCAAACCACAGGAAGAGATCTAAGTGAGACAGATATAAGTAATATGCCTGATAGAGGATTTAAAGTAATGATTATAAAGATACTCACTGGACTTGAGAAAACAATGGAGGACATAGTGAAACCCTTAACAAAGAGATAAGAAAGAACTAATCAGAAATTAAAAACACAATAAATGAAATAAAAAATACACTTGATGGAATAAATAGCAGGCTAGGTGAAATAGATGAGTGAATTAATTAGCTATAGACAGGGTAATGGAAAGTAGGCAAGCTAAGCAAAAAAGGAAAGAAAATTATGCAAGTTAAGAATTGTCTTAGGGAACTCAGTAACTCCATCAAGTATAATAACATTCACAATACAGGGATAAGAAGAAGGAGAAGGAGAAGGAGAAGAAGGAAGAAGAAGAAGAAGAAGAAGAAGAAGAAGAAGAAGAAGAAGAAGAAGAAGAAGAAAAGAGGCAGAAAATTTATTTGAAGAAATAATAGCTGAAAACGTCCTTATCTGGGGAAGGAAACAGATATCCAGATCCAGGAGGCACAGAGATCTCCCCAAAAATTCAACCCAAAGAGAACCACACCAAGACACATAGTAATTAAATTGGCAAAAAAATAATAACAATAAAGAAAAAAGTTTTTAAGCAGCAAGAGAAAAGAAGACAGTTATATACAAAGGAATCCTTAGAAGACTGTCAGTGGAATTTTCAGCAGATGCTTTGCAGGCCAGAAGGGAGTGGCATGATATATTAAAACTACTAAAAGAGAAAAATCTGCAGCCAAGAATAATGTATCAAGCAAGCTATCATTCAGAATAGAAGGAAAGATAAATAGTTTCTCAGACAAACAAAAACTAAAGAAGTTCATGACCACTAATCCAGGCCTACAAAAAATATTAAATATTTCCTTTGAGTGGAAAGGAAAGATTATAAATGAGAGTATGATAAGTAAAAAACACAAAAATAGTAAAAGTAAGTATTTCCATAAAAAGGGATTCATAAAATAAAAGAATGTAAGATATGTCATCATATACCTAAAAGGTGAGAAGGAGAGGAGTAAAGAATGGGTTTAAACTTAAGTGACCATCTAGTCAATATAGACTGTATATGCAGAAGATGTTATATACAAACCTAATGGTAACCACAAATCAAAAGCCAGTAAGAAATAAGCAATAGAATAAAGAGAAAGAAATCCAAATATATCACTAAAGAAAGCCAACAAACCATGAAAGAAAGCAAGAAAAGAAAGGATCAGAGAAAAATCTATAGAAACAGCCACAAAACAAATAACAAAATGACAAAAATACATATCAATAATTGCTTTGAATGTAAATGGACTAAATGCTCCAATCAAAAGACATTGGATGAGTTACACAGTGGATAAAAAAAAACAATGCCCATCTATATGCTACCTACAAGAGACTCACTTGAGACTGAAAGACACCTTTATATTGAAAATGAGGGGCTGGGGGCACCTGGACGGCTCAGTCAGTTGAACATCCAACTCTTGGTTTCAGCTTCGATCATGTTTCCAGGGTCATGGAATTGAGCCCTGCTTTTGAGGGGGGGAGGGGGCTCTACATTGAGCATTGAACCTGCTTGGGACTTTCTCTCTCTCTCTCTCTTTCTCTCTCTCTCTCTCTCCCTCTGCCCCTCTCCCCCTCTCCTCTGCTTGTGCTCTCTCTCTCTAAAATAAAATTAAAAAAAAAAAAAGGAAGTGAGGGGATGAAGAAACATTTATCATGCAACTGGATGCCAAAAGAAGGCCCAGTAGCGATATTTATATTGGACAAAATATTCTTTAAAACAAAGACTGTAACAGTAACAAGAGACAAAGAAGGGCACCATGTAATAAATAAGGGGAGCAATGCAAAAATAGGATATAACAATTGTAAATATTGATGTGCCCAGCATGTGAGCACTCAAATACATAAATCAATTAATAGCATAAAAGAAATAATCAATAGCAATACCATAGTAGTAGATGACATTTAACACCCCACTTACATTGACGGATAGATTATCTAAACAGAAAATCAACAAGGAAACAGCAGCTTTGAATGATGCACTGGACCAGATGGATTTAGCAGAAATATTCACAACATTCCATCCTAAAATAGCAGAATACATATTCCTTTAAAGTGCACATGGACCATTTTCCCAAAGAGATCACATATTAGCCCACGAAACAAGTCTCAACAAATTAAAAAAGACCGAAATCATACCATGCATCTTTTCAGCCCACAATACTAGGAAACTAAAAATCAACCACAAGGAAAAATCAGAAAGAGCACATATACATGAAGGTTAAACAAGTTGCCACTAGACCATGAATGGATCAACTAAGAAATAAAAAAAGAAATAAAAAATTACATGGAAACAAATGAAAATGAAAACACAACAGTCCAAAATCTTTGGGATGCAACAAAAGCAGTTTTAAGCCTGGCTCAGTCAGTTGAGTGTCCGACTCGATTCAACTCATTTCAGGATCTCATGGTTGTGGAATCAGGTCTTGTGTTGGGCTCCACACTGAGCATGGAGTCTGCTTAAGATTAAATTTCCCTCTGCCCCTCTCCTCCCACTCATGCTCTCTCTCTCTCTCTCTCTCCCTCTCTCTCTCTCTCAAAACAAAAAAAACAAACAGAAAGATTAAAAAATGGTTTTAAGAGGGTAGTTTATAGCAACACAGGTCTACCTCAAGAAGCAAGAAAAATCTCAAATAAACAACTTAATCTTACACCTAAAAGAGCTAGAAAACAAACACAACCCAAACCCAGCAAAAGGTGGGAGCATAAATAAATGATATACAAAGTAAAAAAAATAATAGGCCAATAAAACCAGGAGCTAGTTCTTTGATCAATCAACAAAATAATAAACCTTTAGCCAGATTCATCCAAAAAGAGAGAGGGTGGGTGATAAAAATAAACAAAATCACTAAGAACAGAGGAGAAATAACAACCTATATCATAGAAACTTAAACGATTGTGACAGAATATTATGAAAACCTACATGCCAACAAATTGGACAACTTAAAAGAAATGGATAATTTCCTAGAAACATATGACCTACCAAAACGAAAGCAGGAAGAAATAAAACATTTGAACAGATCTATCACCAGCAATGAAATTGAATCAGTAACCAAAAAAACTCGTAAAAAACAAAAGTACAGGACCAGATGGCTTCACAGATGATTTCTACCAAACGTTTAAAGAAGATGGGGATTAAGGAATACACTTGTTGTGATGAGGACTAGAGGTTGTATGAAAGTGTTGAATCACTGTACTGGTACTGTCCACCTGAAACTAGTATTACACTGTGTGTTAACTAATTGGAATTTAAATTAGAAGTTAAAAAATAAAGAATAGTTAATACCTATACATTTTAAACTGTTCCAAAAAACAGAAGAGGAAGGAATATTTCTAAATTAATTCTGAGGCCAGTATCACCCTGATACCAAAACCAGATAAAGATGCTATGGAAAAAAAAAAAAAAACTATAGGTAAATCTCTCTCATGAATATGGATGGAAAAATCTTAATCAAAATATTACGAAACCAAATTTAATGATACATTAAAAAAATCATACACATGATCAAATGGGATTTATTCATGGGATTCAAGAGTGGTTAAATATCCACAAAACAATGTGATACATCACACCAATAAGAGAAAAGATGAAGAACACATGGTTATTTCAATTAATGCAGGAAAAGCATTTGACAAAGTGTAACATTCATTCATGATAAAAACCCTCTTCAATGTAGGTCTAGGGGCAAGATACCTCAACATAATAAAGGCCTTATATGAAAAACCCACAGCCAGTGTCATACTCAATGATGAAAAACTAAGAGCTTTTCCCCCAAGGTCAGAACAAAGACAGGGATTTCCCCCTCACCACTTTTATTCAACATAGTACTGGAAGTCCTTGCCACATCAATCAGACAATGTAAAGAAATAAAAGGCATCCAAACTGATGAGGAAGAAGTAAAACTTCATTATTTGCAGATGACATAATACTACATATAGAAAACCCTAAAGACTGAACAAAAACCTGCTAGAACTGATAAGTGAATTCAGTCAAGTCATAGGATACAAAAATCAATGTACAGAAATCTGTTGCATTTCTACACATTAATAATGAAGCAACCAAAAGTGCAATTAACAAAACAACCCCATTTACAATTACACCAAAAACAATAAAATAATACATCTTGGATAAACAAGGTGTAGCTTAAATAAAGCATCTGGCTTACACCCAGAAGATTTCATATCAAACTGACCATCTTGAGCCAAAACTAGCCCAAACAGGCATAAATTCAACTAACATAAAATAACAAATCAAAACATTTAGTTAATTCTTAAAAGTATAGGAGATAGAAATTTAATTTGGCACTATAGAGAAAGTACCATAAGGGAAAGATGAAAGAAAAATTACCTAGGAATAAACTTGATAATCAAGGAGGTGAAAGACCTGTACTTAGAAAACTATAAAACACTGATGAAAGAGATTCAAGATGACTCAGATAAATGGAAAGACATTCCATACTTGTTGGTTGGAAGAACAAATATTGTTAAAATGTTTGTCCTACCCAAAGCAATCTACAGATTGAATACAATATCGATCAAGATACCAATGGTATTTTTCACAGAACTAGAACAAACAATCCTAAAATTTGTGTGAAATCACAAAAGACCTTGAATAGCCAAAGCAGTCTTGAAAAAGAAAAACAAAGCTGGAGGTATCACAATTCCAGATTGCAAACTATATTACAAAGTGGTAGTAATGAAAATAGCATGGTACTGGTGTAAATATAGACACAGATCAATAGAATAGAATAGAAAACCCAGAAAGAAACCCACAGCTATAGGGTCAATTAATCTTTGACAAAGGAGGAATGAATATACAATGAGGAAAAGACCATTTCTTCAACAAGTGGTGCTTGGAAAACGGTACAGCTACATGCAAAAGAATGAAACTGGACCACTTTATTTCACCATAGACAAAAATAAACTCAAAATGGATTAAAGGCCTAAATATGAGACTTGAAACCATAAAAATCTTGGAAGAGATCATGGGCAATAATCTCTCTGACATGGGCCAAAGCAACATTTTTCTAGATATGTCTCCTGAAGCAAGGGAAATAAATGCAAAAATAAACTATTTGGACCACATCAAAATAAAAGTTTTCTGCATAACAAAGGAAACTATCAACAAATCTAAAAGACAACCCACTGAATTGGAGAAGATATTTGTAAATGACCTATCCAATACAGGCTTAGTGTCCAAAATATATAGAAAACTTATACAACTCAACCCCAAAAAACGAGTAATCCAATTAAAAAATAGGAAGAAGACATGAACAGACATTTCTCCAAAGTCTTACAGATGGCCAACAGACACATACAAAGACACTCAACATCACCCATCATCAGGGAAATGCAAACCAATATCACAATGAAATATCACCACATACCTGTCAGAATGGCTAAAATAAAAAACCACCAGAAACCACAAGTGTTGGCTAGGATTTGGAGAAAAAAGAACCCTGTGCATTGCTGGTAGGAATGCAAACTGGTGCAACCATTGTGGAAGACAGTATGGAAGTTCCTCAAAAAATTAAAAATAGAACTACTCTATGATCCAGTAATGGCACTACTGAATATTTACTCCCAAAATACAAAAACACTTATTCAGATGGGTACATTCACCCTTATGTTCATTGCAGCAGTATTCAGAATAGCCAAACTATGAAACAGCCCCAATATCCATTGATAGATGAATGGATAAAGAAGATGTGTATATATATATAATGGAATATTATTCAGCCATAAAAAGAATGAAATCTTGCCATTTGCAACAATGAGGATAGAGCTAGAGAGGATAATGCTATTGAAATAAGTCACTCAGAGTAAGACCAATAACATATGATCTCACTCATATGTGGAATTTAAGAAACAAAACAAATGAACAAAGAAAAAAAAAGAGCCAAACCAAGAAATGGAGTGTTAACTATAGAGAACAAACTGATGGTTACCAGAGGGGAGGCGGTGGGACAGGTGAAATAGGTGATGAGGATTAAAGACTACACTTATGATGAAACCCCCCCCCCCATATTTTTGATGTATTTATTTATAAAGTAAAGTGTGACACCGTAACAATAGGAGAGATATAGTACATGGTGTCATTTTAATTTCTTTATTCCACAAACTCATGAATTAATCACCTTTAAAATGAGAAGTGGGCACGTCTTGTATGATGAACTTATGATAGCACTTTAATTTTGTACAATTTCCTTTCAACCTTAAAATTACATTCTCTAAAAAGATTAAATTTTTAAAAAGAAAGATAATATCCATTTTCATTATGGTGAGATCTGAGGAAGACTTATTAATGTGGTAGCATTATCAAGAATAATTTATAGAATCTCATGACTCAGTTATGAGACAATTTTGCTATAAAAATGTAAACAAAGCAATGCAATTTTAGATGGGAAATACAATAGATTTCTTTTTTTTTACAGATGATGGAATGGTCTCTTCATGAAACTCTATCCTCTATCCTTGACTCCTTTGTTTCTAGTCTGGTGTCTACACTCAGACTTGTTCTTCTGTTTCTGGGGATTTTTCACCCTAACTCCTCTCCAATATCTTTGTTTGCTCACCAGTGAGAATCCTGAATGCCATGTCAAGTTTTCAATTCATATTCACATCTTCTACATTCTCATTGGCACTTCTTGCTAAATTTATACTTTTTTAAGTGTGTGTCTCCTCCTCTTACCACTTTGAAATCTTGTGTCTCTTACACACAATGACTTTATTAAGAGAAAGTCAGGATCATTTAATTACTTTTCCTATATTTGATGTTGGAGTGGCCATGACAAATTCTAAAATGGTGTTTTCTCCATTTCTCCTGTTGGCTTTTGGATTTGTTTGCTTTTTGTTTTTTTTAGTGTTTCATATATGGTTTTGCAATCATGTCACCCTAAATCCCTCCCGGTGCTTAGAAAATGGGATAAAAGTTGAAGGATTTCTAGGTCACACTATAGTGTTAGTAGCTGGAATAAGTTACCTTTCCCAGGATGAACTTTCATTAATAAAAGACAGCTGGAAAGAGCAATGAACTAATACCTAATGGTAGAATATGAAATTATTTGGAACCCATGTATGAATTTTTCTTATTCATAACTACCATTTGTTGAATGCTTTCTATGTACCAGGTTCCAAAGTACATTGTCTCATTCAGATTTCACATCATTTAGGCATTATCTGTATTTCACGCATACAGCCACTGGGGCTGAAGTCAAACCACTTGCGTAAGGTCAGGGTGCTAATGAGAAGCAGAATTTGGGGCTTTAGGGATTGCAAGGTGATTTCAAAGTTTCTCCTTTAAGAGGGGGGCTCTCTTGTAATCCTCAAGAGCACCCAGAACAAACTGAGTACTGGACTTTGAGAAAGAGATGCTCTTGCATGATCTTTCACATCAGTTTTTTTTTTGTTTGTTTGTTTGTTTAAGTCTGATTCTTTATCCTTCTACAAAATTTAGATGCTTTACCCTCTTTCTCTTCCCATGCTGGCTACTCTTACCTTTAGATTCATGCTCTTTTACTTTTGTGACTTTCTCTGCCTTTCTCCTCACCTTGCTTTCTCCTTTCCTTTGGTTCCTGTCTTTATCCCCTCACTTTATCTCTACTCTAGGGAATTTCTGTTTGCATTTACATTATCCTGTTACAAAATAATACCTTCTTATTTATCTCTAGACCTAAATATTAAAAAATCAGTCATGGTTTTGATGCATTGGGCAAAATTATGGGTTGAGACTAGTGGTACCACTTTATACAGAGTAAAGAATCCTTTGTAATGTAAGAAATCATCACCTAGTTTTGGAGTTTCAAAACATTAAGATTTCCTTTAGTCATCTACTTGATGGGAATAAAAAATGGCCTTAAAATGTAAATTTTGTTTGTTTGTTTTTTGTATTACATTAATGGTTATAGTGCTACTCCATACTCAGCATGCTTCCAACCAAATTCTTTACCTACCCCCCTCCCCCAATATCCTTCCCTCATCCTGTATGGATGGCATCACTAGCTTCGTATTTGCTTAGATTAAAAGCATTGGCCTTTGCTACTTTCTCCCATCCCTCTCTCTCACATTGAAGTCTCTCTTTCCCATACTTTTCCTTTTTTTTCCCTCTCCCATCACTGTTGCTCTGTCTTGGTTCAACATTGTTATTTCTCTCTTTAATTCTAATTATAGTTAACCCAATTGGCCTCCCTGTCTCAAATGCTTGTTGTTGTTTTCCAAAATACCCTCCATAGTTACGCATTTTTTAAAGGTGCCTGGCTGAAACATATCACTCCTTTGCAGATAGACTTCCAGTAGTTCACTATTGCCTATGGAACAGTTAAAATCTAAACTTTGTGGTGACTTACCAGACTTTTTCTAAACATGCCCCGCTCTGCCTTCCCAGTCTCAGCTTCCCTTTTATTCCTCATATATCATATGCTCTGGCTTAGGTTTACCTTTTCTACAATCCCAGCAAGCACATTTCTTTCCACTCTCCATCACTCAGCTAACTGTAATACCCCAGAATACCCATAAGCACAAAGAAGGGTAGTGAACTAATGAGATCAGAAGTGAGAAGCTCCATAGGGAGGTTCTTAAGCCAGAGCAGCAGTACTTTCATTATATAATGTTTGTGAATAAAATTGGGAACTCTCAAGAATGAGCTAGGCCTAAGATTTTTCCCTCTAAATGACATCTCATGTGTTTGGGCCTGAGAAATTTGCCATCACTGGCCAGCTGTTTCTCTCTGTGGTCTGAGCTCCACTCTTGTGCCTACTGACAATTCCCATCATGGTTACTTCCACTGTGGCTGCCAGCTGAAGTCCTGCTTTAAACCAGAGGTTAAGTTGCTCTCCATTCCCCTTCCTCCCCTCCTTGCGGCTGGGCTCCACCCTCCACATCAGAACTCACAGATGTCTCTACTCACCAAGGTTGAGCCCAAGTTTTTTAAGCTTGCAGAGGACATTTGGCTTAATAAGATACTTAAATAAATTCCCTGTGACTTGAAACTTCTCTTTGTTAAAAGTTACTCTTCAACTCCTTATCGCTTCTTCTTCCACTGCCTCTGCTTGAAACTAGGGCCCTATCTATGGCAAAGTAATTGCAGGAGCAGAATGCAGTGCTGAGACATCTCCCTGCTTTCCTCCCCAGCAGCCTCTCTGTCTAGATAATTGTGGTAGAGCTTGCTGAATGATACAGATGAAATTGTGTAGAATACACTATTGCAACAATTGTGTTTCAGATGCTTGTCAAACCTGGGCATGTTCTTTTTCCTTTTTGCTGATTTCTGCTTTTATATATTAATTTGGTTGGAAATTTCTTCAGGGATGCTTACAATTCCTGAATGTCAAATGTTTCCTTATTTGTGGACATGATGCAATTAAATATGCCATTTTTTTTATTGACACCTCCAAAACAAACCAATTATCTATCTTAATTTTATTTATTTATTTACTGAAAAGTGAGAACATGCTATTTTCAGTCACAGGGAGGACTGTAAAAGTCTATGCTAGTGAATATTCTAGTTCAAGTCTTGCCTTCAATTTTTGAAGGTTTTTTTTTTCATTGTCAAGGTAGTTATTCTTGTTTCGAGCCCCTTAATCCATTTTGACAACATTCTTTAACGGCACTTTTACTATTTTATTATAATTTTTTTTACTCTTCTGAATATGAGGCTTTGAAGGCAGAGGTCATAGTAACATCCTTTGCCCTACGGTCTAGCACACTATCAGAGCTAATGCAACAAACAAAGGTTGTAACTCATTTATTTTTACATCCATGAAGCCATGCACATAGCTCCTGACAGGTGGTGGTCTTTAAGAATTGTGAATGGAATTGATGAATCAAAGACTTTTAGATAAAAGTATTTTGGGGGCTTGGGTAATAATGAATGCCATGAAATTACACTAGCAATCACTGCCATCTTTTTAGCCATAAAAAGCTTTCCACGCAGTCTGACTTTAATCAAAACCTCATCATAACACTATTCCTCAGCTATGATAGGTCTTTATTTTACAGTTGAAAACTAAGACTTAGAATAGCTAAATAACTTCCCTAAGTCATCCACTATCAGAAAGAAGAGGGCTTCATCCCAGCATTGCATGAACTGAAAGCCCATATTCTTAATCCAAGAGTTACATTGAATTCATTGCTTCTCAATATATTTTATGAATGAAAAGTGCCAATTTAAGTTTTAAATAAGTAGCCTGATATATTGATCTAGTATGGGTATTTAAATGACAGCTCTTACTCAGGTATGCTCTTCCTTGGTACAGAGATCCACTTTTCTGTATCTCTGTTCTCCTTTCCCCATCCCTATCTTCTTAATCCAGACTTAAGTAGATAAAATATTTTCTAACCAAAGTTTTGACAAGGCTGTGTAGCATCTATTCAAGATTCTATAATTACCTAAGCTGCGTCTATGTATTATAATTTATGTTTTCATTGATAGGGAAAGCAATGCTTGTTTCTAAAAATTCAGAGGAATATATTTATTGGTTTTTAATGGCCTGCCATACAGATGATCATTGCTTACTTAGCATCTTTTCTATTCAATTATTATTAGGATATTTAGGTAATTTTCAGTGTGATATATCAATGTTGAAAATATCCTTATGTATAATTTTTGCATCTAATTATTTTCTTAGAAGTGGAATCACTTAGAGAATACAAATTCTTGGTGAATAGTTCTGCATACATATTTCCAAGTTGCTTTCAAAAAGGGTGTACAATTTACATATTTACAGTCACATCATCAGTTGGTAAAAACATGGGTTTTACTATACTGGTACTCCTCCTCCTACTGCTATTACTGTTTAAAGAGGGTTGTTACTTTGATAGCCCACAAATGACATTTAGGTTACTTTATTCTTATAAAAGCAGAACAATTATTCATATGTTTAATGCCATATATGTTTTTTTCTTTTAAGCTATCATTTCATATCTTTGTCACATTTTCCATAGGGGTTTTAATGTCTTTTTTTTTTTTAACGTTTATTTATTTTTGGGACAGAGAGAGACAGAGCATGAACTGGGGAGGGGCAGAGAGAGAGGGAGACACAGAATCGGAAGCAGGCTCCATGCTCTGAGCCATCAGCCCAGAGCCTGACGCGGGGCTCGAACTCACGGACCGTGAGATCGTGACCTGAGCTGAAGTCGGACGCTTAACGGACTGAGCCACCCAGGTGCCCCGGTTTTAATGTCTTTTATATTGATCTATAAGAGCTCTTTATATTTAAAAATTCTATTCCTGAGGCACATGGGTGGCTCAGTCAGTTGGGCATCTGACTTCAGCTCAGGTCAGGATTTTGCGGTTCATGATTTTAAGCCCTACATTGGGCTCTGTGCTGACAGCTCAGAGACTGGAGCCTGCTTCAGATTCTGTGTATTCCTCTCCCTCTGTTCCTCCCTCACTCATGCTCTGTCTGTATGTCTGTCTTTCTAAAATCAATCTAGAGAAATTTTTAAAAAATTAAAAAAATAAAATGCCATTCCTTTGTGGTATCTGGTATATTCTCCTGGGTCTTTTTCTCAAGTTTCCAGATGATTACATTGGGAACCATTTCTACTCTCTGGAATTCATCTCCCCTCCAGTTTTCCTGTTTTCCTGTACCTTAGTTTTGGCTTTTATTAATTTTGTTTCATGCCTTCCCAAAATCTAAACCTCAGCATATTTCTTTCATCTGTTTATAACATAGATAGGAATAGGACATACTTTCATTACTTTCATGCAAACATGACCTCAGTTTTTGTCAATAACATTTCATACAAGACAATACTTTATTCATCCAGATTATGTTTTTAAGTTTATTTATTTATTATGAGAGATAGAAAGCACACATGTGCATGTGAGTAGAAGAGGGGCAGAAAGAGAGGTAGAGAGAGAATCCCAAGCAGGCTCCAAGCTGTCAGCACAAAGCCAGATGTAGGGCTTGATCTCACAAACCGTGAGATCATGACCTGTGCCAAAATCAAGAATAGGACACTTAACTGACTGAGCCACCCAGGTGCTCCATTAATTCAGATTATACTTCTTGTAGATTTATGTTAGTTCAGTGATTGGAAACAAGAGGAACTCATGTTTACTTTCTACGGTAACACCAAGAGCTATGCCCTTACCATTATTTTATTTAAATTTCACAGAAATATAATGAATTAGGTATTACTATTCCTTTTTTTCCCCCCAGATGTAAATGCTGAGTCTCAGAATGTTCAATAGCTTTCTGAGGCCTACAGGACTCCCTTGGAAGTTATCTGTTATCTTTATTATATTGCCTCTTTGCCCTGCAAATGAACAAAAGCCCAACTTTCTAATTAATAGTGTAGAAGAAGATTGTTCAAAGTATATTTAAATTGCTTTAGACATACCATTTTATTTAGTTTTTGAGCATTTTAAAAATACATTTTTTTCATAGAATGATGTTAATACAAATATTTTATGGGTCAAATTAAGTCAGTCAAGAAATTTAAAAATATTTTAGTTTTGGGTGTTATATTTGGAAATATTAATATTAATTTACTTGGAAATATTCTGAATTCCAACTGAGTGGCTATAATCTCCTTGTCTAAATTAGTGAGCTCTCCCTCTGCCCCATGACTGAGTAGGAAGCTCTGTCAAAACAGTGGTTGAAATGTAAGGAAGACAAATATATTTTTGGAGGAGGATTAAATTCAAATTCTATCTCCCAAGCTATAATAAAATAATTGAAAAGTTTGGGAAAATGCTTAATGGAATATGTCCCACATCCTTTGAGCTATATTCAATTTTTACGTAATTAGATGGCCTGGAGTCTACATTCCCCAGTAAATGGGAAGATGTTTCTTTAGACTTTTCTCAATAACGTTAATTCTCTGGATTCACTACGAGTGAAACCTACAAGGACTTAACTTTTCTCCATCTCTGAGCCCATTCTCCATGGAAAGGGCATTGAAAATAATCTATGGTATTCCTTAAACTCATTAGAGTCTTTTGAAACTATTTTCAATCACTTTGAGGAGAGAACAATTGTACACGCTTGAAGAACATTGCTGTATCAATAAAAATATATCATTATAGTCCTATTAGGAAATAACTCTCTTTACTAAAATCTGATACAGAATCCCTAAGGATAAAATAGAATTTCAGGTGAGTTAAGATTAGTTTTAGTTAAGTTGGAGTTTTAATAGCTCTTAGTCCTATGCATGCAGACACACAAGCATTTTCTAATTTTCAATAAGGAAATTTATTTATATCTAGCTGTTTGGGTTTTTTTTTTACTGTTCTTGAAAGTTGATATGTTTCCTTAGAAAGCTAATAAAAAGAAACTAATGAGATCCTAATTTTAGAAATACATTTGATTTTTATTGGGTTATTCTGTGAAATATAAATTTGTTTATTCCATATGTTTTAATACTTATTCTCTCCTTTAATACTGAAATACAATGTTATATGAAAATATTTAAATGGTTCACAATATTTCTCTTTTCTCCTTAATACATGCAAATGATGCTATATCTTAGCATCCATGTGAATGATGGTTATAATTTGTAAAATATTTTACAATTAAAGTCTCTCCAAGAACAAAATAAAACACCCCATTAGATTTTATGAAAACATAAAGTGAAGCTAATAAAGTTCATAGATTGGGTCTGGATAAATGCCCATAAAACCATGGCACTTAATTATGGTTCAAATTCTTGTGTTCTGGTGGTAAATTTACCTCATTCTAATCTTAACTTCTTTTATTAATCAATGCATCCCTGCCATATGTCAGGAACATTGTGAGCCTCAGCATAATTAGGACCTATGAGACTTTAAAGCTTTGGGTTTTAATCTGAAAAGCTATTATCAAATTGCCCACCTGGGTAGCTTTCTGCATCCATTTTTGTTCCCAAAGTCTATTTCCTACATAGCAGATAGAATGAACTTTATAAATTTAAATCAGACCAAATCCCTCCCTCCTCAAAATTCTTCCAAGAGATTGCAGTTAGAATAAAATGACAAGTTTTTGCCATGGCCTATTGAATCACATATGATGCTGTTTCTTCCCATACCCCAATCTTCTTTTCCAACCACTCCTTTTGATTCACTCTTCTCCAGACACACTGATGTTCTGGCTCTTCTGCCAAACAGATCAAACTTCAATCCATTCCTGGCCCTTTACACTTGCTGATGGACCTGCTTTTTTATCTACAGATAGTAGCTCACTCCCTTTCTTTGTTTAAGTTTCTGCTCCAGTATTACCTCCTTCAGGATGCTTTTCCTAACAACTCCACTGAAAACAGCCCTTGATTCTCCATCATACCTTTCCCCTTTCCCTGATTGATTCTTCTTCTTCACACTAGTTACTGCCAGAAGTTATAATATTATTTATTTGTTTGCTTACTTATTGTTAGCTTCTCTCACTAGAATGCAGGCACCTTGAGGCAGGATCTTGATAACCACTATATGTCCAGAGCCTAGAACAATGTATGACATAGACACTCAGAAGGTATCTGGTGAATGGAGGAATCATTCAATTTGAAATACACTGAGCAATGTTTCACTGTCCTGAATCCTAAACTGGTATTCTGGACCCCATTTCTTATCACTTCTTTAGAATACTCTGTCTCCTAACTACACCTTTAATGTGCCCTTTTTCAATATCTACCTCTTTATGATAAACTTCTTTTATCATTATCAGCTTCAATTATAATACTGTTTCCAGAACTTACTTTTTAAATGATATATTTATAAGAATCTTGTTTTCACAACTTTAGAGATAGTATGAAAAATTACCTCAGGGCTACTGTAAAAATTTATTGTGGATATTTCTTTATTCTTATATTACTCAACTGCTCAACAGCATTTGGTATACTACATTCTTTTTGAAAACTTTCTTCCTTTAACTTTGACTTTAAACTACCCTCTTGATTTTCTTTCCATTTATTCAGCCCCTACATCTCTATTTCTGTCCAAATTCTAATGTTAGTGTGTCCCAAAGCTAACTTTGGCTCTCTTATGTTTTATTTTCCCTCTTCCTTCCCCTCATCATTTCTCCCTTCCTTTCCTTCCACTCCCCTTTCTCTTCTTCTCTCTAATGTTGTTCATTAGTAATTTAAACCACTTTCATTCTTTAAATAACTTCTATTTCCCAATATGCTCCAAAAGTTTATCTCCTTTTTTACTTTAGATTAATAAATCCAACTGCTGACTTGATAGATGCACTTAGATGTATGAATCATTTTACTTATTCAAAATCAGATGTATATCTTGCTTTACTTGCTCAAAACAGTTTTGATTCCTCCCCTTCCTCTAACTCCAGTTATTTCCCTCTATTTTCTATCAGTAAATGACACCATCCTGCTTTCAGTTGCTCAAGCCAAAAATCTAGGTTTTACTCTTGATACCAGTCTGCTCTTCGTTACCCACACCCAACTGAGAAGCAAGATTTTCATGTTCTACCTCCAAATTATATCTTCAACCATCCATCTACTTTTCTTCATCCCTTTCCACCCTACTGGAGAGTGAGTCTTCAAACTGGTCCCTCTATGTCCATTAATTTTTATTAATTTTTTTAAATGTTTATTTATTTTTGAGAGAGAAAGACAGAGCACGAGCAGGGGAGGGGCAGACAGAGAGAGGGAGACATAGAATCCGAAGCAGGTTCCAGGCACCGAGCTGTCAGCACAGAGCCCAACATGGGGCTTGAGTTCACAAAGCATGAGTTCATGACGTGAGCTGAAGTTAGAGGCTTAACTGACTGAGCCACCCAGGTGTCCCCTTCTATGCCCACTATTGGTCTACTATGAACCAACTTCCAAATCTATTTTCCACCATGCAGCCAGAGCTTATACTTTTAATCCTGTTACTTTCTTGCCAAAAACATTTCAGTAGTTTCTCATTATAAGTGCAATAATACCGATTTTCTTAACATGGCCTACTAGACCCTTCACAGCTTGGCCTCCCTTACCTTTCTCAACCCATGTCTTACCATTTCCTCCTGGCTAATCATGCTCCAGTCTCTTTCATCTCCCTTCTTTTCTCAGATAAACAAGATTACAACTTTTCTTTCAGACTAGTTTTACTTGCTCTTCCCTTTGCCTGAGACAGTTCTTTTTCTAGAACTTTAGATGGCTTGGTCCTTTTCAGCCTCATGTTAGCCTAACTTTCATCTTCTCAAGAGGTCTTTCAACCTAGCCTGCACCTCCTCCACCCAAATTCTTCTGTTATATCTCCCAACTTATTTCCTTTATTCCAATTGCACAATCTGAATTTTGCTTATTTATTACTGGTTACCTTGTTCATTGTCCATATTCCCTATAATCCTCATATCCATGAAGACAGAAAACACATCTGTTTTGTTCACTATTGTGTCCCTGATGCTTAAAACATTGCCTAGATCATTCATTCAAATAACGAATGAAAGAAATGAGATAATATATATAATGTACTTGATATTGTGTTGGCAAATGGAAAATGGTCAATAAATGTTAACTTTTGTTATTGAAAATATTGTTCCTCTTTTACCCTATGACTTTAGTGTTGTACACTGGAGGATGGAGTGTGTGTGTGTGTGTGTGTGTGTGTGTGTGTGTGTGTGTGTGTATTTGTGTGTGTGTGTGGTAGGGGAAGAGAGAGAGAGAGATGAGATATTATTGCTTTAACAAATGCTTAAAACAATTAATTAGATATCCTTCCCTCTTTGAGATGCCTGGGTGGCTCAGTCAGTTGAGCATCCTACTCTTGATTTTGGCTCAGATCATGATCTCAGGGTTCATGAGATCAAGCTCTGCATCAGGCTCTGCACTGACAGCATGAAGCCTGCTTGCGATTCTCTCTTTCCCTATCTCTCTGTGCCCCTCCCCCACTCTCTCTTGCTCTCTCAAAATAAGTAAACATTAAAAAAATAAAAAACTATCCTTCTCTTTTTTAAATAAGCCTAAGAGAGAGATGCTTTTAGCAGCTGTCTCAGAAGTAGGGGAACTACCTGGCCTTATTATAGTCTTCAGCCCTGGTAAATGTGGGTTGAGAGACAAGTATTTATGTGTTAATTCACATATTTATTCAGTTTTGTTGAGTACCTATTATGGTCTCATGTCTACTTTGGCTCTGTGAAATGTAAAATGAATCAATGCATCCCAACCTTCCAAGGTCATATTAAGGTGACTTAATAAATCACAAACTTCAGGAGCACGTGGGTGGCTCAGGTGATTAAGCATCTGACTTCAGCTCAGGTCATGAACTCACAGCTCATGAGTTTGAACACCACATTGGGCTCAGCTGACAGCTCAGAGCCTGGAGCCCGCTTCAGATTCTGTGTGTGTCTTTCTCTCTGCCCCTGCCCCGCTCATGCTCTATCTCTTTCTCTCTCAAAAAATAAGCATTAAAAAATAAATGACAAACTTCAGAACACTAGATGAATAATGCACACAATAAAACAGACAATAAAGTGCAGAGAGGGAAAATGTGTTTCCCACGAATAATACCTGGCATGAGCTTTAAAGGTAAAGTGGAAAGGTTCTTGTGATGAACTTTTCAGATAATTCAGTAGATGTTTTAGGGAAACTTCTCTCCCAATATGCTCTTTTTTCCCCTGTATTCTTTTTGGGATGATCATAGAACCCATCACCCAAGTGAGAAATCTACTCTCAGACAATGGCCAGACTGGGTTGACTCTATGTCCATTTAATTAATTCCCTTTCTTTGTATTTCTCTTTTTACTTCCTTTATTCAGCACTTGCTTCTCCAGTCAACCCTCCACTTTACGGTCACAGTTATTTTTCTAAAACAAAGACTTAATATGTCACCGTACTACTTAAATTCTTCAATATTGATTTCCTTTTTGTTTGTGTATGTGTTATGGCCTAGTTTGATGTCAGTTTGTACTTGCGTTATACTACTTCCTGTGATAGTAGGTCTTTTTACGCTGCCTTTTTCATCACTCTCTTCCTATGGAATCTTTGTTTTTCATGCCTGCTTTTTAGTACCTTCCACAGTCCATGGTGGTGCATACCAGGTCCCCTAGAGAAACCTTTGCCTTCCACTCTAATGAATGCTGCTCCCTACCCTAATCACTCTCTCTCCCTCACATTATGATGCTTTATGATCATCATAGATCCTAGCATCTTGGAAACTGTTTATTATTTATGCTTAATTATATAAGCTAGACTGGGGAATTGCAATTATGAAATAGTATTCATTTCTTCACTCTCAAATCCTAAAACCCTGTAGGCTCTTTCTGCTCCATCTCAGAGAGATTCCTCATCAAATCTCACAGCTTTTCCCATCTCACATAGGCATTAGAATAGTCTCATTTTTAATTGTCAAAAACCCCAGCGAAATCTTAATTTAAATTTCAGTTGTGTATCCAGTTCAAAAATTCTCCCCATTTTCTCAGTTCAGACCTGAGCTTGGCTCATAAATATGTGCTTTGAGGGGGTAGGATTAGGATAAGACCTGCTCTTTTGCCATCTATCCTTAATTTGCTCTTATGCTTTCCTTCTCTTCTTGGTGCACTGCTTTGGCTCTGTTAGGACTACAGTTGGGATCATTGTCATTCTCTCTTGCCTGTCATACACACTCTGGATGGGTATGGATGTCCTCAACCTGGCTCTTTTTCTGAGGTATATGTTCTGTACTAGTTCCCAGAGTTACTCCATAGAATAAGCATTGGTTACCCACAGTTGTGGCTGGCTGGCTGGTCCATACTTTGATGACTGCCTTCTTTTCCCCGTCATCTCTCCTCACTTTTCTACCAGTGTTCTCTACACTTAGACAATCAGCTACTTACTCACATATTTGTCTCAGGATCTTTCTCTAGGGAAAATGTTCATTAACCTTTTTTGTAAAAGGCAAAATTGTAAATACTTCCAGCTAGGTAAATATTTTTCTGTATATATGTTATTTTATTGGACTCATTGAAGTTTAGAACTGTCGTATCTTGTTGAACTAAGCCTCTTTTCATAGTGTTGTGTCCCTATCTATTTCTAATGATGCTTTCTGTCTTAAAGTCTGTATTAGCTGGTAAATACTGACCCCAGCTTTATTGTGCCTAATATTGGCTTGATATGTAAAAGATAATCTTCTGTCTTTTTACATCCAGCATTTCTATATCCTTATGTATTATATATATGTTATGGACTAAATGTGTTGCTCCCAAATCCATAATTGAAGCTCTATCCCTCAGTGTAATGGTATTTGGAGATGAGACTTTGTGAGTAATTAGGTTTAAATGAGATCATGAGGGTGTGGCCTTTATAAATGGGAATAATATCTTTGTAAGAAGAGGAAGAGAGACTGGAGCTCTGTCTCTCTCTCTCTTCCTCAGCCAAATGAGGATACAGCAAGAAAGCAGCTATCTGCAAGTCTGAAAGACAGACTTCACCAGGAACCAAATCTGGCAGCACCTTGATCTTAGACTTAGCCTCTAGAACTGTGAGATATAAATGTCTATTGTATATACCACTCAGTCTATGCATCCTTAGCTGACTAAGACAGTGTGCCCCTTATACACTACATATAATTGAGTGAAAAATTGTTTGAAATTCTCTGTAGTTTACTTGGCAAGACTTTTTAAAAATTTATTTTGATTACTGAAATACTTTCACACATTTCTGTCATTTTATTTTGTGATTTTCATTTAATCCACTTCTTTATGCTTGTTTTCTCTTGCCTCTATAATTTTTTGATAGGCTACCTTTGTTTTCTTATTCATTTTTCTTGTTCTGTTTCATAACTATACATATTTCTCTAAATAGTTATTTTTGAAATATTACCATACATATTTGAGTCTAAGTATTATATCAAAATCCTTCTCCCAAAGACACTTACACCCTGGAATATACAGATTCCAATCATCCTGTCCTGACTTATGTGGTATTACTGTCCATTATTTGTTGATAGTAAACAGTCTCAGTTTTTGACTATTTTATTCCAAATAATAGTTTCACAGGTTCACAGTTCTAGGTCAATTTATTTTTTTGATATTCCAGTGATATCATTCAACTGTCTTCTGATTCTGAGTAAGTAATTTAATCTCCCTAAAACTCAATATCTGTGATTCAATTAACAAAATAATCCAAACATAACCAGGGGTATTCATTCTGGGTCTCTTGGACAAAGAGTTTGCTAAGACCCAGGTCTCTCTTTATGTCAGTAGGAGCAGATACTCTGGGGACTGATGACAGGAGAGGCTGAGATATTTTAGGCCTCAAGATTTCTAGGGCCTGGGAGCTAAATTTCCAGAAAACTTCTAAAAATTGCTGGTACCCCAAATCAGACTGCACTTAAAACACAGTCTGATGATTTCCCCCTGACCCAACTGCTATATCATACATATCCTCTTAAAAGTAAAGAATGTGGAATCACACTTAGAGTTCAGCAGGGAATCCTGCTTGACAAGCCTTACCAAGAGGTAATGAACATATGGGAACCCATACCTTCTTTGTGCTAACTCTGGTCTTTTACATTTTCCCTTCACCCAATAAAGCATACTGCTTAGCCAATGCTGTATGGTTTTGCACAACTCATCTGAAACCCTAGTACATGATAAGTGGTCTAGTGGCACAACAGTTTCCTAATTTATATCATGGTAGTACCAATGCCATTTAGTTGGTGTAAAAGTTAAATGGCATGATACATGTTAAGTACTTGGTACATAGAAAGAACGTAATAGTTGTTGGGTGTTATTTTTATCATCAAAAATATGAAAGACCCTTCTATTGAATCCTCCTTAAAATGTTTCTTCATTAATCATATATGGGAGTCTTTCCAAGGTGAATTTTTTTCTCCCCAGATATTCATATGTTGCTTAGAAACAATCACTGGTTTATTAGAGTAAAAAAGAAAATCAGCAATAGCTTCTAGACAACAGAGTCTGCTAACACTCTGCTGGATGAAAACACTTGCTTAAGAATTAATCTCTAATATTAATTATGAAATGCTTTAACAAACACAAAATGTGTAATAATTGTTTATTGTTTTTCATTTGAGAGAGTGCACCCACATCACAGAAGCAGAAAGAATCCAGAATTAATTAGCAATTGATCATGACAGCATGTCATCCTATACAACTTATACAACACCTGCCCTGATTATTTGTGAATCCGTGAAGGAGAACAAGCATAGCAAACTGGCATTTGACAAACAAGCCACCTAATTAAAAGGCTATCAGGGACAGCAAATGGAACAAAAACTAATCAGAAAAATACTGTTTGCTAAAAGTTGACAGACAGATTATTACTACAAAGCAAAAATACTGGTGCATAAAATAACTTTATCTTTCAAACATTTGTTGTAGGGATAGCTTTCGGTGGAGGGCTCAGGGGCTAGTTCAGCAACTTAACCTATTCTTTTTAGTTCCTTGGGGTACATATGGAAGACCAGATGTCATTGCTGTCTCCAATTAATTTATAGGGTATCAGGGAGGCATGACTGAATATTAAGCAGTTAAAGATGTTATAGGAATGACGTGGTTCTTCAAGAAAACTTTTACAGTATTGATGACCCTTAAGATGCCTTTAAAAAAAAAAAAGTATAGGAAAGATAAATAGAAAGTAGATGGCAACTGTATATCAGAATATTTGTACATTTTTGTGATAGATGTTGTCTGATATTTGTGTGAGGATGTGGGTGGGGCAGAGAAAGCCATAATCCTATCAGGGGTTTCAAAGCTTCCAGGATATGTATATTATATATATTTAATATATATATTTAATATATATATAAATGTATATAAATATATAATATATAATATATTTATAAATATATTATATATAAATATATATAACTATATATAAATAAATATATATAATATATATATTTTATATATATATTTAAAAAGGACATAATTTAATTCCAGTATAGGTAACATATGGTGTTAAACTAGTTTCATGTGTACAATGTAGCAATTTAACAATTCTATATATTACTCAGTGCTCATCAGGGTAAGTGTGCTCTTATTCTCCTTCACCTATTTCACCCATCCTTCACCCACCTCCCTCTGGTAACCACCTGTTTGTTCTCTATATTTAGGAGTCTGTTTTTTGGTTTGTGACTCTTTTTTTTTCCCTTTTTCCATTTGTTTCTTAAATTACATATGAGTGATATCATATGGTATTCATCTTTCTCTGACTGACTTATTTTGCTTAGCATTATACTCTCTAGCTCCATCCATGTCATTGCAAATGGCAAGATTTCATTCTTTTTTGTGGCTGAATAATATTCCGTTGTGTGTGTGTATATGTATATATATATATACATTATATACATTATATATATATATAATATATATATATTATATATATATTATATCTTTCTTATTCATTCATCAGTTTATGGATACATGGGCTACTTCCATAATTTGGCTATTGTAAATAATGCTACCATAAACATATGGGTGCACAGATCCTTTTGAACAAGTGTTTTCATAGTCTTTGGGTAAATACCCAGTAGTGAAATTACTGGATTATAGAGTAGCTCTATTTTTTATTTTTTTAGGAACCTTCATACTGCCTTCCTCAGTGGCTTCACCAGTTTGTATTCGCACCAACAGTGCATAAAGGTTCTTTTTTCCTCCATATCCTTACCAATATTTGTTTCTTGAGTTTTTATTTTATCCATTCTGACAGGTGTGAGGTGACATCTCATTGTGGTTTTGATTTGCATTTCCCTGATGATTACTGATGTTGAGTATCTTTTCATGTGTCTGTTGGTCATCTGTATGTCTTCTTTGGAGAAATGTCTGTTCATATCTTGTGCCTATTTTTAATTGGATTATTTGTTCTGTGTGTGTGTTGAGTTGTATAAGTTCTTTATATATTTTGGATACTAACCCTTTATTGGATGTGTCATTTGCCATTTGTCATTTGTCATGTCCCATTCTGTACGTTGTCTTTTAGTTTTGTTGATAGTTTCCTTTGCTGTGAAGAATCTTTTTATTTTGATATAATTTAAATAGTTCATTTTTGCTTTTGTTTCTCTTGCCTCAGGAGACATATATAGAAAAATGTTACAACTGATGTCAGAAATTACTGCCTGTGCTGTCTTCTAGGATTTTTTCTTTAGTTTTATCTCAGATCTCATGTAAGTCCTTTATCAATTTTGAATTTCTTTTTGTGAATGATGTAAGAAAGTGGTCCAGTTTCATTCTTTTGCATGTAGCTAGCTGTCCAGTTTTCCCAACATCATTTGTTGAAAGGACTTTTTCCCATTGCATATTCTTGCCTCTTTTGTCAAAGATTGATTGACCATGTAATAGTGGATTTGTTTCTGGGCTTCCTATCCTGTTCCATTGGTATATGTGCCAATACCATACTGTTTTAATTACTACAGTTTGGTAGTATAAATTGAAATCTGAAACTGTGATACTTCAGCTTTGCTTCCTTTTTTTTCAAGATGACTTTGGCTATTCGGTGTCTTTGTGGTTCCATACAATTTTGTTTGTTCTAGTTCTGTGAAAAATGTTGTTGGTATTTTGATAAAGATTGCATTAATTTGTAGATTGTTTTGAGGAAGTATGAACATTTAATATTATTTGTTTTTTCAACCCTTGAGCGTGGAATATCTTTCCAGTTGTTTGTGTCATCTTGAATTTCTTTCATCAGTATTTTACAGTTTTCAGAGTACAGGTCTTTCACTTCCTTGGATAAGTTTATTCCTAGGTATCTTATTGTTTTTGGTCCAAGTGTAAATGGAATTGTTTTCTTAATTTCTCTTTTTGCTGCTTCATTATTAGTGTATAGAAATGTGACAGATTTCTGTACATTGATTTTGTATTACTTTCAGGTTATTTTAATTTTTCCTATTGATAAAGCTCTTGATTCTGGTAATTTTTCCTAGGAAATTATTCTAAAGAATTCTTCTAAAAAATTTCTGGTAAACTAGTGCAAAACTTTAAGTTTATATATTTTAGTAGGTGAAGACAAAGCCAGTTATTCAGTATATTTTTGCAATGCTGGAAGTTTATATCATGGTTAGGTTCTTGAACAACTTCTTCCTTATTTTGAGCAATGTGCCAAACCCAACATTCCCCAAAACATCTTGTGTCAAACATGATCTTGAATGGAGTTCAGAAATTAAGCCTCAGAAAAAACGAGAACATAAAAAGACACTTTAATGTCCTATATTGGCAATAGAACAAACAGATAAAGAGTATATGTGCTACTTGACATCAATGGTATACTTTTTTTAATAATAAAAAATGGATATTTGCCTTTGTCTTTTATATCAAGATGAATTCTTTTCTAAAAGAGAATTCTTGGTAACCGATATCTGGTCTATGTTTGAATAAGCCCATTGGTGGCAAGGTCACTCCCTCTTCAAGAAGTTCATTCAATTTTATAGCAAATATATTGTAGAAGGTGGCCATGAAAGAAGATGAATATGTATGTTAATGTAAATAGCAGTATGAGGTGATAGGAGAGAGGAACAGGCAAACTGTTACATCTTTCTAAAAGCATAAAAATGCAGAGTTCATAACTATAAACTTGGGAGTTCAATGTTAACCCTAAATAAAAATCTAGAAAATATTACTATAGGGATTCACTGGTATGAAAGTAAATTTAAGATTCTGAGCTTGGATCTAAATACTAGCTTTACAAATAAAGATAGAAAGGTCTTTGGCAGCATATATATGAAGGGGAAATTTTCTACTTGAAATTGAGAATAAGTTCAATATGATTTAACAGTATGGTTATCTGACAAAAGAGATGAAGCACTTTAAAATTTTTCTTTCAAGAGATAATTTTCCTTCTTAGAGAAGATAGAAACAACGGAATCTCTGTTTTCTTTATTATTCATCAAAATTATACCACTGACTTCAAGAAATTCCTCTATCCTTTTTCTCTATTAGCTTTGTTGTTATACACATCCATCTTAGGATGCATTAAAAGAAATATAATATCTAGAAAGGGGACATGATGGTCCCTCTGCTATCTGCTCTTACAGTATAGCATTCAAATCATGCTTGGAGTACGGCATTCAATTTTGGAAACCAAATTATAAAAGCTACATGAACAAACTGTAAATATTTCAGAGAATGGTCAGGAATATGGAAGGACTTAAAATCCTGCTATACAAAATATGGTGTAAAGAATTCTAGGTATTTAACTAAAAATTGTAGATATTGGGGAAATGTGATATTAAATACATACAAATATGTTATATTCTGTCATGTGGGAAGCTATTTTGATTTGTTTGAGTAAACCACTGGATCAATGGTTGGAAGCTAAAAGTAGATCGTTTTTCCTCAATTTAAGGAATAAAAATCTAAAATTCCAAATCATCTAGAAAGCAATGGCTTCTTTTATCAGTGGAGATGTTCAAGCACTGGGTTGACCGTAACTCACCAAGGATATTGTGTTAAAGATGGCCAACAGACACATGAAAAGATGCTTAACATCACTAATCATCAGGAAAGTACAAATCAAAATTACAATGAGGTATCACCTCACACCTGTCAGAATGGCTAAAATCAACAACACAAAAAAGCACAGATATTGGCGAGGATATGGAGAAAGGGGAACCCTCTTGCACTGTTGGTGGAAATGAAAACTGGTGCAGCTACTCTGGAAAGCAGTATGGAAGTTCTTCAAAAAGTTAAAAATAAAACTACCCTATGTTCCAGCAATTGTACTACTTGGTATTTACCCAAAAGAATACAAAAATACGAATTTGAAGGAATATATGTACCCCAATGTTTATAGCAGTATTCTCTACAATAGCAAAATTATGGAAACAGCCCAAGTGTCCACCAACTGACTGGTGATGGATAAGGAAGATATGGTATACATGTATTTCATTATGTTGCTCAGCCATAGAAAAGAATGAAATCTTGCCATTTGCAATGACATGGATGGACCTAGAGAGTACTATGCTAAGTGAAGTAAGTCAGAGAAATACAAATACCATATGATTTCACTTATATGTGGAATTTAAGAAGCAAAGCAAATGAGCAAAGGGAAAAAAGAGAGAGGCAAACCAAGAAAGAGACTCTTAACTATAGAGAACAAACTGATGGTTACCAGAAGGGAGGTGGTAGGGGGATGGGTGAAATAGGTGATAGGGATTAAGGAGTGCACTTGTGATGAGCACTGAGTGTTGTATGGAGGTGTTGAATCACATATATTGTACACTTGAAACTAATATTACGCTGGATGCTAACCAATTGGAATTTAAATAAAAACTTAAAAAATAAGTGTTATGTTCAGAAGTGATGAATAGTTATTTCTTTTCTAATCTTGAAATTCTGTAGGTGGTAAACAGCTTCATATATTAGTGTTCTTTTTTTTTTAAACTGGACTACCGTCCAGATAATTGGACTACTCTCTTTAGTAAATCACATAATTTATTCCATAATTTATTCTCAGAGAGCTACCATTCTAAATAGAATAATCCCCTAATGTTTTGCTTTGGGATATAGTAACTTTAATTTAATAACCTAAACAAATACTAGGGTAATGTTTGCTAAAGCAAAAGAAGAAATGCAGTTCCATTATGGCCGCTTACTAGGCCATGTTTGAAGCCTATTATGAATTTGATGCCATAGTTGGTGACATTTAATACGTCTGTATCAGTAGTTCTCAACCAGGGGTGATTTTGCACTCCTGGAGGCATTTGGCAACATCTGGAGATATTTTTGGTTGTCTCAATTGGAGGGGAGCTATTGAAAACTGGTGGATAAAGGCCAAGGGTGCTACTAAACATTTACAGTGCATAGGATGGTTTTCCACAACAGAGAATTAACTGGCTCAAAATGTCAGTGCCAGAATTTATAAATTCTGGTCTATATAAGAGGGTTCTTCCTTCTGCCATCAAATTAGTTTCATTTCTTTATCCATAGATTCTTTTTATATCTGTCATATATTATTGTCTATATTTATTTATTCATTTATCCTGACAGGATGCATGGGTGGTCCAATGGTAGAATTTTAACCTGCCATTCATCCTGACAGGAAACACAAGTTTTCTGGATCAGAAAATAGACAAACTACTTCTCACAGAGCATCTTAGTGCCAGTTCCCCCACTTCCCCAGAGTGACATAATTAAGACCTGATGTCCTTGCACATGCACTATAGGAGAGGAACCCCAAAATTATGAATTTTAGAGCTTATGTAGAGTGACTGACACTCTATTTGTCCTCCCTCTGAAGATGTAGTGAGATTTTGCTGTAAAATGTAAACAATTCCTCTCTGGAGAGAGGAGGGGAAGATCTTACTTCACACTCCAAAAGGCAAATAAATGGCTTCAAGGAGAATTAACCAGAGGTCTCTATTTTTAAGGTCTCTATTCAGTTGCCCTTTAATACAAGTTGCCAGCAATCTTTGCTCAGAAAGTTCTACTCATGGAGAAACATGAGAATATTTGTGAAGCATTGAACCCTGACATTATCCAGGAGTTTATTCCTTTTCTTGCCCTCCCTCATGTAATTCTCCTGGCACCCTCCACCAACCATGTCTCATTAGGGGGTTAGCATTATCTTGACCTCCTTTCTCATGATACTTAAGGCATCTTGTGATGCTTAAATGGAACTATGGACTCTTGAATTTCCTTAACAAACAAAAACCATCCAAACTAAGTTTGTGACTGTATTTATTATTTTATTTATTTATGTATGTATTTATTTATTTTAAAAATTTTAATGTTTATTTTTGAGAGAGAGAGAGAGAGAGAGAGAGTGAGTGGGGGAGGGCAGAGAGAGAGGGAGACACAGAATTGAAGCAGGCTCCATGCTCTGGGCTGTTAGCACAGAGCCTGATGTGGGGCTTGAACTCATGAACCATGAGATCATGACCTGAGCTGAAGTTGGACACTTAGCTGTGTGTCTGTCTGTATTTCATAGAAATCTGTGTGGCTTATTTCATTTGATCCATCAGGAAATGTAGTGAGTTTCATAGATTTTGTTTTACTTCACTTTGGGCAATAGATACATTCCTGAAAAGTGTGAAAAATCAATTTTGTAAATTGAATAGTATAATTGCATGAAAAGAGCACTATGTTTAATGGAAATCTATGATGAATTCTTTTATGAAGTGATTTCCAGTGTGAATAATGAATTCTCATTGCTATTCTTTTATGTTTTTGTGTAAGTTGGAATAAATTTTAAAAGTACTGTCTGTAGGGGCACCTGGGTGGCTCAGTCGGTTGAGCGGCCGACTTCGGCTCAGGTCATGATCTCGCAGTTCGTGAGTTGGAGCCCCGTGTCGGGCTCTGTGCTGACAGCTCAGAGCCTGGAGCCTGTTTCGGATTCTGTGTCTCCCTCTCTCTGACCCTCCCCCGTTCATGCTCTGTCTCTCTCTGTGTCAAAAATAAATAAACGTTAAAAAAAAATTAAAAAAAAAAGTACTGTCTGTAAATATATCATAATAGTGGTGAGAGTAGGGTTTTAATGGGATGTCATAGAATTTTTGAACCAACAGAAACAAATTATAACTTTAGAAATGGAAAAGGACTAGAAAGAGCATCATTTTTAGCAAGGTTGTTTGAATTTTCCTTCAAGTTTCATTATTTGTCTAAATATTGACGTTCAGGTCTAAAATCAACGAGTGAAAACTATTAAGCCAAAATTGAAAGCTTAAAAATTTTGTGAACTTTAAACTGAGTGATGTCTTGGGAATCACAAAGCACATAATGGAGAAGCAAGCATGGTGTTACATGTAGAAGGGAATAAATAAGCATTAACTGAACTGAATTAAGAAAAGTATTTAGATAATTTTTCAGAGGTATAACTAGTATACCCACTTATCTCTGTTTTTGTTGATTGTCTAATTTACATGTTGGCCTACATTAAACTTTTGTCACAAGAACACTTGGAACGAAATTCAGAGACTTGTTTCTGAATTTCTTTCCATTTGTCTGTCTTGGATGCTCTTAGTTTGGTACACTGAAAATGGTTCCATATCTTGTAATAGTTTTAATTGCTTTAGAACTGATAATATTTATAATTAAAGCAAAAGCTTTCTAACTTTGGGCAACTGTGCTACTCCATTGAAGAGAATCTTACTGCCTATGCATATCATTGTTCCAATCTTGCCTTCTTTGCTGTCTTATCTGTTTGATGGGGGGGGGGGGTTGGGGGGGAGGCCTCTGCCGCTCAGTTTCATTCAGCAGCGTGTTCTGAAGGGCCCATGTTGTGTGGAGATTTATTTAAGACGGTCTCTTTGCAAGTTGTTGGATGTTTTGGAAAAACACTAAAATACATACCTTTTAAAGATACAACCTTATGCTGTTTTGTTCCTTATATTACAGCAGTAATTTATTGCTATAGGACAGGATTCCTCTCTTAGCAATAAGCAAATAGGTATAAGGTTAATTATTTATTAAAGCACCCTAGGCAGGGAAAATCTGTGTGTTCCACAGAACTCTTCGCAGTTTTGGAAATTTAAGAAGTGGAGTTTCTGATGTTTTTCTCTTTCTTGACATTCATCTGTTCATCTCTTTCCAAACACATACAGAATACGCACAATTTAGGGTTCACAGGCACCTTGTATGCATTGCGTCATTTCATTCCCATTATAACCCAGTAGAATGAATATTCTTATCTCAGGGGGAAACATTACAGAGGCATTACCAGCTGGTTGCACACATTGCTATCTAGAACTGGGAAGTTCAGGAACAGCACAAAGAGCCTAGGGTGGTATCTTGGTTGCTGTTAGTGTTGGGTGTCCTCCTGGTGCAGACCTTAAAGGGGTAGAGTGGTGCATGGAGGCAGCTGCAGTGGTCAGGTCCATGGTGGGTGGGGGGAGGAAGAAGGGGGCAGGATTAAAAAGTACCCTTGACATAAACCAAGACTGGAATAGATGTAACTGAAGCCAATATACTACAACTAACTTAGTCACAGCTGAGGCCTTCAGCTTAGGGAATCTACACAGAGAGAACAAGCTTGTTGAGTTTGGAAACATGGGGTGTGGTGTGCACTGGTGAAGGGTGAGGATGTGGTAGTAGGAGATTAGTAAAGGGACAGCTCTTTTTTTTTTTTTTTTTTTTTTTTTTTATTTATTTTTGGGACAGAGAGAGACAGAGCATGAACGGGGGAGGGTCAGAGAGAGGGAGACACAGAATCGGAAACAGGCTCCAGGCTCCGAGCCATCAGCCCAGAGCCCGACGCGGGGCTCGAACTCACGGACCGCGAGATCGTGACCTGGCTGAAGTCGGACGCCCAACCGACTGCGCCACCCAGGCGCCCCGAGACGTTTTTATTCTATATCTCACAAATTCAAATTATGGAAGCCATATTGAGTTTCAAAAATGTATACTTTACACAGTTTTCTTTCAGTGCTTTTGGATTTGAATGTTTGGATGACTGCTTTCCTTTTTGATGATGCTGTACAGCGATACCTACCCACCATCAAATATTTGCCATTTTGGGTGCCTGGGTGGCTCAGTTGGCCAAGCATCCTATTTGACTCAAGTCATAATCTCGCAGTCCGTGCCTCGAGTCAGGCTCTGTGCTGACAGCTCAGAGCCCAGAGCCTACCTCGGATTCTGTGCCTCCCTCTCTCTCTGCTTCTCCCCCACCAAAAATAAACATTAAAAAAAATTACCATTTGATTGATACTTGTTGAAATAGGCTAATATAGAATACATGATTCTTTCTGTAAAATGTACCCTATTAGACAAAATAAATATTAGAATGTAAACTTCAGTTTGGCATTTTGACCCCATACTGGTTGTCTGAAAATAAACAAGACTTTCCTATTTTTTTTTTTTTTACTACCTTGGAACGCTCTACACAGACTAGTATAGTCATTGTTGATTTCCAAATTCTGAGCCAGGTGGCATAACAGAAATAAATAAAGTCTAAATTCAGAGCCTAGACCTGTTTTCCTTTTCAGGCTACAAATTTCAGTAAAACCACTGTAATTTTCTTCCTTAAAGTTATTCTCCCTTCCTCTCTTCCTCAGTCTCATTGCTAAGGTTTTCTCTCTCATTTCCTGCTAGAAGAAATCCACAACAGGAAGTGGCATAGTAGAATAACTATAAAATGTTTTTTACAAACCATAGTTCTGTTGTTGGACACATCCACTATCAGTGTCTCTCTCTCTCTCTCTTTTTTTTTTATTTATTTATTTATTTATTTTTTAATATATGAAATTTACTGTCAAATTGGTTTCCATACAACACCCAGTGCTCATCCCAAAAGGTGCCCTCCTCAATACCCATCACCCACCCTGCCCTCCCTCCCACCCCCCATCAACCCTCAGTTTGTTCTCAGTTTTTAACAGTCTCTTATGCTTTGGCTCTCTCCCACTCTAACCTCTTTTTTTTTTTTTTTTTCCCTTCCCCTCCCCCATGGGTTTCTGTTACGTTTCTCAGGATCCACATAAGAGTGAAACCATATGGTATCTGTCTTTCTCTGTATGGCTTATTTCACTTAGCATCACACTCTCCAGTTCCATCCACTTTGCTACAAAAGGCCATATTTCATTTTTTCTCATTGCCACGTAGTATTCCATTGTGTATATAAACCACAATTTCTTTATCCATTCATCAGTTGATGGACATTTAGGCTCTTTCCATAATTTGGCTATTGTTGAGAGTGCTGCTATAAACATTGGGGTACAAGTGCCCCTATGCATCAGTACTCCTGTATCCAGTAAAGGGACAGCTCTTATAGGCCTTGGTGAGCCAGGGTAAGTGGTCAGGATTTTGTTCCAGATGTGACAAACCTCTGGAGGCTTTAGGTAGGTCATGAAAAGTTGTGATTTTCTTAGTATCCTTATCTATAAGGTAATAAGATATCCCATCTCAACATATATTCTATTTTTGTGAAAAATAATAATCTAGCATATAATAAATGCTCAATAAATGTATGTTTAATAATGATAATGACCCTTTTTCTTAACAGTAACATACCAAAGAAGGTATAGAGCTAGTATCTTTGAGATTTAGAGAATGGGAAAAAGATCAACTACTTTTAATTGTCTACTGTATGTCTATATTATATAATTTAAGCTGCACTTCAACTTTCTGCAGTGGAAACTAACTTTTAAAGAAGTTAAGAAACTTGCCCACAAGGTCACAGTTGGTAAGGAGAGAGCAAGAATTTCAATTTCACTATTGGTCTTTCTGACTCCAAAGTTAATGCTCTTTCCTCTATGCCATGCTGCCACATGGAAAATGTATACCCTGTATTCTCTTGATGGTCTGAGGTTGTAGCAGATGATCCCTTATCAAGGGCCTTCTGGCTTTTATTGAGCCTGGATTTTATGAGCAGTTTGGCACATAAACTATAAATTACAAAACGGTCTGCAGTAATTTGTTCTGGGCATTGCCATATTTGACTAAATTATCCTATAAAGTGATATTTATAATTCTGTCCTCTACATCTTTCCATTTTATATGTAAGCATTGAGAGGAAAACCATCAAAGAAACAGAAACTGACTGATGAGAAAGTAGTGCTGAAGGCGCTGTTTAAATTCCAGATGTTATTATAATTGTTATTATCAAACGGATTACTGGGAGATGAATGCAATAATAGCAAGAAGATTTCTCCAGCTACATAAACTGACGTTTTCTGCATGAAAGACAACTTTCATGAGGCATTAGAACACAGAAAATGATTGAATGAAGGGCTTTGTAGTGGAGAATTGAAACAAGGCTGGGACAGGAAGACTGTGTACTTAAGTTTCATCGATTGGAGAAGCCAACACAGACAATGATGGTCCTGCTCAGTTACTTGTGGTGCAGGTGAGATGAGCTTCCACTGCCTAGAGCTCGCTTCCACTTTTTCCTCTACCATTACCTTTTTGTGGATCTGTGAGAGCCCTTGGTGACACGAGGATTTGCTTTGTCAGTATTTGAAAGGCTATCACAATTCTGTTGTCTTCAGAGATGGAGAAATACTAACAAACAGAATAAGGCAGATGTATGTAGTTAATATGGGAAAAAATAAAGATTTGCCTTCATAAGCACCTCGCCCTCTATCGTTAAATTAGTTACTATAAACTGCTTTATTTCAAATATTGCTGTTTCTTTCTGTTTGAATTATAAGTATCTTTTCAATGAAACAATTGACATTTGTTAATAATAGTAAAGCTTATTCTTTTTTTTAAATTTTTTTTTAATGTTTATTTATTTTTGAGACAGAGACAGAGCATGAACGGGGGAGGGTCAGAGAGAGGGAGACACAGAATCTGAAACAGGCTCCAGGCTCTGAGCTGTCAGCACAGAGCCCGACATGGGGCTCGAACTCACGGACCGCGAGATCATGACCTGAGCCGAAGTCGGCCGCTTAACCGACTGAGCCACCCAGGTGCCCCATAGTAAAGCTTATTCTAAAACTCTGAAGCCTTTTAATCATCCAGAATGTATAATACATATTATAAATATTTAACCTATATGCACAAATGTGTCTCTCCTTTCCTCTTTGTATCCATCTTTCTTTCTTCCTATGAGATTAGAGTCTGGGGTTTGGATTTAGAAGATTTTAGGTGGTTTAGGGTTTTTTGTTTTGTTTTGTTTTGTTTTTAATGTTTTCATATACCAAACACTCTTCTCCATTTTTCAGTAAACAATGAGAAAAAAAGCTCCCTGCCACTGTGGGGTGGAGGCCTACTCTACCAGAGTGATAGGAAATAAACTATAAACATAAGAAATATCTAAATTACATATTCTGCTAGATGATGGTTTTTACTGGGGAAAAAAAGGAGAGTGAAGACCTGAAGGAGGTAAAGATAAGCTGTTGGGTATATTTAGACAGATATCTTTTGTTGTTGTTGTTCAAAATGAATATACACTAGTATCCAAGGTAAAAAAGGAAAAGTTTTGTCTACACCAGAGAAAATGGATAAATTCATATGACTGTGCAGAATTTTAATTTTTTTAAAAATTTTTTTAAAATGTTTATTGATTTTTGAGACAGAGAGACACAGAGCATGAACAGGGGTGGGTCAGAGAGAGAGAGGAGACACAGAATATGAAACAGGCTCCAGGCTCTGAGCTGTCAGCACAGAGCCTGATGCGGGGCTCAAACCCATGAACTGTGAGATCATGACCTGAGCTGAAGTCAGACGCTTAACCGACGGAGCCACCCAGACGCCCCTGTGCAGAATTTTTAAAGCTGACTTTGCTGGAGGCTGTTTTTCCCTTGGTTAACTGCATACCATATTTAAATTTGTTATAATCAGGTGTTGTAACAAGGGGTGCTGTCTCCTCCACTAAAAGATGAGCGTGTTGTATTGATATCCCCCTTTTGTTCTGAGTAGTGTGAATTAACTCCGATTAAAATAAACATTAACTAGGGGCACCTGGGTGGCTGAGTCAGTTAAGCATCTGACTTTGGCTCAGCTCATGATCTTATGGCTCATGAGTTCGAGCCCTGCATCCAGCTCTGTACTGACAGCTCAGAGCCTGCTTTGGATTTTGTGTCTCCCTCTCTCCCTGCTCCTCTCCTGCTCATTCTCTCCCTCTCTCTCTCTCTCTCTCTCTCTCTCTCTCTCTCTCTCTCTCTCTCTCAAAAAATAAATAAATAAATAATTTTTAAAAAGTAGCTAAAACAAAAACTCCCCATACTTTGATGGGAGAAACCAGAACCTAGAATCATGTCTCTTTAGAGCAGAATGAGTCCTTAGATATGATTGTCAAACCCATTATGTCACAGCTGGATATTCTAGTTCCAGACAGGTGGTTGATTTGACCACTGGGGTTGGTCTGACTCTTCTGACCTGTAAAAAATAGAGACAGGATCCCACAGGGAGAACTCTAACATGCCTAGAAGACACACCCTAAAGAGCTCTTGGGTCTTCAGTGAGTAGGGCTCTCAGAAAGAACTGCAGGGGAGCCTAACATCTTAATTCTCAATACACAACTTTTTGAAAGAATGAGAATGGTTTACCCATTCCCTAGAGACTGAAACTGAGCAAACCCTTTCAACCTTTAGAGAGTTCTAAAGAGATCTAGCAAGATAATCAATGAGCTTGTAGCTCTTTTGAAAGCTCTCAGATTGAGGTCACTCACTGTCAAAGCCTCTCTGAGGGACTTACTCAGAGAACTAGACCCCTGCTCCACAAAGTCTGACCCTTGGAGCAGCAACAGCAACAGCAACATCACTTGGGAGATTGTTGAAGTATTCAATCTCAGGCTTCATTCAGACCTACTGAACAGGAATCTGTATTTTAACAAGAAATAGGTGAAATAGCTGAAGAGTAAGACTGAGATGTACTGGAATAAAAAACTTCTGCCAAAAGTGATCCTGACCAGGGCAGAGCAGCACCCCTCTACCCCCTGCTTTGAACTTGACCTTTGAATCCTGAATAATGCCTGTTAGCAGCCAACCTCATTCATGTTCTGTCAAAACTAATTCTATGTTGGGGCGCCTGGGTGGCGCAGTCGGTTAAGCGTCCAACTTCAGCCAGGTCATGATCTCGCGGTCCGTGAGTTCGAGCCCCGCGTCAGGCTCTGGGCTGATGGCTCGGAGCCTGGAGCCTGTTTCTGATTCTGTGTCTCCCTCTCTCTCTGCCCCTCCCCCGTTCATGTTCTGTCTCTCTCTGTCCCAAAAATAAATTAAAAAAAATAAAATAAAAAAAAAACTAAAAAAAAAAAAAAACTAATTCTATGTTAATGAATATTAGACCATCTTGACTAATTCCTGTGTCTAATGCTCAAATTTGGTAGGGCCCTTTGGCCAGCTCCTGAATGTGTTGCCCTTAGAGGGAGGGATGGATGAGGATTCAAATGGGACAAGACAGGATGGTGCCAGTTCATCTAGATATCTTGCACTGTGGCAAAACCCTCCAATTTGCCCTCTTTCTTATGGGAAGCCCTAATGTATCAATCTCCTTTCTTTCTCCATTAGAGAACCAACCTCTTCTTAAGATGGCATTCAATTATTCATCCTGTCACACATTTGTGTAACATAATTGGAAAGATTGGATATTGTATGCTAGAGAGACCTTGTTTGAGGACAAAAAAAAATATGGGAATATTCTCCTATTTGCTTCAATACATTATTCTTCTGTATTCTGTTCCTCTCTGACCTATATTGACTTCAATTTTCCAACTATTTCTGTGTCTGCCTTTTGGAGATCCAATGCTAGACCTTGTTCACTTGATCATTAATACTGTGGCCTTGCAAAGAACAACCCTGTCTGCTCTAGATTACCTGACTTCACTTGTCAGACATTATTCTTCTGGCTTTGGGCTAGGTGACAGGCCTCCGAATTTTACCACACAGGTTCCCATTCTTTGCCTCATTTGCTGGACAGCAATCCCATGAAGTAAGCATCACTATTATCTCCATTTTACAGACTTAGAAACCAAAACTCAAGAAAGAAAATTAAAGGATTTTCTCAAGGTGATACATGTGGAGCTTATTGCTGAGGTAGACACATACTGATGATAGTTAACTCCAGAGTAAAAATTCAGAGTTTATCCTCATTTTGGATTTTTAAGTCATATCTTTTTGATACTGAACTGGGCCCTTGGGTTCTTTAAACAATAGAAACTGAGAAGTTGGGGTGCCTGAGTGGCTCAGTTGGTTCAGCGTCAGACTCTTGGTTTTGGTGATTGAGCCCCATATCACACTCTGAGCACAGCACAGAGCCTGCTTGGGATTCTCTCTCTCCCTCTCTCTCTCTCTCTCTCTCTCTCTCTCTGCCCTCCCCACCCCTCCCCACTCATGCTCTCCCTCTCTGAAAATAAATAAATAAACTTAGAAAAAAAGTACACAGCACAATTCATGGGGTACCTGGGTGGCTCGGTCAGTTGAGTGTCTGACTCTTGACTTTGGTTCAGGTCATCATCTCAAGGTTTGTGAGTTCAAGTCTTGCATTGGGCTCTACACTGATAGTGAGGAGCCTGCTTGGTATTCTCTCTCTTCCTCTCTCTGACCCTCCTCCACTTATACTCTCTCTCTCTCTCTCAAAATAAATAAACATTAAAAAAAAAAGAAATTGGTAAGAGCCCAACTGGAAGTTCTCGGCAAGGCTTTATCAGGGCTTATGCTTGAGCACATGGAAGGCAGAACAAAGAAGAGAATACTCAGGATGACTCCCCAGAAGAAAGGTCAGGGAGCATTTTTTAAAGAAGCTTAGGTGTGAAAAAGGTGACATCTAAGCATGTAGAGGTGGGGATTTATCAGCAGTTGCTCATTTAAAGGTTATGGTTCTTCATGTGTTGCATGTCTAAATCTCCACCCTGGGCATGATTTTTAGTATTATAATGAGGGAAAAAGTTGGTGAAATGTCAGTACTGGAGTTCATCTTGGTACATACTGGTCTCGTTTTTGCCAGTCTTTGTAGTAAGCATCTTCCTTTCAGTTAGGAAAGTAATCAGTAATCCGTCCACATTCCTGCAACGTATGCTAAAAAGGACAGAGACTTTTAGTTATCCTGGAATGCTGCATTTGGCCTTTAGGGTTTACGGGATCCAAGTCCAGGCCCTGCTCTGTCTGCATTTTAGACAGATTTTTTTGAGAAACCACAGCTATCATTATAGACCCCAAACCGGTGTCAGCCACTCTTCCAATGTTTTACATATATTAACTCATTCTGTACAACAATCTTATTAAAGAAGCACTATTAAATGCCCATTTTATAGATAAGCAGATGGGAGCACAGAAAGGCTAAGAAACCTAGAAATTACCAAAGTTGGGATACGAGCCCAGGCAATCTATCTCCATTCTACTATACTGTCTTGTAATACTATGTGGAAAGCACTTAGGAAGACACAAATATGGTGTTTTAAATTATTCATAAAGTCCTAAAGGAGGCAAAAGTTTTGTAAAGGGCAGAAAACTTGGTTTTAGAAGGGTCAGATGCAATAATATGTTATGTTTGTACAGAGCTTTTCTCCAAAGAGATCAGTAATTCACTTCATATCCCTGCCAACCTCCTGACCTAAGGTCTTTTTTGTTAATAAGGAGAAGATTAAAGGAGTCAAGAGAAAAAAAAAATCGTTCCTCTATTTAAGTGATCACATGAAGTGGTGATTGCAGCTGAATACTCAACTTAAAACTTCATCAGTCAAACGTGAACCATCCTGAGATTAGGAGGGTTTAAAGCTCTCAAGCAAATCCATGACTGGTGGATCAAGGTCCATTCTGCATCAGAGCTGATTGTAGATGGGTGTCTAATGAGCAAATGATATGTCATCCCAAGACAGGTAAAAACACCTTTGAAATATAAATTGACATTTACTTACCTCTCCAAGTCTCAGCCTTCTAAATCTATGTAATTGTATCCTTCATACTCATGTGCCAGGAAGAGGACGAGTCTGGGAGCAATGGAAGATTCCAGGGCTCTGTGAGATGGGCTTGTGCCTTGGGCTGCAATAGATTTGATACAAACTTTGACAGCTCAGCTCCTCCCATTTGCTTTGACATGCATAGGGGAATGCCTTCAGGAAATGCACTGGAGCCTGATGCACTAATTCAGATCTTGTACTTATCAAACCACATATATGTGCTTAAAAAGTAAGCCAAGCAGGAGATATGTTCCCCAGTAAAGATGGTAAAGCACCTGGAAAATTCCCCTGGGCCACCAGTCCTGCTGATGTTCTGCTGTAGCATCTGGGGACAGAGGTGTTGTAGGGACCCAGGCAACATCCCCCAAGGAAAACTTTTCTAATTTTGCCTGAGAGTCCTATGTTTGCTCAGGGTTTGGAAAAGGAGAAAGGAATTGGTGCAGGTCATCTAAGGATGATCCCAGAGTCACTCTGAGTTCCAGGCTGTGCTACTGAAGGATACGCATTTGTGCTGATACAATTACTCAGGTGTTTTTTTGTTTTTTGTGGGTTTTTTTTGGCCAGTGACACTCAGTGTAGATCTGACTTTCAGTGAACTCTCTGAGGCTGAATGAAGCTGAGAGGAAAGGAAAGGAGTAGGGAAGGAGCATGGGAAATCATAGGCCAGCCCTCCTGGTACCTTTTGGGGTCCTCTGGTTCTGCTGATCCTCTCCAGATCTGGCACTTGAGGGTGCCAGTGGTCCAAACAGGTCTTCAGATGATGCCCCTAGGACATGTTCAGTACCACCAAAGCTGCTTAAGGTGAGGTGTTAACAGCCAAAGGGCTTTGCCCTTGGATTATTGGAATACAAATGGCTACTCGGTGTGCTGCTTCTTATTTGCACCATTCCTATGGGGTATATATTTATAGAACACTCAGATTTTAAAGAAATCAGGGGTTAGAGCTGGACAATGTGCACTTTAGCTGTATGAGGTACCAACTGAAACATTTCTAGTTATTCCTAACCTACTGTTAATTTTTTCTGCATCATGTTATTCCTCTTCTGAACCCTTTGCGTGAGATAAAACAATTCTTTATTTAACACCCTTTAAGATTTCTTCATATTAGCTGTCATGAAGGCAGATATATGTTTCTTGTTCTTTGGATCTTTTTAAATTAAGAAATTTTTTTTTCAGAAAAATTATTTTATTTTATTTTTGAGAGAAATAGAGCGCAAGCAGGGGAAGGGCAGAGAGAGAGAGGGAGACACAGAGTCTGAATCAGGCTCCAGGCTCAGAGCTGTTAGCACAGAATCTGACTTGGAGCTCAAACTCGTGAACTATGAAGTCATTATCTGAGCTGATTTCAGACCCTTAACAGACTGAGCCACCCAGGTGCCCCTAAGTTTTTTGTTTTTTTTTTTTAACATTGATTCGTTTTTGAGAGACAGAGAGAGACAGAGCATGAGCGGGGCAGGGACAGAGAGAGACAGAGACACAGAATCAGAAGCAGGCTCCAGGCTCTGAGCTGTCAGTACAGAGCCTGATGTGGGGCTGGAACCCATGAACTGAGATCATGACCTGAGCCGAAGTTGAACACTTAACTGACAGAGCCACCCAGGCGCCCCACTTGTTCTTTGTATCTTGATGGGAATACAGGATATATACATATTTACCACAAAAGGCAGAAGGTATTTTATTACCACTTGATATAAACATGTAAAATATAGCAAGACAACATACACACAAAAATATTACCTCCGAAAATCCTTTCTCCATTTTTCTAACTAAAGTAAAATTTCTATTAGAAATATAAAACAAAATAAAACTGCACTGCCCCACATAGTAGCAAATATTCAGTGTAATAAATAGAACCAATATTTTAAGCTACTAGCTTAAAATAATGTTATTCACCAAAGGTTCCTTGAAGACTGATAAAGGTATGTTTAAAAGATCATTTTAATTTATTCTTTGCTTTAGGGTATCTCAATATGGCCCCTCATATTTAGGTAGTAATTGCCAGTAAGGAAACAGCTGAAACAAGCACACATACCTTTTTATATCACAAATATAAAACATGTTTTCTTTAAGGTACTAGAAATAGCAGTATAAAAATCAAAACTCAGGATATACTGCATTCTAATAAGAGGCATTTTGGTGTAAAGCTTAAGGACCTGGATTGGACCACTGTGTATCTGTTTGTTTTTGAATAAGTCATTTATAATTGCTAAACTGTTTCATCTCCTTGAAATGAAAAAAGAATAGATTCTGGGTTATTGTGGGTATATGAAGTATATAGAAAGTGCAAACTGTATAAAGTGCTTAGCTCAGTGCCTGCCTGGTTCATGATAAACATTCAATAAAGGTGTGCTTTAATCTGAAAAGTTAGAAACTTTTCGCTTTGATTTGTGTCAGACTCAGATTGTGAATTTCACACAGGTGTTACATAATACAATTTAGTTTGGTATCACCACAAATTAGAATACATTTATTTTCTCTTATTAGCTTTGCCCATAGAATAGGTAATTTGCAAAGAGCTGTCTTACTATTTGAGTCTTCTTAGAGTAGGTCAGAAGAAGGCATAATGGGGTCTAAATTGCCAGAAACTTGGGTAATGGGATTGCATCATTAGGTAACATTAGGTGTTCATAGCAAAAAGGGAAGTAGGGAGTAGAGCTAATAATCAGGTGACTTCAGATAAATTATTCACTCTAGTCCAAAAGTGTCATTTCATCAAAGGTGCTAAGTCTATTCTTATAAGCAGTTTTCTAAAAAGCCATCAAGTAAGGTTGTGGGAGCTGTTTCTGCCCCTCAGAGGAGAGACCCTTTTCCCCTTCTTTCCAAAGACTGCCCTTATACAAGGGGCAACTGGTACCTGTTGGTACCTGCTCAGATTTGTCAGACACAGGGCAATATTTTTCTACTAAGGGTGGTGTGGGGAAGTGTCACCATATTAAAGGGTGAAGTACGTCTCAAAGCAGGCACTCCTTCCACCTCCTGAGGAGCCTGAGATAGGAGTTGACTTCTCAGGACTCCTAGGCTCCACCAGTCCTGTGAGTTGTCCTTCACTTGCTGCCCTTTATCCCAGGACCCCTATGTCTCCTACAAGAAGATCCTCAGTTCCTTCTCATCCATATGACTCTTTTTACTGGGCTGTTTCCCAGACAGAGACCAAATAACACATTCTGTGTAGTGCTGGATGTTGGGGGAAAATATGGTTCTTCCTGCTGTCTCTCTTCTTGCTTTTGTTGCTGCACTGGTGTGCGTGTTTTATGTTGGATTTTCCTTAGATTGCAGAGTAAGAATCCACCCTCACATTTGTAGGTGATGTACTCACAGACTCGTTGGAGAGGTGGGGAAGAAATAAGAAACTTTATTTAGAGATTCCAATGCAAGGAATGGTCTCCATCCAGCTTTCATTAGACCATTGTTTTGAGGTATTTAATGGGCTTCATCAACATGTTAACAAAGCTGGTACTTTGTTTCCTATATGGCCTTCTATCTTTTGTTTGGCTCTGTTTCCCGTTTACTTTCAGGTATTAATAAATAGAACTATTTCATTTTTTCAGGAGTTGAAAAGTCTAGTCTTGTCTAATATCTAAGTTTCACAATCTCATGTAATCCAATTTCTCAATTCCAGGTGAGGCTTGACTCAGGCTCCAAGCTCTGCAGTGGGATGAGGAGTTCAATCTGTCTTTTTCATTCCCGCCTCCGGGAATTTCTTCGTCTAGTCAGTTCTTTCAGCCTTTTGGGGTAGGGGAGAGTGGAGAAAGGATGAGACAGGTAAAGGAAGCAAAAGAGTTGTAAATAACTGAGGTGACTTCAAAAGTGTCTCTTGGCTATTAAAATGCTCTCAATTGGGGCAGGTGTCCAAATACTTTCTCTTGTGCAGTGTTTTTGTTTGTTTGTTTGTTTGTTTGGGTTTTTTTGGTTGCTCTATTTGTAGATCTTTATTCTAGATAATGTCCCCATTGCTTGCTCCTCTTTCTAGAGATTCATCCTACCAGACTCTTTGTTGGAATCATTTTGGGGACGTTTTCTGCCTCTCGATGTGCTTTTTTTGTCAGACCTATATCTCACCCATGAGACACAAACATTTACCTTGCTGTTAGTGGTAGTGCAACTCACGCCTATTCCTACCCTAGCCATCTCTTCTCTTATCTTCAGGGGAAGCTGCGGCCATTCTCCTGACTATAGAATTTTATAGGTGACAGTCATAAGACTGTATACCCCTTCCTTAGATTTAGATGGTATTTTAGCATGTCTTCCGTAAGTGATATTCCACTGATTATTGTTCAGAAACTGAGAAAACAGGAAAAGTCAAATTGAACATCTTGTTATAGTTACATATAGATACATAGTATGTGGTTATTCAATGAACATTTTATTCAGGTAACACTCTTGAGCTCTTAAACTTGGATATATCCCAATTCTCCAGCAGAACTGTATAGTTATAACCATTACCTGATTCTCAAAAAATGGACACTCACTGACATGGTCATAAATCATATGAGAGATAATTAGAATTCAGTAAGTGTAACTACTTTTTGTCAGTTTATTCAAAAGAGCCTGGAGTTTGAATAGTAGAGATTAACATACCTATAAATTAGAGTCTAAATAGCATATTCTTCCCCAGCTACATGGTTACAGTTTGAACTGCACATATGGCATAACTAATCAAAATGTATGTTCTTTGCCTGTAATGCTTCCTTAATTGTTAGTTATTTCAGGTATTTGCACAAGGAGGGGTTCCTGGGGCTGTAAGAAAATGGAGGTTCTGACAACTGTTTAATAAATTAACAGTCAAAAATATAAAAATTTTCAAACTGAGGGCATAATTTATTAACTTTCACCAAGTTTTTTCAGGCCTTCCCTGGGCAGTAAAAGCAATTTATCAAACCTGTTTTCAAGAGAAATTGAAATCTCCCTCCACAACGGTGGCTGGCTAATCTAAGTGAAAATTGTTTTAAAACAAATACATTTAGAAATGCACTAAGGGGATACTTGAATAAGCATGGTATAACCAGGAGTAGTTCAGAAAATTCAAGATGGGAGCTTAATTTTTATTAACTAATTTTTTTCTTTCAAGGTGCTATTCACTCATAGAGGGGAAACACTTCACTTTACACTCTAATATTTCCATAAATTTTATTGGAGTTCTTTCCTCAGGTCATGTCATAGAAGAATATTAAATAGGTTTTATGACTCTGGCCTTCTGGGTCCTCCTATATTTCAAGAGTTACAAGGTAATATGAAGGATTTCTTCCTTATTTACTTCTTTTAGGGAAATATGGATAGATGTACACATTCTAGAGCTGGTTTATCATAAAGAGTAAACATTGACTCCTTTTATTTCCCTCTTTTCAACGTTTTTTTTTTCAATGTTTTTTTATTTCCCTCTTTTATGCTTAAACTTTTGAAGCAGTCTTGCAATTGTCAGGAATTGTCATTTTCAGGAAAGGCAATGGCTGTTCATGAAAGATTAAACTGACTTCCTGAGGAGCCTGTTTCTAAGATCTGGAGATGAGCAGAATTTCTAGAAATGAGGATGTTTGGATTGCTTCCCTAATAATTTAAGATATATAGAAACTCACTGGAGAGTTTGCCAATACTTGATGGATTATAATTCTTTTTGTTGTTTGAAGGTATGTATATCTTGTATATGTCTAAGAATCAAAGGATCCTTTGACCTAAGTGTCAAAACAATGAGGGCTGGTTTTTACGCTGCAATGGAGGTAGCAAGTACAGTAAAACCTTGGTTTGTGAGCATATTTCATTCCGGAAGTATGCTTGTAATCCAAAGCACTTGTATATCAAAGTGAATTTCAAGAACCATTGGCTCAGTTGTAATTGTGTGACATTACACATCAGGTACTACTCATATTGCAAGACATTGCTCATTTATCAAATTAAAATTTATTAGAAATGTTTGCTTATCTTGCGTAACACTCGCAGAACAAATTACTTGCAATCCAAGGCTTTAATGTAATTTGGTGTGATATATATGAGACTTTCATTGGTGAAGAACAAAATTGACTTATTGAAATGTTGTGTAATTTTAGTTATAAACAAAACAACCCCAACAACGTCTCCTTGATAATTTCAGGGTGGGCATAACTGTCAGGATCAGGAGAATGAGAATGGATTGATTCTCTATAATTGTAATGGTTATACTGTTGGAAAAGTCTTGTTGCTATTGAGGACAATTGATTATTATAGGGTTCTGTCTGGATATATTTCAGGAGAAATATGTTTCCAAACCTGATTTGGTTATAAGTTTATGCCTGCCTTCAATTTGAGAGTTTACTTTGAGGTAACCTCAGGGGAGATGTCTATTCTAGGAAGCAGCTTTCTGGAGGTTGCCTTATGCCCAAATTGGGACTTATGTTTGTACATGTCGACTGGCCCATGCACAAAAGAAGCACACAATGTTATTTTTTGAAATGTAACAGTCAGTGCCATTATTAATTTATTGCATTTCAGCTCCAAATTTACTCTTTAATATATGCCCTGAGATAATAGAAAGGATTCTTTTAGCCATCTCTCTTTCACAGTAAGCATGATATTAACTTTTCTCAGTAAAGGGCTCTGGAGGGGCGTTGCAGAGAAGGGGGTCTCCTGCTGTAGCAAATGGAAGTGGGGGTGGGCAGTCTTAGTGATGTCAGAGTGCAACCATCTGGTGGCTCTCCATCCCAGCCATGGGCTCTGTATCCTCAGCCACCTTTCAGACTTTGTCTGGTGGTAACCTTTCTATACCCCTGTTGAAATGGCAACTGGTATCCCAAAGGCTTCCTGCCTGCACCAGTGTCCAAAGGCCTCTGAACTCCATGGGCTCCCAGATTCCCTTTGAAGCCTGGAGGGGTCTCACCCCTTTTGCATGCCCACATCCCTGGTGCTGATCATCTGTTCCGTTCCTCCATTCTGGAGGAAAACTTGCCCATGAGACTGCAGACTAGCTCCAGGCTGTTTTCTGCTCTTTGGGCTGAAATATACCTTTTTCAATGAGGAATGAACCCCAGACTTGGGAAGGGGACCCCTCCTTCCAAGTTTGTTCTTTAGGTATTTTCCCTCAGCCCTAGAGTACCAAATAGAGTTTCCTTGTATTTTTAAAGTCACTCTTTTATCATAGTTTATTCTTTATATTAATCTTTCTCTGTTTAACCCACCCTGTGGTTCTATCTCCACTATACATCATATCTCAATTGTTCCCATGGGCATTAAAAAAGTGACTTCTAGGTAGCATCTGAATTGAAATGGGGGACACATTTATGGAAGCCAGCATAGTATACTGAGTACAGTGTATTTTGGGCTAACAGATATTTCATGTTGTGGTGATACTAGAAATGGCCTGTAGGTGGGTGCTTGTGAGACCATCCTGTGGGGTTGATGCCTCCCTGAGTGTGTCTGGTAGGGAAGGCTAATGGAGTCTGAAAGGCAATAGATGGGACCATATGACAAGTATGAGTGATAAAAGACAAGAGACTTATTCATTCAAAAAATTTTTTTAATTTTTAATGTTCATTTATTTTTAAGAGAGAATGAAAGAGAGAGAGAGAGAGAGAGAGAGAGAGAGAGAGAGAGAGGGAGAGGGTTGGGGAAGGTCAGAGAGAGAGGGAGACACAGAATCTGAAGGAGGCTTCAGGCTCTGAGTTGTCAGCACAGAGCCCTACATGGGGCTCGAATTCACAGACTGTGAGATCATGACCTGATCCGAAGTTGGACACTTAACAAACTGACCCATCCAGGTGCCCCTTCACTCAAAAAATTTTTACAGAGTGCCTAGTGTGTGCCAGCTACTGTCCTAGGAATTGAAGGCACAGCAGAGGAAAAAACAACATAAAAATCCTTGCATTTTTTTAACTTTGTTCTTTTCTTTACATTATCTTCGCCTACTTGACACTTGAAGTTAGTGCTTCCTACTTTGAACTGGCTAGTCTTGTAATCAGTAGAATAAATAATATCATATAATGTGGTTACAGAGGTACTTGATGTGTGTGTATGTTGGGGGAGGGTGGAAAAATCAGTTATATGCCAATAGCCGTGTTTGAGATAAATTTAAGTAAAAACATCTTACTTTTGGCCAAACCTCTCAGGGTGATTTTACTGCCTGCAAGTTATTAGCAACAGGTGAATGGAAAATTAAACCTAGGTGGTGTATGAAATTGGCTTTGAATTTCTCATTAATTAAGAGTGCTCAGTGACCTGGTTGTTCTAATTACATTGGTTGGGAAATTTGATCATTACTCAAATGAAAACATGCAGCTATACCATTCTCTTAAGAAACCCAAATGAGACTTGGTGTGGTTATGAAAGAATCAATGCTATGATTACCTCTTGCCCACAGGAGGCTCAGTGGGGCAAGACCTTACTTCTTCAATTCTTGTAATATTTTCTTTCAGGTATTTTTATTCCATCCATTTGGAGCTCTGCTTTGAAGGGTATAAGAGGGACTAAATCTGTTGACAGTGGTTTGATGATAGGACATTTTAACAGGGTATTTTAAGATGGTTAATTGTTTATTTTACTTCCAATCAATAGTTTGTTCATCTGCTTTCACTAAAGATAATCATTGCTTTTTTTTAAACAAAGAAACTGATGAGAGAATTCTTTTGTTTGTAATCCAAATGGTCTAAGGTAGAGAGAAATTGATGTTTTAAACTTAATTTTTTAAGTTTATTTATTTGTTTTGAGAGGGAGAGAGGGAGCATGAGTGGGGGAGGGGCAGAGAGAGGGAGAGAGAGAGAATCCCAAGTGGGCTATGTGCTGACAGTGCAATGCTGATCTCAAACCCACGAAATGAAATCAGGAGCTGGATGCTTAACTGATTGAGCCATCAAGGAGCCCCACAAACATCATTTCTTTATTATCACATCACCTGTGTGTTCACATTCTCCAGGCAGGTGTGAGCCCACGCTACACTTTTGTCCTTTTTCTTTACACTTTCCCCAAAATAGGAAGCAAGAGGGTGGCCAGTGGAGGAGGAAATCCTCTCTGGATACTATGATGTGATAGGAAACAGAGATGCAAAGTTCTTTTTTTTTTTTTTTTTTCTGTTACTGCAACTTTTTCTGTAGATAAATCTCAGCTGAAAAAATTATGTCTTTTTGAATAAAGTTTATGAAATTTAACTGTGCCTAATGCTTGGGGAAATACTTGCTCCTCCTTAAATAAGGTGATGATATTTAAAATCATGTTCAAGTTTTATGGTATATGCATTAAAATACTATTTCCTTGAACTGATCTTTTCATGTTTAAATTTCATCATTAGAGTTTAAATCTCTATTTAAGTGATACTATAGAGATAGCAAATTAAAATGTGTGTAGCATTTAAATACATTATTTCATTGACATTATTCCAATAAAGTAATTATAAGGGTCTTAAACTCTGGAATCATTAAGAATCTGACTAATAAGCCTAGTGTGTTTTATTTCATTGTAAGGATATCTTTAAAAAAATCTAAGAATATTTTCAAAAATAATTTTATTAAGACTTTTAATGTATGCTGGTTAGAACCACAATCGTTCATGGTAATATTGTCTTCCATTTATAAATTCCTTTTATTAGGCACCAAGTGGAGACCTTGACATACTATATAGGCTCAGTAAAGAGAAAGCTACTATTATCACTTTTTCAAATGACAGTCTTGTGTGCAGAATCAGGAAGTGTACATGCATGCAATGCAGTTTTTCAGAGAGTAGAATAGGATATCTGTGCTTTTGGAATAGCAGGCTGAAAGGATCAGGGCCAGAGGAGAATTCCTATTTTATTGAGATAAAATAGTATGGAGAAAAGGGGACTCATGCTAGAGATTTTGATTCTAATTTCTGCTTTGCTACTAACCTACTATGTGAACCCAAGAAAGTCAATTAACATCTCTGAGCCTTTGTTCCATCATTTATAAAATGAAGGGATTGAATTAGGTGCCCTCTAAAATGCTTCCAGCCATCAAATGTGATTCCATCTCTTTGCGGGATTTAGTTTTCATGTCTGTGAGATTATTATTAGCCTAGTACAAAGCAAGGGAAAGGCATGTTTAAGCAATTTGCTGGCCTCAGATTTTGTAGTCAAATTAGTCATATTCCAAGGTTCTGCAATTTTTACACATTGACATAGAAGACCATGCTTCACAGGTCTGATATTCAGAGAAGCAGCAAAACAGTATAATCTGTTTCTCCAGGGACTGGGTAAGGAAATTTGGTGATTCGGGTACTTCATCTTGGCTTTTGCTAAAAAGCAATTGTATCCAGGAGCTTTAAAAAAGCTGTTCTGGGGGCGCCTGGGTGACTCAGTCAGTTAAGCATCTGACTCTTGATTTCGGTTCAGGTCATGATCTCACAGTTATGATACTGAGCCCCACGTCAGATTCTGTGTTGACAGCATGGAGGCTGCTTGGGATTCTCTCTCTCTCTCTCTCTCTCTCTCTCTCTCTCTCTCTCTCTGCCCTCACCCACTCATTCTCTCTCTCTCTCAAAATAAATAAACTTAAAACAATTTAAAAAGCTGTTCTTAGTAACTTTATTATTTTTTTTTTATTTTAAATTTTTTTTTTCAACGTTTTTTATTTATTTTTGGGACAGAGAGAGACAAAGCATGAATGGGGGAGGGGCAGAGAGAGAGGGAGACACAGAATCGGAAACAGGCTCCAGGCTCCGAGCCATCAGCCCAGAGCCTGACGCGGGGCTCGAACTCACGGACCGCGAGATCGTGACCTGGCTGAAGTTGGAGGCTTAACCGACTGCGCCACCCAGGCGCCCCAGTAACTTTAAATGTGAGGGAAATTTAATGGAAACAGCAATGAGAGGATGTCTTCTTGGGTCAAGTTCAATAAGCACATACTGAGCTTCTATTAAAGGTCTACAACCTCTTATTTCTAAGCTTAAATAAAAAAAAAAAACAAAAAAAAAACCTCTTAAGAAACCTGAGTTCATTTAGTTGCAAAACATTACCTGAATGGATATGAGGGTATGTGCATTTTTTATTTATCCCATTTAGTGTAATCTCTCCCTGAAGAAACTGATGTATTCAGCTTTGAGGTGCCACCCCAGAACCTGCTAGAAATGCTCTGTAAGGTGTGATGTGTGGCCTCTAATACCATTCTTAGTGCTGAAAGTTTTGAATTCCCAAACTCATCTGGTTGTATGGGTTTGGGTAAAGGATCTTGGACATGTATGTGACAAGGATGAAGGTGGATGGTGGGATGGCTGGAGAGGAACTGGGTGAAATTCAAAGGTAAATGAATTGATGAAGTCATCATTATCAAAGAGTTCCCAGACATACTCACCAATACAATGTGGTGTATTTTATAGAAGATATATGGATAAAATTTAAAGACACTTGCTAAGGGAGTAATTTTTTTCTGCTAGAATTTCAGGTTGTATCACAGAAGAGGGAACATTTGAAGTGGGTCTTGAAGGATAACTAGGTATTTCTCACGGAGAAAAAGCATTCTAAAAAAGAGGGGCACCTGGGTGGCTCAGTCAATTAAGCATCCAACCTCCGCCCAGGTCATCATCTCATAGTTCATGGTTTGAGCCCTGTGGTGGGCTCTGTGCTGACAGCTCAGAGCCTGGAGCCTGCTTTGGACTCTGTGTCTCCCTCTCTCTTTTCCCCTCCCCCACTCATGCTCTTTCTCTCTCTGTCTCAAAAATAAATAAACATTTAAAAAAATTTAAACAGAAAAAAATAGAGACATGTACATTCATGGTGTATTGGGAGCCCCAAGACTTCTCTGGCTGAGTTAGAGAACCCATGGAGAAGAATGTCTGAAAATGAGATTGAGATTATTCAGTATTTTGTATGCCATGCTAATAAACATATATCAATCCCCATTTAGGTTGTATTGCTCAGAGTTGACCCTAAAAAGGGTATTCATGTGTAAATGTTTTGTTAAAGAAGCATACCCAGGAAGATCTATAAGGGAGTAGGGCAGCAGGAAAGGGAAAAACGAGAAGACAAGTAGGGGGAGTAATTTCTTTTTTTTAGGCAAAGTGCTAGAGATGGTTTTAGCTTGATCCTGAAGTGGGGTAGTATAATGGAAAGTAAGCCCTTAATGGTATAATGGAAAGCACTCCTTTATGTACATTTCAGTCATTGAGTAAGGGCCATGATGCATGGACAGAAGGGGTTGGTGATATAAATTTCCAGGCACTTCACCTGTACCTGCCTGGGTTCTACCAAAAGCAAGTGTTAAGTGCTGACTGAAGGGTCAGAGGTGGGTGAAGTGCACTAAAGTGGTGGCTAGAGATCTAAGGAGAGGGGTAGGGTGCCAACATTTTCTGCCATGATACCATTTGGTGACCTCTTATTGCATCTCAGGCTATATGCTGAGTACTTCAAACAATCATCCCATTTAATTCTCATAACAATTCCGTAAGATATGTCATATTTTCCATTTTATAGATGAGAATTGTGAAGCTTGGAAGGTCACCTGGGCATTCTAGTTAATGGAGTTCTGTGTTTAGAACCAAGTTCTTTTCAGTCCTAAATTCCCAGTGCATGGCAGGATTCCTTAGATCCTTATGACTTCCTACCTACTCCTACTTTCCTCTTGAGCAACTCTAATAATCTGTTTTATATACTGCTTCTTTGCAAACCCTTTTTTCTGAAGGAATTGTTCCAAAGTCTAAAAAGTTTCCAAATTGCAGCATATAGTAGATAGCCAACAAAAGTTTTTATGAGATTTGTGATGAAACACTTCTGAAAAAGTACTCTCTCATTTTGTTTGGGTTTCAGTTCCTTTTTTTTTCTTTTTTAAGAAATAAGAGACTTTATTTATTTTTTTTTGAGAGAGAGAACATGAGTAAACATAGGGCAGGAGCAGAGGGAAAGAGAGACAGTATATTAAGCAGGCTCCATGCTTGGCATGGAGCCTGAGAAGGGGCTTCATCCCATGACCATGACCTGAGCCAAAATCAGGAGTTAGACACTCAACTGACTGGGCCACCCAGGCACTCCTGGATTTCAGTTCTAATTGATGTATCCAATGGATCCTTAATAAAGTTTTGTTTTAATTTTAGAGAGAGAGAGTGAGCATGAGCAGGGGAGAGGGGCAGAGAGAGAGGGAGAGAGAGTCTTAAGCAGACTCCATGCCCAACAAGGGGCTGGATCCCATGACCCGAGGATCATGACCTGAGCCAAAATCAAGAGTCAGAGGCTCAACTGACTGTACCACCTAGGCATCCCCTGAATAAGGTTTTCATATTCCAATAGAGCAGAATAGTCTCTCTTACTTAAGTTTGACTCAACTGAAGAATATTAAGTTAGGACTGATGCTTATTTTGTTGTGGCTATGTTTTTTTTTCTTTTTAATTTGGAATTCCTTCAGAAATTTTTAGAAACTATGTTAAGTTTTCAATGGTTAATAAATGCAATTAGTTGATACATGTAATTCCTGATAATTCTGAATTGTATCCATTCCATCTCAAATTAGATATATCCTAATTCTGTTCATTTCTGGTAGTTAAAAAACATCATTTTGAGTAGTTCTAAGCAGTTCTAGGCCAGAACTGATGTCTCAAAGAAATTATAAGTACAATCTATATGAGAGGTAAATGTGTACATGTATTAAAGTTACTAGGAATATTTCTTCCCCTCTCCCCATCTCTCTCACCAACACAGGTATCAAGGAGGTCAATTTTGTTTGTTCATTCGTTTAATGAATACTTGCTGCATATCTATTACATGTGAGCAGCAAACAAAACAGTCAAGATTTCTCTTATAGAATTTACAATCAAAAGAGAGCAGAATAAGTTATTATGATTATGTCTTATAGTAGTTGTTGCAAATAAAGGAAACAAAACAAATTTTAGACCCTCAGAGTATGGAAAATTTGATTTGAGAGTATGGAAAAAAAGTTGTTTCTCTAGGAATTAGTCATTTTATATTACACGTTTAGCTGCAAAGCAAATAAATCTTCTCAGAATTGAACTCAACAAATATATGTGGAATATCTACTATATGCCAAGCACTGCTAGCAATGTTCAAATGAAAGGCAGTAATTTCTTTGTTGGCTACAATGAGTATGGTAGTCTCCAACCCTGTGAAAAATATATTCATGTGAATGATGATCTCTTAAAATTCCAATAACTGCCAGAAACGAAATTCATAGATGAGCCTTCAAAATAGAACAAATACTCATAAACACTGTAAATAGCACAATTAAGATTTTGTTACATTATTATGGAATGAGTTTTTTTTTCTTAATTAGATATACTTGGGGAAGAACATTGACATTTAGTGACTTCTCTATTCATGTGCAGTTACTCCTATTATTACTTCAGAAATATTCTATTGTCTGTAGGAAACGAGTTACCAGTATTGCAAGCTTCCACTTTAAATACTTTCAACCTTTTGCTCAGTTTTATTCCATCCTATCTCTTCCACTTGGTGAGAAGAGAAGCTTTTCTGTCTTTTCATGTTGTGTTTTATCAGTCATATCAATACTGATGAGCCAAGAGGAAATAAGTGTTACTAAAAAAAAAATGTTTCTGTGTGTTTCTCCTAGACTGCCTTCCATATTCATTGCAGCATCTGAATGTTTGACTGGGAAAATCATGAGGCCCCTGCCAGGTCTCTTGCACTAGCTCTGTCATGACACTCTAAGGAGGAACTTGGTTTTCAAACAAGTGAATGGTAGGTATGAAGTATTTTCTCTACATGTGTTCAACAGAAAGGAATATGGGCTTGAAATATATTCATAGAGCCTATTTCATCTTTTCCTACCTCTCCAAAAAAGAGAAGAGCTTCCATTTTTGTTCACGCTGCAATTACCTTCCCTGTCCCATTTACCTTGGGCTCCCCCTGCCCTCTCCATCATGTTATGCTGGGCTAATCCTGGATTCTCTTGCAGTTTGGCACTGTCAACCCAGATATTGGATTTGTATTCTCTTCACTTTAAGCCAATCCCTTCTTAAAGCGTCAAATAAAATTTACCTCTTCTTCTTAATTTTTTTGCCAGTTCTAGGGCACGGGTCTCTAATCTCCACGAGTATTTTTATGGCCAAAACCAGTGTTAACATTTTCTCCAAACTTTTTCATGTATGTTAGTTTAGTTCTTCCAATTATTCAAGAGCAGGAACTATTTTATTGTTTTGATGTATGTGTCACAGTGCTGAGTACTCCCTCTTCTGTTTTACATAATTCTGTGTGAGTTCATTCAACCACTGAAAAAAATTCTTTAACTACCTAGTTTGCAGTTGGGTGCTATCTAAGGCACCAAAAATGCTACAAAACATAAGGCTATTCCTGCTTTCTAGGATTTCATAATCTAGACAAGAAAAGAAACATGAAAATGTATGTAACAAGAGTGACATCAGAGATGCATTATTCATTCACTTATTCATTACTAAGTAGTTTTCAGTTGGTGAGGAACATATTCATAGCCCCTGAAGACATTGGGCTCATTGTCTATGTGTCAGGGAGAGTCAGAGTGTCAGAAGGACTGTGGAGGAGCCAAAGAGAAGAAAGTTTCTCTCTCTCTCTCTCTCTCTCTCTCTCTCTCTCTCTCTCTCTCTCTCTCTCTCTTTTTTCTCTCTCTGTGTCTCTTTCTCTCTGAATGACAAGGAAAACAAGACATAAGGAAACAAGATGATGAGTAACTATGAAAGTGACTGAGTTCTATTTTCTCCACAAAAATCTGAGAGGCTGTTGCTATGGAAATATCTTTTAGGGGCGCCTGGGTGGCGCAGTCGGTTAAGCGTCCGACTTCAGCCAGGTCACGATCTCGCGGTCCGTGAGTTCGAGCCCCGCGTCGGGCTCTGGGCCGATGGCTCGGAGCCTGGAGCCTGTTTCCGATTCTGTGTCTCCCTCTCTCTCTGCCCCTCCCCCGTTCATGCTCTGTCTCTCTCTGTCCCAAAAATAAATTAAAAAACGTTGAAAAAAAAAAATTAAAAAAAAAAAAAAAAAAGAAATATCTTTTATATATTGGCAGATAAAAGATTGTGTGTTATCTGCTGTTTCCCAGAAAGTCAATGAACTAACTTATAGGCCGGGTAACTAGAGGTGTGGAGAATAAAATAAGAAACAGAGACCATCACCACCACCACCACCATCTCCACCACTACAATCACCATTACTACCACTGTCATCATCACCATCACCACCACCACCATCACCCCCATGCCCACCACCATTACCACTGTCACCTTCACCATCACCACTGTCGTAGACTCTAAGTCTAAAGTTCTCTCTTGATAAGAAGAGAGCAAGACACAGGATTAAAATGCGAGAGATGGCTAATGTCTGGGAGAAGACAAGAGCCCCGAATAAGGGTCCTTGCCCCATATTTATTAATATCAGAAGGTTTACAAACGTGATGGGCATGCACAAAGAGACAATGAACTGGTGAACATTAACTCAAGAATGAGAGGGGCGCCTGGGTGGCGCAGTCGGTTAAGCGTCCGACTTCAGCCAGGTCACGATCTCGCGGTCCGTGAGTTCGAGCCCCGCGTCAGGCTCTGGGCTGATGGCTCGGAGCCTGGAGCCTGTTTCCGATTCTGTGTCTCCCTCTCTCTCTGCCCCTCCCCCGTTCATGCTCTGTCTCTCTCTGTCCCAAAAATAAATAAAAAACGTTGAAAAAAAAAATTAAAAAAAAAAAAAAAAAGAATGAGAGAAAAGGGGGTTTTGAAGATATAGGTGTTTGGGGTTTAGGTCAATATAAAACAAAATCCTGGCTCCTGGCAGATGGGTAGATGGTTGTTAACAGCATATAAGAGGTGCCTTGTCTGTTTATCTTAGCTAGCCTAGGGGATAAAACAGAACAAATAACCTCAGGGTTAACAAGGCACCTTTTCTTTTGCTAATCACCTCCACTCTGGGCAGCAGCATCTACAGCTCAGTGGTTTATAGCCCTATTTACCTGTTTACCTAACTTGGTCCTTCCCTCCTATGAAAGCAGCTTTATGCTATAGTACTAAATTGGGGGGCAACTTTGCCCTGAATGCCTAATCTTGCCTACCTCATATACCTTTGTATTGGGGGCCTTTGCCCCCCTGTCTATTCTGGGCCTTTGCCCCTCCCTCTCTATTCTGGGGGCTCCAGCCACTCCCTATTTTATTCTGGGGCCTTTGCCAGGCAACTTCATTCTGGGGGTCTACTTCATTCTTAGGGTCTCATCTTGCTCTATTTCATTCTGGGGGTCTTATCTTGTTCACCCAAGTCTGGGTGAGAACACCCTATAGCTTTATAATTCTTTATGCCTTGTTAACCCATTGGTATAAGCCCAGGGAATTTCTAAGCTTATTCCCCACACACCACCACCCACCACAACAAGATATCTTTAAGACTCAGCCTCTGCATTGGACACCTTAGAATATTGTATTGCTGAAATCGGAAGAACAAAGCTCGACATTCTCACATACCAGCGGAAGAAAAGTTATCTCTATTCCTTCACTTTCCATGTGCTCTATTCTCAATGAAAATTGGCTTCTGCCTCCACCAGTTTCCAGAAATTGTTTTTTTAAAAGGCAAGCAGCTGCCAAATGAGCATTTTCAGTATACATACTATTGGACTTCTCTGTTGAATTTGATTCCGCTGATCTCTTTTGTCATTAGACTATCAGTTTCAAAACTTGAATTCTGTAATACTGGGGTGTTTTGTATTTCTCTTCTATACTCTTAATCTTTTTGTCTGTCTTCCTAGAGTACATTTTTTATCTTCAACTAATATGTCCCCTCCATCTATGTACTTTCTTTGGCTGATCTCATCAGGCCCCATGGTTTTAACCATCTATGTGCTTATTTCTGGCAAATCCTTCTTATGTCTAGATTCTTCACCCAACACCTTCAGCTGTATGTCTTATATTCCCTTAAAAGCACAACCCACACAGAGATCTTAATTTCCCCTATAAAATATTTCCTTTTCCAGTCTTTATTTCAGTTGATGATAAGACCATCCACCTCATTCTTCTAGCCAAACCAAAAACTTAGGAGCAATTCTTGAGACTTTTTCTCCCTCACCAACCACCCAGTCGACCCCTATGTATTTTTTGAATATGTCCCCATTTCTCTGTTTCTATTGCCTCTATTCTAGTTTGCTTGAACTCTTGTGGTCTTTCTAAGTGGTTTCTGGGCATTTAGTCTTTATTTCCCTTCAATTCCATTTTCTAAACAACTAAAAGACTAAATAAACTCTTTAAACATAGATATGATGTTCACTACCCTTGTGAAAGCCTTCAATGTGATTTAAGTGTCAACAGCATCAGTTTTCTTACTGTGGAATAAAAGGCCCCCATGAGCCTCTACCTGGTTCCAGTTGCATCATTTTTCTGACCAGCACCTGCCATGCAGTGTGTAGCTGGATGTGTGATTCCACACCTTTATGTCTTTGCCCTGTCTGAAATACTCTCACCCCTTCACCTTCTTGCCTGACAAATTACTATTTGTCATGGCTACTAAGTACTATCTCTAAATATATAATGGTTGTGACCCTTTGGGGCTCTGGGTTAACAAAAGAATATAAAAGAAGTCAAAGGGCATTTTTAGGCAGAGTATATGAGATTATAGTAGCTACATGATATTCCACATGACATGCCCTACATGTCAGCAAAGTCTGGATTCAAACTTGATATAGACAGAGACACATTAACAAAAGTTTCATCAGAATGCTTCTTCTATTTTACCTCATTATCATGAAAATTCATTTGGTGAAAATGGGCAGGAGAGGATTGTGTTCCTAACCTTTTCAGGGCATTGTTTTGTCCCTTTCTATCCCAAATAAACCATGGCCAAATTTTATAGTGTCTTATGCTGACATTTGAGTCCCAAATTACTTAAATTTTATATACTGGAAGTGTATGTACTCTTACTTTTCTACCCTTGTTATTGGTAAAAGGGGGCTAAGAGTAAATAAATGCCTTCAAACCGCAAAAGATCAATTTACTAAAAATGAGGGAAACATGGTGTCCTCCATTTATGTCTATTCTGCTATAAGATCCCTGGGCAGAGACTAGGGTATGGGTGATAGGTAAAATGCTTCTACTCAAATTATTAGAATTCTTTGTGATTAATGCTGGGCCTCAATATGGTTCTTTGTATTATACTACCATTCATTCTTGAAGATTCAGTTTATGAATTAAGGTATTTTAATTAAGGGACAACTGTCATAGATTTCCAGGCTAGGTTTTGTTCATCAACCCTAACTCCACCCAATATTTTGTGAACAACTCTGTCATTTCACTTAAAATATTGAATTGCATATCTTTATATCTCTACTTCTTCTATTACCTGGGTTCTTTGACAGCAGGAACCATGTCATATTTATTTTTATTGCCCCCAAATTTAGAATGGTGCCTAGTAGGTGCTTAATAAAATGTGTGTTGAATGAGTAAACAAATTGTTATTGGTTGCAATGAAGGTTAGGTTTTAAAGAATGCACAAATTTTTTTAAGTGTATTTATTTTTGAGAGAGAGCATGAGCAAGTGGGGGATGGGTAGAGAGAGAGGGAGAGAGAGAACCCTAAGCAGGCTCCTCAATGTCAGCGCGTAGCCTGATGAACCATGACATCATGACCTGAGTTGAAATCAAGAATAGGACCCTCAACCGGCTAAGCCACCCAGGCACCCCAGAATCCACTAATTCTTAGTGCCTACATAGTAATGAATAAATTCTCTATTTTTTTCTGATAAGACGTTTTTCACTATCACACCGAGGCAAGAGTTTCTATACTTTAGCTATTCCCCAGAGGTACTGGGATTAAGGAAATAAATCACCCGGCAGTGTTCCATGAAGCTAATAACCCAGGAGAATTTGTATGGGAGCATTTATTAAATATTGCATAGGCTAGGATGTTGCATTGTGTGGCAGTGAACTGACGTGAAAGGATAGATAGAGTTGCCCACAGAAAGTGAAAATGGCAATCAACACCTAATGAACCAGAACACAAATACACAAGTCAACTAAGGAGAGAGAGAAAGAGAGCAAGAGGGAGAGAGAGAGAGAGAGAGAGAGAGTGAGCAGACTTACTCCCAAGGGAGAGAAGCATATCACTAAAACTTGACTAAAGAAATGATATCTGAAGGAAGGCAATACCAAGCAGCTGAAGAATTGGACTGAAATGGAAATGTAAAAATGGTAATATGATAGTTGCTCTTCATAGCAAGAAGGCCTTTGGTTAGGAGAAAACCTGTTAGGGCCAAGTGCCACAGATATCCCTCCTGTGGAAATGGCTGTTTCTGGCTGCCTTAGACTGATGCCATCATAAGGGGAATATTGTAGGGAAAAGAGATATTTCACACAAGCAAATGGCATGAATGGAGAAGGCAGGGCAACAACGAGTCCAGATTGGCAGGAACATGGTAGTGACAAGTAGGAGGCTGGTGCTAATGGTCAAGCAATAGACTGAGTGTATGGGAAGAATTAGACATTGTCTTAAGGTATTTGATGGTTAATATTCAGGTTACAGGGGCCATTGAAGGTAATTAAGGCAGAAATTAGAGTTAAGATATAAGATCAGCCTTGTGATTTTGTTCACAATACAATGAATAATGAATAACTGGGGGATCTATTAGAGGTTTTTGCAGTATAGAACAGATAGGAAATGATTAAAGCCTACACTAAGCAATGGACAAGAAAAAGTGCTGAGTATGTATTGTAAAAAAGAACATGAGACAAAAAAAAACACGAAACACTTCTGGCATTGACAAATAGTAGCCAATGTGCAACACCACTCAACTGTCTCGACCTTACTTTGGATCAGTAGAACATGTGAATGATATTGTCATGAAAGCCCTGAACCACTATTTTTTTAAAATTATTTTTTATATTGTGGTAAGTATACAAATGTAAAATTTACCATTTTAACACTTTTTAGGATACAATATGGTTGCATTAAATACATTGATAATGTTGTGTAATCATCACCACTATCCTTCTCCAGAACGTTTTCATCCTTCCAAACTGAATCTCTGAATCCACTAAACATGAACTCCTGGTTTCCTCTCTCCTTGGTAATTTGCTTTCCTGGTAACCTCTATTCTACTTTCTGTCTCTGTAAGTTTGCCTGTTCTAAAAACCTTGCAGAGGTAGAATCATATAATATTTGTCTTGTTTTATGTGGCTTATTTCACTTAGTGTACTTTCAAGTTTCATTATTGTAACATGTGTCATTCCTTTCTTTTTTTTTTTTTTTTTTTTTTTTTAATTTTTTTTTTTCAACGTTTTTTTATTTATTTTTGGGACAGAGAGAGACAGAGCATGAACGGGGGAGGGGCAGAGAGAGAGGGAGACACAGAATCGGAAACAGGCTCCAGGCTCCGAGCCATCAGCCCAGAGCCTGACGCGGGGCTCGAACTCACGGACCGCGAGATCGTGACCTGGCTGAAGTCGGACGCTTAACCGACTGCGCCACCCAGGCGCCCCGTGTCATTCCTTTCTATGACTGAATGATATTCCATTGTATGCCCGTATCACATTTTGTTTATTCATTCATCCATTGATGGACCTTTGGGTTGTTTTTACATTTTAGCTATTGTAAATAATGCTACTATAAACACTGGCATACAAGTATCTGGTCAAGTCCCTGTTTGCAATTATTTTGGAAATATTCTTAGAAGTTTTAAAGCCTTCCTTCACTGTGGTAATGTGTAGGAATGAAATGCCAGATGTGTACACTATGCCATCTAGAACTCTGAATTACTGTCCATACTACTCAAAAGAGGGTCAAAATATTGAACCATTCATTATGGGAAGCCCTGAATTTTAAGGAAATGACACTTCTGTTTCTCAGTATCCAGGAGAACACCTTTTTTTCCCCTCACTCAATAGGATGTACGTGTCACCAGAGGCTCTTTGTGCAAACACATGGCATGACATTTCCTAGCAGCACACAAACATGGAAACACAAAAGGTTCTGGGCTGTGGGACTGAGTGCCCCAGTGTGAGAGCCTGGGGAGAATTAAATCACACCACTGAAATCTACTTTTTCTTGAAGATTCACCTCACCTTTGTTAATAGCATCTAAAGCTGATGCTGAATTTGACTCCCATGAGAACACAGTACTGAGGCTGAGAGGTAGTAAAACTGAATCTCAAAATCAGTATATTCTGAATCAAGGCATAAATTTGTGTGCAATAGTAACACATATTGAGATCATATCATTTGCTGGGTGCCTTTCTTTTCCTTCAAATTTTTATTTAAATTCTGGTTAGTTTCAGGAGAATTTAGTGATTCATCACTTACATATAACACCAAGTGCTCATCATAGCAAGTGCCGTCCTTAATGCCCATCCCCCATTAGGCCCATCCTCACCCACCTTTCCCCCATCAACCCTTCCCCATCAGTTTGTTCTCTATCATTAAGAATCTCTTATTGTTTGCTTCCCTTTCTCTCTTTTTTATCCCCCTTCCCATATGTTCATCTGTTTTGTTTCTTAAATTCCACATGAGTGAAATCATATGGTATTTGTCTTTCTCTGACTGACTTATTTTGCCTAGCATAATACACTATAGCTCCATCCACATCATTCCAAATGGCAAGATTTCATTCTTTTTGATGGCTGAGTAATATTTATGTACAGATATGTTTATATTTAAAATAAATATTGTGTTTATATACATTATATTTTAGTATAATATAGAAATATATTTATAATATAATATAAACAATAATCTATATTTATAATATATAAATATATAAGTATATTAAACATTTATATATTTATATACAGATACCACATCTTTATCCACTCATCATTGATGAACATTTAGGCTCTTTCCATAGCTTGGCTATTGTTGATAGCACTAGTAGTAGCCTTTCTAAGTCTTTCACATGTGAAGTGTTGGGCACATAATGGAAGCTAAGCACCTGTTTTTCAAGTTGAATTGCCTTATTGTGTTAATATATAGCCGTAAGCGGTATCTGGTTTATAGCAGCTCTAAAGACAGATGGAATTAGTCAGAACTCTACCTAGCAATCAGGACCTGGGCTGCACACCCCAGTTTAGTAATCACTTAATCAGCATCCCCTTTGGACATGTAGAATCTGCCAGAAGACAGCCTAGAGTAAGGTTGAGATGAACCTAGATTCTGGTAGGTTCAGGGTTTGTTGTTTATTTTTGAGAAAGAGAGAGAGCATGCGTGCAGGCGAGCAGGGGAGGGGCAGAGAAAGAGAATCCCAAGCAGGCTCTGTGTTGTCAGCACAGAGCCCAACCCAGGGCTCAATCTTGTGAACCCTGAGATCATGACCTGAGCCAAAATCAAAATTCGAATGCTTCACTGACTGATCCACCCAGGCACCCCCAGGTTTTTCTTTTTTAAAGAATATTTCAAATATTAACAAGTTTATGTGAAGCTAAGACGCAGAAAAATACATTGAAGGTAAGGAAAATTCATCAAAAATAGTTTCTACATTATAGAGTTCCCTGGGGATAAAAACAGAAAGAATATTTTTAGCTCTGTTTTTGTAAGTCATTAGCAGAAAGGCAATTTTAGTAACTCTTACCTGTTTCATTTATGGTTACCGTCTCCTCAGTGGGGAGTCACAGACATCTACATCATTTTTGGAGTTAAAGTTTAACCCCCAAATCCCTAGAAGAAGTACCACAGTGACTTGGACTTATACAAAAGTATAAATGTGTGGGTTTGCATGAGGAAGGGCGTGGGAAGTGGGCAGAGGAAGAGAAAAGAGTCACTGAGTCCATGTGGGGAAAACTTTGTTGCAAACGATTGAGAAAAGCAGGCTTTTTCTCACTCTTGCGGTGTGTCGGTGTGTGCTGCTTGAGGTGTGTGTGGCTAGGCAAGGAGACAGAAGAGCAAATTGAAAGTCAAATTTTGCAAATTTGTCCCTAAACGTTCAGGGGATTCATTCAGACAGAATTTCTTATAGAGTACTTTCTGCCTTAAATGAGGAGACATTGGTCCATGGAACTTAAAATTGCTCCTTTTGCTGAGGCTCTATTCCTTGGTTTCCTTGAGGAAACAAAAAAATCATTTATTGTCACAAATGTCACAAAGGGTTGCTGGCTTGGCGACTTCCTTTCCTGCCATTGTATCATTCTCTTATTGTCTATCCACCGGATTGGTATGAGGAAGAAAGGTGGATCCTAAAAATTACTGACCTTGTTCTTGGTTTGGCATGGCTTTGAGAGCCAAAAGTTATTTTTGGGCACCGCTTATCCTTACCTGAAATTAATATGCAAAGAAGAGTGAAAGGGAGCAAGTTTTGTTCAGATTTTTACAGGAAATGGTATTTTCCTTTATTCTGTTTTTCCCCCCAAGTTTTTCTTTAAATTCCAGATACTTAACATACAGTGTAAAATTAGTTTCAGGTGTAGAATTTAGTGATTCATCACTGACATACATCCCTCCTGCTCATCACAAGTGCCTCTTAATGCCCATCACCTGTTTAACCCATCGCCCGGCCATCTCCCCTCCAGTTACTATAAGTTTGTTCTCTATAGTTAAGAGTCTATTTCTTGACCCAGCAATTGCACTACTAGATATTTATCCAAAGGATACAAAAATACTGATTCAAAAGAATACATGCACCTGATGTTTATAGCAGCATTATCAACAATAGCCAAATTATGGAAAGACCCCAAATTTCCATCAACTGATGAATGTATGAAGATGTAGTATACATATATAAATATAAACACACAATAGGATATTACTCAGCCATAAAAAAGAATGAAATCTTGCCATTTGCAACAACATAGATGGAGCTAGAGAATATTATGCTAAGTGAAAAAAGTCAGAGAAAGACAATATATTCTGTTTTTCTTTTGAGATTATAATAATAACAATACTCCAGTGCATTTCAATGTGTCCCATGGATATAACAGGGCCCTGCTTTGCTCATTGAGGTTTGACAAACTACAATTATTGCTCTATTGTCAACCCAAAACAGGAGCTCCTCGTACAAAAGCTCTGATTTGTTTTTTATTTGTTTATTTGTTTTGGAAATGAAGCATCATTTTGGAAGCTCCTCTCCACTTACCTGAATTTCTTACAAGGAAAGCAGAATATAGACAAAGTAATTAGGAACCTCCCTGCAAGAATTTAACTTATTTACACCTTCACTAGAATGTTATTGATTAACAAAATGTAGTTCTCTATATGCTTAAAAACATAGGGGTCCTGGGTGCTTCAGTTGGTTGGACACCCAACTTAAGCTCAGTTGATGATGTCACGGTTCGTGAGATTGAGCCCTGCATCAGGCTCTCTACTGTCGGCATGGAGCCTGCTTTGGATCCTTTGCCCCCTCTCTCTTTGCCCCTCCTCTGCTCATTCTCTCTCTCAAAATAAATAAATAAAATTAAAAAATAATTCTTTTGTGTGTGTGTGAGGGAAGCAAAATTCAGAGAATATTCAGAAAATAATACTGTTTTTTAAAGTTGATTTATCTATTTCAAGAGAGACAGAAAGAGTATGAGCCAGGGAGAAGGGCAGAAAGAGGAGAGAGAATCCCAAGCAGGCTCCACGCTGTCAGCACAGAGCCCAACATGGGGCTTGAACTCATGAACCATGAGATCATTACCTGAGCCAAAACCAAGAGTTGGATGCTTAGCCTTCTGAGCCACCCAGGTGCCCCAGAAAATTATAATATTAAAGATAATTTGAACTTGTATCCAGGAGGCTCCTAGAAAAACAAAATGTGAGCTACAACAAGGTGAAGTATTACCTGGACTTATATGACAGACCATCACTTGGTTCTAGTAGAAGAGTTGAATGATCCAGAACTGACTTTAGACTCTATGAAAGAAATTAATCATTTTTATGAAAGCTCTTGGAATGGGTAAGAAGCAAAGCAAGAAAGCTAGAGAAAGTAGGACTGGTTATTCATGTGTTTGCTTCTCTCAAAGCTGAAAAAGCATATTTGAAAGTTTCATAAATTTAATGTAAGCAGAATAGGTGGTATGTGTCTATTTCTTTGCTGAAAATTCTGCTATTAACTTGGATTAGATACCTACTTCAGAAATAATGACCATTCCTGTGTGCATTTATGCTTGGAAGGTTTAACCAATTACAAATGAGCTGCCAGGGCATTAGAACTACTAATGTAATCAAATTGCTAACCAGTGTACTTCTAGTCCTGTAACAATGCCTATAACATATCTGCTATTCAATAAATTATTTGTTGAATGAATGAATTAAATTGACAGAGAGAGAGGAAGCTCCATTCTTAGTGTGTATAAGTTTAATCTTCCTAATAATTAAAATGAGAACTTTCCTCAGGATAGGGAGATTCTGTGCATCTAGAAATTCATATGAAGACATTCAATGGAAGAGAGAAATCCATAGAAATATTGGTAAGGTTGAAGTTTGGAAAGAGGTACAAAGTCAATTTCACCCTAGAATTAGGGAATCTTTCTTTAAATTCTGTACAGTCACACCTTGCACAGAGAATAGGTTAGAGGAAAGGCTCCTAAACTTTGCTCACTTTCAGTGCCCCTAGTATCTTGGTGATTTTTAAAATGATACTCCTAGGCCAGAAAAAAAAAAAGTGAATAGTTTCATTTATTAAGTGGTTATGTCTAAACACTTAATAAATATTTAAGTCCTAAAAACTTAATATCCATTTGAATAAATAATGCACATACATTGAAAAAAAAGTTGAGTGGTCCTAAGAAGGGAGGTAATTAGGGGTTGTTAAAAGTTTGGATATATGGATTTAGAGGAAATTTCTGAAATTAAAAAAGTGTTTTTTTGTACTTTTCCCTTCTTGGACAAGAGTTTCTTGGAAGGGTAAAAACATGATAATGCAAACATTAGACTGTGTATTTTTAGTTCTTGAAAAAAATGATAAAAATAACAATAGTTATCAACCTCTTTTCTTGTTAGCCATGGTTCTTAGCGCTTTACATGCATTTTATTTTAAAATATTCTCAATAATTTTATGAGGTAGGAATTATCTTCATTTTTACAGGAAAAGGATATGAAAGGAAGACAGTTTGCTCTGGTCATGAGCTGAGCACAAGACAGAGCATAAGTCTTTTTGGTTTTTGTTTTTTCTTTCTTTTTCTATTTTTCTTAAGCCTTCCAGTGTTTTTTGTTTGCTTGTTTGTTTTGTTTTTAATATAATTTATTATCATGTTGGCTAATGTAGAGTGTATATACAGTGTGCTCTTGGTTTTGGGGGTAGATTCCGTGATTCATCACTTACGTACAACACCAAGCACCCATCCCAACAAGTGCCCTCTTCAATGTCCATCACCCATTTTCCCCTCTCCCCGCTTCTCCTCTCCCCCACCCCCCCCCCCCATCAATCCTCAGTTTGGTTCTCTGTATTTAACAGTCTCTTTCGTTTTTTTTTCCCCTTCCCTTCCCCCATTGTCTTCTGTTAAGTTTCTCAAGTTCCACATATGAGTGAAAACATATAATATCTGTCTTTCTCTGACTGACTTATTTCACTTTGCATAATACCCTCCAGTTCCATCCATGTTGCTGCAAATGGCAGGATCTCATTCTTTCTCATTGCCAAGTAGTATTCCATTGTATATATAAACCACATCTTCTTTATCAATTCATCAGTTGATAGACATTTAGGTTCTTTCCATAATTTGGCTATTGTTGAAAGTGCTGCTATAAACATTGGGGTACATGTGCCCCTATGAATTAGTACTTCTGTATCCTTTGGATAAATCCCTAGTAGTGCTATTGCTGGGTTGTAGGGTAATTCTATTTTTAATATTTTCAGGAACCTCCACCAACAGTGCAGGAGGGTTCCCATTTCTCCACATCCTCACCAGCATCTGTTGTTTCTGGAGTTGTTAATCATAGCCACTCTGACTGGTGTGAAGTGGTATCTCAATGTGGTTTTGATTTATATTTCCCTGATGAAGAGTGATGTTGAATATCTTTTCATGTGGCTGTTAGCCATCTGGATGTTTTCTTTGGAAAAGTATCTATTCATGTCTTCTGTCCATTTTTTCACTGGATTATTTGTTTTTCAGGTGTTGAGTTTGATAAGTTCTTTATAGATTTTGGGTACTAACTCTTTATCCAATATTCCATTGGCAGATATCTTTCCCCAATCTGTTGGTTGACTTTTAGTTTTGTTGATTGTTTCCTTTGCAGTGCGGAAGATTTTTATCTTGATGAGGCTCCAGTAGTTCATTTTTCCTTTAAATCCCTTGCCTTTGGAGATATGTCAAGCAAGAAATTGCTGCAGCTGAGGTCACAGAGTTTGTTACCTGTTTTCTCCCTTAGGGTTTTGATAGTTTCCCTCTCACATTTAGGTCCTTCATCCATTTTGAGTTTATTTTTGTGTATGGTGTAAGAAAGTGGTCTAGTTTCATTCTTCTGTATGTTGCTGTCCAGTTCTCCCAGCACATTTGCTAATGTATACTCTTTCCTGCTTTATCAAGGATTAATTGGCCATACATTTATGGATCCAGTTCTGGGTTCTCTATTCTATTCCATTGATCTATATGTCTGTTTTTGTGCCAATACCATGCTGTCTTGATGATTACAGCTTTGTAGGAGAGGCTAAAGTCTGGGATTGTGATGCCTCTCTCTTTGGTCTTCTTTTTCAACATTGCTTTGGCTATTCGGGTTCTTTCATGATTCTATACAAGTTTTAGGATTGTGCTAGCTTTGAGAAGAATGTCGGTGCAATTTTGATTGGGATTGCATTGAATGTGTAGATTGCTTCGGGTAGTATTGACATTTTAACAATATTTATCCTTCCAATCCATGAGCATGGAATATTTTTCCATATCTTTGTGTCTTCTTCAATTTCCTTAAGGTTTCTATAATTTTCAGCCTACAGATCTTTTACATCTTTGTTTAGGTTTATTCCTAGGTATTTTATCGTTCTTGGTGTAATTGTAAATGGGATTGATTTCCTGATTTCTCTCTCTGTTGCTTCATTATTGGTGTATAGAAATGCAACTTATTTCTGTACATTGATTTTATACCCTGCAACTTTTCTGAATTCATGTATCAGTTCTAGTAGCTTTTTGGTAGAGTCTTTTAGGTTTTCCATGTAGAGTATCATGTCATCTGCAAAAGTGAAAGTTTGACTTCTTCTTTGCCAATTTTGATGCCTTTGATTTCCTTTTGTTGTCTGATTGCTGAGGCTAGGACTTCCAACACCATGTTAAACAACAGTGGCGAGAGTGGACATCCCTGTTGTGTTCCTGATCTCAGGGGGAAAGCTCTCAGTTTTTCCCCTTGAGGAGGATATTAGCAGTGGGCTTTTCATATATGGCTTTTATGATGTTTAGGTATGTTCCTTCTATCCCGACTTTCTTGAGGGTTTTTATTAAGAAAGAATGCTGCATTTTGTCAAATTCTTTTTCTGCATCTATTGACAGGATCATATGGTTCTTATCTTTTCTTTTATTAATGTGATGTGTCACATTGATTGATTTGCAAATATTGAACCAGCCCTGCAGCCCAGGAATGAATCTCACTTGATCATGGTGAATAATTCTTTTAATGTACTGTTGAATCTGATTTGCTAGTATCTTGTTGAGAATTTTTGCATCCATGTTCATCGGGAATATTGGCATGTAATTCTTCTTTTTTGTGGGGTCTCTGTCTGGTTTGGGAATCAAGAAAATGCTGGCTTCATAGAATGAGTCTGGAAGCTTTCCTTCTGTTTCTATTTTTTGGAACAACTTGAGAAGGATGGGTATTAACTCTACTTTAAATATCTGGTAGGACTCCCCAGGGAAGCCATCTGGCCCAGGACTCATATTTGTTGGGAGATTTTTGATAACTGATTCAATTTCTTCACTAGTTATGGGTCTGTTCAAATTTTCTATTTCTTCTTCTTTGAATTTTGGTAGTGTGTGCGTATCTAGGAATTTGTCAATTTCCAGGTTTTTCCAGTTGGTTGGCATATAATTTTTCATAGTATTCTCTGATAATTGTTTGTATTTCTGAGGGGTTGGTTGTGGTGTGTCCAATTTAATTCATGATTTTATCTATTTGGGTTCTCTCTTCTCTTTGAGAAGTCTGGCTAGGGGTTTATCAATTTTGTTTATTTTTTCAAAAAACCAGCTCTTAGTTTCATTGATCTATTCTACTGTTTTTTTTTAATTCTATGTTGTTTCTTTCTGCTCTAATCTTTATTATTTCTCTTCTGCTGCTCTTGGGGTTTCTTTGCTGTTTTGCTTCTAGTTTCTTTAGGTGTGCTGTTATTTCTTGTATTTGGGATTTTTCTTTTTCTTGAGATAGGCCTGGATTGCAATGTATTTTCCTCTTAGGACTGCCTTTGCTGCATCCCAAAGGGTTTGGACTGTTGTGTTTTCATTTTCATTTGTTTCCATATATTTTAAATGTTTTCTTTAATTGTCTGATTGACCCATTCACTCTTTAGTGGGATGTTCTTTAACCTCCATGCATTTGGAGGTTTTCCAAACATTTTCCTGTCGTTGATTTCAAGTTTTAAGCATTGTGATCTAAATATATGCATGGTATGATCTCAGTTCTTTTATATTTATTGAGGGCTGTTTTGTGACCCAGTATGTGATATATCTTGGAGAATGTCCCATGTGCACATGAGAAGAATGTGTATTCTGCTGCTTTTGGATGAACAGTTCTGAATATATCTATCAAGTCCAAATGGTCCAGAGTGTCATTCAAGGTTTCTGTTTCTTTATTGATTTTCTGCCTGGATGATCTGTCCATTGTTGTAAGTGGAATATTAAAGTCACCTGCAATTACCATATTGTTGTCAATAAGATTGATTATGTTTGTGATTAGTTGATTTATATATTTGGGTACTTTCAAATTAGGTGCCTAAACATTTATAATTGTTAGCTCTTCTTGAGGGATAGACCCTGTAATTATGATATAATACCTTCTTCATCTTGTTACAGCCGTTAGTTTAATATCTAGTTTCTCTAAGTATGGCTACTCCAGATTTCTTTTGACTTCCAGTATCATGATAGGTGGTTCTCCATCCCCTCACTTTCAATCTGAAGATGTCATAAGGTCTAAAATAGGTCTCTTGTAGATAGCAAATAGATGGGTCTCTCTTTTTTAATCCATTCTGATACGCTATGTCTTTTGATTGGAGCATTTAGCCCATTTACATTCAGCGTTATTATTGAAGGATATACATTTAGTGTCATTGTGTTATCTGTAGATCTCATGCTTGTGGTGATATCTCTGGTCCTTTGTAGTCTTTGCAACATTCCACACCCAGAGTTCCCCTTAGGATCTCTTTTAGGGCTGGTTTAGTGAAAGATGAACTCCTTCAGTTTTTCTTTGGGAAAACCTTTCTCTCTCCTTCTCTTCTGAATGACAGGCTTGCTGGATAAAGGAATCATGGCTGCATATTTTTCCTATTCAGCACTTTGAATATTTCCCGCCACTCCCTTCTGGCCTGCCAAATTTCAGTGTACAGGTCTGCTACTACCCTTATGTATCTATCCTTGTAGGTTAAGGCCCATTTGTCCTTAGCTGCTTTCAGAATTCTCTCTTTATCTTTGTATTTTGCCATTTCATTATGACATGTCATGCAGAAGATCGATTCCTATTACATCTGAAGGGAGTTCTCTGTGCCTCCTGGAATTCAATATCTGCTTCCTTCCCCAGTTTGGGGAAGTTCTCATCTATGATTTGTTCAAGTATGCCTTCAGTCCCTTTCTTTCTTCTTCTGGAACTCCTGTGATACGGATACTATTACATTTCATTGAATCACTTAGTTCTCTAATTCTCCCCTTGTGGTCTAGAATTTTTTTTATCCCTCTTTTTTCTCAGCTTCATCTTTTCCCATAATTTTTCTCCTATTTCACTTATTTCCCCCCTTGCATCTTCAATCCTCACTGTCACTGCATCTAGTTTATTTTGCACCTCATTTATATCATTTCTTAATTCATGATGACTATTTTCTAGTTTCTTGATCTCTGCAGCAATAGACTCACTGCTGTCTTCTATGTTTTTTTCATGCCCAGAGATTAATCTTATGACTACTCTTCTAAAGTTTTGATCAGATATATTGTTTATATCTGTTTTGAGCAATTCTTTAGCTGTCATTTCTTCCTGGAATTTCTTTTTAGGAGAATTCTTCTGTTTCATCATTTTGGCTAGCTTTCTGCCCCTTAGGTGTTTTAAAAGCTTGTTATGTGTCCTGCACCAGTGAGAACTACTATATTAAAGAGAGTTCATACATTCTCCAGGGCCTGGCCCTTCAGGAAGTGTTTTTGGAGTGTTACTTGCTCTGTTGTTGTGACTCTGGTTGCTTTATCTCCCTACTCGTAGTGATGGCTTGGACCCTCCACAAGGTGTGCTTTGATTTGTTCATTGAAGCAACCCTGGGAAAAATTTTTCTTTTAAAAAGGGGGCTGGGCAGTGGTGGTGGAAGAGGCCTTATCCCATACAAAGAGAGAAATGACAGAGGCAGGGGAAAAAAATTGACCAGTCAGAGAAACTATACAGCTTAATCCAGAGAGAGAGAGGAAAATAAAGAAGGAGATATAGAACAGGTGTAAAGAGAATAGATTAAATATGTCTCCTTAAACAAATGAACAACCAGAATAACCAGACTAGAGAAGGGAAGAAATAAGAAGGAGAAAATGTGTGTGTGTGTGCGTGTATACACACACACACGCTAAGAATTGTCCTAGAATTAAATCAGAAAGTGCAAAAACCACTGGGTGCCTTGGAACCAGTGGCAGTGCTGGTCTGGAGGAGGGGCCATCTGGTTGGTCAGCATCAATCTTGCTCTGCAGATGCAGTTACCAGGCACGAAGGGTTGTGGCTTGGTATAGGTGGTTCCGCCTCCACTGTTTACCCTTGTACGTTCCCTGAAGCCCCCCATTGTTGGTGATGGGGAGAAAAATAGCGACACCCCAGTCTCTCCTCCCCTGACCGGGTGTCCCAATCCACTTTGTTTAGGCTGTCCTAACAGTGCTGAGCGCGCAAACAAGGCGGTTTGTCCCCTTCTGCCAACTCCTGTGGCTCCCTGGCACTCGTCCGGGATTCAAACCCTGACATCCTAAAGGATCTTGCTCCATGAACCCTGGTTCCAGAGAAGTGCCACTCTGCCTTGCTGATAAAGGGCCTCTGGCTGGCAGGTGCAGGTAGGATCTTTGTCCTTGGAACAGCTATATACCTTCTTCCCACAGCACTTGATGGAGGAGATTGCTTTCTCCCATTGTGGACTCTGCATTTGAGCTAGTTACCAAGCCCGGGCTGTCTCCCTTCCTTCCCAGGTGCATGAACTTGTCAGCTGACCCCAATCTGGAGAAAGCTCCACAGTTAGAAATTGGATCTTTCTCTGTTTTTTTTTTTGTTTTTGTTTTTTCCTATCTCCGGTCCATGGTTTTTCTCTTGTCCAAATACAATCCTACACTTCCACAGCCTTTATCTTCCTTTTGTCTCTCCACAGAAGGGGCTCCCTCCCCTCCATGCCTGTGCCACCCATTTTATCTCTCACAGTTTACAATCATGCACCTATGGCCCGCCAGGTTGTCCCCGTGGGCCCCCCCTCTGTTACTCTGCAGCCTGGACTCTTGGAATTCCAAGTCCTCTGGCTTTAACACTGCTATGTTTGAGTGACAAAGGAACTTTGGGTCCCCCTAATTCTCTGCCATGTTGGATCTCCCCAAGCCTTCCAGTTTTTAGAACCTGTTTTTTTGTGTGTGTGTGTCTTTTCAAACAGTAAAAAGGCATGGCAAGTATGATGAGAATAATTCACGGGTTTGTGCATTGAGTATTTATTTTCAAAGTGTTCTTTAAGCATTCATATTACTCTTGCTATGGCCTTTTAATGGTCTGTGGGCCTCCCTGACCATGCTGTGGATACAGCTTATTGTAGCTTTCCTGTTTATTAATCCAGGTTGTCAGTGACCAACCTCCCTGGAGCTGACCTCATGCCTTACACTGCTACTGACTCTGGAAGAAACCTGAAACATAGCACTACCTTTGGACATGTAGAACAGGTCTTCATCTGGGCAGTGCAGGGAGTAGTGCCCAAAATCTCATACTTTATGGTATGTTGGTGGTTTAGTTATGGAGCCATGTTGCAGATAGTGACTTCATTCTGAAAAAATATAAAAAGCAGTATTAAAGTGATTTGCATCCTTGCTAGCTTAAAAAAATATTTTACTTTAGATGGCAGTATTAGATAGTAAAGAAACAACAGGTTTTGATACAATAATTTTGGGATTGAATTCAGGCTCTTCCATTTCCAAGCCATGTTACCTTAAGCAAGTTACCTAGCATCTCTGAACTTCAGGTGCTTCTTTAGTAAGTTACAGTGAATATGAACTTCGCAGAGTTGTTGGGAAATTCTAATAAAGCAATATTAAAGTATATTAAAGAGATTTTTAGCACAATAGCATGTTATATATGTTATCATTATTATTGTTGTTATTATGTGGTTCAGTGAACTTATGTTATACATAGTCAATTACTAGATAGCCCTTTAACTCTATTTTGTGCTACTTTATGCTAATATGTTTATTCCCTGAAGCACAAGTGTTCATATGAATCATTCTCTACTTCTGCCTGTTGTAATATAACATCCTGGCAGCCCATCTACAATACACTAAACATTTCTAAGCACAAATGCATACTGGATTGATAATTACTTCTTCAAGCTACATTTTGAGTTAGTAATTTAATTTCCATGCAGGCTCTTAAATTTATCTTATAAATACTTTAATTTATATTATATGTGTCAGCTTAAACACATGCCCATAGACACACTCCCACCATGACAGAATTGCCCACACTCAGTAATTAATCTTTACAAAGCTTCCCCACTCCAAAGGCAAAGCTCAAGGGGACTCACCAGACCAGATGTTTTCTAAGAGTGAGATGTACTCTTAGATTTCCTTTTAGTCCTTGGAGAGGTATAACTCCCATTTGCATCAAAATAAATTGTGGACGTGAAAGAAAAAATGAAGAAACACATGAAAAACAAATATATTTGGTTCTCCCACATTACTAAATTCCACTGAATTTATTCAGCATTTTAAAAGGTCAAGTTGTCATTCCCATTTATCAAATCAAAACACAGTTCCTTAGTTTATCCCATAGATTTTGACCATGAATTGAAGACATAAAATATATAATTTACCAAATAAAGGTTGACTTCAGATTTTATATTTTATTAAGTGTAAAAGGACACCTAATTTGCAATGTGACCCTGGTATTCCATTCAACACTAATTATAATATTTATATGTCAGTTGTCAGGCATGTCTTGGAATCAGTAGAATAATAATAATGCCTTTGTATAAAATAATTTATTTTGTTTTTATAAAAAAGAACTCAGTTAGAAGGATATGGGATTTCCCTATGGATTCAAGGTTAGAAAGGTAGTGATGGCATCATGATGGAAACTAGAACTGAAAATTCACCAGGACCTAGGCAGATTTTCTTAGCATGTGCCTCTTGCAAGTAATACACATGACTGTTTCTAGGCATCTCTTATTGTCCTTTTATTCCTAAAAAGTGGTCTTCTGTACTCTACTTATATACCTCTATCATGGCTTCATCAGAGTGGGATCCTTTACCTAGGAGTCTATATCAGGAGACAAAGAACCAACCTTCATTGACTGACCTTTCTGCTCTTTGGTCCAATTCCAAACTCCTGGGAGAAAAACTCTCATTACCCCAGCCCAGACTTTTCATTGTTAGCTTTTATATAAACTATCCAATGGGCTACAGCCATAGAACAGGGATCTGAATTACAAACATGTCTCCAGGAGTAGGTAGCAGCAACGCTCAGAAAAGGGAACTTGGGCAGGATAATCACCCCCAAGTCACAATAACATAAAAATATTTTTATCATAGAAACACTTTACTATTGTCACAGACATATTATGGTGCAAAGATCCAGGTCTATAAAAAATCTGGATTTAGTTTATGTTCTTAGTTTTTTCAATATTCTAGTGTGTGAACATTGCTTTAGCCAATTCTTTATAGTGTTTGGTACAGTTATTTAAAGGAATTCTATGGATGTATCCTTTTAAAAAACATCCAATCAATCAATATGCCTTTATGCAGCAACCCTGTCTGAGTATACTCTTGTACTTATATAATTTCCTATGGTAGACTGGTGTAACAGTCAACAAAGAATTGATTTACTTTAAATTACTAGAATAGATACTTTATGAAATTTTATGGTTCCTTAAGCCATGAGGTTCTGTCCATTTGGTCATAAATTTTTGGTTGTTTCTCCTTCCTTAAGTCTATCTTCTTAGTGTATAGTCTATATACAGAATTATTATCTTCATCCTAAAATAAGCATAGGACAGAACTTGAAGTGTAATGAGCACTAAAAGAAGGTGAATGTGACTGGAATCTAGTGATCAAGGGGAGAATGATGCATGTGCATAAACACCAAGAAAGAACCAAGACAGATATCAAAAAAGCATTTTATGGATTTCGTGTGTGAATCTGCTATTTACAGAAGACCAGTGCAGTTTACAAAACTCACTCTCAAGGTGTTCCATGACTCCTTAAGTTAGTAGTGCTTTCTTAGAATGGAGAAAAACCTACGTAAGGTGCAGTTGTACCCTCAGATTTCCTTCCCTCCCTGGAGATCAAGTGACTCTCCTCTAACTAAGAGGCTAGCTATTAATGTTCAGGGAAAACTGAATCTGCAAAGCTCTGGACTTCTATACACAAGAAACAGCAACACATTCGTGTGAAAAAAAATTTTTTAATAAAATTAAAAATAAAAACAGAGACAATTCAGGGGGGATTAACAGACAAACAAAAGCAGCTGTTACAATTGAAATCCTCAGAATGATAAGGAGCGCATCCCTTACAAACAAACAAAAAAGCTAAAGTATGATGCTTATGTAAAGAAACAGAATCAGAAAAGCTTCCTATAAATGAAAATAAAATCATTTAGAAAAATCCAATAGATGTTTAGAAAATCCCTAGGAAAATAGAATCAAAAGATAAAGAAATGGAAAATAGAAGAAAGGTAAGAAAATTGGATGATCAATCTAAGAGTTTCAGCATTATAGATAATGCATAAATAGAGAGTAGAGAAAACAGACATTAAGAAATTGCTCAAGAAAGAACACAAAAATATTTCCACAACTGAACTACAAAGGACTCCAGGTGACAAGGAGCCAGCAAGAACCCAGCAAAAAAATATTCACATCAAAGCACATTTTTATGATCTTTCAGAAAAAAAGAGGATTTCAAAACTTTGCAAAGAGAGAATTAAAATGAAAACAAAACAATTTTACCTACAAAGATTCTAGAATCAGAATGGCATTAGAATTGTGGAAAGTAACACTAACACTGAAGTTAGGATATTATGGAAAGATAGCTTAAAATGTAGAAGAAACATAGTTCTCAACTTAAAATTATATAACCCAGCAAACTATCATTCAAATATTTGTGTAGAATATATTTCAAGATGCAAAAAAAAAAATCATTCTTGATTTCTATGCTCTTCCCCAGCCCCCCAGCCTTATTAAAGTATGATTAACAAAAATGATGTATTTTTAGGTTGTACCACGTGATTTTTATAAAGGTATGTAATGTGATGATTTAGCATACATATATATGAGTTCCTACAGAATAAGCTTCAGGAACATGAGAGGATACAAAAAGAAATGACAACCTGGAACCAGGGGAAGGAGGTCCAATTCTTGAAGTGAAATCCTTTCTTACTGCCTGCCTGCCTACATTTTCTCATTCTTTCCTTTCTCTTTTTCTTTTTCTTTCTTAACTTGAAATTGGTACATTTTAAATTCTGTAACCTGGAATCTGTAGATGTTTACAAATCTTAATGAGATAAAAATACCCTTTGTCCAAAATAACTTTTGGCATCTTATCTTTTAATGAGTCCTGTGGTTATTGACAGTGATAAAGAGATAATCCCAAGAGTAGTGTGGCTAGGGGGAGAAATTCAGGAGAGAACACAGGAATTAATGAAGAATATAAGGAAAGCAAATTGAGAACTTTAAGAAGCAGAATGAAAATTAGAACAATATGTTTTCCCTTGGACAGATAGAAATGGAATTAAAGCTTCATGGGAAAGTTTGAAGTCTTAGCTTGCAAAACATCCTGAAAGCTATCAAAATATTTTATGCTTTTATTAGAATTTCTGCATCATCCTTTCAGAACCATGAGTACAATTTAGTTACAGATATACTGAGGAACAGTTGAAGAAAATTTCTTATAACAGACAACTTTACTGCATACCAGAGAAATAATTTAGAAATTGACAGTTATTTTATCATATTTTACCACTCAAATCTATGTTTAGCTTGTTTTTATATGTATGCATTATTCTATAGTTCATATTGAATGAAATAGTAAAATAAATTTTTTAGCATACTGTATCAGATATTATATTTTTATCAATAATCTTTCCATTAGGGAACTATCACTTAGATGAAACCATTTATTTTATTTCACTGTTTTTTTTTTAACCAGTACTTTGATGAAAAGGACAAAATGGGAGAAATTGATTGGTACTACCAGAAACTAAAGCAAAGATTCTGTTGACTAATTGTTGTCCCTATAATAATATTATGATGTGTATTATCTGTCTGTGTTGATATAATAGAGTATATGAGAATTAATGTTAAATACACTTAAAAAGTTAGGCATTTGAAAGGTGCCTGGGTGTCTCAATAGGTTAAACATCTGACTCTTGATTTCTGCTCAGGTCATGATCTCACCGTGGTGAGATTAAGTCCTGCCTGGGGCTCCACACTGAGCGTGGAGCCTGCTTAAGATTCTGTTCTTCTCGGGGCTCCTGGGTGGCTCAGTCGGTTGGGCGTCCGACTTCAGCTCAGGTCACGATCTTGCGGTCCGTGAGTTCAAGCCCCGCCTCGGGCTCTGGGCTGATGGCTCAGAGCCTGGAGCCTGCTTCCGAGTCTGTGTCTCCCTCTCTCTCTGCCCCTCCCCTGTTCATGCTCTGTCTCTCTCTGTCTCAAAAATAAATAAATGTTAAAAAAAAAAGATTCTGTTCTTCTCTTTCTGCCCCTTCCCCACTTTTGCATGTGTGTGCACACATGCTCATGCTCTCTCCCTCTCTCAAAATATTTTATTAAAAAATTAGATATTTGAGAGACAATTTTGCCTGTCAGAATTTGCCTGCTTTAGCCACAGCTCCATGGAAGGGACAGAGCCATGTTTGATTCCTTGGTGTCAGCTGGAAGAATTCTGATGTCTTTCTACTCTCTTCCTTTCCCATCTCTCCTGGTATTCCTTGTCTGTCTTTTCCTGTCATCTTCCCTCTAGTTTAACAACTAAAGTATGTTTTTAGGTCTCTATGTGTTCTGGACACCACATTTAATGCTTAGCTAAATTTTGCCTTCACTTAAGACTGCAAGGAAATTACACTTGCAAGATGGTGGATTTTGAGCCAAATTACACAGTGAGTACCATTATTCTTAAAGAAACAAAGCTTGAGAGATTTATGTGAGTTAATCTCTCTGAGCCAGCAGCTAAAGTTACTTGGAGTGCTCTGGAAAGTCTTGCTTCTTTTCCTTCTTCAGGGAAAGGCTATTAAAGAGATTAATAAACAGTGGTGAATGTTATTCTGTTGAGAAAATTTATTCAGTTATACTCTATTTTTCTTCTGTTTTTCCACCTGGATGAGATGGCAGTTTTTGTATTTACTTTTCTGAGTCTAAGTATGCAGTGCACAAGAAAGCACACACTAGTAGAAGGAAAGATGAAAAATATCTATTGGGCATTTGTGAATATGCACACAAAGTTAAAACTGAGCTAGTAGTTGTGATTGTCCAAGATTCTGTACATTTTTTATTATATTATTAGAGAGAATTTTATGCATTTTTTTCTTTCACAGGTTGGGTTTATGTATGGATCATTTATGTATGATGTAAGATGTGGCATGAGGCTGTATGTTGTGTACCAATGTATGAATGAAGAGATCAACCCGCTTGAATGTTTAATTTCCCATTGGCTGTGTACTATTTAAAACATTTTGATTTTTGACTGCATATGGTTTAGGTCTGCTATTTTTGTCTGCCTTTCAAATTCCTCAGTTGGTATCTTTCAGAAGTTCTCTTTCCAATTTTTCCCTATTTTATTCTTTGCATTTGTTACTAGTGCAGAATTTCCTGTTTCCATTGCTAATATGTCTTTATTTTTGAAGCTTATTTATTGATTTGAGGGAGAGAGAGAGAAAGAGAGAAAAAACGGGAGGGACAGAGACAGGGAGAGAGAGAATCCCAAGCAGGCTCTGTGGTGACAGAGTGGGGCTAATCCCACGAACCACAGGATCATGACTCAAGAGTGGGACACTCAACTGACTTAACCACCCAAGTGCCCCACTAATATATCTTTCAAGTGGTCAACTTTATTATTGGTTTAGATTGCAAAATCCTTTAAATATAATTGATACATTATGAGAGAAAAGAGGTACTGAATTTCAACTTTATAGATTTACTACAGGATAGTACACAATAATTTCCATAACATTATAATTATAGGCTCATTGAAAAAAATATTGTTAAAAGAAAGTAAATATATGAGATTATAAGGAAAAGTTGGTGAAAAGATATAAAATAAACTCAACAAGGATTGATTTTGAACAGAAATGATAAAAACCTTATTCTTATAGAGGAGGAAGATTGGAAGAGCAGCAGGAAATTGAGAAAAAATTTAAAGTCTGGAGGCACCAATTTGAAGAAGTTTATATTTATGGCTCTTATCTATTCATAATCATTTACTCCCTCCCCCAACTGTTGTTTTTATTCTACCAACCTGGTTAGTTTCTTCATAATGTCTCCTACTACCTAAAATTATTTTGTTCTCAGTATTTCTTTAGTTTCATATTCACCAGCACCTCTAGAGAGTAAACTCCCTGAGATGATGACACTTGTCTATTTTGTTTATACTTTATACTTAGCATTGCCTGGAATATAGTAGGTGCTCAATAAATATTTAATGAATGGACATTGCCAGTAAATCTTCATATGAAAACAAGGGAGGAGTATGTTAAGTGAATAAAATGCTTTGGGACATACACTGCAGTGAATGATCTACCTAATATTTATAGTATTAATTACAACTACTCTTTATTGAGTAACTATTATGTGTTATGAACTAGTAATAGCAATTTATATATATCTAGTCTAACATTGGCAATCACCTTTAGAAAAATGGTTACTATGCCCTGCTTAGAATGAGGAAACTGGAACTTAGAAGTGTTTTTAAAATCAGGAAGATGGTAATTAGTCGATATGTTGTTTTTCATTCAGCTAGGGATAAGTAAACAGATTTTTAATAGTACTTATGACTCAGTTTTTGTTAAAAAATAAACTTATAAAGGATCCACTTGTATTGTAAAATAGTTTTCTCCACTTATTTCAGATAGTATAATAGCTGAAGTAGAGAAAACAATCTTCCCAGGATTTCAGATAAGCAAGAATAAGATTTGGTCGGGGACTCTGGGGACCAGCTGAGAGGGTAAAAATTTCAAGCATGATTGCAAACAGTTATAGTGACTGGACCTTGTAGGAAGACAGATAAACCTAGGAATGGACCAATAGACTGGTGCTATTTGAGAATATTTCTGTGGGAAGGAGTACTCAAGTGAGTTTAACTCATTGTTTCCTCACATCTCACGGACTTTCTAGCTTGTCTTCAGTCCTTAAAACCCTACTCAAACAATGCTTTCCACTATTTCTGTTATGACACAGTAAGAACATTTCCTCATAATTTGCTTTCCCCCCCATTATGCTCACATGGAATCTTTCTACAGCATTAAACCCTGTTGATTTTACACTTCCCAAAAGTATTTCCTTGATTTATGTGATGATGTACTCTGTTGACTTGGTTCTTGTTTCTGACTACTTGCTTCAACTTAGCCTCTCTTTCTGCATCACCTCTTAAGATGTAAGCATTCTGCAAGAGTTGGTGATTTTTTTTCTGGTTCTGTGCTCATTCTTTGGGAGTTATCTAGTCTCGAGATCATACCACATCAGACATGGTCCTTCCAATGTCCAAGTGCCACTAAACATCTCCTTCTGGATATCCTGCTAATAATGCAAACTCAATGCACCCAACACAAATCCATTGTTTTCTTGATTTTCATGCTCCCACCTCCCAAGCCAGTTCTTCCTACATACTCTGGGTGGGTGGTTCCCAAGAGAGTGTAGGACAGAAAACAGAATACCTCTGGACTTTTCTCGCCTTCCCTATCCAATCTCTCACTGAGGTTACTTGAGTCCTCCCTGAAGTATCTCTCACATGCGCTTCCTTTCTTCTGCTTTTAAAGACCATTTGTTTTGTACTATTCCATTCCTAATTCATCTCCTTGTTTCTGAAGTTTTCCCTCTTCAATCCATTATTTCTGACCCCTTGCATACACACACAGAGACATCTTACTTACAAATATAAGTCTTAAATACTTCCCATTGCTTCCCAAATAAAGCAAAAATTTCCCAACATTTTTATTCAAGACCTTAAACTAATTTTCTATGACTTTCCCTTTTAGGCTCATTTCCCCACCCACTATATCCTTTGTCTTAGACTCTCCTTTTAAACACTCCAACAACCATACTATAATTAGTCTTTAATATGCCTTGCATTTTTCTTCAGTTGAACATTTGCTCTTGAGTTTCCTTTCATAGTATTGCTCCTAGACTTTTCCTGTGAAACACCACTATACATTATTCCAAATGTAGGTTAATGATTAGTTCTTCCATGAAGATTCTCCACCCTTATTCTCATCAGTGACATCACCACCCTATCCAAATGCCATGGCATTTTGTTTATGCATTTTATGGTGCTTCTATTAGAGAGGTATTCAGTTTAGTAATGAAAAATAAAATACGCTCAAGGATCAGACTTACTTGCTGTATAGCCTCTGGCAAACCACTTAAGTTCCCTTAGTTTCTTTATCTGTAAAAATAAAATTATTAACATCTACTTCATTGAATAGGTAATAAATGCAAAACTCATAGAGGAGTGTCTAGGTCAGAGTATGTGTTCAGCCAATGATGTTTATCATCATCATCATCATCATCATCATCATCATCTCTTGTATTAGTCATTTGAATAGATGAGCATCTGTTTTTCCCCATAGACTTTGATCTCCATGAAGCTAAAGAATATATATTTTTTAATTTTATGTCCTAAATTATAGCACAGAGACAAGAGACAAACATTTAAAAAGGTTTAATTGAAATAATACAAGCAAGGATCTCAAAGAGAAGCTAATGTGAGGTTTATCTATGTGACTTTTTTTTCTTTGAGTATAGTTGATACACAATGTTACATTAGTTTCAGGTATACAACATAGTGATTCAACAACTATGTTATGTGTTTACCACAAGAGTAGCTTTCATCTGTCATCATGCAACACTTTTTAAAAAAATGTTTATTCATTTCTGAGAGGTGGGGGGAGCGAGAGAGAGAGAGCATGTGTGAGTCAGGGAGAGGCAAAGAGAGGAGGACAGAGGATCAAAAGTGGTCTCTGAGATGATAGCAGAGAGCCCGTCATTGCCAGACTCAAACTCACAGACCAAGAGATCATGACTTGATCCAAAGTCAGACACTTAACCAACTGAAGCACCCAGTATAACACTTTTATAACACCATTGACCATATTCCCTATCCTGTACCTTTTAGTCCCATAAATTATTTGAATTCCATAACTATGTGACTTTTTAATCCGTGATGCTGCCAACTTGGATGACTAGCAAAATGAGGTTATATTCCATTATTAGGTGCTGAGAGGTCATGGGGTTAATCAGGATCAGAAACATGATTGATTTCAAGGATGTAACATCTAAGGACTAGGAATTTATATTTGATAAATACTTCCAACTCCCCTTCTTCCCCCCAAAAGTTTATAGATTTGAATGTGTGAAAGTTTTGACTTCACTTGGGTAAAAAATGATGCTGAAAAGATATTACAAAGTAACTTTCCCTTAAGGTATAAAATGTTGGATGTCTGCATGTTTTCTTTTTACAGATCCAAAATGTCATAGAAGCCAAACATAAATCTGTTGTGGGATGAGTCTGGGCCTAAATAAATAGTGAAATAGGCTTGAATTAAAATATCTCAAAGACAAGTATGCTGATGGCAATCATCTAGGACATATGCTCCTATTATAGTGAGTGTGATAATTATAAAAATGTCACTAAAATTCTATATAACCTAGCATAGAGGTAAAAAAGATCCCTTTCTTCTGTGTCATTGTGGCTTTTCTCTTCTTTTTATATTTTACTGAAGAAAGATCGTACTATTTTTTTTGAGACATCTATTAAAAATGTGAGCACATTTTTCTAAAACAGAGAGTTGTAATATAGACATCTAATCTCCTTTCCATGGCAATAACCCAAATTACATTAAAGTGACATTGTAATGCCTCTCATCCTAACTTCAATTAAGACAATATAATCTATGAAAATTCATAACAAAATGAAAACTTATTTCTTGAATTATGTGCTCCTAGAACTTCTTTTTGACATCTTATCCCGGGCATTAAATTTGTAAATATTTGAGTTGTACTATTGTCTATATTGTTTTTTATAAAGTTTGTGACTCTATCAAAAGCCTTATTCATTAGATAATTGATAATCCAAGTATGTTTTTTAGTATTTTTTCTATTGTTATTAAAATCAATGATAATTAGCTTATCAAAGGTCATGCTTTATGAATGAAGTCAAACATCAATGAAAAAGACTAATAGTGAATTATAAATGGAACAATCTCAACATAAATTAATAAGCTGTAGGAAATTGAATTTTCATTTATTTTGTTACTTCATTACACATATGTATGCCTTAGATGAAAAGCTATTCCATGTTCCATAAGATCTGTTTATATCATTTGTCAGAACAGGTCATATTAAAAAAATCTGGTGAGATCTTCACTAGTCTTGTTTTAATATAATTTTGGCCAGACATCACTTAAAATTTTTTCCCCATATTTGAGTTCTGGCTTAATAATTCAATGTCTTTTGAACAATAGATAACTCAGCTCATATTCAGCTAATGTGTTCTTTCTTGTTTTTATTGAAGGTGGTCCCTGGGGGCAACTGTAATATACCCCTGAGAACTGGTAAATAGGGGTAATGAGATTGTTCTTTGAGAATTAAATTACAAAATCAATGGTAGTCATATGAAAAAAATTAGATTTGCTGGCAGGGTCAGAGCAAGACTTGGCTGAATACATAAATAATTCTAAAAGAAAAATAATAGTCAATGAGGTTGTTATTCAGCAATAAAGCCAGGAAAAGTTGACCCAGGGGAGAAAACTTTGGCTATGTCCATTCTAAACACAAAGCGTATTGTCCAATGGCTTTATTGTGAAGATCCATGCTTTAGGCAATTATTTGAATTATATATAACTTACTTTTATTGTGATTATGTTCTCACCAAAGAGCTAGCCCATTAAACTTAGACTTTCCTTGAGGGGATACCTTTGTGGAAAGAACTGATTATGCTGATGTGAGTGTTTAAGAAGGTAGGACATCCATATTTCTATTTATATAATGGAATTATAATTTTACACATCATTCTCTCCCTATTAAGTGGCTGAGGTCTACTTCCTGAAAGATAGATTCATTCTCAATGTGCTGACATTTAACGTTTTTTTCCAGTTTTACTGAGATATAATTGACATATAACATTGTGTAAGATTAACATGTATACAGTGATTTGATATACATATATATTGCAAAATTATTACCACAATAAGGTTAGCTACCACCCATTGTGTGTGTGTGTGTGTGTGTGTGTGTGTGTGTGTGTGTATGGTAAGAACTTTTAAGATTTACTCTTAGCAAATATCAACTATACAATACAGTATTGTTAAATATAGTCACCAAGCTGTGCATTAAATTTTCAGAATGTATTCATCTTATAACCTGAAGCTTTGTACTATTTTACCACCTTCACCTGTTTCTCCCACTTCTACCCATCTGCCCCTTGCAACAACCTACCTATTCTCTATTTCTGTAGGTTTGGTATTTTAGATTCCACATATAAGTGAGATCATATAGTACTTATCTTTATATGACTTATTTCACTTAGCACAATGCCCTCAGGGTTCATCTATGTTGTTGCAAATGGCAAGATTTCCTTTTTATGGCTGACTACTATTCTATAGTATATATGCACCACATTTTCTTTTCTTTTCTTCTTTTCTTTTCTTTCTTTCTTGAAAGAGAGAGAGAGAGAGAAGGAGCGGGGGAGTGGCAGAGGGAGAGAGAGAATCTCAAGTAGGCCCTACATCCAGCATGAAGCCCAATATGGGGCTCCATCTTATGACCATGAGATCATGACCTAAGCTGAAATCAAGGGTTGGACACTTAATCAACTGAGCCACCCAGGTGCCCCTACATTTTCCTCATCCATTGATAGACATCTTGGCTCCTTCCATGTCTTGGTTATTGTGAATTATGTTGCTGTGAACATGGGGGTGCAGATATCTCCTTAGGATCCTGATTTAGAGTGGGGGGAGGAAGATGGTGGCATAGGAGGACACTGGGCTCACCATGTCCTGCTGATCACTTACACCTGCCTAAATACCCAGAAAACCACCAGAAGACTAGCAGAATGGACTCTCCAGAGCCAAGCGTAGACAAGCAGAGCCAAGTGGAAGAGGGTAGGAAGGGCGGAGAGGCAGTGCGCACTACACGGACTGGCGGGAGGGAGCCAGGGCAGTGGAGGGGCCTGCAAGGCAGAGCCCCCAAGTCTGGCTTGCAAAAGCAGAGGGGCCAGATGGAGTGTGTTCTGACAGCCAGCAGGGCTGAACATCTGGAATGTTATAAGTCAACAGCTCTGCTTGGAGAGTGGGAGGGCTAGAGGACAATGGGAGGGAGAGTTGTTGAGCCCCGGAGGACAAAGCTCAGCTTGGTGGGGAACAAGGCGCTGAGAAGCACCATCTCCCTCACCCACACCCCAGCCAAAATCCCAAAGGGAACCAGTTCCCAGCATGGAACTTGCTTTCACCAGGTAAACACCATCACTCCGACAGGTCTGCCTCCCTCCCGGTGGTGCAGGGCCCCTCACAAAGTGGATCACTGAAGGCAAAGCAAGATGAGTCTGCCCCTCCTGCCCCTGTGCACCTTGTGGATCCAACCCGGCTAATACGCCAGGCTCCCATCAAAGCAGCACCACAAGCCTGGCAGTGTGCAAGTAACCCAGACAGGGGCCACACCACTCCACAGTGAGTCCTGCCTCTGAGGGAGGGGAAGATAAGGTACACACCAGTCTGACTGTGGCCCCAGTACAGGGCTGGAGGCAGACATCAGGTCTGACTGCGACCCCACCCACCAATGCAAGTTACTCCAGACAGCACAGAGGAAGAGCCCTGCAGTTCCGCACCACTCCAGGGACTATCCAAAATGACAAAACGGAAAAATTCTCCTCAAAAGAAACTCCAGGAAGTAGCGACAGCTTATGAACTGATCAAAAACGATTTAAACAATATAACAGAAAATGAATTTAAAATAATACTCATAAAATTAATTGCTGGGCTTGAAAAAAGTATAGAGGACAGCAGAGAATCTATTGTTACAGAGACCAAAGAACTAAGAAACAGGGGGAAGCTAAAAAAATGCTATAAATGAGCTGCAAAATAAAATGGAAGCGACCATAGTTCGGATTGAAGAGGCAGAGGAGAGAATAGGTGAATTAGAAGATTATGGAATTAGAATTAGAATTAGAAAATTTATGGAAAAGAGGAAGCTGAGAAGAAGAGAGATAAAAAAAATCCAGGAGTACAAGGGGAGAATTGGAGAACTAAGTGATGCGATAAAACACAATAATATATGCATAATTGAGATTCCAGAGGAGGAAGAGAGAGAGAAAGGGGCTGAAGTTCTATTGAACAAATCATAGCTGAGAACTTCCCTGATCTGGGGAAGGAAAGAGGCATTGAAATCCAAGAGGCACAGAGAACTCCCTTCAGACGTAACTTGAATCAATCTTCTGCACCACGTATCATGGCGAAACTGGCAAAATACAAGGATAAAGAGAAGATTCTGAAAACAGCTAGGGATAAACATGCTCTAACATATAAAGGAAGACCGATAAAACTAGTGATGGATCTATCTACTGAAACTTGGCAGGCCAGAAAGGAATGGCAGGAAGTCTTCAATGTGATGAACAGAAAAAATATGCAGCCAAGAATGCTTTATCCAGCAAGTCTGTCATTTAGAATAGAAGGAGAGAGAAAGGTCTTTCCAAACAAACAAAAACTGAAGGAATTCATCACCAGCCCTACAAAAGATCCTAAGGGGGATCCTGTGAGACAAAGTACCAGAGACACCACTATAAGCATGACACCTACAGACATCACAATGACTCTAAACCCATATCTTTCTATAATAACACTGAATGTAAATGGACTAAATGCTCCAACCAAAAGATATAGGGTATCAGAATGGATAAAAAAACAAGACCCATCTATTTGCTGTCTACAAGAGACTCATTTTAGACCTGAGGACACCTTCAGATTGAAAGTGAGGGGATGGGGAACCATCTATCATGCTACTGGAAATCAAAAGAAAGCTGGAGTAGCCATACTTATATCAGACAAACTAGACTTTAAATTAAAGGTTGTAACAAGAGATGAAGAAAGGCATTATATAATAATTAGAGGGTCTATCCATCAGAAAGAGCTAACAATTATAAATGTCTATGCACTGAATACAGGAACCCCCAAATATATAAAACAATCACAAACATAAGCAACCCTATTGATAAGAATGTGGTAATTGCAGGGGACTTTAATACTCCACTTACAACAATGGATAGATCACCTACACACAGGATCAATAAAGAAACAAGGGCCCTGAATGATACATTGGATCAGATGGACTTGACAGATATATTTAGAACTCTGCATCCCAAAGCAACAGAATATACTTTATTCTCGAGGGCACATGGAACTTTCTCCAAGATAGATCACATACTGGGTCACAAAACAGCCCTTCTTAAGTATACAAGAATTGAAATCATACCATGCATACTTTCAGACCACAATGCTATGAAGCTTGAAATCAACCACAGGAAAAAGTCTGGAAAACCTCCAAAAGCATGGAGGTTAAAGAACACCCTCCTAAACAATGAATGGGTCAACCAGGCAATTAGAGAAGGAATTAAAAAATATATGGAAACAAACGAAAATGAAAATACAACAATCCAAATGCCTTGGGATGCAGTGAAGGCAGTCCTGAGAGGAAAATACATTGTAATCCAGGCCTAGCTCAAGAAACAAGAAAAATCCCAAATACAAAATCTAACAGCATACCTAAATCAAATAGAAGCAGAACAGCAAAGACCCCATATCCAGCATAAGAAGAGAAATAATAAAGATCAGAGCATAAATAAACATATAGAATCTAAAAAAAAAAAACTGTAGAGCAGATCAATGAAACCAAGAGTTGGTTTTTTGAAAAAATAAACAAAATTGATAAACCTCTAGCCAGGCTTCTCAAAAAGAAAAGGGAGATGACCCAAACAGATAAAATCATGAATGAAAATGGAATTATAACAACCAATCCCTCAGAAATACAAGCAATTATCAGGGAATACTATGAAAAATTATATGCCAACAAACTGGGCAACCTGGAAGAAATGGACAAATTCCTAAACACCCACACGCTTCCAAAACTCGAACAGGAAGAAATAGAAAGCTTGAACAGACCCATAACCAGTGAAGAAATTGAATCAGTCATCAAAAATCTCCCAACAAATAAGAGTCCAGGACCAGATGGCTTCCCAGGGGAATTCTACCAGACATTTAAAGCAGAGATAATACCTATCCTTCTCAAGCTGTTCCAAAAAATAGAAAGGGAAGGAAGACTTCTGGACTCATTCTATGAAGCCAGCATTACTTTGATTCCTAAACCAGACAGAGACCCAGTAAAAAAAGAGAACTACAGGCCAATATCCCTGGTGAATATGGATGCAAAAATTCTCAATAAGATACTAGCAAATCGAATTCAACAGCATATAAAAAGAATTATTCACCATGATCAAGTGGGATTCATTCCTGGGATGCAGGGCTGGTTCAACATTCGCATATCAATGTGATACATCACATTAATAAAAGAAAAGAAAAGAACCATATGATCCTGTCAATCGATGCAGAAAAAGCATTTGACAAAATTCACCATCCTTTCTTAATAAAAACCCTCGACAAAGTCGGGATAGAAGGAACATACTTAAACATCATAAAAGGCATTTATGAAGAGCCCACAGCTAATATTATCCTTAATGATGAAAAACTGAGAACTTTCTCCCTGAGATCAGGAACACGACAGGGATGTCCACTCTCACCGCTGTTGTTTAACATAGTGTTGGAAGTGCTAGCATCAGCAATCAGACAACAAAAGGAAATCAAAGGCATCAAAATTGGCAAAGATTAAGTTAAGCTTTTACCTTTTGCAGATGACATGATATTATACATGGAAAATCCTATAGACTCCACCAAAAGTCTGCTAGAACTAATACATGAATTCAGCAAAATCGCAGGATACAAAATCAATGTACAGAAATGAATTGCATTCTTATACACTAATAATGAAGCAACAGAAAGACAAATAAAGAAACTGATCCCATTCACAATTGCACCAAGAAGCATAAAATACCTAGGAGTAAACCTAACCAAAGATGTAAAAGATCTGTATGCTGAAAACTATAGAAAGCTTATGAAGGAAATTGAAGAAGATCCAAAAATCGGAAAAACATTCCGTGTTCATGGATTGGAATAATAAATATTGTTAAATGTCAATACTACCCAAAGCTATCTACACATTCAATGCAATCCCAATCAAAATTGCACCAGCATTCTTCTCGAAGCTAGAACAAGCAATTCTAAAATTCATATGGAACCACAAAAGGCCATGAATAGCCAAAGTAATTTTGAAGAAGAAGACCAAATCAGGAGGCATCACAATCCCAGACTTTGGCCTCTACTACAAAGCTGTAATCATCAAGACAGCATGGTATTGGCACAAAAACAGACACAGACCAATGGAATAGAATAGAAACCCCAGAACTAGACCCACAAAAGTATGGCCAACTAATCTTTGACAAAGCAGGAAAGAATATCCAATGGAAAAAATACAGTCTCTTTAACAAATGCTGCTGGGAGAACTGGAGAGCAACATGCAGAAGAATGAAACTAGGCCACTTTCTTACACCATTCACAAAAACAAACTCAAAATGGATAAAGGACCTGAATGTGAGACAGGAAACCATCAAAGCCCTAGAGGAGAAAGCAGGAAAAGACCTCTCTGACCTCAGCCGCAGCAATTTCTTACTTGACACATCCCCAAAGGCAAGGGAATTAAAAGCAAAAATGAATTATTGGGACCTCCTGAAGATAAAAAGCTTCTGCACAGCAGAGGAAACAATCAACAAAACTATAAGGCAACCCAACGGAATGGGAAAAGAGATTTGCAAATGACATATCGGACAAAGGGCTAGTATCCAAAATCTATAAAGAGCTCACCAAACTCCACACCCGAATAACAAAGAATCCAGTGAAGAAATGGGCAGAAAACATGAATAGACACTTCTCTAAAGAAGACATCCAGATGGCCAACAGGCACATGACAAGATGCTCAACATCACTCCTCATCAGGGAAATACAAATCAAAACCAAACTCAGATATCACCTCACTCCAGTCAGAGTGGCTAAAATGAACAAATCAGGAGACTATAGATGCTGGAGAGGATGTGGAGAAACGGGAACCCTCTTGCACTGTTGGTGGGAATGCAAACTGGTGCAGTCGCTCTGGAAAGCAGTGTGGAGGTTCCTCAAAAAATTAAAAATAGACCTACCCTATGACCCTGCAGTAGCACTGCTAGGAATTTCCCCAAGGGATACAGGAGTACTGGTGCATAGGGGCACTTGTACCCCAATGTTTATAGCAGCACTCTCAACAATAGCCAAATTATGGAAAGAGCCTAAGTGTCCATCAACTGATGAATGGGTAAAGAAATTGTGGTTTATATACACAATGGAATACTACCTGACAATGAGAAAGAATGAAATATGGCCTTTTGTAGCAATGTGGATGGAGAGTGTTATGCTAAATGAAATAAGTCATACAGAGAAAGACAGATACCATATGTTTTCACTCTTATGTGGATCCTGAGAAACTTAACAGAAGTCCATGGGGGAGGGGAAGAAAAAAAAGAAGAGGTTAGAGAGGGAGAGAGCCAAAGCATAAGAGACTCGTAAAAACTGAGAACAAACTGAGGGTTGAGGAGGGGTGGGAGGGAGGGGAGGTTGGGTGATGGGTATTGAGGAGGGCACCTTTTAGGATGAGCACTGGGTGTTGTATGGAAACCAATTTCACAATTTCATAAAAAAAAAAGATCCTGATTTAATTGCCTTTGGATATAAACCCAGAAGCATAAATGCTGGATAATATGATAGTTCTGATTTTAATTTTTTTTTTTAAATTTTTATTTATTTTGGGACAGAGAGAGACAAAGCATGAACGGGGGAGGGGCAGAGAGAGAGGGAGACACAGAATCAGAAACAGGCTCCAGGCTCCGAGCCATCAGCCCAGAGCCTGACGCGGGGCTCGAACTCACGGACTGCGAGATCGTGACCTGGCTAAAGTCGGACGCTTAACCGACTGCGCCACCCAGGCGCCCCTGATTTTAATTTTTTGAGGAGCTTCTATATTGTCTTCCATAGTGGCTGTACCAATTACATCCTTATTAGTAGTGCACAAATATTCCCCTTTTCCACATCTATACTGCCACTTATTCTCTCTCTCACTCTCTGTCCATCTCTTGGATAATATTCACCCTAACAGGTGTGAGGTGACATCTCATCATGGTTTTGATTTGTAATTTTTTTGTGATTAGTGATGTTGAGCAACTTTTCATGTATGTGTTGGCCACCTTTGTGTCTTCTTTGGAAAAATGTCTATTTAGAGGAAGGTTCAATACAGTGACATAGGAAGACCCTGAACTCACCTCTTCCACAAATATACCAAATCTACACCTACATATAGAACAATTACTCCTGAAAAAAAGAACTGAGGGCTGAATGAACAGATTCTAAACAATGAAGGATAGAGGGACCACATAGAGAATGGCAGAGAGAGAGAGACACAGTAATGATAGGAACCCCACTCCTGTTGCTGTATGCTACGGTGGGGGGGAGGGATGATATTGAAGGACTAGAGTTAGTGTGAGTTCAGAGAGCCTGCTGAGTGCCACTGTTTATGTTCCCCCTGTACCTTGACAGTGCAGATGGGAGTACCATCTGGGCAACCTAGCCAGCCCAGTGAACTCTGGGCCCCTTGACCTGCCAGCCCCAGACATCCCTCTGAAGGAGGCACCACTAAGTGGCACCAGTGTGGCATATACTAGGACACCCCTGGTCAGAGCCCACTATAGCTCCAGACATCTCACCAAGGAGACAAAGGCACAGAGGATCCTGTAACACTTCAGGCATGCACCCACTTCAGCTCCAGTTGTCCCTTTTATTGTAAGATTAGGTTAAATTCCTTCAAACCATTTAAATTTTTAAAAATGTTGTTAATAAACTATCCAATCCTATAGTATTTTCCTTCTATACAATTATTCCCACTCTAAAAGCAATTAGAAACCTCTTTGAATATATTATAGTATATAAATACATATGTATATATAAATATAAATATATGTATATGTACATATGCAAGATAACACCTCAGGAAAAAAACTAAATGAAACAGAGATAAGCAACCTACTTAATAAAGACTTCAAAGTAATGATCATAAAGATACTCACTTGACTTGAGAGAATACTAGATGTACTCAATGAGAACTTGAACAAGGATATAGAAAATATAAAAAAGAGCCAAGCAGAGTTGAAGAATGCAATAACTGAAATGAAAATACACTAGAGAAAATCAACCACAGATTAGAAGATGCAGAAGACTGGATCAGCAATCTGGAAGACAGGATAGTGGAAAGATTTCAATCTGAACAACGAAAAGAAAAAAAGAATTAAAACAAAATTAGGATAGGTTAAGATATCTCTGGGAAAACATCAAGCATGCTAACATTTATATTATAGGGGGTCTCAGAAGGAGAAGAGAGAGAGAAAGGGGTGGAAAACTTATTTGAAGAAATAATAGCTAAAAACTTCTCTAACCTGAGGAAGGAAGCAGACATCTGAGTTCAGAAAGCACAGAGAATCCCAAACAAGATGAACCTAAGGAGGCCCACACCAAGACACATAACAGTTAAAATGTCAAAGATTAACAATAAAGACAAAATGTCAGAAAAAAAAAGAGAAAAAATCTTAAAAGAATCAAGAGAGAAACAACTAGTTATGTACAAGGGAAACCCCATAAAACTATCAGCTGATTTTCCAGCAGAAACTTTGCAGGCCAGAAGGGAGTGACATGATATATTTAAAGTGCTGAAAGGAAAAAAAGTACAACCAAGAACATTCTATCTGGTAAGGTTATCATTTGGAATTGAAGGAGAGCTGGAGTTTCCCAGACAGAAAGTCCAAATAAAGTCATCACCATTAAACCAGCCTTACAAAAAATGTTAAAGAAACTTCCTTAAGTGATAAAGAAAGAGTTATAATTAGAAGAAAATTTTGAATAGAAGAAAATTTTGAAAGGAAAAACAATACATGAGTAAAAACAAACAGTACAGGTAGTAAATTAATCACTTATAAAAAAAGTTTAAAGGTTAAAAGATGAACATAGTTAAATCAATTATATCTAAAAAATTAGTTAAGAAATTCACAAAATAAAATGTTGTAAAATATGACAGATACATAAAATATGGAGGTTGGCAGTAAAGATGTCGTTCTTTTACAATGTGATCAAACTTAAGCAACCATCAACTTCATATAGACTGCTATATATCTAGGATATTATATATGAACCTCATGGTAATCACAAACCAAAAACATAACAGATGAATAAAAAATAAAGAGAAAGAAATCAAAGCATAACACTAAAGAAAGTCATCAATCACAAGGGAAAAAGGCAAGAGAAGAAGAAAGAAACAGAGAACTACAAAAACAACCAGAAAACAATTAACAAAATAACAAGTACATACCTATTAACAATTACTTCTTTTTTTAAAAATTGTTTAATGTTTATTTATTATTGAGAGACAGAGAGACACAGACCATGAGCAGGGGAGGGGTGGGGGGTGGGGGACACAGAATCTGAAGCAGGCTCCAGGCTCTGAGCTGTCAGCACAGAGCCCAATGTGGGTCTCGAACTCACAAACCATGAGATCATGACCTGAGCCAAAGTCAGTCGCCTAACCAACTGAGCCACCCAGGTGCTCCTATTAACAATTACTTTTAATATAAATCATTTAAATGCTCCAATCAAAAGACATAGGTGACTGAATGGAGTAAAAAAAAAAAGACCCATCTTTATGCTGCCTTCAAGAGACTCACTTCAGACTTAAAGAGACATGCAGACTGAAAGTGAAGGGATGGAAAAAGATATTCCATGCAAATGAAAGTTAAAAAAAAAAACTGAGGTAGTAATACTTGTATCAGACAAAATATACTTTAAAACAAAGACTATAGCAAGAGACAAAGAAGGGCATTACATAATGATAAAGGGACCAATTCAATAAGAAGATGTAGCAATTGTAAATATCTATGCACCCAACAGAGGAGTACTTAAATACATAAAGAAAATATTAACAGACATAAAGGGAGAAATTGACAGAATAGTAGGCGATTTTAACAACCCACTTACATCAATGGATAGACAATCTAGACAAAAATAAATAAGGAAACAGTGGCTTCGAATGATACATTAGACCATATGGACTTAACAGATGTATGCAGAACATTCCATCTAAGAACAACAGAATATAAATTCTTTCCAAGCACACATGGAACATTCTCCAGGATCAATCACAAGTTAGGCCACAAAAGAAGTCTTAGTAAATGTAAGAAAACTGGAATCTTATCAAGTATCTTTCTGGACCATAATTGCGTGAAGTTAGAAAGCAAACACAAGAAAAACTAGAGAAACAAAAACATGGTGAAGGCTGAAAAATATGCTACTAAACACCCACTGGGTTAATGAATAAATCAAAGAGAAAAAAACATACATGGAGATAATGAAAATGTAAACACAATGGTCCAAAATCTTTGGGACACAGCAAAAGAAGTCTATGATGGAAACTTATAGCAATACATCAAGAAACAAAAATCTCAGATAAATAATCTAACTTTACACCTAAAGAAACTAGAAAAAGAAGAACAAATAAAGCCCAAAGTTAGTAGAAGGAAGGAAATAAAGATCAGAGCATAAATAAATGAAATAGACACTTATAAAACAATAGAAAAGATCAATGAAACCACGAGCTGCTTCTTTGAAAAGATACAAAATTGATAACCTTTATCAAGACTCATCAAGAAAAAAGAGGACTCAAATAACCTTAGAAATGAAAGAGAAGTAAAAACTGACACCACTGAAATACCAGGTTTATAAGAGACTACTATAAGAAATTATATACCAACAAATTGGACAACCTCAAAGAAATCTATATATTTCTAGAAATATAAAATCTCCCAAAACTGAACCAAGAAAAATAAGAAATAGAAAATCTGAACAGAATGATTGCTAATGACAAAATTGAATCAGTAATAAAAAAAACTGCCAACAAACAAAAGTCCAGGAGCAGATGGCTTCACAGTGAATTCTACCAAACATTTAAAGAAGAGTTAATACCTATTCTTTTCAAACTATTCCAAAAAACAGAAAAGGAAGAACAGCTTACAAATTCATTTTACAAAAAATGAAATTTTACAAATTCATTTTACAAAAAAAAATACAGGCCAACATCTCTGATGAATATGGATGCAACAATACTCAACAACATATTAAAAAACTGATTTGAGCAGTACATTAAAAAGATCATTCACCATGATCAAGTGGAATTTATTCCAAGGGTGCAAGGATAGTTCAGTCCACAAATCAATCAACAAGATACATCACATTAACAAAATGAAGGATAAAAGCCATGATCATCTCAATAGATACAGAAAAAGCAGTTGACAAAATTCAACATCTGTTCATGATTAAAACTCTCAACAAAGTGGTTTGAGGGTACATACCTCAGCATGATTAAAGCCATATATCAAAAACCCAAAGCTAATAACATCATACTCAATGGTGAAAAGAGAGCTTTTTCTCTAATATCAGAAACCAGACAAGAACATCTACTCTTGCTGGAAATCCTAGCCTCAGCAGTCAGAGAAGAAAATGAAATAGAAAGCATGTAAATTGTTCCCTAAGCAATCTACAAATGCAATGCAATACCTATCAAAATGCCAATTTTTCACAGAACTGGAACAAATAATTTATATGAAACCACAAAAGACCTCCAGCAGCCAAAGCAATCTTGAAAATAAAGAACAGAGCTGGAGATACCACAATCTGAGATTTCAATATATATTACAAAGCTATAGTAATTAAAATACTATGGTACTAGCAAAAAATAGACACATAGATCAGTAGAATAGGAGAGAGGACTCCCAAAATACCCCCACTTGTATAGTCAATTAATCTATAATAAATGAGGCAAAAATATAAAATGGGAAAAAGCAGTTTATTCAAAAAAGAGTGTTGGGGAAACTGGACAGCTACATACTGAAGAATGAAACTGGACTACTTTCTTATACCATACACACAAACAAAACTCAAAGTGGATTAAAGACCTAAATGTGAGACCTGAAACTATAAAACTCCTAAAAGAAAACATAGACAATCCCTTAGACATCAAACTTACCACTATTTTTCTAGATATGTGTCCTCAATAAAATGAAACAAAAACAAAAACAAACTATTGGGACCCATGAAAATAAAATAAAACTTTTGTACAGTGAAGGAAACCATCAGCAACATGAAAAACTAGAACCTACTGAATGAGAGAAGATATTTTCAAATGATATATCCAATAAAGTGTTAATGTCCAAATTATATAACACATACAACAAAATACCAAAAAAAAACCCCACAAATATTCCAATTAAAAATGGACAGAGGACCTAAATAGACATTTTTCCAAAGAAGCCACATGAAAAGATGATCAATATCTTTTACAGGACAATGCAAATCAAAACCACAGTGAGATTCTACCTTATACCTGTCAGAATTACTAGTATCAAAAAGACAAGAAATAACAAGTGTTGGTGAGGATGTGGAAAAAAGGAAATCTTATGCATATATATATATATATATATGCATACACACCATATATTCTTTATCCATTCATCCATCTATGGACATTTGGGCTCTTTCTATACTTTGGCTATTGTTGACAGTGCTGTTATAAACACTGGGGTGCATGTGGCCCTTAGAAACAGCATACTTGTATCCCTTGGATAAATACCTAGTAGCGCAATTTCTGGGCCATAGGGTAGTTCTATTTTTAATTTTTTGAGGAACCTCCATATTGTTTTCCAGAGTGGCTGCACTAGTTTGCATTCCCACCAGCAGTGCAAAAGAGATCATCTTTGTATCCTTGCCAACATCTGTTGTTACCTGCTTTGTTAACGTTAGCCATTCTGACAGGTGTAACCTGGTATCTCATTGTGGTTTTCATTTGTATTTCCCTGATGATGAGTGATGTCAAGCATTTTTTTCATATGTTGGATGTCTTCTTTGGAGAAGTGTCTATTTATATCTTTGCCCATTTCTTCACTGGATTATTTGTTTTTTGGGTGTTGAGTTTAATAAGTTCTTCATAGATTTTGGATACTGACCCTTTATCTAATATGTCATTTGCAAATATCTGCTCCCATTCTGTCAGTTGCCTTTTAGTTTTGCTGATTGTTTCCTTCACTGTGCAGAAGCTTTTTATTTTGATGAGGTCCCAATAGTTCAATTTTGCTTTTGTTTCCCTTGCTTCTGGAGACGTGTTGAGTAAGAACTTGCTGTGGCCAAGATCAAAGAGGTTTTTACCTGCTTTTCCCTCAAGATTTTATGGCTTCCTGTCCTCTATTTGAGTTTATTTTTGTGTATGGTGTAAGAAAGTGGTCCAGGTTCATTTTTTTCTGCATGTCGCTGTCCAGTTTTCCCAGCACCACTTGCTGAAGAGACTGTTGTTATTCCACTGGATATTCTTTCCTGCTTTGTCAAAGATTAGTTGGCCATACGTTTATGGGTCCATTTCTGGGTTTTCTATTCTGTTCCATTGATCGGAGTGTCTGGTTTTGTTTCAGTACCATACTGTCTTGATGTTTACACTTTGTAATACAGCTTGAAGTCTGGGAATGTGATGCCTCCTGCTTTGGTTTCCTTTTTCAAGATTGCTTTGGCTATTTGGGGTCTTTTCTGGTTCCATACAAATTTTAGGATTGCTTGTTCTAGCTCTGTGAAGAATGCTGGTGATATTTTGATAGATATTGCATTGAATATGTAGATTGCATTGGGTAGTATTGACATTTTAACAACATTTCTTCTTCCTATCCAAGAGCATGGAATCTTTCTCCATTTTTTTTGTGTGTGTCTTCTTCAGTTTCTTTCATAAGCTTTCTATAGTTTTCAGTGTATAGATTTTTCACCTCTGGTTAAGTTTATTCCTAGGTATTTTATGGCTTTTGGTGCAATTGTAAATGGGATCCATTCCTTGATTTCTCTTTCTCTTGCTTCATTGTTGGTGTATAGGAATGCAACCAATTTCTCTGCATTGATTTTATATCCTGCAACTTTGCTGAATTCATGAATCAGTTCTAGTTTTTTGGTGGAATCTTTTGGGTTTTCCATATAGAGTATCATGTCATCTGCGAAGAGTGGAAGTTTGACCTCCTCCTGGATGATTTGGATGTCTTTCATTTCTTTGTGTTGTCTGATTGCTGAAGCTAAGACTTCCAATACTATGTTGAATAACAGGGCAAGAGCCAAGCCCTGTCTTGTTCCGGATCTTAGGGAGAAAGCTCTCCATTTTTCCCCATTAAGGATGATATTAGCATTGGGTCGTTCATATATGGCTTTTGTGATCTCTAGGTATGATCCTTCTATCCTTACTTTCTTGAGGGTTTTTATCAAGAAAGGATACTGCATTTTGTCAAATGCTTTCTCTGCATCTATTGAGAGGATTATATGGTTGTTGTCCTTTCTTTTATTGATGTGATGAATCACGTTAATTGTTTTGCAGATAGTGAACCAGCCCTGCATCCCAGGTATAAATCCCACTTGGTCCTGGTGAATAATTTTTTAAATGCATTGTTGAATCGGTTGGCTAGTATCTTGTTAAGGATTTTTGCATCCATGTTCATCAGGGAAATTGGTCTATCACTCTCCTTTTTAGTGGGATCTTTGGTTTTGAATAATGCTGGCTTCATAGAAAGAGTTTGGAACTTTTCCTTCCATTTCTATTTTTTGGAACACCTTCAAGAGAATAGGTGTTAACTCTTCTTTAAATGTTTGGTAGAATTCCCCTGGAAAGCCATCTGGCTTTGGACTCTTGTTTTTTGGGAGATTTTTGATTACTAATTCGATTTCTTTACTGGTTATGGGTCTGTTAAAATTTTCTATTTCTTCCTGTTTCAGTTTTGATGGTTTATATGTTTCTAGGAATTTGTCCATTTCTTCCAGGTTGCCCATTTTATTGACATATATTTGCTCATAATATTCTCTTATTATCATTTTTATTTCTGCTGTGTTGGTTGTGGTCTCTCCTCTTACATTCTTGATTTTATTTATTTGTGTCCTTTCCTTTTTCTTTTTGATCAAACTGGTTAGTAGTTTATCAATTTTGTTAATTCTTTCAGAGAACCAGCTTCTGGTTTCATTGATCTGTTCTACTATTTTTTGGGGGTCTTTTTGGTTTTGATAGCATTAATTTCTTCTCTAATCTTTATTATTTCCTGTCTTCTTCTGTTTTTGGGTTTTATTTGCTGTCTTTTTCCAGCTCTTTAAGGCGTAAGGTTGGGTTGTGTATCTGAGACCTTTCTTCCTTCTTTAGGAAGGCCTGGATTGCTATATACTTTCCTCTTATGACTGCCTTTATTGCATCCCAGAGGTTTTGGGCTGTGGTGTTATCATTTTAATTGGCTTCCATGTACTTTTTAATTTCCTCTTTAACTTCCTTGTTAGTGCATTCATTCTTTAGTAGGATGTTCTTTAGTCTCCAAGTGTTTGCTACCTTTCCAAGTTTTTTCTTGTGATTTATTTCGAGTTTCATAGTGTTGTGGTTTGAAATATGTGTGGTATGATCTTGATCCTTTTGTACTTGTTGAGGGCTGATTTGTGTCCCAGTATGTGGTCTACTCTGGAGAACATTCCATGTTCACTGGAGAAGAATGTGTATTCTGCTGCTTTAGGATGAAATGTTCTGAATATATGTTAAGTCCATCTGGTCCAGTGTGTCATTCAAAGCCATTGTTTCCTTGTTGATTTTCTGATTAGACGATGTGTCCATTGTTTTAAGTGGGGTGTTGAAGTCTGCTACTCTAATGTCATTATTATCAGTGAGTTTTTTATGTTTGTGATTAATTAATTTATATGTTTGGGTGCTCTCACATTTGGAGCATAAATGTTTACAATTGTTAGGTCTTCTTGGTGGATAGCCCCCTTAATTATGATATAATGCCCTTCTTCATCTCTTGTTACAGTCTTTATTTTATAATCTAGATCGTCTTATATAAGTATGGCTACTCTGGCTTTCTTTTGTTGACCATTAGCATGATGGATAGTTCTCCATCCCCTTACTTTCAATCTGACGGTGTCTTTAGGTCCAAAGTAGGTCTCTTTAAACTGTATATAGATGCATCTTGTTTTCTTATCTGTTACCCTATGTCTTTTGATTGGAGCATTTAGTCCATTGACATTTACAGTGAGGACTGAAAGATATTAATTTATTGCCATTATGTTGCTTGTAGAGTTGGAGTTTCTGGTGGTGTTCTCTGGTCCTTTCTAATCTTTGTTGCTTTTGGTATGTATGTATGTATATTTTCATCTTTTCTCCCCTCAGAGAGTCCCCCTTAAAATTTCTTTCAGGGCTTGTTTAGTGGTCACAAACTCCTTTAAGTTTTATTTGTCTGGGAAATTTTTTATCTCTCCTTCTATTTTGAACAACAGCCTTGCTGTGTAAAGAATTCTTGGCTGCATATTTTTCTGATTAAGCACATTGAATGTATCCTGCCACTCATTACTGGCCTGCCAAGTTTCTGTGGATAGGTCTGCTGCAAACCTGATCTGTCTTCCCTTGTAGGTTAAGGAGTTTTTCCCCTTGCTGCTTTCATGATTCCTTGCCTGAGTATTTGTGAATTTGACTATGATATGCTTTGTTGATGGTCAGTTTCTGTTGAATCTAATGGGAATCCTCTGTGCTTCCTGGATTTTGATGTCTGTGTCTTTTCCCAGGTTAGGAATGTTTTCCACTATGATTTGTTCATATAACCCTCTACCCCTTTTTCTCTCTCTTAATCTTCTGGGACCCCTGTGATTCTGATGTTGTTCCTTTTTAATGAGTCAGTGATTTCTCTAATTCTTAAATCATGCTCTTTTGCCTTAGTCTCCCTCTTTTTTTCTGCTTCATTATTCTCCATAAGTTTGTTCTCTATATCACTGATTCTCTGCTCTGCCTCATCCATTCTTGCCGTTGTGGCATCCATTCAAGATTGCAGCTCAGTTCCAACAGTTTTTGTTTCATCCTGACTAGCTTTTACTTCTTTTATCTCTGCAGAAAGGGGTTCTAATCTATTTTTGACTCCAGCTAGTATTCTTCTTATCATGATTCTAAATTCTGGTTTGGACATCTTGCTTGTATCTGTGTTGGTTAAATCCCTGGCTGTTGTTTTTTTCCTGCTATTTCTTTTAGGGTGAATTCCTACTGAGTTCTGTGGTTCAGGTTGTGCAGATTGTTGCATTAATCCTCAAATCAGTTTTCTAGGTTTGTAGGATGGTTTAGTGTTGATCTGGCTGTATTTCATGGATGTGAGACACAAAAAAACTTCCATGCTGTTCTGCCATCTTGGCTCCTCCTCCCCAACATCATTTTTTGAAGAGCTTATCTTTTCCCCATTAAATGCTCTTGGTACCCTGATCAAAAATTAGTTGACCATATATGTGTGGATTTGTTTCTAGAATCTTAATTCTATTTTATTGGTCTATGTTTTTATGCCAATACCCATACTGTTTTGATTAATGTAGCTTTGTAGTATAATTTGAAATCAGGATATATGATGACTCCAGTTTTTTTTTCCCTTTCTCAAGATTATTTTGGCTATTCAAGGTCTTTTGTGGTTCCATACAAATTTTGGGATTTTTTTTTGTTATTCTGTAAAAACTACTTGGAATTTTGATAGGGACTTTATTGAACCTATAAATGGCTTTCAGTAGTATGGTCATTTAAATAATACTAATATCTCTGATCAATGAACAAAATATATCTTTCCCTTTATTTATGTCTTTTTCAGTTGCTTTCATCAGTATCTTATAGTTTGCAGTGTATAGATCTTTCATCTTTTTCATTAAATTTATTCCTATTTTATTCTGTTTGATGCTATTGTAAATGGGAATGTTTTCCTGATTTCTTTTTCAGATAGTTCATTTTTAGTGTATGGATATGCAACTGATATTTGTATGTTGATTTTGTGTCCTGCAACTTTACTGAATTTGTTTATTAGTTCTAACAGTTTTCTGATGGAGTCTTTAATGGTTTCTCTGTAGAAGATCATATAATCTGCATAGAAAGACAGTTTTACTCCTTCCTTTTTGATTTGGGAGACTTTTATTTGTTTTTTTTTTTTTTCCTTGATTGTTCTGGCTATGACTTCCAGTACTATGCTGAATAGGAGTGCTTAGAGTGGGCACCCTTTTATTGTTCCTGATCTTAGAAGAACATTTCATTATGAGTATGATGTTAGTTGTAGGTTATCTCTATGATGGCCAGAACTCATACTTGATGATTTTACCACTATAAGTTTAATTCTGAAATCTCTGAGATAAGAGAGAGGGGTAAGGGGTTAGGAGAAAAGAAAGAGAGAGAACACTTTTTTTATAGTAAGGCTCAGTTTTGCTATCCTTCGAAACTTCTCCATATAAAAGCACAATGGAACTTCTTGTTCTGGCTTGGGAAGCATTGCTCAAAATTTAGTCTAAACTCTATGTCATATTATGGTTTTGTTGTAATCAATTCTTTTATCTAGATTATAGATTAGTGGTTTATTCAGTGATGTAATAATGAAGTGGGCTATAATAGGCTACTATAATGGTTTTAATTTTCACCTGAAAGAATTTTTTTGTACATATGTTGAGAGATAATGAATAAAAATAAAGAGACTCCATATATAATAACTATTAGAAGGACAGTCTTAGTATTTTAGAGCTGGTAATTTCAAATTAATTCTCTCTTGATCCTTTCAATAACTGTGTGAAACATGCAGGGAAGTATTATTTTCAATTTGTAGCTTAGGAAATTTTGGCTCAGAAAGTTTAAATGACTAGCCAAAATCATGTGACTAAGAAGTGACAACAAGCACATGCAGATATGCCTCTAAACACTAATCCAGTGCTTTTCCAATTATGTTACTCTGTTTTGCATATAGAATTAAAGAAATTTTTTAAAAACTCCAAAAGCTAAAGATTGAATAAAATTGTTTAAATAAGTTTCCCCATATTTGACTAAACTGTGATAAGATGAAAATGATGAATTATGATTAACCCATTCATAGCATTTTTATTATGCACTTGCCATGTGTCAGACACTGAGCTAGGTACTAGAAGTTCAATGGGATGCAAGGTAAGTAGGGTTCCTTTTTCATAGAACCAACAGTTGTAGGAAGACCATCATTTTTTTGCATAAAAAAATGACTATGTCAGTGTGATTGTGATAACAAATTGGAGCTTATGAGAACTTCTTCTGGGAATGACATTTACTCTGAGGTCCCTTAGACAGGAAGTTAGCCAGACACAAGACATGGATGAGGAGGGATTTTCTTTATCCAGAAATAATATCAAGTTTAATTTACTCATCTTAAAAGCAGAGAAAATTAAGTTCTTACTACAGCTCTTTGTCTACATTCAGATTCTGACATTAGAGAGAGAGAGAGAGAGAGGGTGGGAGGAAGAAGGAAAGAGATGGTGCTTCAAATGAGCTGGTGCCTGATAATTAATTACCATGGCTTCTTGATTTTCATTATTATAGTTTAGTTGAAACTTTGAAGAAAAAAAGCCCCACAAGGTTTGGGGGATGTCTAATAAGATATTGTGTCACAGAAAAAATGATTAGTTAGAGGTTCAAATTTAATTGTCTTAATAAGGCACTTAATCATTCATGACAGACAGGAGAAGCCACAAAGGACTGCAATTCTAAGGCCTTCAGTTTTAAGTGTTCAAAAGCTCATTAGTAAAAACTAGGGTGTAAAATTATTTTATGCAGAGGTCTCAGTTATTGTTAATCTCCATTTGTGGAGTTTCTTTGTATTCATCCTTTGCAATAGCATGAAAAAAATTTTGAAGGAGTCCCCATGCAGAGGTAATAATAAGCATCATCATGGCAAAATAGAATGAACCAGAAATTACTTTGAAAATAAAATTTTGGCCATGAGGGACTGAATAGCTTTCATTATAACTAAAACAATAAATAGAGCACAGACTTTGATTAACTGGAAGCTTGGAGAATGGATTTGTTTGGCCAATTATTAAAAATCTTTTAAAAATAAACTCACCTTTTAAAAGGGGATTTTTTCATGCTTTTTTTTTCTGATTATAATAATATGTGCTAATGTTAGAAACTTGGAAAATAATTTTTTTAAGTTTTATAGAAGACAATAATATCCAGTCATTAAGTTAAAGTAATTTAACAACTAGGCACCAGTTACATTTTAATGTATCTCCTTCAGGTCCTTTAAGAGTTTGTATACATAATTAAATATATGAAAAAACTGACACAGTACTGTGTAACATTTCATATTTTTGTCAGTTATATTATGAAGATTCTCACATAACTATTTCTAATTTTTAAATTTTTATTTCTGTCTACTATCTTAACATGTAGATGTGCCACACATTATTTAATTATTGTTCTTATGCTAGATACCTTGGATGTATGTGTTGTTGTTTTTTCTTTTTTTTTGCATTCATAAAAATGCTTGAATAAATAGCCTTGCTCAGGGTCTGTTTTTTTTCCTTTTTGCATAGATTCCAATGAAGGAATATTTAAAGTGTATATTAATACTTATATTTAAAGAGCGTGAATGTTTAAAATGTATTTATATGTGTTATAAAATTGCACGCTCAGTATGTCTCATTTGTTTTTTTGTGACAATTTGTACAAAATATACATTCATTTGTTTTTATGCCTAATAATGTTAGGAAAGTACACATTCCACTACATCTTATAAACCTTGAAAATTACTCATTAAATTATTGTATCAAGTGATAATGGTAGTCTGAGCTGATATGTGTGCATCTCTCCTAACCTAAAATCTTTAAACTTACAGAAAATTTATAAAAAAATAACCTATCACAGTCTGGTGTAAAAGAAAAAATAAAATCAAGATATTTGTAGGAATTACTGAAAATAAGAAAGCAGATGGCATTGGGATCTCAGAGAAACAAGAGAAGAGAAAAAGTGTGGGAAATCAAATAGCTATGTCCTGGTTAAGGAGATTATAGGGAATGCATTACATCGCTTTCTCACCATGCTGAAAATAGCTGACCAGTATCTAGCTAACGTGTATTTAGGCGTTGGGTCCTGCCTGTGCTCATGAATTCCTTAGACCATGTTATCTGTGGAATATCTTATCCTGTTCTCTACCCTGCTTTGGCATCTGCTCTTTTGTAGTCTTGGTTTTTTTTGCAAGCTTTCTATACTTTCTGTAAGTTCTTTCTGGCACATAGTCACTGACATATCGCACAATGTTTTCCCTATAATGTATGCCTAATAAATACGGATGCTTGAGAGCAACTAGGAGAGATTTCCCTTAGCCTCCCTCTCACCTCTCTTGACTTGTAAAGTCTTGGGCAATCCTTTCTGCTGTCCTCGGCTTTGCTGGACAAAACCAAAAGCCGAACCCACACATAGCCCAAAACAAATGGGAAAACTGTTGTGGAGAAACAAGTCCAGGGATATTACAAGCTAAGAGTCAACACACACAAAGGCAAATGTTGTGTATGGTTGAATTATCAACTTAAAAGATTGCTTGTGTGTCTGCACTCCTATCCCTTGGAGTTCTCCCTAAATGAATTAATGTGTCTGGAGAGAACATTTAGAGTGAATGCTTTGGTCAGACAGAGAGGTAGAAGTGAAAGGACATCTTGTCATCAGGGAAACAGTTAAAATTGCTCTCCATGCCCACCCCGAGTGAAGTTCTCTTTGTTTTAGGACTCATAGATATTGGTCTATAGCTTGCCTGTCTGCTTCCCCCATGTTCTTGTATAAGCATGCTCAACTTAGATAACACAGAGACAGCATTCATCTCCTCATTTAGAGGGAGGTCTGTTGGAGAGCTAGAATATTACAAGTGCAGGAGACAAGTTACTCATGCCAATCAACATGCTCCTTCATTCATAAGTATGTACCACCAACCAAGAATCAGTAGATATTGGAGGAAAACAAATAGCATTTCCTTTTACCATTGAATTATCTTGTTACCTTTGTAGAAAATCATTTGACCTTATTTCTCAATTCTATATTATATTCCATTGATCTTTATGTCTACTCACTCACTAATACCAAACTATCTTGATATCTGTGGCTTGAAATCATGTAGGCCAAGAGTTCCAACTTTTTCCTTCTTTTAAAAGATTAATTGGCTAAGAATTATTCATTTACGTACAAATTTTAAAAATCAGATTGTTAATTTCTACAAAATGCTGCTGAAATATTTTATTGGGAATACATCAAATCTATAAATTAATTTGAGAAGAATTGACATATACTGAGTCTTTTAATCCATGAACATGGTGTATCTCTTCATTTATTTAAATCTTTAATTTTTCTCAATAATGTTTTAAAGTTTTCACCATAGGAGTTTTGGCCTCCTTTGGTTAGGTTTATTTCTAGGTATTTCATGATTTAGATGTTATTGCAAATGAAGTTGATTGCCATTTTTTTACTGTTGATGTTTTTACTGCTGATTTTTACAATTGATTTTTTGTATATTAACATTATCTTGCACCCTTCCAAATCTAACTTATTAATTTTAGTAATTATTTTTTGCATAGTTTTTGTATTTTGTGTACATATGCAATCATAGGGACTTAGGGACACTATTTTTTTTTTCTTTTCTGTTCCTTGTGCCTTTGCTTTTCCTTTCCTTTCCTTTTCTATTCTTTGCTTTGCTTTCTTCTTTGTTAAAATTTCCAGGACATTAACACAAGAGGCAAAGTTTATCTTTGACCATATTATGTTAGTTTTAGATGTTTTAAATGCTATCTATCAAAATGAGGACATTTCCTGCTATTCTTAGTTAGTTTTTTTTTTGAGAGTTCTATTATGATTGGGTATTGAATTTGTCAAATTTCATCCATTGAAATGATTATATTATTTATCTTAGTCTGTTAATATGGTGGACTATGCTGATTAATTTTTGAATGTTAAGATAACTTTGCATTTGTGACATAAACCTTACATGGTTTTTTGTATGTATTTGTACATATTGATGGATTGGGTTTGTTAATATTTACTGAAGGATATTTGCATCTGTGTTCAGAAGAGATATTGGTCTATTGAAGTCTTCATTAGGTTTGGTGTTACAGTTTGTCCATACAAAATGAGTTGGGCAGTGTTCTCTAATTTTTTTAAACAAAAAGTTCTCTCTCTTTAGCAGTCAAGCTAATGGTTGATCAATTTGTTGATATTTGCAAAAATATAGATTTAGGTTTTGTTAATTTTCTGTATTGTCTGTTTTCTATTTTAGTAATTTATTTTTTAAATCTTTATTGTTCCCTTTCTTCTACTTACTTTGGATATATTTTACTCATAGATTCTGAAAGTAAAACCATTGGACATTGTCTTAGATGCTTTTTTTAAACAAGCATTTTATATACTTCTTTAGCTTCATCCCACAAATTGACATACTGTATTTTCACTATTATTCGATTAAAAATATTTGCTAATTTGTTTTATGAGGTCTTAACTGATGCTTGGTAAGCATCTTTATGACTTATTTTGAACTCTCTATTGGATAAATAACTTATTTACATTTTTATTAAGATAGATACTTGGAGATTTACCTTATTCTTTTGTTTGGAACCTATTCACTTTTTCTTCATTTCCACTGACTCTCTGTATTGGTTTCTGTGCATTGGGTAAAACAACCATTTATCCCTGTCTTTAGAGACTGGTCTCTTGTAGGAGATAAACCTTGTCTATCAGCCTAACCCAAGATCCTTGTTACTTCTCAAACCTTTGTGATTGTCCAAGCCACTTTGTTTTTAGTGGCTCCCAGTACTTGAAGTTATGCCAGTACCCATCAGTGTGCAAAGAGGGGATTATAGTCAGCACCTAGATACAGACTTATTGGAAGCCAGACCCTCAAGCAATAGCTGAGAAAGTATGGAAGATGGGCATTTTTGCCTTATTCCTCTGCACTGAGCCTACATTTATAACTGATGAGGGGTGCTCTTTTGCCCATTTAAAAACTGTTTTTTTTTCTTATTATACTTCTGTGGGACTCATAAATTCAAGTCCCATTATGTATCAGAGCCAGGTGATTTGGGGGCCCATTCCCAGGAAGACAACCATGAAAGCTGAGGTGCTAGGGTGTGGACAAATTCCTTCCAGGGAGATGTTGATGACTTGTTTTTGTTGTTGGAGCAAGCCAGGGGTAGAAGAAATGTCCGTTGGCTCTTTAAGGCTCTGGGTATGCTTCCAGTCAGCACCAAGATGTATGCTCAATAGAAGTCATATCAGGCAGTAGCTTGTGAAGTATACAGTCAAACTCTTTCCAGGGAAGGACTTAAGATAGATATTTTTGCTTTCTGTCTCTGTGCTGAGCCTGGGGGGATATATATTCCCCTTCAATCACCTGTCTTCAATCACCTGTTTAGTATTACTTCCTTGTTTGCTATAGCCTTGTGCAACTCATGAACACAAGCGCTATTGGTTTTCAGAACTGGGCAATTTGGTAGTTCATCTTGACAGTGGTAGTGTTAAAAGTTGGAGCACTACAGGTGTGGTGTAAACCCTTTGCTCCTTAGGAAGAAGGTGGTAGTTGGGGGCTCTCTCCCGATTGTTTGGTGCCATACCAAGGGTGAGGTTTTTATTGAGAGTGTTTCCCAGCCTTTTCTACCAGTTTTGACATGGGTATTTTCTGAGTCATCTGATGTATAGGAGTCACTCGACTAGTTTCTGGATTTCTTTCAGAGGGAATCGCTCCATGTAAAGCAGTATATTCAGTGCATCTATGTGACGAGAGAAATTCAGGAGCCTCCTATGTTGGAATTTTGGTCGACAGTAGTGCATTTCTTGTGCAGGTCTGCTGGAGACAAATCTTCCTTCATTCTTTTGTTTTTTCTGAGAATGTCTTTATTTTGTTTTCCCAATCGACAAATATGTCACTATTCTTCCCCTTATTTAATTGCCTGCACTGTCCCTTCTACCTTCAGGGAAAAGCCACAAAGACACCGAGGAGGGAGATTCTGGTTATTTCTCAATTCGACTACCTTCCATTGTATGCCTGCTTTTGTTTATTTTTTGAAACCCTTAAGTAGTTGTTTTTTTTAGAGTTTGCCCAGAGTTTACAATTTTTAGTGTGAACCAGAGGGTTGATTTGGACAGGAGTCATGTTACCATACCAGACACAAAATTCTGTTCTTTAGTTTTTATATCTAGCACAATAGTATAATAACTATTGTATGCTTACTTTTTAATTTAAAAAAATTTTTTTGAATGTTTATTTATTTCTGAGACAGAGAGAGACAGAACATGAATGGGGGAGGGGCAGAGAGAGAAGGAGACACGGGATCCAAAGCAGGCTCCAGGCTCTGAGCTGTCAGCACAGAGCCGGATGCGGGGCTCAATCTCATAAACCATGAGATCATGACCTGAGCCGAAGTCGGTTGCTCAACCAACTAAGCCACCCAGGTGCCCCTGTATGCTTACTACTTTTTAATATTTTTAAGTGAAATTTATTGTAAAAGGTAATTAATTGAATTATATACTATGCAAAAGAGTGAGGTAGTTATATATTGAAATGTAATTATACATAAACAAGTATAATTTGTTTCAGAACAAAAAGTAGAGAATATGCATTTGAGTATGTTATCCATTTTAAAATTTTAGAATAATTTTAATGCCATATAAGACAAATATCATCTCATTGTTGTTCTCTTTCTTATTCTTTTCTTGAATATGCTAGCATATTGTTTTCTTCTAAATGAAATTTAATAGCACATTGTCATGTGATCATTGTTTAATTCTTTATATAGTTTTTTAAAAAAATATCACTGGATGTTGTCACTACTTGACTTAAGACTCTTCAGTAATGTCCTTTAGAGTTCATTATAATGGGGTGTCCAGGGGCCTCAGTTGGTTAAGCGTCTGACTTCAGCTCAGGTCATGATCTCATGGCTAGTGAGTTTGAGCCCCGCATCAGGCTCTGTGCTCGCAGCTCAGAGTCTGGACCCAGCTTCTGCTTCAAATTCTGTATCTCTCTCTTGCTCTGCCCCTCCCCACTCATGCTCTCTCTGTCTCTCTCTCTCTGTCTCTCAAGAATAAAATTAAAAAATAAAAAAATAAAGTTCATTATAATTATGATAGGAAATAATTTTAGAACTATTTTTAATGTTTATTTTTTTATTTTGAGAGAGAGAGCATGAGCAGGGGAGGGGGAAGAGAGAGAGGGAGAGAGAATCCCAAGTAGGCTCCACACTGTCAGTTTAGAGCCTGTTGTGGGGCTCCATCCTAGGAACTGTGAGATTATGACCTGAGCTGAAATCAAGAGTCAGATGCTTAACTGACTGAGCCACCCAGGTGCCCCAGAATGATTAAGTGGTAAGACACATATCAACATTTTATTTCATCTATTCCTCTAAACCTAAGTCATAGAAATGTTAAATACATATTTAGAGAAGATGACAGTATCTGAACTTTTAGCTATTGTATAATGAATGAGTCTTCTCATTGCACTTAGGAGAAATATAGCCTCAGTCAAAGTAGTGGTTAGAATAAGTTACATTTTGCTGGATTGACAAGCAGCCACAAGTTCTTTATTCACAAAATTTAATGTATATTTAGAGCCAGATTATTACTTAAGTTGTCATCATTAAATAGTTTGGGAGCTGACTTGTGTGAGAGGAACATGATGGCACTGAACAACAGGAAAGTGGTTAGAGAGATACATGAAGAAGGTCACTGGGAGAAATACTACTTACCGGCTACGTTTTTTGATTAATTAATTTAACATTATTATTATTATCTTATTACTTTACTAAGAATGGCTCTGTACCCCAAATATAAAAGCAAGGACATTTTCTTTCCTTTCTTCCTAACTGCCCTACAGTTCTAGCATCTGGGACTCTCCTGAGTATGTAAGTATAATAACTCTGCCGTTTTATGGGTAACTGCCTTTTTCAATCTACTCTTTGACCCTAAGCAGTATTTTTATTTCCTAAGTAGTATTTCTAATAGGATTTTCACATTTTAAGATTTTACTTGAAACAAATTAGAGTTGAACATTTGAGAGTTGAGGAGAGTCTACACAGATCTAGCATCTAGGTGACTTCTGGCATTTTTCTTTTTAGTGTATATAATTTATTAAAGCTCTCTCTTTTTTATGAGTCCACTGTAAATTTTTCTACATTCTAAATGTTTTGGCTTAATGGCATGGGACTCAGTTCTCCATGTACTTGGTCCTATAAAAGAGAGAAAATAGTTATTTTATTAACAACTATTTAGTATACCAACAACTATTAAGAGTTTAGAAAAATATTACTTTAAGAAGTATTTGAAACTCAAACTATTATATGTGGAATAATCTTTGTGATTCTTTCTATTTAGTGGAAGATGTTATAACATATTAAGAAGTTTAAAAGAGTTCTGTTTCATTGTTTAGGTAACAGAGCATGAATAAACTTCTACCTCCAAAGTCCTACAATGTTATGGTTCTGTGACCTTTGGTTATTTAAATGATATTATTGTTAGCATACAACAATAATAGCACAATGCCAGTCATGAACTTCATGATACACATTCATAGAATCTACCACTCTGACTAAAACACATATGGCCTCAAACTGAAGAAGACAGTTAATGCCAGAGAAAAATGACAGATGTCCCTCAAGACTTATGCTCAAATAATGGTAGATTCAAAGCCAGGTCAGCATTTCCCAGAGCCTGATATTTCATCATGGCTCTGCCAACACAGCTTGATCAATGTCTTCAAAGGAAAGGGAGAGGCAAACAGATGATTAACTTCAAGCATTTGTCATTGAGACCAAGCATGGGGCAGTCATAGGCAGTGTGATGGATGTCACAGAGAAGCCTCTTTGTATCTGCCAGTCAAATGGAGTAATCGTGAATGTATTTAATAATATAGGAGAATCCTCATTTCTCATCTTCTACTTCCCTGAATTTTCCTGGACATTGTTAATATTCTGCAGTGCCAAGATGATATAGCCAGAAAAGGGGAGTTAGGGACACAGAAGGAGAAAGGAAAGACCCCTATGTTTGGATTTTCCAGAGACCATTTTCTCTTCCTTTTTCATTTCACAAAATAAAATACCTACATGTATATGATTAGATAACATACATGGTGGAAAAAAATAAGGATTTGGATTCATAAGACATGAATTTGGGGCCCCATTCTACCACTCACCTGATGTGAGACCTTTGACAAGTTTTCTACATATTCCAAGTTTCATCATTCTCATCAATTAAAATAGGAATAATAAAGCCTGCTTCATAGGATTTCATTGGGATTATTGTATATGCAAGTACCTGGCACATAGAAGGAAAGGCTTTATAAAGATTTAAGAGGGAAAAAAACCAACATAAAAATGTATATTTGTATATGTATACATTTACATAGAAAGAAGGACAGGGGATTCTTGTAGATCACTTTTTCTAATATAAGTCAAGCCAAAAGCAGGCTATTTTCAGTAGTGTTTTTATTAGTAAAATTCAAACAGTCAACAATAACTACACACACACACATACAGACACACACACACACACCATACATATATGTATATTTTTGGTAGTGTATCTTCACTGCTATACAAATGCTGCATTAACTAGTACTCTAGCAGAAAGAGTGTCAAAACTAATAGTCTTTGTTTTATTTAAGAAAACATGCTGCTAAAAAAAAAAGAGAGAGAACATGCTGCTGCTATACTATCTAGACTTTGCCATCCTTTTGGAGTAATTAGTTGACTTTTAAAATAGTATAATATAATAATGACATTTATAAATCATAATTCTTTCAACAAATAATCTTAAGTTCCATTAGTGACTAAAAATATTACTTGATATATCTGGCAAGATGACTAGTTTCTTCTTTGATAATTTAATGGATGTTTGAGAATAATTTTATTTCTAAGATTCTAATTTGCTTCTAAATTTTTAAATACTTGTCTGTAAGACCCCCCAGATGAAGAGGATGATTCCTTTAATAAAGATGCTGGCCTATGTAAGATTCATTCAATTCAGGAGTATTGGGTTTCTTATCTCATCCCTAGGAAGTGGTGTGTTACTAGATGTCAGGAAGCGTAGTCTTTGTGAGTGTGGAAAATGAATCCATTAACCCTGGAATTAGCTGACTACAGTGCTCAGCAGGTCATGGGTAAAAGAGAAAGGGACAAGGAGAATGAAAATATAGGAAATAACAAGAGTGTGTATGCACCCATACAGCCACACACACACACTGTGAAAGACAAAGATGAACACAAAGATGCAAATAGTGGGTAGTAAGAACAAACATTGATGTTTGAAATATACTGTTAGAATATTAAGCTTTCTTAAATACCACCTACTCTTCTCATAATCTTTTTTTCTTTTGAGAAAAACATTGTATTTAAAGGAAAATTAAAGTGGAGATCTTCAAACGCAATAACTCATCAGATCCCACTTCTCAGATGGGACTTGGGGAAGTTGATTGGATGTGTAATGATGTGTCACTTCCTTTCAGGCTGCAGTGCAGGGAATCATGGTAGTGATGTGGAGGGAGTCTCTCCTAAAGAAGGAACTGAGACCATCCAAAGTCTCCATCAGACATTTCTTGTGATGTGGTCATGCAGATGAGATGATTCCAGATGTGAAGGCACTGGGTAGAAAGGGGAGACACCTTCAGAAAGTAGAAATGCAAAGCAAAGTATGGAGTGTAGAGCCTGAAGGAATGCCTTATACATAAGGAATGTAGTGTAAGTGGCTGTTCTGGTTGGAACAGTGGCCATAAGGTGCCACAAATGTGCCTGTATAAACTTGACAGTTGTCCTGTCTTTCTTTCTGTTCCTGTGGTGTCCCATGCTTCCTGGGAACAAAACAGGGAGAAACTGGCTTTTCTTTTCAGGCTTACTGTGCAGGATTGGTGATTTCATTTCTCTTTCACCATGGTTTGTAGGCTGCACCTATGCTGAGGGAGTTTTATCCTGGGACACATCTATGACCTAGAGCTGGATAAATGACAAAGATCGGTGTTGTTTGACTGCATTCATGGATAAGAGAATTCCTTTCATTGCAAACAATCATCTTTTATCACTCAAACTCCCATTTGTTGATTAATTCTTGAAGTCAATTATCTTAAATAGCTTTGTGCATCTTAGGGCTTAGTGTGAGACTACAATATGTTTTCTAAGAATTTTATCTTTCTTTTTTTCATACACATGTTTAGATTTCTGTTTTTTTTCTGGCAAAACTAGCTTGAATATTTTGTGAGATGTGGAGTAAAGAAAGCTTACATCTGAAATTAGTGGTTTGAGGAGTCAGCTCTTGCCTCAATTTCACGTAAAATTTCTAAGAGACAGTGTTAGGGCATCACCCAACCTGCTGTCTTCAGTGGCACATTTGCTGTTTATTTCCTTCCTAGATTAGTTTAAACATATGAAAACCTAGAACTAAAATGTTTGGCAAAATATTTTTATTATAAAGGTTGAATTCCTTCAAACCATATATATTTACATAGGAAAAAATCTTTGATAAACTACTCAAGCCTATAATTCTTTCCTTCTATAATTCCATTCCCACTCAAAAAGCAATTAGAAACCTCTTTGAATGTATTATGGTATATGATTACATATGTGCATATAAAATATGTATGTATTTCATATATACATACATGTATGTGTGTATAAAGTTATCTTTTATTGAATATGTATGTTTGTGTAGAAGATATTAAAACAGGGCTTTTCTTTAAAAAAATTTTTTTTAATGTTTATTTATTTTTTGAGAGAGAGAGAGAGAGAGAGAGCGGGGGAGGGGCAGAGAGAGAGAGGGAGACACAGAATCTGAAGCAGGCTCCAGGCTCCGAGCTGTCAGCACAGAGCCTGATGTGGGGCTTGAAATCACAAGCTGCCAGATCAGGATGTGAGCCGAAGTCAAACGCTTAACCAACTGAGCCACCCAGGCGCCCCAGGGCTTTTCTTTTCCTGTGAGCTGAAGCCCCAATGCAAAATGCTGAAATCCAACCACAACTTTGTATTGACAACTGTTGGTTGCCACAGCAGATTTGCACTGGCAGAAAGACAAACACACCAGTTGGGTGAATCAAATTAGATTTCCTTTTCCCAATAATACAGAGGGAAGCTGGTAAAGTCAGCAAGAGTCCTCAGGACATTTATGGAGGTGTTAGCTTCCATAAATAGCAGGGTAGACATTTGTGGATGTCAATGTCTGAGTCAGCAGGAACCCGTTGGAACCTCAGGAAGCACAACTGCGGAACCCACTCCCCAAGTTAGCATTATACATATACATATGAAGCAGGGGCATGTCTGTAGACTATGCTTAATGTAGTCTGGCTGTGTGTTGAGAGGACCACCTCATCTGAGCTAAGTATTTTTATCTCACAGACCTCAGGATCATACAAGGTGACTGCTGAGTAAAACAGAAAGCAGAACACTCACGCATGAACACATCTCTCATTTATCACCCTTGTCCTCCCCAAGCTGAGTAATCCTGGTCCAGGTAAGCTCCTAAACCTAAAAGTGGCAGAATAGGACCAGGCTGGTTATCCAGAGCTCTCTGGAAGTTAGATCAGTCACAGAGCTTATACTTCAGCCACTAATGAGGCTATATTTATTTCTTCTTTTCTTTCTCTAGCTTGATGGCTTAGTCTTAGAGTTCACTAGTTATTTTCTTCAGGTGTATAAACATTTTTTTTGTGTGGGAACGATTCAGAGCCTATGCTATAGTAGGACTAAACGATATCTAACATGCTCCTATTATTTCTCTAGCCCTTCACTATCCAAGGGGATTTATCCAGCTGAGACAGGCCAGTGTGGGCTGGCACAGTGAGAGGGCTGGGACGGTCCCATCAGTCCCCATAGTTAAACTGAAATGAAGGAGCAGATATTGGGGAATTAAAAGTACTTTTGGATAAATTTGAGACCTAAACTTTTAACAAAAATCTCTAATGGTATAGAATCAAAACTATGAAAGTGGTCTTATTGATACAATCTAGACATTTTTTCAATTTTAGCTCTAAGTATTGGTCTGTGTTTTTCAGCACAGCATCTCAGTGGGATAATAATAGCACTTATTTCCAGGGCAGTTTTCAGGCATGAATGTTGGCTTGTATTTTCAACATTACTCCCATCTCTATGCATTCTCCCAGTTTGCTGATGTAGTCCTTGGACTCATCTCCCTTCCAAAGTAATTTTCTCCCAATTTCAACCTCTGAATATCTCACATGGGTTGCTTATTCATTATCCATACCAAACAGGTTGGTGAAATATTTGTACTCTTCCAATGAAGTGACTCAAGCTACAAGGCCTGCGGAGAAAGGGAAGGGAAAAAAATGAGACAAGTTGGCATGCACAGCTCTTCCTTTGTATGAATTTCATTTTAGACACTCAACATAAACACTGAATGGGTCAAAGGCTGTTAATATTTGAAAATATTTTCAGCTCTTTCAATATCTTCTGATTTTTTTTTATATTAAAAAAGAAACATAAAGGCAGTTATTCACATGATATTTTCTCTTCTGTTTAGCAATGACAATTTTGCAGAACTGGCCCAAGCCAAATTGGAAAAAGGGAGGAAACTTTCTTTACTAGGCTTCTGGGTTTTGCCAATGCATACTGTGTGACTTTGATCAGTTGTATAAATTCCCAGAGCCTCAGGTTTTCTCATCGATAAAATGATGTGATATTGGCTGTCCCTCGGGATTACGAATTCACTGGATAATTTATGTCCTTCTACTCTGTGCTGTATTCTGGGGAGAGGAATGAATAAGAGATAAGGGTCTTGGCCTCCTCATGCTTATATTCCAATGAGAAGAGATAGGATATAAATAAATAAAATGTATTGTTTATCAGATGATGATAAGCCCTTTGAGAGAAAAATTAATTGGGAAGGGGGGAATGAGGTGGGACACCATTGTGCAATGTCAAATACCCATATCAGAGATGCCTTCTGTGATGATGTGATCAAGAGATATTTGAGCAGATACTGAGGAAGTAAGGAATCAAACCATGGATGAAGTCCTTAAACTATCTACTTGGTTTAGCATGAAATCATTTTGAATTCTTTCCCTGTCAGTTATGTCATTAGAATGTAAGCTCCCTAAAATCATTTATTTTTGTTTGTTTTGTTTATTGTTGTATTTTCAGCATCTAGAATGGTGTCTGGTATTCAGGGAAGGTACACAGATATTTGTTGAATAATGAATAAATGGACAAGCCAGTAAACTAGGAATAAGTAACAAGGGATTAAATAACCAGGAAGTAACTGGGAATAAGTAACTCGTAGGAAAAGAGAGCCATTTGTCCTAGAAGCAAATTAAAGAGAGTATTTGAAGGGATAGTGATAAACTGTGTGAAATAGTGCTCATAGGTTGGATAAGACAAGTTCTGAAAACAGTACTGCTGTAAAAGAATTCTTGAGTTTGTTTGCCTTCTCTCAGTCATGCAACGCACCAGACTGAATGCTAACAGCCTTCCTTTGGCTTTCCCAAGCGTGGTATCAAAGCTCAAGTGTGTACTCTCCCTAGCCTACAGATTTAGGCCAGCTTTTTTTCTTGTGCACTAGCCAATGCTCACGCTTGTCACATTGGGAGCATGCACAGGGAGCCAGCCACAGGGTGGAAGGGTGTGTTGGTGAGGCATGTAGAATGCTGGGAGTGCCCATTGGCCAGTTGGGATCTGTGAGTAAGGCATCCCCAGTGACTTGTGGGCAAGCTTCTTAATGGAGTCCATGGATATAGTTGGTAGGATCTGGTTCCCTTTAATGCCCTCTGAGAGTCCTATCTGTCACTCTCCCAGCCTCTACCTGCCCCTTAATTGTCCAGCTCACGACTTAGTACTCTGGATCCAGTGAGAGAAAATGGGCCTCCTTGGCAGCATCCTTCACAGCTCAGGAAGCCAGATACTCATTTGCATATTTTCACTTTACCCTGCAGGTGAAATCAGAAACCAAGAAGGTCTCTCTTGGCACTGAGCTCTTCTGCCTTGGGGGAGGGGTGATGTCGGTAAAACCAAACTGTTCCTCTTATCCTCTCCAATGTATCACCAAACTCATATATATATGAGCACACACACACACACACACACACACGCACACACATAATGTGTGCTGGAACTTCTTCCCTGGTTCTTAAATTTTCACAAAGACTCTCTCATTGATGGGTGTTTGTCTAAGACAGTGTTCTCCAGGGGCTCTCAGATCATGGCTGGTAGGGGACAGAGCTTGTTTACTGGTTTCTTCAGGGTCCACAGCCTGGAATGAGATCTGTTTGCTTATTACCCAATGTCTGGGTTAGTTAGACTTTTCCTGAGTCCCTTGGTATATGGTGCTGGATCCCACAGCTCCCACAAAGACACTTTTGTCCATGGATGAATGCCAAATTGTTGTTATAATTGAGTGGCATATACGTTTGGGATGCCTGTTTGGGCATGTTTTTGATGTCTCTCCTTTGCACCCTATTTTCTAAAATTTAGTCATTTTTTACTGTCATCACAGAGACTGAGAAATCCCACAATCTTGTGTCTATAAGCTAGAGAACCAGGAAAGCCAGTGGTATAATTCAGTTCAAGTCTGAAGTTCTGAGAACCAGGGGAGCCAATGCTATATATCTCAGCCTAAGGGCAAGAGAAGTTGAGATGAGTTGTCTCTACTCAACAAGTAAAACAGGAAAAAAGAGATTATCCATTTTAGTATCAGACAAGGAAGAGTATTAATATGGATATAAGTGTGGATAAGTAATTGGATTCGGTGATGGAGATGTGAAGTAATAGTTTTTTCGTATTATTTTTAAATTCACATACACTAAAGTTCACTCCTCTGATGCACAGTTCTAAGTCTTTAACAAATGAATAGGTTTTACATCTGTCATGACCATCCTGATGCACTCAAAAATTCTGTTGTACCACTCCTTTCTAGTTACCTCTTCAGCCCCCCTATGATCCCTGGTTGCCACTGATCTGTTCTCCATTCCTATAGTATTGTCTTTTCCAAGATGTCATAAAAATGGAATCCTGGTTTGTAGTTTTTTTGGTCCAACTCTTTACACTTAGAAAAATGCATGGGAGATTCATCCATGCTGTACCATGTTATCAATATATTGTTGCTTTTCATTGCTGACTAGTGTTTCATTATGCCAATGTACTACTGTTTGTTTATTCTTTCACTGGCTGAAGTATATCTAGATTGTTGTAAACAAAGTTGCTATAAACAGCTATATGCAGATTTTTGTGTGTTCATAAGTTTTCATTTCTTTTGGATAAATATCTAGGCATGGGATTACTGAGCCTTCTGCTAGGTGTATATTTAATTTATTAAGAAACTGCCAGGTTCACCTGGGTATCTGAGTTGCTCAGTTGGTTACGTCTGACTTTTGATTTCAGCCCAGGTCGTGATTTCAGGGTCATGGGATTGAGCCCCAAATCAGGCTCTGCGTTAAGCATGGAGCCTGCTTAAGGTTCTTTTCCCCCTCTTCCTCTACCCCTTCCCCATATGCACATGCTTGCTCTCTCTCACTCTCTTTCACTCTTTCTCTCAAAAAAAAAAAAAAAAAGGAAAATTCCATACCTCCCCATACTCCTTCACTCTGCCCAGTGAGTATGGCCCCTCATCACCACCTCATGGCAGATAGTCTCTCCTTTGCTGTCCTACCCACCTTTCCCTTGCAGTGTATTCAATAAATTTCTATCTCTTAAAAAAGAAAGGAAGGAAGGAAGGAAGGAAGGAAGGAAGGAAGGAAGGAAGGAAGGAAGGAAGAAAGAAACTGCCAAATTGTTTTCCAAGGTAAAATCAAAATGTAAGAGCAATTCAGCTACTCCATATCCTCACAGCACTCAATATTGTCCAAAATTTAGTCATTCTAAAAGGTATGCAGAGATTTCTCATTGTGTTTTGATTTGTATTTTGATAATATTTGATGATGATAAACATATTTTAAAATGTTTAGTTGCCATCTGTATGTCTTCTCTGGTGAAGCGTCTGTTTAACTTTTTTTGCTCATTTAAAAAATGTCTTCTTATTGTTGAGTTTTAAACATTTCTTTACATATTTTAGATTCAAATCAAAATCAAATATTTCATGATTTGAAAATATTTCCTCTAGTCTGTGGCTTGTCTTTTCCTTCTTCTAACAGAATTTTCACAAAGCAAAGGTTTTAAATTTTTATAAAGTCCAATTTATTCATTCATTTTTCTTCGTGGATTTTTTTGGTGCTATACCTAAGAAATCTTTGCCTAGTCCAATATCAAAATACTTTTCTCCTATATTTTCTTCTGTAAGTGTTTTGTCTCATGTTTTCATTAGATATATGATTTATTTTGTGTTAATTTCTTTAGGTGTGAGGTATAAGTAGAATTTCTTTTGTCCTTTTCTTTCTTTCTTTCTTTCTTTCTTTCTTTCTTTCTTTCTTTCTTTCTTTCTTTCTTTCTTTCTTTCTTTCTTTCTTTCTTTCTTTCTCCTTCTCCCCCTTTTCTTTCCATATACATGTTCAATTTTTCCAGCACCATGTGTTTAAGAGATTCCTTTCCCTATTACATTGTCCTTGCAATTTTGTAAAAAAATGATTTGTAAAAATTAATATAATTATATTGGTGTTGGTCTTCTTTTCTGAGTGCTTTGATTTTCTTGGTAAAATAAGCAAAATCACAACCTGAAAATTAGGAAGGTAGAATAACTGTTGGAATTTAAGTATAAAGAAAAGAGGGGCGCCTGGGTGGCGCAGTCGGTTAAGCGTCCGACTTCAGCCAGGTCACGATCTCGCGGTCCGTGAGTTCGAGCCCCGCGTCAGGCTCTGGGCTGATGGCTCGGAGCCTGGAGCCTGTTTCCGACTCTGTGTCTCCCTCTCTCTCTGCCCCTCCCCTGTTCATGCTCTGTCTCTCTCTGTCCCAGAAATAAATAAAAAAACGTTGAAAAAAAAAATTTTAAGTATAAAGAAAAGAGATATAAAATTAATTTATTAATTCAACAACTTATAAGTATGCCTATTGTGTACCAGGCACTATTTTAATTTCTGTGCATACATTGGTAAGAAAAATAGACAAATCTTCTGTCCTGAGAGGATTCTCATTTTAGTGTGTTGAAATATACCTGTAGGAAAATGAGTGATTAAAGTAAAATGTAAGTAGAATTCCAACCAACCTTAAAGGCCCACTTGAGGATAGTGGGCATACATTTAATTGAGAACAGTCAGCAAAGCGTCTATTCTCCAGATTTATTTATTTATTTATTTATTTATTTATTTATTCACTCATTCATTCATTCATTCATTCATTCTCCAGCTGCTCATATGCCAGACTGTAGACTGGTCAGAGATTGACTTAACTGGGTTAGGAATTTCACCAAGAGGATATGGTAGAGAGAGAATATGGCAAGGGTATTGAGAGTGTATGTGATTATTATCAATGATCTTGAAACTCAGGAGAAATAGAAAACATGAGACAAGCAAGAGAAGTGAAAAAATGATAAAGTAAATTAATTGAAAATTATGGCGATCAAAGGATTGTTGAGGAGGGTGCAAGGAATGAGATGGAAAGACAGAAGGTAGTGGTTGGTCAACAAAGTCCTAGAAATTGAGATTAGATGGTGAGAGGTCCTGTTCCTGGTAATGACAGGGAATGATGAGTTATTTGCTAAAATAGTTTAGGGGGTAAGATATTAGTGTAAGGGGTAAGCAGGTACTGTAATCTTCGAGGAATGAGGTGAGATTGAATGGCCTAGACATCTGTAGATATCTGCATCTAAATGGGGTATATTAGTTTCATAATCCTTCTGTAAAGAATTAGCACAAAATTGCAGTTCTGGAAGTCAGAATTCTAAAATCACTTACACTGGGCTAATGTCAAGGTGTCAACAAGGCTGGTTCCTTTTGGAGGCTTTGAACAAAAAGATCTATTTCCTAGTCTTTTAGGCTTTCTGTGGCTTCCTTCATTCCTTGGCTTGTTTCCTTTTCCATCTTTAAAGCACATCACTCAACTCTCTGCTTCTATGGTCCTACCAACCCTCTCCTCTTCTTTTGTCAAATCTCTCTCTGCCTTCCTCTTATAAGGCCATTTATTATATTTAGGATGTACTTGACCTGGATAATCCAGGATACTCTCCCCATATCAAGACCCTTAACTTAATCAAATCTTTGCCATATAAGAAAACATTCACAGGTTCTAGGAATTAAGACCTGGATATTTTGGGGGACCAGTATTTAGCCCACTATATGATGGTATAGACTGATGGAATGAGCTTCAAAGGAGCCTGGAGGTTTAGTAAGAAAGAAATTTAATGGTCTGGAAGTATCAGTGAGGCAAAGGAGGACACCCATTTCTATATCATAAAGGACAAGGAGAGAAAATAGGCTCCCCTTAAGAGGGACTAAAGAAAAACAGTAGTATCAGAGACTAGTCAGATTTCCACTGGAGCATAAAGGTAGAGGGAACTTTCAGAAAGTTAATGATAGTGAAGATTTTGCTGATCACCTATCTTGAACTCTGGGCATAAGGGAAGTATTTGAGGAGAGGGAAAGTGTGAGATTGAGTACAATTTGTAGATATGCTCTATTTTCTGAGGTTATAAAATGTTGTTGAAAAATATGGGACCAATCTAACATATTTTCCCCTTATTGGTCACTTAATGTTTCTGTGTGAATGTTTTACTCCATATCTTTAAAGTACAAAGTAACTTTACTAGATATGATTGTTGACTACTCTTGGGTTTACTTTCCAAGTACTCAGTGTGCCCAATTCAATATGTAGAAACAATGTTGTTGTTGTTTTTCAGAAGAAAAAATGCTTTGTATTGCGCTTTAAATTTTTATTTTTTTCAATTGTTATGTTTTCCTTCTTTAGGTATTTCAACTACACCTAAGTTTTCTTTGAATGTCTTTTATATCTTTCACTTGAAAATCCTTTGTATCTTTATTTCTGTTTCATTATAGTCCCTTTTTCCCTCTTCTTTCCTCTATTTTTCCTACTTCGCTTTGAATTTATATATTCTTGTATTTCTTCACATTTTGTCTTTAATTTTTTTCACTTTCTTTTTATTTACCCATGACTTCTGTTAACCTTTTAAAAAATATATATGTTTGTCTAGTCATTTAATCTGAGATGTTCTAATTTTGACTTACACTCTTCTTTCAGAGCTTTGATAATCTTATTTGATTATAATCTTGTTTCATATGTTTGAATGCAATAGCATTTCCTGGATTATTAGTAGGACGTTTCTATATGGGAGTATGGCTGGGCTATGGTAGCTCTTGCCCCAAAGCTCAAGAGCTTTGCTATCTATCTAATCTCTATATCTATCATCTATCTATCTATCTATCTATCTATCTATCTATCTACCTATCTATCTATCTATTTTCTATCTATCTATCTATCTATCTATCTATCTATCTATCTATCTATCTATAATCTGTCTGCCTATCATCTGTCTACATGTTTTAGCCACTTACACATCTTTCAGGGCTGGCCCAATATGATTCAGGTAGGTTTTCTGCCTCTACTTCTGTACTGTCTAGAGCTCTACTAGCCTTGCTTTTTGTGGTGATCTCATCGTTAACATTCTTCTTTGCTATTACAGTACTCTATGCATTACTGATTTCTTCTGCCACAGAGTATCTGAGCTTTATCTCTCCCTGGGATCCCCAGTGTTCTCCCCCTTCCCAATGTGATTTCTGTTTCTGTAGTTTTACTTCAGAGTGGACCTTTCCTTCTACAAGGGAAGGTTTATTAGACATTTTTGTATTCCACTAGTGATTTGGTCTCTTCTACATTATTTGAATTTCTTGTTTCTCCATTAGTTGGTGTCCTGGAGTCTTTGTGCACTAACCTCTTATTTGAAGCCTAGAGGGACTTCTTTAAAATTTATTAGTTGTCCTCAAATTTACTCACATAGGGTTACATTCAGTCTGTGGTCCTCTCCTTTTGGGGTTAAGTATTTATTGGTGACTACTTACACATCCTTCCACTTATTTTCTTTTTACCACTAACACTGTATAGCTAGCTGTTGGAGTTGGAAGACCTATGTTATTACTGGTATTTTGGCTTCACCTGAATACTCAGGAGTGTTCCTTATTACCTAGTTTTATTGAAGATATCATTGGCCATTTTAATTTTCTTCAAGTGCCTTAATTGTACTTTTAGCATTTTTTGTGTGAGGGGATTTGAGGAGATTATAAAAAATTTACTAAGTCTCTTTTCACTGCCTTCATATTGCCTCTAGAAGCCTGTCCTTGCTCTTTTTTAATTTTTTTAATCTTGAAGGATGTCTTTGTTTCCAGCATTATTAAATTTCATGATGGCATGCCTTTGAGTCTATTTTTATACTTTCACCGGGTACTTTCTTGACTCTCTCAAAGTGGGCACTCAGGTCTTTAAGTACTTTGAAAATCTCTTAAATAATTTATTTGATTTTTTTCACTCTATTTTTTTCTTTTATTTCTTTCTGGAACGTCTTTAATTGGATATTGAGTATAATGAAGGCCTTCTACTATATTTTTTACTTTACTCTCCTATTTTCCATTTTCTTGTCTTTTTGGCATACTGTGTACGAAATTTTTTCAATTCCTTCTTCCAAACTGCCCACTGAGTTTTTCATGTCTACTCTTCTTTTTGAAAACCTGAGAGCTTTTACTTTTTGTCTTCTGAGTGTTTTTTTCTTTATTTTTTATATCATCCTATGATGGCTCTTGGATGCAATAACTTATTTCTCTCAGGACATTAATGATAGTTAAGGTTTATTATTTTTTTAAGTTTTTTTCTCCTTATGTAGTTATTTTTTCTTTTAATCCAAATTGCTACTTTTCTATTGGGTTGGTTTTTCTTTGATTTTATTAGCCTTCTTAAAATGGTAATCTTTGTTTGAAAGCTCATATATAAAATTAGAGCAAGTTATGGAGTGTGTGATAAAATTCTGATTAATCTTAATTAATTTAAAATTTAATTTTATTAATAATTTCTTAGAGCTGGAAAGAAGGGGATTGGAGGGTGATAGCTAATGGGTATGGAGTTTCTTTTTGGGGTAATTAAAAGTCAATTGTGATGATAATTGCACGGCTCTATGAATATATTACAAATCATTGAATTATACTTTAAATGGGTACATTTTATGATATGTGAATTATATCTCGATAAAGCTGTCAAAAATATACTTGTAATTCTCTGCTAATGTAAGAGAGAAACAGAAACCTACAGACTTTGGAACAAAGAGGGAGATCTAAGTCTTAATGTATGAGTAAATTTTCAACAAATTCTCATGCTTTTAGCGCTCATTGAATCCATTTCCAAAAATATTATTCTGCCAATTCTTCAGGTATTTAGGTATTTATTTTAAATCAAGAGTTCAAGAGATTGCATTTTCAACTGTTCTTTTTAATGTTTATTTATTTTTGAGAGAGATAGAGAGAAAGACAGACCATGAATGGGGGAGGAGTAGAGAGAGACAGAGACACAGAATCTGAAGCAGGTTCCAGGCTCTGAGCTGTCAGCACAGTGCCCGATACATGGCTTGAACTCACAAACTGCGAGATCATGACCTGAACTGAAGTTGGACGCTTAACAGTCTGAGCTACCCAGGCTACCTTGAACTTTTTATACTATAGGTTTAAGATTAACCTTTCTCAATGTGCTCTTAGTTACCATTTTTCTGCTTACCTTCCAGGTTTTAAAATAGTTGCTGTTTTCTTCTCTCATTCTGCTTTAATGGGTTTATATCTTAAGAGACTTTCATTACATTTTTTAACAACTGATAATCAATTTATTAAAAAGGATGTTTTCTGCATCTGCAATGGTGACTTCAACCTCAACTCCTGGCTCAATAGTGATGGAAGTAATCTGTTTAATAATGTCAGAAGGACTGCAAATCAGTGAAAATGATCCCAAGTCTTAGAACCTTCACCACAAGCAGTTTTTCTTGCAGTGATTCTCAGAATCACAGGTCCTTTCACTTTGGGATTCTTTTCCCTTGCATCTCTGATCAAGTCAGCACATACCTTCTCCAAAAGGTTTACACTGTGGCTAGTTAGAGTAATTCTAATTTGGTGAATCACCACCTTTGGTTCCGTGGGCGCCTTCCCAGTGTCTTTAAAAGCCATGGCTGCAGCATGGCTTCCTAACCAACTTGCTCCTCAGCAGAAGCAAACAGCAGGGAGTCAGAAATAGGAGCAGGGTGCCCAGAGCTCTGCTGGATCTGCCACCATATTCCTCAAACAGCTTAAGAGACATTCACTGAAGTTTTAATCAAGTTTTAGGAGGAAATAAAAATAATGCATGTTTTTATTCAGGAACCTTTATCTGGAAGTCAATAGGCTACATTTGTTTACTTTTTAAAATTCATATTAGAAGGAAGTTTAAATTGTTAAAATCCATCTGCTTTTATAACTGGAAATATTCTGATATATGTTCAATTGTCAGGATTGGCTTTGGTAGTTTACAAGTAACTGGTTAGGCAAGATGGCAATTACACCAGGACTGAGTTACAATTGGATATATTCCAACAAGATGTTGTTTGGGGGTTAACATAAAAATACATAAATTATTAGCTAATTTGCCAAATTGCTTGTCAATTCACTAAAATTGTTAGCTAATTTAAGTGAAAACACCTAAAAATGTCTTTTTAATTAACTTGAAAAATCCTAGCAAGCTACATTACTGCACATAAACTTAGATACTGAGGAATTAGCTTTTGATTTTAAGAAGTTCTCTTTTCCTCTGTTTAGCACTTTTAGCTATCTGTATCATAATTTCTGTTTTGAAATGCATTATACTGTGTACAATTTCTTCTACTTATATTTTAAAAGAATGTGAATGCAATTTTTAGGACTTCTTTTTATATTCTTAGGTTTGAGAGTTTTCCTGCCCTAAATTTGTGAGACACAATGGAGTGGAGAACTAAGATAAGTATCCAAATTATGTTTCTATATTCCATGCCTGTATTTTATAGCTATTTGATTTCAAAATATTTTTCCTTGGTTCACTTTTACAGTCTTTGCTATTTCTTTGTATTTATTGACACCTCTGTATTGCTATCTGTGTATTTTCCATCAGTTTATAATTTATATATTTCATTTAAAGAATTACCTCATTTTAGAATCAAAGATGCAAAGGGTCCTTCAGTAATAGCTAAAATTCCAAATTTCCTTTCTCAAAATCTATATGATGAAAAAAATTTAAATAGTTAAACAAAAATTGAATTTGAGACAAACATATCAGGTGGAAACACTCATGCAAGCTTTTATAGTTATTTTTTTAGAAAGGATCACAGATTAGTTCTATTAAGTTTAGAAAAGATTATTAGTCACATGTCTAAGATAAATGGTAAAGTTAAGTATAAGTGATTATTTGTAGGTAAGAGACATAGATGACAATAATTCTTTTTTTATTTGCTGTAATACATAATACAAGAACAAAGCTCTCTGTGGAATGGCTGTTATGTACTTAGAAGAAATAATGAAAGTCGATTTGATGTATTACAAAATTCATATTTGGAATTCACTACCATTTGGTTGTTATTGAAACAAATTTTTCCTCTGCATTTTTAAAAAGTTGAATAATGTTTTTTCATTAATCATCTTTTGAAGTTATTTTCAAGTTATGTTTCTATAGGGCCATATATATACATGATGCCATATCATGGAGAAATTATAATCCTGAACAAATGAAACCTATACCCAGAAGAGCCTAAAGTTTATCTTTATACATATTAGAATAAAAAAAATCAAATTTCATGGTTCAGTATAGAACCTAATCTCTGCATGGTCTAGAAAGAGAACTGCTTTTATAAGAGCAATACTAAGCATTTAGTCAGTGCTATGGGGAGGAAATCTTCCTGAACCATATGGCTTAGGGTGTCACATGGCATTGTTGTCTCACCTCTGTAATGAACTTCTTTTCATAAAGCAGTATTTTGAGTCCCAAACCTATAAGAAACATTTCTGATGGTTATAGCTGCTATGTGAAAAGATGGATATTAACAACAGCGTTTCTAAAATGCCTCTTTATTGAACTCCTTCATTAAAACCAGAACTCTTTTTAAAAAACATTTATATTCTCATTATTGCTATTATTATTATTTATAGCCCACATAATATTATCTTACCTTATTATTATGTACAATTGGCCTAATTAACCACAATAGTGTAATGGATTTGGAATTTTATATGTTTGTATACTTCTCCGATTAATCTCATGAACAATTTGAATCTATCAGTGAATGATGCAGTATTTATTGAGTGTCCCTCTTCTCTGTACAACATTCTACTTGGTTCTGTAGAAATAAAGAAATACCCAACTGAAATATATATAATATAGTTATATGATATATGATCTATATGATTATATATATATAATCAAGAATCAAAACTGGTAAGAAATGTTAAACTATGTGGTTGTGATTCCAGAGGCTAAGAAATTTAGAGAAGAAAGAAATCAGATCACGTGAGTGAAACAGTAGAGAAAGATTCAAGGAAGTGTCAAGAATTTGGATAGTACTGGAATAGGTAGAAGATCAAAAAGGAAGATATTTCAGGTAAAGAGAAGAAATACAGGAAAGACAGTATGAGAAATTGACCATAATGGTACATCAGGACAAAAAGAATGGGTGAAAATAAAGTTGTTAATCCTATGTTTACCAGGACACCCAGATCATACAGAATAATCATGATATGGATGGACAGACACATTGCTAAATATTCCTGCCACTGACATTGGCTACTTTTTGTCCCTTTATTTTTTATTTTTTTAATGTTTATTTATTTTTGAGAGAGAGAGAGAGAGAGAGTGAGTGCAGGAGGGACGGAGAGAGGAGGGGCAGAGGACCTGAAGCAGGCTCTGTGCTGACAGCAGAGAGCCAGATGTGGGGCTTGAAATCACAAAGCATGAGATCATGACCTGAGCCGAAGTTGGACGTTTAACAGACTGAACCACCCAGGGCCCCCCCCCCCCCTCGCCTTTTGTCCCTTTAGTACCTCACAATGTCCTACTATGCCAACATCATTTGGAAACTGCCTTCCTAGCTGTGCTGTTTTACTGCCATTGACACAGAAGATGTTTCCTGATGATTCCTATGAATACCATGTTGTGCTTGGGGGAATTTAGCCTGTGGCAGGCTGAATAATTGACTCCCCAAAATATCCGCATCTTAATCCTCAGAACCTATGAATGGTTACTTTGTATGGCAAGATTGATTTTGTAGATGTGATTATGTTAAGCACTTTGAGAAAGGGAGATTATATTGGATTATCTGGGTGGGCCATTCCTATAATCACAAGTGTCCTTTTTTTTAATGTTTATTTATTTTTGAGAGAGAGACAGAGCACAAGTGGGGCAAGTACAGAGAAAGAGAGAGGGAGAAACAGAATCTGAAGTAGGCTCCAGGCTCTGGGCTGTCAGCTCAGAGCCTGATATGGGGCTCAAACTCATGAACTGTGAGATCACAACCTGAGCCAAAGTCAGACACTTAACTGACTGAGCCACCCACAAGTGTCCTTATAAAACACAGGCAAAACTAGTTTTGGTGGTAGAAGAAGAGAAGGCAATGTGGTGACAGAAGCAGCAGTGGTGTTATGTAGCCCTAGCTAAGTGATCTGGAAGGAATCAAGGTATTGATTGATACCTTGGTTTTAGACTCATGAGGCCATTTTAGACTTATGGCCTCCAGAACTGCAAGAGAATAAGTTCCAGTTGTTTAAGCCATTAAGTTTGTGGTCATTTGTCACAGCAGCAACAGAAAACACATGCACAACTGAAACTTCCCAGCTTGGCCAAAATATATTTAAATATAAGAATAGCAGAAGTAACTGCCAACTTATGTAGGTATCTCTGATATCTAGGAGATATGATGTCTAAGAGAGTGAAAGAGTCTTGGGAATTACTGATACAGCTGTTGAAATCACTGTGTTGATGGCAGAGCATTCTTCAGAGATGCTCATGAGCTGAGAAGGTGCAAATGGGTCTTCAGGACAATACATATATAAAGTGATGACCAGAAATTTAGGAGAATAGCAGACAACAGATTAAATGGTCTATAGTGGTAATATTGGCTTACTGAACGGGGACAATGGAAGAAGGAATCATCTGGGGAGAGGGCTATGGAGCGATGCATCATTAGGTTTTAAGTTCAGTGCACTTAAAGAAATAAAGAGAAGTAAAAACTCTTTAGAAAAAAGAACCATTTACCAAAAGAGATGAAGGGATACTGATTCTCTGAGGATGGAGGCTGTTAGTAAGGGTGAAAGGGGGAAAAATTATGGAGAAAATTAGGTGAGAATGTAATGAGAGAAAATTTGAACTGAGTTACAAGTGACAAGGTATTGATGCTCGTAGGAGAAAAATGAGAGGATAAGAGCGTTACAGTGAGGGAAAGTGATGGTGGGATGATAGGAGATAATTATTTATGGACTAAGAGCAAATGGGCCAATGTCCTTGAGAATATGAAGTCTCTGTATAGATGCGTGAATAGTAAGACTCCCAGGGACACATGGCCACACACCTGCAGAGTCAACGACAGGGTCCTGGCCTTGGCGGCTAAGTAGAGGTGTGGGTCTGTGTTCAAAAAGCAGTGGGATTTCATGACATGTGAAGGGTAGGTATGCTATTGAAATGGAAATAGCTTCTAATATACTTCTTTGAGAAAACTTTCTCTTCACTGTGACCAAGTGGGATTTACTCCTGGGCTGCAGAGGTGGTTCAATATCTGCAAATAAATAACATGACATACCATGTTAGTACAAGAAAGGATAAGAACCATATGATCCTCTCAATGAATGCAAAAAAAAAAAAGCATTTGACAAAATACAGCATCCATTCTTGAATAAAAACCCTCAAAAAAGTAGGGATAGATGGAACATACTTCAACATCATAAAGGTCATATATAAAAGACCCACAGCTAATATTATCCTCAACTGGGAAAAACTGAGAGCTTTTCTCCTAAGGTGGGGAATATGATAGAGATGTCCACTCTTACCATTGTTGTTCAACATAGCACTGGAAGTCCTAGCCTGAGCAATCAGACAACAAAAAGAAATAAAAGGCATCCAACTTGGCAAGGAAGAAGTCAAACTCTTTGCAGACGACATGATACTTTATGTGGGAAACCCAAAAGACTCTACCAAAAAACTGCTAGAGGTGATACATGAATTTAGCAAGGTCGCAGGAGATAAAATCAATGCACAGAAATTGGATGCATTCTTATACACCAATAATGAAGCAGCAGAAAGAGAAATCAAGGAACCGATCCCATTTACAATTACACCAAAAACCATAAGATAACTAGGAATAAACCTACCAAAGAGGTAAAAGATTTGTACTCTGAAAACTGTAGAACACTTATGAAAGAAATTGAGGAAGACACAGAGAAATGGAAAAATATTCCATGGAATAACAAATATCCCATTGGAAGAACAAATACTGTTGCAATGTCTCTACTACCCAAAGCAGTCTACACGTTCAATGCAATCCCTATCAAAATAGCATGAACATTTTTCACAGAGCTAGAAAAAACAATTCTAAAATTTTTATGGAAACAGAAAAGACTCCATATAGACAAAGTAATGTTGAAAAAGAAACCAAAGCTGGATGCATCACAATTCCAGACTTTAAGCTGTATTAAGCTGTATTAGAAGCTGTAGTCATCAAGACAGTATGGTACTGGCACAAAAATAGACACATAGATGGGACAGTGGAAAAGAATAGAAAACCCAGAAGTGGATCCACAACTATGTGGTCAACTCATCTTCAACAAAGCAGGAAAGAGTATCCAACAGAAAAAAGACAGTCCCTTCAACAAATAGTGCTGGGAAAATTGGACAGCAACATGTGGAATAATGAAACTGGACCACCTTCTTACACCATATACAATATAAATTCAAAATTGATGAAAGACCTGAATGTGAGACAGGAATCCATCAAAATCCTGGAAGAGAACATAGGCAGCAACCTTTTTGATCTCTGCTGCAGCAACCTCTTACTAGGTATGCCTTTGGAGACAAGAGAAACAAAAGCAAAAATGAATTCTTGGGATTTAATCAAGATAAAAAGCTTCTGCACAGCAAAGGAAACAATCAACAAAACTAAATGGCAACCGACAGAATGGAAGAAGATATTTGCAAATGACATATTGGGTAAAGGGCTGTTTTCCAAAATCTATAAAGAACTTATCAAACCCACCACCCAAAAAAATAAAAAAAAATCAGTTAATAAATGGGAAAAAGACATGAATAGACACTTTTCCAAGGAAGACATCCAGATGGAAAGCAGATACATTAAAAGATGCTCAACATCACTCATCATAGGAAAATGCAAATCAAAATCACAATGAGATACCACGTCACACAGGTCAGAATGGCTAAAATTAACAACCCAGGAAACAACAGATGTTGATGAGGATGCAGAGAAAGGGGAACCCTCTTACTCCGTTGGAATGCAAAGTGATGTAGCCACTCTGAAAAATAGTATAGAGATTCTTCAAACAGTTAATAATAGAACTACCCTATGACCCAGCAATTGCACTACTAGGTATTTATCCAAAGGATATAAAGATAGTGATTTGAAAGGGCACACACATCCCATTGTTTATAACAGCACTATTTGCAATGGCCAAAATACATAAAGAGCCTAAATGTCCACCGACTGATGAATGGATAAAGAATATGTGGGGTGTGTGTGTGTGTGTGTGTGTGTATGTATATATATATATATATATATATATATATATATATATATATATATATATATATATAATGGAATGTTACTCAACCATCAAGAAGAATGAAATCTTGCCATTTGCAATGACATGGATGGAACTGGAGTGTATTATGCTGAGTGAAATAAGTTAGTCAGAGAAAGATAAATACCATATGATTTCACACATATGTGGAATTTAAGAAGGAAAACAGATGAACATAGGGGAAGGGAAGGAAAAATAAAATAGGATAAAAACAGAGAAGGAGACAAACCATAAGAGACTAATAACTATAGACAACAAGCTGAGGGTTGCTGGAGGGGAGGGAGGTGGGAGGATGGGTTAAATATATAATGGGAATTAAGGAAGGCACTTGTAATGAATGATCACCGGATGTTATATGCTAGTGATGGATCACTAAATTCTACCCCCGAAACTAAAACTACACTACATGTTAACTAACTTGAATTTAAATAAAATCTTGAAAGTAAAGAAAAAAACTTTCCCTTCACTTATGTCTATGAAATTATGCTTAAGAATTTAATTTGCAACATCATTTGTTGTTTTCTCTGTGCATCAACCTTCTTGTTATAGTTTTGTTTATGATAAATATTATGCTGTAAACTATATTTTAATAATATATACCTTGTTGATTCATTTGTAATAGTTTGTTTCTGAAGTTGAAATGTCCTAGTCAGTGGAAAAATGTTAGCTGTAGCTTTCTCTCTACAGAAACTGTGACTCTGGACCCCAAATGTAAGTTGGGCCCTCAGGATGAAAATACATAATTATTTTTTATTGTATTTATTTCGTCCATTTTATTTACTGTTTAAAGTAAGGATTTACTGTTTTTGCTCATAAGAACAGCCATTCTGGTACAGGAGTATGCCCTGCTGTGATGCAATTCTATACTCATATTAAATCCAGGTACCCCCTAAAGTGTTACAAGTCTTTCCCAGTTATCCTTGTCAAAAGCAGAAAGCACATATATTTACAGTGCTATTAACATTCTATCAAAGTGTAGGTGTAAATGCTCATATCTACCCTGCCTTGCATTGGTTACCTCTGTTAATATTAATAGCACATAATCATAAGCAACTTGATTTCCAAATCATATGTAATCTCCAAAAATATAAAACCACACAATAAAATAAATCAATACTCCCAATTTTTTTCTATTCCTCTTTTAATGGTCACCAAGTCTGTAGATAATAAAAGCAAGAAGAGAACAATGTGATATGATTTAATATAATAAATATAATATTGTGTACATATAACTATATTAATACAATTCAGTGTTTAGTAAATATGTTTAGTAAAGACAAATGTCTTTACCAGAAGAGCATGTTTCATGAGGTATTTAGAAAATATGGTAGGGGCAGCTGAGTGGCTCAGTCAGTTAAGTGTCCAACTTTGTCTCAGGTCATGATTTCATGGTTCATGAGTTCGAGTCCTACATTGGGCTCTCTGCTGTCAGCACAGAGCCTGCTTTGGATTCTCTGTCCACCTCTCTGTCTGCCCCTCCTCTGCCCATGCATACTCTCTCACTCTGTCTCTCAAAAATAAACATTTAGAAAAAAAGAAAATATGATAGTGACTTGCCCAATGAACCTATGAGAAATTATTAAGTTGCTAAGGTGAGTAGTTTTATATTTATGTTTGTTTTTTCCACTGTTTTTTTTTGGCAACTCTTCTAGAAAGTGGCACTCATTTTATTTGTTTTATGAGATGTTTCTACTGTAAATTACTGTGTCATCTTTACCTGTTTGTTAAAATAACCAAGAATCTGTTTTAAGCCCACAGATTTATTGCTAAATTATAACTCTATCCCTGTGTCTCTTATACTTAAAACACATTAGGTTTCTACATAACATTTCTCTATCAATCCACATTAGAAGGCTCACTATTGTGTCAAATTTTAGTGTGGTTATTATACCTGATATAGTAATCCACAGAAGTGGAGTGTGAACTTTGATTTGTTTCTATCATTTTACTAGATGCTGTAGACACAATCCCCAATCACTCAAAACCTACACAATCATCTTAACCTATGTCAGTCAGTTTATCACACAAGATCAACTACTTGATAGACTTTTGCTATGAATTACATATAATATTTTACTTGAATTTAGCCAAGTTAATAAAATAGTTCCCACAAAACTTTTGGATTCCAAAGTAGTTAGGATGATGGTACAGAGTCTATTGACCTGCTTGGACTGAATATCAACCAAATTCATGTGTTGAAGCCCTAATCCCCAATTGTCTGCCTTTGGAGATAGAGCCTTTAGGAGATAATTAAGGTTCAATTAGGTCATAAAGGTGAGGCTCTAATCTGACAAGACTGATGGCCTTATAAGAAGAAAAGAGAAGTCTCTCTCCACATCCATGTGCTCAGAGGAAAGGTGGTGTGAGTACTGCGGCAAGAAGGCAGCTATCTGAAAGTGAGGAAAAGAGTTATCAGCAGAAACTAAACCCTGCCAGAAAGTAATCTGAACTTCCAGCCTCCAGAATTGTGAGAAATAAGTTTTTTGGTTTTTTTTTAAATGCCACCCAGCCCATGATATTTTGTAATGGTGGTCTTAGCAGACTAATACATGATTTATACCCAATAGTGCCAAAATTCTGTAAAGTTGGTGATTTGTATTACCTAGTTGACACACACTGAAATAAAATTGACAATGAAAATGGTCTTTCAATTTTGAAATCTCTCAGCAATTTGAATTATTGATCTTATCACAGATTTTTATGTCTGATTTATATTTAAGTAATGCATTTCAATAAATTGCTATTTTAGTCACTGCAAACAATGACTTGCTTACAATAGTACAGATGTACAGAAATAATATATGAAACATTTATCAACCTCATGTATGGCATGCGCATTAGTCAATTAAAATGGACGTCCAACCAATGAGAACAGAAAATAGCTGCTATTTTAAGCTTACCCATTGAGTGTCAGATCTGCCTACTCATACATCAGTATGATTTTTTAAATGAGTGATAGTACCAACAATAGTTGATGCAGTGAGTCTTCTGAGTCATTTCTTTGAAATAATTTTATAGTTCTTCTTCTATAAATGGTTTGTGAATAAACCTGACTTATTTATGGAATATAGTGCATTATAAGAGTTACAACAAGGTAAGTTTGAGATGAGGTGCCTCTTTTTAAAATTTTTTTTAATGTTTATTTATTTTTGAGAGAGAGAGAGAGTGCAAGTGGGGGAGAGGCAGAGAGAGAGCGAAACACAGACTCTGAAGCAGGCTCCAGGATCTGAGCTGTCAGCACAGAGCCCGATGTGGGGCTCAAACCCACAAACTGTGAGATCATGACCTGAGCCAAGTCTGATGCTTAACCAACTGAGCCACGCAGGCACCCTAAGATGAGGTGCCTCTTGAAGAGGTCAGTTTCGTTATTATTAAATTAAAGGCTAAAACCTCTCTCACATTATTGGCTTCATGTGTTATCTTTGAATTTACAGAGTTTTCGTTTTTGTATTACTTCCTTGCTCCTGGAATAGAGACTACTTTCCTCTGATTGACTTCTAACTTTTGTTAATTGTAGTTATACTTATTTTAAGAACTTTTACATAATCATATGATTTTTTTTGTTAGATGGTATTTAGGTGAGATGATTCCACCACCTATAACATGCAGGTATGTTGGAATCCTGCAGTTTACGGAAAAGTGAAGGTTGAAAAGGCCCATGGAAACCATTCTGTGCAAATCCCACCTCTCCCTGTGCACTGATTTTAAAGATAATAATTTTCTCCCTTTCCACATGATATCTTTAAGAATGGTTGTTGCTGCTCTGGACAATTTTGCTTTGTTAATTTCTAGTGGGTATCAATGAAATGAAATTTAAGAACTTCCAAAACATTAAAAAAGCGGACTCAAAATTTTGTTTACCTCATTAAAGGAATGAATTTTATATTGGTTCCCCAGTTGCTAATTGTATTATTTTTTAGCTTTTAGTTTCACAAAGCCAAATTTTTATTATAATTATTTGCTTTTCAAAGGAGACTTTCATTTTTCTTATTAGATATACTGTTTGTCTTCAACATATAGATTCTTGGAATAAGTCATAATATGAACATTGGTTCTGATGTTCTTAACTGCATGCTAGGCTGGGAAAAAGTATACAGCACTTTGGGCAAATATCTTAATTTCTGTGAGTTAAGACTCTTTATTTATAAGATGAGGTTCATAGTATTAACCTCCTGAAGTTTTATAAGGTTTAAATGAAATAATAACATATACTGAGAGCCAACTACATAATAGATACTTTTAAAAAAGGATGATCTTAACCATGCCACCTTCTGTCCTCTTCTACCATCACTTTTGTTATTGTATGACAGTGACAGAAAACATATGGCAACAAAGGAGTTACACATGGTACAAGCTCATAGCTCACTAATGTTTCAAAGTAAAACCATTAACCTTCTTTTCTTAGGTTACTGTGTGACACCTTTGGATTCCTTCCAGCTCTCTCCGCCTTGACCAGGAGTTACACAAAAGATGAGTGTGGTTGACTATAGCATGAGGGAATCCTTACTGGAATCCAATTTTGGTCCACAAGTACATAGCACAGACTATTATTTTAGTGCTCTAGATGAACAAAATAAATGAAATACTCTATCCTTAAAAAACAACTTACATTTTCATTCAAATGTTGCTTTCCTCTGATGGGAGTCAAGATTTGGTGGAAACAGAGGCAAACTTACTTTGGCATGATTGTGAAATCACATTATAAGTGGAATCAGCAACACTTGGCTCAGATCCAGTTACTCTAATGCATTATGAGTGACTCAATTTAACTGAAAATCACCACCCGACATTGTTATTAGATAAAGTTATGAAATGATTTTGTAGCAGCAGGGACTTATAGGTCTTTTGTGCAATATAAAATTTTAATGAAATGGACATTTAAAGATTACCATTATAGTATATCATGTAGTCTATAATTAAAACATTAAATTATTTTTACATAATAAACCAAGATAAATGCAATGTCTGGGATTTTAAAATGACAAAGCAAATGAGCTTAAATTTTATTAATAACATATTGTCACATAAAATAAACAAATATGTCTGGTAATGACTGTGTAGGATACATCATTGAACAACTATTTTTTTTTGTCTGAGAAGCAGAAAATAAGGCAGATATTTAGGAAAAGGGCATGGTTTTTCTATGCGATACACTATAAGGTGCTTGGAGATTTGATGTCTACATGAGATACCAAGAATATATTTTAAAACATTTTGAGCCAATGTGGTAGACTCCCCAGCATTTATTCCACTGCAACTGGTTAGCCTCTAACCATTGTAATCTCATTCTTCTGGCCAGTGGTTTGTTTAGTTGTGGCAGCAACTTGGCTCCAGTAGAATGTAAGTTATATGAGGGCAAGATTTTTGACAGTTGTGTGCATTGATGTATCCCTGTAACTTAGTGACAGGCCTATGGTAGACACTCATAAATAGTTGTTGAAAAAAGAATGATAGAGCAGAAAAAAAAGATGAAGGAAGGAAAGAAATAAGGGAGAAGGGGAGGAAGAGAGAGAAAAATGGACAGACAGAATAAATGGAAGAAGAAAGAAAAGGAGAAAAAAAAGAACAGAGAATGACCCAAAGGGAGAGGATTGTTTGGGTTCCTGGAATCAATCAATTGATCTCTCTCTGTCACTTTCTTCCTACTTGAGCAAGGGTCATTTTGCTCTATTTTTTTTCTGACAGCCATTCGAAAAAAATAAAGACAGCCATAGGACAGTATAGATCTCATGTATGGTAGAGTAGGGCAATGGAAAGAACCTGAGTTCTTTCTTTTCTCCCAGCCTCACTGGGGCATAATTGAACACATATCAGTGTAGAAGTTTAAGGTGTATAGCATAATGGTCTGTGTTACATATATTGTGAAATAATTACTTCAGTAATTTTAGTTAGTATCATATAGATACAATAAAAAATTTAAAAAAAGAAAAAAATGTGTTGAGAACTCTTAAGATTTATTCTCTTACAACTTTACTATGTCATAAAAGTGCTAGCTATAGTCATCATGTTGTATATTACATCCTTAGTACTTACTTATTTTATAACTGAAAGTTTATACCTTTTGACCACCTTCTTCCATTGCCCTCCTCCGCTGCCTACCACCACTTATTTGCTTGGTGTCTGGCTTTTCCCCACCTTAGCTTCCACATATAAGTGAGATCATACCAGTATTTGTCTTTCTCTGTTTGACTTATTTTACTTAGCATAACATTCCACCCTTCTGGTAATCAGTGGTTGTTTCCTGTATGTATGAGCTTGTTTCTATTTTGTTTTGTAGGTTCATTTGATTTTAGATTCTACATGTTAGTGGAATAATATGGTATTTTTCTTTCTCTAACTTATTTCACTTATCATAATATCCTCTAGGTTCATCCTTGTTGTCTCAAATGGCAAGATTTCATTGTTTTTCATGGCTGATAAATATACCATTGTGTCTGAAATCAGGAAGTGTGATGCTTTCCACTTTTTTCTTTCTTAGGATTGCCTTGGTTATTCAGGGTATTTTGTAGTTCCATATAAATTTTAGGATTTTTTTCCTACTTCTGTTAAAAATGCCATTGGAATCTGTATAGAGATTGCATTAAATTTTTGGATAGCTTTTGGTAGTATTAGCATTTTAACAGTATTAATTATTTCAACCCATAAACACAAGATACCTTTCCATTTTTTGTGTGTCTTCTTCAATTTCTTTCATCAATGTTTTATATTTTTCCAAGTCGAGATTTTTCACCCTATTTTTTAAGTTTATTCCTAAGTGTTTATTAATTTTTAATGCTGTTGTAAATGGGATTGTTTTCTTTAATTCTTTTTCGGATAATTCATTGTTAGCACTTAGAAATGCTACTGATTTTTGTATGTTAATTTTGCATCCTTCAAATTTACTGAATTTGTTGATTAGATCTAACAGGATTTTTTTGGTGAAACATTTCAGATTTTCTATATACAAAATAATGTCATCTGCAGATAGAGATAATTTTACCTCTTTCTTTCCAGTTCTGATGCCTTTATTTCTTTTTCTTATCTGATTACTCTGCAAGGACTTCCAGTATCATGTTGAATAGGAGTGGTAAGAATGAACCCTTATCTTGTTCTTGATCTTAGAGAAAAAGATTTCAATTTTTCATCTTTGGTATTATATTAGCTGTGGGCTTATGTTGAGGTACATCCATTTTATACATAATTTGTTAAGTTATCGTCATGAATGTAACTGATTTTGTCAAATGCATTTTTGGCATATGTTTTTTAGAAATATACAATGTATCAAGACTGGAATCAGAAAGAAATAGAAAGTCTGAATAGGTCACTTACTAGTAAGAAGATTGAATCAGTAATAAAAAATCTCATAATGCAGAAAATCCCAAAACTACATGGTGAAGTTTACTAAACATTTAAAGAAGAATTAATGCCAATGCTCCTCAAACCATTTCAAAAACTAAAGAGGAGGAAACACTCTCAAATTCATTTTATAGGTCAGCATCACCCTGATACTAAAATCAGAAAAGGACATTATCAGAAAAACAAAACAAAACAAAAAACAATAATCCAATATTCCTGATGAATATAGTTACAAAAATTTGCAAACACTGGCCAGCCAGGGTCACCTGGGTAGCTCAGTCAGTTGAGTATCCACCTCTTGATATCAACTCAGGTCATGATCTCAGGGTTGTGAGATTGAGCCCTGCATCAGGCTCCATGCTAAGTGTGGAGCCTGCTTAAGATGATCTCTTTCTCCTTTTTCCCCTCCCCTCCATTCATGTATGCTCTCTCTGCCTCTAAAATAAAATAAAATAATTAATAATTAATAATAATAATAATAATACCAACCAGCCAAATTCAGGAGCACATTAAAAGGATCATTCACCATGATCAAGTAGGATTTATGCCAAGTGGGATGCAAGGATTGAGCAACATACACAGATCAATCAATGTGAATATATCACATTAATAGAATGAGAGAAAAAAATGATTATCTCAATAGGAACCTGAGTTCTTGATGATAAAGTTGAGCATCTTAATTAATCAAGCCCAAAACAGTTCTACCTCTGAACTTAATTATGATGCAGCAAAATTTTTATTTATTTTATTTTATTTTATTTTATTTTATTTTATTATTTTATTTTATTTTATTTTATTTTATTTTATTTTATTTTATTTTATTTCATTTTATTTTATCTGAATTGAGTCAGAAGTTTCATTTTTGTTGCTGAACACTTCCTAATAGACAACGTCTGGATTCCAGAGTCTGCCGATAGTAGACTCAGGTTTAAAACCATTTTACCAGTCAGAACCTGGTATGTGACTGGTAATGAGGCTCTCTGTAATCAGTAATAACAACAGCAACAACAGTATTATTCTCTGATACTATGTTCAAGCCCTGCGCTAATGTTTTACATATACTAGATCCCTATGCTAGCCTTACTAGGTGGGTATTCTTGCTGCCAGCTTACAGATGCAAAAGTTAAGGACATTTCACAGCATACATAGTGTATAAGGGAGGTTGATATAGGAGATTAATCCATGTCTGTTAGACTCTGGAGTTCAAGCTTTGTATCCCTAGATTGCATTTTCATAGCACTCATGTTGGTCTGATTTGAGAGAGCTCCCTTTTAAAATTCATATGCTGTTCTTAGAACAAAATACAAACTAAAGCTTTAGTTTCTCTTCAGGTAATTCTCAATTAGCTTTAGTTTCTCTTCAGGTAATTCTCAATTCCCAGCCTTCCCTGACAAGCCAAGTATATGCTTAATTACCCAAAATGTCTAGTTTTTTCATTGCCTGTGAGTATTTGAATTTGAGAACAAAATGGTGCTTAAACATATATGTACAACATTATTGATTTGGAAAACATGATATAAACAAAATGTCCAAAATGTTAGCAGAATCATAGATGAAGGAAACCTCAGAGCCAAACACAGCGATATAGGGGTCACCTAGAAAATACATGTTTTACGGTACACAATTTCCATCTGCTCTTTAGAAGCTGAAAAGAATTTGGTGCACCTGGGTGGCTCAGTCAAAGTGTCCACCTTCAGCTCAGGCATGATCTCACAGTTCATGAGTTCGAGCCCTGCGTGGTGCTCTGTGCTGACAGCTCAGAGCCTGGAGCCTGCTTTGGATTCTGTCCTCCTTCTCTCTCTGCCCCTCCCCCACTTGTGCATGTGCTCTCTCTCTCTCCCTCTCAAAAATAAACATTAAAACAAAAGAAGCTAAAAAGAATACAGAGGTTAAAAACTGCCTTCCAAAGCAAAATGTCTGTTTAGTTTTTCTTAAAACTTAAATGTTTTTTGAATAAGTAATAATAGTAAACTTAGAATCAGAGTGTGCTTAGGTTAATTGCTTTTAGCACTCAATATTTGTATTTTGCTTGTCATTCCTTTGAGTCTCATTCCGTGCTATCCATGGATGAAAAATATGAAACTACAATACTAAGAATCTCTTCCAAGTAAGCATTCATAGAAAGTTTCTTTGAAGTAATTTCTTATTCTAAAGAAGATATCATTTATACCACTTGGGAAATCTTTGGAAAAAAAACAAACTCATTCTGATAATGATCTCTGAAATCTACATTTTCACTATTACCACAATTGTCCTTTTTATACTATTTCTCAATTCTTCCAGGATCTGAAACTCACTGAATTTTTATTAGGTCTAATATTTCATCAAAAATCTAGATGGATAGTACCAAAGCTCTGTTTATTCATTTATTCGGGTAACATTTATTGGTAACCTACCAGGCAATATGAAAGACATGGTATGAAATAGACAGGTAAAGAAGGTACAGTTCTTGAGATAGGAATGTGATAGATATTGAAAGTGCAACTAAGTCCTATAAGAGTGGTAGATTAGAAGAATGTTAAACCCATAGAACACTAAACCTGCCTAGAGAATTTGCAAAACCTTACTTGAATTGATAATTCCTCAGCTGAGCCTTAAAAAATGAACAAAAATTTTGTATGTAGGAAAAAAGTATAATAAAGAAAGGACTGGCATCATAGACAGATGAAACAGCGTGTAGGGAAGCATGAGAGAAGAGAAGGACAAATGAGAATTTTCTAGAATGATGCATTTTAATAAACTAAATCCTCATAGTAGTCCTATGAGTTTTTATATTTATCCTCATATTATTGATGAAAGACCTGTGACTTGGGAAATTTAAGTTTTTACCATTTGCTCAATTCTGTTTCTTACTCTTCTTTAGTTCAAGTCTTTTTATCCTTATGAACTTATATAAGACCTATCAGCAATCCAACTCTCACAATTTCTCAGTAAATATATGTTGATTAAATACATGAATCAAGGGAACAAAGGAATTTCTCTTTATTTGTAATTTAAAAAAATTGTGTGATTTAATATTGGCCCAATTATGATTAGAATTCATGTCAAAGCTTGTGAGAACAATTTTGAAAATAAAACTTCCCTTGGGATTTCAAGTAGGATATTGGTTACAGAAGAGTTAAAGGGTCTAGGAGAGCAAAAGGGAAAAAAAAGGTGACCTGGAGAAGGAGAAGGGGAAGAGAAGAAGGAGGTAAAGGAGAGGAGGAGAGAGTTCTCAATGTACTATATGGAGAAGGGGCAGGAAGTATGTTTTCATCATATGTGCCATAGATAAAGGTTTCCTGTCACTAGCCAAATATTTATAGGAGATTTCTACATAGAGAAAAATATTCAAATTGGCAGAATGATATTGAAATCTAGGTCTGTCTATACCTAAGGCTAGGAACTTTGGAACTTCTTGTTACTATAGTCTGTTCTTTGAGTGTTTTCATTGAAGAGTGTTCCATATGGTAACTGAACAATTTTCCTGGTCCTTCCTGTCTCTCATAAAATTCAAGTTTAACAGTTGTTCTGTTGAATAGGTTCAATATCAACTCTTGTGTTACACATATGTGGTAAGGAACATACTGAAAGTTTTGGAATTGAAGTAAACATAACTATACTTTTTAAAGATAAAGATTTTAAAAATAGTTTCAAATAAGAAAAATGAGAAAAAGATCATGTTCTTTCTACTAGCTTTTCTAGGAATAATTATGCTATAAATGGGAGAAATACAAGAAGCTTCCTATTACTAACTCAGAATAAGTCTGTCTTTCTGCTTTGAGCTTTGCTGACTTACACTCTGTATTTTATCAGGGAGTTTTCTGTCTCTGAAATCTAATTTTCCCATTGGGAGAATCCTTGATTCCTAAGTCCAGTCAACTCTATTGTTTGTGTATATTGATTATAGGTTTCTTTCCTTTTTGGATATACATGCTAAAATCTTAGATGCTGCTTTGATATCTGCTTATTTGTTCTTTTCTATTCTTTTAAGCTGATCTGTCACAAACCCAATTTTTATAGTTACACCTCAGTGGCCTTTCTTTGGAATAGCAGTCTTCTATGCTTACTTTTTTGCTGTGTATACATTTAGTATCTTGTGCCCAAACACACACATTTCCTATCCATAGTCCATATTGGATCTTTTGCCAATGGAATATTTACTAAAATTAATCAGGTACTATGTCAAAAAAGCGTTATGATAAATTACCAAAGTAGGACTTTCACAAGTCATAGTCTCTGGTCACAATAATTCAGTTAGTACAAAGAATGAATAAATTAGAAAACATTAACCCCTTTAAAATTAAATCTGTGGATCAAAAATCAACTGAAATGAAATGTCAGTTATATAGAAATTAATGAAAATATGAATAATTTGATGAATACCAATATAACATAGATAATGCTTGTATTTAGGTTAAAATGTATGACTTTAAAAGTTTTAATTAAGGGGCACCTTGGTGGCTCAGTCAATTAAGTGTCCCACTCTTGATTTCAGCTCAGGTCAGAATCTCATGGTTTGTGAGATTGAGCTCCATGTCAGACTCTGCACTGACAGCACAGAGCCTGACTGGGATTCTCTCTCTCTCCCCCCACCCCCCGACTTTCCCTCCCTTACTTGTGCTCTCTGTCTCTCTCTCTCAAAATAAATAAACATTAAAACATAAAAACTTTAATTAAAAAAACAAGATTGAAAACAAAGATTGAAAACAAAATTGAAAACAAGATTGAAACAAACCTTAAGAAATTAGAAACATTAAATGTAGTACAACTAAAATTTGGAGAACAGAATCAGTAAAGATAAATGCTGAAATTAATGGAACATAAAGTGAAAGAGTAAGAATTATTGGCTAAACAAAAACAATATTTCTCTCAAGAAAGACAAAGAATGTGAATAGGCAATCAAAAGAGAATATACAGAGCATGAGCAGGGGAGGAGCAGAGAAAGAGGGAGACACAGAATCCAAAGCAGGCTCCAGGCTCTGAGCTGTCAGCACAGAGCCCAACGCAGAGCTCGAAGTTACGGACGGTGAGATCATGACCTGAGCCGAAGTCGGATGCCCAACTGACAGCCACCCAGGCACCCTGGAAAAAAAACAAAAATAAAAACAAAAAACAAATTCTTATACATTGTCAGTTGAATATAAATAACCAGCAATGCTTGATGCATCTGATAGGATTTTTTTTTCAAATAAAAAATGATATTATTTTTTACCCAGCAATTCCACTTTTAGGGATCCATGTTCTAGAAATGAATGTATGACTTTGCAGTCAGTATTGCCCTTGGATTTGGGTCACAGCAGGCTCTGCTCTGGGCTCTGTTCTTCAGAGCACTCGAACCTGATTACCTTTCCCTATGGGCTGGAGAGTTGTTGGAGTCAAGAAGTCATGTCATTTTGGAACCTGTGATCTCCTGCCTCAACCCTGGGTCACATTCCATATGCTCAGGATTCTGAATTCTCTGCTAAGTGACCCAAATCAGTATAGGTCCTGAATGTGCTTTTTCCCCACTTTATTTTTTTTCTCAGCACCTCTAGGCTGAAGGAGGGGTCAATTGGAGACTATGAGGGGAAGAGAGTAGTTCATTGAATTATTGGTTGTTTTGTTTGTTTGTTTGTTTGTTTTGTTTTGCAGTTTTTTTGTTTGTTTAAGCACTAATCTTCATTGGTTTTTATGGTGATTTTATATTTTTTCTTTGTTCCTCATACTCTCTCTCACTTTTACCAACCTCTGCAGGTGACTTTGTTTTGTTGCCTTTAAGAAAGTAGAAAACAGGGGCGCCTGGGTGGCGCAGTCGGTTAAGCGTCCGACTTCAGCCAGGTCACGATCTCACGGTCCGTGAGTTCGAGCCCCGCGTCAGGCTCTGGGCTGATGTCTCGGAGCCTGGAGCCTGTTTCCGATTCTGTGTCTCCCTCTCTCTCTGCCCCTCCCCCGTTCATGCTCTGTCTCTCTCTGTCCCAAAAATAAATAAAAAACGTTGGAAAAAAAAAAAAAAAAAAAAAGAAAGTAGAAAACATTCAATGGTAGCTCCAAAAGGTGTTCCAATTGCAAACTCACAAATGTAACGATGCCACAAGTTTCTTTGTCCTCCCCTAAAATTACAGGGAACTCCTTTTTCCTACCCAAGACCTGCTCTTCCATTTGTGTCCTGGGTAAATCTGATCCTTTCTTGTTTTCAGAAAGACTTTTCTCTTTCATAGATTTCCTATCACCTTTGTATTATCATCTTTTCTCTACTGGATTTTTATTATACACATATGTTCAAAAGCTATCATCTTAAAGAAGAATCTCAGCCCCTTCAACCCTCTCCAGCTCTTTTCTCCATTTCTCCACTCAATTTTTCCAGTAGGTTTCATAGTCCTGCTTCTTGAAAGTGTTGTCTACTCATCTGTTTCTACTTCCCCAACCTTCATTCACTTCACACTTCCCCTCCCTCTGGCTTCTCTACCATCATTCTTTGAAAGAACTTTTGCCATTAGTTACAAACTAATCCCCTGTTGCCAAATCCAGAGAACACATTTCTGTTCTTAGCTTTCTTGACTGTTTAACAACATTTGACACAGTTTTCCACTCTGTTCTCCTTGAAGCAAATACTTTCTCTTTTGGCTTTCCTTTTCTCTTTGAAAATTTCTTTTCAGGGAAATACAAATCAAAACCATAATGAGATACCACCTCATGCCAGTCAGAGTGGCTCAAATGAACAAATCAGGAGACTATAGATGCTGGAGAGGATGTGGAGAAATGGGAACCCTCTTGCACTGTTGGTAGGAATGCAAACTGGTGCAGGTGCTCTGGAAAACAGGGTGGAAGTTCCTCAAAAAATTAAAAATAGAACTACCCCATGACCCAGTAATAGCCCTGCTAGGAATTTACCCAAGGGATACAGGAGTGCTGATGCATAGGGGCACATGTACCCCAATGTTTATAGCAGCACTTTCAACAATATCGAAATTATGGAAAGAGTCTAAATGTCCATCAACTGATGAATGGATAAAGAAGATGTGGCTTATATATACAATGGAATACTACTTGGCAATGAGAATGAATGAAATCTTGCCATTTGCAGCAATGTGGATGGAACTGGAGGGTATTATGCTAAGTGAAATAAGTCAGTCAGAGAAAGACAGATACCATATGTTTTCACTCATATGTGGATCTTGAGAAACTTAACAGAAGACCATGGAGGAGGGGAAGGGGAAAAAAAAGTTACAAACAGAGAAGGAGAGAGGCAAACCATAAGATACTCTTAAATACAGAGAACAACTGAAAGTTGATGATGGGTGGCGGGGGAGTGGGTGGTGGGCATTGAGGAGGGCACTTATTGGGATGAGCATGGGTGTTGTATGGAAGCCAATTTGACAATAAGTTATATTTTTAAAAAAAGAAAATTTATTTTCCTTTCCTTTGCCAGCTTATCTTCCTGTATCTGATATCTAAGTGTTAACATTCTTTGTTGCTTAGTTCCTTGGTGTTCCATTTTTTAAGCTGCTATTCATTCTATATATATATACTTCCTGGTCAAGTCTTGTCCATCCTCACTTCTTCTAAGTAATAATGATATGCTAATATGTCTAAATTTGGATCTTCAGCACAGACCTCTATTTAAGAGGTCAACTGACATTTGACAATTTCACTTGTGGTCAAAGTCACCCAGCACTTCAGTACCTAAGATTAAAATTACATTATGGGGACATGGAATACAAGGAAGCTCTACCTCACATATATCTCTAATAATGGTTTATCTTGATGAAAATTAAGTTTCACTAAATGTGACCTTTATTTTAGGAGAAAACCTTAAAGACAAAACCATTTTGACAAAATTTGAAATCGCTTTTTCTTATGACTGTTATAATCGAGTTTAAGATTTAGTTGAATGTCAAAAGAAAAGTGAAAAACAGTCTACTGATATTATAGAATCAGCAACAATGGCAGGAAGCTTCAATCACAAGAACACAGTTCCTCTCATTATTGCAGCTTTAGGAATTATTACTGACATATCCATTTTTCTATATTACTTCAACATCTGGCTTACAGGAAACATTATGATTTGTCTGTCTTACCAGTAGACACAGCCCATCAGTAATTTAAAAACTAGTGAAGGAGAAATTTTGAAATATCACAAGTCTTCCACTTTCAATAATGCCTCTCATAACTTCTAAAATCAAATTTCCATTTATGTTTCATTATATGAAACATAATGGATTTATGTGGGATATGGTTATCCTTTTATAAAAATGTATTTTTATAACATGTAATCTATGGTTGAATTCATCTATCAAAGATCCCTGTATCTCCAGTGACTTGGATCACATTCTTGGAAGTTATTACATTTTTCTTAGCTTGAGCCCTAACTTTTGAGTGTGCTTCCTTCTTACAGATTTTTGAAGAGCACACCACCAAAGATATTTTAATGCCTAAGATTCTGTCAAGTTGTAATGTGAAACCATGTCTGGCTTCCTTAACAATGACAGTGGGTTACTCTCTGCAGTCTCTTCCCCCATCTTGGTTTTCCTTTCTGGGATCATTGGTGTGGTCTTAGATTAATTTCAAGCTAAGGTAACCATTCATTCTCAGTTTGCCCTAGAGGCTTCTGTTTATACATTCTATCTGGCATCTTGTTTAGTTAGTGCTTCTTTTTATTCTCAATGGTATCCCAGTTTGGATGATAAGATAGATGGTTACCCCATTGGTAGTTGGGTAGGTAAATATGAAATCCCTTGCTGAGTTGTCTTCTTTCCAAATGCATGTGTCCTTTATGTTGCCTACTCTCAAATATAATCTTTTAAAATCTCTGATCTGTCCTTTCCCTTTGTCAGGGTCTTGGGGCAAAATCCAGTAAAGTTGGGATTTCTCAGGCCCGAGAGTTGAATTGGGAAGTTCTCAGCCCAAACAACAACCAGTGAAATGATAAATAAAGAAACTATAGCTAAAATTGTACGAGAAAGCTAAGATAAAGAAAGTCAACTGGAGAGTGTTTAAGACATAAAAAATCAGAACTCTAACTGAAGTCAGAGTCAACAGTCCACAATTTGGTCCCAGAGATGAAAACAAATGCAAAACAGATGGAGTTTTCTGAGTTTTTGACTAGAAGGAAGGCTGTGTTTGAGGCCTCTTTTTAAATAACCCTGATTGTGTGTAATTTAAGGCATCATTTTTGCTTAAAAGCCAAGGGTTTGTGTTGTGTTTGTCTTGAATGCATCATCTCCCTGGTAACTCTAATTATTTTTTAAAAGTCTACATACTTTCTCTTCCTGTAAAATATTTTGTGTGTTGGAGGGGGGGGGCGCACATTTTACAGAGTATTTTGCTATATGTTTGTTTAATTGCAATTTAGTTTTTCAACTTTGTTACTATAACATTGTTTGGTTTCCCTTGGACGAAGAAAACAGAGCTGTTAGAACTCCTAGTAAAAGGAATCTACCTTATAGAACTCACTCCCATTTTGATATTAATTGTGGGTTGATGATCATTCATCGAAGTCCAGTGACCCATTACTACCTTCAACCTTCCATATAGCCCTCATTATTTTCATGCTTTCCTTAGGTACTCATTCAGACTTTCTTCATTTTGGTCTTTTTATAATCATCCAGTACAAAGACAACACTTTTTGAAGCGTTAGATATGACATATTCAGTGGGTACAGATTTTAGATGGCCAGTTTTATTTTTAAGTCTTCTAATAAATGATGTAAATGCTATAATTTTCACATGCAGCTTTCTCAACCCCTACCCAACCATCAAATAATTCCGCCTCTCTCAGACAATAATAACTATTATCTGAGTTGTAAGATAATGACAACTACAGCTAAATTTCTGAGATTTAAAAGCATGGTTTTATTTAAAACATAAATACAAAGTTATGCACAGAATATGAAAATAATTCAACAACTGGACTGAGAAAAATCTTTACATAAATATATCCCATTGGTTCAATTTAAAAACTTCCCAGATCAATATAAAAACTTCCCAACTCAAATTATAAATCTTCATCCTACCAAATTTCAATTGATGATACAGTTCAATAGAGCACGATGAGCTCATTAAACTGTTTCCAAGATGTATTACAAGTGGACTTTATGAAATTTAGAATTGGTCTTTATTTCCATATTTCTGTAACCAACATTTAACATAATTTGTACAAAGATTAATTGAGTAACAAATATAATTCCTCAGTTAATGGAAATAAACACAAGAAAATCTAAATGTAGAGTAGTTGATATTCTTGTTAACTGAAAATTGGTTAAACTGTAACAGAAAATTGTGGAGTATTTTTGGTGTCCTATACACTTGCTATGTTTTTAAATTGGTTTGGAGACCAACAAGAGTAAGAAATATATTTCTGTCACTGTGGAAACTGGGTATGGAGACTTGATAGCTTGAAAATTTAATGGCCTTTTTCATGGAAATGATCCAACTCTACACTGAAGACAAAGGCCTTATTTACTGTTTATTGAACAAATAACTTAATCTCTATTATTTATCTTCTATTTAGTAGTTATATGCAAGAAAATATTTGCTAATTAATACAGCAAGTAAGAGATGAAAAAAAATTAGATTTCTGTCTACCTAATCTACAGTGTTTTGGAAAATTCCAATTTGGTTGACCTGCCATTGGAGAAATTCTATTTGATGTTACAGCTGAAGAATCTGGTCAGAGGTCAAAGGAAAATGAACTTTAAATGGATTAAAGACTTAAACATGAGACATGAAACCATAAAACTCCTAGAAGAAAACATAGGGATAATCTTTCACTCAGGAGACAAGAATATGCATTGGGAAAAAGATAGTCTCTTTAATAAATGGTGTTAGGAAAACTGGACAGCTACTTGCAAAAGAATGAAATTGGACTGCTTTCTTACAACATACACAAAAATAAACTCAAAGGATTAAGGACGTAAATGTGAAACCTGAAACTATAAATATCCTTGAAGAAAGCATAGGCAGTAATTTCTCTGACATTGGCTGTATTTTCTAGACATATCTCCTGAGACCAGGAAAACAAAAGCAAAAATAAACTATCGAGACTACATCAAAATAAAAAGCTTTTGCACAGCACAGGAAACAAAGCAAAACAAAACAAAAACACCTAAAAGACAACTTACAGCGTGGGAAAAGATATTTGCAAATGACATACCTGATAAAGGGTTAGTCTCCAAAATACATAAAGAACTTATGCAACGCAACACCCCCCCCCGCCCAAAATAATCCAATTAAAAATGGCAGAAGACATGGACAGACATTTCTCTAAAGAAGACATACAGATGGCCAACAGACATAGAAAAGGTGCCCAACATCACTCATCATCAGGAAAATGCAAATCAAAACTACAATGAGATACCATCTTCACCTATTAGAAGGGCTAAAATCAAAAACACAAGAAATCATAAGTGTTGGTGAGGATGTGGAGAAAAAGAACCCTTGTACACTATTGGTGGGAATGCAAACTGGTGCAGCCATTATGGAAGACAGTATGAAGTTTCCTCAAAAAATTAGGGGTGCCTGGGTGGCTCAGTTGGTTAAGCATCCGACTTCAGCTCAGGTCATGATCTCCCGGTTTGTGAGTTCAAGCCCTACGTCAGACTCTGTGCAGACTCTGTGTGTTCGGAGCCTGGAGACTGTCTCTGATTCTGCATCTCGCTCTCTCTCTTCCCCTCCCCTGTTCACTCTCTGTCTCCCTCTCTCTCTCAAAAATAAATAAAACATTAAAAAAATTGTTATTACTTTTTTTTCATGATCCAGTAATTGCACTACTGGATATTTACTCAAAAATGTAAAAACACTAATTTGAAGGGATATATGTGCCCTGATGTTTATTGCAGCATTAATTACAGTAGCCAAATTATGGAAGCAGTCCAAGTGTTCATTGATAGATGAATGGATAAAGAAGATGTGGTATACATATACAATGGAATATTACTCAGCTAATAAAAGAGAATGAAATCTAGTCATTTTCAACAACATGGATGGATCTAGAGAGTATAATACTAAGCATAAGTCAGTCAAAGAAAGAAAAATACCATATGATTTCACTCATGTGGAATTTAAGTACTAAAACAAATGAACAAAGGGGAAAAGACAAACCAAAAAACAGATTCTTAACTATAGAGAACAAACAGAGGGTTACCAGAGGGGAGATGGGTGAGGTGATGGGTGAAATAGGTGAAGGGGACTAAGAGTACACTGATCATGATGAGCACTGAGTAATGTATGGAATTGCTGATTCACTATATTGTACACCTGAAACTAATATAACACTGTTAACTACACTTGAATTAAAATTTAAAAAAAAAAAAAAGAAAAAATGTAGGTAAAACCTTCTCAATGTTTATTTTGACAATGATTTTTTGGATATGATGCCAAAAGTACAAACAACCAAAGCAAAATTAAGTGAAAAGAGTCTATCAAACTTAAAGCTTTTGCACAGCAAAGGAAAACAACCAATAATATGAGAAGGCAGTCTATAAAAGGAAAGAAAATCTCTGCAAGCTAAATATCTGAAAGAGGGGTAATTTCCAAAATATGTAAGAAACTCCTAAAACTCAATAGCAAAAAAAAAAAAGCAAAACCAAACACACAAAAAGACAAAAACAACCCCCCCCTCAACAAAACTCAAAACAAATAATTTGATTAAAAAATTGGGGAGAGGAGTTGAATAGGCACTTCTACAAAGAAGACATACAAAAGGCCAACAGGTATATGAAAATATTCTCAACATTACTAAATGTCAGGAAAATGCAAATCAAAAGATATCCCCACACATCTGTTAGGATGGTTATTTTCAAAGAGAAAAAAAAAAAAGTATTGATGATGTTTTGGAGAAATTGGAAGTTCCAGGTTCTAGTGTCAAATGGTACAGCCACTATGGAAAACAGTATGGCAGTTCCTCAAAAATTAACAATAGAACCAGAATATGATCCAGCAATGCCACTTCTGGGTAAATCCCCAAAAGAATTGAAATCAGGATCTTAGAGAAGTTTTTGAAACTTCATGTTCATTACAGCATCATTCATAGTATCTAGGATATAAAAACCACTCAAATGTCAATTGACAAGATGCATGCATAAAGAAAATGTGGTATATACACACACTAAAATTTATTCCGCCTTTAAAAAGAAGGAAATCCTACCATTTACAATAACATTGATGGACCTGGAAGACATTGTGCTAAGTGAATTACATCAGTCACACAAGGGTAAATACTGCATTATTGCTCTTAAATGAGGCATCTATAATGGCCAACCATATAGAAGTAAACAATACAATGGTAGTTACTCAAAGATGGCAGGGAGAGGTATTGAAGAATTGTTGTTAAATGGGTATAAAGTTACAGTTATACAACATGAGTACGTTCCAGAGATCTGCTGTACAATAAAGTACCCATAATTAACAATAAGGTATTATACACTTAAAATGTTTTTTATTTTATATTTGAGAGAGAGACAGACAGAGCATGAGCAGGGAAGGGGCAGAGAGATGGAGACAGAATCTGAAGCAGACTCCAGGCTTGGAACTGTCAACACAGAGCTGGACACGGGGCTCCGACTCATGAGCAGTGAGATCATGCCCTGAGCTGAAGTCGGACGCTTAACTGACTGAGTCACCAAGGTGCCCCGTACACTTAAAATTTTTAAAGGACAGGTATCATACTAAGTGTTCTTAGCAAAACAAAACAAAATGGCACAAGGAAACTTGGAGTTGATGGGTATCTTATTTTATTATGGTGATAGTAATATAAGTGCATACATATGCTCAAATCCACCAAGTTGTATACATTAATTATGTGCAATTTTTTGTATGTCATGTGTATCTCTGCAAATTTGGGGAATAAGAGGGTGAGGGGTCAAATACTTGAAAAGAAGCATTATTTCCCTAAATATGTGGTTTGATATATTGCAATTTTTGGAAAGTTGGTATAATTATTATCTATGTAATCATGTAAGTGCTCAAATTTTGGTTTTAATAAGCTATTAAATGACATAACTTTCTCTGCTATATATAACTATAGGTAAAAATTATTGGAGATTATTACAAGGTTGAAAAAAATCTTCAGAAGTTATTAAGAATTTTTAGGATTTCACTCTCAAGTTAAATAGAATATGCACTGTCTTAAAACTGTCCCCTGAAGAGGAGATTCTTTCTCTTTCAATAACTCATGTCATTAATGCAAAGTGTTCCTATCTAAATTCCTTTATATTTTGCAGGATTATAATACTGACTATCTGACAAATCTCCAGAATAGTTATGCTTTTGTTAATTATATACAGAGAAGAATATTTAAGACAAATCATTCAGGAAGAACTTGATAAAAAGTTGTAAATTTAATCTTCAGTTGCACTTGTTTGCTGAATACAACTAGAGAAGTAATTTTAACTGATTGTTAGTTTGGGTTACTCAAGGGCTACTTTCCATTGAAATAGTAAATCTTGAAAATTACTTCTTTCTCTTCTTCACCCACTATCATGTGCTCATAAACTCCCCCCCCCCTTTTTAAAAAAATTATTGTCAAGTTAGCTAACATACAGTGTAGCCTTGGCTTCAGGAGTAGGTTCCCGTGATTCATCACTTACATACAACACCCAGTGCTCACCCCAACAAGTGTCCTCCTCAATGGCCATCAGCCACCTCCCTCATCCCCTTAACCCCTTTCCCCATCAACCCTCAGTTTGTTTTCTGTATTTAAGAGCCTTTTATGGTTTGCCTCCCTTTCTGTTTGTAACTTATTTTTCCTTCCCTTCCCCTATGATCTTCTGTTAAGTTTCTCAAATTCCATTTATGAGTGAAATCATGTATCTGTCTTTCTCTGGCTGACTTATTTCACTGAGCATAATACCCTCTAGTTCCAACCGTGTTGTTGCAAATGGCAAGATTTCATTTTTTTCATCACTGAATAGTATTCCTTTTTAATAGAAGATGGATAGAGATGTTTTGTTATAAATATGAATTACCATGTTAGTTAAATAGTCACTTCATGTAGATTTTGTTATTGTTATAATGTACTTTGTTATAATTAAAATTAAAGATAATCTTTTTATCTTTTGGTAAAACCAGATGATTAAGTTAGAGCTCATTGACTAAACTTGATAACTTTTTTAAAAATACTGTTATAGAATAGTATTAGTCTCTAAGAAAATAATTAGGTCTAAGAGTCCTGCAGAAAAAAGAAGAGATCTTAGTATTTACAAACTGAAAATAGTACTTACTATAACATAGTCATTAGAGAATATTAGAAGTTGGGTTCTTTTCATTGTGTTGAGTAAAATTTGCCTTCATTTAAATTTGATGGTTATTAAATATGGAGCACAATCATCAAAGTCAAATTTTAGATGCAAGGCCATAGTCACACCTCTTCAATGAATATTTGCAACATGAAAATTGTCATTTATCAGCTAAGTGAGACTTTCACATATGTTGATTTTGTGTTAGATATATGCTATCTAACATATGTGATAGATATATGCATATATGCTAGAAAAATAGAGGATATATCAGCCTGAATTTATACATCTTGCTTCTCAGAATTTATTGCATGAATTGTTAGCAAGATGAAGCTGATATCTGAATTTAATAAGCCAATGATTTTGTAGCAGAATTACAGGATGCTAATTAGAATTTGCACTCTGGATTTTAGAGTATCACTTTGAATTATGTGTTTTTAATAGAAATTTTTCATCTCTATTAGATTATTAGCCTCAGTAACTTTATTTTAATAGCATATGAATTCTACTGGTAATGCATACATAAGTTTAATGCTCTTATGTAAATGCATGATCATATTTTATTAATTGAATCATTTTAGTTTTTTAAAAGTCGTGTAAGGAAATGCTTCATCAAGTATAGAAAACAGATTTGAAGACAGGAAGTAAACAGTGAGAAGACAGGAGGCAAACAGTGAGAATAAGAAGAATAAAAAAGTGTTTGCAGTGAGGTACTTCAGGGATGGGAATGATGCTTTATAATACATTGTTATGAAAAGATCCAAAAGAGAAAGCACACAGTGAAATTTGAATTTACAAATAATAGTTCTCTTAAGATGATTGGGGCATTCTTCGGGCTGCATTTAGGATAAGCACTTGATGAGCAAAATTTTGTACCTGCAAGTGAAAATTCATATGTTCAGAGAAAAATCCAATCCAAATTTGTGAATTCACTGATGTTTGTCCTTACCACCTATATTTCACGAGGCTGCCATAGCAAAGTATCACAAGCTGGGTGGCCTAAAAGAACAGAAAGTAATTTTCTCACAATTCTGAAAGCTAGAAGTCCAAAATCACATTGTTGGCAGAGTTGGTTCTTCTGAGGACTATGAGAGAGAATCCATTATGTGCTTCTCAGTTTCTTGTGAGGGCTGGCAACCTTTGGTATTCCTTGGCTTGTAGATGAATCATACAACCTCTGTTTCTGTCTCCGCCTGACATTCTCTGTGTCATCACACAAACTCAACATGGCTGGGGAAAAAATTGATAAAATTTATGACTAACTATAAAGAGGTCCTTAGTGCTGCCTAGAAATCCTACCACTTTTCCCTAATCAATTCACTTTTCCACTTTTCTTTTTTTTAAAAAAATTTTTTTTTCAACGTTTTTTATTTATTTTTGGGACAGAGAGAGAGACAGAGCATGAACGGGGGAGGGGCAGAGAGAGAGGGAGACACAGAATCGGAAACAGGCTCCAGGCTCCGAGCCATCAGCCCAGAGCCCGACGCGGGGCTCGAACTCACGGACCGCGAGATCATGACCTGGCTGAAGTCGGACGCTTAACCGACTGCGCCACCCAGGCGCCCCACTTTTCCACTTTTCTAGACAATTAGTCTGTACCTTCTCTTCTTTCATCAAGTCTCCAACTCCACTTTCACCTCTTCACTCTCAGTTAATAACTTTGTTATTTTACAAAGAAAAAAAAAGGCAGGAAAGAAAAGTTTCATCTTCTAAAACCAAAACTACATGCACTTATATAATTTGTGCTCTCAAGCTCTGCCTTCAGTCTTTTAAATATGAATGAACTGTGCTCCATCTAAGGCTCACCCCTTTTCTGTACACTGGTGCCCATCTTCTCTAACCTACATTGCTCCTACCATTCTCCTTTCTCTCCTCTCATCTTTACTTTCCCCTACCCGACTAGATCATTCCCAATGAAATATTTACAAACCACCTACCCTTTTAGATCTCATGTCTTAGCCCATGTACTTATCTCATTTCTCAGATCCATTTAAATTGAAACCACCCTGAAGAGTTATCCATACTGATTGCCTCTACTGCTTCCCCTCCTATTCTCTTTTGAACCTACTCTACTCAGAATGTTGTCTCAACCATTCCATTGAAACTACTCTTGTGGAGTTTTTCAATGGCCTCCAAGTTACCAAATCTGGTAAATCTTTTCCAAGTTCTTATCCTAGATTACCTATCAGCAGCATTTGGCTCAAACAATCACAACTTCATCCTTGAAACTCTTTCTTTACTTGGATTCCAGGACACACACTATCCTTGTTTGTCTCTAACCTCCTTGGCTACTTTATTATCTTCCTGACCTCTTAATGGTGCTTTAAACACCAGTAATATGCTGATGAATCCAGTATATTTATCTCTAATTTGATGTCTTTCTTGAATAGCAGTCAGATCATGAAATGCCTATTTGTCATTCATATGTGAACATTTAAAAGTATCTCCTCAAACTTAAATTGAAAAATAATACTTCTGCTTCCAATGCTTTCCCTCTAAAATATACATTAGCTCTTTCTATAGTCTACCAATGTCACCACATGACAACTTATATTTACAGATGCCTTTACCAGAAACCTTAGTGTAATCTTTAACTCCCTCTTTTTTTTTTCTGGCATCCTTGCAAATCCTTTCTGCTCTACCCTCTATATATATCTGAAATGGACCTTAGTCCATGCCACCATTAACATTTGTCTGGATTATTGCAGTAGTTTCCAATGGCATCCTTGTCACCACTCTTGGAAAAGGAGGAAATTTTTCAAAATTTTTGTCTGCCAAAATTTTTCATCTGCTTCTTACTCACATTAAAATCTGAAGTCTTTACTATGATCTCAAAAATGTACATGGTGTAGCCCCTAAAACCTCTCTTAACTCACTCCTACTCCCTATGAAAAGGTCAGTCGTAACTCATCTCAGTGTCTATGGACTTTCTCCATTTCCTATCTGTAATATTCTTCCTCTGGAGGTCTGTGTAGCTCACTCCTTCACATCCTTTGTAACTCTACTCCCATGTTTCCTTATCAGGAAGGATTCCCTCTGACCCCCTCAACCCCTTTACCCTGGTTGAATTCTTATATAAGACTTATTATTGACATATTCTCTATTAAGTTTTTTTGTTCTTATGTTGTTTATTGTATACCTTCCCCTTCTAGAAGGTAAACTCCATGAGAGCATGATCTTAGTTTGTTTTTTCACTTCTGTGTCCCCAAAAGCTTCGAATAGTGCCTGGTACATAGCAAACGCTCAATAAGTATATGTTGAATTTATGAAAATTGGTCCCTGGATTGTCCTTTAAGACTAAGACACAATACCTCTTACAGTGGTCTCAGGGATCTATGTTGCTAACAAGGCCTTCTAGTATTTAAAAAATTGTAATGTGGAGCATAATCAAAGTGATATATTAGGTATCAGAACTTTAAAAAAGAGGAACTTTGAACTATATGTGGCAATGAAATGTGTACTGATTAGATGGTTGAGGTTAATGAGTAAGTGAATTCTTAATTATTATCAGATTTATTAAAATTTTCACTTTATAGGAAATATTTTCCATTTTTGTATTCTACTCAAAATGCCAAATAAATTTGAGATGTATCTTGCATGAAGATATGAGCATTTACTGTCCATTTATCTTGGTTTTTATAAATTTTCTTTTACTGTAGGAAAAACACTGAGTAAATCCACTGATAAAATATTTTAAAATAAAATATTAAAATTTAATGTTTAAAATATATTTGAAATGAATTCTAAATATTACATATGTTAGAAAATTGTTTTGTCTATACATTCTGGCATATTTTTAAATTTTCTATGATTCTTCCATATGATTCTGATAATGTGGTGACATTGCTACATTCAAATTCTTAGAGATATTTGAAATAAGATAATTTATCCTTATTTTGCTCCATAGACAACATGTGGAAAAAAAATAGAATCATTGTCCTGAATTAAGGAAAGAGACTATATCAGGAGACCACTCTGAATCTAATGATCTGTTCCAGCAAGTAATATATTTTTCAGATTTTTCTGATCCTAATGGCTCATCAGGTAGTCTTTTAAAAAATGAATTTGAGTTGTAGTGTATAAACAATAGAGCTTCCTGTCAGTCATTAAGACACTCATCAGAGAGAAATGAGGTATAGTTCTATCTTCTCTTAGCAGTAACAGATGGAAGATACATTTTGGTTCATATTTTCCAGTCATAATTTCCAAAGCAAGAAGCCTTTCTTAAGAATATGTGAATAGTATAATTTTAAAATAACCTTGGCCCCATACTGAAAATAACATTGAAGTTATTACTTTTCCTTGAGCTGTGCTTATTAAAGGTGGTTTAAAAAATAGACCAGTAATTATTGTAATTTTGATAATTGGCAAGTCTAGGCAAGAGAGTACTAAGTCATGGAGGAAGGTTAGAGAAATCTCAAACATTGCCTTCCTTTCCATCCTTGATATGATTTGAATAATTATTTTTTAAAATAAATTTTATAATCATGTCTTTTCCTCTTATACATCCCTGTATATGGTGATGGTGGTTCATAGTGGTTTGAGAGTAAAAGCTTAGGAATCAAAGACCTAGGTTTAATCTCTGCTCTAGCAATCAGCCCATTAGCCCAAGTGGCCTGAGGAGTGTCCTAGCTCCTCACATTCAGTTAACACGTCTAAAAGGTAGAATAATAACAGAATATATTAGGGTAGTAATGTCAGCAACATGGTTCCAGTTTCTCCTTCCTCCCATGGAAACAAGGATTCAATAACAATAGACAGACAAATTCCCATCGTGAGAAGTATAGTTACCAGTTAAGAGGCTCTTACACTCCATCTGAACACAAAACCAGCTACATCAAAGCCAGTAGGAAAATTCTTGGTGATCAGTTGCCATAATCCCTGTCCCCAGTTCAGTGCAGTGTTACCCTGAGAGCACTCTCAGCTTCTAGCATTTTCCTGAAGACTAGAACATATACCAAACTTGTAAACTTTCCGGGGGGCTACTCAGGGACTGATGTTTATCTTGCCTAAATCTAAGTGCTGATAGAAAAGGGCAAATTGGGGGTCACTGAAAACAAAGGTTTGTGCCTTTGAGCACACATTCACTTGCTGTAGTTCTCCCCAATTCAGCATTGAACAAGTAGGAGAAAACCCCCAACTCATGACTTCTCCCACAGGAGGGAGAGTTGGATTATGTGTCCAACATTCCAGATTTTGGGGGGCCAACTGGGGGACTGTTTTCTGCCTCACCTATCTTGGAATGCTCTTGGAACCTGGCATGACCTAGATGGCTAGGAGCTGATAAAAACAAAAGATAGTTGGGTATTTTGCTGCTACTCCAGAGAACCCATGTGATAGCAGACAAAAAATGATATAGTTTGGTGACTTCTTCCTCATGGGAAAGGGGACAGTGATGCATGCATCAAACCTTCTAGATTTGTGGGGGCTTCCCAAAGGATTGCTTTCTGTCTTGCCTCACTTGGAGTACTGATGGGATCTGGCATACTCTAGAAGTCTTCAGGCTACAGAGAACAAGAAAGCAAGACAGCTTGAGACATCTGTAGAGAACCTGCAGTACCACAGACAGACACAGGAAAGATCAAGAGATTATGAGCTCCTGAAGGAAGGGAAGGGAACAGAAGGGAATGGAAGGGAACGGAAGGGAAGGGAAGGGAACGGAACGGATGTAGGCAGTTACAGCTATGAACAGTCTTCTTAGAACTGCTTTTGCTGCATCCCATAAATTTAGTGTACTGTATTTCCATTTTCATTTGTCTCAAGATATTTTAGGAATTTTTAAAATTTCTTCTTTGATCCACTGGTTATTCAGTAACATGTTTAATCTCCATACATTTTTGTGAATTTTTCAGTTTTCCTTTTTATAGTTGATTTGTAGTTTTATACCATTGTGATCAGAAAAGATACTTGATATGATTTCAATTTTCTTAAATTATTAAGACTTGTTTTGTGACCCAGGATGTGATTTATCCTGGATAACATCCCATGTGTGCTTGAGAAGAATGTATATTCTAATGATTTTGGATGGAATGTTTTGTAGATATCTGTTAGGCCAATATAGTTTACAGTGTTATTCAAGTCTGCTGTTTTTTTTTAATTGCTTTTCTGTCTGTAAGATCTATCCATTGATGCAAGTTTGTATTAAAGCCCCCTTCTGTTACTGCTATCTATTTTTTCTTTAGTTCTGATAATGTTTGCTTAATATGTTTACATGCTCCATTGTTGGGTGCATGTATATTTACAACTGTTATATCATCTTGATGAATTGGCCCTTTATAATATAGTGAACTTCTTTTTGTCTCTTTTGTTCAATTTTGACTGAAAGTCTATTTTGTCTGATGGAAGTATAGCCTACTCTGTTCTCTTTTGGTTCCCATTTGCATGGAATATCTTTCTGCATCCTTTTACTTTCAGTCCATGAGTGTCCTTAAAGTGAGTTTCATGTTAGTAGCATGTTGTTGCCTACTGTTTTTTAATCCATTTAGCCACTCCATGTCTTTTGACTGGAGAACTCAATCCATTTACATTTAAACAAATTATTGATAGGTAAGGGTACACTATTGTCATTTTCTGTTTGTAATTTCTCTTTTCTTTTTGCTGTCTTCCTTTGTGATTTATTTCTTGATTTTTTTAGTAGTGGTATGCTTTGATTCCTTTCTTGTTATAGTTGTGCATCTATTCAAGGTTTCTTTTTTGTAGTTATCATAAGGCTTACATAAAACATCTCACAGTTGTAAAAGTCTACTTTAATCTATTTTAAGTCTATTTTTAGCCATTTAACTTCAATTGCATACAAAAACTATACTTTTATTTCTTCTCCCCAGCATTTAAGCTAATTATGTAATTTTATTTATGTTTTATTTTTTTTTTTAAGTTCATTAATTTATTTTGAGAGAGAGAGAGAGAGGGAGAGAGAATGAGTGGGTGAGGGGCAGAGAGAGAGGGAGAGAGAGAATCCAAAGCAGGTTTGCACTATCAGCACAGAGCTTGACACAGGGCTTGATTCCATAAACCATAAGATCATGACCTGAGTCCAAATCAAGAGTCAGACACTCAACTGACTGACACACCCAAGGCATGCTGCCTTTTGCCTATTTTTTACTATTTTAATAATTTTTAATTTTGTTTCCATTTTCTGTTTATATTGTAGTGTTTTCGTTCTGTCCATTTTACATTTGGCTTATAAGTAGCAGGCAACAGTCATGATCACAAGGAATGGTAAATGCCTTTTTCAAATATTTTATAATTAATTTATTTGGTATTTTCTATCATCTGAATGTTTGTGCCCCCCCCCCCACATTTATTTGTTGAAATCTTAAACCCCAAAGGTGATGGAATTAAGAAGTGGAAGTCTTTGGGAGTTGATTAGGTCATGAAGGAAAAGCCCTCATGAGTGATATTAATGCCCTTACAAATGAGGCTCCACGGAGCTCCCTAGCTTCTTTCACCATGTGAAGTTACAATAAGAAGTCTTTTCTTGGACTTTTCTTTTCTTGGACTTCCAACCTCCACAACTATGAGAAAGAATTTTCTGTTGTTTACAAACAACTCAGTCTGTGGTATTTTGTTATAGTGGCTGAGAGACTAAGACAACTTAGTCTTAATATTGACAAATCAATTACTTATTAATAGTGACAAACTAATTACCTATTAATTTCTCTGAATTTGAGGTTTACATGTTAAGGAAAGGACCAGAAATTTTACTAGTTCTAAAGGAACTATTAAGGTGCTATTTTAGATTTTCAGCTGCATTTCAAGAAATTGGAATGGTGTTGATTTCTTAGAAAGAGACATGTGTGAACAAGGAAGTCCAGCTGGGTACATCTGGGTTGTGAGGCCAAATTAAAGGGTTGGTTTTGAGATAGTTGGTAGGAGGGGTCAGTGGGGCCAGATTGGGTCAGAAGATTGGATTTTCTTTAATATTCAATTAGGAATCATTGAAAGTTAGGGCAGGGTAATGGTCCAGCATGAAAACTCAAATTACCTGAAAGCACTTTGTAAGTTGAAAAAATACTGCAAATGAGTATGTTATTGTAGTTTTTATGAGGAACATATCACAAACAATATTTTGGGAAGACCATTTTGGTAGTGGCATGCCAGTAAGAATAGAAGGGAGAAGCTGTGGGCAGGGAGACCATAGGATCTTTTCCTCTTTGGTCTAAGAACTCTTTAAGCCTCTATCACAGCTAATCTTTGCTGAGTAGGAGGGGAGAGGACATTCAGATCTAGAGTATTACTTCTCATTCTTGAATGTGCATACAAATCACCTGGAAATTTTGTTTAAAGTGCAGATTTTGATTAAGAATTTTGGGGTGGGCCTGAGTTCTTCTTCTTTAACAAGCTCCCAGGTAATTCCAATGCTGTTAATCCATGGAACATGCTTTATATAGGATGGATTCAGAGGAAGTTGTAAAGGATGAAGCCCCAGAGGTAGTGCAGATTCCAGTTGGCAGCTTGCTTTCAGTTTTAGTCAATTCCAGACAGTGAAAAAAATCAACCGTCTCTCACTGTGAAGGGTTTCCAAGGTATGCACATCAAACATTAAAGGTTATATTATATTTAAAGGGCATCTGTCTCTTCCCTTATCTTAAATTATACTTAAAAGTCTTTTTCAATTATCCTATACCCTTTCTTTTTTAAAAAACAAAATTAGCTATAATGGGAAGGAAAAAATAATACACCACAGCACAGATGATGATAATATAGAGTCAAGGAAAAAGCCATTTTCCAATGAGAGTAGTGTTAAAATACTCTCACATAACAACCTCAATATTGACAAACTAATTGCTTACTAAGTTCTCTGAGTTTGAAGTTTACCTCTTAAAGAGGGACCTGACTTTTTCAAAAAAATTTTAACATTTATTTATTTTGAGAGACAGAGACAGAACACAGGCAGGAGAGGGACAGAGAGAGAGGGAGACACAGATTCCAAGGCAGGCTCTAGGCTCTGAGCTGTCAGCACAGAGCCTGATGCAGGACTCAAACCCACCAACCATGAGATCATGACCTGAGCTGAAGTCAGAAATTTAACTGACTGAGCCACCCAGGCACCCCAAGGACTTTTAAACCATGACTAGCATAACTGACCATAAAAACTGAGGACTTTTTTTCTTACTGTATGTTTCAGAATATGTCTCTGAAAAATGGATTATATTGACTTCGTAAATATGAATCTTTATCCCTTCTTATTTTGCTTTGAATGCAAATCATCACAAAGTAAATGGCTTGATTGAATGTACACCTGTAGCTTGAAGGCTTCAATAGTTAAAATATATATTGAGCTTAGGGTGACCCAAATAGGAATAATTGTCTATGTAGCATCTCTGGAAAATATTAAGTTCTCATTGAAGAGCTCATTGTAATTTTCATGCAACTAAACTAAAACATTTTCTCTGTATTAAGAACACTATTTGAGGGAATTAAGGACATGTTCCCATTTTAGTTTCAGTTCACATTGTTTAATTGGAAATATTATTTTCCCATTGAAATATTTTGCGTAGTATCTCAAAACCGAAGGTGGCTGGATGAATCTCTTCAGGATAACTTAGCCTATATTTCCAGAGGTTGTAGACTGCACTAAGGATTTTGTTAGGTTGTTTAATTGAAACATTTTGAATAGGTAGGTAATCCATGCTTATGAAAAAATGTAAAAATATACAAAAAGATATTGAAGTGGAAAGTAAGTCTCCCTCTTGATCAGGTTACCCTATATCCCAATGTCAAAGCAAAAATTGCAGCTGATAAACATGCAACAAAGACTTCATTCAAGGCTATTGCAACAGGGAGAGATACCAAAACTCTGTCTGAGCCCAATTCTACTAAAAAAAAAAAGGCGGGGAGCAGGGAGGGGAGTAGGAGAGTTTTTTGGATCTGGGCTGGAGAAATCATAGGTCACCTGTATTTGCTAATTTACCTTACCCAAGGGAAAATTAAACTTTTTCTTTATGACAGGAAGTAGTTTCATAACTCAGAGCAAGTCACCTCCCTAGGTATTAGTCTCCTACCTTCCCATAGAAACTGGGAGATAGGGGCTGTCTTCCTTGATGGTTACATATCAAAGAGATGGCTCCCAGGTCCTTGAGAAAGATGGTTCTGGGTTAAAAAAGAGGCAAAGGACATTTTAAAAGATTTACTTCTCAAAGGGATAAAGAATTTACAAGTATAAGTTTTCTAAAGTAAGTGCTTTATGAAAAATGTTGTCAGGGGTCTAGAGTCACGAATTAGCTTGTCTAAGGTGTAGTCAAGCTAAGGGAATTGTAAGGCCTTCTTAGTCACTATATACCTCCCTGAAGGCAACTGCTGTCAGGTTCTTAGATGTCTTTCCAGAGATGATAATCTATGCCTATTGGATGTAGATACATTTTATATTTTTCAATATTCTTTAACTTGCTTTTTTACTTTATAATGTATCTGGAAGACTAGTATTATTATAAATGGTATACAGTTAATTATAAATATTACTCTACCTTATAGATGTACTAAACTATTTAAATAGTTCTTAAATAATAACAATTTAGGCTGTTTTTAGGCTTTTATTATAATCAATGGTGCTGTACATTGGAACACACTTTGTTTTGCACATAAGAGAATATTTACACAATAAATTGCTAGAAATGGTATTGCTGAGTCAAGAAGGATGCATTTCAGATTTTGCTGACTGTTACCAAGTTGTCTTCCCTATGTTGTACCAATTTTGGTTTACATCAACCTTTGCAAACACAGCATGTTATCAAACTTTCTGATTTTTGCCAATGTGGTAAGTGAAGAGTACTGACTTTTAACTTTTAATTTGCATTTTATATTATGAGCACTCATGCTGTCAGGGTACAGACATTCAAACTGTGCAATGGATTTATTGTTAATTGGCAGGTAGAAATAGTTATTAACTACCCATTAATGATAAAATGTCTAAATTGTAGGAAAAATACCAAAATTATAAAGTAGTTACAGGACTTTCTCCTTTTACAAAAACCTTCAAGAGACAGAAGGTTAGGGACAGCCTTGGATAAAGGCTTTTGTCTTTTCTAGTCTCTAAGCTTCCCATTATCATGTTTCTGATTCATGCTATCCTGATAATTTTCCTTTCAATGTCTGTTCTTATACTTGCCTATACTATCAATAAAAACATGACTTTACAAAATTTGGGGGTGCCTTAACATGGTAGGTTAAGTGTCCAACTCTCGATCTCAGCTTAGGTCATGATCCCACAGTTCGGAGTTCAAGCCCTGCACTGGGCTCTGTGCTGATGGTGGAGAGCCTGATTGGGATTCTTCTCTCCTCTCTGACCCTCCCCCACTTGTGCTCGCTGTATCTCTCCCTCTCTCTCTCAAAATAAATTAGTAAAAAACTTTAATAAAAAAATAATTTGAAGAAAAGGGAGGTTTTGAAGAAAATAATTTTTGGAAAAATCTGCCTCTCATTCCTCTGAATCATCTAGCAGGAATAAGAAAAGGGGCTAGGTAAAAAACAGTACTGTTTGTTAAGCAAGATCTCATTGAGTTTATTTCCCGATACAAATGTTGTTTTGTTTAATTTCCGGGATAACTTTCAAAATAGATGATGTCATCTTTGTGTTACATGTGTGCAACCTGAGATCAAAGGAGTGAACGAGTTGGACAAGGTTACCTGGATAGGGAATGAAACTGGAATTGGATCCCTTTATCGTGTCCCTGCAAAGCCCTGCTTCTTCCATGTGACGCATATTCTCTGCCCATGCCATGTTATGTAGAAAGGTTTTGTCAGTTTATTTTGGCTGCATCCCATCTCAACTAAGAAAGGCCTTTCTGGCTTTTCTGCCTTTTTCTGCAGTGATACACACATAGACATTCTAATGTTGGTATATATGAAAAAGTGAATCATGTTTTACTGGATTATTTTGAATAGGTAAGAAAATAAGTATGTAGATACATGTGACTCACTGACAGAAATAGTATTTTGTTGACACTGAAGTTGCAATGTGTTTTGCCTAAATTTCCTAGAGGAATTTCAGTAAAAGATATCCACAAGAGTATATTTTGATTGTGCTGACAAAGCAGGCTGTTTCTTTTTTTTTTTTTTCCAAATTCTTTTTGTTTGTTTATCTCTTTTTTTTAAAATTTTTTTAAATTTTTCAATATATGAAATTTACTGTCAAATTGGTTTCCATACAACACCCAGTGCTCATCCCAAAAGGTGCCCTCCTCAATACCCATCACCCACCCTACCCTCCCTCCCACCCCCCCATCAGCCCTCAGTTTGTTCTCAGTTTTTAACAGTCTCTTATGCTTTGGTTCTCTCCCACTCTAACCTCTTTTTTTTTTTTCCTTCCCCTCCCCCATGGGTTTCTGTTACGTTTCTCAGGATCCACATAAGAGTGAAACCATATGGTATCTGTCTTTCTCTGAAGGGCTTATTTCACTTAGCATCACACTCTCCAGTTCCATCCACGTTGCTACAAAAGGCCGTATTTCATTTTTTCTCATTGCCACGTAGTATTCCATTGTGTATATAAACCACAATTTCTTTATCCATTCATCAGTTGATGGACATTTAGGCTCTTTCCATAATTTGGCTATTGTTGATGCATAGGGGCACTTGTACCCCAATGTTTATCTCTTTTTGAGAGGCAGAGCATGAAGTGGGGGAGGGACAGAGAGAGAGAGAGAGGGAGAGAGAGAGAGAGAGACAGAGTGAGAGTCGGGGAGGGGCAGAGGGAGAGGAAGTCACAGAATCCAAAGCAGGCTCCAGGCTCTGAGCTGTCAGCATAGAGCCTGATGTGGGGCTTTAACTCACAAACGGCAAGGTAATGATCTGAGCGGAAATCAGACGCTTAACTGAGTCACCCACGTGCCCCAAAGCAGACTGTTCTTTTTTTATTTATTTAAATTTTTTTAAATGTTTATTTATTTTTGACAGAGAGACAGAGCATGAGCGGGGGAGGGGCAGAGAGAGAGAGAGAGACACAGAATCCGAAGCAGGCTCCAGGCGCTGAGTTGTCAGCACAGAGCCCGACCCAGGGCTTGAACTCACAGACCGCGAGATCATGACCTGAGCCAAAGTCGGACGCTCAACCGACTGAGCCACCTAGGCGCCCCAAAGCAGACTGTTTCTTAATTGAAGTATTTTTTTTCCATAATACATTTTAGAATTATATGGAGAAGGATGACCTAGCTTCATTTCTCCAGGACATGATTTCTTTAGAATAATAAAGGTTCCATGAAAAAAGGTGGTATAACTGTGTGAATGTGAAAAATGATGAGGTGAAAAAAAGTGGGCAGACTGACTTCTTGAGACTTTAATATCCTAACAAACACTGCAGCCTCAAAGGGGGATTTTCGAATGGTGAGTTTCCCAATCACATTGGACCTAGAACTTCCTTTCATGACTATCCTTTGAGACTGGTGCACAGGAGGAGTCCACTGGGAAACACTGGTGTGTGTAGAAAGAGCTGCTGGTGAATAAGGATTGTAGATACCAATGTAAGTACCAAGTTATGACACAGTTTACACTATTGTCTTTAGGTTTATTAGGTTCTAAAATCTAGACTGCCTGCAATTTTTCAGGCACTTCTGGCCTGATTTATTCCACACGTCTTCAACTTACTATGATCCACCATTCTCAGCCTTCTTACTGCCGTTAGTTGGTCAGTATTCTCTCTGGAATCCTTAATGCTGTAGAATAGCAAGGCCTGTGATCATCAGTTGTTATATTTGCAGGTTGGCCCCTGAAACTCCAGTTTGTGGTGTGGATAAAAGAAAAATACTCCCTTTAAAGGATTGTTATATTTTCACCTGGTAAAGTTACTGAAATGTCACTATGACAAAGACTGTTTCATCATAATATATATGCTTTCCCCCCCCCCAATTTCCATAAAATATTTTATTCTGAAGCACTAAAAGTAAATGATGGTTGGTTAGTAGTAGGTAGTGAATTTTGCAGTGCACCACCCACACCTCCCTTTACGATGAAGCATTCTTCAAACTGCCAGGTGTGTTGGCTACCAACTGTTCACAGCTGAGTGCCTCCCCAGCAATTGCTTTCAGCAACACAGGGCAAAGCCTCTTCCAAGGAAGCAACCAGTAATGCAGGATGAAACAAGGCCAGGACTCTGCTTTAATCCTGGATGACTCTAAAAGGCTGGTCTACCTCCAAATCTCCCTGCCAATTCAGCTGAGCCCTTTATTTCACATTCGTGGTGATTTAACCTCTCCCTCTGCTCACTGTGGCCTCCTGCATTCTTTTCAAAGGTATTAGTCTCAAGAGCCCTGCTCAGTAACCTTCTTGCAAACACATCTCTGTCTATTTCCTGATGGATATGACTTAGGCCATAGTAATTTTGAGGAGTGTAGGCCTGCATAGTGTCCACTAGCATAGAAAAGAATGGACCTTGTAAAGCTGAGTTTATATCTACCTGAGTCTATTGAGACAAATATCTGTAGTCAAAACATCTAAAAGTAATTAATATCCACCTACAGTGTGGCAACCAAAATGCTTTTGTAGAGGGAATTTATTCCTTGTGGAAAACAAAGAATTCCTACTTCTCTGAGTCTAGGAGGAAGCTAGAACAAATAAAATATTACAATACACATAGCTTGACCTTTTCTAGGGAACTAGACTTGGTTCATATTGTCAGTCATTTTGAATTTTTTAAAAATGTTTATTTATTATTTAAAGACAGAGTCAGAGCATGAGCAGGGGAGGGGCAGGGGGAGAGGGAGACACAGAATCTGAAGCAGACTTCAGGCTCTGAGCTGTAGCACAGAGCCCGACGCGGGGCTCGAACTCACAAACCGCGTGATCAGGACCTGAGCCGAAGTTGGACGCTTAACTGACTGAGCCACCCAGGCGCCCCATATTGTCAGTCATTTTGAATCATTGCACCCCAAATATTAGCACTAAATCATATTAGGGAGGAGGTGAAGCCGGCTGAACTCTATTAATGTGGCCTACATCTCTAACTAAAAATAGTTGGACCCTTTGGAACCTGCCAAATTCTTGACTACGTATCAGGCTAAGTCAAGAGTCTACAAATCTAGAGAGACTCCACTAGTTTTGAGAAACTCTACAGTTATGTGAGAAAGGCCAAGCTTGAGGAAAGTAGGTACTTTTAGTGATAGGGGAGTGAATGAAGGAGAGGTAAAGGGAGGGAATGGGATTGTTTGACTTCAGATAGTAATGGCTGCATCATAATAATCATCTCCTTTTCCTCCCCCTCTTCTGCTCTTATTTATTGAATATGATTATGTATCAGACACAAGGTGTATTTTTATTTAGTCCTATGAGGTAGACATTTTATCCCTATTTTAAAGATGAAAAAACTGATGTCCAAAAAAATCAAGTAAACTGCCTAAAGTCACTGCCCAAGTCTGGCTAGATCTAAAACCATATTCTTTCCTTTATGTTTATAATGGAAAGTGTGTTTTGTGCTTCTTTGTAGCAAGAGAATTAATTATTATTTGCTCAAAAGTTTCAGTGATTTAATCCAACAGATTGTAAATTATTCTCAATGTGCCAGTTAGGTTGAATTTTGCCTAATATATTGATGAGTAGATAATTTCATACTTGGAGCTATAACTAAGAAGAGTAATGGGAAAAGCAATAAAAATTTCAGAGGGAATTCATACACTAATACGTCTCTTTTTTTCTTTAGAGTAACTAAATATTTTGAAAAGAAAAATGCACATGCTCGCTGAATGCATTGACTTGTAAATGGAAAAAAAGGTACCATAATTATACAATTAAATATATTGAAAATACCATTTGTCAAGTTGATTATCGAAGATTAGGTAAACTAAGTTGGCTTCTGGAGTTGTCGAGTTTATTATTTGTCATTCTCTTCAGAGTTTAAAAGAAGTTTGGAAAAAGTCAGAATTATTGTGATAACTCTCCTATTTCTCTTGGGTCAGAATATAACCACCTCTGGGAATAGAAGGAAAGCTCTATTATTATCTCATCTCTGTATCATTTCTAGGACTATCTCAAGAGAGAAAGATTGAGTTGTAGCTAAAGAGAGAGACTGAGGAAAGTAGAAATATAAGGAATTTAACTTCTATTCCCTTGCTATCTACAATGAAACCAATTAGGATTTAGAAAAAGTTTTTAAAATAATTCAAGTTCACAAATACCCAGTTTAGGATGAAGTTGGAATTGTAAATTAGGTTGCTTTACTTTAGGCTGAGGTATTTTATAGAAGTAATTATGTTAAATATTTCATGCAATGCTATTGGTTAATTAGGTAGTAAACAGCAAAATGAAAATCAGGAAAATGAAGACATTTATGATTGAATCACCAATTTTTAAGTGTGAGGTATGTATTACACAGGTTTACCTCAACTTTAAAGTCATGAGATAATCTTAAAAGTATAAACTGATGTGAAACCCAACAGGATTATGGATATTGTCTCTGGTGTCCATTTTGAAATATGTTGAAGTAAGAGTTATCTTCTCAATATAGCTGAATCTTAATTTGATTGGGAAAAAATCAGCAAAAAATATTTTAGGAAAACATGTTCTTCATTTCCTCAGTTTAAAAGGGACTTACACAATAAATAGAATATATAAACTCTATAATATAATTATATTCTAAATATAATAGAATAGAATAAATAAACTCATTTTGGAATAGATACTTCTGAAAATATTAGTCAAATTTTTGTTTATTATATATACATATTTATTGTTTATTATATTTTTTCAGTTTCTTTATTTGTTGTTGAGAGCATGATCAGGGGAGGGGCAGAGAGAGGGAGACAGGACACAGAGAATCTCAAACAGGCTCCTTGCTGCCAGCACAGAGCCCAGTGTGGGGCCTGAAATCATGAACTGTGCGATCATGACCTGAGCCAAAATCAAGAGTCTGACGTTTACCTGACTGAGCTACCCAGGGACCCCTGTTTATTATATTTTAAATGTACTAATGGAGAGGCTACTCAAAGGAAACCGATGGTGACTCCTTAGTAAAATAAGAAAATTACTTTCTGAATTTATTTAGTTTATGTTTTTCTAAGTTTTTAAATGTTTATTTACTTCTGAGAGAGAGAGAGAGAGACAAAGCACAATTGGGGGCGGAGCAGAGAGAGGAGACACAGAATCCTAAGTAGGCTGCAGGCTCTGAGCTGTCAGCACAGAGCCAGATGTGGGGCTTGAACCCAGGAACAGTGAGCTCATGACCTGAGCAAAGTCAGATGCTTAACCGACTGAGCCACTTAGGCACCACTGTTTATATATATATATATATGTATATATATATATATATATATATATATATATATATATACATAAATTAACTTAAAATGACCCATACTCTTTTATTATTATAATTTATCTTCTTTTATAGTTTCATAATAGTTTATTTTTATTTTATTTTATTTTTACGGTTTTACTTATTTTTTTAAATTTTATTTATTTATTTTTTTAATTTACATCCAAATTAGTTAGCATATAGTGAAACAATGATTTTAGGAGTAGATTCCTTAATGCCCCTTACCCATTCAGCCCATCCCCCCTCCCACAACCCCTCCAGCAACCCTCAGTTTGTTCTCCATATTTATGAGTCTTTTCTGATTTGTCCCCCTCCCTGTTTTTATGTTATTTTTGTTTCCCTTCCTTTATGTTCATCTGTTTTGTTTCTTAAAGTCTTCATATGAGTGAAGTCATATGTCTTTCTCCAATTTCATTTAGCATAATACCCTCCAGTTCCATCCACGTAGTTGCAAATGGCAAGATTTCATTCTTTTTGATTGACGAGTAATACTCCATTATATATAAATACCACATCTTCTTTAGCCATTCATCCATTGATGGACATTTGGGGTCTTTCCATACTTTGGCTATTGTTGATAGTGCTGCTATAAACAAGGGGTGCATGTGTCCCTTTGAAACAAAACACCTGTATCCCATGGATAAATGCCTAGTAGTGCAATTGCTGGGTCACAGGGTAGTTCTATTTTTAATTTTTTGAGGAACCTCCATACTGTTTTCCAGAGTGGCTGCACCAGCTTACATTGCCACCAACAGTGCAAAAGAGATCCTCTTTCTCCACATCCTCGCCAACATCTGCTGTTACCTGAGTTGTTAATGTTAGCCATTCTGACAGGTGTAAGGTGATATCTCATGGTGGTTTTGATTTGTATTTCCCTGATGATGAGTGATGTTTATCAAAATTTTAAAAGATTAATGTATGCAGAGGTGAGTAAATATTTTGTATATTAATGTTGCAGTGGCACCTTCTTGCTGAATTAAAAGCAAATCCTGAGTGCCCATTTAAAGTAGCTTATTTGGGTTTGATGGAAAAAATGTGAAAAAATTACACTCAGATATTTACATATCTGATATGTATATAAGCATATAAGAGGTATTTTTTTCCTCTGGGAATAAGCATTGCAATGTGATACAGTTTTATTTTTCTTGTTTACTATAGTAACAATGATTGCCTGTAGCTGATATTCTCTGAAACACACTTATTTCAGCCATTGTCTGGCATTTATACCCTGTGAATGCAGTTGTTGCCAGTACGACTAATTATCTGTTGACTAATCGTTCACAAAATTTAATGCCTTATGTTTTAACTATCCCTCATTCAGTTTCAAACTTCTAAAGTCATAGTTACTCAGTAGATTATTCTCAGATATAAGCACTAACAAGGGACAATAAGGAAAATTCCATGACATGGAAACTTGATGAAAAACTAACACGGACATTAGATACAACTAATTTTGGTATATTTTCATTTCTTTATTCTCTAATAGTAAAAATCGATGTCACATTTAAATATTGAATACTTTTATTATTATGCTGCACTTTAAAATTTTATTAACTTCAATTTATTACCAATTCATTTGGATAAAATGGCAGAAAAAATGAGAAATGCTACTTTTCTGATTTATCAAAATTTATGAATACTGGCACATAATTTTATTCCCAAAAAAAGACAACGGCTCGGAGCATAATATTGGATGTTATATATGTAAATATTTAAACAACACAAATATTTTTCCCAAACAGCTTTCATTTTTAAAAAGATAATATGTAGATAATTTTTCTAAGGAAGTAATAAAAATACTTAATATCCCATTGCAAAAGCAGGCTATAAATACTGACTACAGAAGTTTGTTGTGGCTTGCATGAACTCTTCTCTCACAAAATCTTTCAGGTGAAGCACAGAGCCCTGAGAGAGAAATGGGTTCCTACATAATGAATAATGTGAGGACTTAGACATGTAAAGAATTGTGACTTTTCTAACTTTTTCCCTTTGTAATTTCACACCGTTTCCAGAACAACTCTGTGGGATGGTTAGGGCAGCTTCTTTGAGACCTATTTTATCTATTTCTCTTCCATTTCTAATAATCTTGTCATGATTATGGCCATAGTTTTGGTTTAGGACTACATTACTTAGCACACTAGTTATGGGAATGTGCTCCTGTCTGGAGTCCCTGCCTCTGATCTACTGCCAGCTGCTATAAGAGTAATCTTGATCTAGGGCACTGAGTATGGCGTTTCTTATCTTCAAAAACATTTAATGATCTCATCACTATCTGTATTTTTGTAAAGTTCTTTATGTGACTTTAACATGCACCTAATTTTCTAAGTGGTTTAAAATATTCTAAATTAATTAGATCCACTTGGTTGTCTGTGCAAATGAGGCCAAGAAAAGAACAATGGGAAAGTAGTAGGGTAGTTAAATAAACAAAACATAATGTAACATTTTAAGGAAAAAACACAAATTAAACACAAATATTTTTCATACTGGGTGAAGAGCTTGTCAGTATATTCCTAGTTAGGGAAATTTAGAATTAAAATGTTCAATAATGAAATGATTGTAGCTTTCTAGAATGTTGACTGACAGGCTTTGACCTGCTAATGAAATTGGCATAATATTTTAATGAATTATAACTGATAAAATGTGAATAATGACACCCAGAGTTAAACTAAATGGAACAGATTACATGGGAGATAGAGTTAAATTTCTCATAAAAGATATCTGATGACAAAGTAATTACAAAATAATTATGTAGTAAATTATATTTTTATCTGTACCAGTGGGAAAACTCTATTTGCTGATTTGCTTTAAACTTTGTTAAACAAACTTTCAGCAAAATTAATCAGCCAGTCAAAAACCGATTTCAGAAAAATTTAATATGATGTACTAGAAGAATGAGGATGGTTTTATAAATCATCCTAATCTACTTTTATGTTTCGGCTTCCACCAAGTTACTCTGGTTACTGACATGATTTTGTAATTTGAATACATAAGGATATTGATCTGTCAATGCTATAGCTAAGAAATTTGCATTTCCAAGGCTTGGGAATCTCTCTGTCTCTCATACACACACACACACACACACACACACACACACCCATATACACATACACACACACACACATACACAAACACACACATAGCTTGTATATTAAATACATTTTTACAAAATTTCAAAATCAGGGAAGAATGAATCTGACCAAGACTAATGCTAGGATCAGTGGTTTCAATGATAATATATATTCACCAGGATCCTTGCTTCCATTTATCTTTATTTTCCCAACTACAGCCACCCTTCAGACATCATCACTTGATGAATCCAACTATTCATTTCTTTGATTCTGTTCCCAGGCTGCAAAGTGTTGCTGGACAAATCTCCAAGTTAAGTCAATAAGCTCCACATAGGTCTTATGCTTTCTAGCTCCACTGGAGTTCCTGCATGCTTCTTCATGGTCTCTTCCCCTTTTTTTATCTTGTTCTCTGCAACTGACTTTACTGGGTTTTCCAAAAACGTGTTCCTCTTGTCAATGGCATACTTCACCCTCCCAATGCTGCCAAGAAGAAAATATGGCCATTAGACAGGACCAGTTCCAAACTTTGTTTCTGACTTGAATATGACATCATATACTCTGGTCTCCTTCTTGTTTCCTATTAAAAGAAGAGGAGTTGATTTTCCTTTCCTAGTTTAATCACTCACTCTTACTCGGTGTGGTAAACAGAATAATGCTCCCCCCAAAATGTCAACATCTTCATATATGGCCCTTGTAAATATTTTACTTTATATGACAAAAGAGGTGGTGCCTGGGTGGCTTAGTCGGTTAAGCGTCTGACTTCGGCTCAGGTCATGATCTCGCGGTCCGTGAGTTCGAGCCCCATCTCCGGCTCTGTGCTGACAGCTCAGAGCCTGGAGCCTGTTTCAGATTCTGTGTCTCCCTCTCTCTGACCCTCCCCCGTTCATGCTCTGTCTCTCTCTGTCTCAAAAATAAATAAACGTTAAAAAAAATTATATGACAAAAGAGACTTTGCAGATGATTAAGTATAGAATCTTGAGATAAGGAGATTGTTCTGGATTATCTGAGTTGGCCCACTTTGCTCACAAGATCCTTGTAAAAAGGAAATACAAGGTCAGAGTCAGAGGTGATATGAAGATTTGACAACAGAAGTTGAGGGGTGTGTGTGTGTGTGTGTGTGTGTGTGTGTGTGTGTGTGAGAGAGAGAGAGAGAGAGAGAGAGAGACAGAGAGAGACAGAGAGAGAGACAGAGAGAGACAGAGAGAGAGATTTGAAGATCTCATGCTGCTGGCTTTAAAGATGGAGATGAAGCTATAAACGAAGGAATGCAGATAGCTTCTAGAAGCTTCAAAAGGCAAGCAAATGGATCATCCTCTATAGCCTCCAGAAAGGAGCTCAGCCCTACTAACATCTTGATTTTTTTATCCTGATAAAACCCATTTTGGACTTCTGACCTCCAGAACTGTAAGATAATAATTTTTGTTGTTTTAGGCTACCAAGATACAACATCAGTATGAAACTAATACACCAGTATCTCAGTTCCCATCACTTATAAAGAGATTTTATCCCATTATCTTGTCTATTTTCTCTACCAACAATTTGTCTATTCTTTTACCTCTTTCTTTTCAGGTTGTAAAAAACAAAAACAAAAACAAACAGGCTTCCATTATCCTGCTCAAATGACTGCACTTATATCTCTCCTTCCTTTCAGTATCACTCTTATTAAGAAATACTTGGGGCGCCTGGGTGGCGCAGTCGGTTAAGCGTCCGACTTCAGCCAGGTCACGATCTCGCGGTCCGTGAGTTCGAGCCCCGCGTCAGGCTCTGGGCTGATGGCTCGGAGCCTGGAGCCTGTTTCCAATTCTGTGTCTCCCTCTCTCTCTGCCCCTCCCCCGTTCATGCTCTGTCTCTCTCTGTCCCAAAATAAATAAAAAATGTTGAAAAAAAAAATTAAAAAAAAAAATAAATAAAAAAAAAAAGAAATACTTAATGTCCTCAAACCTTGGTTATTGAGTCTCTGACTCCTGCCCTTCCCTGAATGGCTTTTCCAACCTTCATGGCAGTTTCTTCTTATTTGACAAATTTAACTAAGCTTTTCTCTCATATGAGGGATTTGCAGTTTTCAACAGTAATTTCCTATTCTCTCATGGCTTCTAATTATCATTTTGATTAGTCTATTTGGGATTCTTCATAGGATCCTTTTCCTCTGTTGTCTGGTCACTATTTATATATTGGTGGATGACTCAAGTTCTACTCTTTTCTGTCTTTCATTTTTATTTACCATTTAAACTTTGGGTGATCTGATCTACTTTCATGGTTTTCATTACCAGATATAAGGGGAAAACTTCTAATCAGTGAGTCGCAACTTTACTCTTGAATTCCAGATGCATTTATCTTCTAGACATGTCTGCCTGTTTGTCTTCCAGGCACTCCAAACATTATTTAAACCTAGAGAGATTCTTCTCATGTTCAGTGTTTCATAGAAGAAACAAGGAATCACCCTTAGCTTCTCCCTCCTACTGATTCTTCTTTCTAGTTTGCTCTTTTGAGTTTATTTCATTAATATCAACCAAATTAATCTTTGTGCCCCACAATGCCTCCACCATTTGAAAGGTCACCTCGTGTTTTCTCTAAAAGATTTAAAAGCCTCCTGATTCGTCCTTCTGCCACAAATTTCCTCACCTCCAAACCTGTCCTCATCCTGCCTCCAGCATTATGTTACCACAGATAAAACATACATTCCTTAACATTGCCTCTAAGTGCTTGCTTCAGCAGCACATACAGTAAAATTAGAACAATATAAAGAAGATTAGCATGGCTCCTGTGCAAGGACAACATGGCCCCTAAGATTTGTTCTAGTTTACTGACCAACTTCCCAACATTTCTTCTCTCCACATCAGATACCCTGTGTTCCAAACATTGACAGCAGCTCCATATTCACGAGATCTGCCTCATCCTTTCTTGATTGCATATCTTTGCATACATTCTTCCTAAAATTTGCTTCCTTCTTCTTTATGTAGCAGCATCTGCCAATCTGTTAAGCTCTTTGAATCTGTTCTCAAGTAGCCAGAACCAGTCACTAAATGTATGTTTCTAGATCACTCTGTTCCTGTCTATGTTATAGCACTGTATTGCACTGTAATTATTAGTTTTTGTATTCTGTATGACTGGTCTTTGAATTATTTAAGGGTAGGCTATGTCTTCTTCATGTTTATATACCTAGTACTTAGCACTGTGCTTGACATATGGGAAACATTAAGTAAAATGTAGCATGGGCCAATGACATAAATTGGTGTGAACAAAAGGTTATGCAATAATTTTCTGAAAAACAACCCTCAAAAGGCTGTAAGTAAAACTAGATGGAAGCTGTGAAAGAATTGATTATGAAAGTAAACACATCATGGTTGATGTGGTAGCGGAAATAACAGTTCAAGGATTTGACATTCCTTGTGAGGAAGGCCCTTTACTTTCCAGTTGGTTGTGTACACAGATGAATAAGATGCTATCTGTGTTCTCAAAAGATTACAATCTGTAAGGAAAAACAGTCATGTGAACAATTTAGTGGAATAAGGAACTACAAAAGCATCACACAAAGAGAGGGTAGTGAGTTCCTAGAAAGGCTTCCTAGAAAAAGTAATTAAATCAAGCAAAAGGGGAAGCATTTTTGAGGCAAAAAGCAAATATTACTACCATAAATTATAAAATTTAAGATGGGTAATGTGTGAAATGGAACATTAGTTTTTATGTTCTTCCTGTAAGCCAATGGAAAATGTGTCATTTTCATGTCCATTTATGTATATTTGAAAGCTATATTCTGATTGAAAATTTCCTTTATTATAAATTAGTGTGTATAATTAATTTTATTAAGCAACCATATTGAATTTGTGCCTGGCTAGAGGAGAAATCAAAATATTTTAGTACAATCTCTGATCCTATTATGGGGGGAAGAGAACAAAGCATGTATCAGGTGAAGTGATAGAGGTCCTGTTGGACCTGGCATCCGTGTATAGGAAATTTAGGCTTTGTTCTTATTCCCACATCCTTTAGGGATGTGATCAAAGACATTTAGGTCTCTCAAACCACACAGTTTGAAACTGACAGTCACCTCAGAGAAAAGATTCTGACGAGTCTATGGGAATGCTATCAGAATACCATCAGTCAATTATTATTGTAAATTAAACAAATATCCCTGATAAAAATCATTAAAACCTATACATAAAATTAATTTAATAATTTTACTTTGTAGTTATTTAGTCCCAGCAAGGGAAAATTTACACACTAACAATGAGTTATAATAGTTTTTAGTTGCAATTTTGATATACAATGAGTAAGATGTCGACATGCATTTGATATTGATTGTTTCTTCCAGAATGATAAATCTACCTAAGGAAAAAAGTAATCATTATATATAATGAAAATCATGTGGTTTTGAACTCTACTGTATCTGGATAGGAAAAGTTCCCAAAACTTACTTGTTTTCTTTGTTAAGAATTTTTTAGCTGTTGGGGCACCTGGGTGGCTCAGTCAGTTAAGCGTCCAAATTTAGCTCAGGTCATGATATCACAGTTCATGAGTTTGAGCCCTGCATCAGGCTCTCTGCTGTCAGCGTGGAGCCTGCTTTGGATCCTTTCTGCCCCATCTCTGTGCACGCAGTCTCTCTTTCTCTATCAAAACTAATTAAATAAATATTTTAAAAGAATTTTTAGCTGTTCTTATTTTTTCATACATTCAAATTAATTTATAATCAGCTGTGAAATTTCTTCGAAACTATGTAAGATTTTTATTGAAATTACAATTAAAGAGCATTAATTTAAAAAGAATTGAAATTTTGTGTCAATTGATGAATATGGTATACATCTCTATTTGTCTCAATAAGGATTTATATTTGTCTACAGAAAGGTGTAAAATGTTTGTTAAATTTGTTCCTGGTATCTATCTTTATTATTATTATTACTATAAATGGTGTTTTGACCTACTTCATGTCTACCTTAGAAAAGCCTGTCTAGTGCCTTTCCAAAGAAGACATCCAGATGGCCAACAGACACATGAAGAGATGCTCAACATCACTCATCATCAGGGAAATACAAATCAAAACCACATTGAGATACCACCTCACACTGGCCAGAGTGACTGAAATTAACAACTTAAGAAACAACAGATGTTGATGAGGATATGGAGAAACAGGAACCCTCTTGCATTGTTGGTGGGAATGCAAACTGGTACAGCCATTCTGGAAAACAGTGTGAAGTTTCCTCAAAAAATTAAAAATACAATTACCCTACAATCCAGCAATAGCACTACTAGGAATTTATTTAAAGGATACAGGAGTGCTGATTCATAGGGGCACATGTACCCCAATGTTTATAGCAGCACTTTCAACAATAGCCAAATTATATCCATCAACTGATGAATGGATAAAGATGTGATTTATATATACAGTGGAATGCTACTTGGCAATGAGAAGGAATGAAATCCTGCCATTTGCAACAATGTGGATGGAACTTGAGGATATAATGCTAAGTAAAATAAGTCAGTCAAAGACAGATATCATATATTTTCACTCATATATGGAATTTGAGAAACTTAACAGAAGACCATGGGGGAAGAGAAAGGGGAAAAATAGTTTCAAACAGAGAGAGAGACAAACCATAACAGACTCTTAAATACAGAGAACAAACTAAAGGCTGATGACAGGGAGAGAGGGAGACAGGAAAATGGGTGATGGGCATTGAGGAGGGCACTTGTTGGGATGAGCACTGGGTGTTGTATGTAAGTGATGAATCATGGGAATCTTCTCCCAAATCCAAGAGCACACTGTATACACTGTATGTTAACTAACTTGTTAATATATTATATTAAAAAAAATAAAAGCTTGTCTAAGAATTTTCTTAGAATGATTATTTTTAATGGCAAGGATGACTGGAACTATGTATTTATTGACCAGAGAAAGTATGAATTGTGCTCTCTCCACACAATGGAATATGGTACGTAAAGTAAATTTGAGGGAAAAACAGTATATACAAAAATAGAAGTAAATATTAGAAAGTAAATATAATAAATCTTATAAAGTGTTATTATACTTTATACATTGTTTTGTATGCCTCAAATATTAGATGCTGCTTTTTAAGAGGAATAGCTCAATGACTTAAAAACGGTTAAGAATTTACAAATAAATAACATCACTAAGAATCACTGTAAATCCTTTTACTACTAACTTGTAATCCTCTTATACAAGGCCTGTGAACACCAAATCCTTGGAAAGAGGCTTTTATAAGCTTTGTATGTAGCCTTAGACATAATAAGAAATATGTTTTCTTAATACATCAAATTGATTCTGTGCTTGAAAATATGATACCCTTTGAAATAAATAAAATATGGCAGTATATTATTAGAATATCAGCATTATAAAATTCCTTTCTTCAGGACTTTACAAAACTATCAGCTTTTTAATAAGGCCAACACTGACTATCACTGCAAACTGCTCTCTCCATTCCCTAACTGTGGTCTCTTTTTCTTTCCTCTCATTCATAGCACTTAACATCTTTGACCATACTGTGTACTTTATTTATACTTCTTGTGTTTAATATCTATTTTCTATCACTAGAAGGCAGTGTGGGAGCTAGCTTCCAAGATGGCCCCCTATGTTCCAGTTCTAGTATTTGCATCTGGCTGTGGTACTCCCCCAGCTTTGAATCGTGTGTGGTCTGTGTGAAAAATAGAATACTGTAGAATTGGTTTTGTATAATTCTCAAAACTAGGTCATAAAAATACTTCAGTTTCTACTTTGTCCTCTCTTGGATCATTTACTCTGGATAAAGCCATCTGTCCTATTGTAAGGACATTCAAGTAGCCTTATGGAAAGGGATGTATGAGAATGAACTGAGGCTTCTTCATAATAATGAGAAACAACTTGCCAGCCAAGTGATTGAGTGAGTGATCTACCTTGAGAGTGGATTTTCCAAAGCCAGTCATGGCTTCTGGTAACTGTATCTCTGGCCCCCATTTGACTAAAACCTCATAAGAGACACTTAGTCAAAATCATCCAGGTGAGTTGCCCCTGAATATGTGATTCTCAGAAACTGTAAGAGATGATAAATGCTTTTTTTTAAGTCAGGAAATTATGATTTAAAAACAAATCCATAAATGTAACTATTACATCCTGTGTTGAAACCTCAGAAAGATATAACTCAGAGAACTATTCAGTTGAACAATGGTGCTTTGTTCTCATAGCCTCAGCTTCCGCCTAAGGTAGAAAACATCTTGAAGATGCCCAGGAGTGTGACTTTTATCTAATGAAATGAACCCCAATATGATTCATAAGGGACCAAAGAAATTTTAAGAGCATTATACAGTCAGAAACACTGCTAGCTTGATTGGAAAGGGACAGAAACAGTACAGAATAAGAAGAGGATTTGGATCCCCATTTTACATACAGGAATTAAACTGATAATATTACTCAGCCATAAACACAGGTTATATTTCCTGACAAAGAAAGAAGGACTAGAAGGTCAGAACTAAGGGCCCAGAGTGTAGAGCAAAGAACCATGGCCTGGCTTTTATTCCTAACATGTGCCTTGTGGGACAAGCTCCTATAAGTCTCCCATTGTCTCTCTTTTTCAATAAGAGAATTTATAGTAGTTATTCTTTGTATAAATCAAGCTAACTATTGAGCATTTACCATACGTTATATATTATCATATTTAATCCTTATAATCCTGTGTGTCAGTACTATTATCTCCATATTAAGAAATGGAAGAAAATGAGGAAAATGGGACATAGAGAAGCTTAAGAGATTGTACTAGTTATTGTCAGAGACAGAATTTGAACTAATACAATTAGACTTCAAAAACTATGTTCAGTGAATATCATCAATTCACTCTGCTATCCTGGCTTAGATTTCAAATCTAACATCCTAATTTCAGATGGCTGGCCTTTAAATGCAGTAAAACTAAGAAGGGCTTCTGGGGCATTCATGCTGACTTATATTCTGAGGATGTCATTATCTTTGTCATGCTCTGAAGGAGAAACTTTGACTTTTAAATAGAGTGCCTTTGTTGAAACCTCAGAAAAGTTTACCGGCTAATATTTTACAAAAAATACATATTAATTTAAATATTAAATATAGTTGATAACAAAAAATATTCCTCATGGATCAATTAGCTATGAATTAATTTTATATATTAACAATGGAATAGGACCAGGATATCTGTATTAAACAAATCCTACAGGGAAAAAAGAAAACCGGGTGGCAAGTGAGAAATTCTGAAATCCCATTGAACAGACATTTTAAGAACTTTTACCCTGAGTAGCAGAGATTCCTTGATTAAGTTTCTTGTTATGTTCCAGAAGATTTTCTATATCTATTTTTCTTCCTATTCTTTGGCTATGCCTTCTGGGATGTTTCTTCTTTTCTATTATTCTTGGTTCATCTGAAGTAGGAATTGGAAACTCTGCTCAATAAGAAGATTTCTCAAGAAAACCACTTTTTCCCACATAACTTTGAAGGCCCACAGTATTTTCTTGTTTGTCTGTTTAAGCCTGGAACATTCTGAGGTGTTCTATAGTCCAAACTTATAAGCATCCCTTTGAAAATGCAGTAGACTTCTGATTTATTTGCTTCCAGTCAATTCCATGAGTTATGATTTTGGAGTCTTCTTTACTTTTTTGTTTTCTTATTCCATGGATCTCCCCCAAATATTGGATGCTAACTTGAAGTTCTCTGGAACATATGTCAGCTACACCTGTAATCTGATCTTTTCCTGTTTCTTTTTATTTAGTAGAAAAGGTATATTGGTTTTGATCTCTCAAAGGCAATTTCAATCCGTTCTCTTACTATTAGAATCTGAAAGCTGTCAGTTTTTCCAATCATGCAAGGCCCAAATTGCTGTTTTTAAATTGGCTAATTCTTCCTATGCCAATAACTTTCTCATAATATATTATGAAACACAGCCAGTACCAATTAATAGACCATCCTCTCCCTGGAACTACTGTTGGTTCTCAAATCGGCCCCTTGATATGCAGAGGGCAAGGAGAGACCAAAGCAAGAGGCAGACCACTCCAGATTGGTAGGTGGCAGGTTTTAATAAGCCTGAAACTTACACACAAGACTTGTCTTGGGTGGCTACAAAATGACCAGATCTCCTCACCTGCTTGCCAGAATCTTAAAAGTTTATAAGGACCCAAACTGGGTTCAATCACATACATCATGAAGATGGTTTCAACAACACCTTACTCTTAAGGCTATGTCCTTGGAACAGCTTCCACTATGGCAACAGTATATTCCAAGGACAAGGAAGGGGATGAGGAGCCTCAATTGCTCAGGTATAGCTCACAGGTCAGCTGGAGATCGTGTCCTCTCCATGACCTCCTCTAACAATTACAAGTTAAATAGTACATGGTCTCTCTTCTGTTTTGTTAGCATTAACAAATATAGAGCCTATGCATGATTGTATTTTCCTTTGCTGCTATCAGTTACCTTGCCTTTTGATCTCAGGTTAATGTCAAATATTTTAGGCTTTGTTAGACCAAAGCACATTTCATGCTATATCTGTTGGATTAAATAATGTTAACTACTACAGCAGACAAACCCCAGAATCTCAGTAGTTCAACAGTGGTTTCTTACTCACATTTTTTTTTCCAATATGCAAGATGGCACAAGGCACTCTGCTAGTCACTTGGGAACCCAGGTTGCACGAGGAACCATGGTTTAGTAGGTAGCTACAGGAAGAGAAGAGAGAGATGGAAGAAGTGCACAGATCTTAAGAGCTCAGCTGGCAAATAATGGATCACTTTCATTCATAATCCACTGACTATAACTAGTCCCAAGGCTCCAACCTAAGTGCAAGTGAGTCTGGGAAAAATTAAGAAGCACAAAGAATAATAAGAATGTAGATGGGATCAACTTTTAGGTCCTCTCAGCTCCACATTTTTATGAATCTTTGCTTAAACAATAATCTATTCTTTAACAGCTTCCTTATAGATGATATCTCAGAATATTAGAGGAAACATTATCTAACCAATGCAGATTACCTGTTCCATTTTAGAACAGTGAAAAGTCCCTCTTTCTCCAACACGCCCCCACCCCAAACTTCCACACATTTGTTACGTGATTTGAGCATGTAAATATTTTATTAGAAAATATTTAGACTGCACTTTTGTATTGCTTACATGGACAATAAAGTGAGTTAGAGTAAAAGCAAATGAAACAAAATGGCTAACAATATTTCCCCACTTAAAAAAAGATCAGCTAAGTAGCAACTAATATGATAGAAATTTTATGAATTCAGGGACTAAAATTTCTTCATTCAAACTCTGGATTGTGTTTATATTTTAATCAAAATTGTTTATTTTGAGCAAAGGGTAAGATTGATTACCATTGTAATAACAAAGGCTAATTTAAATCTTCTTTATTTCTATTTTCTAGTGTTATGTTGATATAAAAGAACAGTTTTATTTTCTCATTTAAAATGTAACATTTTGTAATTCTCTACAGAATGGAAATGGCTTTTGTGTTCTCTAGCTGGTGTCTTTAACTATGTTTAGTTTGTATTTCTTAGAGTGACAATTTTTTTATTTTCTGTTGAGTTTAAAAGTGGGGCTAAAAGGGGATGGAAAAAAAATCTTGCCTTTTAATGTTTACGCAATTTATACAATTTGGGTTCTGGAACAAAGGGGGCAGTTTCCAGATTGATAGTATATGTGTGTGTCTTTGTGTCTGTACGTGTCTGTCTGAGTGTCTATATGTGTCTGTGTGTATAACTGAAATACATAAGTGCAATAATTTTTTCTGGAAAGGGGACATAATTATTATTAGTACAATTATTTATTTAGGTAAATATTTCGTTAATATAGAAATTTGTGTATAATTTTGTAAGTTATATGGCAAATTTAAATGATTACTTTATTAAAGGGAAGGCCCAGGACAGTGGGCGTGCTCATCATCTATAGAATAAAGTCCAGAGAACTCAGCAGGACGTGTTCTGGCTTGCTTGCTTCTCCAACTCCAACTTCAGCTCCTCAGCATATCCAGCCTCCTGTACTAGCATTACTAAACAGCTTGTAATTCCTCCAAAATGTCATGCTTTCAAGGAACTCCATAATAATATCTGCCTGGCATTATTTTCCATCTTTTTTTTCTAAGAGAAATGTTCCTTATATTAAGAACATTTACTCAATTTATTGATGTATATATTTATTAGTGTGATTACTTGATTCAAGCCTGTTTCCCCAAGTAGACTGTGAACTCTGTATTATCAGGGGCCCACTAAATCTGATTTGATCATCACTGCGTCCCTGTGGCATTGTGTCTTGTCCCGTGGTAGGTATTCACTAATTATCAAATGATCAAAATAATGAACTGTCTTGTTATCTGTCTTTGAGTATGGGACAATGAAAAGCTAGATCTAAGATTACTATGGGAAAGTATAGTTGCCAATTTCTGAGGGATCTGTTTTTAGTTTTTAGTTTTCTACTGTTTAAAATAAATAGGAGAGATGTTACTATTTCGTGAACATTCATTATGTGCAGAGTATTGAACTGTGTTTGTAAAGACGCATGAAGATTTACTCCATCTTTTCCTTTGTGGAAATTGCAATATAAACAATGGCCAGGGTTAAAAACAGGAAAAATACACAAGATAAACATAATTTTCCAAAAACTGAATTTATTTTACTATCAAGGCCTAAACCAGTAAGTCTGAGTAACCACTTTCACTAGGCTTTTATTTTATTTTTGTTTGCCGAAGGGCATTTTATGGTGTCTATTTGGAATGTTTCACTCTAAAGACTAACTTGGAAATGTAGTTTTATTTTCACCTCATTTAGGGAGTGAGAAATCCAGAACATGTAGCTATTATGAGAAGGGGAATAAAAAGAAATCCTTATTAAGAGAGCTTCCTAGTATATTTAGTCCTGGTTCCAGATGGGCCTCCTGCCAAGCCAAATCCCCACCATGCATCTCTTGTCCTTCTTACCCTTTACAAGATGGCAAGTTCAATCTCGGTATTCACTGCCACCTTAGTGCTATTTTCTAAACCTATTGTGACTTTTTTGCCTAAGTATTTCTTTAGTGAAAGTGCAAAGAATGTGGGCAGAAAATAGTGAGTAAAGATAAAGAAGACTTTGACCACCTTTCCCCAAGTATGCCCATAATTACAATAGGCAAAATTTGACCACGAATTTACTGATATTTTCTACTACAGGATAGCATGATTCATTCAACAGCAAATATTTTTGGAGTACCTGTTAAGTACTGGAACTGTTCTAGGGAATGGAGATGTAGCATTGTACAGAAAATAATCCCTGCCTTCATGGATCTTACATTGTGGTACAGGATTTTACTTTCCTCTTCTCTAGACACTAGTCTACTCTAGACACTAGATCAAAACACTGCTGAAAAATTTACTTTTCATGCAAAATCCAGTCCTTTTTGTGTTTTGAAGAAAACTTCTCTAATAGCCTAACAGGCATATGAAGGCCTGTATAGTCTCTACTTAACACTTTAACCTTGTATTAGTTTTCTCAAAACAACACAGATGTACTATCTCACAGTCTGTAAATCTGAAATCCAGGTTGACTCAGTTAGTTTCTCTGCTTGGGTTTCACAAAAGGGAAATCAAAGTGTTAGTCATGCTAGGCTCTATCTGGAAGCTTTGGAAAGAATCCATTTCAAGTTCATTCCCGTTGTCAGTTGAAATCAGTTTCTTACTGTTGTGGCACCGAGGTGCCCATTTTCTTGCTGGCTGTCAGTCAAGGCTGCTCTTAACTTCTAAAACCACATTGCCTTGCTTGTGGCCCCCTTTGTCTTCAAAATTAACAATGATTGGTTGAGGCCTTCTCATGCATTGACTCTTGCAGTCGTCCCCCTTTTTCTTCATCTGGCCAGAGATAGTCCTCTGCCTTTAAGGGCTTATGTGATTGGATCAGGTTTACCAAGATAACCCCAAATGGGAGAATTTCCGTTTTAAGATCAGTAGCTACTAAGTATTTGCAAAATCCCTTCTGCATGCAGTTTAACATATTCACAGGTTCAGGAGATCAGCACATCCATATTTTGAGGACCTTTATTCTGGCTGTGGCAAACTTCAATTTTGATCATAATCTATCTCCCTTATACTCCCATTCCCTATTATGAACATTTCCTTTCATACCTTCTAAATTCCTATCATGTTAAATAACTTCTTATGATGACTAAGTGTCTGTTTTTTAAATCCCATGCTCCTCTTTCTTTTAATTTGGATATCTTCTATCTATGCTTCTTTTAGATCTCAGCTAGAAGTACTCTCTTCATGGAGTCAATGGTGCCTTTCCTGGATTTCTCATAGAACTTGGAGCCTTATCTAAGCATATGCATTATAATTATTTTCTAAGTTACCTCTCCTAGTAGGCCAGTGGCTCTAACTTTTAGGAGAGGAAGGTACCTTAATATAGCACTTATCCTAGTGTCTGATTCAAACTAAGTAGAGTAATAATATGTATTGAATGGATACAGGACTAACCACTGTGTTGTAAGCCACTAGCAGTTTCTTTCTTTTTCTAAATTCCAGTATAATTAACATACAATATTATTAGTTTCAGGTATATAATATAATGATTCAATAGTTTTGTACATTACTCAGTGATCATCACAATAAGTGTGCTCTTAATCCCCTTCACCTATTTCAACCATCCCCCCACCTGCCTCCCCTCTGATAACCACCAGTTTGTTCTCTATATTTATGAGTCTGGGGTTTTTTTTGGTTTGTTTGTCTCTTTTTTTCCTTGTTCATTTGTTTTGTTACTTAAATTCCAGACATGAGTGAAATCATATGACATTTGTCTTTCTCTGACTTATTTCACTTAGCATTATACTCTCAGATCCATTCACATTGTTGCAAATGGCAAGATTTCATTCTCTTTTAGGGCTGGGTAATATTCTCTTATATCTTCTTTATTCATTCATCTATCAAAGGATACTTGGGTTTCTTTGATAAATGGGATTGTTTTCTTAATTTCTCTTTCTGCTGCTTCATTATTAGTATATAGAAATGCAACAGATTTCTGTACATTGATTTTGTATCCTACAACCTACTAACTTCATTTACCAGTTCTAGTAGATATTTGGTGGAATCTTCAGGGTTTTCTTTATATAGTATCATGTCATCTGCAAATAGTGAAAGTTTTACTTCTTCCTTACCAATTTGGATACATTTTATTTCTTTTTGTTGTCTGACTGCTGTGGCTAGGTGTTTCAGTACTATGTTGAATAAAAGTGTTGAGAGTGGACATTTTTATCTTGTTCTTGATCTTAGGAAAAAAGCTCTCAGTTTTTCACCATTGAGCTTGATGTTATTGGTGGCTTTTTTATTTATGACCTTTATTATGTTGATATATGTTCTCTCTAAACCTACTTTGTTGAGGGTTTGTAACATGAATGGATGTTGTAATTTGTCAAATGCTTTTTCTGCACCTATTGAAATGATCAAATGGTTTTTATCCTTTCTCTTATTGATGTAATGTATCATGTTGATTGAATTGTGAATATTGACCCACCCTTGCATCTTAGGAATAAATCCCACTTGATCATGATGAATGATTTTTTGTTATTATTTTTTTGTGAAAGATTTTTAAATGTTTTGTTGGGTTAATGTTTTGTTGAGGATTTTGCATCTATGTTCATCAGAGATATTGGCCTGTAGTTCTCCTTTTTGGTATAGTCTATCTGGTTTTCTTATCAGGGTAATGCTGGTCTCATAAAATGAGTTTGAAGCTTCCCTTCCTCTTCTATTTTTTTCATAATAGTTTTGGGGGAATAGAATTAATTCTTCTTTAAATGTTTGGTAGAATTCATCTGTGAAGCCATCTCGTCCTGGACTTTTGTTTGTTGGGAACTTTTTAATTACTGATTCAATTTCATTGCTACTACTTAGTCTGTTCAAATTTTCTATTTCTTCTTGATGTAGTTTTGGGAAATTATGTATCTAGGAATTTATCCATTTCTTTTAGTTTGTCCAATTTTTGGCATAAATTTTTCATAATTTTCTCTTATAATCCTTTGTATCTTTGTGGTGTTGTTTGTTATTTCTCCTTTCATTTCTGATTTTGTTAATTTGAGTCCTCTCTCTCTCAATGAGTCTGGATAACGTTTTATCAATTTTGTTTATCTTTTCAAAGAACCAGCTCCTGGTTTCATTGATCTGTTCTATTGTTTTTTTACTTTCTATTTCGTTTATTTCTGCTCTAATCTTTATTATTTTCTTCCATCTACTGGTTTTGTATTGTGTTTGTTCTTTTCCTGGCTCCTTTGGGTGTATGGTTAGGTTGTTTATTTGAGATTTCTCTTGCTTCTTGGGGTAGGCCTGCATTGCTATAAACTTCCCTCTTAGAAAAGCTTTTACTGCATCTCAAAGATTTAGGACCATTGTGTTTTCACTTTCATTTGTCTCCATGTATTTTCTAGTTTCCTCTTTGATTTATTGACTGACCCATTCATTATTTAGAAGCATGTTATTTGACTTCCATGTATTTTTGTAGCTGTTCTCTGTACCTTCTTTTGCTTTCTTCTTTTGAGCCTTGCTGGCTTTCTATAGTATTATACTTGGACTCTTCTCTCTTTGTATTTTGCATATCTATTGCTGGTTTTTGATTTGTGGTTATCATTAGGTTTATATATGACATCTTATGCATATAGCAGTCTAAATTAAGTTGGCGGTTGCTTAAGTTTGAACCCATTTTAAAAGCACTAAAGTTTTATTCCTCTCCGCCCTGCCCACATTTTAGGTATTTGGTGTCACACTTTAATCCTCTTATTTTGTGAATCCCTGGACTAATTTTTTATAGATATAGTTAGTTTTACTGTGTTTGTACTTCCTACTTTTCTTACTTCTGCTTATGGTCTTTCCTTACCATTCAAAGAATCCTCTTTAATATTTCTTGTAAGGCTGGTTTAGGGGTGATGATTTCCTTTAACTTTTGTTTGTATGAGAAACTCTTTATCTCTTCTTCTATCCTGAATGATAGCCTTGCTTGATAGTGTATTCTTGGTTGGAGACTTTTTTTTTTTTTAAAGCACTTTGAATATATCGTGGTATCATGCCACTCCCTTCTGGCCTGCCAAGTTTCTGCCGAAAACTCAGCTGATAGCCTTATGGGTTTTCCTTGTATGTAACTGTTTTCTTTTCTCTTGCTGCTTTATCATTACCTCTTGCCATTAAATTACTATGTGTCTTGGTGTAGACCTCCTTGAGTTGATATTGTTGGCAGCTTTCTGTGCCTCCTAGATTGGATTTCTGTTTTCTTCCCCAGATCAGAGAAGTTTTCATCTATTATTTCTTAAAATAAATTTTCTGCCTCCTTTTCTCTCTCTTCTCCTTTATGGGTCCCTATCATGCCAATGTTGTTATGATTGATGGTGTTGCTGAATTCCCTATCTATTTTTGTTATTTTTTCCTCTCTCCTGTTCAGCTTGATTATTTTCCATTTTCTGTCTTCCAGCGTACTGATCCATTTCTTTTTATTCCTCTACTCTGCTGTTTATTCCATCTACTATATTTTTAATTTCAGTGATTGAATTCTTCATCTATGATTCGTTCTTTTTTATATTTTCTATTTCTTGAGCATCTCACTGAATTCCTCCATTCTTTTCTAAAGTTCAGTGTGTAACTTTATGATCATTACTTTAAATTCTCTATTAGGCATATTATCTCCATTTTATTTAGGTCCCTTGATGTGATTTTGTCATGTTCTTTTATCTGGTACATATTCCTCTGTCTCCTCATTTTGTCCCTCTGTATCTGTTTCTTTGTTTTAGGAAAGTCAAATAGGTCTCCTGCTCTTCAAAGTGGTGGCCTTATGAAGAAGAGGTCCTGCAGTGCCCTGTGGTATAATGTCTCCTATTCACCAGAAGCTGGCACTTCAGAGGTGTCTCCAATATGTGTTGCACATGCCCTATTCTTGTGGCTGAGCCATGTTTGCCTTCAGCACAGTCATCTGCAATGGCTCTCTTTGCCTATTGTGGGCAGGGTTTGTTTCCTGTACTGCTAATGGGCCAGTCTGAGGCCACCTTGGGCTTGAGTTGGGTCAGGCCAAGCATTTGCCAGAACTTTGGTGGCACTGAACTCAGGGTGCTCTTCCTGAGCTGTCCCCTGAGAGGCTTTTGTTGGTGGGCAGGGCCTGCGTCAGACCATCTCTATTCCCCCATCCGACTGCAAGGTCACAGTAGAACTTGTATGTGTGGTTATCATCCCCTCTCCCCAGGTCTGGAGTCACTTTGGAGTGGTGTTGACCCTTGTTGGAGCTATTTGCACACTGCCAACCTTGTGATGCTGCTTTGGATGGACTCCAGATGAGGGTGGATTGGAGGGTGCTCATCCATAGGAGAGCATGGGGTCAGGAGAGAGAAGTGGCACCCAACAATTCTTTTGTCTTTGGAGAAGTCTCCTAAAGATCAGTGCCCCTTCTCGTGGTCTGAAATTAGTAAATAAATATCCTTCCTTTATACCCCAGGCACCTTTCAAACTGCTGCTTCTATGCTGTATCTCATCAGGGTTGCTGTTATGCTGTCATTTTAAGGGTGGGTACTCAGTTTCTGATTGCCCCCTGGCTCTCCCAGAGCTGAGCTCCTGATTTTTTAATTTCCCACTATTAAACCCCATGTATATAAAGACTCAAAAAATTAGGCTCCTCTGGTGTTCAAACCCAAATGTGGGAGTTTGTCTTCTCTGTGTAAGTCCCCTATGTTTGGAGTACCTAGTATGGGATCGGCTCATCTCCCTTTATCATACTTGCAGTGTTCCTCCTTCCTGCAGACAGTCTTGCAGATCAGTTTGGTTCCCAATTGTGTGCCTGCCCTTTTTACCATTTTTGACATGGCCTTTTCTCTATGTTTATCTGTGGAGAGTCTGTTCTGCCAGTCTTCAGGTCATTTTCTGGGTTATGTACAGTGCCGTGGGTGTTATCTAGGTGTATTTGTGGGATAAGATGAGCTTAGGGTCCTCCTACTCCACCATCTTTTCCAGAATGCCACCACTATTGGTTTTCTTAATCAGCCATTTAAAGTAAGTGATTTTGTCCTGAGTATTTGTGTTTCTGACGCCTACCACAGTGTTGAACACCTGTAGTGGTTCAAGTTTACTGATAGACCGAGTGCAGCAAAAATAACACTTGCTTTTTCATGGAATAATTAACTAGCAATGTTACTGGATACAGTTATCTGTTAAACATTTTGAATGTTTGTTTAGAATTCATGAATTTAAACTCAACTTATCTAGAGGATTTATAGGCCTATTCTGCCACTTTATTGTTCAACTCTATGGATTTGGGTATAACTTTTCTTTCCTTAGAGTTAATAAGTCAATTTCTGTTCATATTTGCTATACTTTCAGTTATTTTTTCAAATTTGCATCCTAATTTTCTTACAAAGAGGATTTTAGTTGGCTGACTAGTTTTATTTACTTTAAAGTGTCAAGCAATGTGTTGTGGATCCATTCAATTATAGAATTCTTTTCAACCAAATTGCTCACATCTCATGAATATAATTTTTCGTTGTTGGATTACTCAGTTGGTTTATAGAATAAGTATTGTGTCATTCTACTTGAACTTAACTAATATTTCTTTATGTTTCAGGTAACATATTAAATATAATTCTTAAAAGTCATAGATGATTCTGTATTGCCTCTGAGTGACTAAGAAATATAAACTTTGCATAAACCAATATTTATTGTGTCTGTATTGTATCTATTTTGTGCAAATTGGAGAGTCATATATTATGAAGATTATGTGAACTGTAGATTAACAAAATTATATACAGGTTTCCCCCCACTATCCAAAAGTTCACTTTATTCCACTCTGCTCTTATGAAAGACCTACATTGGTACCTATTTTTCACTAACTGAAAGAAATCTGAAAAGTATTTTCATGTTTATGAAGTAGCAATTACTTTACCTTATACCCTTTTGGCTTATAAGTTTTCATAGGAATGGTCTACTTCTGGATAGTGGAAGAAACTTATACTTAAATAGCATACCTCATTTACTAACTATATAGGATAACAGAGTTTACTATTTGTATTTTTTTAAAAAGTAGTATCTTTGTGTCATCTTAATGGCTTTTCCTATTCATCCAAAATTCTTTTTTCAGTTTATCCAGATTTAGCAAGAAGAGATTGGTTGTATTCTGAATACAGACTAAAGGTCTTTAGAGATCACTTAGTCGCTTCATGTTTGGCCATTATATACTCATTGTTTCAGGAAAGGCATATAAGAGCAGAAAGATAAGGGGAAAAAGTACCTTTCAGGCTGTTTCACTAGCCAGTAGAAATGGAAATAATATAAAGAGTAAACATTAGGAAGAAAGCATCATGAATAAGAGCAGAGCAATAATTCTCTTTGTACAGAAGGGGGAAAGCATCAGGAGGCACAAATTTTGGTGGCCCTGAGGGGGATTTTCTGTGCTCTGCGACTTGGGCTAAGTCCCAAAGAAGGCTGAATTGCAGCTTGGATTTGAGGTTGCTGATAGTAATGGATACCTGATCTCCATTTGTATGGGTAGAGCTCTCAGAAGCTATGAGACATCAACAAGCAAAGGCCTGTATCATGAAGCCGCCCAGAATTCCATTGATCCAGTGTGGCCTGGCAACATAGCAATGATTCCACTCTAGCCTTGAAGGGCATAGAAGTGGCCAGCAGCCTGTATACTAGAGATAGTCTCATGAACGTGAACACGTGAGGTCTTACAGCAAGCTAGGAAGACTTGTAAACAGGGACATACATTTTGAAAAGAGTGCGTGTAATTAAAGACAATTTTTGGTCACTTTACATCAAGATTCTGATGTATCTTACTATCTATTAAATGTTTGTGTTTCTCCTATGTTCATGTTCTGAAGCCTATATCCCCATGTGATGGTGTTTGGAAGTGGGGCCTTTGGGAGATGGTTAGGTCTTGATGGCAGGGCCCTCATGAGTAGGATGAGTGCCCTTATAAAAAATACTCAAGAGAGCTCCCACACCCCTTCTATTATGTCAAAAGACAGCCATGTATAAATCACAAAGCAGGTTTTCACCAGACATAAAATCTTCTGGAGCCTTGACCTTGGACTTTCCTGCCTTCAGAACTGTGAGAAATAAAGTTCTGTTACTTACATCCACCCACTCCAAGGTATTGTGTCATAGCAGCCCAAATGGACTAAAACATGGCCCCATATCACCTTCTCCCCCAAATCATACACACACACATACATACATACACACAACACACACACACTCCATGACTTGATCTATGTAAGACTTTTGAAGTTTAGGTGCAACCTAGGGGGAATATAATATGAATATTAATATGAATATAATATAAATATAATTAGACTAAATTTCTATGAATCCAGTGAAATAGAAATTAAACTGACTTACAGGAGACAAATATATAAAATCTATTTCTTAAACACATACATCTGAGGACTTTGATTCTTACCCATGGCATTAAATTTTTTTCAATGTGATATAAATGTATTATGTAACTTGCCAATGTTGTGCAACAAAGAAGTCAAAGATCCAGGTAAAAACCTAAATTTCTAACTTTTACTTTAAAGCATTTTCCATGACACATCATAGACACAATTTCTTTTTTTTTTTTTTTTTTTTTCAACGTTTTTTATTTATTTTTGGGACAGAGAGAGACAGAGCATGAATGGGGGAGGGGCAGAGAGAGAGGGAGACACAGAATCGGAAACAGGCTCCAGGCTCCGAGCCATCAGCCCAGAGCCTGACGCGGGGCTCGAACTCACGGACCGCGAGATCGTGACCTGGCTGAAGTCGGACGCTTAACCGACTGCGCCACCCAGGCGCCCCACATAGACACAATTTCTAAAGCTAGTTTTTACTTTTAATACAGCCGCCAAACACATCTAGGGGGACTTTATATGTTTCTAGCATTGTGTTCATGAAAATTTTTAATCTCAGTTTACTTATATAACACCACATAGCAAATCTACTGAGCAGCCCATATTAGGGTATGGTCAAATTTAATATTTACTCTTCCAGGTATAATCAAAGAGTAAGGTGAGTACTTAACTTCAATAAAGCTTCTAATTATGTACATTTATTTCACAAGTATAGGTAACTTTTTAGTTTTTTCTTTTCATTTGTAGTTTGTGGTTTGCTTTTTCATTTTTCAGGATTATTTGTTGGTCTGTAGAACATACGTGGCCACCAAAGAATTTAATGGGGGTGTGTGTCTTGTTTTATGATCTACCTGGGTTTTTGTTGTGTAGGGAAAATGTAGTTCCAAATAACTGCTGCAGTGGAGAGGTCCCTGCTTCCAAAGATCTGTGTCCTGCTATAACCTTTCTACAATGTTTCCAGAAAGTTAAAATGGAACATATTACCATGTGCTGCAGGTCTGGAATAATTATATTGGTTTTAGATTGTTTTGATAACTTGACAAAGGCAGAATGTTAAAAAACGTACACTGTTTTCATTTCCATTCAAACACCCTGTCCAGTAAGGTTCTTCCTACATTTAAATTCTTACCTGAAAGGATTGTATTTTGATGTATCTATCAGTAGAGAAGAGTAATTCCACAGAGATCATAGCAGCAAAATAAAAGCCCGAAGCTTCTCAGGATAGCTATGGTGAAACTGTGACTAGAATTCCCAAGGGAGTTTAAAAGCGATAACTTGTGCCTACCCATCCGGCATTCAGTCTGTATTCTTTTAAACTCCCAAGGCCCATTTCCTTAGCTCGTACTCCTACATTCCTCTCTTCTAACATATAGTTCTTTTGATATCTGACAAAATCAACAGTACAGTGTTACGGGCTGTCTCCACACTAGCTTCATACAAAGGCAAAATTGATCAAATGCTGTGTGCTGTACCTTCTGAAGAAGTGAATTTAGCAGCCACTTGTCTTCCTGTTGGTGTTATTTTTCGAGTCAAGAGGCAACTTTGATCAGTCAGGAGGCTCCTTCAATGTGCTTAGCTCTGTTGTGAGTGAGCAGGTGTAAGGGGAAGATTTAAGAAGTCAGAGGTCTGGGGCGCCTCTGTTGGTTAAGCGTCCAATTTTGGCTCAGGTAATGACCTCACGGCTCGTGGGTTTGAGCCCCGTGTGGGGCTCTGTGCTGACAGCTTGGATCCTGGAGCCTGCTTTAGATTCTGTGTCTCCCTTTCTTTCTCTGTCTCTCTGCTCCTTCCCTGCTCATGCTCTGCCTCTGTCTCCCTCTCTCTCAGTCTGTCTCAAGAATAAATAAACATTAAAAAAAGAAGAAGAAGAAGAAGTGAGAGGTCTGATCCTATATTCCTATGACATTTCCAGTGTCCTTGTAGTAACAATACAATCACACTTACAAGTACTGTCATCTTGGACACTGTTGACCAGCTGTGAGCTCTGAACATTTAAAAAGAATTAAAATCAATCTATATGTTTGTAAATATTAAAAGAAATGTGTCGGAACCTCCTTCCACTTTCTCAAAACATTATCTTTTGGGTTAGTATTATGGTTATATATTATCCAAAGAAATGGATCAGCAGTATCTTGCCTTTCTTTGTCTTACCACTATGTGAGAAGTGATATGAAAATGTAAGCTATTAGTATTTTTGTATTCTTATTGCTAATAACTGTAATTCACTTCATGCTTGAACCCATTTTGTGGCTTCACATTGATTAGAACAAAATCTATCTTTCTTACAGTAGCCTACATGTCTTTTTACATGATCTGGTCTTTGCCTCCTTCTGAAACTGCCCATTGGGCCACTATGCTTCAACTGTTCTCCCCTTTTAGGTTCTTAAACATGCCAAATTGTTTCCATGCTTAGTGCCTTTGTAGCTGCCTGTTCTTCTGCCTGGAAAACTTGACTAGTTATTCCTACATCCTTTCCAAAGATGGATCTGTCTCTTTTTTCAAATCTTAACCTAGAGACAGTAGCTGCACCAGTGGTAAGCATAGCATAACATATAGACGTGTAGAATCACTATATTGTACATCTGAAATGAATGTAGCATTGTGTGTCAACTATACTTCAATAAGCACATACCCACATGCACACACACACACAATCTCAGGCAAAATATCTCATGAGACCAACCTTCACCAGACTATTCAAATTAGGACCCTCATTATTCTCTAATACAGCTAACTCTTTTATAGTGATAATCTAGTATATAATTGTGCTAGCCACTTGATCCCCTGTGTATTTCTAGTATCCTCCTGAACCCAAAATCCTCGGGAAAGCTGGGACTTGATTTTATGCTGCAGGTGACTCGGTGCCTAACATAGTGTCTAGTACATTGTTGGTTTCTAATATTTGTTGAATGACCAAAAATGAATTAATAAGAAGAGAGAGGAAAAAAAAAGAAAAATGATGGAAAAAAAGAAAGAAAAAGAAAGAAAGAAAGAAAGAAAGAAAGAAAGAAAGAAAGAAAGAAAGAAAGAAAGGAAGGAAGGAAGAGGGGAAAAAACAAACCCTGCTTCTTTTTCAAGGTATGGCATAAAAGAGAAATCAGGAAGGAGAGGTTTTCTACTCTCTGAGGCAGGTTGTCCTTTTTATATTGGTATCTCCAGCACTGTGCCTGGCATTTAGTGAGAGCTCAAAAAAGATGGGTGGAAAATAGGAATAAGTAAATGAATAAATGAACAACTATGCTGCTTTTTAGTCTCTGTCTAAAAGAAATACAATCCAAAAAATATCAGCACCTTTCAAGAAGAGGGAGAGGGGCACCTGGGTGGCTCAGTCAGTTGGGCATCCAACTTTGGCTCAGGTCATGATCTCCCAGCTTATGAATTCGAGCCCTGAATCGGACTCTATGCTGACAGCTCGGAGCCTAGAGCCTGCTTCTGATTCTGTGTCTCCCTCTCTCTCTGCCCCTCCCTCATCCATGCTCTGTCTGTATGTCTGTCTCTCTCTCTCAAAAATAAATAAACATTAAAAGAATATTTAAAGAAAGAAGAAGAAGAAACCCTGGAAATGCACAGCATTGTTGGAAGCTTCAGTGCCTATGAAAAACAGGCAAAGCTGTAGTATATGTCTTTGTGACTTTGGGGGCTGTTTCCACCCAAAGTTAGATTTTCATTTTTGATTTAATCTCTGTGTATAAGCCTATCATGATTATGCCAAGATAGAGATATATACATTTAAATTGCACTCTTTGAAAAAAATGTAAAACTTTTGGAACAATTTTTTTAGTCAATTTGAGAGCAATTTCAGCTTTGTATATCTCTAAATAACATTAAAAATGTAGAAACAGTAAAAAAGGATTGGAAAAAAATTACTGAGATTGTATTTGAAATGTTAGCCTTGGTTCTTAACTTGGTCTCTAGATATTAGCTCAACATGGAAAACTAACTGGCATTTAGACAAAACATCCTGAAGTTCTTTTGGTCCCCAGGGTTGCTGTTTCTTCCAGCTGCATAGTATTACTAGCAGCATGTAAATTGGTGTTGGTTTGTGAGAGAATTACCTGAGTTGTTTTGCTTTTTGAATTAGTAAAAGGAACTTTTTAAATATGAGTAAAGTAACTTCTAAGACATACCTTGCAGACAGCCTGGCGTTAGAAATGCTCATAGCACAGATAAACAGCCCTGGTTACTTTGTGGGGGTTCTTACTTGTCCCTTAGCTTAGCGCTCTTCTCTTGCTACTCAGAGACTGAGAGAAATCTCATCCTTTGATATCCCAGTGGCTTGAAAATTCCACTCCTCACATTGTTAGTAAGGAGGCAGGAGGGTGCCATGTTCAAGTTCACACCTGTACTAGTAGGGTAGGTGGAGAGCGCAAAAATTATGTCTGCCAGCATCTCTGTCTCCGGGGAGTTTCAACTGTCCCCCGCCCCTCCACAAGATGATTTTAGATTAGTAAATGAATCTCCTTAACAAATAGTCTAGGCACTTTTCAAACTGCTGCTTCTTCATTGATTGTTGGACAAGTGAGGTGCACAAGATTCCTTTGAAAGAGGAATGTCAGTTTTCTATAACATGTTGGATCACTCGGACATCAGCCCCATTAGTTTTTCAAACCACACTTTTTAGGGGTTCACCTGTCTGGTACAGATCCCAGGGTGTGGGATATCTGGTGTGGGGCACCAACTTCTTGCACCATCTTGGTGAAATCCCTCACTATTGTGTATCAGGGGTAGGTTTTTTTTTGTTGTTGTTGTTGTTTTTGTTTTTGTTTTTGTGATACTGGTGCTGGCTCTCCTATCCCATCTCTATGTGGTTTTTATCCTTTATTGTGGAGAAGCAGTTCATCTAGTTTTCAGATCTTTTTCAAAGGGAATTATTCATATGTAGCGGTATATTTGGTGTGTCTGTGGGAGGAGGTGATTTCAGGATTTTCATAGGCTGCCCTCTTGCAGAAGTCCAGAGTGTTAGTATTTTAAATCCTACAATAAACCACAGCAATATTTCCCAATCACCTTATAAACCGTGACAAACTTTTATGCTCAGGTCCTCCACAGTCTAGTCCTCCATTGTCAAATCAAGTTATCTTTTTTCTCACATGTCTAAGAAAATACATACTTTCATGTAGGACTATATATTTTAGCAAGAGGAGCCTTACCTAGAAGACCGAGCTCTATATTGAAACTTCAGTCCACTATGGTCAGCAAGAATGTATACCAGTGGTAAACCAAAGCAGTGCATTATGAACAGTTCTGTGAAAAGGATGGGGGTGGAAAGGCTTGTATGGGGTAGAGTTATTGCCAAATCAGGGAAGTTCTTTGTGTCTTTTATAAAGGGAATGGTTCTGGTGTTGCTAGCACTGAGAAAAGTCAGAAAGGACGCATGGAGACAGCCAGTTAAGTGTCTCCAGAAAAAGACTGCAGAAAGAGATAGAAATTGTGCACAACTGGTAAATAACTGTGGATGTTAAAAGAAAGATTCTACATAATAGCAAACTTAATTCAACTGAAAACTTCATTCACCTGCAGTTAGTCACAAATGATTTGGATAAAAGGAGTGACCATTTCAAAAGAAGATAGCTTATGGCAAGAAAAAGGTTGGATGTGGGAAGATCAGTTGAACAGGAGAATCTAGCCCTGTTTGAATAAAGCAGGCTAACAATTGGTGGTCCTCTACCAAATATCACCCAACACTGTGGTTTGTTTAGTTAGCACAGGTTTCAAAAACTTGAATGTAAATGCTTTAGTGTGGCATTAATACTTCCAGCTTATTATGTCACTTTCTATTATCTAATATTCATCCCATTTATATACTTATGATACCTGCATGGCTCCTGTGTGCATTTGAACTCATGACATAGGTATTTTTATATGTTTCATGAGAGGAAGAGTGAGATGCTTATATCAAAGCATCATTTAAAAAAAGCATCATTGATATGCTTTGTAGTGTGTTCTATGTAATTATGTTTAACTCATCCTATTAATATTGAACAGTGCCTAGTTCTAATCCCTGTTTTAGACCCTAAGGATGCAGTAGTGAACACAACAGACATGATCTCAATTCTTGTGAAGTTTGTATCTAGTGTAGTGGGATTGGAGGGCAGACAAGAAGTAAACAAGTACATAGTACTTCATACAATTAAACTCAGTGTGAGGAAACATGAACCAGGATTAGGGAGATGAGAGAGCCAAGAAAATACTAGATGGGGCTCCTTTATATGGAGGTCCAGGTAAGTCCTCATGCATTAGATGTTTTAGAGGAGAATCTATAAGTAAATGAGGGGTTGGCCCTGAGCTGAGCATAACTGGGAAAAGCGATCAGGTCAGAGGAAACAGCAAGTGTGAACACCTTGAAGCAATAATGTTCTGAAAGTTTTCTCGGAACAGCAAGGTGCCCAGTGTGGCTGGAGCAGAGCGAACTAGGGAAGGGGTAGTAAGGGAGAAGTCAGAGAGAGACTTTTTTGGGATTTCTTTTGACGAGTGATGTCATTTTAGTTTATACAGTTGTCACACAGATTGGTGGGGGGAAGGGGCAGATGGTCATAGGAACACAGGATTCTGAAGGTGTAGTCTCAAGAACAGCCACAAGGTGATGCTGGGCTGCCCAGGCAGCTCTGGGATGTTCTGGGCTGGGAGCTGGGAGTCATAGTGATTCTAGGGGGCTCCCTCCTCACAGGGCAGATGGGGTCGGAAACCCCCTTCCCAGAGGGGTTTCTCTGCAGTCCAAGGATCCTGGACCCCGGGTCCAGGGTGTGTCCTCGGTGGTGCCCATCTGTTCCGGGTGCAGGTCTGTGATCACAGCCCAGGGACTGTGTACAGCCCAGCCAACTCAGCAGAAGGTCACCTCACTCCTTTCTGTGCTGCTGCAGGGTTAGAGCAGGGAGGCCCCAAGCAGTCAGGTCACCACGTGAAAGCTGTATAGCTGGACATTGTAACTGAGGCTGCTGAGGGCGATCTCTGCCACCTCCTGGAAGATCACATGGATGTTTTTTGTGGAGCTGAACTGAGCACTCAAGGTAGGCCACTGCTCTTAGCTAAAGATTGAATGAGGCTAAAACTTGCTACTTTAAAGACTTTGGCTTTTCCAAAAGAAAGCTGGAGTAGGATACTTATATCAGACAAACTAGACTTTAAATTAAAGGCTGTAACAAGAGATGAAGAAGGGCATTATATAATAATTACAGGATCTATCCATCAGGAAGAGCTAACAATTATAAATGTCTATGCGCCGAATACCGGAGCCCCCAGATATATAAAACAATTACTCATAAACATAAGCAACCTTATTGATAAGAATGTGGTCATTGCAGGGGACTTTAACACCCCACTTACAGAAATGGATAGATCATCTAGACACACGGTCAATAAAGAAACAAGGGCCCTGAATGATACATTGGATCAGATGGACTTGACAGATATATTTAGAACTCTGCATCCCAAAGCAACAGAATATACTTTCTTCTCGAGTGCACATGGAACATTCTCCAAGATAGATCATATACTGGGTCACAAAACAGCCCTTCATAAGTTTACAAGAATTGAAATTATACCATGCATACTTTCAGACCACAATGCTATGAAGCTTGAAATCAACCACAGGAAAAAGTCTGGAAAACCTCCAAAAGCATGGAGGTTAAAGAACACTCTACTAACGAATGAGTGGGTCAACCAGGCAATTAGAGAAGAAATTAAAAAATATATGGAAACAAACGAAAATGAAAATACAACAATCCAAATGCTTTGGGATGCAGCGAAGGCAGTCCTGAGAGGAAAATACATTGTAATCCAGGCCTATCTCAAGAAACAAGAAAAATCCCAAATACAAAATCTAACAGCACACCTAAAGGAAATAGAAGCAGAACAGCAAAGGCAGCCTAAACCCAGCAGAAGAAGAGAAATCATAAAGATCAGAGCAGAAATAAACAATATAGAATCTAAAAAAACTGTAGAGCAGATCAACGAAACCAAGAGTTGGTTTTTTGAAAAAATAAACAAAATTGACAAACCTCTAGCCAGGCTTCTCAAAAAGAAAAGGGAGATGACCCAAATAGATAAAATCATGAATGAAAATGGAATGATTACAACCAATCCCTCAGAGATACAAACAATTATCAGGGAATACTATGAAAAATTATATGCCAACAAATTGGACAACCTGGAAGAAATGGACAAATTCCTAAACACCCACCCTCTTCCAAAACTCAATCAGGAGGAAATAGAAAGCTTGAACAGACCCATAACCAGCGAAGAAATTGAATTGGTTATCAAAAATCTCCCAACAAATAAGAGTCCAGGACCAGATGGCTTCCCAGGGGAGTTCTACCAGACGTTTAAAGCAGAGATAATATCTATCCTTCTCAAGCTATTCCAAGAAATAGAAAGGGAAGGAAAACTTCCAGACTCATTCTATGAAGCCAGTATTACTTTGATTCCTAAACCAGACAGAGACCCAGTAAAAAAAGAGAACTACAGGCCAATATCCCTGATGAATATGGATGCAAAAATTCTCAATAAGATACTAGCAAATCGAATTCAACAGCACAGAAAAAGAATTATTCACCATGATCAAGTGGGATTCATTCCTGGGATGCAGGGCTGGTTCAACATTCGCAAATCGATCAACATGATACATCACATTAACAAAAAAAAAGAGAAGAACCATATGATCCTGTCAATCGATGCAGAAAAGGCCTTTGACAAAATCCAGCACCCTTTCTTAATGAAAACCCTCGAGACAGTCGGGATAGAAGGAACATACTTAAAGATCGTAAAAGCCATTTATGAAAAGCCCACAGCTAACATCATCCTCAATGGGGAAAAACTGAGAGCTTTTTCCCTGAGATCAGGAACACGACAGGGATGCCCACTCTCACCGCTGTTGTTTAACATAGTGCTGGAAGTTCTAGCATCAGCAGACAACAAAAGGAAATCAAAGGCATCAAAATTGGCAAAGATGAAGTCAAGCTTTCGCTTTTTGCAGATGACATGATATTATACATGGAAAATCCGATAGACTCCACCAAAAGTCTGCTAGAACTGATACATGAATTCAGCTAAGTTGCAGGATACAAAATCAATGTACAGAAATCAGTTGCATTCTTATACACTAACAATGAAGCAACAGAAAGACAAATAAGGAAACTGATCCCATTCACAATTGCACCAAGAAGCATAAAATACCTAGGAATAAATCTCACCAAAGATGTAAAAGATCTGTATGCTGAAAACTATAGAAAGCTTATGCAGGTAATTGAAGAAGATATAAAGAAATGGAAAGACATTCCCTGCTCATGGATTGGAAGAATAAATATTGTCAAAATGTCAATACTACCCAAAGCTATCTACACATTCAATGCAATCCCAATCAAAATTGCACCAGCATTCTTCTCGAAACTAGAAGAAGCAATCCTAAAATTCATATGGAACCACAAAAGCCCGCGAATAGCCAAAGTAATTTTGAAGAAGAAGACCAAAGCAGGAGGCATCACAATCCCAGACTTTAGCCTCTACTACAAAGCTGTCATCATCAAGACAGCATGGTATTGGCATAAAAACAGACACATAGACCAATGGAATCGAATAGAAACCCCAGAACTAGACCCACAAACGTATGGCCAACTCATCTTTGACAAAGCAGGAAAGAACATCCAATGGAAAAAAGACAGTCTCTTTAACAAATGGTGCTGGGAGAACTGGACAGCGACATGCAGAAGGTTGAAACTAGACCACTTTCTCACACCATTCACAAAAATAAACTCAAAATGGATAAAGGACCTGAATGTGAGACAGGAAACCATCAAAACCTTAGAGGAGAAAGCAGGAAAAGACCTCTCTGACCTCAGCCGTAGCAATCTCTTACTCGGCATATCCCCAAAGGCAAGGGAATTAAAAGCAAAAGTGAATTACTGGGACCTTATGAAGATAAAAAGCTTCTGCACAGCAAAGGAAACAACCAACAAAACTAAAAGGCAACCAACGGAATGGGAAAAGATATTTGCAAATGACATATCGGACAAAGGGCTAGTATCCAAAATCTATAAAGAGTTCATCAAACTCCACACCCAAAAAACAAATAACCCAGTGAAGAAATGGGCAGAAAACATGAATAGACACTTCTCTAAAGAAGACATCCGGATGGCCAACAGGCACATGAAAAGATGTTCAACGTCGCTCCTTATCAGGGAAATACAAATCAAAACCACACTCAGATATCACCTCACGCCAGTCAGAGTGGCCAAAATGAAGAAATCAGGAGACTATAGATGCTGGAGAGGATGTGGAGAAACGGGAACCCTCTTGCACTGTTGGTGGGAATGCAAATTGGTGCAGCCGCTCTGGAAAGCAGTGTGGATGTTCCTCAGAATATTAAAAATAGACCTACCCTATGACCCAGCAATAGCACTACTAGGAATTTATCCAAGGGATACAGGAGTACTGATGCATAGGGGCACTTGTACCCCAATGTTTATAGCAGCACTCTCAACAATAGCCAAATTATGGAAAAAGCCTAAATGTCCATCAACTGATGAATGGATAATGAAATTGTGGTTTATGTACACAATGGAATACTATGTGGCAATGAGAAAAAATGAAATATGGCCTTTTGTAGCAACGTGGATGAAACTGGAGAGTGTGATGCTAAGTGAAATAAGCCATACAGAGAAAGACAGATACCATATGGTTTCACTCTTATGTGGATCCTGAGAAACGTAACAGAAACCCATGGGGGAGGGGAAGGGGAAAAAAAAAAAAGAGGTTAGAGTGGGAGAGAGCCCAAGCATAAGAGAGTGTTAAAAACTGAGAACAAACTGAGGGTTGATGGGGGGTGGGAGGGAGGGCAGGGTGGGTGATGGGTATTGAGGAGGGCACCTTTTGGGATGAGCACTGGGTGTTGTATGGAAACCAATTTGACAGTAAATTTCATATATTAAAAAATAAAAAAATAAAAAAAAAAAAGACTTTGGCTTTCACTCTGAGACACTAAAGCCACAGGAGAGATTTTAGTTTCAACAGGCTCTCTTGTAGGAGGTAGAGTTAGAGGGGAAATTAGTTAGAAAGTAATTAAAAGAAACCAGATCAGACGATGGTGGGGATCTGGGTAGTAGCAGGAAAGGTAGTGATAAGTGGTCAAATTATGGATACATTTGGAAGACTTAGCCAGCAGGATTAAATGAGAGATTGAATATAGGATGTTAAAGAAACAAAGCAGCCTATGATGAATCAAGGGTCTGGCCTGAGTATGGGAAGACTATAGAGGAGCATAGGGAGAGCGTCTATGACTAGGGGGAATACAGATTTTGGACATGTTGAGATATGGGACACCCAAATAGAGATTTTGAATTGGAACCTGTATATAGAATTCTGGAACCAAAGGGAAAAGCCCAGGATAGATATACAAATAGGGGAATTATCAATATATAGATGATATTTAAAGCCATCTGCAGGATGAAAACAACAACAACAACAAACAAACGGAAGTTGGATGACTCAGCTCTGGGTAATTCCAGCATTTAAGTTTTGAGAGAATGAGGAAGCACTAGGCAGGGAGGAAAACCAAAAGAGCAGTGATGAGAAGCCAAGTAAATGAGTATTTTAAGAAGATGGGAAGGATTAGCTGCGTGGCATGCTAATAGGCGAGGCAAGGTGTCACCTGGGAATTGATCAGATGTGTATTCCCATCTGGGAATACAATTGTGTAGCCCTCTGGAGGTCATTGGGGGTCCTAACATATTTGAAATAGCAGATAAAAGCTTCATTGGAATAGCCTCAACAGGGGATGGAAAACAGGTATGGGGACAGTATGAACAACTTTTTTGAGAATTTTTGCTTTCAAAGGCAGCAGAGAAATAATATAATAGCTGGAGGGAGATAGAATAATTCACCTGCTTGATACTCCTGTGTCTGTAAACATGGTAAGACTCACATGCTGTGGTAACAGCTATGTCTATCCTGTTGACTGCTTTTTGCCTCGTACAATGCTTGACCAAAAGTAGATGTGCGATTAAATACTTCTTGGACAAATAAGTATATGCCATTTCTGTTAAAATTAAAATCTAAAATTTGTTATGGTTTGAAAATATTTTCAATTGATGTTGCTTTTTCTTTTAAGCCAGAGCAAGAATATGCATTTTGACTTTGGTAAAAAAAAAAAAAAAAAAAAAAAAAAAAAAAAAAAAAAAAAAGATTACAGATATGATCATGCTACATCTATTCATCAGTTCCTCAGCTAACTTAATTATGCTAAGCACTACATACCATTTTTATTTCAGAAAAACTGCAATATGACAAGTTGATTTGCTAAAAAGCATTAGGTGCAGTTAGCTTTAATTATCTTTAGCAGAGTTTTTCAAATCATGGAGAAAAGAAAGTAAATATATTTTTCTTCAGCAAAGTAGACTTTGATTTAAGTTTGGAGAGAACTGGAAAACCATTAAGTCTTTTTTTCTGTATAGATATTTTTATTTTATCTTTTTTATTGAGGTATAATAGATATGAAACATATTGATTTCAGGTGTACAACGTAATGATTTGATATTTGTGCAATTGGGAAATGATCACTATAATAAGTCTAGTTATCATTCATCACCACACATACTTACAGAATTTTTTTTCTTGGGATGAGAAATTTTAAGATCTGCTCTTATAGAACTTAGAACTTTCAAATATGCAATGTAGGATTGTTAACTATTGTCACCATGCTGTACATTATCTCCCCATGACTTATTTATTTTATAACTGGAAATTTGTACCTTTGACCCATTCACTCACTTCTCCAACCTCCCAATTCCCTGTCTGGCAATGAGCAATCTGTTTTCTGAGTTTGATTTTTTTTTTTTTTTTAGATTTCACATATAAATGAGATTACATGGTATTTGTCTTTCTCTGTCTGGCTTATTTTACTTCACATAATGCCCTCAGGGTCCATTCATGTTGTCTCAAATTTGTGTTTTCCACAAATTGGTGTGTATTTTAACAATTAAAATAAAAATTATGTCAAATTTAGAATCTTGAAAATATCTTTAATTTCTATAAAGCAATATGAGAACACCAAAAACCAAATAGAAAAATGGGCAATTTATAGAATAGAAACAAAAACAGGCAAAAATATAAGAATTCAATATTACCCATAATTAGGGAACTATAAATTGTAGTCACATTGAAATCGCATTTCATGCCATTATGTTAGTAATTGGTAAAAATTTAAGTAGAATGATAGTATATAGTGCACAAAGATGGAGAAGCAGTTAGAATTCTTGTATATTCCTTGGTTAGTATAAATTAATTAAGTTGCCTTGGAGAACAATCTGGCTATATCCAGGAAGTTGGTATCATGTGTACCCCACAATTAAACAATATTACTAACAGAAATATGTACAAAGTGCTTATGTTAGCATTTTTTTTGTAATAGCAGCAAATTAGAAACAATCTAAGTGTGAATGTCCCTAAACTGAAGAAACACTTTTAGGATACTCATACAGCATCAAAGTATGAATGAACAAGAGCTAAATGTATCAATATTGATAAATCTTTCCAATATAATATGAATAATAATAAATCCATAAGTTATAATTCCATTTACAGAAAATTTTAAAATAGGCAGAACAACACTACATATTGTTAAAGAATATATCCATATTTAATAGATATATAAAGAAATGTATGGAAATTACAGACGGCAAATTGAATAAACACAGATGGGAAAGGAAAAGAAAGTCATCAGGGAGGTATAATCAGGGTCTTCAACTGAATTGGTAATGTTTTATTACCTAAGTAGTGTGGTAAGTATATGGATGTTTATTTTATTCATCTTTATACCATTTTATATGTCTTAAGTGTTTGCTAATACATGTTTGTATTATAGGAAAATGTGTACAGGAAAGATGAAGAATATAAAAGAAAGGGTAGGGAGGTTGGCAAGAGGGCACAAAGGGGAGGGAGTAGACATTACAGAGCCAGGAAGAGCACCAGCTTCACACTTCTGCACAAATTTTGGTGTCAGTAAGATTTGGGTTTAAATCCCAGCTGAAATGTGTAGTAACAGTGTGATCTTGGGCAACTTACTGAACCTCCCTGAGCCTCATATTCTCATCTGTAAAATAGGAGAATTACAATGTGACCTGTAGTGCTGAAATAAGGAAATACAAGTAGGGCATTTAGCAGAATTCCTATTAAAGTGTGCAATAAATCTTAGTAACTATTATTTTTTATCTTTCAAATCACCACTCAAATAATATCTCCTTCTCTCAGCACTACCTTCCATTTGGCAGTTAAAGCACAGTCTATAAAGTATTTTGACAGTGATCTGATCCATATGGCATCTGGGAACATAGGCAGAGAGGTATCCTAAAGTTGAAGTGACTTGTCCAAAGTCTCTTTTTTATGAACTAGATCTTGAAATCACTCTCAATGTTCCCAAACCAGTGTTCTTTCCAGTCTGTCATGGCAGTCACCTTTACAGGTGATGATTTCCATGCAGGTAGAATCTATTTCTTATTCTGCTTTGCTTTGTATTCACTATTGTACTTCCATTTGAACTCTTAAGTGTGTACCTCACCAAAATAGAAATGATTGATGAAAATAGCCATAAGCATTTTTATCGCAGTGGATTTTGAATTTTCTTCAATTACTAGTACTTATCAAAGATTTTGAACCAAGAGTGAAAACTATAGGGCAAAACCGTGCAACACAATATTTGAGGCAAACCGTTGTGTTGTCAGTAGTGGGTAAGGTAAAGAAATGGGATGCTCAACAAACTTTGAGGCTACAGAGCTATATTTTTATGTCTATTTCTCACATCTGTGGGGTTTACCTGCTCTTTTAAATCAGCAAAAAATATGTGTGAGAATTATTAGAAATGAATCAGAGATATAACAGCAAGAAGTAAAATATTGATTTGGACACCGAGAAGGAAACTGGCCACAGTGTGAATCCAAGAACAAGGCCAATTAGATTTTGAACTCATATAAAAGGCTGCTTTGCCAATGAAGGAAGAAGGAAGAGACCAGAGCTTCTTGGTGTTGCATGAAATCTCTCACAGAGGAAACAGCCAAAGTGAATCCCAGGTGCAGGCTAAGGTGTATTTTCTTCAGTGACTCATTTATTATTGCAGGAAAAAAGGCTTCCAAAACAACACCCTTCCAAATAGCCAACATGTGATGACAAACAGGGAGAAACAGGGACAGGTAGAAGACTTGAAAGATGAATTACTGTCCCTACGTTAGTCAACCAAAATGTTCTTTAAATGACGTTGTTCAATATTAAGAGGCTATGGAGCCAGGGCACAAGCAAGGACAAGAACCAAATCACCCTATTGATGGTTTTGCACATGATGGAGTGGAATCTATCTGTAGATGTCTTCTTAGCCCCCCAAATGAGACTAATATTTAGCAATTTCATTACTTCAGAAAGAGTATTATTAAAATAGAGTATAAACAGGGGTGCCTGCGTGGCTCAGTCAGTTGAGCGTCCGATTTGGCTCAGGACGTGATCTCATGGTTCGTGAGTTTGAGCCCCAGACCAGGTTCTGTGCTGACAGCTCAGAACCTGGAGACTGCTTCAGATTTTGTGTCTCCCGCTCTCTCTGCCCCTCCCCCACTCATGCTTTCTCTCTCTCTCTCTCAAAAATAAACATTGAAAAAAATTTTTAATAGAGTATAAACAAAACAATAAATACCTGTTGAAAATTATTGATATTTCTCCATTTCATATTTCATAGATGGTGCTACTGCTAATGACTACATATAAATGTGGATAACTGAAAATTTGTAAACAATATTTTTAAGGATAATACACATATTACATACTGGAAATGAACACACAAAAATATTATACAATATTTGGACTCTAGCCTTCTCTCAAGGATTTCACAAGTTTTTGGCATAGTAATTGGGGTTTCTTATAGAAATGAAAAGTTTAGGGATTTCAGGAGTGCCTGGGTGGCTCAGTCAGTTAAGCATCTGACTTGATTTCTGTATAGGTCATGATCTCATGATATTGAACTCAAGCTTCGTGTTGGGCTCTGCGCTAGTTATAGAGCCTGCTTAAGATATTCTCTCTCTCTCTCTCTCTCTCTCTCTCTCTCTCTCTTTCTGCCCCTCCCCCACTTGCACGCACACTGTCTTTCTCTTTCAAAAAAATTTAGGGATTTAAAGCTAGAAAAATAGTTTTGCTGTACAGAGATTTCTGTTGTAATGGCATATTTTGAAATGGTATTTGACTGGCATAATGAGAAATAGCTGCTATAAAGTCATACCCTGAATCTAAACACTGAAGAAGAGAATATAATTTTCCCATGTTGAGTGAGAGCAATCATTCATCTCACTTCACTTTTCACTGTGAAGAGCTCAAATCTCAATTGAATGAAAACTTCCATAGAAAACTGTGTGGTAGGGAATCAGGGCTCTTCTGCCATGTTAAATGCCTGGTTCCTGAGGGAGACATCTATCTTCTCTGCTTCAGAAATCATCTGACATCTGTGAGTGGGTCTAGACCTGCTGGCTGGTTCCCAAAGCTTTCATTCATTTTTCACTAAGAAAATGTAATATTAATATAATTTCAGGCTACATGGAATGAGTGAAATAGAGTACATTCATGTAGTGTGCATACTATTGGCATTTTTATTGGTAATATTTCTTAGCCCTAACTTTAACCTCATCCTCTTACTGCTACTCAACAAGATACAGCAGTGTGAGCAGGAAGTATTAATCACCTACCTCCATATTAAAACTATGGAGCTATTCCTTAGGTTGTGAAATAAATATTGTGGGGAGAATTTTTTTTTTTTAGCTAACTGGTAAGGAACTTGGCCACTGTGGAAGTTTTGGAAAATGTATTTATTGTATTTAATGAGGAAATTCATTCATAATTCTACCACATGAAGCTAGCCTTCATTAGCATCTTGGACTTTTTTTGAAATTTGGAAATAGCCTCTTGTATCTAATAGTAATCTACTTAAAAAAATTTTTAAGTGTATTTAGTTTTTGACAGAGAGAGAGAGTGACAGAGAGTGAGCACGTGCATGGAGGAGAGGCAGAGAGAAAGGGAGAAAGAGAATCCCAAGCACTAAGAGAGAATCTGACAACACAGAGCCTGATGGAGGGCTTGATCTCACGAACTGTGAGATCGAAACCTGGGCCAAAGTCAAGAGTTGGATGCTTAACCAACCGACCACCCAGGCACCCCAACAGTAATTTTCTTTTTAATTGAATTGATAATAAATATTTCATATTGTTCTTCACAAACATGACTTTAATGGTTTCATAGTATTCCATTTTATAAATGTACAGTAATTTACCGAACAGGTCACTTTTGTTGTAAATGTAGCCTTTCCCCCACATTCCAGTCTGCTGTAATAAATGTCTTTTTACCTAAATCTTCTTGAACATGTCTGGATACATTTTCTTAGTGTCTCCTTAGGATAAATTTTGAAGTAGGATGACTAGATATGAGGGTACAAACATTTCTAAATATCACAAATACACATTTTGAAACTCTACTGATTTGAAATATTTTTATTACTATATTTATACATGCATTTTCTGTTTCTGTCAACAGAAATATGTGAGGTCTTTTGATGTACAAGATACTGTACTCAGTTCTAGGAGTACATCCCTGAATATGATAACTGTCTCTTATATCCAGAAGTTCATATTCTACTGAGAAAGACATAAAAGTAAACAGCCAATTACAATTCAGAGAGATAGCAGCAATGCCAGGATATCTACCCATGAGAGCAAGTGGGTAAATATAGTTTTAGGCCCAGGGCTACAAAATCATGAGAAACAGCCTTCATGTGAGGCAAAAAGGTAGGTTTTAATTAAAGTGATTAAGAAAACAAATTTTTCTGGTAATAAATTATGAACTCCAGTGGGCTCAGTGAAAGAGTTTCAAGATTTGAGGAAAAACTAGAGAGAGAGAGGGTTCAGCCTTTTTTGTACAGAGAAGGAGCAATGAGGGTGACTTGAGAGTCTGTGGATTTTTGCGTAGCAACATAAATGGATCAAAGGGTACAATGAGATTAGTTCCAGTGGTGAGCACACTGGGATTGTTGGGTTTCTAGTGGAAGGACTCCCTGCATCCTGAGGAGAAGGAAGTTTTCTTTAAAGCACATTTAATATCAGAAAAACAAGAATATTTCATGAAAATTAAAAAATTAAAATAGTCTTTCCTTTAGGATTCTCTCATCAGCACAAACTTACTTCCTGTAGTGTATTATCTAACTTTATGGCATTTGGAGGCACCTTGTTGCTCTGGCTTCACAAGAGAAAGAGCTATTCGATGGGAGGAGAATCCTCTGCTTCATTTTCACTCTGGGATCCTTGTTCTACCAGAACTGTATATGCAAAGATGACTCCCTTTGAGGAAATTCAGAGCTCCACATTTTTAACTCTATCTACCATAAGCACAAACAGCAGAGGCAGCAGAGTCAACAAAGGGCAGAGTTTGGCCTATAAAAATAACCAAGAAAGTGAGCAAGGTTCATAGTGATGTAACTGTGTTGTTAACCAAAAAAATAATTTTGTAATGAATTTTTTATACAATTGTCAATATACCATAAAAATTAGAAAAGAGGTACCAAGAGATGTCCAATGAATCATCTCAATGCCAAACATATTTTTCCCTGTCCCTATTATGTAATAGTAGCCCTATATCCTCCTTATGATTGGGGTCAATTTTCTCTGCCAGGGTGTTACCATGCCTTGTATGTTGCTCCCTTGGTTGTTGAACTCTTGCTTTGCCTATGGTAGAAATGTTCCCTTTGGTGAATGAAGTCCTTCACAACTATAGAACATAGACTTGTGTGAAGATGGGTATCCAGATTTTCTAAGTAGGCCACAGAGAGTGAGACTAAGCAGGATCTCTCCATCTTCCACTTCTTGGATCCTGGACCTTTGTGTTCTACCTAACGGTAAAAAAACAAAACAAAACAAAACAAAATTGTTAATTTAGGATACATACTGCATCTTGGAGGATATTTCTATGTTTGCATGGTGTCTTCAAGATGGACCTTTAAAAGGCTTTTATATTACTCTGTCAGGTGATGTGGTATGTTATAGGACTAATTGATGTCATGTTCGTATGCCCAGTGTTCACCTTCTGTTCTGTAAAGTGGATTGCTTAGTCAATGTTAGATGGGGTAGAATATCAGATCAAACACTCACTAAGCCCTGAGATAGTGGAGCTGCCTCACTCACTATATGTTAACGAATTACTCCCTCTTCCAAAGGGTAAGACGTTCAGTGTAATCAAATGGACACTGAGGAACTACTGACCTACTAGAGAGATGGTGCCATTTTCATGCCTCCAGATGGTAGGTTGGACATTTAGTATTGGCAGCAGCTATGTATGCCTTGGTGAGTGGATGATCATGTTTTGGGAGCCAAGTATAAATCCTCTGTCCCTACTCTCATGATAATTCCATTTGTGTTCATATTGTACAAGTACTAGTGTGGATGATGACAGAAGTTGAACAATATTGAATAGTTGAATCATTATGTCTACTTGGTTATTTAGTGCTTTTTCTGGTGGTGGATATTCTCTGGCAGGGAATTACAAATGACACAAAGATCCTCATACTTTGTTCACTCTCATAGCTTATTCACATGCCCCTGTCCCCAATCTTTCAATTTTTTTTTTCTTCTAGGCTCCTGACCAACAAACCAAGCTATTCTCTATTGTCTGTAAATCCATATATATATTCTTACCTCAGGCCTATTAATGACCAGATGCACTGCCCAAAGCATGGCCCTTTGGAAGAATTGCCCCTGCTGCTGTCTTTCAGGGACACAAATAAGTATGGCTATAATGCAGCAGTACTTAATTTTTGGCTTATGGCAACATTACAGCTGAACCATCTGTGAACCAACATCCCCTTTTACCTTCTTTGTCAATTGGGAGCTGAGGGAGAGAAGCCATGATACAGTAAATGGCATGGGGTCTCTGCAGTTTACTTGTGCTCTCTGGTCTTAGTATACCCAATTCCTTATGCACCATTTCCATTTTATGATGGGTTGCTACTGCCCTGCCCAACAATATCATCTGATAGGCTGGGAAAAAACTCACATAATACAGTTCTGGCTGCTTGTTCACTTGATCTATGTCTAACAGGATCCAGTAGTTTAGCAGTAATGGTTTATTCAATGGTGTATAATTTCTGTTAAAAATGGCATGGCCTTGTTCTAGAACCCTAGGGACCTTAGTTGTGACTCTCCCACTTATTGTCATAAATTCTATGCAACATTGTTCACTACTAGTGCCTCTAAGACCAGAGGGTCTTCTCATTCATGTGGTTCATCTGAAAAGACTGCTTGCATTACAGCTTGAACCCCATGAAAAGCTCGCCACCTTCCATGTTATTTGGTCAATGTGTTGCAGCAATATTCCCAAGTGCAAATTAGTCTGCCATCACTATGTGAAGAGGCCCACCATATCTTCTAGTGGTGGAAGATGCCAAATGTGATCATTTGAATTTTACTTTGAGAAGGGAGGTTATGCTATGCCCTGATGATGGGACCATTAAACATTTCATTGATGAGATAGGTATCTGAATCTTTGTAGAATTTATCTTTAACCCTGTGGAGTACATTTATGTTACCAAGGCCTCCAAGATACCTCTCATTTATTATTATTCTTTTCTGATTAAAATGATGTCAGTGTGATGTTCTGCAGAAGGTCCATGATAGATGGTCTAGGTAACTTCCAGCTATTTTATGACAGAGGGTAGAAGCATTCACACAGCTTTGGGGCAAGACTTCAAATGTATACTGTTGTTTTTTCCACTTAATGTGTGAACTCTGGTTTTCTTTTCTGGTAATTTTGGAAAATAAATCATATAGAAAACAAATGCCTCATGTTACATTCCTAAGGCTGTGTTGTTGATCTGCTTTAACAAAAACACCTGGTAATCTGCTTAAACACACCTGACTGGCCTCTAATATTTGATGATGTTATCATCCTCATTGCTATCAGGAAGCATTTTCTTAGATAGCTCTTGACATGATTCTAATGTGTTGCCCAGTTTAGGAGCCATTGACTTGACATATTATATAATTTTGACTTTAGATATGACATTGTATCTTGCTTACGTATGTAAATGGAAAAGACTATAAAATTGTACTGATTATTTTCAATCAACTGTTTTGAAATAGTTCCTGGTTGAAGACTTATCACAGAGTCATCTACTGATCAGGAATACCTATTTTGGATTGTGCTGGAATCATTACATGTTCCAGGTTCAGTTTGCTCCAATAGGCAACATTATGTTAAATAGTACAAATTGCAGATTAAAAAAAAATTATAAGTCTTTCTTAAGAGCTTTTTTCCTATCAGTTTCTCCCCCATGATTTTTGTATATAATACACATTTTAAATATAAGTAATCTTATTACTCTCAGTCCATTTCCTTTTATCATACGTAATATTTATTTACCATCTGTTATTGAGATTATATGAACATATATTCTGTCATTTCATGTGTTAACCTGTTTCTCTCAATTTGGGGTAATATATAAATTAGGTAAATTCACCTATGCTTTTCTCCATTTTCATTGATGATACTGATGAACAGGAAGGGGCCAGGGGCACAACCTTGCAGTTTACCTCCTTGAAGGTGATAAAGTTCCATTAATCAATACTTTGGGGGCTGCAGTTGCTCAACCACCATGATCCACATAATTGTTCTGTCATTCAGCTCACATTTACTTTGTCCACAGGGAATCATCAGTTTGTCAAAGGCATTGCTGAAATGGAGAGATACTTTGTTTACAGCCTTTCCTTTGTTGCATTAAAACAATCATAATAGTTACCCTTTGATAAGGAGCTTGCTGAGCACTTTACTTAAATTATCTCATTTAAATGTCATCACATTTAATGTTGCTCCTACTAGAAATTAGTTTCATTTCACACATCAGGAAACTGTGGGTAAAAGAGGTTTAGTGATTTGTCTACTGTAGTTCAGCCTCTGGATTCTTTTGAGTCCAAAGAATGTTGCCAGAATAACAATTGTATCAAAATATTAATTGATAGGTAAAAATCTCAAATTATCATTTTGTACAACTTAGAGTTACCACTATCATAGTTCTGCACTTTTTCTCTGTTTTATAGTTCTAAATTTCTGAGGTAGATTCTAATTCACTTATATTCTTAAAATTTTTACAGGAAAAAAAATAAAAAGGAGAGATTCCATTTAGTTGGTGCCAATATTTTAAATAAACCCATTCAGAAAGACACCACTGGGGGGAAAACCTTCTAAAGGGATTCCTGAAATTGACTGGAAATTCCAATTAAAATGAAATAGATTTATCTTGACAAATACTGCAATACTAACAACAATTCTCTTGGTATGAGTACTGCTAAGAGATTGATGACATTCCAGTGACTTTGTCATGTGTAATAAAAATCAAACATTTGTCACCTATGTTATTTTTATTAGATATTTAAAGGTATTTTTATAATAATTTCCTTAAAATTTTCATTGTTCAATTCATTTTAACAATCACAGCATAGACTGTAGTATTTCTTGCACTTATTTTTATGGAGTTGTTAAATCTTTTATTCCTATTCAATAATATGCTTAGTCAGCATCTTTTCAACTAGTCAAAAAGGATATGGAGAACAGGGAACACAGGTTTTAAATGTTTTTGTAATACCCATATCCTATTATACAATGCTTTGCCATAAGAACAATTAATTGTATTGGATGGCTGGGTAGCTCAGTTGGTAAAGCATCTAACTCTTGATTTCAGCTCAGATCAGGATCTCATGGTCTGTGGGATCAAATCTCTAATCGGGCTCTGTGCTGACAGTGTGGAACTGGCTTGGGATTCTTTCTCCCTTTCTCTCTGCTCTTCCCCCACTCATGCTCACTGGTGCTTTCTCTCTCTCTCTCTCTCAATCTCTCTCTCAAAGTAAGTAAATTTTTAAAAAAGAACAATTAATTTTTTAAATTTTGTTTGGGACCACATCTGGTTTTCTGCCATATAAAAGTTTTGTTAATTACTAGTTGGAATGCTTTTTATTTATCTTACTTTATTTTATTTTTTATATTAAATATAATTTATTTTCAGATTGGTTTCCATACAACACCCAGTGCTCATCCTAGCAGGTGCCCTCCTCAGTGCCCATCACCCACTTTCCCCTCCCCCTCACCCCCTATCAACCCTCAGTTTGTCCTCAGTATTTAAGTCTCTTATGGTTTGCCTCCCTCCCTCTCTGTAACTTTTTCCCCCTTCCCATCCCTGATAGTTCTCTGTTAAGTTTCTCAGGATCCACATATGAGTGAAAACATATGGTAACTGTCTTTCTGCCTGACTTATTTCACTTAACATAATACCCTCCAGTTCCATTCATGTTGCTACAAATGGCCAGATTTCATTCTTTCTCACTGCCAAGTACTATTCCATTGTGTATATAAACCACATCTTCTTTATCCATTCATCAGTTGATAGGCATTTAGGCACTTTCCATAATGTGGCTATTGTTCAAATTGCTGCTATAAACATTGGGGTACAAGTGCCCCTATGCATCAGCACTCCTGTATCCCTTGGGTAAATTCCTAGCAGTACTATTGCTGGGTCAAAGGGTAGATCTATTTTTAATTTTTTGAGGAATCTCCACACTGTTTTCCAGAGCAGCTACACCAGTTTACATTCCCACCAACAGTGCAAGAGGGTTCCCATTTCTCCACATCCTCTCCAGCATCTATAGTCTCCTGATTTGTTCATTTTAGCCACTCTGACTGGCATGAGGTGGTATCTCAGTGTAGTTTTGATTTGTATTTCCCTGATGAGGAGTGATGTTGAGCATCTTTTCATGTGTCTGTGGGATGTCTTCTTTGGAAAAGTGTCTATTCATGTCTTCTGCCCATTTCTTCACTGGATTCTTTGTTTTTCGGGTGTGGAGTTTGGTGAGTTCTTTATAGATTTTGGATACTAGCCCTTTATCAGATATGTCATTTGCAAATATCTTTTCCCATGGAATGCTTTTTTAAAAATTTTTTTAATGTTTTTATTTATTTTTGAGACAGAGAGAGGCAGAGCATGAGCAGGGGAGGGGCAGAGAGAGAGGGAGACACAGAATCTGAAGCAGGCTCCAGGCTCTGCGCTGTCAGCACAGAGCCCGACGCAGGGCTCGAACTCACGGACTGTGAGATCATGACCTGAGCCGAAGCCGGATGCTTAACCGACTGAGCCACCCAGGCGCCCCTCCCATGGAATGCTTTTTAAAAACATAACAATAAGCATAGTTATTTCTATTTTAAAAATGAGTTACATTGTTCTGCCTGAATTCAATATGCAGAGGGAGCTCCATAGTATTTAAACATTTTTCAAATTTAATATTGACTAGGAAAAAAGTCTATTCTGTATAGAGTCAGACCTAATCCCTAGGTTATCATGAAATATATTTCATAAAATTGAGGGGGAAAAAGACATGTATGTAATGTTAGTGTTATATATTTTAAAGGAAAAATATAACTAAATAAGGATGGGGATTCAAAATTTTGTCAATCAATTTCCAAAACGTAGAAATTCCGTATATTAGGAAACAGGTAAGCTTAAAAATTCAATTCTCTAGTAAATTTGTATATAAAGGAACTATAAGCAAAATGTGGACAGAATATTTGCAATAGTATTTTCTATAGCAGTTTTCATGAAATTTGGATGTATTTGCATACCTGGAGTATTTTAGAACAGGACTTAATGGATTCTTTCACATGCTAATATGTATTGTAACTTTCTCAGAAAAGTATACAGTATGCAGTAATCCTCATATTTATTTAACTTTAGAAATCTTATTCTCAGATCATTTTTATAGGCCAATGGTACACTTTGGGGAATGCTGCCTTAGTAACGAGTAACATGCAGATGTAAGAATGATGTTGGGGCACCTGGGTGGCTCAGTTGGTTAAGGATCCAACTTTGGCTCAGGTCATGATCTCACAGCTCATGAGTTTGAGCCCCACATCAGGTTCTGTGCAGAAGAGCCTGGAGCAGCCAGATCCTGCTGTGGACTCTGGCTCTGGCTTTCTCAAAAATAAGTTAAAAAAAATTTTTTTTTAAATTTACAAAAAAGGATTGATGTTAAGATGGTCACAGCATACCTAGCTTATACGTGTATAACATCATAACCCACTATAACAGTATTACATACAGTAGTAATAATAACATGGAAGGGATAGGTCTACTTTTGGGGGAAGGTAGTGAACATTAATAAATGACTGTAGTAGTCATATTTTATTACTCTTGCTAGTAAGGGATCTTACATACATTACATACAGGAGGAAATGGAGGATCCAAGAAAATTAAGAAGTTTTTAGAGAACATACAGTATGTTTAAATCCTGGGGCTCTAAAAGAATTTTGAGATATAATCTTGGTGCTATTATCAGAGACTTTTGAAAAATTGTGGAAAATATAAGAGATGAGAGGTGGGTCAGTGTGGACCAGAAATTTGAAAACAATCAAAAATTGAATTTAAGAAGATGACATTGTGTAAGTCACATAACCTCTCTTGGCATTAACTATGAAATGAAGTAATTATTCTCAATCGTTTCTAGGGTTTCTTCCAGGACTGACATTCTATGTTTTTGTGTTTCTAAAATTTCTGTAAATTCCTGGCAAGAATTAGGATACATTTTTAAACAGATGGAGTCTGTGTTTGTGTGAGTGTATGTGTACTTAAAAAGGCATGTGAGTGGCTGATGGGGAATTTCTGGGTTAGTGTGGTGCCAGACTAGACAAACACGGTCTTCCAAATTTTTGCTAAAATACACATGGAAACATGCACAAAGAAAACAGCAGCAAGAGAACTTGGAAACTGCATAAAATGAATATTATACCCCAAATCCAGACAGAGATAGTCTACTGACTGAATTAGCAATGTAATCTCTTAACCTAAGTGGGGTAAATGACTTGGCAAAAAGTTAAGAAAAATAGAGGCTGGCTACACCTGGCCATATAGCTTAAAGACACAGGCATTATATTCTTCAGATAATTACCTGGCCATCCTCTAAACCTTCTGAAATTACCCTTGCAACCATCAAGAACCAGAATCATGCCACCATCATATGCTTCCCTTTGTCTGTGTCTCTTCAGATTCTTCTTCCACAATATAAGATCTCTAGATGTGGAGGAGTCAAGAAGGGACTTAATTATATTATGGGATATTAGTTTAGTGAAGGCAAATGTTAAAAGGCAGAGAAAAAACTATCATCGTATGCCACAAATGTTTGCAGTGACCTGTTTTTCAGATCTTGGAAGGTCTCGCGTCCTATTTTAAAGACTTTTGAAGAAACTGAGAGCACTTCTTCCATTACTCAAAACTCTCCTCTTTATGCTTACTTTTTGTCTTTCACTTCAAAATCCCCCTCAGATATAGCAATTGGGATTAAAAAGCATCCACCTAATGCTTCTCTAGAGTTTTTATATTAAATTTTGTCAAGCTCAATATGTGTCAATTAGAAGAATCAGGGATATATATATATATTTTTTTTTCTCCAGAGAAGAGAGGAGGAACCAAAGGAATATACATTTAACCCAACATGAGAATGAAAATTCTAACATAAGTTTCTGATACTGGAATAAGTCTTTAAAACTTCTAAGTCCCTATCACTGGATATTTCCATTTGAGGATGGATGGCTTATCAGGCTGATAGGGTAATTCTGGCAGTCAATGAGACATTTAATTATGAATGGATAAAGAAGATGTGGTATGTATGTATACAATGGAATAGTATTCAACCATCAAAAAGAATGAAATCATGCCACTTGCAATGGTGTGGATGGAGCTAAAGTGTATTAAGCTAAGCGAAATAAGTCAAAGAAAAATACCATATGATTTCACTCATAGGTGGAGTTTAAGAAACAAAACATGAATATATAGGAATGGGAGGGAGAGAGAGAAGGGAAACAAACCATAAGAGACTCTTAAATACAGAGAACAAACTGAGGATGGAGTTGATGGAGGGGAGGGGGGTGGGAGATGGGCTACATGCATGATGGGTATTAAGGAGGGCACCTGTTGTGATGAGCACTGGTGTTGTATGTAAGTGATGAATCATTGGGTTCTACTCCTGAAACCAATATTGCACTGTATGTTAACTAACTAGAATTTAAATAAAAAACTGAAAAGAAAAAAATGAGACATTCATTTAAACGACTCCAAATTCTGTTCTAATTCTAACAGCTCAAGAATCAATAAATGACCACATAATTTTGTGTCTTTCCTGTATGCTTTAAGAGTGCAATGTAAATCAAACTGAAGCTGTCTATTGGAGATTGTTGTTTGGAGCTAGTTGAATATCCATGAAGAAAGTTAAAAGCTTGCATGGCACAACTGTGACCCATCACTTAAACAAACCTCAAAACTATTTAATATGCAGCCATACACCCATAGTACCCAAGAGTGTCTAATCAGTGATATATAATTTCAGTGATAATCTAAATTACAGTGATATTTAACTGAGAAGAAAACTACAACAGATCCATCAAGAGCTGAACGTTGGAGGTTGGAAGACAGTTACAAAGACAGAACCAGCCTGGTATATACCAATCACAAGTATGATGACTTACTGCCGCTATAGCCACATGACACATTCAATATATGTTGATGCAAACAAGAAGGGGGAAACACGTTCTTGCCAAGATAGAATAAAGCCATGTTGTTAATGTATTGATTCACAGTAGTGTGATTGACAAATGCCTCTTAGTATAAACAAGGAATAGGTTTTCACAATTTATCTGATATGAATTCCCAGTATTAACTGTGACTTTGTAAAGAATACAGGACCGCAAGTCTGTTTCTGTGACAAATCAACTGCAGGAACGTGGATGAGTCGGTTAAGGACTTGCCTCAGTTTCGCTAACTGCAAACTGAAAGAGATGGAACTTGATGAGTAATTCATTTTACTTTGACAAAGTTTCCATGATCAAATAAGTATAGGAAATTATATAGAATATTTAGTGGCATATTAAGATTTTCTTAGTAAAGAAACATGTTAAATATTTTGCCTCAGACACCTTTACTTTTTTAGCAACTCCCCCCCTTCTCCCCATCCCTCCCCTTCTTCTGCCTTCTCCCTTTTCTTCTCTTTCCTCACATCCCTTGTCCTCTTTTTCCTTTTATATTCTATTTTTAATTCTCTGTTTTTTCTTCTTCATTAGTATCCTATTTTCTCTGAAAAACTCTTTGGGAATTTTCAGAAATTCTCAGTTTCAGATATTGATGTTATTATGCAGTGCATATTCCAAATCCCTGAAACAAAGCACCTATGAGCCTATCTCTCTACTGTTGAGAGATGTAGGACTTGAAGAATTCAAAATTATTTTGATATTTAAAATTTACAGGAGGATGGTTTTCTGGGAAACAAATCCTGTCCAAGTGCTGCACCCAGATTGTCCCTACAGTCTGGAGACTGGTGACCAAAGAGGGAGTCCCATTGGACTACATCAGGACCTAGTTTGTAGGGCCATGCAGATTGTGAAGTTTTTAATTTTAATGAAGTCCAGCTTATCAATTATTTCTTTTATGGTTCATGCCTGAGGCTGTTTGGGGCCAGAATTTTTCTCATCTGTGAGCAGACTGATGAGGAAATTATATTCATTGTCCTAATGCTCTATTTTATTGTATCTTATCCTATCATATTATCATATCATATTACATGATTAAATGCCCCCACGCCCCTTTCTCTTTGGTAAAATGAATACCAGTATCACTACTCCATTAAAAAGTGGTCTGAATAATTCTAGCCAAGAAACTAGCTATGTGGTTAGAGTAGTTAGTCCAAAGGGACTAACAAGATCAAGGTTTCTTGTTCTGTAGAGCAGAATACAGGAAAAGCAATTCAGATATGTTCATGCTAAAGTCCTTGAAAAGAAAGAAGAGTCAAAAGTTGGAAATTAAATTCAAATGCCAGCTTCATAAAAATGAGACAAGAATAGGAGCAGCTGATGAAAAAACTCAAGATTTCTCCTAATTGGTTACTTTATTTTTTTTAAGTTTATTTATTTATTTTGGGAGAGAAAGTGTGAGCAGGGGAGGATGAGAGAGAGAAGAGTGTGAGAATCCCAAGCAGGCTCTGCACCAACAGCATGGAGCCCGATGTGGGGCTGAAACCCCCAAACTGTGATATCATGACCTCAGCCGAAGTTGGATACTCAGCCAACTGAGCCACCCGGGTACCCCAATAGTTGGTTACTTTAATCTCATTTTGTTCCTTCTTCTGGTATGGAAATGGGCCCGGCCATCTTCAATAGTCAGGATTGGAAGTCATTCACAAAATGTATAGTTACATGATATATATTTAAATAAACATGTCATATTTATATAATTTTATGAGATGATTGGTAGAAATACATATGGAATGAAGTAAATGTAGAAGATAATGTATTGTGAAGCATTGTACACTAATTTGTTTGACAAATGAGAGTCATAGTACTTGAATGCAGATTTGTAATTGAAAGGAGGTTATTAGCAAATTCCAATTAAAGGAGGTAAAAAGTCAAGCAGAGCTTGTGGAACATTTTTCTTTGTCTTAGGACTCAATCTTTGTGATAACTGAAGAATATTAATTTTTTTTTGAAATATAAAAAACCTCATGAGTATAACAGTTATACCTTATTATCCAGGACAGTATTTTATTTCTCATAATGTTAAAAATAACATCATTTGAACAGTCTTCAGCAGGATCTGTTAATTTTGAACAGAGAAGCAACACAGTTGATGAATACATATATATGCTATATAATGTAATTCTATATGAAATTCATAGGTGTATTTGATTATGCAAAACAAAGCAAGACAACACCACCAGAGCACTTCTTATTTTAAAAATGGTAAAAATAATATTCTCATGCATTAAACATCGTAGACTAAAATAAAAATAACATAAAATTTACAACGGCTATAATCAATGAAAAAATTCCCGTTTGGAATACAAGTATATACTGACATACAGTAAACCCATTCATCTACTCTTTCTGCTGCAGAAATGATCTGGGACTAGTTCTTTAATCCTGATCTATACACAAGAAAGACAAATTTTGTTTGTTCTTTGCTGAACTGCTGATCACAGCCACATTAGCTGATTGCTTACTTTGTATCAGCCTTTGCTTTCTGTCCCTACAGTAACAGGAGGCAGTAGTTATCCCTGTATTACTGATGATAAAACTGGGGATTCCATAGGTTCAGTCACTTGCCCAGGGTCACACTGTCAAACTTGTCTTGAAACTAGATCTGTATAGAACATTGAGTCTTCACAGATACTCTGTATTGATCTACTCTCTGTATTATGCTAGCAGCAATTTTAAAAATTAAAAAATGAAAAACCAGGGTTCCAGTTACAAATATGTATCTTTATTTTGGTCAATAGCAGAGGAATTTCTGGGATCCTGATGACCGTATTAGAATATTCAGTTTTTCTCAGTACAGGGTGGACCTTACTGACTCTTTATGAGACTGGAAGTAACATTTCATTTTTAGGTTTCATAGTGGTGCTTTAATATTTGCTCTCACTGTCTAATTTCTACCCTTTGCCTCAACATTCCCTGGCATTCCCTTCACCTCCAGTACTATTCTCCTTATCTCTTCTGAAGTATATCTTACCTTTCCTTCAAGGTCCACTTTGGATACCACTTTTTCCATTAAAATTCCCCCTTTCCCTTAAATAAATGTAAACTTGCTTCTTCCCCAAATGGAGAATTAGTACTTTCTCTTCAGTATTTTAAATTAATTGCCTACTGTGTGACAGGCATGTGCTAGAGGCAAAGGATTTTTTTAAAAGCTTGAAAACGTGGTCACTTCCCTCTAGGAAATTGCATTTTAGTGGAGAAATAGATGCATAAACAAAAAATTGTGATAAATGGCATGTACTAAAATAAAAGTGACCATGGAATTAATTGCCCAATCTGGATCATTTTTGAAAGTGAAAGGGAAAATTAGTAATTATGCCTGGAAAACAGGCATGACCTGGGACTATCCTGGCAAATCCAAATGTGTGGTCACACTGTTTATGAACCTGTGTTTCTGGTGAAGATGATTATAGAAAGAGGTGTGGTTAAGCCTAGAAAGAGAAGCTTATAATGTGTACAGCTTTCTGTCTCATATAACTTCCATTACACACACACCTTATTTTGCCACCAGATGGCAAGAATTTTGAAGGTGGGCTTCAGATCCTATTCATCATCTTATGTCCCACTGTGCTCACAGGACACTTGCTTGCAGGTGGTCACTTGATATGTGTTGAGTGGATGCATTCGTTTTCCTGTCTTGTACCAATGCTCTCTTTCTGCCAGTTTTAGAAATGTACAGTCATTGTTCTCAGGTACATCTCTACTGTGTGTGCATCTTGGCCATCATTTGCTTTTTAAATTTATTTCTTCAGAAAGCAACTTAATTATACTGTTTATTATTTACTTCATTATAAATTCTGTAAGGCTTGCTTGCTGCCGATTAACTGATGTGGAAGAAATAGAAGAGAACCAGAATCATAACTCAACAGATGGTGAAAAAAATAGTCAGACGAGGGTGTTAGAGGATAAATTGTACTTTGTGAGAGGAGGGAAAAGACACTGACCAAAGCCCAATGGTGTCAGAACTCTGGCAGTCACTCAGAAAGCATCTTGAAACGAACACTTCTGATTTCAAGTGAATGACTCTCTTGTTCCATCCCAATGGGGTACAACCCAAGCTCTGTGACAAAGTGGGGCAGATTCTGGTCTTCTCATCCTTTCTCTCTGGCATCTAAGTGACCTGCCACACTGTTTGGAGCAGCCCCATCCCATCTTCCTGGGTGATGAACCCTGCTCCTTGTGGAATAACGCAGAATAAGAGATCCATGCTGGAAAAATCTGTAAAGATTACCTGGTGCACCTCCTCATTTCACTGGAGGTTCAGGGGATGGCAGAGAGTGAACTGGAACCAGGCAGAGGACGCAACTCAGCTCAAATGAAATGTAGGCCTTCCAGCAAACAAATCTTGAGAGTAATGTTGCAGATTTATGAACATATTTTGGCAAGTTAGTAAAAATGCATGTTTATTTACAACCAATTTTATGTAAATAATGACTGTAGTTTAAATTCTGAAGAACATTAATATTCTGTCAGGCATCCTAAACCCTTTTGAGCCCCTCTGTGACCTCCTAGAGCCGACTTCTATGATGCAGAGGGTTGAAGTCTGGATCTGGTACAGTATCTTTAGCCTTAATTGTGTGCTCTGGCAATGAACAGATGCACCTGTGTTAGGAAACAGCAAGTGTCTGGATTTGGCTCCTCATTAAATAACCAAATCCAAGAAGACACACTTGGGGAAGGGCCAGAATCAGTTGAAGGCGTTGAGCAACACATACAATCTAGCTGTCTTTATTGTAGCTCTCTAACTGAAGTTAATGTTCAGATGGACAGAAAATGTTTTGGATAAGAGCCTGGCATCAGGCTCAGAAAGACTGAATCCAAAGCCTGACTGTATCAGTGACTTTGGAAAGCAAGTTAACCTCTTCACACTTAGTTTTCTCATTTGTAAAATAGCAATGTTAGTTCTTATAGAGGTATTTATTAAATATTAAATTAGATAAAGCATGTAAAATGCCTAGCACATAGTAAGCACTCAATAAACATTGTGGATGTCAACATTATTACTCTTACTACTACTACTTGGTGTCCTAGAGCAGTTTTCTAGTGTAAAGGAGGGGCAAATCGGGGGCACCTGAGTGGCTCAGCTGGTTAAATGTCTGACTCTTGATTTCGGCTCAGGTGGAGGTCATGATCTCACTGTTCATGAGTTTGAGCCCTGTGTCAGAACCTGCTTAGGATTCTCTCTCTCCCTCTCTCTCTGTCCCTCCCTCACTTGTGCGCACACTCGCTCTTTCTCAAAATAAATAAATAAATATTTTTTTAAAAAAAGGAGGAAAAAATCAAACCAAGGAACACACAACGAAGGAATTAATAGATCGATTCACCTATCCATTTTTGTACTTCTTCTCATTATTTACCAAGTCCTTTTTTTAAAATTTTATGTTTTATTTTTTAAAATTTACATCCAAATTAGTTAGCATATAGTGAAACAATGATTTTAGGAGTAGATTCCTTAATGCCCCTTATCCATTTAGCCCATCCCCCCTCCTTCATCCCCTCCAGCAACCCTCAGTTTGTTCTCCATATTTAGGAGTCTCTTCTGTTTTGTCCCCTCCCTGTTTTTATACTATTTTTGTTTCCCTTCCCTTATGTTCATCTGTTTTATCTCTTAAAGTCCACACATGAGTGAAGTCATATGATTTTTGTCTTTCTCTGACTAATTTCACTTAGCATAATACCCTCCAGTTCCATCCACGTAGTTGCAAATGGCAAGATTTCATTCTTTTTGATTGCTGAGTAATACTCCATTGTATATATACACCACATTTTCTTTATCCATTCATCCATCGAGGGACATTTGGGCTGTTTCCATACCTTGGCTATTGTTGATAGTGCTGCTATAAACACAGGGGTGCATGTGTCCCTTTGAAAGAGCACACCTGTCTCCCATGGATAATTGCTGGGTTGTACGATAGTTCTATTTTTATTTTTCTGAGGAATCTCTATACTGTTTTCCAGAGTGGCTGTACCAGTTTGCATTACCACCAGCAATGCAAAAGAGATCCTCTTTCTCTGCATCCTTGCCAACATCTGTTGCTGCCTGAGTTGTTAATGTTAGCCATTCCGACAGGTGTGAGGTGGTATCTCATTGTTGTTTTGATTTGTATTTCCCTGATGATGAGTGATGTGGAACATTTTTTCATGTGTCAGTTGGCCATCTGGATGTCTTCTTTGGAGAAGTATCTATTCATGTCTTTTGCCCATTTCTTCACTGGATTATTTGTTTTTTGGGTGTTGAGTTTGATGAGTTCTTTATAGATTTTGGATGCTAACCCTTTACCTGATATGTCATTTGCAAATATCTTCTCCCATTCTCTCATTTGCATTTTAGTTTTGCTGATTGTTTCCTTCACTGTGCAGAAGCTTTTTATTTTGATGAGGTTCCAGTAGTTCATTTTTGCTTTTGTTTCCCTTGCCTCCAGAGACGTGTTGAGTAAGAAGTTGCTGCGGGCAAGATCAAAGAGGTTTTGCCTGCTTTCTCCTCGAGGATTTTGATGGCTTCCTGTCTTACATTGAGGTCTTTCATCCATTTTGAGTTTATTTTTGTGTGTGGTGTGAGAAAGTGGTCCAGGTTCATTCTTCTGCATGTCACTGTCCAGTTTTCCCAGCACCACTTGCTGAAGAGACTGTCTTTATTCCATTGGATATTCTTTCCTGCTTTGTCAAAGATTAGTTGGCCATACGTTTGTGGGTCCATTTCTGGGTTGTCTATTCTGTTCCATTGATCTGAGTGTCTGTTCTTATGCCAGTACCACACTGTCTTGATGATTACAGCTTTGTAGTAGAGCTTGAAGTCTGGGATTGTGATGCCTCCTTCTTTGATTTTCTTTTTCAAGATTTCTTTGGCTATTCGGGGTCTTTTCTCGTTCTGTACAAATTTTAGGATTATTTATTCTAGCTCTATGACGAATGCTGGTGTTACTTTGATAGGGATTGCATGAAATATGTAGATTGCCTTGGGTAGTATTGACATTTTAACAATATTTGTTCTTCCTACCCAGGAGCATGGAATCTTTTTCCATTTTTTTGTGTCTTCTTCAATTTCTTTCATAAGCTTTCTATAGTTTTCAGCATATAGATTTTTCACCTCTTTGGTTAGATTTATTCCTAGGTATTTTATGGTTTTTGGTGCAATTATAAATGGGATTGATTCCTTGATTTCTCTTTCTCTTGCTTCATTGTTGGTGTATAGGAATACAACCGATTTCTGTCTGTTAATTTTATATCCTGCAACTTTGCTGAATTCATGAATCAGTTCTAGCAGTTTTTGTTGGAATCTTTTGGGTTTTCCATCTAGAGTATCATGTCATCTGCAAAGAGTGAAAGTTTGACCTCCACCTGGCTGATTTGGATGCGTTTTATTTTTTTGTGTTGTCTGATTGCAGAGGCTAAGACTTCCAATACTATGTTGAATAACAGTGGTGAGAGTGGACATCCCTGTCTTGTTCCTGATCTTAGGGGGAAAGTTGTCAGTTTTTCCCCATTGAGGATGATATTAGCGTTGGGTTGTTCATATATGGCTTTTATGATCTCAAGGTATGAGCCATCTATCCCTACTTTCTTGAAGGTTTTTATCAAGACAGGATGCTGTATTCTGTCAAATGCTTTCTCTGCATCTATTGAGAGGATCATATGGTTGTTGTCCTTTCTTTTATTGATGTGATGAATCACGTTAATTGTTTTGTGGATATTGAACCAGCCCTGAATCCCAGGTATAAATTCCGCTTAGTCGTGGTGAATAATTTTTTTAATGTATTGTTGGATCCGGTTGGCTAATATCTTGTTGAGGATTTTTGCATCCATGTTCATCAGGGAAATTGGTCTATAGTTCTCCTTTTTAGTGGGGTCTCTGTCTGGTTTTGGAATCAAGGTAATGCTGTCTTCATGGAAAGAGTTTGGAAGTTTTCCTTCCATTTCTATTTTTTTGGAACACCTTCAAGACAATAGGTGTTAACTCTTCCTTAAATGTTTGGTAGAATTCCCCTGGAAATCCATTTGGCCCTGGACTCTTGTTTTTTGGCATATTTTTGATTACTAATTTGATTTCCTTACTGGTAATGGGTCTGTTCAAATTTTCTATTTCTTCCTGTTTCAGTTTTGGTAGTGCATATGTTTCTAGGAATTTGTCCATTTCTTCTAGATTACCCATTTTATTGGCATGTAATTGCTCATAATATTCTCTTATTATTGTTTTTATTTCTGTTGTGATGATTGTGATCTCTCCTCTTTCATTCTGGATTTTATTTATTTGGGTCCTTTCCTTTTTCTTCTTGTTCAAACTGGCTAGTAGTTTATCAATTTTGTTAATTCTTTCAAAGAACCAGCTTCTGGTTTCATTGATCTGTTCTACTGGGTTTTTTTTGTTTCAATAGCATTAATTTCTGGTCTAATCTTTATTATTTCCTGTATTCTGCTGATTTTGGGTTTTATTTGCTGTTCTTTTTCCAGCTTCTTAAGGCATAAGGTTAGGTTGTGTACCTGAGATCTTTCTTCCTTCTTTAGGAAGGCCTGGATTGCTATATACTTTCCTCTTATGACCACTTTTGTTGCATCCCAGAGGTTTTGGGTTGTGGTGTTATCATTTTCATTGACTTCCATATACTTTTTAATTTCCTCTTTAACTTGTTGGTTAGCCCATTCATTCTTTAGTAAGATGTTCTTCAGTCTCCAAGTATTTGTAACCTTTCCAAATTTTTTCTTGTGGTTGATTTTGAGTTTCATAGTGTTGTGGTCTGAAAATATGCACAGTGTGATCTTGATCTTTTTGTACTTACTTAGGGCTGATTTGTGTCCCAGTATATGGTCTATTCTGGAGAACATTCCATGTGCACTGGAGAAGAATGTATATTCTGCTGCTTTAGGATGAAATGTTCTGAATATATCTGTTAAGTCCATCTGGTCCAGTGTGTCTTTCAAAGCCATTGTTTCCTTGTTAATTTTTTGATTAGATGATCTGCCCATTGCTGTGAGTGCGGTGTTGAAGTCTCCTACTATTATGGTATTACTATCAATGAGTTTCTTTATGTTTGTGATTAATTGATTTATATATTTGGGTTCTCTCACATTTGGTACATAAATGTTTACAATTGTTAGGTCTTCTTGGTCTATAGACCCCTTGATTATGATATAATGCCCTTCAGCATCTCTTTATACAGTCTTTCTTTTAATGTCTAAATTGTCTGATATAAATATGGCTACTTGTCTTTCTTTTGTTGACCATTAGCATGATAGATGGTTCTCCATCCCCTTATTTTCCATCTGAAGGTGTCTTTAGGTCTAAAGTGGGTCTCTTGTAAACAGCATATTGATGGATTTTGTTTTCTTATCCATTTTGTTACCCTATGTCTTCTGATTGGAGCATTGAGTCCATTGATGTTTAGAGTGAGTACTGAAAGATATGAAATTATTGCCATTATGATGCTTGTAGAGTTGCAGCTTCTGGTGGTGTTCTCTGGTCCTTTCTAATCTTTTGTTGCATTTGGTATTTACATATATATATATTTTCATCTTTTCTCCCCTCAGAAAGTCCCCCTTAAAATTTCTTGCAGGGCTGGTTTAGTGGTCACAAACTCCTTTAATTTTTGTTTGTCTGGCAAACTTTTTATCTATCCTTCTATTTTGAATGACAACCTTGCTGGATAAAGAATTCTTGGCTAAATATTTTTATGATTCAGCACACTGAATATGTCCCACCACTCATTTCTGGCCTGCCAAGTTTCTGTGGATAGGTCTGCTGCAAACCTGATCTGTCTTCCCTTGTAGTTTAGGGACTTTTTTCCCCTTGCTGCTTTCATGATTCTCTCCTTGCCTGACTGTTTTGTGAATTTGACTATGATATGCCTTGTTGATGGTTGGTTTTTGTTGAATCTAATGGGGGGTATTTACCAAGTCTTAAAAGAATGAAATAGTATTGTTCCTTACTATCTTTTCTTGATTGTAGGAGAGACATCATTCTGATTCTGGTAGTGAAAAGCAGTATTATGAAATACGAAATGAAAAAAAAACCTGCTTGAAAAACAATTTTAAAAGGTTAAGCAAGATAAACTGTCTTTTCATTGTTGTGCTCCTTCATGTCTAGAATTATCTCCACTTTAGAAGTTACAAATTTCTTATTTTCAGAATCCTGAGTGTTTAAAAACAAAACAAAACTCTGTTAGTCCAGGGAATAAAGGGGTTGCAGCAAAATTTGAGTTAATTAATGTTGTCAAATTGTTCATGCTCTAAAGGCAAAAGTAATTGGTACAATTCTGTAAATCTAGTAAAATTTCTCTGGAAAGTAAACATTGTTCCTTTTGAAGATTAACAGTTAGCTTTTCAGCAAATTTACTTAGTGGAACCAAGAGGATTAGAGATCAAGTACTATCCAACTAAAGTTATTAACCAAGGCTCACATGGACACTGGGGCCACCATTTTTAGTGTCCCTCCAGGTTAGATCTTGTTAGAGCAAATCAACAAAAACATCTGAATAACCATAAGTCATTGGAGCCAGGCAGTGGCACTCTTATTGCAGTCCTGTTGACAAAGAAACAGCAACAAGGGAGTAGGATCTCTGTTGCAGTTTGTGGTAATAGGACTAAGGGATTGAGCTACATGTAGCTGCATACTTTAAAATGAAAATGGTGGAAAGGCAACAGTGAAATAGTGAAGTGAGAGATGGAGGCTGCCATTTCCTTGGCAGCAAGAGAAGAAGTGGTTAATCAATGTGCTTAATCAATGTCATTTAGGTACAAATTTTGCAAATATGACTAAAGGGTTTTGATAACATGACATTGTAAGTCACTGAAATCACAATGGTGGTAAAAATGTATGCTGTTGGCTATAGCCTGACAATTTCAGAAATCAATAGTCTTGAGCAAGCATTTTTCAAGACATGTAACATAGCTTTAGGGCAACACACTTCCAAAATCAAGTGTATTCATCAAGAGAATAAAAAAATAGATTCAAATGGGAGATGAGGGAGCAAGTTAACAACTTGAAAACATTATGCAATCCACTTGAAAAATTGCTATAGTCAACCTCCACTGGTGATAATTTAGAAGAAAGGCAGAGGAAAAGACAGTCCAACTGAGAAGGTGGAATTGAATATATCTGCTATGATAATGAAAGCATCTTTTGATAACCAACAGGAAGTATATTCATTCGCATTATCAAATCTGGCATTACCTTAAGTCATTTCTTGCTGCTTGGCATCTTTCCTGTAACTTCAGTTCTTGGCTGGTGGCCCTAACAGGTGGCTAAGAGCGGAGGGGATGTCACTCAACAGTCCACAGTTCTTAATTAACAGAAGCCCTCTGAGGATATTCAGTCTCTTACTGACATGTCAATTTAAAATACCAAAATTAGTGCAGTGTGTAAAGCAAAAATGCTGCTTTTTTGGCTTGAACTACTTTCCTAAAATGCTGGATCTACTTTTTTGGCTGTGTTGATTCTTGGTGTGCATTTTTTTTGTCTTGTTTAGCATAGCCTATTCATAATTAACAGACAATGTATTCATATCAGGAAGCTTTCATGAGATAACCATTCTGAGCAAAAGTTAGAATTAATAATATAGTCTAAACCCTTGCTATTCAAATTAGTCTGTAGATTAGCACATTGACATCACCTAGAAGTATACAAGAAATGCAAAATCTTAGGCCTCAGACTTAGTGAATCAGCATTTTCCAAGATTTCCCTTGTATTGATGGATGCCTCTGCATATGAATTTACAAAGCCCTGCTCTAATGTCAATAAAGCTTTTCTCTAATTAATTAATTTATGTACCTTACCAGTTTAATTATTTAAAATATTCAGGGTTATGTCTCAATGTTTAGAAATATATTAGAATATTTCTGAAAACTTTATTTTTCTGATTTTTACTTAACCTGTAGCTTGAATTATTTACCTTTGAACTTAGTTTGAGTGTATGTTAATATAATTTTAACTTTTCTTTTCTTTTAAGAGTTTAGTGTTTGATTCCTTTTTCCTTGCTTTGGTGTAGGAAGTGTAGGTGATTATACTAAGTAAACACAAAGTGAATTGAGGAAAATTTGAACCAAAAAAGAAAAAAAGTATACTGATCTTATAAGTGCAGTTGCTTACTCAGCTAATTTCAAGGACACAGGGAAGACCTAATTTCCTCAAATGTTTTCCTACCCATTATTTTAGACTAATGCCTCAAGTGTCTCATTTGTCCCAAGATATTTGTGTTTGCAAATATACCCAAGCAGATAATGCTATAGGCAAATAATTTGCAAAGTATATTCTGAAGGCAGAATGTGTGTTCTTAGCATCTCACTTCGAAGATTGAGAGTTTGGAGACTTGGGACACCTGGGTGGCTCAGCCGGTTGAGAGTCCAACTTCAGCCCAGGTCACGATCCCATCTTTTGTGGGTTCAAGCCTGCGTCAGGCTCTGTGCTGACAGCTCAGAGCTTGGAGCATGCTTTGGATTATGTGTCTCCCTCTCTCTTTGCCTCTCCCCTGCTTGCACTCTGTCTCTCTGTCTCCCAAAAATAAATAAACACTAAAAAAATTTTTTAAAAAGAGTTTAGGAGACTTAATTCTAATTCTAATCCTTTCTCAGAATGGTTACATTTGGAATACATCATCTATTAAGCTTGGAATCTACTCTTGGAATCTCCTCTTTGCAGGCACATTAGCAATTAAAGACTAAAAAGCATTATATTTTGTTCAGCCCAACATTAACCAAATCATGTATCCTGTCATAATACTGAAATCTTATGGAATTCAAATAGAAAATCTCAGATATATGTTACTATGGATTATTTTTACTTGATTATGAATGAACGATATGATACTAAGTTTTGATGAAAGGAAGAGTAGTTACTTGAGCAGAAGGAAAAGATTTGAATTGGTGGGGATATAAGCACAGACAACATGAAGGTTAAGTAACTCTAATGGTATAATCTAGACTCAGTCCTATGGTTTGGCTTTGTACGTAAAATGGAGTCTAGAAAGGGTGGATTTTGTGTGTGTGTGTGTGTGTGTGTGTGTGTGTGTGTGTGTTTTGTGTTAATAGAGATAGATGAGGAGAACGGAGCTAATCAGGAAGCCTGCTACTTGGAGTTAGTGTTTTGTTTATTTGTATTGACCCAGAAAAGAGTGCCTGTTTTCTAGAATGTCTGTGAGGACTTAGGTTGGCACAGGGAAAGAATGTCTGGAGAGGAACTGTTTACTTAGTGAGCATGAACTGGGGATTCTGGAAGTAAAATGATGTGTCTTGGAATCTAATAAGTGGAGACCTAGAGGGAAGTGGTGGGGAAGAGCTTTGGCTTCCATTGGCCTGGTGTGGTTTGCATTCTGTGGCAACCATGTCTGAGTGGCATTGGGCACACTTTGATTTCTCTGAGTGCGATTTCTTTGATAAATAAAATGCAGAAAACTTTAGAGTAATTGTGAGGGTTAAGAGACCATAAAGGTAAAGTTCCTGGCATGTACTAGGTCATATGAGATGGTCAGTCAATGGTAGCATTGTTTTTTGTTCTAACTGAGCACTTACCAGGGAGGGACTTCTCCCGGGAGCCGTGTGTAGTATCCAGGGGGTTAGATGTTGTAGAAATGGCATTGTGTGCCTCAGCCAGACACATCTGGATAGACCTCTTATAATTCCTCATAGATTACTGAGATAAAACAATGCAGAACACTTTCATGTGTGCTCAGATGAATACTTGAAGAAAACGCTGTTTCTTTTTCAACCAGAAATGAAAATAAAAACAAAACAACCTCACTTCAAAAATCATATTAGGGCTCAAAGAATATCTCCATTTTCAAAATCCAAATCATTTCCAACTCTTTTATCCTTACATGTTTTCTTAATGGACAGTTAAGCTAAAAAATTCAACTTGAAATACTGATTTTTTAATTCTTAAAGTTACACAAGCATATTGTTGAAATGATCAAGGGATTCATAAGGTTTACTGTTAAATGTCTCCTTCCATAGGTCTTAGTCCTTCTCTTCCCCACTAATAGTTTTTGACTGTCTTTTCAAAAATATATTACGCATATGTCATCACGCACTTTTATCTCTGTATACATTCTTTTTTTTTCAAATTTATTTATTTATTTTGAGAGAAAGATAGATCTTGAGCAGGGGTGGGGCAGAGAGAGAAAGGGAGAGAGAATCCCAAGCAGGCTGCACTGTCAGCACAGAGCCCAACAAGGGGCTCCATCTCACAAACCATGAGATCATGACCCCAGCTGAAATCAAGAGTCAGACAACCGATTGAGCCACCCAGGTGCCCCTCTGTATACATTATTAACACTTAGGTAGTATGCCATATACTGCACTGTGTTTTAATATATCTTGGAGAGCTGCTGCTCTTTTCAATATTGAAATTTCGTTGTGTGTCCTAAGTAGTACCTGATTAGACACTGAGATTATTTTCTGTCTTTATAATTAACAATGTCACAATAAACATCCTAATAAGTATTTCAATTTGCAAACACGCAACTGTAGTAGAAGAGTAAATTTCTTGAAATACAATTGCTAGGGCTTGGGTGTGAATTTTTATATTCGTAGTTATTGCCCAATTGCTTTCTGAAGAGATCTGTCCATTCTACTAGCATTGTATGAAATATCTTTTTCCTACAAGGCATCATAAATTTCCCACCAGGTAGGTGTGTCATTATAGTTTAAATTTTTCTCTTATTGTGAGTGAGATTTAACATCTTTTTATGTATTTAAGATATTTCAGATCATTATTTTTTTCTTCCTTCAGTGAATTGTCCAGTCACGCCTTTGCTCATTTTTTCTTATACTGTCCATTCTTTTAGGAGATGTGTAGCAAGTTTTTATGTACTAAGAAAATTAGCCCATTATCTGTAATGTAAGTTGTCAATATGTATTTTATAGGTTGACTGTGTTTACACTGCTTTTGTTTTGTGATTGTTTTTTACATTTACGTAGTCTCATTTATCTATCTTTTCTTCCACATCTGAGTTTTGTGTCATACTTAGGAAGGTTTTATTCTCTTGTGATTTCTTGCAGCATGTTTGCAGAACATTTTCATATGTAAATTGTTGACTCATCTGCATTTTGTTTTGTTGTAAGGAGTGAGATGGACCATAATACTTTTTTCTAAATATCTCTCCAATTTTCTCAACACATTAGTTGAATGGTACCTTTTTCTCTGCTGATACACATGCCAGCAGGAACAGCTGGGATCTAGGCAGGGACACAGAAATCACTCTGGGTATTACAGAATGCTTAAGTAGGGAATTTGTTACACAGGTGGAGGAAATAAGGGTACCTACCACATAGAGGGCAGAGATTAGCAACAGCAGGAAGCTGATACCACTTGTGCTGCTGTAGTGATAAGGCAAGAAGTTAGTGATCAGAACCAGGAATTCAGTGCTTCCTTTGAGAGACAGCCATTTCAAGGTATGTCCAGTGGAAACTGATATCATGGAGGTAGTGGCTGTCCCATAGGATCAGGAGCCATGGAGAGAGAGTACCTGAGATGTACCTTGGATTTTTTTTCTTTCCTCTCTGCCAGCCTCTGCCAATGCCTCTTGTTGCATGAACCCAGCCAGAAGAATGAGGACACAGGGCACAGACAATACACACAGGAGGCTGGGAAATGGAATTCTGTGCCATTCACGTGGAAAAAAAAAAACAAGTGTGGGTCTGGGAATACCAGAATAAAGACTCAGTTCACTAGCATACCATCTATTTTGCTTCATTAATTGTCTACCTATTTAAGTGTCAGAACTACACTATTTTGTGATAGTTTTGTTAAATATTTTTTCCATCTCAGAAGTCCAACTTTTTTCTTAAAGTTGAATTTGCCTGATTTTTCCCAAGCTGTTTTTCCAAATGAAGTTCACAATCAGCTTGTTTACTTCTAAAATTATCCTCTTGTAATATTATTATATTCATTTAAATGTATAGATTAATTTAGGGATAACTGATACTCGTAGGATGTTGAAGATTCATAGAGAGAAATGGTGTATTTTTCTATTTATTCAAGACTTGTTTGGGATTCTTCATAGAGTTAAAAGTTTTCTTTGTGTAGTTCCTACATGTTTATTTTGAGGAATTTTCTCTTTTTTGTTTTTTTGTTTTTGTTTGTTTTTTGTTTGTTTTGTTACTATTGTTTTGAGATATTTTCTTCCACAATGTTTTTATCTGGCTGTTGATGACTATAGGAAGCCTACGTTGTATATATTCATTTTGTGACTAATCACCTTACAGAATTGTTTGTAATAGTTTTCAGTGGATTCTCTTGAAATTTTACATGTATAATATTATCAAGTGCAGACAACACTTGCTTTTATTTTCTTCTTTCTAAATTTTATAATTCTTCTTTCCCCTTTTGTCTAATTTTGCTTGCTAGTTCCTCTAGAACAGTGTTCAAATATTCTGGTGATAGTGGCCATCATTGCCTGGCTTCTTATTTGAATAGGAATGATTTCTCAATATCAAACACAATTATCTCTTGTGGGTGCTTTTCTCCCATTTCTCTCCACTGGAGTAATTCAGAGATCATTTGAGTTCAAATTCTCAATTATATTTTTCTAGAATTATGTTGCAAAAGAATCCATATGCAAAGCCTTTTTGTATGGTAGTTCTCTTTTTTCCCTTGTTACTTAAATAATTTAGAGTTCCTTACATCTTCTGGGAATGAGTGGTGTTTCACATTGTTTTGGAACTCATTATTTTCATGTATATTTTAAATTTCATTTGCATAGATTCGAGCAATGTGATCTTAAATTATTCTAATTTTCTATGTCTGCCATTATTTACCTGTCATTTCTTGCTTTGTGTACTCATTTTCCTCCTTATTTCTATGAGTAAATTAACAGTATTTTGTCTATTTCTAATCAGTAAACATTCTTACATTTATTTCTTAGTTTCACCATTTTTCTTTTTGCTAATTTACTAATATCTGCTTTAGTCTTTATTATATCCATTTTTTGTTACACTCAGAGTGGTCTAAACCTTGAAAATCTGCTGCTCAAGATCTGCAGCTGCCAGAATTCAGTTTCTGGATGATATTATACTCCTGTGGCATTCCTCATGGTAATTGGTGTCCTTTTCTCAAACTCTCTATTATAGGAGTATTTGTCTCCTGGAATTCACAAAGATGAAGTTTGTCTCTATTTTATTCAACTTATTATTTTATCTCCTAATTGTGCAAAAATGTCTTGTCTCTCTGTTTCTCATTCTAATTGTTTTGGTATGATTTACCTTAGGAGAAGGTAGCAGTGAAATTTTTCATTGACCCCTTAAATCTGGAAGTCTTCCTCTAGTATGAAAATGTCTTGTAAATTTTTGTCTTTGGAACCTCTTAGTTCTAAGTAGCTTTCTTTCACTATTTGAGAACCATCCCTAACTAACATTTCTGTTACTTTAAAATTTCAAAATTTATTTTTTTAAATAAAGCTTTACTTCCTGAAATTTTGGAGATGTTTTGACTTTGTAAATAAATAATTTTAAAATGTGTAATGGATCTTATTAGTTTCATAAAATGCTAGGATTCTGGTCTTAGGGGAAATTGAGATGATTAAAATATCATCGATAGCTATTTTACCTTTCTGAAATTTAGGATTCCACCCTAATGAAATTTTTTTCATAATCAAACCTGACATTGACTATTTGGCTGACTGATATTTCCTACAAATATTAAGATAATTTAAATTTTATAATACTATTATTTCTTGCTTATGTAATAGTTTGTGACTTGGCTTAGAAAATGTCTACTCCAGCAGTTATTGGCTATGAGGTCTTGTTAAAATTGTTTAAATATCCTGGGCTTCAGTTTCTTCTCACCTTGATGAAAACTTATGTATCAAAATGCTTGTTTGTCACTGAATCTTGATGAATTTTGGAAATTCTGCTTAAGACTACTTATCTAATATGACTGTGTACCAGAGATGGTGTTAAATCCAACAAATCATTTAATCCTCACCTCAAGAAGTAGATATTTATATTTGACAGCCAGTTGTCATTTATATCTTGAATATCTGGCAGCCCCTTCAGGCTCAGTATGTTACAAGGGGAATCCCATTCCCTGCCCTTTGGCACATGCTTTCTTCCCTCTCTTGTGTTCCCTTTTGCTTTTAATGGCATTACCACCCTCCAGTCTTCCAGGCTTAAAACCTAAAAGTTAATATAAGCATCCTGTCTTCCACTGCATATGAAGTATATATTTATTTTTATTTTTAAAAATATTTATTTATTTTGAGAGAGAGAGAGAAAAAGAGAGAGAGAGAGAGAATGGGGGGAGGGATACAGAGAGAGGAGAGAATCCTGAGCAGGCTCCATGCTGTCAGCCTGACATAGGACTCAGTCTCACAAACCATGAGATCATGACCCGAGCTGAAATCAAGATTTGGACACTCAACCAACTGCACCACCCAGGTGCCCCAAAGTGTATCATATTTACACTTTTTTTTCTTAATTGTTATCACCATCTTCATTATTCTTCAGCCTCTCTATTTCCAACTATATAGGAGACTCTGTGCTGGGTACTGGTAATGAATAAGACAGCCAAAGTCTTTGATATATAAATGAGATAACAATAGTACAATAATACAATGTGATTAGTAAGGTAAAATAAAGGGCAAGTAAGTAGTAAGGGGAAATAAAGGGTAGTAAGGAAGCACATAAGTGGGTTCCCTTACCTACACC